>NW_025063098.1:22277500-23615000 GCF_018153295.1 Drosophila grimshawi
TGTGGCAGTTTCAGACTAAGCATGACGCTGCTGCTGTGCTTTGCTGATAATCATAAAAGGATACGCTTCGATAGGCAGCGTCGGCGCCTTCAAATCAGGCAGAAAAACGCTGCCGTGTCTGACTAGCAATTGCTATAACCCCACCCTATTTATAGATAGTGTACGTGTGTGTGTGTGTGTGTGTGTGTCTGTGTATGTGTGAGTGTGATTGTGTATGTGTTTGTGTATTTGTGTGCAACATTTCATTACGTTGAACATGACGCTGCTCGGCACTTGAAGCACGTAACAAGTTTAAATTGCGCTCGTTGACTGTTGACTGCCGTGCGGAAGATGCCGTTGCTGAGGCCATAGCTGAGGCCGTTCCTGAAACCATTGCTAAGGCCATTGCTGCTGCTGCTGTTGCTGCTGGCCGAGTCATGGTTCAGTCTCAATTGAAGCAGAAAAGTGTATTTATATGTAACGGAAATGATGCTGCACTTGTGCGCTGCCTTTTAGCAAATGATCAGAGTAATGCGATATGGCCAGGAGACGGGTCTTCTCTGGCAAACGGGTCAAATGGGTCAAACGGGTTGCTTGTCCCAGCAATGAGCATTCAATTTCTTATATGCTTATAAATGCGCCAGTGATTTGCGGCGCTAATAAATGCTTATGATAGTCATAGTCAAATGTCTGCCAGCGGCAATTGTGTGGCTGGCGATAAGCGCTATTTTATCGCTAATTGTAAGTGAAGCGTAAAGTCGCTTCAAGGACTTCACCGAGTAAATAAAGATATGTGTGTAACGTGCACGAGCGCCATTTGCCGAGCATTAGCATTACTTTTTATGTACTTGAATTGATGCGTGGCGTCTGCAGGTGTGTGTGTGTGTGTGTGTGTGTGTGTGTGTGTGTGTGTGTGTGTGAGTCTGCTGTGTGTGATTCGACTACAATTTGGCACCTGAGAAATCAGTCGACTTTGTTGCATTTTACGATGTCGCACAAATTAAATTATTATCTACGGCAGTTCAGCTGGCATCATAAATATGTATAACTGTTGTATTTGTCTTGCCGAGCAGTCATTTGCATTTATTGTTATAGTCAAAACTTGGCCCCCATTAAAAGCCATGCATGCTGTCAAGCGTTAAATGCTCACACACATACACACAATCAAATAAACACACACACACACACACATACACAGTCAACTAGACAGATATGCATATTAATGCTGCGTATACTTTATATTTTCAGCTGCTGCAAATGTTGTAATGTAAGCGCCGTTGCTCAAGCCAAATATTTGAGCAGCGGGCACACAAATGTGTAACCAACACGCTATTTGCTTGAGGCAACCTATACAAACAGAGTCACACACATACACATAAAGGGGAAAGCGTGTGTGGCAGACACATGTGGCGCAGTGCAAATAAAAATCTTTGCAAGCACAAACAACAGTCGAGAAAAAAAATTAAATAAAAAAGGTGAAACGTGTATTAAATAATTCCTTTGTCGAGCACATTTTAATCGTGCCGCAGCAACAGCAAACAAAGCAACGTTTCAGGCGGTAGTGCCAGCAAAACTGCCCAGCGGGCAAAACAAATAAGCCCCAACCTCAAAGCAAGTGTCCGCTACGTTGTCAGCGGCTTACTAAAAAATATAAATAAAAAAACAAAAAAAAAAAACAGACGATATGTTGTTGTTGGTGTTGTTGTTAAATTTGCTGTTGCGGATGTTGTTGTTTTTGCTGCTATAGTGTCCACGTACGCGAGTCCTTCCAGCGATGCCAGGAGTTTTGCTCGATGGCAGCGCATGACAACTAAGCGAAACTGGCCGAGACCCCAGTAGGTGTGAGGGCCGGCAAATGGATGGGAGCGCTGCAACGGTTTGACAAGCGCGTGAAGACAAATTTCTGCATGTGTGCCGCAGAAGGATCCAAAATATAACACAAACACCCAACCATTTTATACACATGCACAAACGTTGAAATTGTAAAAACAAATAAAACGGGAAGATTACTTCTTTTGCTCTCTCCCTATATGTGTTTGTTTTTATGTTTCTCTATTTGTGTGTGTGTGTGTGTGTCAGGGTAATTGTGTGTGTGTGTGTGTGCTTTATAACTGCTACGTGTGTTGTATGCTTGTTGCGGCTTTGCAGGCATCAGCATTGGCTAAGCCAACCCCATCTTTTTATTTATTTATTGTTTTTGTCTGTGTTTCTACATTGGTGTTATTAGTGGACACCATTGTTGTTGCTGTTGTTGTTCTTTTTTTTTTTTGTGGTTGCTGCTGAAGCTGCCTCTGTTGTAATAAAGTACAGTACACGCCAAGGACATTTCATTGGCGCCAGCTGGCATCACTCAAAATATTTTTTTGGTGTTGCATGAATGTATCTGCATATGCTAGAAATATGATCAGCCGAAGGATTTTAAATTTCTTATGCTCAGGGCTTGGAAAATGTGTAAAAGGTATATAATGAAGCATGTCTGACCACATAAGGTATATCTATTCTTGGTCAGTATCAATAGACCTATTCAACAGAATTCAAAATTGAAATATAAACTCTCTCTATAGTGAAACCACTTGGATCTATTATGCCTCCATATACCATTCTATACGTGGTTCATTTTATTTGTTTTGGTTTAAAAAATAAAATTTATAGCGGCGATAAATAGATTACATATGTGTGGTATTTCAAAAGATTTTTGCTGACAGCTATTTAAAAATAAAGAAGTCTCGGTTCTTATATATTTTCATGATTTTTGTTGTGTTTGAATATTTAATTTTTGATACCTGAAATTGAAACCTATTCTCTGTTTCTGACTACCGTTTTGATTTTGCCTCCTGGTGGTAAATGTGCTTTGACTATACAGAACATATTTATTTTATTTCTAGTTTTGGTTAAGAGTTTTGTAACATTTTTATGTCTCGTTAAGCTTTGTACATATTTCTTAGAAAATGAAAAGTATGCAAATATCCATGAAAATACATGAACTCGCTTTATTTGAAATTTTCCCTTAGGTCATTTATTTCATTTAAAGATTGCATAGTAACTTATGCATGGCTCTTAAAAGGTAATATGTATTTCATAAAATGCAATATATTTCGTGCAAATACACAAATTGAAATTTGCAAAATGAATGCAAATAAATACATATAAAATAATGATGAGGCTTGTCTGGGTGAGTATGTGTGTTTGTGTGCGGTTTTTGGTCAAGTGATGACATATTTCTAAATTTTCGGTTAACTTTTCCAAAAACTTAAGCAATATCAAATGTTACAATTAATACTTACACAAGAAATGTTTACGCTTGTGCGCTGAGGGAAATCTTTGCATAAGAAATGAAATGTAAGTGCCGCAAAACCAAATAAAATAGTAACATTTATACGCAACGAGCTAGGGGATGCAAAGCGAGGCGACACCTGTGTTGTTGGTGAGGCTGCAACCACAACAAAAGCACAGCCACAACACTGAGTGCGACAGGCAGCCAGAAAACATCATCAACGACAACAATAACAACAACAATAAACAGCAATGCCCAACACTTTTGTTGGCTTTTCATTAAAGATTCAGTTTGGTTTCATGGGAGAATTAAATCTTGACATGTCAGTTGCTAGTGGACAGAACATTGCCACAGCCGCAGGCTGACACGAACAACATAATTTTATGGGAATTTATGCAGAGTAAGCAGGACGGGTCGGTGTGGCCAGCTTAAAGCTGATTTTAAATTTGACCAGAAACAACCCTCAACTGTTCACAGCGCTCCTCCCCCTAACCGCCGGCCATCACAGTAACTCAGGCATTCTCAGCTTGTGCCAGCTACTAATGTTAAGTGGTTGATGTTAGTTTGTTAGTCTAATGCATATTTTATGCGACAACCTGTGATTTGTTGCTGTTTGTTTAGCTGTTTCTGGGTGGGACTGAGCAAATGAATTTTGGTGTTTTGTCTGCGGTATGTTGAAGCAAGTGTTGATTGTTGCTCGACTATTCTTGGCTGATGTGAGATCTTGAGAATTGTATTTGCCAAACTGTTGCATCTGACCCGCACCCAATGGACCACAAGTCAAAGGAATTATTATTATTCCTTTTGCTGTTGTTGTATTTTTCATTATTAATGTTCTTTGAATTCAGCTGGCTGTGTCAAGTATTTCTCAGTTCTCCACAGGCAGGAATTTAAATAAATCATTTCGCATGAAATGCGTATCACGAGATGCCTCCAATGTTATCAAATCAAATGAATGAATGAATGCGTGCCCGACTGAGTGAGTGAATGACTCGACTAAGCTTGAATGTTGGCAAAAAATAAAAAAATAATAATAATAAAATGAAAACGGAAAATGTAAAATGGAATTAGGGGCTCTTAGCTGCTTGGTTGCGCTGCCAGCGGCTCACTTCCAAATAAATAATTTTAGAAATGCTATCAAGAAATTCGCTGGATGCGTTGTAAATCAAAAACGCCAGCGCATTGGCAAAATATTAAGGAATTTGTATGGGAGAAAAGTGATGAGAGAAGAGAGGGTTGGGGTGAATATGGCGAGGCCGCTCAGGGGTGACGTTTAAGACAGCATCAAATATGCAAATTGTAAATTGTAAATTGTTTGCTTTTTGTTGTTGTACTCTTTCTGTCTCTCTCTTTCTATATAGCTCTCTCTCTGTCTCTCTCTCTCTCTCTCTCTCTATCATTGTGCGTTTGCTGCGTGCGTTGCCATAATTTTTTTCTGTTGAAGAAAACAAAATTCGTTGTTACACACATTTTATTGGACGCACGAAGCTTTGCTTTTGTCGAATGGCGTTTGATTATCAGGTCGCACACTGGAGCACTTATCAGTGCGCATAAATCAGCCAAATCACGAACCAACAAATGTTTTACAAACTCATGACGCGGACGGGGACACGTGAGGCGTACAATAAGGACGTCAACGAGCCGCTAGACGTGTTGGCTAATTTTTTGTTTTTTTTTTTTTTCTTAGACAAAATGTGTAATGCATTAGAAGAGGTATTGTTCAATTCCATAAAGTACATCGAACATCTTTGTACTTAATAAAGTTTTTACTGCGCTTTATTTTTATTATGCTGTTGGGTAACTTAATCTTAATACCTCAATACAAATTATGCTTTAATTCGAGAACATTATTTTTTGATTAAAGTGAGTAGAGTAGATGAGTAACATTATGTACAATAGTTGTTCGCCCTCAGTTGGTTTGGGGTGGAATTTATATTTATATATTATGTTGCCGCAACGTTAACCCCAAGTGTAAGAAAGCGTGTGTTGTGGTCGTGGAACATTGTTTAATTTACAATTTGCGCATTAACTTTGTCACATAATTCTAATTAGCGCTTTTAATTTGTTTATGGGTCACTTTACACCGTTACCTAAAAATTATTGCTGGCTAAAATTGCGCTGGAAACAGCTTAAATATCACAAGCGTTGGACGCTGCCAAGTGCCCTATTACCGGACACTATGGAGGCGGCATAGCCAATGGAGGCGGCCACTATTTTTACGAGTCAGTTGCCAGGAAAGTCACACAGCCAGGGGTGTTGGGTGCTGGGTGCTGCCATGACAAAGTCGTTAAATGCGACGCAAATTAGATTTATTGTGCGCCACTGCACCTGCCAGGTTGGTTGGTGGCTGATGCTGCCACTATAGGAAGCACCCCTACTCTGCCCCTGTGCCGGCCACACAGTGGACGCCTGCCTGACCTGCCGGGGACGTCGTTAAGGGGTTTTTTTTTCCTGCTACCTACATACCCTTTACCCAACAGCACTACTGCCCCTCAACAGCTCAACAATAAATTTACATTAGACTGTTACATATTTGCACTGTTTGCCGCGAGTATTTCAAAAGCAGCCTGCCCCGTGCAGCCCGGCAGCCATCGGACACCGTTTTAACGTGCTGCAATTGCACACACACACACATATATGTATATATGTATTTAAGTTGCTGAAACGCGATACGCATTCACCGCTAACTAGCGCAATGATATGCAAATAAGAATAAATCCGTCACTCGTTGCCGCTGCTGTCATTAAACCCCAATGCCATTATTCTTCCTATTGTTGATATATGTTCTATGTAATTACTTGGAAAAGCAAAATAAAAACGAAGCAAAGAAATGCGAAAGAAAAGAAAAATAAAATTATAACGGCTAAGCCCTTTGGGAATTAACTTTAAAAATAAAAATTCCACAATAAATGTTACGAGTAATAAAAAAATGTATTTTATGTTTGGAAAGCCATTAAAAGTCAAAATAATAGTTCAATTTGGCTTAACTTATACCAGAGGCGGAAAAAGGATTTTCTTTTAATTTAGTTATTGTTAACAATTCAGAGAATTCAGTAGAAAAGTATTAGAGAATATTTTTAAGTTTTGGATTTTGTGAATTTGTAAATATGGCATGTTATATTGAAATAAAGTTGGGCTTTAAGCTATGGCTTGACATGCATTTACAGTGGGTTTTTGTTGTTGTTGATTTTGTTTTTAGAGAAGTCAAATTTCATAACTCACATCATTTAATTTTAGCAAATATCACGACCTGAACAAAAGCCATTGAATGCAACTGCCGTACGGTGGATGGGTTTGGGCTACAGAGCAATCCCTAATGAAACAAAAAACAGCAGGCAGAGCAGCAAAAACATTATACAAACATACAAATATGTATATAAAGAAATATATTTACACATACATACAAATCGAGAGTAGAACGTGCAGAGCGAGACAAATGGCTGAAAACGTCTGTTCCTGCTGCTACTTCGCTGAGTCGCATTTCGCATTTCGGTGGGCAGGTGTCTGGAGCCGGTGGCTGGTGGTAGGTGGGGCAGCGGTTGGGAAATGAAGCTGAGGCAGCAGCGTTGAAGTTTTCGCATAAACAAAAGCAAATATTGCGCACTTGTGCAATTTATATTGCAAAACAATTGTCATTAGAAAATGCCGCACGAACAAAAACGGCGCAGACAAAAGGAGCCCTGGGCCCAAGGCCCAGGCCGAAACTCACCAAGGACTCGCTCGACAGTCGAGTCGAGTCGAGCTCAGGCACAACTGCAACTGTCACATGTGTACCAAGTAGAACCAGCTACAGCAACAGCAGCAGAACCAGAACCAGCAGCAGCAGCATTTTATGGCACAGCTTAAGTGCTTCAAAAATTCCACGTAATGCACTCAAAGCAACGTCTGCCCAGTCTCTGCTTTCCTCCCCTTAGTCCTTCCCTTAGGGAAAGGGAGACAGAGAGGGAGAGAGTTGCCCCTCACCCAAAAAAATAGACGGCAAATAAGAAAACGTGCGAGCTGTGGTGCAAATTAAAGTTGCTGGCTGGGCAGGAAGCCGGATTCTGTTTATGGTTTTTCGCTGACTCCTCAGCTGCTGACAGGCCAATGTGTTTCAAGCAAGTCGCTGCATTCTATGCCCCTCCACCATCTCCTTCCCCTGCCCCTCTTCATCAGCCATACCCCATTCCTTCGTTACGCCCCTATCTTCACACGCTGTCATTCGTCGCCAGTCGTTGCTTTTTCATCTTTGTGCGCCGTGCGGCATTTTCCTTATGTAAGTGTTTGTGTGTGCAATTTACACACTCTATCACACACACACATACATATACTTTTTGTTCATTAGTGGATAATGAACAATTGCAGCATTATGACAGCAACAGCAGCAGCAGCAGCAGCAGCAGTTGGACGCCACTGCAGTTGGCCAGTTTTTTGCTCACCTTTAGCTATCTAGTTGCAAGCATTTTTATTAAAATTCCTTGCGAGGACCATTAATTTTCCTGCTGCAGCAGCTCGGTGTTTTTTTTGCTTGCTCTTATTTCATTTTCTTTCGTTCTAGGTTAGAGATGTTTTGCTCGTTCGCCTTATGGGCTGATGTTAATTGCAGTTAATTCTTGGCAGCTTGGACGCTTTAACCATTTACCTGTAGACTGTTCTATACTCTTCTTAAAATAACAGCGTGTTTGTTCAGTACACTCTTTTCTCCCTATAATTGTTTTATTTTTTGGTCTCCTAAAAATCTGATAAAATATTCACTAATTGATTTATGAGATAATAGATGATGATTATTATGCCCTGAAAGGATATAATGGTTTTGTGCAAATATATGTAACAGGCAGAAGGAAGTATCTCTGACTTCATAAGGTATATATATTTCTGATCAAAATTAAAATCCGAGCCAATGTAGCCGTCTGCCCGCCTGCCCGCCTGTACGAACTCTCGGATCTCAGAGACTAAAAGAGCTAGAAACTTCAAATTTGTAATTTAGGCTCTCGCATACTTGACGCAGATCAAGTTTACTATTTTATCGATAACTACCTCCGTTAATTTGCCAATACATCTAGAATCTGTTTAACAGCTGAGTTCAGTGTATATCGTAGCCGAGCTCTCTCGACTACAGCATTCTTATTTGATTTTCGTTGTCTTTGACTTATAATTTTCTATATACTCGTTGACCAACTCATTCACTTTTTTTTTGGTTTTTGTATTTTATTATGTTTGAATTAATAAAAAGAAATACTTGTGTTATGTCTATAAATGACCTTTTCAGTGGTTTCATATTCATACAACTTAATGTAGGCTTTAAATCAAACAACAGCAACCATGTAACAAAACTATTTTACAAAATCTGCTAAAAATCATTAATTAAAGTTCTGTCCCATTTAGTTATATAATCCAAAACTTGTTCTTGAATCAACATAAAGCCAACATGAAAATATTTGACGCTATACAAATCAGCCCTTGGGAGTGGTGGAGAGCAATTATTGAGGTATTTTGCACATTTCAGATAGTCAGATTTGTGGAGAATGGGATCAAAATCATATATCATGGTCATATGCAAATTGCCATCCATTTTGCGTTATGTACAATCAATGTTTTGTTGGCACATTAAACAACCACTGGCAGTAGCAATTAATTTGGCTTAGTTGAGTTTAGTACACTTCTGTTGCACACGGCGGCCATTTTGTCGTACCGCCGGATGAGCAATAGACAGACAGTCAGACAGACAGGCGAAGTGGGACAGAATTGGTAGGCTGGCAGGTGGTCGGACAACTGCAAATACATGAGTGCTCAAAAGCAGCTTTAGTTTTTATTACCATTAAAACCGGGTGCGGATGGCCGAACACCCCGCTCCAAAAACAAAATGTCGCACATAACTCAAATACATAAATACAAGCGCAGACTCTTTATATAAAACAGAGGCATTTGTGTGTGTGAGTGTGGTGAAGAACTCTTGCTGTGCACCATTGTGTGGCACGTTGATATTGCGTTCTCTCCCGCTATCTGTGTGTGTGTATGTTTAACAATTTTGGCAATGGTCTTTGCTGGTAACACCTGAAATGAAATCCAACCATGACCCCATTGAGCTAACCGTAGTGCATGGCAGCCACCAGCGTCACACAGCATTGACAATGACAACGACAACGACAACAACAGCAACAGCAACAGCTACAACAACAACAACAATAATAACAACTACGACAACAACGGTTTTGAAAGGCACAAAACTGAAATTCAACTAACAACATTAACAGCGCAACGAAATTTTAGACGGGCTTGGACAAGAGATTGGAATTGGGATTGGCATTCGTATGGTTTGAGGTTGAGGCTCGACAAGCCAGACAATAAGCGCTGCGTTGCCGCTGCTGATGGCTCTGGCATTGGTATCTCTCTGGTGGTTCTCTCTGGTGGTTATTGCATATGCACACACGCAATGTTCGCGACAGGGTTAAATAGACAAAGCGTTGCTGCTGTTGCCACTGCTGCTCCTCTTGTTGCTGTGCGAATAAATGTATTTGGGCACTTCAGTCGCTCTTGTCGCAGTCAGTCGAATGGGAGTGAAGATTGGGCATCTCGGCGCTTTAGCGGCATCACATATGCGCCTAACGATAATAGTTTTCTGCGTAATTTGTTCGAAATTTTAGAGTATACACTAGCAGCGTAGATATCAACATCGGCAAAGTTTGCTCAACGCATTTGGCGATACGTCCTGCAGGCATTGTGTGTATAATTTAGTATTCCTGACCGGAGCCCCATTTTCCTCGCTGACACTCTTCGCTTTGACTCGTTAAAATTCATTTTAATTTGGAGTTGTAGTTGTAGTTATTTTCGGCGGGGCCATGACGCTTGGCCAAAAGCCGAGTCAAGCAGTGTGTCAGACAGACAGAGGCAGCAACACGAAGACAGAGACAGAGACAGAGACAGAGAGCTACATATATAGTTTTGAGGGTGGGAGAGTAGGCGAACAGGATGCCGCACGTGTCTCTGATGCCGCATCCTGCGTAGCTTTATAAACAATTTTGAATTTTGCGGTTGTGCGAAAATTAATGGATGCCTCGCTTTAGTGCGGTTTTTGGTTGCGCTGCCAGGGCTGCTGAAAGCCAGAGTGAGTGAGGGAGGGGGTTAGAGGCGAAGAGCATATGGTTGCGGGGCACGCAAGAGAGTGCCACATCGTTTGCTTTTAGCGCTGGCGACGATGGCGGCTAGATTTTAACGTTGTGTCATTAGTGTTTGCATTCTAGAAGCGAGATTGTTGTTTGCCGTTGCGGTGGCGGCAAGAAATTGCAGCTTAATGGCAAAATAGCGAGTGTGCAAGAGACAATGAGACAGAGAGCAAAAGGAGCGAGCGAGAAGGAGAGGTATGGCGAGTGAACAGGGCTTATAAAATCAAGAGCATTTCAAATAGTTGGCTTATTTATGGCCAGCTCCGCATCCAGCAATCAATTAAATCCATAACAAGCAAGCTAGCCCAAACAAAAGCCAACGAAAAACCTGTCAAGTGCTGGCTTAACAATAACAACAAGAGCAACAACAACAACGACAACAACATCAACAACAACAACACACCCAGACACCACACACGCACACATACGCATGGAAAAAGTTTGCTGCAAGTTGCCAATGATTGTCAGGCAGTCGCATGTGTGTTATGAATAAGCTAAGAAACTTTTGCCACAGTCGTTGCTATCGTTGCAGTGCAACGCTTCCAAGCCAGCTAAGGAACCAAAGCCGGGGCTGTTGTCGTTGCCGTTGTAGGAGCCAGCGAGTGAGCGCGGTTAATAAAACAGACAAACACTCAAACTTTTGCTATAAAAATATCTGGCTGGGTAAGCGCCAGGAGCGGGGAGAGATCTCTTTTTTAAGTTGCCAGCGTTGTTTGCTTGCTAAACAAGTGCTATTAAAAGAGCATAAAGGTGAAAGGTGGGCGTGGCTGAAAGCACTCGTAGCGTGCAGCGCTTGTCGTAAAGGGACCTGGTTATTTGCATCTGTAGTATGTACTACCTTTTCTGAAATAAGCCCGACCAAATCTATATGCAGTTCACAGTACCTGCAATCGCTGGATGCTTCCAATACCCTCGAACCAAAATGTGAAATGGTTGGAGTACTTCTCTCTAAGAATTCGTCTTCAGCAAAAGTATATATTATAAATAACTATAATTCCACCTAATTTTGTACAGTTTATCACATCGAATTTAAATCTGCTAAAGTATCAGTATACATATTTATATATTTAAAAAGTAGTTTACCAATATTTTTCACCCTATTCTTAAAGTTAGAAATGTCAGTGAGGACAAGAGGGGTATTTGAAAGTTGATCAACTGATGTTTGCATCTCTCTCAGTGAATTGTTCTGTCCGTTGTTTTTTATGTTTTATTTAATACATAAAGAAACTTAGGTGCACTTTTGTATTTGCCGTCTTACCATGCTTTTTAATGTGCCACAAAAAAACAAAAACAAAAGGTTGAAACAAAAATAAAAAAATTTAAGCAAAACATGCAACACAGGGAAATTTTATAAGATAAGTTTTTAATGCTTTTTATTTTGGATTGCTGAATAATATAAAATATTACACTGCTTAAAATGATATGACTTCTGCATGGAATACGCGTCTTTGAGAACTTCATTAATAAACAACTCTAGTGTCTCCTAAAAAGATGTCATTAGACCAAAAGGAGAGGGACCGAGACCTTAAAAATAAAAATACCAGCAATTTGTAATAGTTTGAATGTCAAACAGGGGTTCATAAGACAAATTAAATAAAAAATATAAGAACTGGTTTTAAGTGTATTTATTCTGGAATTTCAAAAGTGATTCTGACAAAAATACAAAGTGCTTTTATTACCCATTCCACTGTCCTGTCTGCTATGGAATCACCATGAATACTCAACCAAAATCAGCCAGGTGGATGCAATGGATTATTCTTGCCGAAATGTAGGAAATGCACATGAAGTTTGTTTCATGCTTGGCAGCTTAATGAGAGTCAGCCACTGGGCGAATGAGTAACATATGCACTTTATGTAGCTTTGGAGGTGCCAATGGGCAAACATGATTGCTTAATTTTCGTTTTTAACCACATTTTTCGTGCCATTTTAAAATTGCAGCTGCTCGAATGACAAAAGCGTCTGCGTTGACCCCAAAGTGCAAAATGCAGTAAAATATTGAAATTGTACAGTTTCCCGTTGTGCAATGGTGCGTAATGAAAGTAAAGTTTTTGCCGCTGACAGCGAATGACGCTACAAGCGAGTTGAAAGGTGCACTCACACACACACATACACACATACACACACACACACACACATACACACAAAGAGAAACGTATACGCAAAGAGATTTTTGTTATACGTGACCAGCATGCGGCATGTTGCAATGCGCGTTCTTGTTGCACGGACAAAGCAAGTCAAGTAAAAACGCGACATGTGCATATATCGAGATGCAGACAAACTTATTCCGTAACTATTCCGTGTGGTAACAAGTCTGCACCATATCATATGCTGTCCTTGGCTATTGCTGCTAATAGCTAATTGCAATACGACTTATTCCTCAAAACATTCCCGCTTGGCAGCTGTTATTTGTGTACACTTGTGTGTAATACTTAATATGGTACCCTTCAATCAACACACAATTCAATAATCACTTACCATTTTTCATTTTGTTGCCAAACCCGATCTGTATTCGATTAGGATAAAAGAAAAACTGCAAGGATTTTTAATTTTTATTTTTGATTAACATTTTTCCATTTTATTTGATTATTTCTCTCCTGGTTTTCCGCATTTCTCTATGCATATATTAACGTGTACACATGCACACTTTGCGTGCATTTCTGTGTGTGTGTGTGTGTGTTGGTGTTCGTGTGAGTCTGTGTGTGTGTGTGTTAGTTGGTGAATGCATGCAGGCTTAATCTGGGGGTGTTTCGATCGATTTGATTGGATTGGATAGGCTTTGAAGGGCCCTTAACATAATTATACCATTTTGCTTTCACGCTGCTCATAATTGTTTGTGGGTTTTATTTTTTTTATTCTATTTTTCCTGCTACTAATTCCAATGCAATTAGGGAGCTGCATGACTGTGGGTATGTGAGTAAATTTGTGTGTGTGTGTGTGTGTGTGTGTGTGTAGCTTTTTTCATTTTCAACATGCTCTGTTGTTTCATGCAGCTTTGTTTAATCTCTGACATGTTCCTTTTTTATTTATTTAAATTTATATTTTTAATCATTTCTGTTGTGATGTGTTTTCATGTGTTTTATTCGCTTTTGTTAAGCACACATACATTTATTGACATTCTTTAATTATATGCAATTCTTTTATAATATAATTAATTATATGTACATACACAACATTGAATCATTTATTGTATTACATATATGTATATGTATTTAGCTTAAATCGTAACCATGTACACATAATTACATATAATTATGCTAAATACATAGGCATATCTCGTATTATAGGTAATAGTATTATAAATATTTCTGCTTCCTCCTCTCTCTGTCTCTCTTTATTTGGATTGCTATCGTTTTGCTTATAATTTTGCTGTTGTCCTTAATTTTCCAACATTTTCATTTGTTTTTGCTTCTTACTTTATATTATCTCTACCATAGTTTTTGTTTTTTTTTTTTATTTTTTTTTTATAGTGTATTTTATGTATTTATTTAAAATTATGCATAGCTTTTTGCTTTTGTATAGCAGACAGTTTTGTTGTTTGCTCAAATAACATTTAGTTATATATAATATATATAATATATATATATATATATATACATATATATATATACACATATATATATATATATATATATATATATAAATGTATGTATGTATGTATATAAGTATATATAGATTTGTATGTAAAGTTATGCATACAATGTTGCACAGTTTTTGCCATTGGCTCTCAAAAAACACGTTTTGCCAAGTTTAAAAAATAAATCAGTTTACTTTGTTAATAGCATCGTTTACTCTCATCGCATAAAATCACAACTTATAGAAATTAGACGCACTTTCTGTTTGGGATCTCCACATCCTCCAATGCAAAGTGGGCTAATTTTTCATTTCATTCGTTTAGCTTTTTGTAAAAAATAGTTTACAATTTTAATGATTTTCCATTTAGTTTTGGTTGCCTCTTTTTGTAAATACCATAAATAATTGTGTTTTGTTAACAGTTAGCATATAGTTTTGTAGATACAATTACAATCTTAACTAAACATTGACTAAACTTTGTAATTTGCTTTTGCTACACGTTGCAGTCAACGTCAGAGTCGCTGCATATTTATATATGATTTTTGTTGTCGTTTTCGTTACTCTCTCTCTCTTTTTGTTTTATTTATTTTCATTTGTTTTTTGCTTTCGCTAAATATTTCACTATTTTGCCTCGTTCAGCTGTTTGCTGTTACATAAAGATTTCTTTGTTCACATTTACATTACATAGATACATCCATAAGTTTCTATATGTGTTACCCATCGATTAATTACCAAGTGCTGCTTACATAAATAGTTGTAGCTAGTCATGAGTACATCTACATGCATTTTTTATATATATTTTTTTAGTTTTTATTTTGTGATTTCTTTTGGTTTGTGTTGCTTTATCACTATGTTTTTACCTATGTATGTATGTGCAAATTATCTACTTTCTGACTTGTGTTTACATTTAACTATTTTGAAGGTATTTTGTGTTTTTCTGTCTTCTTTTTTTGTAATTTAATTTTTTATTTTTATTAAATTAAATTAAATTTTTTATTTTATTTTGTTTTATTTATTTTATTAATGTTGGTTCCTTTGCTTGATTTTTCAACTCAACTTATTTTTGGGTTTAACTGATCGAAGCAACTGGGGCCGCCTATTTAACGACTTCTTAAATTAGGCGCGTCTATTAAATGAGCTGCGGATTAAACTAATTACTCATAGCCAGTGTCTAGGGGGTAAAGGTGGTGACTGCTTAGCTCAGTAATAACACATCAAAACCCATATACATACAAATATATATGTATATTTCGAAATTATTCAGAAGGCGAATCAGTATTGAACATTTTGGAATTTCAGTCATAATAAAATATTTCAACAGCTCTGCTTCCAAAATTCCTTTTTTCTCTGAGGGTTTCGTGCACTACAACATACAACTAATCTTTCGACTTTAGCACCCGCTCTATTATAAATTTAATAGGTACACCTACTGCTGAATTGCACAACCCCCTGCCCCATCACTTCAGAAGGTTCCTTAAAACCAAATGGACCCTTTGACTGCGAGAATATAGACACAAAAAACACACATACATATATTTTCAATTTAATTGTAATCAATTGGTTTTTTTTGTTGTTGATTGAATTAGTTGTACATAAAATATGGTTATTTGCTATTGCACAATTTGGCTTTATTGCTGTTGCTGTTTGTTGTTGTTTGCTGTCGCGGGTTGCTTATGCTCTTTATACTTAATTTTACTTTTTGCCATCAACAATTGGATATTAAGTACTATATATATCATATTGCATATGTTTTGCTTGAATTCATATCTGATGTGATACTCTTCTATCGCTCTTCTCATGAGTTCTCTATATCAATCGAGGGTGTTGAACTAATAATTGTGTGTCACTTTAACTCTTCATTTCATTTCAATCTTTGTACAATTCTGGCATGCCGTAGACTTGATTTACTTGATTAACTGTTGGTGGTTGTTGTTGAAGCTGCTGCTCGCTGTTGGACAACTGTTGTTGTTGCAGCCAGTGTGGTTGCGCATAATGCAACTGTGGTGCATAATGTGTTGTATGTGGTTGCTGCTGTTGTTGCTGCTGCTGCTGCTGTTGTTGTTGTTGTTGTTGCATCTGTTGTTGCAACTCGTATGCCTGCGGCTGCTGCTGATGGTGGAGTTGTTGTACATGATGATGATGCTGTGGTTGCTGTTGTAGCTGTTGTTGTAGTTGGTAACGCGGCTCCTTCACATAATCGCCGCACGGTGGCTGTTGCTCCTGTTGCTGTTGCTGCTGCTGCTGCTGCTGTTGCTGTTGCTGCTGCTGTGTGGGATACATGGCCACCGCTCATGGCAGCTACACGAGCAGACTCGGTGCCAGCCACTCATCCTCCGCCAGCTACAAATGCCACAAGCTAAGTATACGCACTTGCCACCTACACCAAGCAACTCACCTGCGGACTGACCTGAAACTGTTGCATGGGATAGGCAACAACGCCAGCTGTCTGGGGCAAGGCACCGCCGACGCTCTGTGTGATCTGTGGTGCAGCAGCGGCCGCAGCGCTGGTCAACTGCGGCTGTGGCGGCACACTCTGCCAAGTGCCGGGCAGCTGCACACCCATACTATTAAAGAAAAATAAAAATAAAAAATACGTATTGTTGCGAAAACGCTTGTTCATATTAAATCAATATTCGCACACTTACCCCATGTAGCTGGCCTGCTGGTAGCCAGCAAATTGACCGTAGGTGAAGCCCTGCATGCCCTGCAGAAATTGGCCCGGCTGCAAGGCGCTCGCCGGTGCCGCTGTGGGATATGTGGGTGCCGGTGGATACCAATAGCCGGCAACTTGCTGACCATAGGCGGCTGCTGCAGCAGCTGCGGCAGCGGCAGCCGAACCAAATGGAAAGCCCTGTGCCAGGGCTTGGCCAGCAATGGCAGACATATGATTTGGATCGCCACTCTCCTTGCCCCACGCACACTTCACTGGCTGCTGGTTGATTTCCGTATTATTGACAGCCACTATAGCGTGTGTGGCGGCTTCTTTTGTCGAGAATCTAAAAGGGGAAAATCGTTGTGAATATTATTGTGTGTTTGGTTTGTGTAGCTTGCGGCGTGTAAAGTTAAAGCAAACTAATTTGCTGGGGGAGTTGGCTGCTGCAGATTGACCTGCTTAAATTTCCATTTAACCTACAGCAACAACAGCAACAACAAAAACTCGACAACAAGTTGTGTTAGCCAGAACAAAGCGTAAAAGTGGTACAAGCGTCTGTGGAATTGTTTTGGCTCTTGTTGTGCTTGTATGTAGTAGTAGCTGCTAGTTGAGAGTTGTTCTAGTCCACCTCCTGCCCGTTGCTGTTGTTGTTATTGTTGTTGTGACGGGGTTTGAGTATAACTGCAGCAGCAGTAGCAGCAGCAGCAGCACCAGCGGAGACCACTTGTAGTCCCCAAGCTCATTATGTTACAAAACGCCAAACAATGCCAATGCGGCTCTTTCTCGCTCTCCTTCTTCCCTCCCCTCATCACTCTCCTCGTGCTCTCACTACCCGTTCCACAGTTGCTCTCTCGCTCTTTTGGCTCTGTGCATAGCACAGAAATGAGTTTTTGGACAGTGCACAAAGGGTGAACCTGGTCTGTGCTGCAACTGCAATGCGTTGCCCTCTTTGCCAGGCTGATGCGGCTTGGGTATTGCCTTGTGGTGGGGAGCGTGGGGTCCGTTAAGCTCCCCAACACTCGCTGGTAGGGGCCAACGGCTGCCATTAAAACCCTATCAGCATTCGTGGCAGCAGCTGCGATCTGCTTTCTACTCAGCTCTTAGCTCAGCTGCATTCCCCCAGCTCACGTTTCTCACATGCTTTTTGCATAGTTTTTGTCTTCTTTGGTGGGAAGTTTTGCTAGTTTAATACTCTTGCTAAGATTATTGTCGTTTTGTCACTCATTTGCAAAGCTTTGAAGAAAAATGTCTTAATCATAGACATGATAAGGCTGGAATCGAAATTGCCATTTTCTCAGTTTTGAAAGAATCTTGCTGAATCTTCTGATCGGATCACTATGACTATATTTTATCATATCATCTATCGGTATAATATTGTCTTATTGAATGATATACTTTTGTGTTTTCAATATATTTCTATTTTATAAATTTCTTGCAAAATCAATCTTAGAATGTTGCTTAACGATTTCGATCAAAATTCCTGATTGAGTGCTCCAATCACGGAGAAGAGAATGAAACAATATCAGACTACACTCTATAGTTGCCATATCAAGAATTAACTCAATCAGTTTCAAAGGCTTGCATGAATGTTGTGAGAGCGATCAGTAAAAGTGGCGAACATTTCTACAGCGACGATCTAAGCAAAATATTGTGCATCTGTCACATATCAGAAAGAGTATTAAGTCTTCAATTGCACAAAAGCTAACATTCAACCATTTTTATTTTTGCCATGGGCATTGACGTCGCTGCTGTTATTGCGTTTCATTGTTTTGTTGCCTCAAAATTGCCTGTTGTCGTTGTTATTGTTGTTGTTGTTGTTGCTGATGGTGGTGGTGTTGTTGTTGTTCTTGTTGTTGTTGAGTGCAAAGTGTAGTTGATTTATTAACGGTGCGGCGGACCCGCAGCTGAACGGAGGCACATTGAAATGGCGTGCACTCAATTGCAACGACAACAACATGAAAGCGGTTTTACAAGGCAGTGGTTTGGGCTGGTGGTTGTTGGGTTGCTGGTGCTTCGGGACCAACGTTGGCCGCAGGCCACAATGCATTCTACTGGTAACTAGTCGCCACCAACAAAATCAAAATGGCGCGAAACAATGGGTTTATGTGGTACAGGCGGCCGCTTTTAATATTATTTTTTTAGCTGCTGCTGTTTTCATTATTTTTTAGGGGGTGAATGTGACACACACGCAATGGGGACAAGCCGTACTTACCGTACAAATGCATATCCCTTGTCCTTGAACACGCGTATCTCCTGTATTGTGCCATATGGCGAGAATGTCTTCTGCAATATCTCCTCGTTGAGGAAGCCAGAAAGGGCGCCATTGATGCCGCCGCAGTAGACGGTGCAGTTGGTGGGACTGCTCTGGTTGTATACCTCGTCAAAGGTTAACGGCTTGACATTTACTGCAAGTGCAAATTATCACATTTTATTCGAGCTTAACCGAGTTGGGTAAATCATTAAAGTTAAAGCTTAAGATACTTACTGTCTGCCTTGGTGGCCGGCGGTTTACGTGTGGCCCAATTTGTGCGTATTGAACGCGAGCCGAGCCACTGGCCGTTCATCGCAGTGATGGCGGTTTCCGCTTCCTGCAAATGCATGGAATTAAATGGAAAGCAATTAACTAAAAGCTGAGCACAATTTGTAAACAGTTGTTTTAGCCGCTTAAGCTGCTTACAGCTAAAACAAAGCCAGATAGAGAGAGAGAGAGAGAGAGAGAGAGAGGCCAACCAAAAACATCAACAAACAGCTCAGAAAGTGTTGAAGAAAAAACAATTGCGGCCGTCGAAAAGTTGCTCCTTGCTCTTTGCCGCAACGCGACATTGTTGCTATGCACAACACCAACAACAACAATTTGGCTGCTTTTTAATTCTAGTTGAGCTGCCCCCCGCCCCCAACTACACCTTTTGCTACTCGCAACTTGCAGCAAGCGCATACACAAATTATAATTTCAATTTTGCCAAAAATGTATCAAACGTGATTCATGCAATAATTATTGCAACCAAGTTGGATGTGTGTGTGTGCGTGCGTGCGTGTGTGTGTGTGCCATATGGGCGTTTCAAGCAATATTAAGTTGTGGCAGACCGAAAGTCCAAGTCGCAACATTGCCTTAATGAAGTTTGTCAGCATTTGCGGTGCACGTTCTGTGCAATGGTTCAGTGCATTGTGCACTGTAAATAGGCACGGAATGCCTCAGGTTCTTTTGCAACTTTCTGCAGGGAATTTTTTATTTTGAGGCTATGTGCAGTGCTTGAAATACGCTCTTCATTGCTATACACTCTATCTTAATAAACTAGAATTTAAAAACAATTAACTTAGAGTTCTTTTGTTTCATACTGGATTTTTTATTATTATTTTTATTTGTTATCTATGTGAAAGCAATATTTTACGGACTGTTAGTAAGAAATGAAATATTACAAAAATATACGTTTATATATATTTGCCATTTACAGTGGAGGGTATTTCAGTGTCTGAACAGTAATTTGTAGCCCTTTTTTTTAGCTTCATTACTCCACTTGAACAAAAGTCAACAATTGAGTGGCTGCCCCCAGCGATAAACCAAGCAACTGTCGCGCAACATTGTCCATAATTTAAATTGAGTGTGTTGGTATGAGTGCATATATACGAATATAGTGCATATATAGGAATATATATATAATATATATAGAAATATATATATATGTATGTGTGTGTGTGTGTGTGTGAGTGTGCATGGCTTGGTTAAGTCACGCAGTTTGCGTGCGTGCGCATTTTTATGCATTGCCAGTTGCATTTTTCATATTTGCATAAACTATAAATTGTACATTTTTTAACCGATACGCATCGTTGATTGCGATGCAGAAGCAGCAGAACAACAACTACAACAAACAGGACAATCAGGCTGTGGTGGGCCAGCAAAGAATGCAACGTCTCACACCCGAGCATCAGAAGCTATTTAAATATTTTACATTTATTTATCAGTTGGCTGCTTCTTGGGCGACTTGGCCAACTTTAAACAGCCACATGCAATATTTAATTTGCAGCTGTTGTTGTTTTTGTTGCTGTTGTTTTTGTTGTTGTTGTCGTTGGTCCCTTCTCGTTTTGCTGGTTATATTTGACAGGCGCTTCAAGTGCAGTCTATTGTTACAAATGTAGCTGTGGTTTTTTGTTGTCGGTTCCCTGTTTCTATTTCAGCTTTCTTTTGCCAATTGCAATTGCAATTCCATGTGTCAACAGAAATTGTCTTAACAAACGGTCAGCTTAGTTGGTAGCTTGAAGCCGGCAAACGAACTTTGACAGAGATCTGATGGTCACGGCTAATGCAATGCCACTGACAGAGCGAACTTTGGCCAAAAAGTTGCACAGTTACACTGGCCAAGCAGTTTTTTGGGTTTTTTTTTTTCCTTTTTTTTGGGTTCTTCTTTCGGGGCTTCGAAGAGTCTGGGTAAAACTTTATCAATCATTTTGATGGTAAATTGCTTAGAAAACATTCGGTGAACATGAACTGAGCAAAGATGGAGTGAAGTACATTTTGTGGAGAGTTGTTTAAGATCCAAAACTTTAAACTTGCTGTACAGCATGATGATATTTATGAGTAAAGCGTGCGCTTAAATGCGCATTTAATCGCCTTAGTGGCCATCATAACTTTGCATTTTGCGGGTGTATACCCGAAGTTCAAGAACCTTTAAGTAATTTTGCCAATTCATCTAGCTCAAGTGCCTGTTAAATACCACAACATGACACCCAATCGCATGGCTGCAAGTTGGCAAAACTATTTATGAAAGTCGCCCGCTTCAGGTCCAACAGGAACAACAACGGCAAACGACAGCCTCAAAAAATGTCGAAAACTAATTGGAAAGTTTCTGGGTAAAACATGAGGCAAATAACAAACGGAACAAACTGAATGCTTTCGGTTTTGTGTGGACTTGTTCTTGGGCATGACTTTTTGGCAAGGCTCATTGGCTTTAGCCATTGTTTATTTTCTTGGTATGGTTAAGATGTCAGTTGTTGTTGCTTATGTTGGTGTTGTGGGCAGGCAGGAAATTAATTAATTGTGTATGGCAAATTTGCAGCTAATAGCGAGAAAACTTTGCAAATGTTTGCTGCTTGCGGTTGTGACAACTAGCAAACAACAAATACAGGAACAACAACAACACGTGGCAAGTCGAACGCTGACAAAAGTGTTGCCTACCTATGAGCGCAAGCTGAAGCAAGCTGAAAATTAATTAAATTTCATTTAAGCCTTCAAACCTGCTGGTTGCCAATTTCGAAAGTCAAACGAACCAAGTGTTTTTTTTTTGCTCAAAGAATTGCATAAATACCAAGTTCCACTTGCCGCGTCTAAGTTAATTTAATAGAGACGACAACTTCCGCCTTTCGAATGAGATAATTAATTTCCACGAAAAGATGACGGTAAAAGTTTCTGGCTCGCTGGACGGCCAAAATTTAAAGAAAATTTTCTGTAAATTCAATTTTATGTTCAACTTATTGTGAGTTGTTTTGGTGCAACTTTTATACTGTTCGCCTTTGTAAATATTGATTACTTGATAAGCGTTGAGAATCCTTTAATGCCCCCTCATGGCCTCAAAAAGGGAAATGAAATTGCTGGTAATACTCGCAGCGTGATGGTGTAGAAACGGTCGGGGGAAGTGTTGGGTACAAGTCACAAAAAGTTTTTGTTGCTGAGCAGCTCAAGAAACAGAACCAAAAGGCGAAATACCTTCATTAAGCGAATGAAGAAAAGCAAAGTAAGTTGAAGAATTTTTAAGTGGTTTAAAAGGGTTTTGTCATACTTTTCATCTGGATACTAACCAACGCATCCACATTTTCTTTCCCATCCCCATACCCAGCGCTGCCACAAATGGGTGGGCTGACATTTTGTGTACATAACGTAAGTCGGCAGCAAGACATTTTAAATGTTTATTAAAACAATAAGGAAATGGTTTGTGCTTGACGCAAGCAGGCAGCACAACAAAAATAAAAAAAGGACCAAACAAGAGAAGGAAAAACTGTAGCGGGTGAAAAGGTGAAAAAAAGGCAAAGTCAAACACACACAAAGGCAGGATTATCCTCACACAAATACACTCCACGGAAATAAGACGGCAACCGTTTTGTCTTTCGAAAAAAGGTAACAAGACGCACAGTATTTAGTGCTGGTCAACTCTGGTCGCTCCCTCTGCCCCCCTCGTCATCCACACACACACACACACACACGCACACATCATCAGGCTAAAAGGTTTTTGGCTCCTTAGCCAGTTTTGCGCTGTTCTTCGGTCAGATTCATTAACGTGGCTATTTAGATAAGCGCCAAAGCTTCTCTGACCTCGTCAGCAGCTTTAAGGACAACCATTATCAAAGTCACATCTTAAAGACAATACCCTCAAAAAAAAAAAAAAAGGAACAGCCACAACGGGACGAGCTAATGTCTCGACGGACTTTTCGTCTGACAAATGCATGATTTCTGATGGGCGTTTCTGATGATTTCTTGATATTTATAGAATAACTCAAGTGGCAAATCGTTTACACACTTGAAATGCTGTCCCATTTGTCGCATTCTAAAGCATCAAACAGATATCGATGTGTGTAAGCCAGCAGCCAACAACCTACAGCCAACAGTCGATGGCTACAAATATTTTTTCATTTCGTTTAGATCGAAAACGTTTTCGATTTTTGACCATTGCCTGGTCACACATCACAACATTTGAATGGAGTGGGCGGGTATGGGCTCAAAAATCAGTATTTCACGCAAGAGCGCATTTTTGTCAAGACATAATTCCATGGGATTTATTTGTGTATGCCATTTTTTCATTTTATTTTTTTTCTTCTGTTCTTTCTGTTTCCATTTCGATTTTGTTTCTCATTCCGTTTACGCCCTCATCACTCCGACCCTCTCTCAATTGTTTTTTATAGTTGCGGCCTCGGGGGCAGGTCGAAATGCTGCTACTGGTCATGTGGGTCCAGTGGGTCGGCTTATGCGTGTGTTGGCAGTTTTAGGCTTCAAATCACTAGTTTCTGAATTATTATGGAAAACATAAAATGAATGTCCAGGCCATTTATATTTATAACCAAGTTTTGTCCGCTTCAGCAAATTTATTACATACAACTCGGAACATTTCGCTTTTTGTTTGAAATTAGCTTTTGTTCACAGCAAGTTGAGCTTTAAAGAGTGCCCTGAAATGTTCTAAGTAAATAACTTGAAAAGTGTTCAAGATTACAAATTATGGCTTATTGAAGAAAATATGTTTGCTCGGATTTCAGCACATAAAGTACTAAAAAGTAATTTTAATCTTTTGCTGCTTTGATTTCTTGGAAATATTTCAATATTGATTGAGCTTGTGGCCTGGACGCTTATATATATTGCTAAAGTTATTTAAATTGCTTGAAAGCAAGGTGCAACGAAAACTATTATGTAATACCAAAGTTCAAATTTTAAGTCAGAATTGGCAAATATTCTATTACCACAAACGCAATATTTATTGATCTATTTTGATCGAGGGGATAACATTTCCGATCTCTGACTGTTATAGACAAGATATACAAATGACAACTGGAAAATGAACTTGACTATTGATGCTTACAAAAATTGGTAATTTAAAAAAAATAGGGGCAAATAGTGAATAATTTTTATCCTTCAGATCCTTTCAAAATACTCTTTTACGTATATAAAATGTGTAAGGGACACAATAATGCAACAATGAGCACCGCATTCGCCGCACAACTGACGAGAAGAGCATACTGAATGCTGAGTCTATTATCATCAAGGGTGTGGCAGCAGGGGGTAGCATTACATCTTGTTCGTTGCACACATTGTCATATTTTGTCAGCGTGCGTTTAAATAAAATCTAGGCACATTGTGCAACAGAGGCTGCTTTCTCCACTAACACTTGCAGTGCTAATACGATTAAGCGCAGTTACTTGAGACGTGACTGTACTTTGTTTGTAATCAGTTGTGACCCAATAAGACTGCCGCACAGCGGCCACTTAAGATGCAAGCAGCAAGCAACAGTCGAACGCAGTTGTAGTTACTCATACGCCGCGTTTGCCGCATTGGCGTGCAATATTATGTTAATGTTATGTGTGACAATAACTGATGCCGCCAACGATGGCTGCCATTAGCATTTTCAAGCAGCCGCATGATGGTGATGCCCGAACAGCAACAGCAGGCAGCAAGCAGCTCCTCTGGCATCTCCTGTTTCTCCTGCATGGGCATGTTTATTGCTCTTAATGTTTGCGTGAGTGTTGTTGTTTCTTCATACCCTTACAGAGGGTTAAACAATTTTGTCGTGAACTTTGTGGGGTACAATCCCAAGTATATATATGTATAGATATTCTTGATATGTCAGTCTGTCCTGGTTGATCTAGAGACAAATATCACAGTAATGCCATCAGCATCGACGACTATTTTGTAAAGCACCCGTAGAAAAAATCGCTCGTTGAACTCCGGTTTGCAAGGATATGTAATCTTCGGCGTATATGAAATAGGTCTTGATATTTTCATTTTTTTTTATTTTCTTTTCAACTACATGCGTTCGTTGTTGTTGTTGTGATTTATGATGCTAATGACACGCAGCCCGGCTGTCCTGGCGCCTGCTGTCTCGTCTGCTGCTCTCCTGCGTTGATGGTTATTAAATTATGGCAATTTGTGTACATCGTCAACGTTTGGTAGCGGTGTTTTGACTGGTGTTTATTTAAAGCATGTTGCCAAACAATTTGCGCTAAATATTTGAGGGCTTCTTCAGCAACAACTACATCAGCAGCAGCAGCAGCATCAGCAGCATCAGCTACAGCTCCGTTGCTCGCATTATGCAAAGCTCAGGGATTGGCGAAATGTTCATGCACACTCGGAAGCGCAAAATGAAGAAAATGTTTCTTCCTTTTCCGTTTGCAGTTGCAATCGAAATGCACAAATACACGCACAGCGTATGTGGTGTGTTAGTGTATGGAAGTGTGTGTGTGTGTGTGTGTATATGTGTGTATGCAGTAAGCCATTCGAAATATAACTTTTCAATTTCCGCAAAACCACAGAAAATATATAAACTTTGCACAAAAATTTAATAAAACTTTTCGCATAAATAAAATTTGCATTAAATCAGCTGCAAGCGACGTCAGCCAAGGAGGGAATGGGTTGGGTGAGCGTGCCAACGGCTTAGTATGCCGTATATGATGTTTATGTGTGTCTGTGTGTGCGTGTGTGTGTGTGTCTGTGTGTGTGTGTGTGTGTGTGTGTGTGTGTGTGTGTCTGTGTGTGTGTGTGTGCATTTTTGTGTATCTTTGTCTGTCTGTGTGTGTGTTTGTGCTAAACTCATGTCGAGAAACTTAATTTGAAATATTTGAGTTTGCTATTTGGAGCGCGTTTGTTTTTCTTTCATTTGCCTTTGCTGTGTGGCATCGAAACTAATCGAGAAAGTTCGAAAATTTGTCGCTTGCGCCGACCCATCTCCCCTACAGCATCGATGCAACATAAAAAGTTAACTAGTTTGTGGCAGCGATGCGTTTGACACGTCGCTGCCGCACTTCAAACTAATATTGCGTATACGCCGCCATGCACTGTGCACCCAAAATAACAACAACAACAGCAACTACCACTACAAAGAGACTGTGCAAAAGGCTTAGACTTTGGCATTGGCTTAAGCGTTTGACTGACAGCCACCGGGTTTTCAAAGTGTCATGGATTATGTTATATATGTATTTGCAATATTGCGCATTCCATTGCCGCCTGTCACACAAACCGCAAGCTATCTCTCTCTCTCTCTCCGACTCCGACTTTGACTCTCTCTCTCTCTCGCTTTCTCTTTTACGCATAATCTGTTTGCTGTATGTGAAAATATTGATATTAGCATTAAAATTTAATTAATAACTCTCAACGCTTCGCTGCGTAGTTGACTTATATCGCCCATGGCTTTCATGTTTCATTTCGCCTGGCCGATTTGAGCTTTGATTTTACTTTGGATGTGATTTGCTTCAAGTATTTCAATGTCTGTCTGTCTGTCTGTTTGTCTTTGCACATATAGAGCTAAGCTGGCGAATTTTTCTGCTTGGCTGCCCTGATACGCAGTGCTTACTGTAGCTGAGCTGGCTTGGCTCCGGCCACGCCTAGCCCTTCTGGCGCCAACTTTTGTCTTTGTCAAATTTTCTACCTATTAGGCACATGAAATTCAATAAAAACAGACAATAACACACACAGAGACATGTTTGTTTTTTGATGTGGGTTATTTGTGGCTTAAACATTATGAATATAATCAGCAAATGCGTTTAGATTTCTCAAAAACCCAGCTGGAGGTGTTGTTGCATCTAAGCTAAAAAAAATTAGCACAGATTGTCTTGTTACACAAGCGAATTAAATTTTGCTTTGCAGCAATCAACAAAATGCAACACAGACATTACTTAAGGCCTTTACTTCTGACAGCTAAGCTACAGAAATGTCTGGATGTGAAGGGGATGTAAATATCATATAATACGTCAACGTCTTAACTTATTTGCATTGCGTTTAAATGAAGTGCTTAAGGGCAGTTAAGCCATTTACAGATTTCGCTCTTTGTGCATTTCTCAAGGTGAAAGGGGCTGTTAATTTAATTAAA
This sequence comes from Drosophila grimshawi, assembly GCF_018153295.1. Classification (NCBI taxonomy): domain Eukaryota; kingdom Metazoa; phylum Arthropoda; class Insecta; order Diptera; family Drosophilidae; genus Drosophila; species Drosophila grimshawi. The sequence continues at coordinate 22,304,675 of NW_025063098.1, forward strand.
ATACAAATAATCTCTATAGAGTATTCTGACATTGATGGCTTTAGAAGTTCATTCAGAACATCTGAGACTGTGTTTCTTTTTGTAAGCTTACCGATTTCTTGACAAAACTGACGAATCCATAGCCCTTTGATTTCAGCGTTTGCGGATCGCGTACAACTCGACAGTCTCTGTAAATGACAGACAAAAGGGAATTAGTTACATAAGTATTCACTGCATATATATACATATATATTTATATATACTATTATCTAGTTAAAGTATTGACCTTTAAGAAATTATCTGCAGAAGTTCATTTAAAGAAGTTGAGCAATCTGAAATTATCTCTTAATGTTATTAAAACTGACCCACAGAGACACATACTCACACACACACACACGCAGTGCAGCGTCTAGTAGCTGTGTTAAGTCTCAGTAAATGAAGTGCCAAAGCAGAAAGTCAAAAACGACGTCATGGATGTCCTTTGCCAGGAAATCCAATAGAATTGCATGTGCACTGAACATATGAGGCGAATAAAAAGTGTTGAGAATTGGATTTCGGTGTGGAGAGAGACCAGATAGCAGAAGAAGAAGAGTAGCAGCAGCAGCAGGGGCAGCGGCAGCGGCAGCGGCAGCAAAATTATAAAAGCAGGTCCTTAAGAGCGTCAGCTAGCGGCTTATGCGCTGGGCGTGGCGTCCTAGCCAAGTTAAAAGGATTTTAGCTGCAAAATGCCACAGAAAGTGTTAGACCACGTGTCGGACGTTGGGCGTGTGTGTTGTGGGCAGTCAGGGAGCGGGGGGAGGCGCTTTAAATATGTATGCCCGTCTTTCTTAAGCCACGAAGAAATATTTTGCGCTACCCACTGATGAGTGTGTGGTATATGCGAGTGTGTGTGAAACTTGGCTCAACCACAACACACCAACACTAACAATGGAATGTAAAGGAGGCAAGAAAGCCTGGCAGCCCGCATGTCGACCGCGGTATTTAAAAAAAAAGACCAACTTGATTGTAAATCACGATAAAAGTCAATTTTTAATATGAGTTTTAGTTTACACCACACCCCATAACCAAATCCCCACTGCCCCCCAATCCTACCACCCTCCCTCCCTCCACTAAACCCCATTTCACATTTTAGCCCATGTAAAGTGGCCAACAAAAAAAAAAAAAAAAACAAATAAGAAAAAAATGTGAAAAAAGAATGTATTTTAATGGCCTTTGGCTTCAGTTTCAACATACAGCTTTCAGCTTTCGAGCTTCAAGGTTGCAATTTATGGCGATGACCAACAACGAAATTGCATTGGCCCAGGCTGGCCGAGCCCCGTAATCGATACGCACATAAATATTGGGGGGAAAAGCATATTTAATTAAACTTTAATATTTATTAGCTACCAAAGGAATTTGGCTGCAATTGCTCTGGGCCATAGAACTGCGCTAGGGATTCCGATTTGTGTTTCGGAGCACTACTTTGGGTTTGGGTTTGAATCTGGGGTGGACCTGTCTGGTTACCTCTCTCTCTCGCTCTCTCTCTCACTCTCTGCGCTGTTGTGGTTTCGCTGGCATGCAAACACACAAACGAACACGAAATGAATATATTCACAACACACACACACACACACATACACTCACTTACACACATACAGCTGCACATGTCCGTCAGAAGTGCACACAAATAATGAAATAATGCAGCCGTCCCTTTGCCTGGGCTTCGATTGTGCTAACAAATTAAACGGCATGCAAATGTATGCAAGCCATAGAGAGACATACATACATCCATGTGTATCTCATGTGCTAATGTGTGTCTGTGTGTGTATAGATACAACATGCATTGCATGTTTGATATCCAACAGCCAACTTATAATATTTCACAATCGATAAGCATCAGTTCATATTTTCATAACATTTTTGCTCGAACATTGCCACAGGCAGCAGACATCAACCCAACAATCACAACACCAACAATAGCAGCCGATGCAACAATAACAACAACCATTTGATTTTTCAGGCAAACAAATAGGAAAATGACGGTAAACATTCGCCTGAGTATCGTATCGCTGTAATATGCTTAAGCATTTAACATAAAACAAACATAACCTTTGGCAACGCACAAGAATTAAATCGCAATGTCGACAAATCTCATACATATATATACGCATATATCTCTATATAAATATATGTATATATACATATGTACTTAATGTTTACTATATATATACAGCTTGGCTTGCCAATTCGCCTCAATGGCTTCCAAACTGTTGCCATAGTTGTTATCATGCACGAAAAACTCAACTCAAAAATTTGACTACTAGGACGATGAGTGCTGCAACAACTGTGGCAATTTATCCGCTGACGTTTACTTATGCAGCAGTCAAGTGGAGTGGTTCTGCGGGCGGGAAACGTGTTGAGGGCGTGTGCATACACACACACTCTGTTTGCTCGAAGAATTGAGCAGTGATGTTGGGTGGCAAATGCAAACGCAAAACGCACACACCAGCAACCTGCATGTCTTATTGAAAGGATAAATTTATGTCGATAAGCAAGACCAGGACCTGCTGGCATGCCAATGTGCATCTGCATGTCTGTAATTGTGTGTATGTGTGTGTGTGTGGGGTGAGTGCTAGCCAAGTAGTATATGCAGCTCAGGCCAATCAATATCTTTTTCACAAATATTGGCAAAAGTTTTGCGTTTGCTTTTACTTTAGCTTTGGCTTTGGCTCGGTTTCTGTTTCTGGCTGCTGCTGCTGCTGCTGCTGTTGCTCCTCGGAAATAAATTTTCCCAAAATATTTTTGTATCTTAAGTGCATAAAACTATAAACGTTAAACAAAATATTTCGCACACACACACACACACACACATATACACAGATGCGGTTATTTATACTACATATTTTGGCTTAAGTCCCAAGCCTTTGGCTCTTGCTTCGTGTAGCTTTTGGCCCCTACTCTCAACCCATGCCCCACACCGCCCCCACCCCTCCATCGGACGGAGTCTCTCTGTTCAGTGTATCTTTTAGGGCGCGTTGAGCGCATTAGTTGGGAGGTTTTCGCTTTTTGGCTTTTAAAATTGGTTTATGCTAACAATGCCCCTATATCTGCACACTGTGTGTGTGTGTATGTGTGTGTGTGTATATATTGTGCGACATGTGTGGTGAAAATTCTTTTGTGTTTGAATTAAAATTGCATATATGATTTATAGAGAAATTGGAGATCGTGCTGATGCCAATACTACTGCTGCTGCTGCTGCTGCTGCTGCTGCTGGAACGAGTTTGCTCAAGTAAATAAGATGAAAACGTATGCATAAGATTCTTGCGGCACGACAAAACGAAAGTGAAATCCAATTGCGGAGAGGGCAGAACTGGTTATCGAAATACTGTGAAATATCACACAAGCACCGAATGCTTGATTGCATGAACAATAAATTGCCAAGGCAATGGCAAGCAAACACACACACACACACACACAATATGGAATACTCGTAACTCTTATCGCACTTTGCCAATATTTATTTTGAGAAGCTAAACTATCATTACAAATGACTCCAAGTATAAATGCGAAACATATCAATTGAAGCCTGAGTCAACTAAACCAGCAATTTGCAATTTCCTGACCACTTACAGCACTTTATCGATACTTCATCGCACTCACATAACAGCTCTGCTTGCTTCCTCGACAGACATGTAATTTGCAACTCGCACTCGCAGTATGTGATATAATGCAATCGTGTGGAGCTGTCTGGCCGGTTGCGACTCTCTCCCATGCTAAACACATAAACAGTAAACACAAATTACTCAGCAATGCAAACAACAGCATAGCCTATAATATCGCGCACACATTGAACGTCCGTTCTAAAGTCAAAATCCATCACGGAGTCAATGTATTCCGGCTGTCCTTAAATTTCCTTTGGCCAATTTTGTAATGGCTATATCCCAGACATATATATACAAATACATGCATATATATATATTGATACATATATCGGCATTCAATCAACATTCAGCTTAGCCAGCAGCTGGACCCAAGACCATCATCAGCATCATATTCATCATTATTGTATTCGTTGAAATTTGCAAATATATATATTTTTTTTATCATGTTTGCATATTGGGCCATTGACTGGGCAACATTTCTGACTGTTGCTGGTGAGGCTTTTGTATGAATTTTTACAAATTTGCCAGCACATTTTTTTACAATTTGCTCATCTATCTCTCTCCCTCTTGAATTTTATTGGCTTCCGTTGCTACATCGATCAGATCAAATACAGTTGTAAATTCAAATGAAATGCAAGCGGCATGCATTGCTTAGAGTGAGTGGCTGCGGTGGTGCGGGGGGCGTTGGTGGTGTGGTCTGGCCGTTTGCTGCTTGCCTAGGCAAATATTTAAAATGGATTTGCTTGAGCATTTTATGAGTTTGCAGCTGCCGCTGCCACAGCCGCAGACGCGCGCTCTTATTTGAATTGATTTGATTTGCTGGCCAAGAATTAAGTAATAAATTCGGGGCTAGAGTTGCAGGCAGAGCATGACTTTAACTTAAATTGGAATAAGAAGAGATGAGAGTTTGCATTCAAACGACTCAATGGGCGTGGTGGGTAGGATGGGGTGGATGTGTAGGATGAGGGTGGGGCGTGTCACGTGCTAGTTCGCCTCGACTGTGCAGCATTTATTTACACTAACATGGTAAATTCGCATTGAGACAATTTCATGCTCATCTGCATAAAATCAATTCCATTTTGGAGACAATTTGAAGATTGGAATACAAATTTCGAATTATCAACGTGGGACACGAAAAAGAAGTCAAATTGCGGCATCTCTTTCACTCTAGCCGAACAAATGGCCAAAGCAGCGATCGTAATCAGCATTGAACCGGGCAAAAGAAGGGGCAGAGTGAGAGCGAGACAGAGAGAGACAGACAGAGAGAGAGAGAGAGAGAGAGAGAGGGTGGACTGAGAGAGATGAAGTCAGTGAAATGGTGGCAGAAGCAATGCTTCTGCCGCCGCCTTACTTTGCCTCGTTCTCTGATGCTGCTGCTGTTGCTGCTTGCCACATTTTTCATTCCGCTCTAGCATTTACACCATCGACGCTGGTCGGCATCGGTCTTGGAGTTTTATTTTGGTACAAGTGCCAGCGCCAACGTCATGCATACGTAATGCGGTTGGGGACGCCAGCGACGCAGCAGCGTCGGTAACAGCAACGGGGGGGATTAGACAGTAGCAAAGCCAGATGCTTTACTAATTCCACAGCAGCTTTTCCATCTGTGTGTGTGTGTGTTTGTATCTGTGCCTCTGTGTTTGAATTGGTGTGCGCAGTGCAGCGACAAATTATGTGGTATGTGATTTGCCACAGACATTTCCACCCAGCAGCCTCTATAGTTGCTCCATTCTCAGAGTCTACTTGCACCACACTTACTTCTGCTTTTGTGCGCAATGCAAAGACACGGCCGAGGCTCTCTGGTGATATTTTAGCGCCAAAAACTCAAAGGCAGACAGAGCAAAAGACAAAAAAAAAAAAAAACCAAAAAATAAAAAATAAATAAATAAAAAAAGGTAACTATGCTCTCGACTTGGAGATACCCTCAGTCCAGCTTTCAGGTTTAATAAGTCGATTAAATCACAGGCTAATTTGCACAGTTAAATGTCAACAAGGTAATTCTGCAAGTGTAATTTTTGTTTTTTTATTTGGTATTGGTGATTGAAGAACAAGCGAAGGCAAGTCAGTCTCTGGGATCCGACGGTCAGATGACTAGATCGACTCATTCCGTTTGCAATTTTAAACATTTTCATTCTATCAATCTTTAACTATCATAGGTAAAGGGTATAAAAAACGGTCACGAATTTGCATGCAACTCGTTACGCCTGGCACTTGTGTGTTAAGCTCGAGTGGCGCCTCCCAACATCGCACGCTTTATTCAAAACCATATCGATTTTGCAGTAAATAAAACATTCAAAGATTGAAGTTACCGCTTTTGAGCTTAGCCGAATGGTGTGTGGCCTCTTTTTTTATGGAGTGCGCCGACAGTCGGTGGCGGCGGCACCCGGTTGCTGGCTGTTTGGCTTGCCTCAATGGCGCTTCCTTTTATGGCTTCCGCTTTCTTTTTTTTACAACAGCAGCAGCAACAGCAGCTGTTGGCTTGGCTTTTGGGGTTGGGAGGAGAGGGAGGATAGACTGTGTGAGCGCTGAGCAATGGGGGGCGCTGCCAAATTGTAAATATTTTTGTCGGCCACGTAGCGGCACAGGAGAAAATATTGCATTTTTCGCTTGGCATAATAAACGATGTGCCAAAAAAAAAAAAACCAAAAACCAAAAAAACAAAAACAACAAATAACCACCAAAACCTCGAAAATAAAAATACCAACAGCTGCACCGCACAACACACACACATTCATTATCTGAGGGTTAAGTGAGTGCGGACTGGAATTGCGCCAAGTGGCAACTGCAAAAGTTCAGTTTAATTGTTAAGCCCGGACCTAAGATTAAAGATAAGCCCGAAAAGAAGCAACATATAGTTAAATGTAGATATGCACTTCCAGTTTTTAAGAATACAATTTTTTTTTTTTGGCATCAGACATTTGCATGTACAAAATCTAGTCATACCCATCAGCAAATACTGTTGGACGTTGGCAGCAACAAATACAGAATTTTGCAATTTACAACTGTCCGTTTTGTGTACACTTTTGCACAAGACATCAGCTAAAATTGTCGAAAGCGGCCAAAGCGACGCCAACAAAAAAAAAAAACATAAAACCAAAAGAACTGGCTAAATCAAATTAAAATGGCGCCGCTGCCATTTTGCCGACACAAACGTCTCTCTCTCTCTCTCTCTCTCTCTCTCTCTCTGTGTATGTGTGTGTGTGTGTGTGTGTAAGTGCTATGTGTCATGCGAAAGTTACTCGATAACTCGATTAAGCTTTGCCTGCGACATTTGCTTGACATTAATTATAGAAATTAGCTTTTAATCATTTTGTTTAGTTTTAAACTCCACAAGTGCGCCTGAATTTGAAATATATACGAAGGGAAATAATAAATTAGCAACGTTTTTCATTGGCAAACTTTGAACTGGACCTAGCCTAGCATCTATTTATTTTATTTTGTTTAACTTTTTTGTATGTGTCACTATATATTTATACATGGATTAACATATTTAACTGCTTAATCGTTTTGTTTTAATATTTATCGAAGTTCCATTAAGCGCCTGCAGTCGCTGGCTGAATGTTAAAATAAGTGTATTTTAGACCCACCACACCTCTCATCGACCGACAAACGAGCGAATGAGTTTTATTTATAACGCAAGAGCCACATCCCCTGTGGGCCAGCAATAGCTTCTGGTGTTGGGGCTGCCTCGCAATGGCCACGCCCGGACACACGTCAATAAAACTACAGCAAACTGTCCACATTGAAGCTAGAGCTACAGCTACAGCTACAGCTACAGCTATAGCTATAGGCGGAGCTGGAGCTGGAGCTGGACATGGAGCTGGGAGCTTGGACTAAAGCTGATGTGATGTGTGGCTGGCGATAAGGCTACTTTAACGCTGTCCTGTCCACGTTTCTGTGCATGATACCGACTGTACTACGTGGATCGGCCCCTTTTGTGTTTTATCCAATGCTAGCCCATGGGATGAGGTCTGTGTGGGGTGCAATGGTAAGGGGTACGGGGTAAGGGATAAGGGGAATGGGGAATGGGGAATAAGGGGAAGGACTGACAGAGAGAAGGCCGTGGCGTTGCATGGCGTTTCAAACATGCAAATTGCTTGCGGTTCGCTTCGGTTTTTCGCTTTCAATGAGTGCCTCGCTTACAGTTTACTGGACTTTTATTTTGCAACACACACGTACACACATGATGGTGTTTTGCATGCGAGTGTGCGTGTGTGTGTGTGTGTGTGTGTATTTGGTTTTTCTGCGCCAGTGCCAGTGCCAGTGCCAGTGCCAGTGCAACTGCAAAATGCAGCTACAAAAAAATCCATTTAGATTAATTAGTTTTTAAGCGAAACAAGCGCTCGATGGCTGCAACGGCTACGATGGGGGTCGATGGGGGAAGATGAGGGAGATGGGGGATGGGACTTGTCGAGGCCAAAACCTTTCTCGTGGCTACTTTAATGGCTGTTGCGCTAAAAATCTCTGCCACGATGGCTCCAAAAAAAAACTGCCCAAGCCGCAACTTGCGTGCTCATAAAATATGCCATACACACACACACACACACACACACACATACAAACACACACACACAAACACACACACATACACACAGACATGTAGACACACACAAGACTGAAAATGAAATACATAATAAAAGTGAATTACTCGCTTTGTATCTTTAGATGGGCGCAGCAAGTTGAGGCTCACTTTCTGCTCGAATACACTTGGCCAACTTTGTTGGCTCAAATCTCAGCTTAGTTTGAAGTTGCCAGTTCACCAGTCTGCCAGTCTGCCAGTCTGCCGGTTGGCCAGTTGGCACCTACCAACCCACTGCAAAATGGCGCATAAGGATGTCAGAGATGAGCGACCGCAGCTGCTGTATTTCTCTGTGTTTGTGTGTGTGTGTGTGTCAATGGACGTTGCTCCGCTTGGTTGGCAGTTGTCGACCTGGCCATCTACATAACTAACTAAGCGTGCCGTGTTGCAGTCGCTTTTGGGTGTTAAACTTGTCGTACACGAACTGCACACCACTTCATACACACACACACACACACACAAATAATGACTGTAAAAAAAGGGACGGGGGGAAAAAACTAGTAGTGAAATAAACTTTGCTCAAAAGTTTGTTTATTACGCGCCGACAACCGGCAAAGAAGTGAGTACCTTTCACTGTTGGTTGTGGAGGGTGGTGGGGAGCGCGGCTCTTTATGCCGGCTGCAAAACCGGGAACTTTATAAAGTCGCCGGTCTGTGCTGAAAATTCATCATCTTTTTAGCAGTTTATGCGGCAGTTTGCCGCCTATGCCGCGTGAGGCAGCAGACTGATTTGGCGGATGAGTCAGGTGTCGCTTTCGAGTTGCCTTTTGTGTGGCAGTTTCAACAGCAGCTCTTTTCAATACCCTGTATCTATTAAAAACACATTAAAGTGGATGTGATTAAATTGTGCAAGTGTTTGTCACATAAAATGAAAGTCATGTATTAGAATATGTTGACAGTTACCGATTTGTAATAACTCTGTGCTGTTAGATTTCACACATCACTTTAATTTTTTCTGAAAATAACAACACTTATATTGTACAATTTATTTTAGAACATTTCTAAAAGGTATCTTTTAGGCTTCCCTTCTTGTCATATTTAAACTTGCAATTTTTTGTTATCCCATTGCTATCCTACTCTATTAAAAACTTGTAACAACTTGGCTCGTTATCCCGTTTTGAGCCACACCACAACCACACCAAAAACAATGTGAAGTTTATGTAGACATGGCGAACAATTTAATTTGCCTGCCATATCGTAGAGTATAGTTATATTGATAGATGAGCACTGCTATCAATTAAAATTGTGTTAGAGTATGCGAATCGAAGAACTGGCGGCGACAAGTGTTTTTCAGCCATTTCATTTGCCTGCAAAAGTTTGATTGCTTCGATGGGCAAATGGCAGCGGCAAACTTTTGCCTTTGGACCGGTCTTTAAACTGCAAAACTCTGTGTCCGGTGGCAAGCGAAAGCAAAAAAGAAGAAAAAACTAAATACATTTTACTGCATCATTAAGGATAAGCATCAAACTGGCTTTGAATTTTGTTTGTAGCCATTCTGCGCTTTGTGCGAAACTTCCTTGAGATAAATGAAGCGGCGTCTCCGACAAAGGATGACAATAAAATAAAGCTTTGTCCTTTAAATGGCAATGGGGCTGACTCTAACGCTTAAATTTGTGGCAATCGAATGGAGCCGCAGATGAGGCATGCTGATAAGTAATCGTTGCTTAAATCAGCCATATTGCAGCATATGAATGCTTTAAAACTGAAAACTGGAAGAAAAAAACAAATAAAAAGGAAACCATTTGCCAGACATTTGCCCAACTAATTAGGAAATAATTTACAGCGCCAACAAGTTGGCCAAGTGAACCCTTTAACCGTTGCACGCCAATTGTTGAACTGTGCAAATAAAAGTGCACTTTGCCACCAGTTGCCACCTACAGCAGCAGAACCCCTGTTCGACCACACCTCTCACTCTCTCTGTCTGCCATGAAAGTACATACGGTTCGCTCACATTCGCAGTGTGGCAAGGACGCAATGTGAAATCCTAGCGAAATCCTTAGAAATGTTTTATTGGCCCTACCTACGCTTGAATAAGCTAGCTTAGCGGAAGCTATCGGATTTTATGCTTCTGACTTCTGCAACGTCGAGTGGCGATCCCAAGCCGGAGAGTCAGAGATGGCGCTGGGGTACTGCAGCAAAAATCCAGCTGCTGAGGGCTTGTGTTGCACTCTTTGCGGTCCGTCTGTGTCCCCTGGCTATCTGTCTGTTTGTCTGTCCGACTGTCGGTTGTCCGACTATCCGGTTGTCGACGCGTCGGTCAGTCTGCTCAACGCTTCTTAAGCTCTGCACACTGCAGCTGCTATTTCAGCAGTCTGCTTTTTTTCGGTGCAGCTTTTCGTATTGTTTTACTGCCCGGTCATGATATAATACTCGCATTGTGCACCTCTCTGTGCGCTGATTATCTGCACGTGGCTTGTTACGGAGCTGGCCAAAAAATGCTCCAACTGAGCTTCATTCATTAACTGCACATGTGAGCTGTTGCTGTCAGTGGCAGTTGGCTTAGCCGCATCAAAGCACATTCCGCACATCGAATCTGTATGCTGTAAGCCCCAGTCATTCCTAATGTACATTTGTTTTTTAGATTCGTTTTTTTTTTATCCATTATGGAATTTTATTGGGTAAATATTTATGTTATGCTTTAAATTCATCGAATCTGGTTCGTTGTGCTAACAAAGTTTTCGATATTTTGTAGTTAAAGGAATGTTTAGTATGTACGGCTTTCAATTTGGCTTCAGGTACATAACTGTGATTTCACCAGCATAGCATGTGGCATAAAGCAAACGCATCCCATGTTGCCAGCCTGTATAAGCACACACATACACACAGTATACTGTGTAGCCAGTTAATCCAGCATCAACAATGGAAGCCCCGATTCCCTCTTTGTGCCAGGTTACAAATATTGGAAAAAAAATTTTTATTGAAGTACGATATATGAGAGTGCCGACAGGCCAAAACTGCCATCGATTACAATAAGGGATGTGTGTGGAAGAATCAAACCAACACAAACTCTGAAATCACATTCCAAATGCAACAAAGATGAGTCGAACGTACGGCAATGCTGCCTGCGCACCCCCTTCTCCACCCTTAAAACCCTCCCAAACAACGCGTCGTGCAGGCTAGAAATAGAAATATTTTAGATTCTCAACAGATGTTCTGTATTTCGTTCGTAAGCAGATTTTCAGGAAATACATTCACTTACATTGATTTACATAATACGCGTTGTAGAACAATGGGAAATCATTTTGCGAGACTTCGGATTTTTATCGTTATATTTCAATATTTGCGTCGCGCTTCGTTTGCATCAATTTCATTTTTTCAGTGTATTGCGTGGGTTTTACATATTCGCGGCGAAACAAATTTATGTTACATTTCTTTTATATATACGGTTGGCTTTGCTTTTGTCTGCACCCAAGCATCAATTATTCAATGATAGGGAAAACAATCAGTGTTCTGGTTCCTCATCCAGATTCGCATTCACATTCACATCGCCAATACCTACCGCAAACACTTGGCGAGTCTCAATAGTCAGCGTTTTGTCTGTCTTTGTGTGGTTGTTGCTGTTGCTGTTGTTGTTTTTTAAAACAACATCAAGATACAACATATATACAACAAAAAATGTAACTTCCGTTTGCCATAATTGATGATATGCTACAGCAGCAGACACACTCTCGCACACAAACATATCCTTGCACATACGCTAATACATAAAACAGTGGAATAAATTGGATTGCTCATAAGTAGACTTAGCTGGTATGTGTATCTAAGTAACGGTTATTGAATAATTGGATGTGCTCTTGTTATAGGAATTAACATATTCTCTTTACTCCTGTGAATCTTAGATGTTTCTAATATAAAGCTTTAGCTTCTAGGGATTGAAAATAAATAAAAATACCATGAATTTAAACAAATAATACAAATAGTACCTATAGAATAGTTTAAGATATAGCTCTACATCTGTTGCAAGTTGCGTTGTTCTTTATTATAACCTTGCAATATGCACTAAAACAGAACACAATTGTACATAAATTCGTAAAAGAAAAATCAAAATGAAGTTTAAAATTAAAGATACAAATAAAATTTAATAAATGAAAAGCAAGCAATTTAATTTGTCTATTATTATCAAATATTAAGTTCAATTGTGAATATCTGTAATATAGTTTTCATATAATACCCAATATCTTAAGTTCATCCCATCGTACTGTGCAATGTCTATCATATTTTCCAGTGTGCTCGTTACTAGCACAAAACCGGAAGCAGCTCCTGCATAGCTTATAAATATTCCATAGCCAATAACGCACAAAACATACACTTCCGTTAACGAGATGCAAAGTTGTGCAAATCCATTTGCCTAGTTCGGTTTTAGGGTTCGGACTCAGAGCTCAGTGTTTGGGTTGATTGACTGCTTTGCATGTTTAGACGCGTCTATCTATCATATACTTCATTATATACGTATATTAAGCGTCATCAATACTCACGAAATACGCACATATATAAAACAACCGATGAGGAGAAGCTGTGCGTGTCGCTTATGTTTACTTGCCACAGAGACAAAATAGAAGAAGATAGAGAGGATAGGAAAAGAAAACACACTGATATATTTATCATCTGACTTCCGTTCCGTTCCGTTCCGTTCCATTCGACTGCGGCTCCACAGTCAAACAATGCGAATGGGACGTGCGTTGGCGTTTTGGCTATTTGTCAAGCTGACGATTGGCGGCAATCAGCTCTGAGAATTGACAAATATGTATGTGAGTTGGTCGTTTGCTTTGTGGTTGCTGTCAAAATTTGTCATAATTTTGATATTAAGTCGCTCGGCTCGTAATACGATCGAAACTTTTCGATTGGTTTTTTATGCTATAATACATATATATATATATATATATCGACCATATTTAAGGCCATTTAATTTGTTACATTCGACTGAACTTTTCATTGCTGCGGAGCTCCCCCTTTTTTCATATTTCATTTTTCATATGAAAGCATTTTAAAATGCACAAATTTAATGCCAATATTCCAGCACTTTTTTCATACAATGCAGAAGAAAGCAAGTAAAAAATATAAAAAAAAATTCCACCAATTTCGAGTTTTGTCATAAAAAATTGAAAATGTCAAAAGCAACATGAAGCGTCCTACCAATTCGAAATTCACTCCCTCCATGTGTATGTGTGTGTGTATGGATGTGTGTGTTATTGTTATTGTTGTGTGTCGCACAAAACGCAAAAAATAAACATTGAGTGTGCTTGTTGTTGTGTGTTTGCCTATGCCTCAGTCTGAGAGAGACTGTGTGTGTGAGTTTGGTTTGGCCGTTGTCGGCATGTAGTTGACATCATTGATTGATTTAGCTGTCAATTGCATAATCACTCAAGCGTTATTGTTCAACTGCTCAGCCGACGCCTACTAGCCCCGCCCAACGGTCGTGTGGCTGTAGCTTGGCTTGGCTTGGCTGGGCTGGCTAAATCAGTGGGGCGGCTGGGGTGGTAGGATGTACACATTTGTATACGTGTGCTGTCCACGTGTGTGTGGCAAATAAACCAGCTGCCGAGTGTCAGGCAATTGTCAGCAGGCTGTATGTGTTGCTGTTGCTGTTGTTGTTCTCGTTGTTGTTGTAATAGTTGTAGTTGCAAACCGCAACAACGTCAGCTGTCGGTGAGATTGTTACACAGACAGACTCAGAGGCCGAGGCAGCGGCAGAGGCACATGCACAGAGGCTCAGGCAGCCGTGTGTCTCCTGCCTGGGAGTGCAAGCGGGTGTTAGTGTATGTGCCTCGCATATTGGTAGCAGCAATTGATGGGCCAACAAATTAACATGCCGCAAATGGAAGTAATGGCCAAATGGAAGTAATGGCCAAGTGTTAATTGTTGTATGAGGGCCACCAACCTAATTGCCACCCACACACACACAATCTACAGTCACCTACTCAGTCACTTAGGCATTTGTGGGCGTGTCTGTCATAGCAATTCAATAATGACGTCACGCTGATTCAATTCTGGTTAAATCATACAAAGTGTACACTGCCTTTAAATAGAAGTAATAAATTACTTTTGGTAAATGATTGTTGCGGTAGCAGTCCGTACTTTTTCAAATTTTTGTATTTGCAACTGAGTTGAATAAAAACACAAGCAGCACACCCAAAAACCCACACAAAGCAACAACAGGCTCGTAAAAAATGGATATGTCAACGTCCGGCATGTCAACAAGATAACAGAATAGCTAGTTGACCAAGAAAAACGTGCGGCAGCCCAAGAAATATATATACATAGAGAAAGGCAAACGAAGAAAGTTCAAATCAACAAAATACAAAAGTTCAAGCTGAGCAACAATTGGGAGCTGACACTGTTGAGTTTCGAAGCATCAGCTTAAGTGCAACTGAGAAAAATCCTATCATCAATATTACTTAAAAAAAGGCAATTTTCCTCTGAAAAGAAAATTCGAAATATGAAATTGATTTTGCTAAAATGTTGAGAAATAAGTTAATGGTATCTCAGATTATAAAAATATTCTATTTTTAATGTGTTTCATATGGAATTTAGCACACATAAAATACTCTCTAAATAAATTTTAATTTAATATAGAATATTTGGTGCTTAATTTCTTCATTTGATTTTTTTCCTCATTCAACCCATAATCATCAATTATAGTAATTGCTTCTAATCTGGTCATGCATGGGTTGTCATCGACAGATATCCGTTGAAGTGAGTGGCTATAAGTCCTGTAAACCACCAAGCAATATTGCAACAACAGGTTGCACGATGACAATTCAAGGTCATTCCAGACATACCTGAAACGTGTCGCTGCTTGAGCAACATTGAGAAATTGGCCATGTTGTTTATTTTTTTAAATTATTTTTATAGACAGTTTGATTTCCTTAAAAGAAGCTTGTGATTTGGTCAGATGTGTCGGTTTGCCTGACTTGAGTGTGGGTCGGAAATGCCCATGTGACAACTGGCATTTACTCTGTGCTTTGTCGTTTAGTATTCAATGTTGTTGCTGTTAACACTCGCGGCAATTTCGGGCGGATGATTTTTAAGTGCCAGCTGCATGCAAAACAAATTTGACTTCGCGCCGCGTTAACAAGCAATGGGTGTGTACATCTGCTGCTGTGCGATAACGGTTGGGGGCTAGAGGATTGGTTGGGTTGTTGGCCGACTGCAATCGCAGCCAATGAAAGCTTGTTGTTGTTGCAGTTGTTGTTGGTCACAGGCTGGGGGCGGGAGGAGCCAGTGATGTCGCTGCAATTGCACGACACTGCGACATGTTTGCACTTGACAATTCATTTCATTGTTTGTAGATTGCATTTGTCGCCCAGCCACACGAGTCCCAACTCCTAACGCCCGCCCCCTTCTCAAGATACAGTCCACAGCTGCAGTGAAATTGTAAGCGACAAAAGCTGGCATAAGTATGAGTTGAGGTTGTTGTTGTGCTGCTTTTGTTGCTGTTGCTGTTGCTTTTGCGTTGCTTCAAAATTGCATTCACAGCACGCGATGAGCGCATTTCAGTTGCTGCCGACAAGCACAAAGCGCTCCAGCTTATTTCTCAGCAACCTTTTGCTACCTTTTTCATGTTTCTTCACTTTTCCTATGCAAGCTTTTTCTCTCTCATTTTATTTATTTTTTTTTTTGGTTTGGCATACAAAAATGCAATTTTCTTGGCACTTTTGCCGAAAACTTTCTATTCGTTACTTTCCTGTTATGTGTGAGTGTGTGTGTGTGAGTGTGTGTGTGTGTGTGAGTGTGTGTGTGTGTGTGGGTGTATATTCGATTGTTTGTGTGTTTGTTGGTTCTTCGAATTGCAGTATGCACGTGGTCAACAGGTTATCCTGTGACTGCCTGTTAGTCCTGACTGCGTCTTGACTGTCTGCTATACGACTGCCCTTCTCCTACCCTCCCCAACCTTTCCGCACCCTTCCTGTTGCCTGCTGCCTGCTGCATTTATTTCCGCTTTTGTACCTTTTTGGCATTTTGTTTTCTTTGGTCTTTGCCTTTTTGTGCATTTTTTGTTGCTGCACTTTGCGGTTTTCTCATTTATTTGGTGCAGCAACAACCGAACGTCCTTTCAACCTCTAGTATTGCCTGTTGTAGGTCTCCTTGGCGTGGTTTTTGTTGTTGCTGTTGCTGTTGGCGCAGGAAATGACTTCAATTTGCTGTTAACAAGTTTAAAATTTCGAAATTGCTACGGAAATACACAACATGATTTCAACCTGAGCATTGGCGCACATAATTACTCAAGAGGTGTGTCCCGAAATTGTGCTCTGGTATTCCCGAAATACATATATATATATATATATATACATATATAAATATATATGTTTAAGTGTGGCGTTTGGCAAACTATAACTTAAATCTCTTTTGATGACTTCATAGCAGCTGCAGACAGAAGCCACAAGAAGGCGACGAAGTTAGTTTTTCTCTCGCAGCTTATGGCTGGGTGGAGAACACATACAGCTCATCCGATTTACCACTTAATTGTACAACAAAGAGAACTTTCCGGCTCTCTTCGTTGTTTCTCTTTGGTTATACGGCTGCTGAACAGCTGCTCAAAGATGCCAATGAACTGCCACCTAAATGGTGCCAGCTTGTTTTCTTACGGGAATATAAATTCCAAACCATTTGGCAAAATCTTTACAGTTTATGCGGCAGCTCTCAACTTGCTCGTCTTGCTCGTATTCATATGATACGTCCTCAGTTTGTCCGCTTTTTACATTTATAAATGTGAGTACGTATACGTGATATGTGTAAGCTGTCCCTCCTCCTGCTTCACTCCTCAGTCTTTTTCTGTATGCCTGTCATTCTGTCTGTCCGCGATAAATGAACAATTAATCAAGCATCATCTGGCCACTGGCAGTTGGCAGCTGGCAACTGGCAAGAGTAACATTCTCTTGACATTGGTGACAACGCATTTACCAAAGAAATGCTCAGATTTATACCACCTACATATAAATCATTTGTGGAAGATTATTTTGAAGAATGAAACATTTGAATGCCTTAAAATGCTAATGAATATTTGAGTGCAAGAAAATAGCTATGTGAAAATTATATGTCATATGTGTAAGTAATGTGATCTAGTTTGCAATTATTCATTTTTTTCTGTATTAAGAAGTGTGGCCTCTAAATTTCAAACAATCCCCAGGTGATGTTAAAAGCTTTAAAGAATATAATATCCTTGTGTTGTTGCCGAAATAGAATAATAAATCAATTAACCGATTTCAATTGACATCAATCAAAAAGTGTTATTCCGTAAGTAGCTTTTCTGTGGAAATCTTGGGGTCCGGGTGCAAAGTCAAATATAATTTGCTAATTACGCAAAGTTGTCTCTTTTTATTTATTTATTTTTGGGGTTCGGAAATGAGTCGCACAATAAGGTTGGCGTTCCAATTGTGCCACTTTGTAAATTGTCGACCTTTTATTAAATTTGCTGTGGTTTTGGCTTTGTTGTTTTTGTTTTGCCTAATTAATTTAAGCACTCAACAGAAAAACACGCACATCAACCCACAAAACATAGAGACACACACCCTCACATATATGTTTGTTATTTTAATCATAAAAAGCGCGTGGCCATGTGAAAGAGACAAAACGAAATTATCTTTGTGTGAGATGTGGGAATAGCGGGTTTGTTTCATGTACGAATGTATAAGTTGATTATTAACCGACAATGGTAAATGGACAAAGGAGAGGGGTTGTGCATGAAGATGGGCCCGCCAGTGGTGGCAGTGTGGCAGAGGCACTTGCTTCTGCTCGCATGTCTATAATTGCGGACTGTTCATGCCCAGTTGAATACAGACATTTAGCATGCATAGCTATTTCGCCATATAAGCAACGCACATATGCAGCCTCATTTTTATAATACTTCCTTACCCCCACATACCCCCGTGCCGACAATCCTCAACCCCATACAAATTCCAACTCAATCTACATCCTGGACACATCTATGGGTGATTTCATTAGAGCGCGTGCGCTCGAGGATTCTGCTGCGGCTGCTCAATTATATTTTCATTCCATGTGCCTGCCATGTCCTTCGTGTGTTTCGTACTAACAAGAAAGAAATGAAATTAACTCAAAGCACAAATTAAGTGTGTGTGTGTGTGTGTGTGTGTGGAAGCCGTGTGCTTGTGTATGCGTGTGCTGGTTGAATAATCTAACGCAATTAATCGGTTCGTCACTGTTTTGACAAAGTACAAGCAAGCAACTGTCGTTGTTTCTGCGTCAGTTGTTGCTCCTGTAGCTGTTGTTGCCTTTGTTGTTGCATTTGTTGTTGCTTTTGTTGTTGCTTTTGTTGTTTGTGTCATGCCTTTCAATATGCAAATTAATTTGAAATTACAACGCGATGCAGTGCGCCAGTTTCCATAGCTAGGCTTGGCCTCTGCCCGCCACCTCTCTCACTTTCTCTCTCTCTCTCTCTCTGTCGCTCTCTCTCTCTCTCTACACCTCGCTTAAGGGGGCGTGACATGCAAGGGCAATTGATTCAGTTGAATCGAATTACGGCACAAACAGCGAGCGTTAAGCATAGCTTAAAATTAATCCAGTGCTTCATTCGTCAAATAGTTTGTTGAGCTTGCAATGATTTAATGCAGCGAAAAATGCTTTTGTTTGTTTTTCATTTGATTTATTTCCGGTGAGAAAATAATAGTATATATCCAGCAAATTATGCAAATTTTGAAAGAGATTTTCAAACTATCTTTACTTGTTGACATTCGTTTTACATTTATTTTATTCTTATTAAATTATATATTTGCCTTTAATTTATTTAAATGCGCATCGGTTAATCTAAAACTGTTGTAATTTGGAATAAGTATTTATGTAAAAAATGAAATTAACTAATAAAATTTAATAACATTGCATTTAAAGAACCGTCATAAAATAGATACTAAAATCAAAATGTTCATAAAATTCTCACACACACTTTTAGTATATTTATGATGTATGTATGTATGTGTGGATGTGTGTATGTATCTACAAATGTAAACAATTTGGAAATGAAAAAGCCATTATGCAAATGGTGCTGCCAAAAACACATCAAATTGATATCAATCTACGAACACGAGAATAATTTAAATGTATTTTATAAAATGATACGAGTGACCCCCCTCACCCACCATGTGGCAGGCAAGGCAGCCCAAAATTGAAGTGTGGCCCAGGTTCGGTCAAGCCAAAATCCAGACAAATTCAATCAATCAAACAAAAGGCAATGCCAATGCCGTTATGCGCCCGTAATGAAGTCCTGTCCAAATTGGCCTTTTCCTAAATTAGCACAAATGTTCTTTTTACGACTTTGACAGTGGCCAGCGAGCAACGGCAATGTCAATGGCAACGATGCTTTCCCACCGGTTCTGTCTCTATCTCTGGCTCTGCCGTTGTCTCTAATTTCTCATTAATTTGCAAGTGAAATCAGTGAACACGACCCTCGCATCCCCCACCAAAAACCCACACTGCTACCTTGCGACAACGGCAACGGCAACGACAACGACAACGAGCAAAGCGTAGAGCGCACAAAACGTAACGACAAACGAATCGAGGCAACGGGGCGTATGAGTGCTGCATGTTCAGGGCAGGTTGGGGGGGGGCGGGCAGTTGAATGAATGCTTGCTAGGTGTTTGCGGTGGTTTTCGAGTATTTTTGCCCGAAAGCAGCGCGCGAATGGACAAGCAACGGTAGCGTTGTCAACGCCACAGCAAAGTCAACAGGAGACGCCACAGGATGATGGCCGAGGGAGGGGAACGAAGGACGCGCAGCTGGCTGCCACAGAGGGTCGCAACTGTGGCTGACGCTTGGACTTAATTGAAAGGCGTTTATTTGGCTTTAAAAACGTAAATCAAATTCATTTAAATCTACCTACTGGCCGCCCGCACTCACCTGCCCACCCACCCCAACCACTGCTGCTTCACCTTTGTGCTGCAATTACGCGGCACTCGGCACTCCGACAGTGCTCAACGAGAGAGGGGGGATGTGGGGTGGGCATCTCATTTTATAGCTTGTATTTTAAATAAATGGTGAGCGTGTGCGCCTCTGCCTATGTTGGGTAGTTACCACGCCGCAGCTGTGCAAATTCCAGCGCTTACGCCACTTTGAGCAAACAAAAAGAACTCAGGCTCTTGACATTGGTCGTCGTTCGCTTTTTGTTGGATTAGCTTTGATTAGATTCTTTTTTTCTCTCCTGTTTGCCCTGCTGCCAGGACAACGACAACGACAACGAGCGCCACAGAGTGTCACTCAATGGACCGAACACACCTGACTCTATTGGTCCATGATTATATTACTGTTGCTGTGACGTCTCCTTTACAATTTTATATATTTTGCAAAGGGCATTATAATTTGATCGTGAAGCTTGTAACGCATTGAGGGAAACGCCTGCAATTCTACACAGTATAAATATATATGTATTTCCTTCTGTTCGTCCAGCCCCTGAGCCTTAAAGCTATCGTGATGGAACTTGGAATGATTATTTTAAGCTACAGGCCAACAGCCTAGGCTAGTCGGCTTGGACCACTAAAGTATACAGTTGCATAGATTACTAAGTTTTCCTTACCAAACTGACTATGCTCCTAACATATGGACAATAATCATGCAATCAAGGAACAGTCGGTCGGGCTTTTAATTCTGTACTAAAATTTAGATGCCAGCAGGTTTACTATGTCGGCAAGGATATGCCATAGTCGACTTGGCTAACATAGTTCAATCTTGTTTATTTATTTTTTTATTTTTGTTGTTGTGCGCTTTGCTAATTTCAGTGTTTCTTTATTTTGCGCCATTTTGAGTGCTTTAAAATTACATTTCCGTGTCGCAGCTGCACCTGCGGCTCGTCAGGTCACAAGGTTGGGCCCACTCAATCTGTGTGACTCATTGTGTCAAATTATTTTGGGGATTTATGCGTTGGCAGCCATTTTTTATGCCTCCTCGCCCCGATAACGGCAACGACGCTTACTTTAATGGCAGTCAATTTATTGCCAATAAATTTGTAGCCAAAAAGTTTAGAGCAAGGCCAGCAAAGCAGCAAAAATATCAAACAATTTTATTTGCCCCAGTGATAAACTTGCAACATATGTGCGAGAGCCGGGTTGCGCGACCCAAGACCCGAGACCCGAGACCCGCTTTTTGGGCCCATGCTGCTCAGCCACTTTTGGCAGCGGCTCAACATTGAGATGCTTACTGGCCAAGGGCCTTGATGCTGTGGCAAAGCCAAAACTGCACTTAAATTCAATTTGTGTCGCGCTGCCTGCAAATGACAGGCGTAATGCGAGACTTGGAACTGCTAGCAGTTAGCTTGTAGCTGGGATCTGAGGCTGGGACGTAAAGTGTTATTTTAAATGGCAGCCAAAAATTGTCGTCTTCATTGCAGCATAATGTCTGCTGCTGCTGCTACTGCCGCTGCTTTGTTGGCGCGATAAAAAAGTTGCTCTAGCCGCAGCTGTCCCTGCTACCCACTCTTCCCTCGGTCTTGTAGTCTTTCTCTGTTGATTTAATTTTAAATGGTGACGGCGCCCATCGTCAGCCTCTTCATTGCGCACCGAAGCAATTTTATTTATATATTTTTTAGCCGTTGCCAGAGAGGAGTTGGGCTGGAGGCGTTGCGTTTGCAAATTGTTTGGCTTGCCAACTGAGAGCCGTTTAGTTGGCCTCTGGCAGAAGACAATGGCAGTGCTGCTCTACCCCTGCCAACACAGCTCTTTAGCCAGATCTGTCGCAGCCAGTCAGTTAGACAGTCAGTCAAGTAGTCACTCAGTTAGCCGGTTGCAGAAGTTGGCACAGAATAACGGACTAACCCAAAACCCAGCCAACCGGCCATGTTCGGCACTTGTATTTTGCCTTTTTGTCAATTTTAATGAATTAATGCGTATTTTATGTGAAAAGTTGCTTGCCATAAAGTTGCTGCCGCACAAAAGTAAATTAAATAAATTTTATGTTGCACCCCCACTGATTCACCACACAACAGTAAGGGTGTTCCTAAGCGGATCTGTTGTCTATTATCTGAGCATTAGAGAGAGCGAGAGAGAGAGAGAGAGAGAGAGAGAGAGAGAGAGAGCGAGCACGGTGCTGCTATTGATACAAAATTTGTATAAATTGAAATTGGGAAATGGAAAATTACTTGGCTGGCCGGGCGGGTCTGTTTTCGGGACGAACTTTTCAACGAGCGCCCATTAAAATTATATTCAAAAGTTTGCACGGCAGCCGTTTGGCCTATTTCAATTTAAATGCTGACACTTTTGGGGTATGGCTAATACATTTAATTTGCGTTTAATGAAGTGGCATTTTAAAGCTGAAATGAAGACATGTATCCAAATAAAAAGACCGGTGGGTATTCTGGGAGCATCCACATTACCATTGAACAACTTTTGACACTTGCCAACAAATATAAATTGTTGCAGGCAGCGTGAAAAAGTGTCGGGCTTCTGCGGTTACTCTGCTCGCTGCTGCTGCTGCTGCTGCTGCTTCTGTTGCATCAAAAGTCGCAAAACTCATTTTTCACACCACTCAAAGATTTTGGGCTGGAGAAGAAGAAACCCATCTGACTGGCTGGCTAACTGACTTGGTTGGCTGGGCTGCCTGGCTGCCTGGTTGCTTGGCTGACTGATTGTGCGGGTCCTGGGGCAAAAGTTTTTCGCATTAACTTCCGCTGCACGCCGCGTCGCATTTGAATGCGATTTTGATTTGTCATTCGCCGCCGACGCGTCGTAACAAAAGCCGACGCCTACTTAAAGCGACGAGCACAACTTTTTCCACCCATTTTCCATTTCCACATCCGTTGCAGCAGCGACGCCATCAAACGACGCTAGTCGCCCACTTGTCGTCGATCATTGGTTTCCGTTTCCAGCCAACAGCTGAAAGTCGAACTCTCTGCAACTCTTCGCGACGTGCACAAGCGCATTTTGAAGTTTATGAAACAGCGAGCACGGTGTTGGCTTTGGTGGCTTCGACAAAGCCAACTTTTGCTGAATAGATTAAGTAGAAAGTTTTGCTCATTTTCAGCATTGCCCCAATTGAGAGCTGTTGCCTAAGCGACGCGTCGTCGTCGAACTGCATCTACGAACACATACTTGTACATATGAATCCACGTTCGCCAAGAAAAATCAACGTAATGATGTCAACGGCAGCGGCTGCAGCAAAATCAAAACTTTCTCAAGTATCATTAAAACTAACCGAAAAAAAGACGAAGAAATAACGAGTAACTTAGGCCAAGCACGCCAAAGATTAGATACACTTGCAAACCGATGGCTCCTTTTAAGGCTGTGTAATACAGTGACTGAGACTTTGAGATAGATTTATGTTGAACAATAAAGGTTGTCATAAAATAACTCATCCGTTGCTTGATCATTCATTTCCGTGGCATATACTGATCAAATATATATACACTTTATGGAGTCCTTTCATGCGTTACACACCTCACGACAAAATTGTACTACCCTCTCAAGAGCGAGAGACAGAGAGAGAAAGAAAAGGAGAGCGAGTAATTGAGTAAGCGAGCGAGTCTTATATCCATTTGGCTGAGTCTCAGTCCAGCTATTATATTCTTGATTTTCTTTCTGTGGCACGCTGTGGCACATATTCATTCACCTTGTGCAGCGGGGCAAGTTTTCTGTTTCTAGCCGATGCTGCCGCATTTGAAATGTGTTTCAAAGTTTACCCAAAAGCCAAGTTAAGCCTTTTGTTGCCAACAATAAACAAGCCAACAGCAAATGCCAACAACTGCTGTGGCCACTACCAATTATACGGCGCAGAAAAGTATGCTACAGAAAATGTAATTCAATTATGAGTCGTCGCTAATGCATAGAAATGAGGCTGCCTCTTGTAGCACACCATTGTGTGCAATTCATAAGAAGTGCGACTAATAATGCTTCTAACTGTATACATATATATACGTATGTGGATGTGGATGTGTATGTGTATATAAGAGTGACTGGCCGATAAGTATCCGGCACTAATCAGCGCTGTCATTGTGTGCGTTCGTGTCTGCCATTTGCCTGACTTGCTTATTTATGATACGCCGATTTATGAGTGGTCCCCCAACCACAACACCATCAGCACCCCGATCTCCCTAGGGCTGTGGAAGATGCTGCTCCACATAAATATATTGCATGTAATTAATCAGCAGCAATGCCCGAAGTATGCCTTGTCGATAAGTGTGTCTCAGTTGCATCAATCTTAAGCACATAGCTCAACTCAAGCAGCGGTAATTTGGCTGAGGATCGCTTCGGGCGTATAATTGAATTTCAGACTTATGCCCCACACCCTGCAAATTGGCACCCCTCGATTGGTTTGCCTAATTGTTGGCATGGGCCATCGTCTGGACTTTGTTTCATGAGGTTGCAATCCACTCAAGTTTCATTGAATAGCCAAATTATTTATTAGCCACATCAAGAGCCACGAACGATAGAGACGGAGATACAGCGAGAGAAAGAGAGGGAAATTGCTTGCGTAGTTATGTGCAAGAGTTAGGCGATGTGTTTTAGGGCCATTATATGCCATATCCGATGCTACATTCTATGATGACTGTTATTTTATCTAAGCTGAATTCTGCTCTGAAATACATACATATACATATTTATCTGTGGTTCATTTAATTAGCAAAACAGATAGCGAGCAATGTAATTGTGAGCAGCTAATAATCGATATTGGTCAAGTAATTTGCTTAATTAATTGCGCTTTTGATTAGATTTGACAGCAAATTGCTAAAACACTGTTCTGATATTAAATAATGCCTGAGAGCTTGAAATTATGAAATCACACTTAACCATCTTCTTTAAGATCCTTCTAATGAGTTCGCAAGCAACGCAAAACCCACAAAAACTTTAAGGCATTATACATTTACATAGGAACTTGTGCCTGTTGTTATTTAAAACCACATCAACTCACACGCGCATCAGACGCAACTACACACACACACACACACACACACACACACACACACACGCACACACACAGTTACACCCATATATATCAAACTGCTACACACACATCTAGTTTTATTAGACTTTCGCTGTTGTTGCTTTTGTTTGCTGCAAAAAGTGTATGCAAAGAAACTTTCAGTTAATTAAAAAAATGGAAGAAGCAGAAGCTGTGCAAAATTGTTGTATAAATTTAGCTCCTTATGCCCGACTAAATGAAAAATCTACCCATGAGTGTTGTTAACCTGATGAAAAGTAGGTAAAACTGTAAGCAGAGCAGAGGCGACGGCGACAGCGACAGCGACGCTGGCAGCGCCAGCACATTTGCGATTATTTCCCACGCGGGCACTCAAAACATAAAGAGCAATAAATTAAAAGCTAAAGCCAGAGACTACGACTAAGTACGGCAGCGACAGCGACAGCGGCGAAAACGTGGATGGAGCTGAGGAAAGGACGTCATGGATTCGGATGGAGGAGCTCCTAGTGACGTCCTTCAAGACGCTAAAAATCAAATAACAGAGCGGCTTTCTTATGCCCCCAGGCAGCCACTTCGGGTGCAAATGAAAAATGTAATTATTTTGTAGATTTGCGTTCACAAAAATAAACACGCGGAAAATTTGACTATTTGTTGGCCTCGGGGTCCACTTCATCAGGGAGGAGGCTGGCTGCAACCTAATGAGCAAGCAGTAAATGGAAGAAACTTAAAAAGGCAACAAAAAAAAAAAAAAAGGCCCATAAAATGTTAAATAAATAAATAGTGGCTGACAGAGCATTGGCCCAAATGAGAGCAACTTTTGTAGCTGCCGTTTGCAAAATCTCAAAGAAATTAGCGCAAACAACTTGCGGGCTGAAGCAGGTGCACAGGTGCACAGCGGCACAAGGGGGCGTGGGAGGCGTGGCATGGTCCGGATCTGGGTCCGGGCCCAGCTCCTCCGGTTGCTGCTCATTAATTAAGAAAGTGGCAAATGAAAAGCCAGCAAAACACGCTTCAAATTAAGGGGCTTCGCAGTGCGACGACAGCGACATCAATGAGGACGACTCGCTTTCCCAGTGACCTGTGTGGACTGGAGGCGAGGCAGCTGGGCTGTGGGCAGCGGGCGGCGGGCGGCGGGTGACTGTAGGCGTGGCAAGAGGTAGCTAAAGCCCGTTCGTACTGCGAATAAATCAGGTTTTATTTGCTTTCACTTGTTCTACTCTGATATTAATTTCTCTCTTTCTCTCTAGGTGTATTACATCTTTATTTTTTTTTTCGTTTTGGGGGCACATTTCGCCTGCTTTGTTTGCTGCCGCGTCGCTGCCTGCGGTTTTCATCGTACCAGCGTTGGGGTTGCTGCATTTTGTTGTTGTCGACTTAAACAAAAAAGTCGAAAATTAAATTATTAATTTATTGCCCGTAGCTGGAAGCCTCGACAGCCTCGTTTTCTGTAGACCGGCCTTTTTCTTTATGCCTTTCTACCAAAATAAAAAAAGAAGAAAAATCATTCAGAGAAAAAAAAAATGAAATAACAGAATAACCTGAACGTTGCTGTGGCGCCACATTTTGTGGCTTTTCTCGGCCCAGGCCCCCTCGGCCTGCTAATTATTCATAAATAAGGCGTGCATAGGCAGCGGATGACGCTGCTGCTGGGGAATTGGTTCGACTGGGGCATTTCATGCGCCGCTTGTTTATTTATTTAATAATTTGCACAAGTGCCGCAAAATGTTCTTTGATTGAAGTTAATGCGCCCACCGGACAGCGATTCGACGTTGCTGCCACAGCAGCCAATTGGCCAACTAGGTTCTTGGCCTACTTTCAGACACCAATAAAAAAGTAATTAACAGCGCCAAGTGCCGATAGCCAAATTCAATTTATTTTTATTTTATTCTTATCAACAAAACCAGGGCAAACACAAATACCATTCCGGTCAATTTAGGATTAGCAAAGCTGTTATGTCTACCAATTGGTTAAAAAAGCGTGGGATTTAAAAATTGGTTTTGTTAACGAACTGCGTCGATTTAAGATTATGTTTGATTAATTTCACATTACTGCAAGTGCTTTTAAGTTCATTGTATTCATATAATTTTGCTAATATTATTTTTTATTTATTTTTTATTGATTTAATGCTGTCGGCTGCCAGAAAGTTTTTATTGTGAAATAATCTTAAATTTTTATGAACTTACTGCACTAACCAATTTGTCAAATATATTGTTTTCAATTTATACTTTTTATTCCACTTACGATATTTCTCCGAATGGCGTGAATGCATCTTTCAGCTGTTGTGTTTCAATTTCAGCACTCAAATCACCCACAAAGATGTGAAACTGTTCTGCAATGACAAAGACAGAGAGAGAGAGAGAGATAAATACAAAGGCAATTACTAAAAGATCGTTCACGAGTTCAACGAAAACTAATTAAGCTGCTGGCAAACCAAAACTCATCATCAGCCTAGGCCTGAGGCCGAAACTCTTGACACACACTTGAGACACACATGAGAATTCTCGGCAACAGTTGCCAGTTGCCAGTTGGCAGTTTCCACTTCCCAGTTTCCTCATCACAGATTGCCAGTTGTTGAAATCGCAACCTGCAATTGTGCAGTTAGTGCTAGAATGTGTGTTGAGTTTCGAGCCGTAACCGTGGCTGATTTTGGGCCTGACATTATCAAATGCCGCTTGTCAGGCTGCTTGTCCCCATGTTCCCACGCCCATCCGGCTTAGTTTGCGTTGTCTTCTCGTTTTGGAAAGCGGCATTTCTGGCCGACACTTGAGGGCTGCTACTGCCACTACTGCTGCATTTGCAGCTGTTGCTGCTACTTTAGACGAGCCAGCCGGCAGTCACAGATACAGGGATATGAATAGTCGCACGCCCAGAACAGGATCTGTCGCTCCGATTGCAACGTGCCAAACCTGCTGGTGGTGTGGGTGGTGCTGCTTTGTTGGTGGTCTGTTGTGCAGGTGGACACGAATGCAGACCAAGTGTGGCGACGTGTCATGTTTGTATCCAGACGCCAGGAACTTTCGCATTTGAAACAAATCTCTCCCATATCAGCTGGCCGACTTTTGTTGCTGCTGCCCGTTTTTCGGCTCGCGTCCGTACCAAAATGACATAGTTTCGTATTACAAGGAAATTGCACTTGAATGTATCAGCCAGCGTCAGCCGGGTAAGTGTATGAATGGACTGGTGGGCACGGCACTCATTTGCTGTCACTGTGTGTATGTGTGTGTGTGTGGGTGTGCTGCAAAACATGAGCAGTGTGGAAACAGCGTTGACAAATATGCCAAAAAAGAAAAAAAAAAACGAACTCCTCCCAAAAAGCATGAGTTGGCCAGAATTGCCGAGGGAGCAGTGGCGGCGGCGGCAGCAGAAGCTCTCTTGGCCTTACCATTTTCGGTCCTGCATTGCCTTTCGGTTTTTCGTGTCTGCAACTGGTTTTGGCCACGTTTATGCTGCGCGTTGTCCCGTGGCTGAGAGCACGCGCTCGTCCATTTGTCCGGCTAAACGGCAGGAAGTTGTGCTAAGCGTCATTTCCGTTGTTTTGAGTGATTGCAATTGAGATACGGTTTTTGTGGTTTCTTTTTTGGGGTTGGGTCTCCAGCACTTGGCATAAGTGGTTTGGTTTTCCACTCAATGGTGCTGCTGTGTCGTCTGATGTCGTGAATCCAACATTTTTTGGAAATGTTACGCTTCATTATTTTCGATTAACGTGGCAGACCATTGGATTGCAAACCAGTATTAAAGTTGTTTGCAAAAGTTTATAAAATTGTAAAGCTAATTTTCTTTATTTGTTCAATAATATATTGTATTGTAAATCCCCTCATCAATCGTTGTAGAATTCATTTTGTATCGGACAATCCCTTTGCAACTAAATCTGTTTCAACCTACAATTTATCGCACCCAGGCAAATAAAGTGCAGCTGTAAAGCTCGAAAAAACGCGTCTCCCCCTCACCAACTAACAAGCTCGACCATAAACTACCAGCCATAAACTCCGAACATATTCACACAACAAAGAGTGCTGTTTTTTTTCGAGCGCTGTAAATTTAGTCAATTGGTCAACCGAAAACAATTTAATCAGTGTTATTTTTGTAAATGCAACCGCGATGCCAAAAGGACTTTGCTATGGGATTTGATCTGTTGGCCAATTAAGTTCCAGTACATAAATTGCGGCCAATGACCTATGCTTGCTGGTCAACTCGCTTAATTTTTATTTTTTGGCCATAATGATGTCGAAATTTTTACGGATACTATGTAGGGCTAACAATTAATCGCCTGCAATCTGGGCAACGCATTGCTTACAATTAAAATGATAGGAGGACGGGGTAGGCGGCGATGGAGTCACACATAAAAAAGTCAGGCCAAACTTCACAACGGGGGGGTCCTACGGTGAGGAAAAGCCAAGAAAAGAGAGATAAATTCGCAGCCAAACACCAGCTAACGAAAATGAGCGAACATCAAGCCGAGGGTGGCTGAGTGTTTGAGGGGGTTTTGTAGCTGTAATTCAACATAAAAATATCGTAAATCTTAAATTAGAAATTTGGCACATTAAAAACTTGGAAATTGCATTTAGCTGCTGCTGCTTTTAGTTGTTCACTTGAAATCCCTACCAAACAGCGAACGAATATCCCAACGAACATGCCCAAGAGCAAAAGGCATTTGAGGGCGTGGCCAGACCGGATCAGTATAAGGTCCAATGCCGCACATTTTTAATGAGTTAGACATAAAAAAGTTTTAGCTTTTGAAATGCTGGCGTCGAGATGAAGCCAATGAGAGACACACCGCTGGGACTGTTGGGCATTGTCTCTAGTCCCATTCCCCATTCCCTATTCGCCACTCGCCATTCCCTTCCCATTTCCATTCATTTCCGCTG
Organism: Drosophila grimshawi; assembly: GCF_018153295.1. Lineage (NCBI taxonomy): Eukaryota > Metazoa > Arthropoda > Insecta > Diptera > Drosophilidae > Drosophila > Drosophila grimshawi. Next base: position 22,334,586 of record NW_025063098.1, read on the forward strand.
CTGTTGTCCTAGTCTGCTAGTCTGCTGTTTTATTGCATAATCGTGAGTCAATCAGCGACCTGAGCCCGAAAGAGCGCGTTTGTAATAGAATGAGAACGAGAGAGGGCTACCTTCATCAATGCAAGTCAGCTAATAAATACGTGCAGCAGCTTGCCCGCTGGGACTATTGGAGACAGGGCGTGACTGTGCACACTCCCTATTAAATTAAATTTCAGTGCAGCGCTTTCCAGGCCACTTTAAGTTCGTTACTGCCAGATTGTCACATTTAATTGAATTGTGATCACATCAAATTGCGCATACAAGCATAACCATGCTGCCAAATAGCTATTGAATTGTTTTCACAATTTGCCCAAATTTGGCAGCTCTTTGGCATTAATTACCCATTCGTTCTACGTGGTCGCGAGCAAATCGAATGAATCTGTTAATTGCATATTTATAGTGGAACCCATAACGTAGACTACCTAATTAATATAACAGTCTAAAGGTATTTTATCATTTACAAGTTCTGTATTATTTTTGGAAATCATTTAGTTGGAATTTTGATTGTTTTGCAAGAGCAGCTGCATAAATTTTGAGAGCCATGTCAAATGCTTGTGGCTGGGAGTTTGGATCTGCTGGATCTGCACTTGAAGTATGCATAAATTTTGTGGCAAGTGTTTACCTTCATTAGGGCGCAGTCAGTGTAAAGTGGACTCAAGTGAAGCATGTGGTAATAGAACGTTGCGGTAGTCATCCTCTCCATGCCGCCCCCTCCCACCCATACCTTCCGTGTGTATTTTTGTTTGTGTGACTGTGTGTGTGCAGCACATATTTTGGCATATGTCCAATGCGCGAACTAAAACCAGAGTGACTACAAATGTGGTTGAAATGTACGGGAAAAGCGGCAAACCGCAAAAGTAGCTGAACAAACACAAATGTGCCCAGGCAAAATTGTTGCCAACTTGCATACAAAAAAAATAAATATATATATATATCGAAACATGCACACTACATTTGTATGTACATATATATACATATACTACATATAAACAGCTTTAGTGGGCAGCATCAAGCACAAATACACGTGCACAACGAGAAGTGATGGACGCTGTCATGTGTGTGTGTGTGTGTGTGTGTGTGTGTGTTGGTCCTTTTCTATATCATCGCTCTTAATGTCAGTGCAGAGGTATGAGTGTGGCAACAAATGCAAATACTAATACAAATATAAACACAGATGCTAACTAACCACAGCAATTGCCTGTCTGTATTTGTATGTGTGTGTGTGTACCTCTCACAGAGTCCTGGGCAGGCAATCCAAACACATGCAAAGCTGGATTACAACATTGGCGCATTTTGATGTGTTTCAACGAAAATTATGTTACAATACCACTTGTGTCTTCTTCTACCATATAACAGCAGCACCACTTGCAACACCACCACTACTAGCAACGACGACAACAAGACCAACATTAATAAAAGCAAGGACTATCAGAGTCCATTGTTGGTCCAAGTGCTGTAGACGCCTCTACCACACACTCCCCCTATCCAGGAGCATTCAAAACAACAATGGCACTGATAAAAAGGATAGCAGCATAAGTGGGCAGAAGTCCTGACTCGAATTGCTGTACATTTTTCATATGAACACTCGACTGTAAAATGCATTGCCCCTTGAATTAAATCAACAACAACTCAAGCTGAAAATGCTCTGAATAAAACTCATGCCCAACAGCAGCAACAACAACAGGAACACCAAGCAGCGGAAAGTGCTCAAAATATATTCAACATTGGCATTGGCAACACACATACCACACTGCCCAGCTTTGCCTGCCATTGTTATCAATGTGGCCTTAAGATACATTTTCAATACACTTTTTGGCTTGCCACCAACTCTACAAACTATCGCGTACTGCAAACTGATACGTTTATATTCTGAATCTGCCATAAAATACATTCTGTATTTAGTTTCATGTTAATCATAATTAGATTAGGTGTTATTAATAACTACATCTAATGAAATTTCAGCTGCTATCGGAAATATATTGATTTTATGACAATGAACTTTAGTGCTGTAGGTATTTATTTCTTACTAATCGATGGTTCTGGATGAGAAATTGCATTGCGATCATGTTTTGATATAGCAAGAGAAATCTTGACTTAGCCGAGCTGTGATTTTTTGTAGTAAATAACCTTTACCTTACTGTAAAACTATATTACTACATACATCCAAGAGTGCAGCTTTAAGATATAATGATTGTGAGGCGACGGTTGATGAGTACTATTGATTCATTGCTAAATCTACTAATATTATTTTCCGATGATTATACTAATTGTTTCTTTTTAAATGGAAATTAAATCCTGTTGTGGCGCCAGGTACAGCAAATTTACTAAAATGGCTTTTGGCTGGCATCAAAAGCGCACAGCGCAGTGAAAAGTTGAAAGCTGAGCTTGTAACAACCAAAGGATTGATGCATATGAGGCGCGCGACCTCAAAGCGCATTATTTATTGCAAAAAATATTACTTTCTCGCCACACACCGTTGCAAGTAAAAAAAAAAAAAAAAAAAAATAGGAAAAACTAATAAGCTTTTGTGCAATTGCCAGCAGTCGCGGTTTTTTTTCCGCCAACCAACTGAAAGCTAATTCCAACACATGGCACAAAAGGTGGCAAAAACTGACGAGATATGTGTGTGTGTGTGTGAGTGTGGAGAGAGAATTTTCAAACGTTGAATGCGGTGCGCGATACAATGCAGCGACAGCGACAGCAACAACAACAGCAACAGTAAAAACAACAACAATAAAAATAGGAGCAACAAGCGCAACAATGAAATCAAAAGGATTTCAGCAGCCGCAAATGCACACGGCGTATAACATTTAGCCTGCGGCATGAATAGCTATGTTGCTATGTATGTTGTATGTAGTATGTTGTATGTAAATGGGTGTGGGTGTGGGTGAGGGTGGGCAGTGCATTAACACACGGGCCAATAAGTATGCAATGCGCTGTGACATTTTTAACGCTTCCAACAAAGGCAACAACAACAATGCCCTAACCTTCTAACCAAAGCGCCAGCTGCCTTTGCCTCAACCTACTCCCTCCCCTACCACATACTGCCAGCATAAATGTGTGTGTGTGTGTGTGAGTGTGTGTGAGTGAGGTCTCACACTGACGCCGTCTGTTGCGCAGGAAATCACGATTACAGCGAGTCAAAAGCACACCACACACATGAGCAGCAGCAGGAAGAGACCTGCGAGGTGCTCCAGCTGTTGCATAAGTAGCAGCATGAGCAGGATCAGGGGGTGTGTTGGGGCAGGGAGTACATCATGTGTCTCTGGCGCGTAAATGTGTCGTTATTTGCTTGGTGACAAAATTAGATTTAAATATGGAGCACCCGCAGCGCTTCCGCTTGCCATAGCTGTATTTGTAGCTGTAGGTGCAGCTTCTGGCGAAATGTCAGCGCTTGTCCTGCTGATGAAAATGAGCTGTCGTCCTGGCAGCAGGACACCAAGAAGACTGTGCAATTGTCCATATTCAGCATAGAAAATGTTTCTTTTTGGTTAGCGCTAAACTTTTCTAAAAATATCACAACAAAGAAAAGTTGGAAGCTGTTACTAAATGTAATTGGAAAAACTCTATCAATCGTTGTGTAGATTTGGGAGGATTCCATGACGCCAGCTTCTTACGTATTCTACGCCCTCCACTCCCAATATAACCAAAATCAATTCGATTTCATATTTACGCTTATGTGAAAAGTTTTTCAATGAAAATCGAGACAACTCACCCAAAAAATGAGCACCGTATAATGGAAAAATTTCAAGAAATACGCTCAAAATATTTTTAAATCAGATAATCCACTTTTAGTTGCAATTTCGAATATAGGAGAATATAAAAAGTGTTTAAACACTTTTTCGAGAACTCAATCATTTTGTAAAATCTGTCTGTTCAGGTCTCAACTTGGGTAGTGAATTTTTAGTGAATCTTATTTTCTATAATATTTGCAGCTGAATGCTTGCAAAAGAAGAAAGCTTTTGTCAATCATTAATAAATATTATTATTCAATAAGTGTATCTCATCTGATGCTGATTGTTTTATATTTTCATACAGAATTTTTGTTCCGTCTGCGCCCATTGTCAGTGGCATCATCGCTTCTTCTGCCGGCATCATTATGAAACGTACAACGAAAGCGATTTACAGTAATGCCAACACTTTGCCACCCAAACATTTGCGTGGCCCAACTTCATACCCCACCCAATCAGCACCAGCACCAGCACCACTCCACGACATTGTTGTTAAATGAAGAAAGTATTTTTCAAATGCGAATTTCCGTTATGCGCATCGCGATGAGCATGAAGACATTTTTGACTATTGTCTGCCACGCGGCAATACGAAGAGCAGAAAGCTCAAAACAGCAACAATGTCTCTGCGAAACTATTGCCAATGACAACGACAACGACAACGAGAACGACAACAACGGCAACGACAGCAACAGCGACAAGGACAACAACGACGACAGCGATGAGGAAGACGTTGATGATGGCAAGCGCTTCCGCTTTTGTTGTAGCTTTTGTTGTTGTTATTATTGTTGCTGCTGCTGCTGCTGCTACTGCTGCTGTTCGGTGTGCACGACACACAAAACATTGAATGACATTATCCTTTATTGCTTATCCCACTTATCCCGCTTTGCGCTCTACGCTCCATGCTCGTTGCTCGCTGCTCGGTGCTCGCTGGTCGGTTTTCGGTGTTCACTGCTCGATTCTCGATGCTCGCTGCTCGATGGTTGGCTGGTGCTCTGGGTTTTTGCCAACAGCTGCGTTCTGCACATTGGCACATTGGCAATTGGCAGGAGTTGGACACGAGGACAGTCAGTCCGTTTTGGGTTAGGGAAAAGTCAAAAGGGCAACGCGGCGTATGCGTAATATTAACTATGACATTGTCTTGCTCGTGAATCGGATGCAATCGCCCTGCAAAGAGAGAATGGGTAACTAGAAGGGGGGAGGGAGGAAAAGGCTGCCAGCCGCATTGTGTCCGCAAGGACAAACTTTTTCATTTCCCCGCGGAAAAATTTTCAAAAATTTCATTTCACAATGTCTAAAGAAAAACTTTATGCCAAAGACATAGCAAACTAGTTAAAACTGAGTGCGAGAGTGGTGAGGTCTCCACCTCTCTCTCTCTCTCTTTCTCTTAACCCCTCTCACCCACACACACACACACATATACTGAATGAGACACAGGCAAACGCATTTCAGCGAAATAAAGTATTCAAATAAAATATGCTAAAATCTTTGAAGTACTTCAAATAGCAAAAAGTGAAAAGAAACAAAATAAATGAAAAGAAAGGAAAAGAAAAAAAAGAATGGGGAAAAAAAATAAGCAAAACGAAAATGGCACACAGTCGAAAAGTTTTGCGTTTGAGTTCGAGTTCGACTAAAATGGCAAAAGCCAGCAAAACGCGTATAAAAACCCATAGAGAGGAATAAAGAAATGGCTGGCAACGGCTGACGAAAGCAAAAAACCAAAATGAAAAATGAAACGAAACGAAAAGAAAAGAAAAGAAAAGAAAAGGAAAGAAAAGCAAAAGCAAACCAAAAAGTAAATATCGTTTATGTTGTCATAACGCGCTATGCCCGGCAGCCATCGCCTCCCCCCCCACTTCCGCCCTCACAGTCGGGCCAATTCAGTGCCTTATCATTTGAATTTCTCGACGTGTTTGTCGAGCTGAAGCGATAAAGATGCGATAAAGTGAGAACAAGTTTGCAAGATGCCTGACAAACTTTTGACCAAATTTTAGCATTTTACGATTCTTGACGGACGTTGTTCGTTGTTCGGCAAGCAAAATTGCCAATTTGTGTAAATTATTAGTTCAAGTGGTACAAGAATGGCAACCAAATCGGATATCGCATTGGGATTGTGATTGGTAGCAATGCGATTCGATACGATTCGATTGTTCGTTTTGTTGTCACTTTAAAACTTTATTTCTGAATTGCTGGGGAGTGTCCAATTTAATATAAATAATTTAATTTGATTATTCGCATCGTGTCGCAACTGATTGCATGCATATGTGAGAATATACGTACATATGAGTATATATGTGTGAGTGTGTGTGTGTGTGTGTGGCTGGGCGCTTGTCACGCCCATTTTTTAGCATACTTAATTAAGCAGAAATATTGCACAAAAGTTTCAATGCGCAAAAAGTTGAAGAGCAGCCAACAAAAACAACATACACCAAATTGTATTAAAAATTCATATTTGCCTAAATTTGTTTTCACAAGCTGTAAAAAAAGAGATGGATGCAGTATGTGAACAAGACGGAAATAGCGAGCGAGAGATGGAGAGAGAGAGAGAGAGAGAGAGAAAGAGGGGGGAGAGTAGAGAATTTATAAAGTTGAGCGTTTTAGCTCGTCCGCACATACATACATATATATTTATGTGTGTAAAATGCACAGCTGTTAGATTTAATTTGACTGCAAATAATATATAAGCATTTTCATATACGTCATGGTATATGTGTGTGTGGGTGTGTGTGCGTGTGTATGTAAGTTTTGAATATATTTGTCTTGTGTGCTATTGTTAACTTTTGGCTGCTGCTGCTGCTGCTACTGCTACTGCTACTGTGAAACTCAAACACGCAACACTTTTATGTTGGCTCACAAAATTGTTAACCAAATTTTTGGCTAGCCCGCCAAGCGACAAAATGTATGCATTTTACATTATATATGAATAGCTAACATATAACAACAGCAACACCCGACCCAATTCACAGCACGAAAGACAACAAAAACACTGCTGCTTGTATAACACACACACACACACACACACACACACACACACTGGCGCAGTTTCAATTGTGATTTGCGCGCATTTGTGCAGCCAACTTTTAGGCGCAAAATAAACGCTGATTATGGTATTGCGTGTGGGTGTGTGTCTGTGTGTGTTTGAGTGTGTGTGTGTGTGTGTGTTTGAGTGTGTTGTGTGTTAATTCAGCTGCAAGTGTGAGGTGCAAATGATGACTATATTTGCATGGTGCCCCAAGCAGTGTTGCCTATATTACAACCTTTTTTATTTGACAGCAGCTGCTATTTTAATTATTATTGCGCCAGTTGCAGTTGCAGTTGTTATTGTTACTGTTTTTGCCGCTGCGGCTGCTGCTGCTGCTGCTGGCATTGCAATTATTAATATTTTTGTAAGGTTTTTGTTTACTACTTGCTTTAGCGTCGTCTTTTTTTTGTGGACTTTTCTGTGCCTGTAGCGGCAGTGCAATTAGCTAGTTGATTGTTGGCTTAAAGTGCAATAGAATATTTTAGCAACTTAACTATGCGATAAGATAATAAACATATGACTTATAATGACAATCAAATATTCATTTCCAATTAGCTGCTCCCTGCTGTTTCACGTACAGCACTCCGGATGGAAGGTGCCGAGACTTGCGGTCAACTGCATCGGTTTCTGTGTCATATTGCAGGGTATGTATGTGTGTGTGTAAGTGTGTGTGTGTGTTTGTCCATGTCTTGCATTGTTTGTATTGCCATTTTGTGCTTTGATATGTTGACAGCATGTGGTGTCTGTGTGTGCTAGCGGTTAAGAGTGAGGCTTTGTTAAATGAACTGACATGCGATATTTGTTGCCCTTATTGTTGTTACCATGGACACTGGCTGTCTGGTCAAATCTCTTATCAAATGTTGCTTTGGAGACACGCGGCAATAACGTTCAATTTGCTTGCATCACAGTGCAAAAGGAGGAGCAACAAGAACAGAAATACATACATATTTTGTAGGTTCTGCAAAGCTTTGGCAAATTCGCTTTTGCCGGGCCACAATCAATGGGAGCAACGCGTTGGTAACTGCCATGACTTTTAGCACAAGTATTTCAAGTCAATTAGAGGACTGAGACGATGTGCTGCACTCACCGACGACAAAGGCAATATCGTGTACACAAATCCAAGTGTAAACAACGATTGTGTGTGTGTGTGTGTGTGTGCAATGTGGCGCATACGCAATATTTTGCATACGGTTTAATATCGAACTCTTTTACCTTCCTATTTGAATAGCTGCAGCTCTCTTACCCTTTATCTGTTTGTGTCCCTTGCCTGAATACACTTGATGTGTATTGCCCCTTGAACTTTTCACTACACACAACGCACACACATGCACATGTGGAATGGAGCCAAGGCAAGCCACATTTATTGATGTCTCAATTTCCTTTCGGCAAATCACCTATTAGGAATCGACAGGCAGCTGCTCGTTGTTGTTGTTGCCTTTGGTGGCTGCTGCTGCTGCTGCTGCTGTTGCTGCTATTTGATGGGTTTGTTGATTCTTACAAATGCTGTTGCAGTTCGTACAAATTTGGCTGGCAAACATGGCGTCTGGTAAAAATTACCCTTCACTTGGTAATGGCTAACAATTTGTTTGGCTGCTGCTGCCTCTGCAACCATTTTGGCATTGCAAAACGGTTAAAGCGTATGTGGGTGTTCTCTTCTTTCTTTTTTTTTTTAGTTCTCAGCTAAACTAATACAGCTATTAAAAGGTGCATGCACCTGCTGGATTGATAGTTGTGCGAGTTTTGATACCACATTTCAGTTACAAGTTGGAATTTCGCTGATAGCGCTTTGATCATGGTATTATATCGTTGCCACGCCCACAGCATGGCAGCAAATTGCAAAGTGCGGGTAATATGCCACAAATTTCAATCAAACGTGCTCGCCTAAACTTGCCACACACAAGTTTCAAGCCAGGTAATTCCTCCGCTCCTCTTCAACCGTCGTCGTTAACAAACTTTTGCATTAAGACATTAGCGCAAAGTTTTTTTTTTCCCCTGTTGCTAGTTTTGTGCTTGCCTCTTACGGCTGCAGCCAGCTGCAACAATTTCTCAACAACTAATTTCTTATTTGTTGGGCTCTAGTGCTGCAAGTTACACACAACAACACTCACACAAAGGTACCCCCCGTGTGGTTGGCCAGCAAATGGAGTTTTCCATTTTCATTTCGCTGCTAGCGGTTTTTACTGCAGCCAGAGCATTGCACATGAAAAGTTTTCCTTTTACTTTCTTTTTTATTTTATTTTTGTGGTATTTTCATTCATTCTGATTCGAAAATGAAAACGAGCTTCAAACCGTTTGGACTTGATGCCACGATATTTGATGAAGCTCGAAAAAGGAGCTTATGGCATTTGTGCCAGTTAAGTGCTGGCTCACCCCCTCCTTAATTGTCCACCTCCACCCTGTTAATAATGTACAACATGGTAGTTTGCCATTATATATACACACGTACTTTAACTGCTACCAACGAGCTAACATAACCTTGACATTTTCAAACAGGTTATAAAACACTCGCTCTCCATTTCAGCTCCTTCCCCCTTACTATGCTACCATGATCCGCTTTGGGAACGCATTAATAGCGGGGCAGCCAGCGCCATCTGCGTTACGTTTCCCTACCACCACGTGGTGTGTGGTACGGTGCGGTGGTTTGTGCTACGGTTATGGTCACTGGGGCTGGCTGCCTGGCTGCCTGGCTGCGTGGCTGGCAGCCATGCAACGAGGCTACGCGCTACGCAATTTCCGTTTCCGGTTGCTGCTTGTCGCAGCGCAGCCAACAACAGACAACTGCAGGAGACCAGCCGCTTTAAAAATAGCGCATACTTGCCTCTTATGCACCACCTTCCCCTCCTTAACTTCATCTGCCTGCCATTTGGCGCGCAAACAAACCGTTAACACTTTGGCTCTATATCCAGGCGCTTGTTGTTAGAACCTTCGACCCTCCGCTCCCTTATTCACTCAACTGCAACTGCAACTTTGTGGCACTTGTTTGGCTTCAGTTGCTGTTGTTACTGTTGTTGTTGTCATTTTTGTGTACTTTGCTTTCTATTTTTTTTTGTTTTTTTGTTTTGTTCTTGTGGCTGCGACTGCTGCTGCTGCTGCTGCTGCCTTTGACGCGACTGCAGGTAGTAAATTTCCATTAAATGTGCATTTTTGTACAAGTTTTTGAATTAAAGTTTTTGACTTGGCCATAGCTCAGCTGCTTTGGGGCGCATGGGCGTGGCGCTGCTTCCTGCGGTGCTGTTTGCCATTTACCGTTGAGATACCGTTGGCGCTGCTTTGCCTTTTCCTTATAGTTTTTGTAATCTTGTCCAACAGAAAGGGAGAAAAGTTGGCCCTCAGCTGCGCCTGTGTTTGAAAATGGAAACAAGTTCATTTTTGAAAGCATCATTATTTTAAAAGTTGCAGCAGATTTAATCAACTCTCCTTAACTGCTTTCCACCTCGCTTTCGGTTTTTCTCTATATACCCTCATGCGGCACATAAATTGTGTCACACTTTTGAGGTATATTTTTTTTCTCTGTTGATTTCTAATCTATGCAGCAAATTTGTTAAGCTTTCGCTTTCAGTTGCAGCCAAGTGACATTATTTTACCGAATGTTATAATTTTACAAACCCAGCCTCTCCTCCACTGCAGATTTGCTGTGGCTGGCGCTGGCATTGGGTCGTAAAAATCTCAGTACCGGGTTAAAGTAAAGTGGGTCGCTTGACCAGGCTCGACTGAATATGTATATATGTATATATGTATATATGTATATACGTATATATATATATATATATATATATATATAGCTAGTGCTATTATTTTTAGAATATGACCAAAACATGCAAAAGATTTCTTGCTTGCAGGCAGGCAGGCTGAATACAATGCAGCACCACAGTTTGACATTGAAAAATGTGAAAATTATGCAGTAAACATTAAAGAAACTATGTAAATTGGATGCTGCTGTTGCTGCTGCTGCTGCTCCAGCTTCTGGGCCATCTTTCACTGTGGAAGGGGATGGAATAGGAGAGAAAAAGAGTGCGACTTATAGCTGGGACCATCAAATTTTATTTGGCCAACGACTAATGGTTTTAATTAAGCGACTCGTCGCGGGAATTGCATGTCATGCATGAAATTCATTAGGTTTTTGCCTAGTCTGCTTAAGACGAAGCCCTTGCTCCGTCCCTGCCTCCACATGAGCCCTCATTTGATATACTTATACATACTACTTGGTGGAATTTTCTTAAGAAAAACTTTGCTGGCAACTAAAACCAAACTTGACATAGTTTTAGCCAAAAATTGCAGCTACAAACTTACTTAATTTCTGCCAACTGCACTTACCCAGAGCGCCAACTGTCCTGAAGTGGGAAGAGAAGGAAGCGGGTGAGATGGAGGATGGCTATAAAAGGGGCGTGGCACACATGCCGCACTTAGTCAAGTTAGTCAAGTATCTGCCTGTGGTGCCTGTGCCCCCATCCCGGAGGATGTGAGGAGCCACTCACTTTGGCACTATTTCTACAGGCAAATAGATACTTTAGCCTGAGATCTGAAGTTGAAGACAGTTGCCATAGACAGTGCTAAAACAAATGGGCGGGGCGGCGGGGCGGGCGGATGGAAGAGGAGGTATAGAGGTATAGTCTCTTATTTATCTTTGACACTTGCTAATTTTAGTCGTGTTGCTGATGAAAATATTGTTGCGTGCCAGTGTCAACTTCGTAAGTTGTTTAGCAACCAAACATTGGAATTTCACTTGCCCTCAGCCTAAAGAGACAAAAACAAACGCTGTCAACTCGACAACTGTACAAATATGTAAATATCATATTTACCATAGTCTACGTAGGTTTTTATTTGTTGTCGTTTTTAAAATGCTGTCAATTAATTGAAGTACGATTTTAAATAAAGATGGATAGGTACTCGAATTTCTTTCTTTGACATTGGCCATAATTGCCAGTGGAGTCTTTAGTTTTTGAGAATAACTTAAGTATAAAAATACCACAAATGATAATAAAACTGACCTTTAATTAATTAATTTGAAATATTTGTTGATGAGTATATTTGGATATTAAATATATTTCGTAATCAACACAACTGCCTGGACTTGATAATCATTTGCGTCTACATCAGATTAACTGGACTAAGCCCAACTTCTAGTCTTAACTTTTGAGTTCAATTAATGGCTTTTGCTAATTCATTAGCCCAATTCACTTGTTGGCAGCACAACTTGTCAGCAGATAGTTGCAACCCAATTTGGCAACCTTATCTGCCACATATGAATTTGTACATGGATGAAATGGTGCTGAAATCAGTACAGAGGGCCCTAATGATTGTTCATGTCAACAATTTGCAAAACTAAATGAACACATTTTGCAATCATAAATTATGCAAACGCGTCGAGTGAGTTCACAGAAAGCAACAGCAACAGCAACAGAGAGCTGAAATTAGTACCTGCCAGCTGCCAGCTGGCAGCTGGACCAGGTCTAGGACCATGAACAAGTCAGCTCAATATTTCCCTTACGTGTGTGTGTGTGTGGGTGTGTGTGGTTGGATGGGAGAGGGAGTTGTCAGGTGTCAAGCGGCAACGGCGGCTTGTTAGCCAAACTGCCAACGCAACTATTACAGTGAGCAGGAACTCACAAAGCAGAAAACAGCAGCCCCAACCAGTTGCAGGGGAGGGCTGGAGTTGGGAACTGGGCCGGTTGATTGGGGGTAGTGACATGGCATACTGACAACATGTGTTTTGAGGTGAAGCTTATAAATAAATTATTGATAAGCATCTGGCATAGAGAGAAAGCGTCAAAAGTTGTATGCTAAAACAAGCACGAAACAACAAACTTTCTTCGCAGGGACAGGTAAGCCGAAGTGGGCGTGGCAGCCGGATGGGGACGGGGACGGGGACGGGGACTGAGCAACTCGGTGGCAATCAAAGTGGGTAAAACTTGGTGTTGTTGGCTGGCTGGCTTTTGAATTTTTAAATGCATTGAAATTGCAACAAGGGCCAAATGACTGCAATTCACACAGCAGTCAACAACAACTGGAGCAAAGTTGTTTGTATGCAGCAGCTTTTTTTTCAGCAGCATATTTCATTAAGTTTGACGACTGCTATAGAATTTGTTGCAAAGGCTTTTAGGCATATTTAAGCGCAACGCCTAACGGTGCATTGGCACGGCAATAAGAAATTAAAATGTTGCGCGCTGTTGCAATTAAAATGTGAAGACAAATTAAAAATGCCTACTGCAAATATGGAACGAAATGCGCAGCAGGTGCAAAGCTTTGCACTTCGTTGCTGATTGCTATTCGTTCCACATGCCCATCTCGCTGTCCCTCTCCCTGCACCCCTCGATGTGATGTGCAGTCTGTCCAACTTGTGTCCTCAATTTGACATTTACGCAAGCCCAAGTCCCATCAGACTGAGCAGCCATAATCGAAGCGATTTCCTGGCCATGACAATTCTGCATTTGTATGTGCATATGTGTGTGCGTGTCTGTGTGTGTGTGTGTGTGTGTGAGCGTATTTAAAATGGCGACTGCCTGGCGACGGCAACTTAAGCCAAAGTTTGATTGCGCCACGCACTCGAAGTTTTAATTAATTTATTTTGCTCAGCTCGTCTCTTTCTCTCCGTCGCTCTGCCTCTCTCTCGCTCTCTCGCTCTCTCTGCGTGTGCGGGCACCTCAATAAATGTTTTCACTGTGACCATAAATGATTTATTTGTTATTTATGCGTACGGTGCGCCACCCATCTCTTCACCCGCAGTCGCATTCTGAACACTGTTGCAAATTAAAAACCCAGCCTGGCCAAACAACTTTATTTAATGTCAAAGTAAACATATGCAGCTCCCAACTGTCGCACTATAAACTGCAGCTGCCATTCCCCCAAGCAATTGCTGTGTTTTTAATTTGCATGCTGCGGTCAGCACGAGGGCGTCTAGGGGACTAGGGGGCACTGAAGCGATTTTCGGTTAATTATACACAGTTATACATACTGGCATTTGCGCAACGGAACTCTGCTGCAATTGAATGACCCGAAAATTGGTCATCTTACTGTTGCATGACTCGCGGTTGCATGTATCTCTCTCTCTCCAGACACACGCTCATCAAAAAACAATTGACGCAAGCCATAAAATGTGTGTGTGTGTTAAGTGAAATTATACAAATAGCATCAAAATGAGCAGAAACCACAGAATCTCTTAGGTGGGTTCAGAGCTATAGAGTAAATGTCTTATCAGCGACATATTAATATGCTTAAAATGGAATCGTCCAGATAGCCAATCATATCATCTGCTTACAATTAAGAAAATACATCTCGAATTTGAATTCAATAGTTTCAACAGTTGAATAACTATGAAAGCGATTAAAGGCATTTAATATGCTGATCAAAATATATGTTTCCAATCTAAGAAACCGTAATGAAGGCACTTATTTAATATTGTTGCAGTTGCAATTTGATTAAAACTAATAAATAGTTAACAATTGCTGGAGAATACAGCACATATAATAATAATTATAAAGGAATAATATTTCGGATATATAATCAAAATACTTGTACACTTGCATAGCTAACATATTTTATTTAGTATGAATGAAAATGAACGAATATCATTTTAATTAGGGAAAGATATTCACATCAAAGAATACATCGCATTTTAATTTACAGATAAACCTTATGCAGTGCTGTGTCAATTGATTGGCCATATGCATTGAATTGTGACCACAAAGACCAAACAAATAATAATAATTTAAGTTATACACGATTCACCATAATTCAACGTTTTTTTTCGTAGCGCATAATGACCTTATAAATATTTAAATTTTAAAAAAATACGAATAAAAACTGGCCAGCGAAAAGAACAACGTCAACCATTTTTACGGCGTAAAATAACACAGGTTAAAAGGGAAAGCACAATGATATAGTATATATGAAATTACATCTACATATATATATATATATATATATGACTGCTATATATTTATAAAAAAGTATATGGCAAATTTGTATGTATTAAAAGGCAGTTTTATATATCGATATGTATGTTTATGTGTGCGGCATGCGATGTCCTCGTGCAGTTTGTGCCGTGTATTTATGTATTTAAATTCAATTAATAATTAAGGTGTAAATGCATTTGCATGCTGGTTAATTAAATTTGTGCGGCTTTATTAAAGGAAATTACGTATTTTTTTAATGCGGCTTGGATTGCCACAGCAACAGCCGCTGCATTAATAACAACAACAACAACAGCAGCAACAAAAGCAATAATGACAAAAATAATATCAACACTAGGCACGCGCTGACAATGCTTCAGCTTTACAAGTGATCATTTTGTCTTAAATACATGCATATTCACAATTATGAATGATATACAGAAAAATCACTTTTAAAGCGAGTACTGAACATGAACAGACGAAGCCTATATTCAGCTGGGGTTGTTGGTATTGCATTTGGGGATGGATATGGGTATGGGGCTGGGGCTGCATCGTATCCATTCACATCTATAAATATTTCATGCGTTGCATTGCAGTCATTATGGCATTCATTAAATATAAAGTGGAGTGCAGGCCAGATCCAACCAGACCCGACCCGGTCCAAACATCCCCGGCACAAATGCAGATAAGCACCAACTGAGCTGAGCTGAGGGAGCCGAGCGTCAACTAAAATCCGTTGCCGTTCATGTATCTCTTATGTGTATGTGAGTGAATGCGTGTGAGTATGCGTATGTGTGTGTGTGTGTGTGTGTGTGTGTGTGTCTGAGTGTATGGGCCACAACAAAAACGCCGCTTTGTGCCATATAAGAGGAAGAGTTGGCATGCTCACGGCCATAATGCCACGCTTGACAGTAGTTATTCATATAAGTAAAGACACACGCACACACACTTTTGTCTATATATACATATATATATTTATATGTATGTATGGAAGGAAAGAGTGAGGGAGAGGGAAATAGTCAGCAATTGCGGGACTTGGGTACAGATGTCATGGTGTTAGTGTATTTCTGATTTGTGGTCTGACAGTTTAACCAAAATGCATGCATGTAAATTTATTTGTGCTCATTTTTGTTGCCTCTGTCGCCGCGTCAGCTGTTGTTGTATTTGTTATTGTTGCTGTTGCTGTTGGTGTTGCTGCTGCGCTTACATATGTCAAAATATTAAATTTATGCAGCGGCAAAAACAAAATGAGCGCAAAGACGACTACACAGCTATTACACACAACGTGTGGGTTGCAACTGAAGGGGAAACACATATGTATGTATGTTGCAGATGAGTGGACAAAGCGTTGGAGGCGTACAGATGAGCACAAAATGTCAGCCACTATGAATGCACAAATGAATACACTTGCACACATACATACATACACATCTGTGAGCAGCATATTTGGCATACAATTGGCATGCAAATGCAATGAGCATAACGATTTCGCCAGCCAGTTTGTGTGGGAAAAGGCAAATTTTTCAATTCTATTGCAATGAGCATGCTTACTTGTATTTGTTAATTGCAAAAAGGAAATATATTACTATTATATAGTGTGCCCTTAACTGTTCCATGAACTCCAATTCGTGCACGAATATGTTTCGTGTTGAGGGTCCTCTCTGAAGGAGACTTATACATATTACTAAATAAATCTATAAATAAAATGTTACAATTAAGAAACAATGAAAAAATTACTAGTTTCAGAAATAAGAAAATATATGTTAACTGAATAACATCAAATGATTAATACGATGTTTATAAAATATTAATAAATATAAAAATATGTTAAAGAAATATAAATAGATGTTTGCCCAATTTCAAAGTTAATATAAAACACTTAATTAATTGCTTCTCATAACTGAAAAGCGACAAGAGTTGAACTGCCTTCCACATGGCACATACCCTGCCAGTTGGTAACACGAACTGATTCCAGTTGCAGCTGCAACTGTATTTTAGCTGTCAGTCCAGCCACCTCCCAATTGTGGTGCTATGATGCTCATTTCCATTCTATTTATTTTACATGTGTGACATTTATTTTAGAGTGCTGCTGCCCTCTGACAATGGACCAGTGTTCAGTTTTCAGTTGCTATAGCAACCAGTTGCAAATGTTGCTGTTGTTGCCCCGTATGCGTATGTCGACTGCTGACCATTTTGTGTTGGCGGCTTGACATTTTTGACATTTGCAACATTTATGGTTCATAGCAATTTTGTTGCCAGCGACCCCAATTGATGACAATGCGCGTTACGGCAACTGCCACACAACGCGTAAATGGAATGCAATTTACAGCTTTCGTGGCAATTTGTGTTGCGCTGGCATTTGATAATTTCTTAAAGCTGATAAGCATTGTCAGGCAACGGCTCCTCAAGGACTTTAGTGCAGCCATAGATTTTGTTTATCCGCTGCTCAGCTGTTGCATTCAAATGAGCCGCACAGTGGCAAACACTGTTGCATGCTTACAGGGCGAAATAACCGGTCCAGCTTCCTGTTTTTATATTTGATGTTGTTGGTGTTGTTGGTGTTGTTGCTCGAGCTTTACAGCCGTCACATTTTTATTGTGGTCATATCTTTTTATGGATACTTACTTTATTAAACCGGCCACGCAGAAAAACCAGCCAGCGGGTAAAAGGCAAGTTAAGAACCTTACGTGCTAGTTTATTTCAACTTATTTACTTGCCAGCCAGCAATTGCAATTCCTTGGCCTTCAAGTACTACTACTACTACCAGCTGCAGCTGTGGCTCCTTAGACTCTGGCTATGGCCATGGCTATGTAGATGCAGTTATTATTTGGAATTTCATAATACTTTTATAACTTTATGCAACTGTTTCGCCTGATGGCGCTGCTTTAACGCGGATTTCATTCTTTATATTTTACGGGGTAGGGGTCGGGGTAGGGGCGCACTCGACCCAAAAGGAAAACCCCTGCTGGGAACCTTCAGTTATTTACTTTTGCAATTTTCAACTCTCCAACTACATGCCATTTGTTCTAGTATTCTTTGTTGTTCTTTTCTTTTTTTGTTTTTTCTCTGCTTGTTCTGGCAGTTGCCTCATCTTTTTGTTGGTTCTCTGCTTTCTTTTGCCCGCACTCCCAAAAGTTTATGTAAAACATATTTTTCTTAAATAATTTATTTTTGGTTTTTGTTTTCTTTGCCATGCTGTTCATGGTGCTTTTCTGCTGCTTGAACAACCCAAAAATGAAGCTTTTATTGAGTTCAGGTGCGCTTCAAGCCCCTCCCTTTATTCCTTACCCTATCCATGGTGTATCTCTTCAATTTTCCCACTTGTTCGCTGCTTTTGCTTTTTAGCTGTTCTTTTTCAATTTGTGGCCACATTAACGTTAGAAAAATATGAAAGCACACGAAAAGTGTAAAGAAATGGCCTGTCTTGCTTTCCAACTGCATTTCCCCAGCACCCAGCACCCAGCTCCCTCAACCCTCAACATCCCGCCGGAATGCAAAGCAACCAGGATAGAGTCGACGTCGAAGTTGGAGTTGTAGTTGGAGTCTTGCAAGTTTTTCGCGTGCACGGAAACGTTTAGCTGCCGCATATTGGTGGAAGCAGGCCACATCTAGGTGCCAGCCAGCCTGCAGGTAAGCGAATAGCGTCTGTTTTTATTTTTAGCAAAATATTGGCACAATTCAGCCCCACTTTCAGCATGGCCATGGCTCGAGCTTGTGCTCGAGATTTACTATGCATTATACGCTACTTTAGCGGGAATTGCGGTGTAACGTTTAACCCGCCTCCCTGCCCGGATTGCCCCGTTCCCCCCCAGGGCAAAACGAAATGAGACTCGAGTGGGTCTGAGAACCCACCATGCGATATGTATATATTATACTGTAAATCTAGTCGCTCACCTTGCCACAGAGCTAATGGGCTTAACATTGATGTTGATTGTTGCGTGGGTTGCTTACCTGAGGAGAGAAGATGGTGGAGATGGTTAATTAATTAGAGACCATATCTTTTATATCATTGTTTCAATATATTTGATGGCTTTCGATTCAAGATAATATTAGATTGCCTATTATTTATCAGTTATTGTTTAACCTATATTCTGTATTTGGTTTTGAGAGCACCTCTAATCCTTGCCGCATAATGCCGACCTTGTAACAAAACAAGTATATCAAGGGGTAGGCGACTCTAGGGAAGGAGGGGTCGGGTGTTGGAGAAAACTTAATTTATTATTTTCGACTAATGCAAACACATCAATTTGTCGCAAGTAAACACTTCAAGTGGCTTTCGTTATCTCTACCAAAACACTGACAGCCAAGCAGAGCCAAGCACTCCAAAAGGACGAAACCAAACGAGAATCGAGTAACGAGAGCAACCGAAATTCATTAGAAATCTAACAGCAAATAGCAAAATATATCTCGCACATTTGGCGTGGCGAACAAATTGTTTATTTAGGATGTACCCAAACAGAAATAACTTTACCGAACCGCCTCTCCCCCAGCAGCCCAGCAGCCCAGGCAGCCTTCACTTGACTTCTTCGCTCTGACCAGGCACAACCTGACCTGTGGCCATTGAGCGAGCAGCGAGCCCTTTTCATAATTTTTCAATAAATTCAACTGCCATTAGGGGACACGTTCGAGGACATTTATGTCGATAATAACCGGGGGCTTCGTATTCAATAATGTGCGCATTACATTTGCCTTTGACGAGCGTGCAGCTCAAAGTCTTCGTTGACTATGTAGTTTTTGATGCTGGCTGTGGTGGTGGTGGTGGTGGTGGTGGTGTCCTGTCGCTACTGCTTATTGCTTCTTGCTTCTTGCTCTTTGCTGCTGCAGCTTGCCACTTTGCTACTTTGCTACTTTTCTACTTGGCTGCTGTTTAACCGCAATTGAAATTACGCGCTGGCTTCCGTTTCGGCGCTGGTTCGTTTCGTCGCTTCGTTGCGACTGCTTCAAATTTATGCAAATTGCGTCACGTGCCCCAATGATTTCTTTGTCGCTGCACGAAACCCAACATTGGCAACCGGGTGGCACGGATATGCTGATGACGGAGCCGGAGTCGGCGCTTGTTGCCTCATACCTTCGCTGCCACTCATTTCGTGACGCGTTGGCAAGTGTATCATTATTTAATTTAATGTAAAATAATTAGCCTGCGCCACGAGCTGCTCTCAAGTCCTGGCGCTGACACATTTGCTGCTGCCACTGCTGCTGCTGCTGTCAGGCACCATCTTGAGTTCCATTTGCGGTCATTCAATGATATATTACACACACACACACACACACATTCATACACACGCACACTTCCAATTTTTGCCATTACAATTGAACTGAGAGCTCTTCGCCTGTTCGCAATTGTTTCGCAAAAGTCGAAAAAAAAATAAGAAAAAGAAATAAACTTTTCCTGCTGTTAACATAATTTCCGCAGTTGATTGATTCAGTTCGAATCGGCTGAAGCCACATGCCGACAGGGCGTGGCAGCACTTAAGCCACCTCTTCGCTTCTCCCTCTCTCTCTCTCTCGCTTTTCTCTCTGCCTGTCTCTCCCTTTCTCTCTGCCCTTGTGGCAGATCCTGTGCTTAGACAAATTGTTCTTTAATGTAATTTTATTACAAAAGTTTTCAATTTGCATTTAGCACAGCGCAACAATAATTTTATAAGCGCTCGCCTTAAAATAACAGCCACCTCTCGACACGTGTCTGAATTCAAAATACATATATCTATCTGAGAAACAAAACAAGCCCAAAATTGGGAGTAAGAGTTGCTTAACTTTGTTGATCCTTTTTGTTATTGGCATTTCGTGCTTGAAAGAAATGTATTGACTGATATTCACATTATCTTGTGCCAATTAAAGGTAATTTTGCATCTAACCAAGCTAAGCTTGTTTTTATTCTTTCAATAAATCCCATGTCGGAAGGGTCACTGGGACTCACACACGCACACACAAACTAGCACAACCTCAAAATGGATGCTAAGAAGTCAACTTTTGGGTCATCGATGTGATTGGTTAACAAAGCGACAGCCTGGCTTAACTTTGGCATTAGCTCAAATTGGCCAAGGGGAAAGGGTATTTTTTTTTCTTCACTTTTTATTATTCGTAAATATTCATATTGTGTGCGATGATGAGCAGCAGCTGCAGCCAGTATTTTGCGCCATTCACTTAGCTCCCTTTGATGACCACACTTTGTGTTGATTGATAAGCAATAAGTTTATTGCCACCGGTTCGAATGAATGTCTGTGAGTGTTGTGGTGTGTTGTGTTTATGTTTGTGTTGTTATTGAACTAAGTCTCATTTAAAATGTGGCATCTATTGGGGCTCTTGGAGTTTGATACAATTTCCGACTAATAAGTTGTCTTGGCAACAGATCGTAAGCTTAGTTTGCAGTTGTCTGAAAGGGTTTTCATTGTTAGTTGGCTTGGCAACGATGTGTGCTTAGCTGGCCTTTGTTTTGAAGGGTTTGCGTTAATTAAATGCATTGCTCGCATGGCAAACACACTCCGGCCAAGCTTAATCGTCGTTAATAGTACCCGTGTGTATATTTAGTGGACCACGCCCACTTTGCCCCATTGCTACAACGCTTAAGTTTCAGCTTCAAATTGCGCGCCTCGCTGGTCAGGTGGAGCTGTATGTTTGCATGGGCAATACGCGTACTACGCACAACTCGATGTGGTGGTTCCAGTGGCTCTATATATAATTAGTTCGGCCCATAGAGAGACCAAGGGTTATTAGTGTATGTGTGTGTGTGAGTGTGTGTTATTGTTACTGCTACAATTCTGTAGACACTTGGCCAATTGACAATTTTATAAATTGTTAACAATTACCGAGCTAAGTGAAAACACCCAACTAAACACAATGCAGACCATGCCTACTTACAATATGGTTTCTATATTTGCTTGGGCGACAGGGCGTATGCATTATGCCCGACTGCGCACACACACACATACACACATATACATGAATATGGCGTAGTGGCTGCACTTAAGTCTGATTAAATTAAATTTACAATTCATACGTGTGCTCGACTCTCTGTTATTACAAGTTCTGTTATTGTTGCTGCTGTTGCTGTTGTTTTTGATGTTGATGTTGCTCTTGAGTCGTCAGCGTTTCGTCTGCTGGCCAACTAATTGCATGCTTTACGCTAACGCTGTCTAAGCCCCTACCTCTACAGGGAGTCTGGCAAATGTCGCGCACTCGCATTTAATTAGTAGTTGCTGTCAACTGACTGAAATTTTAATGCATTTGCATATTGATCAACTTTCTTCAGTTTAATTGCAAGTCTGTGACACAAATGGTAATATGAAAAGGTTGATAGCTTTATGATATGCCTGGATGGTAGAGTGTTCAAAGGGCCACACTTTAGAGTAATTCAAGTTATTTGATATTTTACTGCTTGATTTGCGAAGTTCAGTTAACCACTTGACCAATACACTTCAATTACAGCAAGGATGCAAACAGCATATGTATGTCCTATATTCGACAAATAACAAATGGGAAACTGTAAGAGAAACGCTTACAACAACAAATGCTCAAACATTAGTAAGAACACGCCTTACATTCAGCCAGGCAACAACAATAGCAACAATAAATGAAGCTGCAGCAACAACTACATTTCAATTTACATTTACCAGCATCAACACCAACAACACCAACAACAACAACAACAGCAACATCAAAGTCAGGCTGCTGCTGCAGCTGCGGCTACGTCGACAGCGTTGTTGGCAGCGCATAATTGCATTTGTGTTAAAACGCAAGCAAACAATTCACTTAAAGTGTAAATAAGTGCAGAAAGCTGCCAGTTTGAAGCAGAAGCCTCAATCAAACTCTGTCTCGCTCTCGCACGCACTTGCTGAACTATTTCGCTCTCGCTTGCACGCTCGTCGTCCGATGTCCGTTGTTCGTTGTCCGTTGTCCGTTGTCGATTGTCCGTTGTCTGGGTCGAGTCAAAACCAAAATGGCCAAACTGACAAACGTAGACAACGGAAGTCAATCAGACAAGCAGACAGACTTTGATACGCAAGCGCACCGGATGTTCTGCTGCAATGAGCCGGCGACGTCCTGCTTGACGACGACGCGATGGGCAGACGAATAGTGCAGGGTAGTTGGGAAGGGGGTAGGGGCTCAACGAATGTCCTGGTGACAGGCGGCGACTGACAGCCATACAAGAGCAGCTGGTGATTAGGTGCCGCACGACCTGCTATTTATGATGGGGACTGGGTGATAAGGGCGGGGATCGGGGTTGAGGGAACGACGACGACAAACGTTGTTTAACTAAATTCAATAATCGTTGGCTATTGCAATTTACGGGCAGGCGACGCCGGGCGACATTTGTGCAAATACAGAAATTATAATAATGACGTGCAGCTCGACAAGGCTTCAGACTATGGCTGTGGTTGAGTGGTTGCGTTGTTGGGTGGTTGGTTGGTCGGGCGGTTGCCTCGACTGACCGACATATGCAACGGGCCGTTACTGGGAATGTCCTTCGTTTGTCGCCAGCCGCAATGGGATGCAAATAGCATTAAGTGGCTCAAAGTCATGCAAAGGCGATTTGGATGACGCATTTAACAGGCAACAGCAAACCCACTCCTTAGCCTCTACCCCACACCAGACACCCTCTGACACCTACCCCACAACTCCATCACAATTGCGGGCTCGAATGTGGTGTGTGAATTTTTGTGGTTTAGTTTGGCAATTACCAGGCACTTGCTGATGACTGACCTGACGCTGACAGTTGATTGGAAATGTCGCAAGTAGTCAAAGACGAAGTGTACGTGACAATTTGGCCAAAACCAAACTTCACTTATTTTAATATGAGGTTTGACATTTATGTATTAACTAACTATTTAAGTAATTCTAATTTTAATTCGAATTTCATCCGAAAATTGGAAATTGAAACAATTCAATTTCTAAACCATGACCAGGCTGCTGGTATCAGTAGTTATAAGTGTTATTTGTATTTGTGCTTACCAACTATGTGAATTTATTTATGGCACCATAAATAAGAAACTAGATTCTTATAACTTTTGAGAACGTATATGAAATTCAGAACAGCCATTAGTTTTGCGCCGTGAAAATTCTAGTCGTTAATCAGAGTACAGAACAGAATATGACTTGCATACTTAAATTCTTCATAAATAATTTAAGAAATAATAATTGAGAATATTTTATTACTTTATTTAGTTTCTATCTTATGTTTAGTTAAGAAAATGATAAAGTATTAAAGTCTCCTTGAATGATTTAATGCAATTAAAATTGAGCGAGTGGATAATAGTGCTTCAGTGTTTAGTTGCTCCTTTAAATATTTCAGGAGCACTTATACAAAGATTATAAGTTTTAGGTTTACATTTACTGAACTTTTGTAAGCATGGTTTACTTTCTGTTTCGAGTTCTTTGAAGTAATCTTGTTTTATTGTTTTCACTTTAGTTACTTATTTTGAAATGTGGAGTTTTATTGGATATGCGCGTAATTAAAATAATAGCAGCAAATCCTAATTTTATTATTAATTATGCAAGAACACTCACACACACCCACACATACGTATATACACACGAACACTCACGCGCACCCATTCATTAATAAAACATAAGCCAAACATGAAAGTACTCAGAATAAGTGGAGCCAGTCTCGATAATTCTGAGGTGAGCGCCACTCGTGGCATATTCAATATTGTGGTTGGTGCGGATTTTGCCCTTATTTCGGATTTAGTTGTTGCTGTTCTTGTTGGGGCATTCTTATTAATTACATAATATTTAATACACATGCTAATCTAGCCCTCCCGTTTGCCAATTTGTTTGCTTTTTGTTATTTTCGTTGTTATTACTGCAATAATTTGTTGTTAATTTATGCGTAAGCCACTTATTTAGTTATTACTTAGATTGGCTCGCCGGCCAACGACTCGATTAATTGAACACTTCTCTGGTTAAAGCCTATCGTTACTCTGATTATAGTTTTTAAATAAAATTTAGAATATTTCTCAAGAGAAAACAACTTGGAATGTTGCATTCCATTCCATTTACATTATTAAAAATGAAAAAGCAACAGGAAAAAATATGTTTTCCATTGAAATAAAAATGTAATAATGAGCAGAGAACACCCTGGTCAAGAAATTATTGGACGAGTCGGACTAGAGAAACATAAGCTTCTGGCAGGCATATTTTTAGCATGATTGTAACGGCGTCTTTGCCAACTTGAACACAAAATTTATGAGCCATTTTTAATGATTTAAAAATGAAAATCTCTGCGCGTGGAAAAAACGTAAAGAGAATCTGGCCAAAGCGCAATAAAACTGCGTCATTTTGGTGGCATAAAAAATCGTTTTGTCCCCCAACAGTGAACATCAGCAACACAGACAGAGAAACATACAAACTGAGACACGCTGAGTGAAAGTAAGAAAAAATACGCAAAAAAAAAAAAATGAAAAAGAAAAAAAATCATGTCATGTCATTGTCGGCATCGTAAAAATGTTATCAGCCATAATAACGAGCCACGATTTTGGGCCATGGCGCAGGAGGTGGGGCATGAGGATGAGGTGGAGGCGGATTGGGTGGTTTGCTTGACTGTCGCCGGCGCTAATGGTGCACAGCTAATGACTGGAGAGCCGAGAGACGAAAGCCGAGAGCCGGTTCTATTTCATGAAGTACGCTAAGCTTTAAATTTCAGCGTTCGATGCTTTTGGTTTGGTTCGGTTCGGTTTGGTTTGGTTTGGTGTAGTGCCTTGTGACGTGAGGGTCTTCAACATTAAATCGTAGCTGCGGCGGCATTTTGTCAACTTATACTTAATGGTAATAAAAAGTATATCAAATCAGTGTCCTTAATCCCAGAATTGATGTTGGGCTTCCTCGTTTTGTGGCACAGACTGCGGCTCGGTTGCCGCTGCCGTTGCCTGTTCTGTTGCTGTTGCTTTTGCTTTTGCTGTTGCCTTCTCGGCTGCCGTCTGAGCGGGTCATAGTTTATGTTTTTTATTTGGTTTGTATTTATGCGACGGCATTTCTAGCCTTACTTACAATTCAATTTCTGAGCAGACATTGGCTGCGGCCAGAACGCAAATCCGCTTGCCTGTTTTGCCACGAATTGAATTTAGGAAAGCCCACAAGAAAGTTACGATTTCCTTTCAAACTTTAAGCATTCCAATTGAAGCTGATTCTGCTTCTTTTTTTTTTTGCACCGTTTAGAACAATGAATTTGCGAAGGAAGTTAAAATTAAATAGATGTTCTTCTCCTGCTGGTTTATCGACTTTTGCTCTTACACAATTCTGCGGCCTCGTTTTGTCTTATATTGAATGTCATTCGTGTTCCATCAAATCGATGATGGCGTAATTGCAACATTCGCTTGATGGAGACCATCCAGCTTATGCGCAATATTCGCAAAGAAAGCTGATAGTCGCTTACGCCGGCCTGGGTACGGCACAAAATGAACTGCCAACGCGCTCTGCACTCATTAATCAAATGTTAAGGAAGCGCAGAAACTACAACAAAAAAAATAAAGATAATAATAATAATAATAATAAAAAAGCAAACAAAGTAAACCCCTTTTTGGCAGGATTTTTTGTTGGCCCAAAAGTATGCAACGCGCGCTGGTATGTGCCACTCGGGGCAAGAAGAGCATGAGTTTGTCTGTGTAGCTCTGTATGTGTGTGAGTGTGTGTGTGTGTGTGTGTATGTTTGCTTGTTGAAAATGCATTTAAAATATACAAAAATCCGCAGTGAGGAGCTAAGTGAAAAAGCGGTCGTCGAGCTAAGAGCAGCAGAGAAACACAGCGAGAGAGTGGGACAGATGTACAGAGGAGGAGGGTGGAGGATTGGGCGGGTCAACGAGTGGAGCTTGAGGAGGAGCTTCGGCATTGTATTTTATGCTATTTGCATTTTCTTCCCCCCAATTTTATTTTACTTTTTTTTTTTTGGCAAGGCTAGTAGCCAGTACATAAAAAAGAAGTGAAGAGGACCAGTACACAAACACACACATAGAGATATAAATAATAAGTCTGTGACTGTGTGTGTGTGTGTGTGTGGACGGATGGCGCAAAAAATGGGCGTGACTCCCTCCGCTCCGACACACGAGAAACGAAAAAGAAGTAGAAAAGCAACAAAAAAAAAAAAAGAGAAGAAAAAAAATGCATTTTATATGCAGATGCATGGCGTAAATTGCAGTTACATACTAAATAAGTTAAATCGCACTGAGTATTTTTCACTTAAAAACTTATGCCATCCTCCCCCTGTATAAAATCAACAAAAAAGAATAGCATACAAGCAGGCGTGGCAGAGGGCAAACCTCTTAATTGGGTGCATGCAGGCAAAATAACATGCGAGCCAAGCTCAAATTGTGTGGCTGACAAGGATCGGAGGGGAATCACTGTGATATGCACTTGGCTCTATGTGATGAGAGGGATTGGAGGTAAGCTGAAGTGAATACCAAGTTAACTAGCCGTCGGCTAATTAATCCTGAAAAGTTGCTGTACTTATACACACATACACACACACAGAGACACACACACAGAGACACACACACACCCAGAGACACACACACACACACAAATACACAAATAAGAAAATACCTTTCATTGCAGCTGCGTGAATGGAATTTGCATTACATTGGCAATTGGACTAAGACGAGAGCCGAGCAAGGCCATCCGTTAAGAGCCATGCTACATCCTTTGCCATTCGTCTAATTGGCATAATCTCTGAGCTAGTCCCAGTCTCAGTCTCAGTCACAGTCCCAGTCCCATCCTTGTTTCAGTTCCAGTCCGGACAGATACACAAGCAACTCTCGTAGTTGGCGTATGAGTTAACACATGCTCAGTGGAAATTCCGCTTTGCTTTAATTTCCTGCACAGCTTTGGTTTTGCATAAGTGGAGCAGTTGGAGAAGCAGTTCAACAAAATGAGGGAGACAGCACTCAAATTAAGCACAATCAGAGCAGAAATTAATTTAAGGCGCTAAGCACTCACAACAATTTCGACAACAACACACACAGTCACCAGACATTGCTGCTACTTATACTCATTTTGTGTTAAGCCTTTTGCCACAAAAGATGTCCCGAGCATAAATTGCTAAGTTCCTGCTTACCAGCTAACAAAAGAATTGTGGCAAATTTTTTAAAATTGGCTGAACGAGCCTAATGAGGGCGTTGCGTCACTTGGCGCGATATGGTTGAGGATTATGTGTGTGCATATTCACAAAATGAGAAATGGAGAGATTGAAAAGTTAAGCCGAAAGTGACTTGGGTGATTGACAGAAACGTCTAGGAACACGATGCCATGCAAATTTGTTGCCTTTCATGGCGCTTTCTCAAACTGGGCCACCTGAGCTACCTGGCTCTGCTCGAAAGCAACGTTTTGCATTTTTCAACTTTCCTTTGTCACTTACTGCAAATCTGGCTGTGGCATAAACTGTTCACATAAATGAGACTTTTGCCAGGCTTTCGTTTATTTATTTAGTTTTTTTTTTTTGTTCTTTCTAGGGGGGGGGGGGGGGGGGTCTGTGTGAGAGCTGAAGGACAGTCGCTGGCCTATGGGCAATCAGCAACTAAAGATGACTGCGCCTCCTGCTTCAGCTGCTGCTCTGCTCATTTTGTCAAGTTAATGGAGAATAATAAAGCGCAAAAGTAAATACGTAAGCCGAGACAATGGTAGAGAGAGGTTGGCGGGGACTAAACTACAACAATAAACGGCGCTGCTAACGCTGAGATGGCAAACGGCCGGAAAATAAAAAGAAAGCAGCAGCAAGCAGCAAGCCAGCAAGCCAGCAGCCCAAGGCTCGGCAAACGGCAAACGGCAAACGGCAAGCGAGCAGCCAAGTGGAGAGCCAAGAGAAGCCCAGCAGGCGGTAGGCGGCAGGCGGCTGGCGACAGTGAGAAGGACGAGCAGCGGCCCTGCGAGGCATCTTTTTGTTTTATGCGAAATGCACTAAAAATATATTTAAATTTATTTCATTTTAGCACAAATGAACTGCGCAATGCGCGCAGCGGGACGAGTCCTGCCAGCCAGGACATGGCCAAAGCGCAGCCTTGCAAAGGCTTGAGGGGGGTCCAATTGTGGCGCCGCCAGGCCGACGACTGCGAGTACGTAATAAACTTGATTGCGCATCTCTTATGTACACACGTACATAAATATATATGTACATTTCTATATATATTTATGTATTTAGTATATTCGTTTCTTTTGTTTCTTTTTTTTTTTATTATATATTTTTGTATTTGTATTTGGCTTTTTGCTTTTGCCATAGCTGTCCTTGTTGTCTTTTTAAATAAAATTTTTATGAAATTTTTGGCAATTGAACTCAAGTTTTAATGGAGCGCCATAAATTAGTTGCGTCCGCCGCTGTCCGCCGCTGTCCGCTTTGGCCACTTGAGCCCTACTACGAAATTGGATATATGCGCTTAATAAAACACTCGAGAGGCTATCCCCAAAAGGGGCCCTTAGCAGCGTCGTCTGCGTAGAAGTCTGCTCCCCAGTCCCCGCTTTTCGCTATCCCAACATGCAATCCCAATAGCCATTCCCATTCCCATTGTCATCCATTCATTTTCGCTTGGCAACGACATCAATTACTTTGTGCACAATTAGATTTTTGTTGTTTTACACTCATACACACACAACTTACACACGCACACACACACACACACACAAACACACACTCATACATAGACTGCACACAACTGAAGTTTTTAACTATATTATTTTCTTTTTTTTCTATATTTTGAATTGCTGTCCAACTTTTGGCAATTGCATTGGCCAATGACCATTCGTTGTGCCAAGCTCTCCATTGACCACTCTGCTGTCCCGTTTGGGGAATATTTTGAATGCAATTCTCACTCTCACAACTTTTCAGATGCGCCCCAAAAAACAGAGTCATATAGTAAGCTGACAAACACTGTATGAGATAGAAGAGGAGGAATCAAAATATAAAGTTAAATTTAATCTGCAAGGAAGTCGTAACGATTGGTTGCATATGGATGTCAAGGATAGGCGCTGGGAGAACTCATCGAAAGCTTGAAGAAACCCGATATAGAAAATGTAGATGATTCTCTTCTACTCCCTTTCAATAATTTAAGTAAACTTATACATGTGATTTTCTGAAGTTGGATAAAATTGTCCAATTTATTTTTTATTTGTACATCAAAAAAGCCTCGATTGGCTTGTTGTAAAGTTAATCTTCTTGTTGTTACATCATTTTTGAGGGATTCCATTGAAAATAATCGTTCCAATATGTGTTGCTATGAAATCACATTCTTTACCCAACTACAAATAGCTCTTGAAAACTGTGGAATTAACGTTTTTTAATATGACTGGATTTTCATATTATAAAATACTTAAGCAGGATGCATGAATGCGGAGACTTGCATGTGGGAGTTGCAGACGTGACTGAAAGTTGCCATTTTTAGTTGCATTCGGAATTATATTTACAATGTTGCGAAAATCTCTCGCATTACTTAAAGGCTATGTAGAAGATGTAACAATAATCATATTATTGTTAATAACCGCAAGCACAAGCAGCAGAGGCGGTTGTCACGCAGCAAACGAAGGAATGTAAAGATGAAAACTATTATAATAAGTGCGGCGAAAGTTTTTAGCCAGCTTAAAAAAACAAAAAACGAAAAAAAAAATGTTAAGCAATCAGCAGTGATGCAATTTATTGTACGACATCAGAGTTCAGAGCAAAGTTTGCACAATCAACAGCAATAATGGGAACAACGAAAACAACAGGCCAAAATGGAGGGTGCAAATCGTTGAGTTATGTATTAATAAAAAGCAGGCGATAGAGAAGACAAAGCAGGCAGTGAGTAGAGTGGGAGTGGTGGTGCTGATGGTGGGAGAAGGAGTAGGGGAAATGGGCTAAGGAAAGGCGCAGAAATCGTTGAGGCCACATTACGAAATCCTTCTTGCATTATCCTGTTTGTAGATTAAAATGAACTATTGCATGGCAACAATAACAACAAGCACTGGAATAGCAACAACAACAACGACACCGACAACGACAACAACACAACAAACGACACTGAACAATGGCAACGGCAATCATAATACAAGCAAACGATAGGCAACACGAACGTGCACAGCCAACAAAAAGATACAAGAAGCCGAGTGGGCGAGCTCGGGAGAGAGGGAAGTGCTAAGGAACAAGCAAATAAATGAAAGAAGCTCCCACAGCAAAAAAGAAAAAGAGGCAAAAATGGAAAGAGATGTATATATACTACTCTATATTTGAGTATAAAGCTAAAAGAAATCTGTGAAAGACGACAGCAGCAACAACAACAACTACAACAATAATAATAATGCCTGGGATAATAATAAGAATTAAGCAAGAAAACACATCACAGACACGGGTAGACAGGCCTTGCCTTGCTCTGCCCTTCCAGGATTTGGGTTTGAGATGGGACCTAGCATTTGGGATTTTTGTGCTTGAAATTGGGATTGGAATTGGGCTTGGACTTGGACTTGGGCTCGTGTTGCTTTCTGGTTGCTCTGTAGCAGTAAAAAAAAAACACGGAGCCCAACACACGGCTTCCGTTTCCGCAGCCATTTTCGTGGGGATTTATTAGTTTTTGCTCGTTAGAACTGCGCACAGCTGCCGTGCCTGAAGTGTTTAAGCGAGAAGGGCCCACAGTCCACCAACAACAACAACAAGAACAACAACAGCAACGAGAGCGAGTCGACTTCATAAACCAACAAAAATTAACACCCTGTGCAAAGATGGAGCCACAGCAAGCGAATGACGTTGAGAACGAACGAGCGAGCGTCTAAAACACATAAGCTGCTTGTTTATAGTTACAGCTTATGTTTTCAGCCAAACCTCTCCCCCTTCCACAGCAACTACACACACACACAGACACATACAAACACACAGTGAGTAGAAAGCATTTTCTTTGGATAAAACTGCAGCAGCAGTTGAGGCAGCTTCTGTTGCTGATGTGCATCAAAGTGAGAATGATTGATTCAATTTTAAAGTTGTGTAGGAGTGTGCGAATGCATGTGTATATGCTGTGTGTGTGCGTGTGTGTGTGAGTGAGTGTGCTGTTTTAAAACAGCAGTCGACTACTGTGTGCTTCAACAAATAATCCAGAGCAGCGACCATTCATTTCACTGGATCTTTAAGGGGCCATGATGGTGCCTGCCTGGTCTCTGCACATTTGCTGACTGACTTTTCCGGGCGCCACCTCAGCAACTAATGCGAGAAATAATTACAAAGTGAATTTATGTTGGACCAGCGATAACAAATGCTTTTTAGCACCAGTCCCACTTGGTAACCACCACCACCCACTGACAAACAAAAAAAAAAATCCATAACTTTACTTTACACTCTTAAACTGTTGGATTTATTTAGTGTTTTTTCCTCTCGCCTTTTTTATGGGATGGTGGATTGATGAGCACCAAAATGCGCACAACTCTACTCTCTGATTGCAAAGTGCATGCTGGACTTTGGGTAAGTGACTGACTGTGTTTTGTGTGTGAGTGTGTGTGTGTGGGTGTGTGTGTTTGGGTATGTCTGTATCAACATGTGGCACACTCAAAACGATTCGTTTCGCCCTGAACTGAACTTTCTTCATCAACTTTTGCCACATCACAGATTAAAATTTAACTTTTTGGCATTGCTCAGTCTTAGCTCCAACATCTCTGACTTAGTTCGGTGTGTGTACACAGAGGGTGTGAGAATGGGGAAAGTGGGCGTGGCTGTGTTTTGCGGATTAAGCCGAGTGACTTTCAAATTAGTGGATGCACATTGAAGTT
Source organism: Drosophila grimshawi (assembly GCF_018153295.1). Taxonomy (NCBI): domain Eukaryota; kingdom Metazoa; phylum Arthropoda; class Insecta; order Diptera; family Drosophilidae; genus Drosophila; species Drosophila grimshawi. The sequence goes on from NW_025063098.1 coordinate 22,366,967, forward strand.
CATTAGCAAAGGGCAAAAGTTCGTTGATTGATGCACTGCATCTACGTCAAAGTTGTTGCTGCTTTGCTTGTTGCTTTTTTTTTGCTAGATTTTAATCTAGAATATGAAAGAATTGAGCTGATTTAATTAAGTTAAAAGGCGCTACATACGCATATAATAGCAGTACATGCTTTGCTGGGAGTAACTACAAATCTCATTTGTGCTGATTCAATTATTTACTTTAGTTTTATTCCTGTCAGCGTTCTACGCTATAGCTGTCACTTCAATCATTAGCAAGCCCTTGACATTATCCATCTGGAAAGCTCTTACATGATTGCCTACTACTTAATAATTTCTTATACAAAAGCAATCACTTAAGCAGCGTAAAAAATCACAAGCGAAATCGAATTTTCAAGTGCTAAAACACGGCTAAAACAATCGATTCGAGCAGTGTTTTTAATTGGCGTTTATTGATACTTGAGCGCCACATAATCGTCCTAATTACTTTACAAACTAACTTTAATTGGGCAACGGTGGACGAGATAAAGGCGCCAATTACAAAAAGCCCCTTGCACAGATTCGAAAGCCACTTGCATGTCAGGGAGCCATTTTAGTCCGCCAAGGAAAAGCAAAAAATGTATTAAAAAAATAGCCAAGTGAGAGGGAAGTGAAAAAACTGCACTCTGTTTTCCCCTATCTTTATATTTCTTATTATTTTCTTTTTTTTTGTGCACTAACTCTCGTTATGTTCTCAAGTCTGCCAGCACTTGGAGCAGCGTCTCGATAAATAATAAAATAATAATAATCCAATCATATCGTTACATCCGCGAACGGCGCCCAGTCATCAACTGCAGATGCAAGATGCCTGCTTCTGCAACCCGGGCTCACTGCTTTCTGCGGCGAGCTTCCGCTGTCTGCAGCCAAGGACAGGCGGGCTAATATGCAACGGGTTCCATCCCGTTCTCTTCCTGAGGCACAGCGGAAATTGCATCACAAGCGAGATATTGAAAGAGGGTCGAAGGGGATGGGGAGGGGGATCGCGGCTAAGCAGCTTAAAGCCGCATCATCGATGGCGGGGCGAGCTGGCAACAACACAAGAAGAAGATTTATTGTCCTGTTCAGGCGTTGCTTTTGTTTTGGCCATTTAGCTCAGGCATGTACCTTAGGCGACGTCCTCTTTGCTCCTTGCTCTTAGCCAGGTTGCCGATAAGGCGCGCAGCTGCCTGCTTTCAATTCTGGAGGCAGCCACTTGAGTGGCAAAATAGCACTTCACGCCTGCAAATCGAAATGTTTAAGCATAAGTTGCCAGTGATTAAGTCAAGCGTTCGAGCAACAGGCCACAACTCACTGGCATGTCGTCCTTTCGAGCATGACTTGCACTTGAGTTAATTGGCAGGGTAGCCGCAATTGTTTCTACCAATCAGCAGCAGCAGCAGCAGCAGCAGCAGCAGCGCAGCAGCTTGTGCAATATTAATTTAGGCCCATTTACATGTGAGCCGTAGCCAGCTATCTGCAAAATTCTGTCTAATGCCGACCACATCGCAATTACTTGCACAGCCATTTCAGATAGCGATCGCTTTTGCGTCTGTGCCATTACTTATTTATTTATGCCATGGGGAAATATCAGATTTACGAGTGTAGCGCTAGTCTCTTGCCAAATTGCAATGCACCCTCCATTATCCTTGGCATCAGCCAAGCATTACGTAGCCCAACACCCAAAGCGTCTTGTTCTCTCTCTCCCTCTCCATCTGCCTCTCCCTCAGTCTAACCGGCATTAATGTCATTTGGAAAGGCGCGGCTGATTTGTCAACTCTCAGTCCGCCAACGTTGATAATAGCTTCGCATTCGACAATTTCCTTCCGACGATTCTTATTTATTTTTTGCGGTGCCAAGGTGCAAATTGCAAATTACATCAAAGTAAATAAACAGGCAACGACATAGACCTTCGTACTTAGTCCTGGAAATTGCCAAAGGAAGCAGCGGCTAAAGCCAAATTGAATTCAGAGCTCTGATGGTAGATGTCGGCTCTTGCCACGCCTCCCATCACATTCTGCTCGCCCCTCTTGAGACGAGGCGCACATTTCAAAGAAATTGTCATGACAAATTGAAACAATTTCTTTGGCTTTTGTGGCTTGCCAGCGTCGAAACCCCAAACATTTTATGCAATAAATTAAAAAATTTGCTTGCAAACATCAGGCTGGCAACATTTGCAGACGAATGGTTCGGGCCGAAATGGATGGGTCGGGAGGGTGGCAGGGCTGGGGTTAAGAGTAGCGCATTTTGGGTTTCACAACGGCATTTGTTTGCAGTTTAATGGAGTGTGTGGTCTTGCTACGGACCAAAAATTGTAAATTGAGTGATTTTTGATACGTGTGCCAAATCAACAAAGCCGATGTGCTTAATTGAATTCCTTGGTTCCATTTGACAGATGCAAAAGTTTTAAGATTCGTTTGAGAAGATCACGCTCTTAAATTTACATTTCAATGCTTCTTATAGTTGACAGTTGCCTCTAAATAGAATACATTGCTTGAAGTGATTAGACCCAAAAGTAAATAATTGCAAGCTGAAAAGATAAATAGATAATATATGGCAACAGCTACGTCAAGACTTAAACTGTTCCATTTCAATCATTCAAGAGAGCTATTGCTGTTCATAATTAATTTTGTAATTGTTTTGCAAATAAATTAAAATTAAAAAATAAACAACTGAAACCTTATTTTGGCTTAGATGCGGGAATATGCAATGACCGACTGCAACTAAGCTCGAACTGGAAAAGAAACAGAAATAGAAACACTTGTCAACGCAAATGTCTCAACTTGAACGTTTAGTTCGCTCTTTTATGTCTCTCCCACAGCATCCCCCTCAGGGCCAACGGCTGTCGTTGTCACAATATTTTTGCCTTCTACTATTGCCAGGGCAATGTGCACAATTTCAAGAATGTCACCGTAGACAGGCGAAGACTTTGGAGCAGGGAGAGAAAACGGGACGACCAACGAATGCCAGGCGAAACGAGACCAAAACAGGCAAAGAAATGGCAAAACATTTAATGTAAACGTTTTGTCGACAAATGTCAAATGACCATTCGTTGGCCAACGGATCGGACCAAAAACAAAACACAGAACCAGAAACAGAGAAACACAGAAAAGGCGCGTCAAGACAGCCGGGCCAAGATGGGCGAGGGAGCGTTACAAAGCCGAAGACAAAGTAAGATGCGGCCAAAGAACACCTCAAATTAATTCGATTTAATGCTCCACTCAACGCAACGAAGGTAAGCAACTGGCCAGCAGGGCAATAGGCCTGGCTAAGCAGATTAAGCAGCAAAATCAATGACAATTTGCTTGACCGACGCGACGCATTAGAGCACAAAGCATGCGCCTTTTGGCTAACAAGTTCATTTCATTACGATTACGAAAATGATCTAATTAAATGTTAATGAGATTCCCATCATAACGAAAGCTAACTGTGACTGCAGCGAAACTAAATCGGATTCGCCTTTGTGGCAACTTGTGGTCCAGAGTCGAACTTTGAATAATTTCCGTTTCTCAAATATAAATATAAAGCGCAGAGGTCAGAGTTGAATATTGCTTACCTGCAAATAAAATGAGCAGAAAATGAGCATTAAATGTTATTTAAAAATAATGGCGCACAGCGAGGCAAACAAGGCAACATGCTTTCATTAACCGCATTCACGAGGCATTAAAAATGACGACGGGATATCAATTTTCGCATATTTTCTCCTTACGCCCCTCCCCCACACTCCCACCAATAAACCCAGCGACAGTGAAAGCTAGAGAGGGGCAGTGGCATGGGCAGGGGGAGCGTGTGGAGCGTGTGGAGCGGAAAAGTGAGAAGCTCAACGTTTGGTAAGCAGAAAAATATGAAGCACGAAAATTAAAAAGTCTGCCAGAGCCAGGTCATTAAAGTGAAAATCTTGCGACGGCATCGAATGTATAAGAAATTCCCCAGCGGACGCCACACTCGCTGCCTGCTTGCAACATTATGATCAACATGAAGCCACACACACACACACACACACACACACACACTGAGAACCAGACATGTGTGTGCATTATGTGTGCTGAAATAATTTTTATGATTATTTCTTCCTTCCGCTGGCTTTTACGCTGCTCAGCTCCTAAAAGTATGTGTGAGCGCATTTAGCAGCACCGTTTCTGGTGCGCTTTTCTATTTTCTCGGGCGCAATTTAAGTGCGCAGCAGCCATAGCCATAGCCACAGCCAGAGTCAGAGGCAGACCCAAACAGCTAACAGCTTCTGTCCCAGTTGCTGCTCGCTCAGGCCAGATAAGCACAGTGGAAATAAACATTATGTTCTTTGAGCTGCGGCCATTGCGATGATCCTCCAAACATTAGCAATGAGCGACCCATTGTGCCACAGACAGCACTGAGGGACTGCAAATTGTGATTAAAGTCGTTACATAAGCCAAGGTAGTCAGATATACAGCTCGGAGTGATTGTGCACCAGGGCATTGTGCAGCAGTTGAACCTTTAATTTGTACTCCAACAAATTGAAATTCCAGCCTAATATATCGACTTAGTTTTAGATAGGATCTTCTATATCATTTTATAATGTTAATTATGTGTTTGTATTCCACGGTGCCAGATAATTTCTTTACTGTGCCTTTATGTGGTGCATTTTTGTTGTTGTTTTGCTTCCCCACTGACTACGATATGGAATTTCTTGGATTAAATGTTATGTTGGCATTATATTTCTTTCTCTTTACGCCCACCAATGTCTGCCGTAGCCAAGTCCATGTCCATGTACATTAATATATATATATATATACATATATATATGGGAGTGTGTTTGTGTGTTTCTGTTACAGTAAGTAACGCATGCTGTGTCTTAATGTCTTCTTCATGGTCTGTAGCTCTCGCCCTGTTGATGTTGTTTTTGTTGTTGCTGCTGTTATTTTCCGGCTGTCGCTGGTTTCTCTGCTGCACTAATAGTAGTAGCAGCGGCTGCCGCACAAAAGTAGACTTTGACTTTTTGGAGCGGCAAAAATAGAGTAGAGAGTTAAGTAAATAATGCCAACACATGTAATACATCAAGTCAGGGGGTGTGTGCGAGTGTGTGTGTGTGTTTGTTGCTGTTGTGCTGTTGATTATTTATGATTCTTGTGGTAGGCAGGTCCTTTAAGCGGCATTGTAGTCAATTTGTATTGCGCCCCTCCACCCATTCAGGAGGCGCGCACTTTTGCACTGTTTGCAAAATTTATAACATAGTTTGACAGGCAAGCAGATATTTCATTTAATTTAATTTCATTCGGCCACAGACACAGTGAAAAGCACAAGCAGCTAAGCTTGAAAAAACATCTGCGATGTAGCAAAATACCAAGTGCATAGAAAAGAAAATATAATAATATTAAAGCGTTTTTTGCGACATAGAACTAAGCACTTGTAAATCCCCACAGAGGATGTGCCGTCAAGTAAGTCTCAAATACAAACACACACACACACACTCACACAGACATCCACACACAGACACGCACACCCTGAGACGCATGTGGCGTGTGCTCGTTGCACTTATCCACAAGCAAACACCAGCAAGCTCCCGCCTGGATCGGGTGTGTGAGTGCGTTTTTGTGGGTGTGGGCAAACTCATAGGAACTTATGCATAAGTGACATTAAGAAAAAGCTCTTCAAATGCACGAAGAAAAACACTTGGGCAGGACGCTGGCTGCGCTGCCACCAAGAAAATAGGAAGAAAAAAAACCCCTGCGCAGTAAAACTTTTGCCAGCTGATGGCAAAAAAAAAACGGCAACCAAATGAACGCAAAGTTTCGGCGCTCGTCTTCGTCGTCGTCAACGGAATTAGGGATATGACAGTGTGCCCGTTTTCATGCAGCCAAGGATATGCAATCATCATGCGGATTTCCATAAGCAGGCAGCGAGCAGCGAACAGCGAACGCAAATAGAAAACGAAGCAAGAGCAGCAGCAGCAGCAGCACAATTCGAAAAGAAATGCAAGGAAGCCAGACAGGAAGTGCATGTGGTACACAAATACACACAGCAATAGCAAAGAGAAAGAAAAAGAGTTAAGTGAGAGTTGGGGTGCGGAGTGCGAGGGCGATTGCTCCCTCGTAAGCTGCTGTGCGCAACTGGCTCAGCTCAATTTCCCATTTTCGTTTCAGAATTTTAAACAATTTTCAATGGCATTTCCGGCATCGTTTTGACTTTGACTGCGCTTGCCGCTAGCCAAATGTTTGTGCATCCGTCTGTTGGCTGACTCTGTCACACCCACCACAAAAAAAAAGTGATAGCTTTCCTTTGCTCTTCAGCCCGCTTATCAATTGATATAAGTACGAGTCCGTCTTTCTCTCCCTCCCTAGAGTAAGCTTTCTGGATGAAATTGGGTGCCCAAGTGTCTTGCTCGAACAGGAAGACTCTCTGTCTCCCACAATTTGTACCATAGTTTAAAGATAGTTGCTGTGGCGAGAGCAGAAAAGATAGTTCAACTCTGCATTTGATAATTTCACTTTTGAGGTGTAACTGACAATCTTCTTAAAATATAATGAATTTACACAATTGTAAAGAGAGCTCTGCGTTTACGTATTTAATATATATATATAATATAATTCTAATACACTGCAAATTTAATTTTGTAAATAACTTGCAATTCATTCTCTATTTATTTATTATATATGCTTTTAAATCATATCCTTGACATTCAATAGTCCAGCAGTCAGAACACATTGTAACACTCAAAGTCCCATTAGTAAAAACCCAATTTAACGTTCAGATTTAGCTTGTTAAAAAAGTGAACGCGCTAGTTTCTCTCTTTCAAAAGTCGCCACATTGTTTCAGCTGCTAACAAGCGGTCTTTGTATGCAATGGGGCTGAAACAACGCTGGGACACGCATCCTGCCAACTTTTGTTGTCCAGTTTTCGTCATGCAATCATTGCGCATTTTGTTGGCGACCATTTTGTGTGTTGCAATTGGCAACCACACACAAGCAATACACACACACACACAGACACAGGCACAGACACACATGCACCAGAACAGGGCCACTTGTCGCCTGTTTATTGATTCAATGATTGGGTTTGAGTGAACCTTTTTAAAGCGCACAAAATTTGCTGGCACTTTTGCTTGTAGTTTTTGCAGCTGCCACCACCAACACAGCACGGCTAACAGTTCATGCTCCAGTCCCTGTCGCTATCCCTGCCCCCATCCTTAACTTTGCATCCGCCCCCTGCTCGGCCGGCTGACCCATGGGTTGTTTTCCTGTTTTTTTTCTTTCGTTTTTTTTTGCTTTTGTTTTGGTGAGTTGCCTTTTTGCAGTGTTTGTTTTTTGTTTGTTTGCTTTTTTCTCTCGAGCTTTTGACTGTTTGCTCTGCGTTGCTTTAACGCTATTTTTACTTTGTTTTGTTTTGTTACGCTTTTCTTGTTTTATTTATTTTTATTTTTTTTTGTACATTTCGTCTCCACCTCCACCAAAACCCCGGTTGCTGTTTTGCTTGACTTTGGGCTGCCTCAGCCACATTCTCATTCTCAGGCAACCAGCAACCGCCCACCGCCCACCGCCCCCGCCATATTCCTGTTTTTGTGGGTTTTTTTTTTGGGCCGTAAATTTATGCTAACAGTTCTCCATTGAAAATGCATAAATTTATGTGTTTACACTATGTGCAGGCATTCGTTTTGCTAAAGGGGGCAGAGAGGGGGTGGGGTCTGGCAGTCGCACATGTGTTTACTTAGCACTTTTTATGGGCTGCGTCCATGTCCACGGCAGGACACTCCATATTCTATAGTCCATAGTCCATAGTCCATATAGTCTGTAGTCCATCGTTCATGCTGCATGTTTTATTTACCTACATTTTGTTTTTATTTAGAATATTATTTTTTGTTGTTCTGTATTTGCTTTTGTTGGCTGTTGTTTGGTTTATTTTTGGATGGGGGAAGAGCAACTGCGTCTTAAAACTATTTGGATTTTCATAAATTATTATTTGCATAAAATTGTTGTATGCATTTTCGGTTGGGTGCCGCTCATCTGTTTGATGCTGCAAAGCTGAAACAACACACAGCCCATTTAATTCGGCTTACGACTAAACAGTTTTTTATCACATACAATATATGTTTGGGTTCGCCCGATTGCTCAGCTCCACTGCTCTAAAATTCCATCAGCGCGAGCCAAATGACTTTATGGTGAGGCCAAGAAAGGCATAAAAAAGCTAAAATGAATGAAAAAAGGGAAAAACTGGAAAGAAAAAAAAACCAAACAAGCTAAACAATGCGAGCTAAAAGAAAAAAGCTGTACACGTTATCCAAGAGTCGCTGCTGTTGCTGTTGCTGCCACTGCCACTGTGGCCAATGCATTAAAACGTGCCAAAGTCAGCGACGAGTGTTTTGTGGAGGGGTCATGCGAGGGGCACAAGTCTGGTGCCGCACATAAATGCGAAATAAAAGGCATTTGAATGGCAGGCGACACTCAAAATCGATACAAAACTGTCCAAGAAAGGGTGGAGGAGGTAGTCTGAGCTGACCGAGCAATGTGAGAGAGTACAAAATGTAAATGGCATTCAGCTCTCAAATGTGTTGTGTTCGTAGTATGGCCAGCCGTAAAATAGATGGTCATTTAAGATGGACTCGACTGTCTCTCGAGCCGAACTCGATGCCACAGACTCAAAACAGCGTCGAGCACGTCGTTGTTGCTGCCCCAAAATGGATGCCCAAGTCAAGTGGTTGCCCTTTTTTTTAGCGTTAATGAAAAATGCATGAAATTTAAATTGTGCCAAAGTGTTGACCAGGTCCACAAAAAGAAAAGAAGAGGAAAAGCACAACAACGCCATAGACTCCACTGTTTGATGTGGGTGCTCCCCACACTCGACAGCAAGAGCAATCTGCAGCAAATCGACACTTTTATTGCGCGCCAACGGCGTCGCTCGACAGACAAAGGCAGCAGCCCAAATGCACTGACGCCGCTGTCAAATGTCTGAATTTTGGAAATTGAGTTCATTTTGCTGTTGTTGTTGTTGTTGTGGGCTATAAGGAATATTTTGCAGGCAGCCAAATGTCGCCTCAAATTTGAGTCTCATTTTCTATGCGATTGAAACTGCCAAATGTCAAACGAATTGGACAGTAAAATTTTAACTTTTCATTTGCAGCGGGAAAAAAGAATTGTTCAAATATTACCGTTTGACAGGCAAAAATACGAGTTTTACAAATGCGAATAAAAGACAAAAAAATATGGCAAAAAAACGTTTCATTTACTAAAATTCAATAAAGATAAATGTAAACGAAAGTCGATTTTTTGGATGAGTGGTTAAAGAATTCTGTGTGTTTGGCAATTTTTCAAGAATATTTGAATATCAGAGCTTAAAATATATATATTTTCATAAATTTGCTGACGTACTTGAAAAATCATACAAATTAAAGTTTGTAAGAATAGTCTTCGACACAAAAAATATATTTAAGTAATAAACAAGTTGAATTTTTCAAATTTGACATATTTCGTTCTTCATTTAAAATTAAAACATATATTTTTCCATGAATTGTAAAAATTATTTGCTTGTAAACTCAGTAGCATTAAATCCATGCATTTATTTGAGAATTGCTTTTGCATATAAATTGTTTAAGAAATATAACAAGCAATTGTATTTTTCAGATGCATCACTGCTCCAAGCATCTTATTTAATACTTTTGCTCCATTTTATATTTTGTATTCCACTCATCAAGTGCTTAACTCAACCAGCATTTATTGTGCATCTTTAAATCCAGAGAGGGTGCCAAAGCCAGTGCTGTGCGATTATAGTGATGTAAAGCAAGCCAACCCAAGGAACCAAGGTTGTTGGCACGCCCATGCCAACACCCACGCCCATGGCTCATGCCCGGCAGTACCTTTTTTATGCGTTTTCATTTGGCCAACGTAGAAAATATCTTGCCCACGGGGCGTATTAAAATCAATTCATTTAATTTTGATCAAAGCGAAATAAATCTTTGCGCTTTTTGCTTAATTTCCTTCTCTTCGTTTGCTACTTGTGTAGCGGCTGTCGTGCTGTTTGTGTTGTTCTTGTTGTTACTGTTGTCGAGTGAAATGAGCGAAATGAGGAAAATCCACAACAACGGCAGTGAGTAATTTGGCCTCAGTGCCATGGCTTACAGTACAAAGCGGAGCGGGTGGGAGGAAGCTGGATGGTTGCTTGCTGGCTGCCTGTAAAACGCAGAGTAAGACAAAAAGCGCAAATAACACAGAAATACCGTAAGCGAAATGAGAAATCATTAGTAAGTAAAAAGCACACACACACACACACACACACACAGAATCACACACACATAAAAGATAAAGACACAGCGTGTAAAGTTTTCCTTTTCTTCTACTTATCGACGCCAGCGACGGCAACTGAATTAATTTTTCAATTCGCCAAACGAATTCATTGACTTTTTGTGTTCGCCTGCCAGTCCTTTCCCCACACACACCGACACACATACACATCGCACTCACACTCGCACACACACACCCATTTCATACAACTCTCCAGTCACACACTGGCAGCACGTTCGCTAGGGTATTAAAATCCCTTAAACAGATTTCATTTCGAACGCTTTGCGGTCGATAAATGCATTTCACTTTAGTGGTTTTTACACCCGCACTACTCCCACACCCACACATAAGCACGCTCAAACACACACACACACACACACACACACACGTCTGCATGTATGTGTTTTTGTATCACATTTACCATTGCATACTTTTCGGCTGCTGCCGTTTCGCTTCCTTGCCTCTTGCTGCTTGGTCTCAACGCTTTTCCAATGATTTGCTGGCAAATTACGTTTAGGTGCTGTTCGTTGTCTCCCGTCCAGATTTGCTCCCGCTACTGGCGCTGCTAGTGCTACTGCTTTCTTACCCGAATTTCTCGCAGTGCACAGCACAAAATTCCAAATTCATTTCCAAAACAAACATGCATCTGTGTGTGTAGCGACTGACATTCCACTTATGTGCGTGTGTGTGTGTGTGTGTGTGTAGGTTTGGTAAGTGTTGCCAACCAATTTAAAAGTTTTGCTGTCGCCGTCTACAGCGCCAAAGCGAAAGTGTAGCACCTCCCTTCCCTTCATTTCTTCACGCCGTTTCGCTTGCTGTCAAAGAAACACAACCAAGTGCAGCCAGCAACATGCGACGATGTCGCGAAATACAGTATAAATTGCCTAAAACAGTCAAATAGTGATAGCTAAACTAACAATATCGAAACTTGTGAATTACATTAGCGGGATATGCAAATTATTTGACTGATATTAAAAAGCTCATTATTGTTCATATATTTTATTAACTATATTATTGTTATTAATAATGTTTTTAAAATTGAGTGTGTTTGATAGAGTTAATAAAGATCAGTCAAAGTTGTCAGTCGAGAATCAGAGCGAGTCAAGAAGCAGAAGTCGTTAACAGAGCTCGTTCGGCAGTGTTAATAAATTTCAGTTCAGTTTCAGCACCCTTTGATTGTTAGTTAAGACATTTTATGAGTTACAATAATGAAATTAAATAAATAACAATTAATATACATTATCACGTGTTCTACGTTGGAAAGCCCGCCAGGAGCTCTGGGGAAAAAAGTGACATCTAAGCCACAATATATATTTTGAATAATTTCAAAATTATTTATCTGATATTGAAAGTTAAATGGATATTATATATATATTTATCTAATATTATATTGATGTAATTTCATAAGTTTACAGTTTTCCTTAAATATTTAATTGCTTCAATTTAAGAGAATTAAGTAATTAGTAAAAAGTTTCTTCACAAATTCTATATAGAATCAAGTTTAGATAAATGATAAAACTTATAATTAAAATGTAAAAAGGAATTGTGATTAAATTAGCCAAAGTTCACTTAAGCTAAAATATTGATTTCTAGTCATAAATATTTGTAATTTGTAAACGACTTCTACTGTAGTGTGTCAGTTATAGTTGCTGTTGTTGTCGTAATTGTTGTTGTTTTTGTCGGTTAGTGTCTCTTCCTTTAGTCAGCAACTCTGGCACTTGTTGGCTTGGCTCCCGCTCCTTGCCCTGCCCCTGCCCCCGCCCATGCTGCAGCTGCTGCGACACTTCAAATCTTTCAGTTTGTTTTTGCTGCGTGCTGTAGGTGTAACTGCTGTCTGCCAGAGTGTATGTGTGTGTGTGTGTGTGTAGGTGTGATTGCGTTTGTGTATGTTGTGCAAGTGATGCTCAAAAGTTCATGCACCGTGTACTCCTGTGCACACACATGTGTGTATGCAGTATGCAGTATAAAATGAAATGCATGTGTCTGTTTGCCTGTTTATGTGAAGCACCAGTTGGCCACAGTTTCAGTTTCAGTTGCTCAGCTGCTTCTTGGTTTGGAATGGAACCTCTGCCTTGGCTTGTTGCAATGAATATGTGAATTGGCAGTGTGCATTGTGTTTAATTTTCAATTTGCAATCAATGTATGGTCCATCTTTTCTTTTCCAGCACTGCTAATTACTGCTTAAGATTGGCCCGTGGCATACTGAGTAGCTAAAGTTTTTGTTGTGGTCTGGATGCCTCATTGGCTGTTGCGAACTGAGACAACTTCCATAATATCCGAGCAGACGTAGACAGACACTTCACTTTCCTGCTGAGAACTGAGATCTCTTTTATAGTTGCTTTTCCTTATTTATGCCTTGTGTTGTCTAACAACTTTCTCACACTTCTCCGACTCATCAACGCCTTCGTTGCTCGCTGCTGTCTCACTTTGAACTGGGCAAATGGCAAACTTGCCAGACTCAAGTGTGGAAATTTTCACTTTTTTACCATAATTAAATTCATTTTCAAGTTGCTTTCGCCTCGCCTCGACTCGACTCGACTCGTTTGTCAGACAGACGCACTAATACACGCCGAGAGCTTACTCTATTTTAACTATACATTTTCCATTTTTCATTTTCATTACAGTCTTAAGTCGGCCAGCACGACACCACCACCCAAAAACTCAGCCCCGAACAGCACCACCGGCCATGACTGGCGTTGCCAACGTTTCATTTTCATGCAGCTTCCTGAGCCGTTGTTTCCGGTTTTGTGCCTGAGCTGTGTCTATTTGTGTACTCGTATAGTTTTTGCCATTAGCAACCGTAGTCAGGATGTTGAGCAGGACGCTGCAAAGCAATAGGAATTGGCCAAAGCAATTGAAGCCAAGCTCCCATCTTCCACCACCCACCTTCCTGTGCCCTGCTCTTTGTTAGCAAGTTTTTGGCTAAAGTTGTTTTTAAGTTGTAAATCCTCTCGTTTTGTGCAATTTTCCCAAGACCCACATCCCCCCAAGCACTTGACACCAAAAAATACTTGAGCAGTAAGCTGTAGGCTCTCGTTTCTAGGCTGCTTACAGTATCAAATTGTATATTTGTGGTTTTGCAATATGAAAATTGTAAATGATATTTATGCTTGTAATGCAAATGTTTGATATTCAAGCCCGTCCTCATTTCTACCCGTCTATCTTTCTAGCCATCCTCCCGGCCTTCTGCCGTATTTTGTACTTTGTATTCCGGGCCTGTCCACAATAATTCATTTAAGAAATGCGTGTGCAATTTTTGTTATTTCCATGCCACATACACATTATACACATACATATGAATATTCGCAATCGGCCTCATTCAGTTTGCATTTGCACAAACGTCTACCAGAATAGGCACACTGCAAATGTTTCTTAAAATTACGACTTATTGGAATTTGCTCAGCTCAGCTACGTGGTTTGTGGTCCTGTCAACAACTGTAATTGAATGTGTTGCCTGGTTGCCTCAACTTTCACATCATTGCTTTATGGTTACCCTGTTTGCATACAAAAAATCTATAGTGGCTTTTTTGTTATGGAAGAATTATAATTTTCTCATGCAATGTGCATCATTTTAAAGTGAAAAACTTTTCTCTTATAGAAGAGTTAAGTATTTTTGATCAGCTCTCAAAAATATAAAGAATTTAGAATTAGTTTGTCGGTAATTATTCTATACATAAATTTCATTAGCAATTCGAGTTCTTTTATAAATCACTTTGTTTATCAGTTTTTTTTAGAAAAATTATTTATGAAACTATTAAGAGCATAGGGTATTTTATCTTAGGCAGCATTAAATATTTCTGTAGGTTTTTAGAGCAGAATTCAAGCTACAATCAGTTAAATGCAATCTGTACTGATTGGTAAAAGAAAAAAAAAAAAAACTGAGTAACAATTTGTCTTAGACAATATATTCCATACTCAAAAATATTCGTTGTTTTCGATATATGCTTATTCAAGACTACTTTTAATTAAAAACATTTTAGTTTAAAAAAAATAAAATCGTCTACTGCAAAAAAACTCACCTGGCTTGGCGTTGCTGCCAACGAGCTGCTGTTGCTGCTGATGCTGCAGTGCTGCTGGCTGCTGCTGCAGCTGTTGTTGTTGTTGCTGCTGCTGCTGTTGCTGGACATGTTGCTGATGACCATTGTGCTGCAGATGGGCAGCTGTCACGGTTTGCTGTTGCTGAGCAGCAGCGGCCGCTGCAGCAGCTGGATGTATGGCAAGTAGTTTCGTTTCCGGCGGCTTGTGGGGGCCCATCGTGATCTGCGGGGCCCCCATGGCTATAGTTGGGGCGGGCATCATTAAAGTCGACATGGCCAGCATAATTTGCGAGTGAATTTTGGTGCTGCTGTCGGTGTTGCTGTTGCAGTTGCAGTTGCAGTTGCCGTTGCTGTGGCAATGCTTGCGGCCAATTGCTGCTTGCTCGCTGTGTGCGCTTTGTTTCTATTGATTTGTTGACCTCGCCGCTGTGTGTCCTGTATCCTGTGTCCGTGTTCGTGTCCTCAGCTGCAGTTGCTGAACTCTGTGCCAAAGGTCGTGCGTTAGCCTTTGTCTCCTCCGTCTCCGTCTCCGCTTCTCATATATATATATATATATATATATATGTATATATGTATATGTATATATGACTTTGACTTGTTCTAACTGGCTCTGGGCTATATGGCTCTATATATATTTATATATATATATATATGTGTGTGTTGCGTGTGTCTGTGTGTGTGTGTGTGTGTGTGTGTGTGTGTGAACTTATGAAATATGCTTGCTGCTCTGTGCAACTTTTCTCCGTATATATTTTCACTTTTCGTACTGCGGCTTCGTCTTCGCCTCTGGCTGGCCCCTCGCTTATGTACTCGATGCTGCTGCTGCTGCTGCTGGTGTTGCTGGAGTGTGTGTTGTTTTTATTATTATTTTTATAATTTTTGCTCGCTTTTCTTTTACGTTTTGCTTATGTGTTTGTTCAACCGGAAATTCACGAACACGAGCGCACTTGGCTTGTAATTTTCTTTTTTGTTTTGTTTTTTTTTTTTTTTTCTCGCTGTCCTTGCCGTCGTTTTCTTGTCTTTCGTTACGTTACATTCGACTGTGGATATGGAATATGGGATATGGTTTTATGTATTCCGCTGCCAGGCTGCCAGCCTGCCAGCCTGGCAGTAATCGCAAATTATTCTCCCTGCTGCTGCTTATCGTTTTGCTGCTGTTGCTGCTGTTGGTATTTTTGTTGCTTTGTCTGCAGTTTGTAGCAGCGGAAATTATAAATATCGCTGTCATATATGTGACAGACAGCCAAGCAGTCGTGTACTACTTCAATTTCAATGATTTGGATAAAAACAAAAACAGAATCATCACACAGCCAAACAAGAATCGTGGCTCAAAGTCGTTGCTGAAGTTTCTTCCAGTTGTCGAAACAAAAACAAAAACAACAACAACAAATGCAGCAACAGCAATAGTTGGGAAATTATTTTACTGGGTGCTGGCTGTGATGAGTATAAAGCAGTCAACTTTAGAAGTCAGTGAATGTCACTGACTGCAAACAGAAGTAAAATAAAATAGCAGCAGCAGAAGCAGCAGCAGCAGCAAATAACATCAACAAACATAACTTCAATTTTAATGAATGTCGCAAAAGTTTGTGGCTTGAAAGAGGCGTGAAATTGTCTATGGTGTTTATCTAAAAACAAATGGGCTCTCATGAAACTATCAAAGAGTTGAAGAAAAAGTTCACAGCAAACATGGGGATCGTAGATGCAGAGACAACGACAACGGATCGTAATTCAATAAAAAAAAAATTCCCTGCAGAAATGAAATAATTCACAGAATGTTTCTGTTGTCGGTCTGTTTATTAATATAAATAATATCAATATCAATTATCATTACTTTCAAATGCTGTTCTGATCTGTTTCGAATAACGCACGAATCAAGAGACAAGGGCAACGCACAGACACAATTTATATATCAATACGACTAAACGACTAAACGACTATACGACTAAACGACTAAACGACTATTCGACTAAACGACTAGGCGACTTTACGACTATTCGTCGCTGGATACCCCAAAGAGCAGAAAGAACTCAAAGCGTGCGGTACGCTTTCGTACTAGACCGTTGGGCGACGCTTTTCTTACTGAACGCCAGCAGCACACGCATTGGCCAAAAATTGCAAGAGCGCTGCTGCTGCGACGACGGCGTCGCCGCTATCCTGGCCAGGAACATGCCAGGCGAACAAACCGCTGCTGCTGCTGCTGCTGCCGCCAGCGAGCGATCCGCGTAGGCAGTAAACACAACGATGGCGCCGATGTGGACGACGATAGAAACGAAAACGACGTGATATATTTCCCTACATTTTTCTCTCTCTCTCTGCCGACCGACGACGCGTTACGACGAGTCGAATATATGTGACGACGAGGCCGAGGACGTGGTTGGAGCCGAGGCTGCCAATTGCCAGAGTCCCGCTATTTGTGTCGCCTAAGCGAGCGAGCCCCTCGTTCATAAAATATTCACGAATTGCTCGCTCTCATTCTCACTAGTGACGCCGTGAGCTGCGCTGCTCTTCTCTCCGTCGTCGTCAACCGTTATCGTCCTCGTCCTCGTCGTTGTCGTTGTCATTTTCGTTTTCGTTCTCGCTCTTCGTTCTTCGTGGCTGGCGCTGCGCTCCCGCTTCTATCACTGTCTGCATGTGTGTATGTGTGTGTGTGTGTGTGTGTGTGTGTGTTTGCTTGTTCCACTTCGTTCTTTTTCGCTACTCAATTTCGACTGACTGGCATCGATTCGGGCCACTGCGCCGAATCCCCGATGAATTGGGCGCAAAAACTACTCAAACGATTTTAGATATTTGAAAATTGTCTAGTTCCTTCTGTAAAAGTAAATGTATAAAAATTATAATTAAATTTTAAATCATTTTAAAATGTAAAACAATTAAACAAAGCTAATGCTTATTTTGTACTTACTTAACTTATAGTTTCACTTCATTTACTCTACAGGCCGTCGAGGCAAATTCGAAAAATGTTCTTTGGTCAAGCCGGTATATGAAATTCCCAGTATTTTTATACCCAGAAGTGGCAAACTGTTATACTAATGCAGACTGCCAATCAAATTGCACTGAAGCATTTTGAACGTCAAATTTATTGATGTAATGCATTTTTGTTTTTACTGTTATTGAATTTTTTTTTTTAAATATATTCCCGTTGTTTAATTAAACATTGCAGTTAGTCATTATTAATGCATTAACAAGATATTTGTTTAGAATCCGAGTTGAAATTGATTTTAAAATGTATTTAGCGTAATAAGTGAGTAAGTAGCTTACAACTACTATTGAATTATATATTTACCGAAACTTTTAAAATACTTATACGATTAGATTTACTATAAAAATAGTCAAATCAACTTTGTGAAATGCAATGCATTATTTGATTGGTGCCTGATTTTAAAAATAAAACCTCGCTCTTATTTCTTTTAGAGTACTAATTGGTTTTGTGCTCACATCAAAAATGACATACGTCAAAAACAAAGCAAAGAAATTATTTGTAATCACTAATTAGATAATTAATACATCAAACTGGAAATGTACAAAGTCAAATGGAATGCATCGAATTGAAGTGGAAGTGAATGTGTGTGTGGATGGATGTGTGTGTTGACCTGTGTCAAGCATCAAATCATACACTCTCCGATACACACACTCTGCCTCTGCTCATCAGCAGCATTTGGAAATAATAATTACTGAGAAACATAACACAAGCGAGATATCTAAAAGCGAACTGAAAACGAAGACAAAAATGTCAGTTGTTGTACTTGTTGTGACTATTGTTGTTGTGGCATGTTGCTGCTGTTGCTGTTGTTGTCAGTAAGCGATTAGGTAGCAAAATTAAAAAAAAAAGAGAGAGAGAGAGCATTGGTCGTCATGGAGTTGTGGCAAAAAGGCGCCAACAAAAACAAGAAAATTACATAATTGCATGCAATTTGGCATGCGACATTATCATTGTTCTGCTTAGCATAAGAGCCAGAGCGAGTGCAACAATGCACACACACACACACACACACACACACATAGAATGTGTGAAAGAGGCAAGGAATTGCTGGAGTTGGTGTCCAGGGTAAGCGCATTTTGTGTCTTGCTGCCACGGAGTCCAATTACTGCATGTTGCATGTGCTTAAATGCAACAGCGGTGACAGCAACAGCAACAGCAACAACAACAATTGCTGCAACAACAACAGTAACAATAACAATAACCAGTGTGCATAATAGCAAAAGTGACGTAAACATTGAGAGCCATGGAAGCCCTCAGCGAGGCAAAGACGAGCCAAGGGCCATTTTTCTTTGCAGCCCATAAGGACAGCTTCTTTGGATGTGTGTGTGTGTCAAGACAATTGCCCTTTGAATTTTTAAAATCACTTTTAATGAAAACAAAAAGTGGATTCCTTGCCGCTGCCTCTTTGTTGAGTCTTTTGTTCTGGGCGCTGCGCTTGTTAGGTAAATCAGCGTCAAATTGGACTGTGCAGAGAGTCAGCGACAGAAACAATAACAATAATAACAACAATATCAACACCAGCAACAACAACAACAATAGCAACAATAGAGCTGCTGGGGGTGTGGGGTTAAACTTATAACGTGCTTAAGCGTCTTTAACCAAAATGAGTACAAAAATATATATTCCTCATAATGAATTGAAAGTCTGTGTGTGTGTGACTATTGTTTATGTGTGCGTTGCAAGACAAAACAATACAGCATTGTTTATTATGAGTTTTTTGCTGGCAACTGAGCAGAAAATTAATGCATTGTTTAAGCCAATTAGAGTATTTACCGCATATGGTGCGTATGAGTAATAATTCCATATATAATGGCCAAGTGAGAAAGAGAGAGAGAGAGAGAGATCGAGAGAGTTGGAGTAGCTGTGCATTAAAGACATTAGTGGCATTGAAGACTGGGTCAAGGATATGCTGAGGACGTTTTCGGTTGGGGCATCATGCCATTCATGCAGATTAACGGATTTGTCAATATGAAAAGTACGCTCTCAAATCCCTCACAGACAGCAATAATAAACAGACACTTCTCGCAGACGGGTCAATAAATTAAGGCATATCCAAGCAGAGAGCCAAAAACAGTCAAGTGCGCCAAAATGAGTCCGAGTCGTTGCTCAGTCTGCGAGACAATTCAAAGACAATAGTCAGACCCAAAATGACGACAGCAACGGGTCCAAGTCCTAATGACGATGGCTTTTGGCCACGACAAATACCGAAGCACCTTTTTGGCAACAGTTTTAAACGCCACCCGAGACAATTTCAACCATCGATGGGCGCAGAGCATGCCACAAACCCTTGCCCCACACACTTATATCCGGAATGTGCAAATTTTCGGTTGCTTTCGAGCTCGCACTAAATAAATTGATGTCCACATGCTCAAGACGACCCAACCAACAGCAGCAGCAACAACAACAACAACAACAATGGAGCGCAGTAAAAACGAAATAAGTGAAATATTTATGCACATTTTGGGGCGAGTGGCTCTTCGGTTAGGTGGCGCCTAATGGGGGTCACACTCACTCGGCGCTTTAAATGTTTAAATAGGTGTGTCAGATAATGGAAATACATAAGTACCCGACCGGTGAGTTTCACCTGCTTGATGAGCTTCAGCTTCTTATATATTTATATATATATATATACATATATATATATGTACAATATGGAGACCTAAGAGCAGCAGCACGTATTCACTGTCCATATATTCGCATCTCTCTCTCTCTCGCTTTCCTCTCGCTTGGTATTCCTGTTGAAAATTGTGTGGACCAACATTTTCGGATCTGGCTTTTTTTTAGTGTGGTGTTTTCCACTTTTGTTTTGCTTCCGTGTTATTTTATTTTGGAGCTCGTTTCTTTGGGCTGCAGTGCGACAATTTCATTTGTTGACGCTGCTTGTAGGCCGCCACATTTTGGCTTTTAGCTTGGCTAACGATAATTTGTTTAGCAACTGCAGCCGACGTAATGAATTTTTATGCGCCTTTAATGTATTTTTCACAGATATGAAACGATGTGACCAAACAGCTAACAGCTCCCCCTCTTCAAACGTCTCTAAATCGCCCTAAGTCCCAGCTTGGGGTTTTAGGATTTTCGCTATGCTAATTATTAATATTTTTTAATTAAAATATGCTCTAACCATAAAAAGGAACAAAAAAATAGAAAAACATGCATAAACAAACCTGCTCGTTAGCCAAATATAAATACAACACAATTAAATACTATAAAAGCGGACCAGAAAAGGTTTTTGGCTGCCAGTGTCAGAGAAAGAGAGAAGAAAAAAGGGAAGCTTACTTAATACACTTGCAGAAAATAGTTAGATCTTATAAGCGAGAAAAAAGAGGAATACCTAATACCCTCTTAGGAAATGAAACAAAAATATGTCTAAGCTTCATACCCTTGCAGAAAATAATTAAGTTCTGTAGTTATTCCAATATATAAAATATTGATTTTATATTAGCTATGTATAAACATTGTAAAGTCAAATGAGATCTGAACGATAAGCATGCAACATTTTTGCCAACTCCTTAGCATAGTACTAAATGCAATATAATATCACAATACATTCATCACGGCAACAATTTTGATACTTGCAAAGCATTTTTGATGGCCAATCCGATAGTAAATATTATTATTCAGAGCGGTCATTTCCTGGTATTTCAATTATTTTGTTTTCAAACTTATCTAAATTTTGTACAACTTAAATGAAAATTATTTCTTGAGACGTACAGCCTGCATCAAAAGATCATGTTACAAATATACGAAGAAGAATTCATTCATTTTTTTTATTTTACAATTTTCCAACAGCAGTTGAGCTCAATTTTACAAAGATATATATAAAGATAATATATATATATATATATTTATATCTTATTTGTCATTACTACTTATTTCAAGTCACCGCACAATTTATAATTTATGTCTCTTGTGAGAAAACAATATGGGCTATGAAAACCATATGTTGTACGGAACACATAAATTGTATGGGGTCAAAATGTTTTCTAGAATGCTTTCGCAACTCATTATAACAGAGTCTAAAAAGACAAACACTAACTGGGTTAGAATAATAATGAATATAGAATGCGCCTAAGCAATTAACTAATTAAAAGTACACTTTTATCAAGCATTTAAAATGCAAAGAAGAAGGTTACAGTTAGGGCTTTTACAGGACACTTGCTCATCAATTCAGTCCACCCTGTCCTCTGTGCATAATGATGCCACTCAAATTGAAGGCATCGGTGCACGGGCAAATGCTTTAATGAATTATGACATTCAAATCGGAGTCTAATGTACCGCGAAATAACTTAAATAACTCAACTAGAGCACTTAAGTCTCATTCATGGTCAGTGTGCCCATATATCGTATCACGACAGCATAAATTATGACGAACAGAAAATGGGTGAATATTTGCAGACCATTTGGACAGTTGCGCATTGAAGTGGGTTAAAGTGAGTCAAGTTTCTGGTTGCAAGATTGGACTAGCAATAATTCATAAAATGTATCTTTAATATTTTTTTTAAAAGTTTAGCTCTAGCTGACATCATAGATCATACGCGAGTTGCGAATATCTGGCCAACCGTTTTTGTGACTCTTAATTGATTTCTCACTTTTTGTGATTTACATTTTTTTGTGGCAAATTTACAACACTGCAAATATTTTGGCATGCTGGGGAAACGAGGCTTATAACGGACTGCAGCTGCAAACCCAATAGACATACAGAGTTACAGTAGCTGCACATAACTGTATAATTTATATTGCCCATTTCGCTTTGAGTCGCATACAGACACACACACACACATACAGAGGCACACACACACTGGCAAAGTGCTTTTGCGACAAAGTAAATTGTAAAATGTCAGCCATAAAGCGTAAATTGTAACAGAAAGCACTCGAGGCCACGCAGTGATTTAAATTTTTGTACTCCGTAGGCTCCCCGGCTCTGGAAAATTATGTGTCCCTCGTCCGGGTAACTCTGGCAGAAGCGCGCAGCTGGCGCGGCGGTTTTTGCCTACACGCCACTTGGCAACACTGGGCGACAAGTTACGTACCCCAGTACCCCAAAAAGCTTGCAACGAGCAACGGCTCAATATATGCGTGCGCGTCTGTGCCATTGTGTGTGTGTGTGTGTGTTCACAATTTACACAATTCATAATTCATGCGAAAATATTGTAGAATGTATATACTTGCAACATAAATGTATTTGTATCTGTATCTGTGCATTGGACATTGGAGGGCATAAATCTGTGCATTTGTATTCGCGGCGGTCGCAGCTGCAAGCGGCAAGCGGCAAGCTGCAAAATCTAAATGTAACTGTATCTATATATACACACACATATACACAACAGTAAGTACAATTGCATGCGTGTGTGTGTGTGTGTGTGTGTGAGAGAGGTTTAATTGAGTTTTGGTATGCAAAACACTGGGCCAAAGTGACAAATTGATTATCAGCTGCTGCATAAAGTATGAGTGCTTTAAATTGAAACGAAATTATATATATATATATATATATATGTATATATATGTGGCAAGTGAGTCTCTCGCTTTAAGCGACAATTTCTGTATTGAGTTCTGTTCCGCGATTCGGTATCGCACTGCCGGGCATATTAAAAACGGAAACAATTTATTTTACGCACTATTGAACTTTGGAATGAACGATTTTTCTTTGCCACAATTTGAACAAATATTAAGTCTTTTTTCATTTTATTCTCCTTTTTTTTTTTTTTTGTTTTTTTTTTTGCTATTGCTGGTGCCGTTTGTCGTCCTTGGTGTAGGACTTGCCTTATCGTGAATCTGCTCGGCAATGTCTGGGATTTTCTTTTATTTTACGACTACGTCGGTGTTTTTCATTCTTTTTATTAGACTTTTTTTTTATATATTTTTCTTAATTTTTTTGTGGCTCCTCCACTCAACGACAATCAATTTTTCTTCATTACAAAATGGCATTCTTCAAGCAGAGCGTGAGTGAGATGCACAAGGAGCAAGACGACAATAAAAACAGAATAGTTCACACTTTATTCATTTCCGTACTCCGGCAAAATGCTGTCTAATGTCTGGTCAGCTCGGACTCGGAATTGTTGTTGCTGTCTGTGCGGATATCGCTATGTTTTTGAATTCATTAATCAACTTTCAAATCTTGCCACAACAAATGGCACACGTTTGCCAAGGAGGAGGAGGAGGAGGAGGAGGAGTTGAGTGCATGCAAAGAAAATTCACAGTGGATTGCACTTAGCACTAATTTGCGGTCGCAGTGCTGCTGCTGGCAGGCACTGTTCGCCAACAACAGTTGCAGCAAGCGGCGACAACCTGGCCAATTCTAATGGGACACATATGCCGTGCCCCTCATGCCAATCAATGCCAGACACTTGTGTCAAACAGTTAGCGGACCCGTTTGTCAGATTTCATTTGTCTCAGTGTGTTGATTGTTTGCAGCTGGTTAAAGTCTAAAAGTTCTCCGCCCGTCGACTGTCGACTGTCGACTGTCGGCTGTCGGTTGTTGGCTGTCGGTTGTCGGTTGTCAGGCTCGCTGTTGGGCTGATTAAGGCTCTTTCTCTCGCACTCAGCGAGTCATTAACAGCCGGAGATGAGTTTGGTTTAATGTGGTTGCCGTTTACAAATGGAATTTTTTAGTGGCCTCATTCCCCACTCTGGCAAACAGTAAACAGTCAAAATCCCTGCTCTAGCACCCAACAACTCTTGCAGGATTTGGACAGCGGAAGTCACTCAATGTGTGTATGTGTGTGTGTGAGTGTGTCGAGTGCGAGTGTGCGGAAGGTCTAAGTATGTCAGCTGAATTTTCGGATTTCTCATTTTTAGTAGCCCTTCGGCTCAAAGCCAATGGTATTTAGCAAAGTCACCAGCATCCGTTATATTCAGAGCTGATCGTAATATACTCTCTGCTCCTACTTAACACAACTTGAAGCAATTCCTTGGTGTGCTTACAGTTTCAGTTACATTTCCGCATTTTAGGGGGTAAAATGTGGATAGAATTTTCCACATATTTTGCAATTGTTGAAGGGTATTTTCCAGCTGTGTAAACTGTAATCAATTTGTTGTTCTTTTTTTCCGATATTTGCAATTTGATTTCCTACTTAGAATTTTATTAACTACTCGGACTAAGCAGAAAACTTTTATTTCATCTTATCTTTTTTATGAATTTTGAAGTGTACATTTTAAAGTTTTGTAAGTTTTTCTAGTGGCTTAACTATTTGTATGTATAAAAGAAATGTTTGTTTATGTTAATAAATAAATAAACACCGTCAGACTGACCCTTAGTTAAATATTTCAGCTCGAGTAAGTTTTTATTATTATATTTTGCATTGAGATAAGATTATAATTAAGCTTCTACAGTTGCATATCAAATCAAGTCGGCTACTTATGACAAATTTTTGATCAACTATTTAAGCTGTGTAGATTTTACACAGGTTATATGCTATGCCCCACCCCTTTCCTCGCTCCTTCGACTATTGACGTTTAAGTGGGTGGGTGGGTGGTTGGTCGCAGTGTTCAAGTATTTATACGAGGACTGCAAAGCGTAGCCGAAACCAATGAAATTTTCTCAAAATGCTACGACAACGTGCAAAGTGCACTTGCTCCACTCATAAGTGGTGCCATCCGACGCCTCCACTGACCCGCCCTTGCTGGTAAGCAGGTAAGCAAGCCAACGGGCGGCCAATGTGGGTGGGCGTGGCACGTTATACATTTTGACTTTAGTTAGTTGGCTTTTAGCTTAAGTTTTGCCCGATTTCGACACAGACACAGACACAGCCACAGCCACAGAGAGACAGCAAGCAAGCAGCCAACATATTTTTCTTAACTGAGCTGCAAGCACTTGGCCGACTCTCTTCAGGCATTGCATGGTCAAAGTGCAAGTGGGGTGTTGAGTGTGTGTGTGTGTGTGTGTGTGTGTAGGTGGTTTCTGTATGTGCATAGGTGTATAAGTGTATATACCTATATTTTGAAAAGTGGGCCACGCTCTTGCGTTGACTTAAGGTTTGTGTTGGCTTGGTGCGTTTAACTAAAATCCAGCAGCGTCTGGGCTAAAAAGTTTTCGACTTTTGGCAAGACTTTATAGCCCAAGTCAAGCAACGGTCAATTTGTTAGAGATTTTGAACAATTTGGTTGCCGACCCGAAGTCTGGTGCCTAATTAGAATTACATTAAAGCTGCAGCTTTTGTTTCAAGCAAAATATATTTGCAAAGAAACAAATAAAAAGAAGGCATTCGCATTTGGCCTTCGCCTGCGACTGAGACTGAGGCTCTAACCAAGCGAAACGTGAACTGTGCTCCATACAAATTGCAGTGAACATGGTAGGCCAGTCGAGCGGAACTGGCAAAGACAAAATGAAATACACATGAGCGGGAACAGGATACAGAAGGCAAACGGCAACGGCAAATGGCAAACAGCAATCGGCAGGCGACGCATTAGGGCAGGCAGTGACAAATAAACAGCTGCAGAGCGGCAGAGCCCAAAACGAGAATAAGTGTGGATGGGCATGAGGATGGGCATGAGGATGTGGATGTGGATCAGAGTGGGAACGAGAACGAGGACAATTCGTCGTCATCAGCAGCTTCATTTTGGATTTAATGTAATACGCAGCGACGCGCTGAGCGAGTAGTCAAGGGACAGCACAACCAGCAAAAAATCGAGCGTCCTACGAAATCATTGCAGACATATGAAATATTAAATATGTATGACCTCACAACACACACACACACACACACACACACCACACCACACACACACACAAACGCACATAAACAATCATTTGGCTCCACAAATATCTAAGACCGTGTGTAGTGAAGCAGTTCGCAAGGAAATGGCAAGCTGATGATCCCATTTCCGAGCGGTAAGTGATGCCAAAAGTCAGTCAGTCACAACAGGACCAGCCAACAGCAACAACAACAACAACAGCAGCAACAACAGCAACAACAGCAGCAGCAGCAGCAGCAACAACAAAAGTTGCAAGAATGGTCCAGTAAAAGCAAAATGTGTAGGCACACACACTGGCAGCCTTCAATGAGATGGAATCGAGCTGTGCATTTGCTCTACATGGGCCCAGCACCTCCTGGGTAATATAAGGCTACAGCTGAGAAGAAAAAAAACGAAAAGCGTTGCCTGTCAGGGGCCCATATGTGTGTGTGTGTTTGTGTGTGTGTGTGTGTGGATGTGACTTAAAGGCAAGCTGGCAGCAGCAGCAGGGCGTATTCAGCAGCAGCTAGAGTCCTTTTCATTATAATTTAAGCATGGCAACATGACAACGTGGTTAACTTTTGCTTTCATTTTTTTTTTTTTTTTGCTTTTTGCTCGTTTTATTTTCCCCTATTTTTGCCACATTGTTGCTGTGATCAGTGCCTGCGGGGAGTTGGTGGTCGTTGTTTTTCTGGCAAAATAAAATTGCCTCAGAATGTTTGCCACTTTTATGCTGCTGCTGCTGCTGCTGCTGCTTCTTTTGCTTTTCACTTCATTTTTTCGTTGTGCCCTTTGACATGTTTGTGTGTGTGTGTGTGTATGTGTGTACGACAAAGGTTGAAGCATTTAATGAGCTCAAATTTGAAGCATGTGTCCTCGAGCAGCAAAAATCAGTTAAGTATAAAAATTGTGTCAATATGTCTGCGAGAATATTATATCATAAAAATACTTTCACGTTTTAATGAAGTTGGCTATTAATAAGGGGCACTGCTTCACAAAAGAGATGTAATTAAAAAATTACAAGAGCCATTGCGAAACTCTTGATAGGCTATATGAACCCTGTACATGAGTAGCTTTTCAATCAACGCAATCAGGTTGTCGATAAAAACACAAAGTGATCGACTATAAGATAAGTTGTGCCCGATTCACATCAAACTAACTCACACTTATCTCAAGTTGTATACAAATTTTTATAATGACATGTAGACAAAGTCGACAGATTTGTCATAGCTTTTTAATCATTAAACAAATCGCTTAAGAGTAAAAGTGGCTTATTATTTTTGATTTTTAATTTGTAAATCATTTAAGCTATTTTATTGGTTTTTGGCTGGGAGAGTGACAGGTGTGCGATCTTTCTTCGAGCCTGTTGTTGATTGTGGCTTGGCATCAGATGGAGGATCACTCAGAAGCACTAAAATCAAGTGGAAGATCAGGTAGCAGCTGCCGCACTACACATGCGTGGACATGATTTCCTTCCTGGTCAATATATAGAACTCATTGGACACCTCACACCTAAGTGGTTCCCCACACTATGATTATAGTATTTTTTATGTAAGCTGTTATAAAGTACCTTCTTTGTGAGCACTCAGTTTGAGTGATCCTCTTTATGATAATTTCTCAATCATTTTAAATAATAGTCTGCTTGGCTTTGTGGAGCTTAAATGTTTAAGTAACTTTCTTTTCCAATTATAAATTATATTATGATTTACTTATTTATAAATAAAATATAAAATCCATATCCATAAAACAATTTTCAATAAATTAAACTATTTTTTGTAATTAAGTCTTAATATTTTTTGAGCAATATGAAACATGGTCAAACTCCATTATTAAATAGAGAAAATTGTTTTTGTATTTCAAAATTAACTAAGTGGCTCTATAAGAATGGTGACGTGCCACTAACAAAATGTGATGCAATTAAAATGCTGAGTTGCTCAACCAAATATAAATATGAGCATTCAATTATATATTACTGACTTGGAGAGAGAAAGAGAAACAAATTTACATACCATCAAATTTAAGAACCAAAGACAGTGCCACAAGCAAATCGGATTTCACATCAATTTGCCCAGCTGCCCATTGCCAGTACTCTTCAAAGAGCTACATGTGCTCACAATTTGTATGCATAAAATAAAGTGTGTGTGTGTAAGTGTGTGTGTGTGTGTGCGTGCGTGTGTGTGGGTCTTTATTATTTATTTTTATGCTTTTCAATATTTATGCTTTTTGTCAGCGCTTCGCATACGAAGCAGCAGCAGCAGCTACCACATCCATTGCGTTGGGCAATGCATTTAATTAATGAAGAAACCACTGGACATTTTCTGGGGGGGATGGAGAGGGAGGGGGCGTACTTTTAATAAGGCTGAGCAAATAGGATACATCCCAGATACAGCTGAACGCCCGATTGGAAAATGGGGGAGGAGGAGAGCGGGCAACTGGTACGCATTAAGCCTTTGACATGCGCCAATCGTAAATCTTGACCAACATATCTGAGCTGATGTTTGCGCAATGCTCCCCCAACCCACGAACCGTAGGGGTGAGTGGCGAGGACTTGGCTTGGAAAAAATGGCCGTCGGAGTCGCTTTGTCCTTTAACACCAGTCCCGACAAGGCCTATGCAAATATTTAGTAAGTGAATCAGCGCTTTGCGACTGTTATCATTTATGCCCCAGCAGCAACTGCCTCATCCTGCCGCCTCTTTGGCTATGTCGGCTCCTATATGTCGCTCATATTGTATTGCAGAGTGTTTGTTGTCCAGTTTGCTCGTTGTTCGTTTCGCCTGGCAAGGATTTTACGCTTGGCTTTGCCTGACCACCCCCCGCCGCCACATTCTCTGCCCGGCTGACGGGCAACAGCGAATTTGTCAATTTGCAGCAATGACTGTAAACAGACAGAAGGGCACTGAAGGCTTCACAGCTTCAATATCAGCTTCAGCTTCAGCTTCGGCTTCGGTTCGCTCAGTGGGCAGGGGGAGGAGGGTAGGGGGCGGAGCTGCTGGCCCCCACAAAATTTATGGGCCACCTCGAAGCGCACACAGCTCGTGACGCACTTGTCCAGCCATTGCAGGAGCTGCCAGCGGCTATGCATACAAAACGCTGCGGCAATTATCTCAAATGCAAATGCTTTGCTCTGCTCTGCTCTGCTCTGCTCGGCTGTGCTCTGCTCGGCAGTGCTGTGCTCAGCTCCGCACAAGGGCGCTGGCCGAATGGGCGTGGCAATGGCTAAGCACGTAATGAATTGTCTTTTGGCCATTCGATAAATTTGCGACTCTATGATGTTGCAGCAGCAGCTGCAGCTTTAGCTTTCGCTTCGTTCGCAATCCAATTCGCAATGACCCAATCCCTGCCCCTCGCCATGCCGCTGACCCTCTACCCCAAACAAGGAGCCTGCAGCGGCGTGCGTTGTTAAGTGCGCCACGTTTTATGGAGCGCGTGAAATACGAAGCGCTGCAGCGTAATTAAAAATCATAAGAAATGAAACACAAACAGAAATAAACATGTCATAGCACCGAGAGCATAAAATTGCACATCCCCGGGCATTGCAAATCTTTATAGTTGTAGTATTGCTATGTGTAACTGGCGCTGAATGTGTGTGTGTGTGTGTGTGTGTGTGTGTGTGCGAGTGTGCCATAAAAATATGCCAAAAGAAAAACGGGCGAAAAAGGAAATAAAAATAAAAGTGCTGGAAATAAAATAAATTGCACTCAAAAATCCTTTCTCCGTGCCTGCAACTCATTACAAATTTTATTACAGATACTTGCCAGCACACAGATACAGTTATATACACACACACACACACACAGAGACATATCCGGACACATACAAGCGAGAGATACTCGCATAGTTACAGATACTCGCACTCACTGCCAGATAGCTGCATATAAACACAGACTGACATTTAATACAACACTTGATGTCGCTCATTAAGAAGAATTCAGCGCACGAACGCCATTGCAGACACGCCCACTGGCCAAAATACCCAACGCCCTAAAAAGCTGAGCTGCACTCGAGCAAAGTCCTCGAGGCTGAAAAAAAAAAAAACATGAGGGAAG
Organism: Drosophila grimshawi; assembly: GCF_018153295.1. Classification (NCBI taxonomy): domain Eukaryota; kingdom Metazoa; phylum Arthropoda; class Insecta; order Diptera; family Drosophilidae; genus Drosophila; species Drosophila grimshawi. Next base: position 22,396,960 of record NW_025063098.1, read on the forward strand.
GAAAAATGATTTCTAAGCCATGCCGGACTTTAAATACCCTTTCAGAGCGGAGAGCGATTGCTTCTTCTTCTTTGGTTACTCAGGCAGCATATTTCTTTCTAAAAACCAGGATTTTGCTTATAGCTCAAAAGAAATACACTTCTAAAATAAAAAATATGTATATATTTATATGTCCAAGTCAGCATTAAGCAGCAAATTTCATCACTATTTCTATTACAGGATTTCTTCCGAAAATAAGGGTGAGCCTTTCTACTGTTCAGCAATATTTTCTGTTATTGAGAAATATATTTCTACAAAAAACATTTCTATTTAAATTTTAGAGCTGTTTTGTAATTTTCAGGGCGACTCTTTTCTCGGAGTGTAGTAATTAAATTTCCGATAGCGGCTAGGTAACGTTCTTAGTGTCCAGTCTACAAGAAATATACGATAATATACAAAGTTTTATTAAGACAGCTATATTCCATTGGCTAATGATATTGATCTCATATACAAATACTTCATGGGTAGCAGAAGATCCCTTTAAAGTTCATAGCAAAATCTTAATACCCGCACTAAGTGTATAAAAAATATAAGAAACAGCGAATTTGCGCCAAGCAAAAGTGGAACTTGTTGCCGAATAAGCAGCAGCTATTACACACACAAACACACACACACACACACATGCACACACGCATGTACATAAAGAGGGGAGCATAATGAGCATACATGGCCAGAGACAAGGCTACAACAAGTGAAAGCCTGTGGACGTTGTAAGGTGTCCGTCCATGTGCGTTACTCAAACAGCAGCCAAGTATGTGATGGCTTGTTGTTGTTATAGTTGTTGTTGCCTCAAGCTGCTGCTGCTGCTGCTGCTGCTGCTGCTGCTGGTGGTGCTCGTTGCTCACGGAGTTGTCACCTGCAGCAGGCGGCGGACGGAGAGCGACAGACTGCAAACGGCAACATGACTACAACTTGTCTACATTTCGTCTTCTTGTCTTTTGCTTCACTCAGATGTACATGCAAGTGTGTGAGTGTGGATGAGTGTGTGTGTGTGTGTGTGGGTATGTGTGTCTGTTTGAGTGTGTGTTTGTGTCTCTAACTGGCTTGTAAGCCTCCTCTGTCGTCGGTATCTTTCTCAGTCTCAGTTCAGTCTCAGCCCGATTGTAACTGTGCGCTCCAAAATACTCTTTTCCACTTACTTAACGCATTAAAAAGAACTTTAGCTTAATATTGCATATGGAAGTGTAGGTGAGAAATTTAGGAATATTTCGGTCGATATTGGCTAACTTAAGTATTACTAAACCATTTCATATTTCAATTTAATTGAATGTATATCTAAATAAAATATCTAAGTGTAGTAGGGCTCGACCCCATTTTTATTCACTCAATTAACTTGATTAATGCCTAATTGATTCAGCGATTATCAGCGAATATCGATATTTATGGATATGTCAATAGTTGGACTCAGAATTGAAATTGGCGTGACGATTAGAAGCGACTTGGATTAGAATTATTTCAGTTAATCATTGATTATAGATATATTTTTTACATTTATCGAGTATATGGCGACTTCTGTAGAAGCTGGCTGTAACCTAAATATAAAATGTATAATATATAAATATTTACTAATAATAATATAGCTGCATTCTGAATCTAGTTCAATTCAAACTATATTTTTTTAATTTTCGGATATATTTTTTGTGCTCAAATTAGAAAAATCTGATTGCTTTAACTAATTTTATACTTTTATCAATATAATTTTTTCAGTTTATTTTTATATTTAAGTAAAACGAAATTTCATTGCTTGTTATTACATTTTTACATATATTTTGTCGACAATCTGTGCTAAGATGTTGCCCCTTTGGTCTTTACCAAATAATTTGGGTACGCCCATCGTTGGCATTTTTGTTCATAAATCGCAATGATTATGCGCTTTTGATATCGCATTTATGGGCTGCTTTGGCCTGTCAAACTTATATCATTATGATTGTGCTGTGCTTTGCTGTGCTGTGCACTACAAAAAGTTTTTATTCAGATTTTATACATTCCTTTTATGAGCCAATCAAGGCCTATGCTATCAAGTCAAGCGGTACAGAACAACAACAACAACAACAACAAGACGACAACAAAAAGAAACCCAAGTATGTCAAATTAACAATGTCATCAAAGAGATTTAACATGTTGGCGCTCCATGTCCTGCCTGCCCGTCTGCCGCCACGCCCTTCACCCTTCGCCCTTCGCCCTCACGCCAGCCTTTCCTGCCAACCCGTGTCCTTCTTATGCATGCGATTACAAGGCAAATCTTTTCAAAGCTTTTAACAAACACGCTCAACCGCACACAAAATGGCGCTCACACACTTATACAAACACACACAGTCTCACACATACGCACACTAACACACACGCACAATAACAACCACACACTCACACACAGACACACATATTGCACAAGGAGAAGCCAAAAACTTTGAATTAAAATGCGTTTATTTGGGCTTTTAGCACGCTTCGAATGGAACGACACCGACTCTGCCAATTGAAGGGGGGACGCGGTGAGCGGGTCTTGTGAAAAAATCTTAACCCAAATAACTTTGGAAACTATTCAAAACGTTTGCTTAATATATTCGCATGCTGGGCCGGCGCCTAGTAGAGGACACCGAGTCGCGAGTTGAGAGTTGAGAGTGCCGAGAGTCTCGAAGACAAGCAAATGGGCGCTCACACGCGCCAAATGAAAGCATTTGGTAATCCCTTGTTATCTTGATCTCTTCTCGGTGACACAAACACACACATACACACACACAGAGGCACACTCGCTTACACACCGATGCTGTGATGTTTAATATTAAATCATATTAAAATATTCAAAAGGCTGCTCTACTCACAAGTTGGAGTCTAAGCTGGCTAAGCATTTATAAACATTAGCACGCAAACATGGACGCGACCAAAAACGCGTTGGCAAACATAAGCGACAATCTGCCCCTTTGCCCCCTTTACCTCATATGCCCTCCTGCCCCTGTTTTGTCCCCACCTCCTCTTTTTAACTCCATCCGCTGCGGCGAACGTGAGCGCCCAAATGTATGCAATGACAAAACCCAAAAAGCGTCACACAGCCAGTCAGCAAGTCGGCAAACACAAGCATGCCCCTTACACACACACACACACACATACTCTCTCACACACACAACTATACACATATATGCTGTTCAGCAGTCGCCACGCCTTTAACCACAGCGCCCTTTTTGCTGGGTAAATTGTTTGCAAGCATTTTTGAATAATTTTCTTCCTTTTTTATTTTTTTTGTTGCTCCTCTCTCGTTGGTGTGTGTGTGTGAGTGTGTGTGTGTGAGTGTGTGTGTGTCTTTTTAGGCATAAACTGTATGAGTTGTGCTTAGAGAGTGTTTAGAGCTTGCTTAAAAATTTATCAATGGCATGACAAGTGTGACCGCAGGGCGTCAGCGTTGACGTCGTCGCCGCTGCTAGCGCTGGCGCCTTTGGGGTAGCAAATAATTTGGCGCCCGCATCGTTTTTCAAGCATTTTTACGATTATCGATTCCTAATGGCAAAAGCAGCAAACCGTTGAAAGTCATCCAAAGACAAATAGTTTTGTTTGTCAAAGCACTTTTCCACAGCATACTTCAAGCTACAATTCAAAGAGTTATGTATACGCCAAGTAGGCCCGGCAGGTGAGCGGAGTGGGCGGGTGTCACGGGCTGAAGCGTGCGGCGTGTCAAGTTGTTGTGGCAAATGACGTGGAAAGATTGCTAAAAATGCCACAGCAGCAGTTAGGAGACGTCTAAAGAAAACGCAAACGCCAAAATGGTTTAAAATTCCGTTGTTGCGAATACATTTGCCAGATACGAAAATAAGTTAAAGGCGTGGCCAAGAAACAAAAATGGAAACAGTCTGAAGATCTTTAAGATTTGTAATATTAAGTATTATGCTTGTCTCGGGTAGCCAGCGTGAAATGCCATGCATTAAGTGTGGATTTTAGTTACAGCTACAACGCTTTTAGCAGACAAGTGCAGCAGCTCTCTTTTATCTGCCACTGATAGCGCCAAAGCTCGAAAATGAACTGCTGCAATTAGCTGCGAGTTGCAAGAAACTTTATCTTGGCGCCGGCAAATAATTTTTAGGGCAGCGGCAGCAAGAACGGGAACTGGTAAAATCCAAAGCACATTTAACACTTTCCGAATGAAAACAAGCAACATACATTTTTGGGCTAGCAATGGCGACGACTGCATAATTTGGCAAGTGCTGCAAATGTTGCAGTCACACGATACGGCCAAGATGCCAGCAGCAGCAGCAGCAGCAGGAGGAGCAGCAGCATCAGGTGCGGCATTAACATCAACAACAATAGTAGTTGCAGCTGCCGGGCGAGGGAAGCCCAAGCTAAAAGAAAGTAGGCAGCGAGCTAGCAAGAGTTGCATTTAATTAAACTTAAACATTTTCATTGTCAAGCGAAAAATAATTAGTTGTGTGGCAAGCAGCGGAAGCTAGGCAGCTCGAGCGGCACATGCGGCATTTACGTAACGTGCCACGGAAGTAGTATGGCGGAGACACAAATTGAGCCCATATCAGCCTGTGTGTGTATGTGTGTGTTTACGTGTGTGTTTGGGCCTGGCAAACTGGCGTACAAGTTTCAAAATTAAAATGAATGCACGGCTGTCGAGGCGAGCGGAGCTAAAAAGGATACAAGACTTGTGCACCAACAGACATTTACAAGCGCCAGCTCACAGACACACACACACACGCATATAGACATGAGCATCCCGTTACGATCATACAGATACAGTGAGACACCGGATGGCAGTTATAAACGACAAAGTCACATGCATGAGCTTGTCAAAAACGTAGTTAGTCCTGCAACCAGCAGCAGGAGCAGCAGACGCAGCAGCAGCAACAGCCAGAAGGCAGCCGAAGCCAAAGAAAAGTGCCAAACAAACAAGCGAAAAAACCAAGGCGCTCTTAGCTGATATTGTTGCATTTGTTGTTGGGCACACTGTCGAAATAATGTGCAACATTAACTAACTGCGCCTGCAAGCGACAGACGAGGGGAGCGCAGAGCACCGGCAATGGGCAGAACAGCAGGGACAAGCTGTCGAGCAGCGCCAGACTAACTTCACACACACACACAGGCTCACACTCGCGACTCTGTTAGTCTGCTGCAACATTATATATTTAGTTAAGGTATTACCAACAGTGAAAAGAACCCAAAGTGACATCAGCCACATATAGCACTGGCACTGTGCAACAAAATACGTTTATGTATACAAAGAGGATTTCACACTTTTTTGCGTTCTGCGCTTTTCGTTACTTGATTAACTATAAGAATTCCGCTCGTTGCCATTTTTTCGAGTATTTTTCAGAACATTTTTCGATTGCTTTGTTGCGTAGTGTAATTAGCGTTTGGCAACTGCCTGCATGGATTAATTAAATTAGGGGCATGTCAAACTGTTTGGGCCCCAAACACGCCGTTTGCCGCATTCAACGTTTCGCGATTTTCTCGCGAATTTTCATTTAACATGAAAATCGGTGCTGCTATGCAGAAAGGGGGCTGTGCTTTTTCCAAGGAAAATGTGGCGGGGGGGGGGGGGGGGGCACCTGGTTGCATTGCCGACTAATAAATTCAAGCTAATTATGTTTTCAATTACGCAACAAAGGCCAATTTAATATTTTAGAATGCCACTCGACGCGTCAGGGCCACTGATTGATGTGCGTCGCAGTTTTTCGCCCGATTGCCAATTGCAAAAAACCTGACATGAATGGATGGTAGAGGGGTGGGTGCTATGGAGTGTGGTATGGTATGGTGTGCTGTGGTGTGGTCATGGGTTCGCGGTTGGGCTCATTGTGTGCCATCTAATGGCAAATGCCTGTAGATATTTTTTCGGGTCTCCGCTTGCCGCGCAAAGTTAATGGAAATTCTCGACATAGCAGGGCATCAAATCAATATGTCATGAGAAGCCTGCTGCTGCTGCTGTTGCTGTTGCTGTTGCTACTGTTACTGTGGCACCAACAACAGCAACAGCAACAAGCTGATGTGTGGGCGCTGGTCGAGCATGAACTCCTTATTGCGTATACGCGGCGCTGTTTAGCAGATTCAAAAACTTTGGAACAACAAATGAGAATTTATTTAATATAATTCAGTGGTATTTCGATGCTATAGAAATGTTGAACTTTTCTTCAAAAAATTTCATGTACAATTATTGTTTAGATAGCATGAAAGGTCTTAGCTCTTATAGGGTATCCCATAATATCCTATAGACTCATTTGCCTACGGATCTCAAAATGTCAAATGGCAGTCGAGATGAAATGAAAAAAAGTTGCAAAAAGAGAAAATGTAAAGAAAAAAGCGGCCGATGCGCTGCATGCGCCTAAATCGTTGATTTACGATTCACGCCACACTGAGGAGCCACCGAATTCGTATGCCACGCAACACAACAACAAGAACAACAATAACAACGACGATTGCGACGAGTATGTGGCAATGCACGCATGACAGACACGCAGGCAGCCGTGCAAACCACTTTGGCGGCAATGCGTTGCCCTACCACCACCAACAACAGCAGCAGCAGCAGCAGCAGCAGCAACAATAACAGCAACAAGCCGCGCCTTTGCTTTTTAGTCTCCCTATATCACTCTCATTCTCATTCGCTTTTACATTTTTACATACTTTTTTCGCTCTTTATGTGTGTGTGTGTGTGTGTGTTGGCGCAGGACTTAAAAATTTTTTTAAAATTTATTACGTGTCTCCAGCCAATATTTCACTTTGACATGCAATGTCGCGAAATAAAGCTGTCCAGTTGCGGCGGCATCACATCCCCAATCCCACCCAACCCTCTTCCTACCACCCCGTTAACCAACACTTTTCGCATGCTGCTCTTTTGATCAGAATGGCGACTGGCGACTGGCGACGCTGGAGTCCATTTGCCCGCCTGCTGAAATGAAGTGGAGTACATTTTTGTGCTGTTGCTGTTGCTTGGAGTGTCAATTAAAATTACGCATACGCCACGGCTAGCGAAAGCCTCGCGTGAGCCGTCAACTATGGGCACCAAGTCCTCGCCCCCCTCCCCCCGTCCAGAGGCACTCAGACTAGGCCCGGCGTCTTCAATCAATATTGCAGTTCGTACATTTAATTAATTTAAAATTCGAGTCTATAGCACTTTCATGTTTCGAATATGCAAAATTCCAGCCACCCACCCAACTGCCCAACTGCCAACTCAGCTCGAGCAGTGTTAGCCTGGCCTGGCTGGCTGCTCGATGCGTTGTCCAACTACGAAACACAGAGCATTTTATGCGTGCTCAAATGAAAAGGAAATGTTTTCATTTAATTTTATTTTCGCCACTGGCGCCGTCGAGTAATAACAACAACGGCAACAGCAGCGGCGACAGCGGCCTTGTATTCAGCTTTGGGGGAAACTCGGGCATCTTAGCTCAGGCATCAGTTTCACTGTAGCGGCATATATGCCAGTGTGTATTTGTGGTTCTGTGTGTGTGTGTGTGTGAGAGTGTGTGTGTGAGTGTGCGTGTACATAAGTAGGTTCGGTTCTGTGGAATGCAAAAATGGTTGCGCTCCCAAACATAATTAAAGACAAACAATTGTTGTTGCTGTCGCTTGGCCAACCATACAAACGAACAGGAGCACATAAGGCAATGGCCACAGCAGATCACAGCACACACACACGCACATACACACACGCACTCACACATGTTCGACTCTTGGCATACGGTCTTAAAAGTTAATATTAAATAAAAGGTAAAAACGACACAGAGAAAACGGAAATGTTACCAAAAATGTTGATGCATATTTTTGTGCAATTAATTTGGCAGCATGCGAGCAGTCCAGGCACCATGGCAAAAGTACAAAAAGACAGCAGCAGTGGCAACGGCAATGTTATTGCAATTATCCTTGAAATAAAGGCAAACTGCATAAAGTTGAATAAAATGCAGGCAAGTTGAAAACAACCCCAGCAAAGCGTCACGTATGTGGGGGAGATCGTACAAAATTTCTGTGCAACACTGCCAGCGAAATTGCATCAGTTGAGGTTGATGTTGCCGTTGCTGTTATTGTTGTGGCTGTTGTCTCCAATTTTGTTGTTGTTGTTATTTGGTCAAAAGCGGGAAGCATTTTGTTCATCATTTTACTTTCATTATGGTTAACCTTGCAGTTTGATAGCAACCTACCACCGCCAACCCGCAACGGCATCTGCATCTGTGTCTGCAGACACCTGGCCTCGCCACACGCCCATAGTCACTTGCCCCACGCACTGCTGGCGTTGCACTGTCGTAACGGCAAACAAGGCGGGTAGGCAATCGTTGGGAGTGGGACCGCTGCAACTTCCGCTTGCTCGGGCAGCAAAGCGAGCAGAAATTGTTGTTCAATTTCCCATTTTGAGAGTGAGGGGTACAAAAAAAAAACCCACACACAAACAGACACGCTGAAATGGTGCCAGGAGAAAAGCGAGAGCTGAGCGGCGGGTTAGATAATGGCAAGCATCATTTATGAGTGTGTGTGTGTGTGTGTATGTGTGTGTGTGTGTGTTTGTTGTGTAGTGAAAGCTATGCAAAAACTGTAAACAAACAGTTTGCAGCTTAACGCAAACACCTTTGAAGGATGCACATGTGTGCGAGAGATTGTGACGGTGAATGTGTGTGTGTGTGTGTGTGTGTGTGTGTGTGTGTGAGTGTTTATTAAAGTATGGCACAGCCACACACAAAACACTTTGCGCGCCCTGAATACGTAAAACTTGAGTAACGCCAGATCCTGCTTGCCCACCTGCCACCTGCCACATGCCACATGCCAGCAGCCAGCAGCCACCAGCTACATGGCTCCCGCTCTCATGTTTTCAAAGTGATATACTACCCCTTTCTCTCACTCTCCCTCTCTCTATCCGACTCTGTCTCTTTCCTGCTCTCACATGTAACTGTGCCAGTAAAACATAATTAATATGCAATTTTTTCTGTTCGTTTTCTTTTATTTCTTTTGCTTTTGCGCTTGCGTTTGGCTTTATAGTTTGCATTGCAAAGGAAATTTTGCCATCGCTTTGTCGGCCATTTTGTTTGTGTTGCGCATTGTGTGTGCTTGTAAACGAGCTATATATATATGTATATATATATATATATATATGTGTGTGTGTGTGTGTGTGGTAATATTTATGCAACACTGCATTTTGCAGAACTCAAACCTGCTTAAAAGTTTAAGTGCTTGGATTGATTTTCCATCAATTGCTTGCCCACGGGTGTGAGCAAGAAAAATAACTAAGTGGGTGTATTGAAGGGAAGGGGGGTTGTGTGCCAGCTAAATTCGTTAAGTCCATTGGAATGCCGTTAATTATGCCCTTCACACGTGGAGTGTGCTGGGAAAGGACAAGCACCCACCGTCTAACTTATGCAATATTTCCGTTCAATGAATGCGTCATTTGGAGCGTACATAATTAGTGTTTGTGTTTTTACTTTTGGAACATTTAAAGCATGGAGAAGTCGCTTCAATTAATGCCTTTGAGAAGAGCTAGAATAAATACAAACATAACATATTTGTTCATATTTTTAGGTAATGACGACATTTTGTGCAGCTCAGCTCTGCATTTATCCAATTTAAATTGAATTTCTGATTGCATTCATTCCAATACACTTTATGATGTTTCCTTGCAGACAACAAGACTGAACGCAAAATTATAAATTCAATATGCTGCCAGGGCACAAAATAAATAGAGTTGACTGCTTTTAGATATGCAGATCTTTTGATATGGCATTATGAGAGTATGGGTTTTTATTTGGACTTTTCAAACAGTAGAATTCATTATTAATTTTAAGATTTAATTTCCAACTCAGATGTTGAAAATTAAAATATGCAAAAATAGCAAAATACAAAAAACAACAGTAAAGAAAACTAAATACAATTAAAGAAAAAATTAAATTATTTAAGTTAGGTAGGTAAGTTAGGCCCTTATCGACCCACTTAATGCAAAGGACTTTCTACCTTTCAGTTTCCCACTCCTTCACTAATCGCTAGAATGGAGACTCCACGTATCCCAAAGATCGGATGAGTATAGCTTGGTTGGATAACGGAAAGCTTCGATATGTCCATAAAGTAGGGAGATCCAAGGGATTGTAGTCTTTTCCCAAAAAGGAGTACATTTCAAATTAAGTCAAATCAACTTTTATTAGTTAAATATTTAACATTTGTTATGTTAACTTAACTGAATTTTAACGAATATTCAGGTTGTCTCAGTCGTAGAGAGAAAGATGGAAATACCTTTCTTGGTTTCACATGAAAAGAAGCGTGTAATGAAGCGTTCTGCTCTGCGCTGCCCCCCTTTATTTTTCGTTGTACCGATTTTGTGTACACCAAGAGGAGGCATAGGAAAAAAGCGTTGCAAACTCCAATGCGGGGAATGCAAATGATAGGCAAACAGGCAGCTTGGACGTCAGATTCGACGCTGGCGCTGCGTAAGCGGTGCAAACATGCAGCAAAGTCAATAAGAGCCGGCAACAACAGCAAAAAATAGCGCAGCAACGCATGTGTGCTTGTGTGTGAGATATAGACAGAGAGACAGAGAGAGAGGGAGATAGAGAGAAAGAGAGAGAGAGAATAAGAGGAGACAGAGGCAAAATGAAGTACATGCGAAACAAGTGCAAATAAAGTTGAGGGCGCGGCGTTGAAATGCCAACGTCAGCAACGTCAGCGTCACAACGACCAAAAAAAAGTGAAAATTGTAGATGCAACAACAGCAACAGTTGTTGCTGCTGTTATAGCCACAACAACAACAACAAAAGCGATGTGAAATAACGCTGACTGACTTTTGCACGTAGCCCATGTATATTATGCTGGGTCATTTTCAATGTTGGCCACAAACGCAGACAGGAGGCCATAGAGACAGAGAGAGAGAGACAGAGAGAGAGAGAGAGAGAGAGAGAGAGAGCGAGAGAGAGAGAGAGAAATGGAGAGACAGAGACACAGCTGTTGAGCAGCAACAATAACAATATTTTAGAATTTTTATTGACGCTGCATTGGTATGGGATCATAAATAACGCTTCAGGGCAGCAGCAGTGACGACGACGCCAGCAGCGGTCACTCAAATAAGCTCACATATGCGTATGTCATACATAATCAAGAGATTATACACTGACGTCGGGGCCAAAGTTGCCACACACACACACACACACACACAGAGAGAGAAGCTTGGAATGCAGGCAATAAATAAGCAAACAACAACAACTGCGATCAAGTTGCGTTGGCAAAAGTAGCACAAGAAATGCTCCACTTGGACACCCATCAAGAAAAATCTAAAAAGAAAGCGAGTGCCTTCTCTGTCTCCAAATGTTGCGTGTGTATGTGTGTGTGTGCCACAAAATGATGCAGCAATAAAATGTAAAACAATAAAAGACGTTGCCAGCAAAGGAGAGACACAAAGCCAGCAGAGGCAGAGCACGAGGTGCAGCTGTCCATTGGATAAAAAAGAAGAGAAAAAAACTACAACAAGCAAGTGGCAAAAGCAGCAAGTGGAAATTGCAGAATGAAGGGCCGAACGGAAAGTCTGCAGCAAGTTGCAAGTGCGACATCAGCAGGGTGCCGCTTGTAGCAGTAGCAACAATTCCTGTGCGTAAGCTAAGGCACAACATTATCACACACAAACACAAACACACACAAACACCCAAACACACAAACACACACACACACACACACATACATACAGTAATACATGTGCACAGCGGCCACTTTTCCGTTGGCAGTGAAATGTGCTGCCAAATGTTGCATTTATTTTGTGAGTTTTCGCTTGCTTGGCTGTCGGTTTATCTAACTGAAGCTGCCTGGTTGCCTGTCCCCAAGCATGACCGAAAAAGGCATCACAACAATTTACTAAGACACATACTAGACCCATACTAGCTGAGAGCATAGGGGAGATAAATGGCTTTAAAAAAAATTTGCTCAACCAACATGGGTTAAATAACTGATTTCCGTGGAAATTGAAAGAGCACCTTAACCAACTAAAAGCTTAGAACTGTGACTCAAAAACTGATTATAAATAATACTAGAATAATATTCGATTGAGCTTTCATCAGTTATCCAAATAAAACTCTAGCTTTGACTTTGATTTCCAGACATGTCATCTTTGAGATTTAAGAAAATACATGTTTATAAATTATAATAATTTTTTGCTTTTAATATCCATTTCTCCCTCCCCATCTGACCATGTATTTATCAAACTGCATGTTTCTCTCACTATTCCCTTCCTCCTCTCTCTCTAACGACTTTCAATTTTAAGTTTTAATATAGACTTTTAAAAGGCAAAAGTCGTGATATTCAAGTACGAAAAGAAAAATTTCCCAACAGCTACCAAACAACTTCAGGAGTAGCAAATAGACGGCCAACATTGTGGTGTGAGTTGAAGCAAAATTTATAGCACTCGCTGGAAATGGATAGTGAAATAAACTTAAAACTAGTTGGCATCGCGTCTTCAGAAGTAGCAGCAGTAAAGAGTAAGGAGTCCAGCCAACTTCTGTGTATGAGCATTGACACAGTCTGCCAAAATAAATGGTCGCGACGGCGTTGGTCGACTTGAACCATTGCAATTGTTGAGTTGCGTGGCATGCGACACGTGTCCAAATAGACACACTCGAACTGACATACACATAAAGTGCCACCAATAAAACTGTAAATTTACGATGCATAATTTGCCAAAAACTTATGCTGATAACCGCAGCGCAAAAGACACCAGACTTCACACTACACACTCAACTCATCTGCCTGCCACACACACCCACAGGTTCATCAAGTTCATCAAATGGAACGCCTTGACCCTGCGACACTACCATCTCGACGACTACTTTCTCGTTCTCAGATCTAATTGGTTTCTGCACTTAATTTGAGCTACCCCAAATAGTTGCCGCTGAAACAGAGACAATTACAGTAAGTGACCAAATGCGATGTGGCACATTGAAATTGGCCCAATTGCTGGGCTAACTTCTGTACCCAAAAAGCATCTAGTAAGTAGCACATTTTGCCTAAATTTTACGCCCCTCGTTGGCTCGTTGCTTGGGCACCTTAACCCTTCGCAGTCAAACTGACGCCTTAACCACATGTGTTTTTTTCCTGCCCGAAATAGAGAGAAAGAGAGAGAGAGTGAGACTATAGGAGACAGAGAGAAGGAGTATGTTCAAATAACTGTGTCTGTTTGTCGGCCAGGACTTGATGCTGGAGTCGCCTTTCCATTGCTCACTAACTTAACTGGCAGCATCTGGACCAAATGACTTTGTTAAGAGTTTTCGAAACGCAATTTTCTTCATTTCGACCATGGTTGGACCAGTTGTCCCTGCCCAAAACTTAGCACATTCCATCTCCCTCTATCCATCTATCTCTCCTTCTCCCACTCTCTTCACCCTATCCCCTGCTCTATGCTTTTTCTAAAGTGCCTTAACCAAAGGAACAAAGGCAGCAGGACGACGAATAAAAGTGTCACTTTCTATGGCAATTTCATAATTGCATAAGTGCAAGTGGTCAAGTGCTTTGCTGTAGTAGAGCCATAGTCGGCTCGTATATGTGTTTGTGTGTGTGTGTGTGTGTGAGTGTTTGGGTATGTGTGTCGTATACACACGCAGTTGGAGAGTGTGGGGTCTGATGCATGGAAAGAAAGTTGCCAAGGCATACATTTTTATTTGGTAGCACAATCGGTAGACTAGTGCCACAAGTTACTTTCAAAGTGAAGACTTGCTGCTTGACAGTCTGTGGTGAATGCCACAAATGAATAAGGGCTCCTCCAACACACACACTCTCCATCTTGGTCACATCATATGTACAGGTATCTTAGTTGTAAGGATTACATTTGCGCTTGATTTGACCTGGAAGTTTTTCAACACTGAGAATAGAATTCAACTGCATAACATAATGATATTATGAATGGGTCACGTGTCCAACACTTTTGTTCGTTTTAACTCACACTAATCGTTAGGTATTGGACTGAACACACACTTACAATCCAACACTGCTCGCATGCTCATATTGGGCCAACACGCATACTAGTTATCCATCAGCGGCGAGCTGGAGTCGCACGCCCTGTAATTTGATGCCAAACTGGGCGCCAATTTTGCCTAATTGCCAATCTAACCCGCAATCAATGAGAGCGTTGCGACGTCGCACCGTGGATTCGAATCGAGTGTCCATGTTGGACTGGTTTCCCGTTGCGGTTTCGTTGGCTAACTTGATTGCTTCTTTTGACCGACACTTATGAAATATTTCAGGGGGTTATCATCAGCAGTGAGGCAAAAAGCCATTTGCAAGTGCAAATTCAACCTTTGATGGTGACCCTTTCGAGCACATATTGCCATTGCTTGCCCTGTGTGTGAGTGTGGATTTTCAATTGCATTTTTTGTTTTTTGTTTTGGTTTGAACGGGGTGCGAAAAGTGTGCACTCATCGTCAAAGTCAAAGGACTTTGACTGCTCGATCACGCTTGAACGCTTGTCAGCGCTGAAAGCGATAAGGCAATTAGAAAATCGCCAGAGCTGCCCAGCGCTGCCAGGTGCGCCACCAAAAAGCCCAAAATAACAACAATGACCAAAACAAACGAATTTTGTTGCTATTTTTGTTGTTTGCTTCCTGTTTTTTTGCAGCTGCGGCTGCTGTGCTTGATGTCAATTATTTAGATTTTTTTTGCCGATATGCCACAGCCGGGGCATGACGAGGCGAAAGTCAACGAGTTAATGGCCAACTTGCAGCAAAGATGACTTGCTGGCAAGCCTGCAATCCACCACTGCACCACTGTGCACCACGAACACAACATTCACCCCTCCACATCACTGGTCACGGTCATTTTGGCCATTAGACTATTACTGCCTGCCATCGTCGTTTCGCGAATTTCTTCTTTTGAAAGGTTTTATTTTTTGTATGTGTTTTCATTTTCTTTTCAGTCTTTTATTTTTTTTTATATTTTTGGTGCCATTTTTCCGCCCCTGCTGCGGGAAGTTGGTGTTTTGTTTAGATGAATATGCAAATATTTTCGGTGAGCGAATAAAAAAAAATATGGGTATGGTATGGCCATTTTGTGGGCAGGATGTGCCGCCGCAGGACGCGCATCATTTCCGCTTGAAATGCAGCACAATTTGCCGTAAAAAGGATTTTACTACTGCTTAATGTGAATGCTGCTGCAAATTGAAAAACTTAGCAGGCGTGCATAATGACAACTGCAATGCAATGCCACCAGTGGCAGTGGCGTCTCCGAATGCTCTTGCACTTGGTGGTGCTGCATTGCCCATTTAATATGCAGTGCATCAGTAACCCGAAAATCAATAAAAGTGCAAAATATTTCAAATCGCATCGAAGCCCAACGGCATCGATGCCCAACGGCTGCCGTTCACTTTTATGACTCCATGGATGAGGAACTCGAATGCTGGCGCTGACCAAGCAAATCAGACGCCACTGTTTGTGGCACCTTCTGTTTCCAGCCAAAAACCAAATGAAGTTTTCCTCTGGACAAGGTCGACTCTGATGCTGTTGTCGGGTGAATTAAATGGGCGCTTTGAATTTTTTACGATGCGCACTAAAAATCCAATTTAATGAACATTTAAGAGACACACATCCACACATACACACACACACACACACACACCCACACGGACACACAATCGTTGACGATGTCGTGTGCGCGGCACGTAAGTGAGCATTGCGATTACGTATACGTAACGTGAGCCTGAAGAAAAAAAGGCTGCCGCTGCCATATCCTTTTTAATGTAATTGCTTTTTTAAGAAATGCTGCTACTGCTGCCGCTGCTGTTGCTTCTGCCACGAGTGCTTATGATGCTGTCTAAGAAAAATACACAGACTGGCAAACACAATCTCATCTTTGGGCGCAAATCACACACATACACACATTTATATATTATATATATATATATATGTATATATAAGAATCAACATGGTATAAAAACAAGCAGAAAAGTAGAAAAGTTTTGATGATGATAATGGAAATGAATTGCTAAACGAAATGGCTGTCGGGTCAGCTACATCTGTGCGGCAGCAATAGTTAGCACAGTTAGCAGCTGTTAGAAAAAGGCATTTGAAAGGGGTCGCTGAAATGAAAAGCACAAATTGATGCTTTGCACCCGCATGTAAAATGCCAATGTAAGTTGCACTGTGCAGCCAAAGTCTTGATGGCCAATAATTATAAGCAGCAGTAGCAACAACAGTATCAGCAGTCTTGACCAAGTTATCAGTACGAACCATTGCCAATTAGTTGGTATCATGGCATCGTTTTAAATGCATTGCTTTCACTAAAACTAACCACTTGCCATTTACCACTTGCAGCATGCAACTTAAAGTGCATCAAATTAAGTCAAGAATGGCAAATTGCAACCGCAAATTGTATTTGCTTAAAGCGTGCAGCGTTAGGGTGAAGCTTAGTCCTTGACTCCAGCCTCCACCCTGCAATCCCTGGTCTCACTATTTCACTGCTAAGCCAAAGGTCTTGACATAGGCCAGTCAATTAGCAGCTGCCTTTCTATTTGCTTGCACAGTAACTAGAAGCCAACAGCTGGCCGAGCCTATCCTGATATTGCCATTGCCTTTGCCTTTAAAATGTGATAAAATAAAAGGCAAATTGCAATTTAGTCGTGTACAACTAGTACTCAATCAGGAGAGGGAGGGAATGGATTTAGGACTTGTACTCTTGCCATACGTCAGAGTATATAGTGCCTTGTATTTACATGCAAATATGCAAAGCCTGCAAAGGAGAAAGCCAAGTGGGACTGCAAGCCAGTTGGCAAACAGTGTGTACCTTTCACAGTTCTTGTCAATATCTTTTGCATTTCTGTGAAGCGAACTAAACCAAAACTTGCAATTGCATTTTTACTAACCCTTAAGCTAGCCCAGTCAGTAGCAGAAGGTCAGCCAATGTGAGTTGAGTTGAGCTGAATTGATACAACTTGGTATTTTATCATATATATATATATAAATAACAGTCTATATGATAGCCTAATTCAAATAGAAATTATTATCAGAGAATTGAAAAGAATTATTGTTGGGCAGCCTTTTTGTATATCCTTATGATATTATATTTAAAATCGAATGGAGAAGAGTATCTATCACGTCGACAAAACGCTTTCACATGTAAATATTATCATTACAATTTATTAATTATTATTTACCTGAAGTACAGAGAGTACTTAAGTATTTGTAAGCCATATTAATTGGATGCATAATCATAGTCGATTCAATTGGCGTGTCTAGCATTCAATTTCTATAATCTTTTACCATTCACTTGTCGCTTGAATTTATGGCATAGCTTAGACTGTTACAGTGTCAGACATCGATCGCATCATGAGGCATGAGGCATGAGGCATGAGGCAGTGGCTTAAGTGTGCGACCCGATTGAAGTTGGCAGCCCAGTCATAGGGCAGCAATGGGGAAATTAGCACGAGTTACTTTGTATATCCTTTGCTCAAATTTTGACACGTACAGCCAGCAATGGCGCAGTCTGTGTTGCCACCAATGCTCCACCAATTCTCCACCAATGCTCGCGTTGCCATTGATACAACAAAGGACTACATATTGTGCCCGCAAATGTTGCCGTCGAGGTTTGCCCCCCACCCTCTTCTGCTCATTCCATTAACAGTTCTATTTGGTAAGTAGAATCAACAGTACACAAGACGATAAGGGAGCGTTGAGCGTTGAACGTTGAACGTTCTCCACCTTGGCTTCAGTCAGTACTGGCACATATGGCTGCCCAAGTTGCTGGGTGTCTATATATATAGATATATATATATCTTCGCGTAATTTAAAACGTCGTAATGCACACTTTCGCCCTAGGCATTTTACTGACAATACAGTTGCCACACACACGCACACACACACTCGCTGAGAAACCTCTGCTTGTGCTTTCCATTCATTTCCTTTCCGTTATGTACACAAGGTGTCTGGCAACAGTTAAGCTTTACTTACCACGCCGAATTAAAACGCAGATACGAAGCACACTCATGGGCAACAACAAGACAGCTCAAAGCCGAACGGAGTAACTCGCTGAGATTGCAGTAGTTTTTCATCACACATTAAGAGAAATGGGATAACAATTTGATGGCACATTCCCTATTTATATGGGCGCTTTTAAAATAGCGCTGAATATGCTGAGTATTGGAGTATTGTGAACTGAATTTGCCAATTGAATTAGTCATGTATCAACTTTGTACTGTAGTCTATCAAATGTTCATGATGTGTTGCATGATAGTGTAGAGTAGCGTTGACTAGAGTAGAGTGTTTTCCTCCATTTCGCTTAGGCAAACACACTGGCTGCGACATTGACACCGAGGCAACCATCGAAACCACTTGCCACACCTTCACGTATCCCACCCCTTTGGCAGTGGCTTAGAAAGCAAAGTGACGGCAAATATTCAAATATGTTTTTGATGTGATTTGCTGCCCCACCCACTCAATTTGCTCCGACACTTTTGGGCTGCTTCATAAACTCTTTCCGTGTTGTTGTCAGCGGCAACACTCCAACCTCTCCCATTAGCGGCTGTAGCAACAGCAACAGCAGCAACAATAACAACAACAACAACAACGATATCATCAAACACTTTGAAATCGAAGACTTTTTGTTAGCCCTTTCGACTTGCTGAGTGTTGCTTTTCACTTTTCCTAACCGTAAATTGCCAGCGGGATAATTTGTGGTTTGCCTTTGTTATTGTTATTGTTTTTCCGCTCTTTTTTTTTATATAGATACATATATATGTACATAAGTTGTATATATATTTATATTTGCTGGTGTCTATCGATGCTTGGTTCTGTTCTTTTGCAGCTGCTGTTCCTGTCACTGTTTACATTGACCTTTTTTTGTTGCTGTTTTGCCGTTCTGCTTTTGTTTTGGTTTCGGTTTATTTCTGTGCGCGCTTTTAAAATGTTCTGTTTGCTCTTCTCAACTTTTTCCACACGCTTTCTTTCTGCTTGCTGGCTTTTAATTTGCACGCCACAATTACCATGGCCGCCCCGAAATGCAGCGGCCACAATTAATTACAGCCCTGATATCATGCCAGTGCCACTGGTACTGCCACTGCCACTGCCACTGCCGCAGTCTCAGTCGCAGTTACAGCCGCTGCCACCGCAGCTGCGATAAAACTTTGCCAAATGTAATTTTAACAAAACCGCATCGCCGCCTGCTCAAGACAGTCAACTATGGAGGCGACCCCAGCAAGACGGCAGTGAGAGATACTCGCAAAATCAGCGCTGGTTAGTTTTAATTGTAGCAAACCATTTCATGCAATCTTCGCCAAACTGCATTCCATTCAATGCCCCCAATCGGGCGGTGCATAATGCCATTCTCCTAGATTGCCTCGTCTGGTCAGAACAGAACATTGATAAATATTCGCATGTGCTCCTTGCTGATGTGGCTGAAATATGAATTAGTAAAAGGTCAGCAAAGTTTTGAAATAAATAATTTCTATGATTAAATGAGACAGTTTTCAAGTATAACTTTTATTTATTTAACTGTTAAATATTTCGAAAGCTTAAGAAACACCCAATGTAATTTTTTCACAGTTGTCCAGTATAACCAAAGGAAAGAGTTATTTAATATACCGGAGTAACTTAATTTATGACTACATGCTGAGATGACAATGGTTACATAAATAGATACATCATATCATCGATTAGAAGAAACGATTTTTTTTTTGACAATTTATCAAAACGATATTTTTACTATGTAATTTACAAATTTAATTTGGTTCAATTTATATAGTGACTATCAATCTTGCAACCTTTCACTCCGAAATTAATACAGAGTCTGAGTAACTGAGATATTGAGAATCTGAGCAAAAGTCCTTTTTCTGCGAACACCTAAGTGGTTGGCATCAAATCAGGCTTGGTGGTCATTCAAGACACTAATAGTTAAGTCCGTTGGCAGTCGTTTTGACAGATACTTTGACCCATCAGTATGCCAACAGTTGGAATTGCGGTCAGCTCTCTTGCGAAGAGTTATTTAACAGCTGCGTAAGTCAGCTGAAAGCCAGGTTCCTTAATGCACCTTCACAATATTTTATGGACGGTTGCCCGAGCCATCCTTTTATGTGGCTGTGCCGAGCGGGCGAAAAAGTAGCTGTCAATATGGTTCAAGCAATTCGTGAGTCAGCTTAATGTGCGTCAGCTGCTTAAAGTTATGTGTTTATTGCGGATACATATATTTGTATTTAACCCGTTTTAAAGCAACATCAGTAAATCTATCTGAATAGGAGTTAATAGAGACAACAAGTTGGTCTACGCGTCAGGGGACAATGAGAGGAATCTTTTATGTTCATAATAATGAAAACACGTTTAGCTTTAAACTTGTTATTATTAGCTTAATTTACCAGTTGTGAGAGAAAGCAACGCCCAGGCATTCCCATTCCCCCCCATCCACTCCCCTACCGATTATAACTATTTTCCTTGGACAGTTCCCATTTTGTATTAACTGATGTAGGTGTGTGCTGGTTGTTTGCCATGAGCTGTGTGCCAGGCCACGCCCACTTTTTACTGCATTTAATTCTCTAGTGAAGTATTTAATTTTATGACACGCTATGTACTTGTGTGAGTATCCTGAGCAGCAGCAGCAGCAGCAGCAGCAACAATAGCAACAACAACTACAACAGCAACAGCAACAGCAATGAGAGAGCGCAGTCCGCAGAGTACAACAAATATGAAATGACTGTCATTTCTTGCATTTAGGGGCACTTTGGGGAGTACTTTGCAGCATGTAACACCCAATACTTACAAGCACGCACACACACACAGCCATACACACCTGGCACACACATACACACGCACACACACACACCTTTGAGGCTGTTGTTGTTCTTGTAGTTGCTGGCTGTTGTTGGTTATGGCCCCGCTTTTGCTGGCATCATTAGCGTTAACGTTATGTAGCATTATATTATGATGTTCAGTTATGATGTTGTCTGCAGCTCAAACTCAAAAGAGTGAAGCCAAGTGGGGAACCACATGCCATGGTTATCGCATAATTATGCTGCATATTAATGTTTTCTTTATGCCGTCACGCCCTCTCGGCCCCCTTTTATATTCATTCATATGCAAAGTTTCGAAACAACGACTCTACCCCTTTTTTCGTCCCATTATTTCCCATACCCCTATTCACGTTTCATAACTTCTTCATTTCATTAAGGCTTGTATGTCTGTGTTGTTGTCTGTCTGACAGTCCTGCTCATTAGCAGCTCACATTAGGCATCGAGCATTGGGTTGGGTTTTGGGTTTTAATATCCCAACCCCCGACATTTGTAAGAAGCACGTCAAATGTGTTTCAATAATTGCCTGGCACACAATAAGCAAAGGTGACAAAAGTATGTCTATGCTGACATAACGAATACATCCTATATGATCTGCTATTGGATCCATTTAGAAGTAAGGTTGATAGCTATTTGTTCATAGTCAATTATTGTGGTAAAGTATATTCAACAATTCTCGTCTTTTGCTCCCTTCAAATTTATAGAATGCATTGTGATTATTTCCTCTTTTTTTTTTTTGGCAGACAAATTTACACTTTTATAATTTGCACTTAATTAAAACTTTAAGCTCGCAAAGAGGAAAAAATAATCGACGCGCAAAATGAAGATTCACTCAGAAGAGGATAAAAAAAAAAATTTGGAACGGGCGCATTGCAAATGCTCAAACAGAATTTCATTGCATTTGGCTGACATCCAAACTGGAGCAAGAGTTGTGCTGGGCTGCCTGGTAGAGTTACCAGCCGCTATTTAACGCCACGCCCCCTCTCCAATGCGGCCTCGTCATAAATATTTATGCGGCGGCACTGCGCGAGTTGCCAAATGCAATGAGGATGCCGAAAATGAACAGCAGGAAGCGCAAATGAAACTAAAATCAATTTGGGGCCAGGCGATAGCAATCGTTGAGATTGAGATTAACGGTAAAGTGAATGAAATTTCGGAAGGTAAATAGATATATATATATATATCTATATATACACACACACACATATATATATATATTATATATATATATATATATTTGTATAGCATATATAAGCCCAAACAGGACCATTACTTGTATCTTAATTTGGTAGAGCTCGAAAAATGAGAAACCTACGAAAATACTTGAAACGATACGCTGCTGGTCCATTTTCTAAGTGGTGCTGGTGGTTGGGCGGGTGGCTGCCTTTTTGGACCAGCCTTTAGGGATAATGCATAAAATTATGTAAATATTCCGAAATTATCATTTAATTTCTAAAATTGTTTATGTTTATGCACGGTAATAAGCAACCAGCAGCCGCACCACCAACCAGCCAGCCATTGAGCCACCAGCCTTTAAAAAAAAAAAACCCATCAGCCGCGCCACTTCAGCGCACTTCAACTTAATTAAAAATTACTTTACAGACGCCAAATACTTTTAATTATTTTGGGTTCGGCGGTCGAATGCAAAGAAGCCATTGTGTACATACCTACCCCCAAGCCACGCCCCCGTTCTATTCACACACTATGGGCAGCACTGCCAGCTAATTGTTGCTGTAGCTGAAGATGCTGAGAGAGGGTGTCTGATGCATGTTGTCTTTCTTTTTGTTTTCCTCGCTTGATGTTATTCTTGCATTAAGTTACCAAAAATATGAATGTGATACATATATACATATGTATGTATATATATATATATATTTTAAATTAAATTTGACGGGGGTGGCAGGGGCAGGCGAGGCGATGCAAGGCAGGGTTTTCCATGCAAACTCTTTTGTATTATTTAGGCAATAAAGTAATTTATACAAACCGCGGGCGATGGCATCGATACAGTTGATGGTTGGCTTCATTGATTTTCCATTTGATTTTATACATTTGTTTTTATGATTTGCCTGCAAATCGAAACACTCGACTCGAATCGCGCTCGGTAATGGTTGATTGTGCAATACGAGGAGGGGGTGAATGCGGGGTTTTCCTCATTTAGTGTTTGTTGTTGTTTCTGTTGTTGTTCAGTTGTGGTTTCAGCGCAAAAGGGGTCAGAGCTCCAGCTACAAATGCGCCACGTGATTCGCATTATTTGCAATTTCGGTTTTTTACTTGTTTGCCATTTTACGCGCAGCTCATAAAGCTCCCATTGGGGCTTGGAACGAGGTGGTTGTTTTTGAATTTCATAAAACGCGAAATCTGTAGATAGCTTCAGAAACTAAGCGAAAAATTGGCGGCATCAAGGTAACTTTGAGAAAAATGGTTGATGCTAAATGGTCTTCCATTGCAAGACATTTAACTTTTGATTATATAAGATTCTTGTCTTTCAGTTATAGAAAAATCAATACAATCTAATTTAAAAATCCATCAGGGTAACTATATTACAAAATAAGTATCAGAATTCCATTTTATAGCAATGCTTTACAATTTTGATTTATGACACAAAAAGAATTCCTTTTCCAAGCAACGTATTTGTAACAACGAAACTTGAGCACTATTATTTTTAATCCAATAAAGCAGAATGGTCATTCAATGATGAGATACGGCACATACAAACACTCGGTCTACATACCCTGTATTTAATGCAATTGGGTTTGTCAAATGCTTTAAAATAGAGGACATATCAAATAGATGTAAGGGAACTGGAAAACCATGCCTTCAGAAAATTTCATCAATTCAAGTATTAATTTCAAAATTTTCTTATTATATCCAACTCACGCAAGAACGGCTTTCATTTATTATTACAACATTGAAATCCCTTAGTCGCCTTAGTTGAATTTGATAAATTCAACTTCAATGAGATAGATCAGTAAACAGAACTTGTCTAGTCTTATAGCTTGAAGTAACACAGAAAATCACTCGCTTAAGAAAAATCTATAGATATGATTCATCAGGTATATGTTAAGTAATTGACTTATTAGCTACTAAAGGTATCAAACACACTTAGTAGGACAGCATAGCCGTACAAATGATGACATAAAGGTGCAGGGTCTATCGTTGTCTTGAACTTATAGCTATTGTACTTGGATTGACAGCGGAATTGTATGAGGAGATCGTAGCAGCTTGCACTTGTACTTTTGTTGATTGTTTGCTGTCAAGTGTGGAATTGAATTGTTTGTGATTTTCTCTACTGTCATTAGATTTAATACAACTGATAAACGATTGCGCTCGTGAGTGGGTTGAATTTAACATCCATATATGACTTGGCAGACAGAGGCTTACTGCGCCTTTGTGCACTGTATGGCCAAGCAAGGCACAAACATTTCACACCTGCGGCTAGACGCCAAAAAAAAAAAAAAATGATAATAATAATAATAAAAATAAAAAAAAGTAAAGGGTAATCATGAAAGGGCGGGGGAGGGAGTGCTTGCTGTTAGCTCGACACTCAAGTTGCTGGCCAAATGTCGAGCACTTTTAATTAAAAGTAATGTCATACAATTCCATTACACTCGGCCCCGAAATGTGTGCGAAACGCATTTACATATCAAACTGGCAGCTAGCTGTGCGAGTTGAGTATGGCTCAGGCTGTCTCCTGTCCTGCTTGTCCAACTGAACCTAGCCCCATGCCTTTTACATTCGGCTCGCCGACCCCTCTTACTTTTTAGCCATACACACGCACACACACACACACACACACACACACACATACTCTGTCATTGCCTCTGCTTTGTCATTTGTATTTGTTTTATATTCCTGCCGGCAGCGCACTTCAAATGTGGCCCACTGGCAAAGTGACAACAAAAGTAAATTAATGTGCGTGCATATACATGTGCCCAGCCCCAACCCCAACCTCAGTCCCACTCCAGCTCTTGACACACTCAAATCCAATGCCTGTCCCCGATCCTGCCCACCTCGCATGCGTTTTGTGTTTATATATGTGTGTGTGTGGTTTTTGTCGTTGCCTTTACAGGTAATTTATTGCATTCTAACATAATGGAAAACATTTCTGCTAGCCTTCTATTAGACGTGGAACCAACGACGACGACGACGACGACGACGACGACGAGGACAAGACATTAACATTAAGTTTATATCCACACACATCAGCTGTCGTCAGGTTGATCACCTGACCCAGTTAGGGGGCTAGCATTGAGCGTTCTGGGCTTCATTTCGGGGGTTTATTAGATAGTTGATCCAAATATAAACAAATTGCTTGCCCATACGTTCTCATTTCATTTGATGCGTTTTGTCAGCTAGGAGCCCTGACACCGGCTTCCCACCCCATCCACCTATCTCGAGACAACTCTGTTTTCCTCTCTCTTTGT
Organism: Drosophila grimshawi; assembly: GCF_018153295.1. Taxonomy (NCBI): domain Eukaryota; kingdom Metazoa; phylum Arthropoda; class Insecta; order Diptera; family Drosophilidae; genus Drosophila; species Drosophila grimshawi. Next base: position 22,422,112 of record NW_025063098.1, read on the forward strand.
CCAATGATTGGGGGCCTATACAATCGTATCCAAGTTGCCATCGATAGCTTACTTAAAAACAAATTGACATTAATTGAAGGCATGCCGATGGCAAACACGGCTAAATAAATACAGCTGACGACAACTGGCCAACTGGAATGCGAAGCAGCTGTTCCAAGCTACAGTTTTCTAGTCATGGCCAACATACGTTGGCCAAAAGCAACAAGCTATCTGTCTATATTGCGGCGGCCGTCCAAGTTTTCAACATGGCAAATTCAATTGTCGTTTGATGCGGCGACACAACAAGCCGCATCAAGCAGCTGGATTTGTTTTGGGGCGTGCCACTATATGGGGGCGGGGCGCTTAGCGGTGTAGGAATCGAGTGGCGCATATTTGCTCAATGCTTTGGCATTCACCTGATGAATTTATCACAACGTATGCTTGCAACAGAGAGACACAAGACTCGGAGGGTCTTTTGCCTCGCCCTGGCCCTTCGTCTAGCCACGACGCGTTGTCGTTGTCTACTAAATTGGTTTTCTTTTTGTCAATTGGGGATTTCGATTGTTGCAAGAGGCCACAGCGACGACATCGACGTCGTTGAAGGTGGCCGGAAAGAAAAAAATAAAATAAAATGCCAACATAAGTATTAAGTTAAATAAAATAGAAAGAATAACGGCTAGCTGCCTGACTGGCTTGAAGGCATCGCATTGACAATGGGAGGAGCGCCCTTCATTTACCCCATCTGTTACTCCATCCCGCATGCCCCAAGGCCCGTCGAGACAAACTGCCGGCGCAAAGTTAAGCGCCCAAACATCAATGGGGTCAGCTAATACTGGTGTCCCAGGACCAATCCCAAGAACCATCTCCATCGGCATCGCCATCGCCATCTCAATTGAGTATTGATAAAGTTGAAAGCAGAGAAAATGTTCGCTTGCTGCCATCGTCGTTTCCCCCTCTGGGGCAATGAGTAAACAATGACATAATGACAAGTGGCGGAGAGTTTAAGTGATAAATAATTAATTGATTTTTGTTGCAACAATAGAGAAAAAGCGAAGAAACAGCGAGGACAAGGAGGCGAGAGACGAGAGACGCGAACCGAATCAGGCAAAAGAAAGCAAATGGAAGAAGTTCAAATCCAACAACGAGATAAGTTAAAAGGTAGATTAAGATAAATGGTGACTCGTTCCAGGACCAAACGACTCTCGGCCAACTGTCGCAGCTGCCCAGAAGCACAGCACAGCACAGCTCAAGACATCCTTACCCTCGACTCTTGTCGCCTGTTGTTTTCTACTGTAGTTGTTGTTGTTGCTGTTGCTGTTGCTTGTGAATGTTGTATGTATTGTTGTTATTATATTTAAACACAAATTTGCTGGCGTGCCTCTTGTTTGTTCCTTCGCTTGTTTCGCATAATAAAGCAGGATGAGCAAAAGTGAGAATTTTGGAGGAACATCTACAATCAAACATCCAACAAGCTCCGGGCGGCTCGTCTGGCCTCTGGGGTGCGTTTGGCCAGTTGTGTCCTCTTTTATTTTTATTTTTATTGGCTCACCGGAAGTTGTGCTATTTATTTCCGCTTGCATTTGATCTCCGAATTGTTAGTTTCATGTTATTGCGACGTGTCGCAAGGGCCTCGACCGATAGATAGATAAAACATAAATGAGTTGCGCCTTACCTATTCCCCAGAGACTCAGTAATAAACTTAACAAAGCTTCGCATAATTGTTGTCCTTTGGCGACACTCCAAGGTACAACTGAACTGATTTCATTAAGTTTATCAGAATAAAATTTAAACGAAATCCAAAAATGCTGTACAAATACAAAATGAAAATATCTCTTTCCCACTACTAATTGCCCATTTGTCTCATTTTTTTAAAAACACCTGTTCAAATGACGACTTTAACCCTTTGAGCTCTAGGCGAAAATTACCAGCGACTAGAAATCAGACTTAACATTTGTAACCATTACTTTTGATCTCAGTTCTAGTTGTTGTATATAAGGTAGCAGTCGGATCGCAAATATTATTGCTCTTATTTCCATGTCAGAATGGCAAATTAATAAAATATACCATGAGTTTAAGTAAAATTTAATATGCTACATATCTCATGTGTGTTAGTTGCCTAGTTACAGCTTCTCATCATGTCATATCTGTGGGTTAAAGATTTTCGATCTTTTTGATATCATCTGTCTGAAACTTCCAACTGATACGCAATGCATCAGAAATACTTATTTTATATATTCAGTATGCCTAAAACGTTTCTTTACTCATTTTAATTTGCAGAGTCATTAAATCAATTTGGATATAGAAGAGGGTCAGACAAGCTGCCGCCTGTCAGGTCAGTTTCTGAAGAAGCGATTCTGTTGGACCGCTGACGGTTAATGGTTTGAAGTGTTTGATGTGTTTGATGTGCGTTGTCGCAGGGGATTTGGCAGCGGAATCAAGGGACTCCCCACATTCCTTGATCAAGTGAAACGCCAATAGTTAACTTATAATTTCTAGTCACAAACCCTTCACGATTGAAATGTCTAATTTATATCATAAAATTTAAATATTTAACGATGAGATTTACGCTTTGATTATATACCTCGTGTCAGCAAAGTTTTGGCCAAGTTTGATTTTTTAATCCTTACGGATCTCTGAAGGATTAACTAACTATAGATTTGTATTTAAGATTATTCAGCATTTAAGAAAGAGAATGTCAAAAGATTACTAATGAGAGGAGTTCAGAAAAAATTAGGTATACCAATAAGTCAACAGTAACTTGATCATTTCAGGGACTATTCGCTTATCTGTAACTTCATATTTCTATCCTAAAATTTTTAAAGTAATTTGGTGTATATTTAAATGAGACTAAGCACTTCTGGCATGGCAGACAAAAACTAACAAAATATGTTAAAAGTAAAATACACTATTGAAGTACTAAACTCTACACCTTAATGATATCGATCTGTCTCCCTGAACTAATGATGTTCAATGGTATATACTACTAAAAGGTTAGTCAAACAAATGGAATATGTTGTTCTTATTGAGTTCTCATAATAAGTGCCTAAACCTATAAATAAACGCCATTCAAATTACAATAGCCATAGACTAACACACAATGCTGGCGGCCTGAGAGCATATTTGGTTGATTTAATTAGTTAGTGTACATATTGTGAATATACATGAGTATTTTTCTAATCGATTCATCGATTTTGTGGCACACTGGAGCCCTGGACAAAATGGTCCCAAATACTTGTACTTAGCAGTGTGACCCCGTTGCGTATGCGTAATATTTTGTGTAATGTCAGTGGCTGCTTAGTGATTGTAATCTCGAATAATAAAGCACATACAAAAAATGCAGGTGACACAGCAAATAGGCAAAAAGTCGGCGTCGCGGCATTACTTTGGCGTCGGCGGCTTTTCATTAATTTTGGACACGCAGACCCCAAGACCCCAAACGGAAATTGACTGGAGGCGTGTGTGCGCTCACGCCCCCCAGTTACATCTAATGCTTTCATGTAAGCCAGTCACACACACATACACATACACATAAACAAGAAAGCACATGTGTTTTGCGTGCTGTGTGCCATGTTTGTGTTTGTATTGGTTGAAGCCTGCTCCCAAGTGAATAATTTGTTATCAGCGCATAATCAACGAGACAACAACCCAACTGCCGCAGTCCACCACACTGGAGAGCAAAAAAGGTAAACAGAGACACCGAAAACACAAAACAAAAAAAAAAGGTGAGGTCCTAGCAATTTTACTTAACGCTGCCACGCATTTGGGCACCTATGTACACACACACACACACACACACATGCTCACTTATATATACGTATATGTATGGGTTTTCTGTAGAAAAAGGCTGCCTCCATCAAAATAATTACGATACACGACGACATGCATGCATATGTACTGTATTTGTGTGTGGCAATGTTGTTTTTGTTGTAGCTGTTGTTGATGTTGTTGGTGTTGTTGTCATACTGAGTGCGTTTATGTGTAGCAATGCGTGTGCACAACAACAAAAAGTCATTTAGTTAAAAACCTGACTTTTTATTTGCGCTGCGGGCAGCCCCAAAGTTCAGGATCGCACCCAGCTCAAACCCTTAAGCCTCTCCACCCCCCACCCACCCCGCCCGCTCGGGTCGTGTTTGTCGGGGGTTTGGGGTCCAACCAGGCGTTGAACACTTCATCAACTCATCAGAGCGCGCCCTTTTTTGCATGTCCTTAACCGTTTAACGTTGCCCCGCCACGCTCATGAGCTGCCATTTGTTGTTGCCACTGCGGCTGTGGCTGTGGCATGGTTTGGCTTGGCTTGGCTTTTATTTCATTTTATTTTATTTATTTTTTGCGTACTTATATTTGCGCCCTAGCATTGGATCCAGTCACCGACTCCAACAGCAACAGCAGCAACACTCAGGCACAAACCAAACATAAAAAACACAAAATTACTCTTATGAAAATTAATAAGTAAACTTTTTTTTGCGCTCAGGTTTCCTCCAGAGCATGCGGTTAATATATACTTGTGTGATCAAGTATGTATATATATATATATATATACATATGTAAATATAAATATATGTATATATATGTGCTTGTCTATACTTATAAGTATAAATATGTAACCTTTTTTTGCTTCATTTGAACTCATTTACTGGATGTAATAAAAGTAATTGAAATTAAAAGTGAAGAAACATATTTGAGTGTGTGTGTGTGTGTGAGGATTTGTATGTATGTAAATATCCTGATATAAATGTGTTTGTATGTGGGTACTTCGTTTGCTTCTTTAAATTAATCCCTAAAGTAATTAGAAAAAAAGAATGCCAAATGAGTTCGAGAACCAGACGAACAGAAAGCGAGGACATCGATATTAAAGATGGGTGAATTTCAAATGGGACTTCGTGACACGAACACAACACTACTATGCTCGAAATGCTCCAAAAGATCTAGTAATAGCAACTGCAGTGTTGTTCCACTCAAGGGTCAAACTGGCCCATCTCTAATCGCAAATGTTGTCAGCGTAATAAGCAAAAGGTTCGTGCTAAGTGCATATTTTGTGCGTGGTTTCAAAACTTAAGCACCAGGGCAACCAGAGCAGTGGAGAGCAGGGTAGATGAGTGGAGAATGACAGCAAACGACCCTGAAACAAGACAAAATTTTCCATCTTAGTTCGTATAATATGCAATATGATTTTTAAAATGTGTCAAGTCAAATGGCTAAATCGTGAAAATAAGAAATTTCAGACGTTTTGAAAGATACAAATAATAATCATAGCTAAGACAAATATATATATAACTCATTAATTTGTCACAAATTTATGTTTTTTATTTCTCAATTAGCTAATGTAATTATTTGAAGTGGGCGGGCATTTTTTAGGGTGTTTTCAAAAGCTGTTTTTTATCCAAATGATTATGAATGAATAACAAAGAAACATTGCAACCTTTTGTAAGCTTTTTCGTTTTCATTTAATTTGCTCCAGGCTTAGTTCAAAGTTGAGCAAAATTAAAAAAAATTGAGTGCACTACAAATTTTAATTGTTTAACTTACTTGTTTTACGGATAAAATAACTTTGATTTAAATAGGAGTTATCTATTTTGTTTGAGTCTTAAAAACTTTTGTTGACTTGATGACAATGGTTAAAAAAGGATAATAAAGTTGGCACAAACGGTGTCATGGGAATTTTCGAATGGAAAAGAAGCTGAAAAGGAGATACAACTTCAACTTAGGTAGCAATATGCATCAGTATATAAATGAGTCAGCCGATGTGCTCTCCACACTTTGATGGGTATTGGGTATAGTTTGAAGATGGGATTGCTCTTGGGCAACAATAAAACTTGAAAAGTTTTTAAGACTTATACCAATATTTGGAAATGGATATTTACGCTTTCATATCTGACATAGACATGATGTCAGTGAAATTTTCGATTGTCTAATTAAGAATTAGATACAAGATCAACATAGGTATCAATGGACAGCATCAGTATGTAAATGAGTCAACCGATGTGCTTTTCACACTGTGATGGGTATTGGACACAGTTTGGAAATGAGATGGCGCTGAAGCAGCACAAAAAATTGGATTGCGTGCACCAGTCACACGCAACCCAATTAAATGGTGAGGCAAGACGAGTGGCCGTGTGATACGTGGGTGTTGCTGCATGCTGCCACCTTATTTACCTTTACTGCTGGCAGTGATGTCCGCTGTTGTCTGCAAGGTTCAAATGGCAGCGAAAGCTGCACTAGCTGAAGTCGGCAAAGTTGCTTTTGCTGCCTGCCTCGCGGTGTGTCACAGTTTGTGGCATGCTCGTAACTTTGCAAAAACAGAAAAAAAAAAAAGACAGCAAAAAAAGAAATGGTAGAGGCAAAAAGTTATGACTGCCAGCGGAAGCGGAAACGTTTTGGCAGCGTGTGAAATGCCGAGCAGCCCAAAACTAAAATGTCGCGTTCAAAAAGTTATGACTGTCGTTAATTTCAAGCCGACTTCTCGTACGCCAGCTGACATTGCAAAATGGAAAGTGCAGAATGGCAAATAGGCTGCAATTTGCGTTTTCGCTTTGAGTTTTAATTCAATTTCCCTTTGGGCAGCGAATAACAACACCACGTTACGCATACGCACCATGCACCTCAAGCTTTCCCGACTTTAAATACAACACTTCACACACACACACACACACACACACACACACAAGAACACACCTACATAATGTGTATGACAAATAAGCAATGGCTTTCACAGCATTTGACTGTGTTTATCTGCTGTCTCTAATGCAGCACGCCCCGGCACTAAGGCCAGATAATTCCCCAAAACGGCTGCTCATAATGGAGGCACACACACACACACACACACAATGCAACTGGGCAACCCAGATAGGAATGCAACTACTACTCGCAATGCCAATGCTTATGTCTATGGGAATTTCGATGGCGCGCATATTCGCAAATTGACGGCTTTTGCGTACCTTGTTGTGGCAATGGCAGCGAGTGCGGCAGGAGTGAGGGAGAGGCTGGGGAATATGGCTCAAAGGCCATACGGGCGTGGGTGTGGGCGTTGGCGTGGGCGTGGCACTGTGTCAGTCGCCAACTTCCGCACAACATTTATCATATTTTGGTTGGGGCGTAGAGTCGCTAGCCAGTTCAAAGTCCAACATTAAGTTCCAGGTATTTGCAACTTTTCGACAAAGGATTTTTGGCTGCAATCGCGGCCATAAATTATCCGCTCTCCACTGTGTCCCGCCCCGCTGCTATTGTTGTTGCTCTTGTGCTATGTGTGTCTACTTAGCGCATAATTAGCTGCATGAAATTTGATAACGAACCCGCAGCAGGCTATGCACTGGGCGCAAGGTGGCCAAGGCGTCTAAAGTGGCGCTCAAGCGAAAAATGCCCAAATGATGAATGTGGAAATAATGAACCAGCTGTAAATGCAGTCTGCAGAGCGAATGAGAATGAGTGAACCTTCACAGGTAATTGAAAGTGTAACGATGGATAAGTAGAAATTGCTTGCATAACTGCTTACAATAATCATTACAGAACTGATTTCAATCAGTTGTAATCTAAAGAACTATCTCATAGCTGCGGGCAGACGAGACTCCAGAACACATTCTGGAAGATTGTTGGCTAATAAGCAGACTGAGTGTCTCTCAGCTCAGGAAGCACCCTAAATATGAGTGAAATGAGATCACATAAACTGCATTGGAATTCATCAAGAATTCCAATTAATTTCCATGGAAGAAGCGCAACAAACCCAGCAGGTTACAATACTCAGTCTCTACATCATTAAAAATAATGAGAAAATAATAATAAAGTGAAAGTAAAGAATTCCATTTTGTTATATATCTGCTGTATTTTTCAATACCAATGAAAACCAAACTTCGTAACAGTCTTAACATATCCATAACAAGGCAAACAAATCGAAAGGCATTGAACAGATAAATAAAAGATCATTTCAGAAAATATAAGCCAACAAGATACAAGAATCGAAACCGAAGCAAATAAATATGAAAATAAATGGAAAGGCAACCAACATCATCAATGAATGAATGAATGAATGAACTTTTTTCGCGTTCAAGTTGTGCGTAAGAGGTCGCAGTTAGAGGTGTGTGTGTTTATTCTCAAGGGCATTAAAAAGTTTTTTTTTTTTTTGGAATAAACATAAAGGAAGTCATGTGAAATCAATTGCAAACAAAGTATCAATACAAAGGAAAACACATACGTGAAGCTACGCATCTGTGAATAAATAAATATAGTAGAGAGGGGGAGAGCATATATATATATACACGTGTCTATATATATATATGAATACATATTGAGAGGCGATAGTTAAAATCAGTTGCCGCAGGTAAAAAATGCTGAGGAACATCACCTGGTCAACTTAAAGATTAAATGCGTTGCAGTTGCAACCATGGAATGCAATAGCAAAGCGTCAACTCAAATAAATAAAACTGAAATACCATACTACAGATGGGACAGGGGGAGCGAAAGTGGGGTACGGTAGGCGGAAGATGCAGTACGACGACAAATATTGTAATCATAAATTTTCATAAACAATTTCGCTGGCTTGCAAGCGGAGAACGTTTTGTGTGGCTTTGTTTGTGCCCGGGTCCGTATCCGTATCCGGGTACGGGTCCGAGTCCGAGTCCGGGTGGGTACCACGACATTTATAATAATTAATTGTGCGCAAATATATGCCGCCAGTGGTCAGCGGAGGTTCCCACTGCTCTGCTTCTATTTGGCCCAACTACTACTACTAATAAAAGGCGAGGCGCACAGCAGACTGTGAGTTATTTGTGTCTCGACTGGCACATGGAGTCGCATGCATTGCAATAGAATTTATGGCACTACCAGCTTGTCCGGCCAGTGGTCAGTGAAGGTGCACGCCGGCGCTGTAGAAACAAAGCAGCAAACCAACAAAGCGCTTGTTTCGGAAGTGATACGCAAAAATGTAGCATACTTTTGTGCGCAACGGATGCTGAACAAGAACTGACTATCTCGGACGCCATCTTTTTGGAGGGCTCGCGGGCGCCCAACGCAAAAGCCAACAAATTGCAACATTTATTCTACAAGACGAATGACCGCTTGACAATTTATATGTGTGGCCATAATTTTGGCCCAGACGACAACATACCCAAAGTCCGGGCACCGGTCAGCAAGGATGGCAAGGGGACAGCTCATAATAGCCTAAAATTAAAAACAGTCAGTAGATACACACACACACAAACACACACACACACACATAAAAACACACAGCGCTGGGCAAATACGTAGGCACACTTCACAGTGTGGTGGCATGCTTTTGCGGCAACGTGTGAAATAAATTGCTAAATAAAATAAACGAGCAAACAAGCACACGGCGACAAATGAGTCAGCCACAAAAAAGACAACAACAGCACGCGAAACAGAATAGAGAAAAAATGCAATTAAAAACGATAAAAAAATAAACGGATGTGACTTTAATGGCAGAGGGCAGCATTTAATGGTCGTTACGGTAAGATTGTACATTTGTTGCCTGTAGGCCAGGGGCAACCGTAAGCATTTATATGACTTTACAAGTTCAATCAAGAGTCACACACACATACATATACACACTTTCGAGGAGTGCTGCTATAAACACAATTTGAGCCAACAGCTCACATAAGTCGTCGTTGACATATTCAAAAGCTCAACAGTGCTACTACGCTACTCCCCTTCAAATTTCGCCCAATTCTTCAACTGCGTGTCTATATCTGACTTTCCTAGCGGTTTTCCGTTTTACCCTACACGCAGATGAAAGAGTGTCTGATGGAGTAAAGTCATGTGGTCTAAAAATACAATAAATATATGTATAGAGTAGCAAATTATTGAGAAGAGATCACAACAATCGCATGCAGTTGGATTTGAAGAATTTTAGAATTAGCTGAGGCGATTATTTGGACCAGATACGCTTCAGTTAACTACATATGTCGTAAACAGAGTATCTCTCAGATCGAGCTTAGAGTTATTGTAGTCTTTTTTCTAACTTGTTTCTATTGTTTATGCGCTCTAGTTTATTACGCGTTACTTTTGCTACTGTTGGCCAATTTGGCCGTTAACTTTGAATTGTCAGCGAGCACGTCAGGCGTTGTCCTGCTGCGACTAAGGAGCTGCTCAGCTGGATCGTTGGCTGTCCAATATTATCGCCGTGGCAAGCACATTCCCCGACAATTAACACGCGAGCCACTTAAACAAACGGCGACGACAAAGGCGACGACGAATTGGCTGCGTAAATGGTGGCCACTTCAATAAAACTGTTCGATATGCAATGGCCAAGGGCCAGTTCAAATTCTCTCTGTGTGTGTGCGCGTAGGTGTGTATAGGAGGAGTTTGTGTGTGTGTATGTGTCTGTGTATGTATTTTGTTATGCTCCGTTTGTCTGCCCATGATTTGATTTATTTCGTTTTCATTCTTGTCGTTGTCGTCGTTGTTGTTTTCGTTTCCTTTGCTTGGCAAACCTGAACACCTGTTGTTGTCCCAAGTCCCCAACGACTTGCGTGCGCCGGCGCCTTTATTTTGGCCAGAAATTTAATTGCCCTTTGTTTTCGTCATCGTCAACATCGTTTGTACGGAACATTTATTTACATTTTGTTAACATAAACAATGCGTAAAAGTTCGATGGCTTTGGCCAGTTAGCCAGCCATTCGGTGCGGGGGTGTCTGGGGGTTGGATAATTTTGATTGCCAGCCCTTACTGCGGCACTTGGTTTTGACCTGCCACTCGCGTGCTGACCTGGCCAGCTAATAAGCTGCTCAGTTTGGTTATTTCGCCCACGGCGTGTTCCATGAAACTGGCCAGGAAATTGGCCATTGTTGTGCCTAATGCCTCTGCTTAAATATACCTGTCTGTGTGCCTGTGTATATGTATGTGTGCGTATTTCTGTGTAATTAATGTATAGCATGCAAATATTGACAATCCCACGCAGCTCGCCTCAAGCAAACACTAAAAATTCTCACTTTTTGCGTACACTGTAAAAGTCAATTAAAATGAAAATTAATTTTCATTGGGGCAGTGAAAGCCCAGCGGATATTGCTTTAAAGGTGCGAGAGCTGCCATCAAAGGACATGCCCATTGGGGCGTGAATCCTGTCATGCATTTAACAGCTTCAGACAAAAGCAATAAAGAAAAAATACTAAAGACATTCCGCTCAACTTATTGCGGTGTGAAAGCATCTTGCAAATTGAGCAATTTCCTGCGCCTGCAGATAACCAGCACCAGCAGCAAAACAAAAATTGCATATTTCTCAGTGCATACTTATTTAATGCGGCCTCAATATTCACTGTACTTTTAATATAATCCCATAAAACACTCATAAAATGAAAGAGGAGAATTAAATGAAAATCGTTTGTGAAATGTAACCGTAAAGGAATTTAATAGTTTGTGTCAAATATTTCTAAGAAACAGTCGGTTAACTAACTCAATGCCAATACACAGCCCCATAACTGCGAGGATGTGCCAAGCATTTGTGAAATGTAACAACCAAAATAACTAGACTAGGAAATAAATAATAATATGGCATTCATAATGAAAACATAAATTGTAAACTTCCGCTTTGTTTGAGAATATTCGCTCAATTAACAATCAACCGGAGCTTGTACAGTCTTTTCTGTTTCAAACATTTGTAGTTGGCTAGTTTCCCAATTCAAAGGGATTCCATGCACTGCATTTATTCGTCATGTTTTTAATAGATTGAATACAATAATTTCCAGCAATTTCCGTTGAATTTTCTAGGCAACATTTTCCCAATTACTGTGTTAAAACATAACTCAAAACAATCAAAATTCTAGTCCAAGACAAACTCAATAAAAGTATAAATGTTTTACGTACATAAACTAAATGGACAAGATTTAAGTCTACACAGTTGGATAGTTCATTATTAAATATTAGTTTGCTGTGCTGTTGATTTGTATTTTATTTAACCTCTGTCGAGGAATTTCAGTATTAAGGGAAAACAAGTGCACCATATACAAATTTGCACGCTAAAAATATATAATATTTAATTCAATTTGTATACACGTATTAAGATCAAATATTTGATATTAAGTCTAAAGTGAAATTAAATTTGCTGGCATATTTTTCAATTGACTTTAATTCCATGTTGTTCCAAGTGCTGTTGGGTCTCTGAGAAAATGCGAATATAAATTTATGATTCGAAAGAAATGTGACAAAAGCGCAAGCGCCGCTGCGTCGCCTGCAAAAGCAAACCACAACAGTAACAACAACAACAACGGCAACAACAACAACAACAAGGACAATGACACGTGACGTTGCTAGCTAGTAAACTGGTACTGAACTTGTCGTTGTCCTCGGCGTCGTCGTTGTCGACGTCGTCGTTGTCGCCAATAAGTCAAAAGTTGGAATTTCATTATGCCAGCCTAAAAGTAGGCAACGCATTTGGCAGACAAACAGCGTCAGCACAGAGGATAGCGGCTGGCAGACAGAGGATGGCGGATAGCGGATGGCGTATGGCGAACGTCGACTGGCAACTGAAACTAAAACCAAGCGCTGCGCCATTGGCTGTCGTCCTGCTGCACCCCTCATTTCAGTGGCAGCGCCCGGTCTGCGTCCAGGTCCGCCCACTGCCCGTTTTGAGCGACAGCATGCTCGGCAAATTTGTCATTTTGCCAAATGTGGAGCGGTGTGAGTTGCAATACGACGACATTGACTACGAGGCTGATTGGTAACCAGTTCGCGATAGCAACAAAAAATCAACTGCTCGCTGCGAAGTAAATAAACTTGAATTGTCGCCGACACACTCGAAGCAAAGAGGAAAAAAAAATTAATAAAAAATAGAATCACATAGATAAAAGATCTGAAAAGGCATTTGCAAAATATGAACTTCGATTTTTTAGATGCGTACTGCATTAAACATATGTGAATTAAACCATTGAAATCTTCCTTCTATTAACACTGCCATATCATGCAGATCGTAGATGTTACACGTTTTTTCTCCATGTGCACGGATTGGCATTGGTTGCCATGTTCGCGGAAGTAATAGAAAGTGAATTTCATGTTGCGAACACGAGTAGAAAATTAAATTCTTGTTTCGCACGTCATTTAAATTTGAAATTGTCAGCTTGTACTTGATATGTGTGCGAGTGTATCGCAGTGTGTGTGTGTGTGTATGTGAGTGTGTGTGTGTGTGTGTAAATGGGTAAGACATCAGCAGCAACTGTGGCAACAGAAAAACGATTAATTAGATTTGGATCGGAAGGCAGCTATTGACTCGACGCTTCCAGCGGTTATTGCGTTGTGCGTTCAATTTGTAAATGATATTGAGTCTGCCACAAGGCCAGGCATCAAATTAACTGACAAACACACAAGCAACAGCCATAATTTGTATAAAGTTTGAATGATCGAATAGCAAGCGCTGTAACCGCAGATTCGTGCTCACCTCTGAAATTTTCGAAATAATTTAATGACTTTTTAGAAAAACATATACCACGCTTATGTATTTCATTATGCGTTTTCTTTCTTTACTTAAAATCAGCTATTTATTTCTTGACGGACATTATTTGTCAATGGATTAATGTTTTGTACTTCAGATATTTTAAATTTGATATGAACTAATGCGAATGTTAATTAAAAAATTTGTATAGTATAATTTTCGGAATATTCATTTACATTTCAAAGCATAGCCAAGAACAAACTCGAAGTAATGGAAAAATACATAGTAAGAGGAGACTAGTTCTGATTACAATCTCACATTGTATATTATATTTATTGCTACTATCTTCAGTAGTCTGTTCACAATACAAATTAATACTTGTCATTGGAGAACGGCATATATTTCTTATATTTGCCCTTACAGGCATGAAGCACAGCTGACGGCTAATGCTACGGCTATATGTAAGATAGATTATATATTTTAATGTGACTATGTACATACCACAACTGAAGTTTCTTTATCTCTTATAAGCCTTAGAAAGCTGGACCCAAACCTATTCATACATTGATGTCTGCTTTTGTCTACTCCATTTTACACGTGCATAACTTTTTTGCTTCCAATTTTAATAAATAAAAAAAATGGTATTTAATACTTGTACAGGCCACATAGATCAATCAGCAAATGTCAAGTGAGCTTTCACTTAAGTGACGCGCAGACAAGGGAAGTCGTCAGCAGCAACGATGTCGAGTGTATAGCGCGTTTCGGGCTTAACCGAAGCATTATTGTCGCAGTTGGCGACGGAGACAACAAATCCAACGGCAAATGCAACAACAACATCAAGCACGAAAATTATATGCGCGATATTTCGCTATGTGTTTCTTTCGAATTGGGGTTTGGTCACTGGCAAATGGAGTCGTAAAGTCGTAAAAATTATTTTGTGACAAATCGTCCGCGTACGTGAGTCTCATTTAAATGCGTATACCTCCCCCCCAAAATGATATTAACAATTCAACGAGCAATGCGTAGGGGCAAAATGTGTGTGTGTGTGTGTGTGTGTGTGTGCATTTGAAGAGGGGGATGGAAGACAGTGAGGGTTCAAAGGCCAAGCCCAAGTCAGAGCCGCTGAAAAGTGCGCATCAAACTATTTTAACTATTTGCCCACGCACATGTCGCATGCCCCATGCTGCATGGCCCTTTGCCACATGCCACCCAGTTAGAGAATGCTAACAACAACGTGACATGGCTGGAAAGAGAGCGTCGAACTTCACTGCGAGTGATGTAATATGCGACTAAGCAGGGAAAGGACTTGGACTTGCTTAGCGTTAGCTAAGCTGTCGCCTGCATGCCGTTCAGCATGTGTTATGAGCCAAAAAGGAGGTGGCATCTAGCGGGTCGTGGTATGAAGCACGGTGCCTGTGCCGGGGTTGTGGGTTGGCTGCTTTTAAATTGGTGCGCGTTGCAAAGACTGTGCTCGACTTGTGCGTTAAGCGGCAAATTGCGTGCAATGCAAAATGGAAAATTGTGCGTGAAATGTAAAATACACTTAGTCGACTCACTGACAGCTCTCACACCGCTCTCATTTGCATTTGCATTGCGTGTCCATGTCTATGACCCGTTCAATTCTACGCCACGACTCCTCCTCATTCACTGACTGCGCCTACTCCGCACACCCCATTTTGTGATTGTGATTGCGTGTGTGTGTGCAAGAGTGCAATTTCATAGGGCATTGCAGCACCCTTTTAAGCAAATTAAGCATAAGAACACAAAGTGGACGCCATTATGTCGCAGTGCGTCGCCATCGGTCGAAAGAGAAAATTCAACTGTAGCGATAGAGTTTTTCGCGTTTGCAACTTTCTAATTTATTTATCGTCCACTCAAAAATGCGCACACACACGCGCTTAGAAACACACACACACACACACACACACATACACATATACATACACATATTTACATACACTCGCAGCGGCGACTGCTTTATTTGTATTTGAAGTGCGTGTAAAAGTACTTTTGGTTTTTATTGTTATTGCCACTTTTGTTGCTGGCCACTGCTTGTTGTTGTTTTTGTTGGTATTGCTGCTGCTGTTATAGTTATTGTTGTGGTTATACTACTCTTTGAGCTTTTAGATATGGCTGTTGTAGTTTTGAGCACGTTATGATAAAGCTTCCGCTGATTTATGCTAAGTACGTAATACTTACCCAAAAGGGCGCCTACATCACCATCTCAGTTCGGCGTCCATAAAATGGCAAATATTCATATTTACATGCGCATGTTAAGCCAAATAAATGTGGTTCGATGACTACATCAAAAAATAAAATAAATATACAGATATAAAGATTTCAGCTAGTAACTAAGATGTAAGAAAATCTTTCTAAGCAGCTTTTTCGTCACATAGGAATTTTAATGACTTCAGTCAATTTCATAAAATCCCTCATTAAATATGGTCTTGTGTAAATTGTATTATTCTTAATTTATTTTCGGCAACGATATCGATGAAACGACTTCAGCAATTTATATTCATGTAGTAATAATATATAGTTTATTTTATTATTATAAAATATGGCTTGGGCATAACGATATATCGATCATGCGTCTATCTTCTTACTTACTTCTCAATAGTATCGAGTCAATGGCAACAAGGACATGGAGAAGAGCATGCTTTGAATACTCATCGGAGGGAACAATACTTTCATGGATGGAAACAGACTTAGAATACTCACCTGTCTCTTGACTATCGACTAAGAAGTCACTTAAAATAAGTAGCTATTATCCGTAGCCAAATCTGCCGAATCAGTGATTTTATTGACTAATATACTTGCAAGAAAGTTGTTTAATTTTATATATATAGACAAACATTTTATCTAATTGATTAAACATAAATGCGAATTCATTACAATTGTGCTTTTTAGGTTGCAGTCGTTCATTTGTTGGGCCAATAAAATCCCAAATTAGTTGCTTTTCACCCAATAAAACGTCATATCACTGCTCGGTCATAAAAAACATCGAGTCGAGAAAATGTTACCAATTGTTTCGCCAATTGTCTCAATGCGCATTTAATTTTACCAACACGAATCGTGTCTCTGTTCCGTGGCACGGGACTATTAAGCAATGGAGGCATGCGGCAAGCAAACGATGCGTAACGGAAGTTTGTCATTTATAGTCTCTTTGTGACGGTAGCAAGTAGAAATATGAAAATGTCTCATTGATTAGCGCGTGCCATTTGCCTATCAAGAAAATGTCATAAATTGACTGCCGCCAGGAAATGGTAGCTGAAATTCATTTGTTATACGCACAGCGCAAGAAAATCAACAAATAAAATCTAAATTTTACATTCAGTTTTGTCAGTCTCAATGAAATGGGTTAAATAAATCGATAATAAACAGGCGTGAAAATATGTACAATGCGCAACTTAATAGCTACAAATATTCGTCGGACGTCGGTCGGTGTGGGAACCAAAAATAATAAAAGTAAAATAATAATAATCGACACCTTGCATAGGTGACAACATTTCAAATTGTCAGCGAAACTATCACGATAATTGTTTTTCATGTCGACATATTGTTGATTGACTCTGAGGGCCACTGCGTTGGTGGGGGAGAGGGGTGGGGCTGTGGCATACTACGTGGTTAGTCCTATCAATTTGGGTATTATGCAAAATGTTTCGTGATCTCAATGGAAAGGATGAAAGGTTTGATATGCGATGTCTGACAAGTTGTGACTTTGTTCGTAATTGATTAACTTTGATTCGGATTTACAGTGCTGTACGATAATCGCCTGGCAGAGACATGTGTAAGTACCCGACTTGCAGTTGTTTGACAAAAAAATACAATTAAATTGCTTGCAACCGAATTTGTGATTGCATTCGGTAAGCAATTTGTGCAATTTCAGAAGCAGCGTTGAAAGACATGACACAATAAATTATTTATGCTTTGTTTCTTCTTTAAAAATGCTGCCTTACGGCTCAGTTATGAAATGTGGCAATGTGAATGGGCAGAGGCCCAAAAGCATTTTATTAATGAATGTATTGCCAAGTGCTTGTGTGCGTGCAAGTGTGTTAGTGTGAGTGTATGTGTGTGTGTGTGTGAGAGTCTTTGTGTGTTTATTTCTGAATTCACGTTTACCACTTGACTGCTCACACAGCCAAGAGCTTGGTCTTGAATGTGCTTACATATTCATAAATGCATAAATTGAAGGTAAATTCGCAAAGAAAACATTTCACATCACTTTACATTAAAACTTTGCGCTCTTCTCTCATTCTCTCTCTCTCTCTCTTTCTACTGCTCTCTTACCATCTCTTTCTGAACGATTATTTTCTTATAGCCACCTGGCATGACCCAGCCTGCATATATACCTCTTCTCTATGTTGTTTGCTTTTAATTTTCGAATTTTGAAATAATGCCTGCAGTTATTTGCTTAAGTGTGCGTATAAAAATCGAGTATACGCACTGATAACGTACCATTTTAGCCCATTGTAAATCAACTCCTTTCACTGCCGGCTATATAGCACGATGTGAAAGTGTGTTCAAGTACATGTGTCTGTGTGTCTGCTCCTGCCAAAGCCATCAGTGTATATATCTCTATTTGCACTTCTGCCAGTGGCATAGCAAGGGTTATGCTTAAAATGGCTCTTAGCCCGATGATGGATTCTTAATGCCGAGTATACCAAAGTGAATCACAAACTCAATGCTGCACAATTTTTTCCAGTTGTATTTCAAATAAAATTAGATTATTTTTTAAGTAGGCATATAAATTTAGAGTTGCACATTCGTATTTCTAACCCCCCTGCGCTAATTTTGACTGTGGTCAGCTGGATAATAATGCTTATCCTGCGGTTGTATATCATTTGGGAAACTCATAGCACGATTATTTGCATACAACAGATGATGTTGTTCCCATTAAATCATGGGTAAACGCAATACATTCAAAAATGTATAAAATCGCATAAGGAAACATTTTGATATTTCAGCCAAGAAGAGCGGAAATCGCAAAAAATCAACAAATCAATTGCTGTATGCAATTTCAATAGCTATTCTAATTTGGGTTAACGCAGCTCTCAACTCATAAGTGGCATTTAAAGTCGAATAATGAGCGAAAGAAAGAAACAGACTAAGAGAAAGAGAGAGAGAGAGAGAGAGAGAGAGAGAGAGAGATATTGAGCGAGTAAGAGAAATGATTTGCTATATGACAAGCAACAAAAAATCCACGCGCTAAACAATTAACAACCAAAGCAGACAAAGAATGCGAAATGCGCAGTTAACTAATCTAATTAGGCAAACAGCAAGACATATATGTATGTGTATTTGGGTATTTCTGTCTGTGTGAGTATGTGTGTGTATGTGCGCTCTGGCATCGTAAAATTAGTTTTATGACAATGCATAAAAATGTTGCATGAAATTAATGAGCAAAAATTAGATGAGGAAGAGTCTCTAAGCGCCATGCCTTCCCAGGCACTGGGACCCTGCGCCACCCAATCCACCATTTTGCCCACACCGACGATATCTCTAATATTCAATGACCGCAATTGACATTTATGGTGAGGCGGCAGCCTCGCGTAATCGAAATAAAATGCAATTAATTGAATTTATTGTTGCATTTGTTGCCATTGGGCGCATTAATGTCAAGTCAAATGACTGGCAGTAAAGACAAGAGCCAATCATATGAGGCAGAGTACCCATGAGGCAGATTCGTGCGGGCTAATTTGGCCCACGTTTGGGCCAATAAAAACTAGTGCGGAAGTTCGGAGCAACATTTGTAAGTGCTTCGCATTGAGAGAGAAGCGAGTGTCAGCTTTGTCGACAGGTCCTGGCATGGTGCAACGATAAATTTATGAGCTTTATAATACACATGTCCCATCACTATAAATCATATGTCAGCCGCCGCAAAGTTGGAGGCACAACTGACAGTCCACCAGCTGAAGGGAGGGACCACGAATGAGATAAATGTCCTTTTTGCCACGCAATGCAATTTTCAAATGTATTTCAAATATTGCAACATGGCAACTGTTTCGAATCGCATTCAGAACTTTCAGAAACACACACTCACAGACACACACAGACACACATATATGTGCATACTTATATGTATTAACTATATGTGCCAATTGCGAGAGAAAGGGAGAGCAAGAGAGGGAGAAGGCGAAAGATAGGGAGAGAGAGATTGGACACAGATGCAATATTTTCAGCGGCTTTTGGGTTTTAGTATGCTAGCCACTGAGCCTTCATCCGGCTTGTTCACTTCCTAGTCATTCAGTTTTGGCATCATAGCACATTGTCACCGGAAGTACCACGCAGACTCACACACATATACACTCACACACACACGCATATTGCACTGCCAGTTAGCAGTTGTCTTGGCAGCAGAACCGCTTTGGCCTTTGACTTTGTCCAGCTGCTGCGTTTTCAGAGTGTCCGTTTCATAAATCTATATATAATATGTCTGCTACATATATGTTTATATACACACATTTTATAGCATATACTCTGAAAGCTTAACTTTTTATTTTGTGTATACTGAATCGGACATTGGCATGCAATTTGTGCGTTTGGCACAGCCGATACGAGGTCTGGCCCTGGACACGGCTTCTTTAATGTTGGCTGGCTATTTGCTGTTCATGTTGATGTTCATGTCCATGTCCATGTCAATGTCCATACGCGAGTCCTTTTTGGATTCATGTTGAGAGCTGTATGATTATGCTCATTTTTATAATAATGTGACAGGTATCACAGCCAAAGGTCAGAGCTAATGCACCGGACATCAAGGGTTTGTCGTTAAATTCACATTTACGAGCAGCGTTGTTCCAGATTATATAAATGTCTTCTTTTTCACTACTTTATCTTGAATTAGTAGTTATTTAGAGATTTGCTGTCAAGTGATAAATGTCGATATTTTCCCTTCTTCATCGCCTCTTTTTTATTTCTTGCTGTTTTTCCTATTCATCTAATTTTCAGCGGCATCTGTCCTTGGAGCATCCAGCTGACCAAATGCAACACGCTCCAGACCCAAAGCGACCTTTCATGTGTATGTGTGTGAGCTGGCATCGGTTAAATCTAACAAATGACACAAAACTGCCAAAACGAAATCACTTTGAATGTCACTTGGGTTTCGTCATTCGACCAAAGTTGCCAACTGTCTTGCCCCACCGCATCACAGCACCATCACAGCACCACCACACCACCACTCACTGTCCCCTAACACCTGCGGGGCCCACCGAATTTTTGACATGTGCCATTATTAGTTCAGCACTCTGACATTTTTTTCTGCTCGGGCGAATCCTATCGGGATTTTTTGGCATTGTTTTTTCGTTTCGCAATGCGTTCTAGAGTTTTTATGACCATAAGAGTTTTACTTCTCAGATGGATGACAGCTATAAAAGTACACACACACACACATACAGATACTCAGGCATAGCCTTGACGTGGCGTGGCCATTTTATCACACGAACACACATTGCTCATACGCAACGTTGGCCACAGGCTTCCTTTCATGCTTCCTTGCTTGCCTGCCTGCCTGCCTGCTGGGTCTGGCCTCGTTGGCTGCACTAATTAAACTTGTGCTCGGTTGTTATTATGGCTGCATTGCATGGCATTGGTTAATGTGTGTTACAGCGACATGCCCAGGCGCCATAACTGACGCCCACCTGAGACCCACCTGTTTTAATGCCGTTGTCGCATTGTCTTTTCGAGGCCTTCGAGTCTGGTGCCCATTAAAAAAAAAAAAAAATAAAGAAAAGGTCTGCGGCGAACACGTTAAGCATTTATGTGTGCGCATCTAATTAAAATAAGTTCGCATGGCAATGGCACTTCAAAGTCTAAATTGTCGTTATGGCTTATTTCGTTTCAACTGCACACATACACAGAGCATGCCCCAAGGCGCTGCGGCGGACAGGTGGCCCCTCACTGCTGACTCTGGGGCACAGCAAGTCAGCCAGTCAGCTACATCAAGGGACAACATTAAAAGCGCGTGTAACGCAACAAAGCCAACTATCTGAACACAAAGTCTGTTGTGCCACTCCCCCCACCCACACCATCCAACTTGCTACTGAATGTCCCCTGAATGCCCCCCTCAATGCTCACCTGCATTGCCAACGTCCTGTCTGCCTGCCCTACAGATACGTAATTATAATATTTTTTATTAGCTTATCTGATACGCAAACAACAAGGAAATAACATAAATTCACTTGCCGCTGCTGCTTTTGCCAGGTCCCTTTGATTCGCCTGGGTCCGGTCTATTAAAAATAAAAAACACAACACACAAAAAAAAGCATTGAGGGTGAACTGTTTGAAGTCCTAATGTTAACAGGCAAATGCTCTTTCTGAGTCTGGAATTGAATTCTAGCTGTAAATGTACTACAACATTGAAAAATATTTAATTACTTTAGTTGATCGATTGAAGACTGCTAATTAGCTAAGGCTTAAAAAAAAAATGTTCTGATATACATAAAAGCTATTTACCTATCAGACTTCAACTATCCTATTCTAAAAGAGCTATATATTAAAATATTAATCACTTAATTTATGCATATTATATATTAAAGCAAACAAAAGAAAATATATCAAATTTTTGCATTTAATTTAGAAAATTATAAATACATTATGCATTTAATTTACAATATT
This sequence comes from Drosophila grimshawi, assembly GCF_018153295.1. Lineage (NCBI taxonomy): Eukaryota > Metazoa > Arthropoda > Insecta > Diptera > Drosophilidae > Drosophila > Drosophila grimshawi. The sequence goes on from NW_025063098.1 coordinate 22,444,073, forward strand.
TATATATATACACAATTGAAGTTTACTTAAATTCTAGTTACTGTTGTATTGAGAAATATACAATGCCCTGCCGCATTTGAAGGGTATGTGAGCAAAAAACTTGTTCACTTTAATGCACACACACCTATACAGCCAACATTATGTTGTTATTGCTGCGGCGGCCGCGCATTGTTTATTATACATTTTAATATATGTATGTATGTGGGTACTTTTCAGGCAGTGCGGCAAGCACAGGTAAAAGATACTCATAGAGTGACCTGGCAGTGGCAGGGGCAGGGGCAGGGGCGCACTGTCAGAGCACCCAGAACAACAACAACAACAACAACAATATCAAAAGCAATAGCTTCGCATCTTTGCTGCTCAAAACCTGGCAAGGTAAGGTAGACGGTGGACCTTGAGCCCCGGCTCGAGTCGCAGTTGATAATATAAATGGAAAAACGAAAGGTCGACATTTATTATGAGGCTTTATCAGCAAAGGACATTTGTTCTGTTTCGTGTTATGAACTGGGTATATTATTTGGCTACTCGCACAGCAGCCGGACATCACAACGACCACGCCACAACGTTGCTTGTCCGTGTGTGTCTATGTGTAAAGTTTTGGATTCATGATGTCCCCGTTGTGGCCGGCGCGTGTTCTCCTGGGGTGGCATCTGTATCAGTTAATGGACATAAGCGTCCGGTAATATGCCAGCCACGGTTACACTTGGCCTCGACTCGTCCCAAAAAATAAAGAACAAAATGTAACCAACAACATCCAAAGCAGGAGAGCTCCTGAACATCATATTATTAGAATCGAATTTTTGTGCATTATTCAAATGACTAAATCGCACTCACTAATTAGCGTCCTTCCATTTTGCAATGAGCCAGTTGTCAGTGTGGAAGCAAACATTTTTAGCTGATTTGAACATGTTCATTGTTCATTCCTAATTCCAAAACCACTTATTCGATGCCAGACCAGCCATCAGCCTCGGGGTTGTCGCATCTGCCAGCCGGATGTGCAGCCACTCAGGGTGGCTGCTGCAGATGCAACTGAAACTGGCTCTCACTGCATGTGGTCGATTGCCAGACAAGCCCTATGCAGTGCCACGCAGAGCAGGAGCGTCAAGATCTCAGTACTTTGCTATTTGCGCATTTCCGGTTTCCGTTGCAGCTGCACGTTCTCAACGAACGAACTCAACTCCCACGACGCCACAGATACATTCTTTATGTGCAGCAAATATCCTGTTATACACCGAATGCTTCTTATTCCACTGTCGTTGTCGCTCCAGCTAGGCGATGGCTCTGTGTATGGGAATTACTAACTAAACAGGCGGCATCAGCATCGAAAACAACAACAGCAATAAGGAACACAAGAGCACCACACCGTTAAGGTAATGCACGTTATGTCGTCTGCATTCCAGAATGCAGCATCGCTTCGAGCTCCAGTTGATGGCGTCCATAAAGTCTGCAAAAATATTATGATGTGTGCATTGTTTAAGGTACCCACCTATGTCAGAATGTGTAGGTATGTGTGTAAGTATGCGCCCAGGGGCTTGACGTGTGCATGGCAAGCCTCAACACCGGGCGACCAGCCTCCTGCCCTTGCCCTCGCCTCGCCCAAGTCCTTGCCCTTGCCCTTGCTAAACCCATCGTTACATTTTATGTGGCAAGCTTTAGCCAATGTTTTCAGTTGATTCCATTTGTGAGCCGTCCCAAAGCTGGTAATGGCCAAAACAGAATCCTAAGCTTGGTTATGGGTTTTAGGTTATGAAACCATTGGCATAATTATTGAAAAGCATTACAGACTAAAAGAGTATTAACATTTATAATGTTAATCATTGAAAGGCAAAAACCTTTACCTTTAAAGCCTTTTGGTATAAAATATCTGAGCTGGGAATTTCAAGTTGAAATAAAATAAAGCCTATGGAAGTCTAACTGCGCACGCCTCCGAGGAAGCTCGGGAGGTGAAGTCGGAGTCGGAGGCAGCAAGTCGGTGAAATCAAAGTCAAATGTAAGTAAATAAAACATATTGTTTCTTATATAGGAAGACATTTTGCAAAATTGCCACGATTTGCAATGCAAATCAAACATAGCGCCATTATTTCACTCACATGCACATACACACGCATACATTCACACACACACACATACACACAACCACGCGCAAATATGTATGAAATGAAAGTGAAACCATGGCGCATATGTTGCTTCAAAAGCACATGAACATCTGTCTGCCCGTCTGCCTCTCTGCTGTGTGCTTGAAATCATTGCGATAATAACGCACACACACACACACACACACACACACACAATAATAGAATGAGTGTGTGTGCTGGTCTTAACCTGCGGCAAAGAGCGAAATAACAACTACAGCAAAACGACAGCAGCCATGGCGTAAAAACAAGTCCAAAAAGAACAAAAAAAAAAAAAAAAAAATTGGCAAAAAAATATGTTTAAAACATTTTCCTCCACTTTGCATTTTTACGTTATTCACTGCTCGCTGCTCCTGTTACCGGCAGTCATCCGGAGTACACTCTGTCCCCAATTCCCCACGGCAAGCATTTGCTTTAACTGTGCGTGTTTTCATTTCGTCGTCGTTTCTTTTTTTCTTTCTTTTTTTTGTTGTGTTTTTGTAAATTTTTGATTTGTTATTGTTGCACGTGTTGTCTTTTGCCATTGTTATGACAATTTATGCTTGGCGGGCAAACGAGCCTCAAAACACACTGTGGGGTTACGGTACTCCAATCCATACACACACACACACAGACACGCACCATGTATATGCAGCTAAGTGGGTTGCTTGCTGAGCACCTCAAGAGCAGGTAGGTTATCAGTATGTTGCCAAGTTGTAGCCTGTTGTCCAATGACTTCTGGTTAACGGAAAGCGTACAAAAACAAGGCCAACACAGACATCCACAGCAACTCTCGAAATTAACATAACCAACCAGAATTCCGCAACAAGCCTAACTGTGGCTTGACAAATATTTGTGTTTTGATAAGAGCATTCATTTGGTATGAATGATAATTATTTGAAATTAAAATGCAATTTTCGTTGTTATTTTTACAAAATTTTTTTGCTTGTTTTATTTGTTTTCCTTCAATATATTTATGTATACATAATATAAGTTTTTTTTTTTTGTTTTTTTCTTTTTAGCCGTTTATTTTTATATTATATTTACGTGTTACTTCTATTCATAATTTCTATGTTGCAATAGTTGTTTTGCATGTTGCTTTTTTTTTGTTTTTTGTTTAGCTTTGTATATTTTCTTAATGTTTTTTTGCTAGCAACTCGCCGACTATCTCCGAACTTCTGCACTGGCCTTTTATAACAACATTCGAACATCATTTTTAGTAGCCTGCATTTTTTTTCTTCTTGTATATAATTTGTATAATATTTCGCTTGCCTTTAATTTGGTTTGTTTTTGGCGCGTTGGTATACAAAAACGCAGCCAAATTTTGAGTTTTTCATTTTTTTATTTTATTTTTTTGTATTTTTTTCTTCTTTTTTTGTTTTAACTATAAATATTTTTTTCTTTTTCTTTCATTTCATTTTGGGAGTTGCTATGCTTAATTTGATTAACCTTTTAATATTCGTTACGTTGTTTCACATGTGATTTCTTATGCAAACGCCATTTGTATAGATGTGACTGTATATGTGTGATGTCTATGTTTAATGTCATATTTGTATTTATGTTATGTATATACATACACATAATTGTATATATTATATATTGTTTTTGTTTTTGTTTTTGTTTTTGTTTTTGTATATTTAAAACATAGCTTATGAATTTGATTTCATTTATTTTGTTTGGTTTTCATTTTGTTTGGTTTCCACTTACGTTTTGCTTCATTTTTGCTTCATATTTTTCCTGTTTGCTTTTTGGTTTTATGTGTGTGTCTCTAATCCTTGTCCTCAAACACACTCAAACATTCTTAAATTTCTACAAAATATTTGCAGTACTGCAGTCGATATCTATTTTTTGTTTACTTTATTTTCTATTTACTTAACATATTTTATGTGTTAATACATATATGTATATATGCATATATATAGTCTACACATACATTTACTATATTTTATTTCTTACTTCGTGTGTGTGTGTGTGTGTGTGAATGGTTGTGTGTGTGTAAGTGTTTGTGCGTGTGTGTTGTTTTATGATTTTTTCCTGTGCACAGATTATCTGTGTCTTTGTAGTATGATGCTTTCCAAAACCTACTATGCATGTTTTGTAATTTTTTTTTTTGTATTTTTTTATTAGCAGTTTTTGGTTATTTGCTCATCGTTTGATTTCTTCTATATTTGCATTGTGTTTACAATCTTACTATGATTTTAAATGCATAAAATGCATGCTAACGCCCTCTGGAATATTGCACAAAAATATTATGGATCGTTTCATTCGAATGCATTTCGCAACTGGTTCAAATCTTCTCTCGCTGGCTCTGTATGTATGTACTATTGAAGGGTTTTTTTCTAGCTTTACTTACATTGCTATTATATATTTAGTTTACTAGTTTAACGTTAAATATTTTGGGGATGGTTTATTCATTAATATATATAAATAATTAATCTCATATGTTTGTGTATACCTTAGCATATGAGACGACACATAACATTCCGCTGACCGTCCCAATGATTTCTTCTTGAATTAACTTTGCCAGTGGTTGTCTTATGAATCTGTTAATTGTTGTTAGACAACAGACTGTGTTTTATAGGCATTCGACAAAACAAAATCCCAAAAAAAAGTACATTTATTCATAAGTTTTCCTGTTACAATGAATGTAATTTATGTTGCGCTCATTGGTTTCTTGTTAGCTAACAAATAAACCGCCTCAATGTGGTTGGTTTGGTTTTGGGGTTTGTTTTGGGTGTCGGTTTGAATTTGAGTACTGCTCTATGTAAATATATGCTATGTAATTATTTATACTCGTATTGTATTGTTGCTTAAATAATACTTTTATTTGATTGATTTTCGGTTTTTGCTTTGTTTTAATTTGATTTCATTTTCATTTCATTTAATTTAATTTATGCTACGTGCCTTAACTACAGACTGACCCTTGGCCCAATCTTCATCCATGTTTGTCTGCTTGTTTGTTTGTTTTTGAGTGTGTCTGTGTTCTAAAATTTTGCTAATGCTCCAGCTTCTGCTTTTCAATAATTACACACCAAATTGACTAAATTGTAATTGCAGTTTCTAATTATAATCTACAATTGGTTTTGTATCTCTCTTCGTTTTGCTATTCCCTTTCCACATTGTCCAAAACTAGAAACACTTTAATTTTAATGTTAATGATAAATGAGACCCAAATATAAACAAATTATAAATTTACAGATATATATATATATATCAATTGAGCTATGAAATTATTTCGTCCCAGTGAGAAAATCACCAAGATACTTATAACACATATTTTGTATTGTTGAAAAACAGAAAACAAAAAAAGACTGAGTAAACTGTAAAATTATAAGGGAGTATTACAAACATCAATTGAATGAGTACTTAGTAATTTAGTGGTCAATTACCTTGTCCAATGTACTCACTTAATGCATACAATAAACCCCTCAATCGGTTGGCCTCCTGCTTTGGTTAACCTTATTTGTAATTCTTCGTATATATGCCTATAAATATGCTGTCATTTTGTTTTGTTTTGTGGTTGTTGTCTTTACTGTATATATATAAATAATTAGTATTTGTATATATATGTAGACGTATATAAATGTCTTAGCACATTCAATAGTTGCACAACATTAATACTTTTTTTTTCGATTTTTTTGTTTTAGTTTTCTTTAATATTTTTTTTATATTTATATTTATATTACTTTACTATATCTTAATATTTATATATCATTATAGATTTAGTTTCCAACTCTGGGTTAGCTTCTATATGGAAACTACTCGTTTAACTCTTTACTGATATGTTGCGCAAACATTAACAAACAAACCAATAATAGTTGTATATAATCTGTTATCTTTTTCTGTATAGTATTTTGTTTCGTTTTAAATATAAAGTTTGCTTTCATAAATGTGCTGATTTTTATAGCCAAATTTCATTAACTTTTCTTTATTGGTTTGGTCAACAATGTTTTAAATTTTTATCTGCCTAAGTTATCGTTTCCTTAACAAAAATCCTTTTTTTTTCTTATTTTTATATTTATGTATTTTTTTTTTCATAAACAAAATAACAACACAAAAATGCAATTATCGCATCAGCTATAATCTTTGAAAATGGATCGCCCGGTTTTGCCTCTTGTTTAAAATCACATCTACATCTATTTCGTGTCCTATCATGTTGAAACATGCATTGCCTCTCATAGTCCAACTACTCTGTAAGTTCTAGTGCTAAAAACATCTTAATCTTAATATACATTACAACTCGCTAGTTTCTTAGGCTAATATGTCTGTGTCATGGTTCGATTAGGTTAGGTTAAGGTTATAATCAGCGATGCTGCGTATGTGAGCTCGGTTAGCTATAGACATGCATGCACAACATTCAATTATGTATTTGAACTATAGTACTACTTGCCCCTATAACCCTAAATACTTTTATTGCACATATCGCCCATGTGCAAAATTGCAACTAAATTTGCTTGTGTGTATATAAAATATATAAAATGCCCACACATAAAAAATTAATAAAAAAAAATATGAAAACACAAAAAAAAAACAATAAGCCAAAAAGATGGAGATAAAACGCGCAATATGCAAATCGAAACCCCCGATCTCCACCTGGAGCCCCTTAAATAGCACATTCTGACTGAAATGATTTTTAGTTAAATTGCTCGATACGTACTCGTACTACACACGACCTATTACATGTTCTCTGGTTGAATTTTTGTTTTGTTTTTTGTTTTTTTTTTTTTTTTTTTCATTTTAATTGGTTTTCATTTTGAACAATTATTTGTGATTTATCATCCAAGACATACTCGCACATATGTACATGTATATGTCTGTATGCGTAAATATACGTAGAACACTTACATAAACATTATTTTCCATGTGCCTGTTTATATATATATATAATTGTATATATATATATATATATATATATATATAGATTTATACTAGATTACATATATGGCATAGATGCATGTATATTTACTATGCTATATGTGTATGTATATTTCTAAATATGTTGATGTATTGATGTACGTTATATAAGCATGTTTTCTATCTTCTTTTTTCTCTTAATACTTACTATATAAACCATTATATTTCTAATTCACTTTTATGTTTATGTCTTCTTGTATGTGTCAGTGTGTGTCTCTGTGTGTGTATGCTTGTGTGTGTGTGTGTGTGTGTGCGTGAGTGTTTCTGTTATAACTAACTCATGTTTGACATTTGCTGAACTGCGATTTCCATTGGCCTGCCAGACGAACACACACTCAGACGGAGAGCCATATGGAGATGATAGTACGTAGAGCCCTATAATGACTCAGCTAGTGTGTACTTCGAAAATTCTATTTGTTCTATATGAGAGTATGCTCGTATGAGTGTGTCTGAATATTTGCATCTCAATTATAGTATAATCTGGAGGGGGGTATGTGAACAAATTTCACTAACTATTTCCCTTTATGTCTCTCTGACTGTTTTGTGTGGTATGCGCTAATTGCTGTTTGTTATTTGTTGTTGTTTTTGTTGTTTGTTGGACATGCATAAAATTAAACAGGACCTTCGGAATTTGCATTATAGTATTTTTAGTTGTTTTGGTAAAGCGAATTGGATATGCGCTCATTTAATTGCTATATGTATATGTATTTTATTATGGCTTTGCATTTATTATGGCTAATATCAATTAATATCATTCGATGGCATATTTTGATTGTATTCATTATATGTACGAGTATATTAGTATATGCATGTACTTGTGTATTGGCGTTTCCTCTAGTGTTTGCTAATCTCTGTTCCCCAAACATTCCACAAATCTTTTACACTCGTTGTTTGTTTGTTTGTTTTTAATACTCATTTGTATGGCTATAAAATATGTATAAAAACTCCAACGAACAAAGCGACGAAGCGATATGACATTTAACATGAATGTATTTTTGAACTGAGCACAACAAATATTGATTTGTGGATGTAGATACTTTACTCCTGAATATAGCAAATGACAAGTTGAAGGGACTTGTGGAACAGCTGGGTATTAACTATATGTATATATATTTTTACATAATTCGGATCTTGTCTTGCTTGTTCTAACACAATAAATTTGCAGCTAACCATTCATCTTCCTGCAACTGAAATAAAAACATACACGTTTTATACGTTTATTTAGTATAAAAATTTAATATAATAATAGTTCGAAAGGAAGTCAAAATATTTATGTGAGAATTGGGTAATGTTGCTTTGTACATGTCTTTTGAAGAATTTTGCAAATCGAGTGAACTCATGAAATCATAACCATTATGAAATTATTGCAAACTGAGTAAAAATATACAAGAAAAAAGAAATAGGTGTTTATCTTTGCTGCTATTAATTACAAAGCCTGTGAGACAGATAAACTTAAGCTTCATGTCATTTACATCGAGTTCAAATTTCGAGTTCAAGTTTGAGATTAGCTTGTGGCTGGATTGCATTGGACTCTGTTGTGCTTGACAACAGCATTTAATAAATAGTTACGAATATGTCATATGTTCTTTCAGATACCATTAACTGCGAGTGCTTGTGGCTGTATTTGTGTATGGTAGGGCTGTCTGTATGTATGCATGTGTGTATTAAGTATGTAGCTGTATGTAGGAACATGTCTTTCAATTACTGAGCAATCACAAAATAAAGTTCTATATAGTTATTTGAGCATTAGTGCGTTAACTAGTATGTGGCTTGCAATGGGCTTACAATTCTTTGTAACATTTTGTTGCAGACTTTAGGAAAATGATAGCAGGAAATGTCGAGTTTGCCAATAGTTTGGCTAGGCTTGGCAGTAGTCTAGTGTTTGTAGGTTGTGTGTGTGTGTGTCAGAGTGTGTGTGTGGGAGTGGGTGTGTGTGAGACTCACATCGCAATGTGATGGCGTTCTCATCTAGATCTACGATAGTAATAGGCACTAGTGCTATGTGTATTATCATTCTGATATTAAATAGTCTTATAGTGTAAAAGTACATGTGTGTGTGTGTGTGTGTGTGTGGTATATGCTGCTAGGCGACTATTGAAAGCTGCGCACAAAAGAAGACAATGCTAAATAATATGCGAGTACGAGTACAATTACTGTTATATGTGTGTGTGTGAGTGTGTGTGTGTGGGTGGGAGAGTGTGCTAAGGGGCTCTTGGGGACGTCTGGGTCTGTTATGTCTGTACGCGTGTCAGAGCACATACAGTCATATAAATTTGGCTAAATAAAAGTGTGTGTACGTGTACGTGTCTGTATCTGTGTGCGCGAAATTAATTTTAACGCACTTTTAATTATGTTTATTTTTATTTAATTCCACGCTTGAGTATGTAACTGTACGTATGTGTATGTGTATGTGTATGAGTGTGGTGGTTAAGTGTGTGTGGGCTGCTTTGCACAAATACACACAGAAAACAGCATACCTAATTTATGTTTATCCCTTTTTCACCAAATTGCTTTTTACTTATGTACGCAATATATTTTATTTGTATTTTCTTTCTTCATTTTTTTTTTTTTTTTTTGATTTTCTTCATATTTTGATCAATTAATTATAATTCTTTATATACGCAGCATGCTTAAAACATTTATATAAAGCATAAATTTGTATATGTATGTGGGATGTGTTGCGATCTGTCTTTGTATGTTATAAGCAACTTTGAAATTTTTAAATTTAAATTTTACTTTTAATTTTTATTTATTTTTTACTTTTATGTTTTTTTTTTTTTTTGCTTTTAAGGCTTATTCAAGGACCGCTTACAACTGTTTATGGACTAAATGTAGCATAAACAATTGTAAATGTTTTTTGTGTGCTTTAGCATAATTTTTGTTGTGATTCTACTTTTGGGTTTTGGTGCAGCACTCAACATTCGTTGGACGCCAAGCTGACGTCAATTGTTAATTTTTCGGCGCATCGCATTTATTTACAGCTGATTTTGGTTTTGTTTCTGTTCAGAACTTCTGCTGTACTTAAAAAATTTGGATTTTTTTTGTTTCGTTTTTGTTTTATATTGTTGCTTACTGTGCCTGCAAAAGTAAAGGATAAACCTTAAAAAATAATATGGGTGTTAGTAAAAAGTTGGAAAAAAATAGAAGTAGGAATAAAATGATTTATAATGCAGAGAAAACATGATGCAACATTGTGTTTATGGTTTGTTCCAACAACACTTTTCTGTTGTGCAAAAAACATAATTGATTTGCTATTTAATCTATGTGAGAGTTAAGCAAATGCAAAAGCTTACAAATAATTAAAAAAAAAAAAAACTTTAAAATAATTCTAACAATATTTGTAGTGCATGAACACATTCAAAGCACATGCTTTCAAGGATTAAGTGCGCGAAAGTGCACAAATATAAATTTTTAAAATGGAGGGAGAATATAAAAGTGGTTTCTTTTTTACGTTGAAGCATAGAAAATGGTTAAGTTAATAGAATATGTTGCGATTGCTGCCCGTATATTGGATTACGTTGAATATTTTATTATTATTATTATTCAACATAATTTATTGTATTTTTTTATTTACGCATATACATATATAAACTTTTTCATTTAACCGTAATTATATAAGCAGTGTATTTTATAAATTAACTTAAATATGTTTATTTTCGCTGTATTTTTGCTTTATATTATTTTTCTTGAATTTGCAATTGTTGGAGATAAATTCCACCACTTCATGCGCAAGGTGAAAACTCACAGGCCAGGCAACAATAGACAACAGAAAATGTATAAATTTGAAAATATATAAATCCGCTACTAATCAGAAAACATGGATGTGAACGAACTAAATCAATCGAAGCGAACGAATCAAATTGTGAATGCATTCAAAACATTCATTCGAACATACTAGAAATGTGCGACATTCGAATAAATATGTACATATGTTTATGTGTTTGTGTGTGTGTGTGTGTGTGTGTGTATATATGTGTATGTATTCTTATGAGTTAGTTAGTCATGACATACCTGTGGGCTGACTTGGAACTGCTGTATCGGATAGGCAACCACACCGGCGGCCTGTGGTATAGCAGTGCCGGCGACGCCCGTTGCCAATTGCTGTGCCGGCGAGATCTGGGCCTGGGTGACGCCTTGCCAAGTGGCTGGTATCTGTACGCCCATGCTGCAATATATATACAAACAAAAACATGCACAACGAGCTTCATCAGACAAGAGTCGGTGACGCCAATAGAAACACACATATTTCGAGATCTGCCTGCGCTCGTCTCCCCTGAGTCTGCCGTATGCGACAACAGCGAGTACGACTACGGTAAATGCGCTTACGGTGCCAACAAGCCGTATGCTGACAGCCGAGTCGAGCATGTTTGCAATGTATGCCATATGGTATATGCCAGGTAGTAGTACTACTGTATGACGTCGGCGTCGCAAATGAAAACTTTAGCAATTAGCAAATGAATTCACTCATCCGTCATGCTGTCGCTGCCCATCCCCGGTGGCGGTTCAATCATTTTGTATAGAGTGCCACCCACGAATGAGGCAGTGGGAGTGGCAGTAACAGTAGCAGTGGTAGTGGCAATGGCAGAGAGCATGGTAAACGCAAACGCAGGCACATCAGCTAATGAAATAATTAAGCATAAATCGATAGCACTAACACCGTGCTTACATACCCCATGTAGCCCTGCTGATAGCCTCCATACTGACTGAAGTGGTAGCCCTGGATGCCCTGCAGGAACTGATTCTGCACAGCTGCAGCGCTGGCCGCCGCTGCAGCCGGTGTCACAGCGGCGGTGGGGGCCGACGAGGTCGGATAAGTGGGCGTCGGTGAATACCAGCACCCAGTGGCTGCCAGCTGCTGACCATATGCGGCAGCTGCGGCTGCGGCAGCACTAACGCCGTACGGAAAACCGGCAGCAGCGGCAGCAGCGCTATTCAATGCCTGGCTGGCCATAGTCTGGGAGTTGTTGGGATCGCCGCTCTCCTTGCCCCAGGAGCACTTCACAGGCTGTGCATTGATTTCGGTGTTGTGCACGCCGACGATGGCATGAGTGGCGGCCTCCTTGGTGGAGAAGCTGCAAGCAAGTCAAATTTACATGTGGCAAATGAGTTACGCTCTGGCAATTAATTAATTCATTCGCATCTGGCATCAACTTGCTCGTCAAAAAATTTTATATTTAATTTTAAATTTATGTAAGGCTTGAAAATGATTATAAGAATATTAATCCTCTCAGCACCGATAGGCAACATTGTCGATAAATGACACAATAGCAATTGGGATATTTTTGGCTGCTTTCTTTTTTGTAAAAAGGGCTAATATACAAACATTTTTTAATATTACTATTCATATTTCAAATTATTCAAAATTAACTTGCTCCCTAAGTAATTAATTTAGTAATTAATATTCATATTTTATCAATATCCATTGTTTATTTAGATGACTACGGGCTTGAAATAATAAGCTCATGCTTCTAGAATTTGGAAAAAAACATCAGTAAATAACAAAAATAAAAGAAATGAAAATAAAAATAAAGTTTTTATGTTGCAGCTTACCGCACAAATGCGTAGCCCTTATCCTTGAAGACGCGAATTTCCTGTATCGCGCCATAGAGTGCAAATGTTTTCTGCAAAATCTCCTCGCTGAGTGCGGTGAGGGCGCTGTTGACCCCGCCCACATAAACGGTGCAATTGGAGGGACTGCTCTGGTTGTAGACCTCATCGAAAGTCAACGGCTTGATGTTTTCTATGGGTGGCAAAAAAAAATAAGACCACAAATTGGTTACGAAATTCAACGGGGCAAATACATTGTTATATGCCACACTTTGGCCTCCAAGCCGCAATTAATGACTGCAGGTTTTATGCCTGCTTCGTATATTAATTTTAATGTTTTTTTTTACTGTTTTCAACAAACTGCATGATTAATATGTAAATTAATTAATGGGTTTTCCCACAGCAGCAACGACTACAACGGTGGTTGCCCACGGTTTTGGTAATTAAAATACACTTAGTCAAAATATTGTGCATGGTTGTGTGTATGTGCGAGAGAATTCACCGTTGGCTCGATCGTGTTTGCTGCATTTTTAAAAATGGTTACACATCATATTGCATTTATTATTAAACTTAATTTTTGAGTATATGCATTCAACGTGTTTCCATAAGAAATGACCACCACCTCCCTTTCAAGTCTGCTGTCTGCTGCTGGCAACCCACCTTGTCCACCATATTGTAGTTTTCCATTGTTGCTGTTGTGCTGTTGTTGCCTTTAGTTCGTTTGGTATATGGCATTAGTATATGTATTTATTTCACTAATTACTTCCTTTGAGGTTAAAACAAAATTTGCACTTTTAAAAATAATGACAGGCTTGCGTGTTTATGTCTTTGTTTAGTTTTCAACAATTTACAAGCACTGGGCGCCACTTACTGCTGCCGCTGTAATCAAAGTTCCTTGGCAAGCTTATGAGTTTTATTAACGAATTTCATGCCAGCCAATAGATTTCTAATCTGAAAGTCGTAATAGCCTTAAGTCGAGCTCTTAAAAAGCTCAATTGCCCAGATTTATTCAAATAATTGTAAGGAGCAATTTTGTATGTAAATGTAGATTTCCTCTGAAAAGCATTAATTTAATTATGTATAACTATGCTTAGCGCACGCATATCAATTCTTCAACAATAATTCCATCAATTAATGTGCTCAGGTGTAGGGCATCTGTGGCAATAATATTAGCCACATCGTTCCCTGCAAAGCTGCAATTTCACCCCTTCAATAAACTGCCTTTGCACCCCACCGCTCCAGATCTAGCTCTAGCTGTCTGCCTCGCACTCGCAGTCGCACTCGCACGTTGTATGTGCATCTCTTTCGGTTACAGCCTGTCCCTTTCTTGGAACTTTAGGCTGTGCAACGAGCATGTCAAACAACAACAAACGAAAATATGGCTCAATAACATGCAACAGGACAATTCCCTTACACAAGCACACACACACACACACACACACATACACACACACACATACATACACACAACTAGCACAAGAACAACAATCAAAGGCTTTAGCGAGGGTGCACTGAATAAACTAACAAGCTAGCAAATATTTTTGAAAGCTTTGCCACAAATGTATTCGCCTTGCTACTCACTCTGGCACACACACACACACGCACACATGTGTGTATGTGTGTGTTTGTGTGTGTGTGTGTGTGTGTGTGTGTGCATGCCCTCACGTACTTTCCGTCGGCATTGCAGATTTTCCAGCACTGTGTTTCACTAATTTGCACTTTGCCTTATGCCTGTGCCTTCGTTTCATTTGCTTGACTTTATTTTTTTATTTTCTACACTTTTAAATACGTGTAATTAATTTTGGATATGTATGTTTGTTGCTATGGATGTATTTATGTATGTATGTATGTATGTATGTATGTATGTATGTATGTATGTTGTGAATTGCGCAAACGGACGCGACACCCACACAAACACATTTTTCAACATGCTTAGCCTTGAGGTGATTTGCCGTTATCGTTGTTGTTGTTGTTGTGGTTGTTGTTGTGCCGTTGTTCAGCTCCCCGCCTGCCCCTTGCCACATTTCATTTCATGTCTGCTCCAAATTAAAGTGCTCGGCTTCGTAGTTGGCTGTACCTTTGACTGCATGAGTGGTCATAATTATCACGTTAAAACTATATAGCCTCTGGCCCGCGGGCAGCCTACATAAATAATAAATAGGGCGACCAACTGTCTATTTCTCTCTGTCTCTCTTTCCGGCTTTCTCTCTCTCACACATACACAGAGTTCACATCTTGTTCTCTCTTTTAACGTCTAGCGCTGAAATTTTAATGATCAATTACTGGCATGTACAACTTAATGATGAATTAATCACCCAATTATAAGTGTAAATAATTAAAGCCCATATACATATGTAGCACTCAAAAACAATTGCATACAACAAAAGCGCGATAAATTTAATGTATTTTGTGGAATCCATTTTCAACTAATTAATATGTATGAGGCACTGCGCCCAGGGGCGTGTACATTTTAGTTTTGAGGCTTTGTCAACCAAAAAACAAATTAATTTTATCGAGCCTATTAATTAATGTGATTGTGTTCCTTAAAGACTTATCTAAATTCAGTTCACATCTCAGCTCAACTCAAAAATAGTGTCTTAAATCATATTATATATTTACTATATTTATTATATTATTATTTTTAATTATTATTATCGTCTTGAAATATGTCCATCAATGTCAAGACAATATTGTTCACTAAAAACAAATCAAAAACAATTAATATAATATAATGTGACAATTTTTATGTAGTTGGTTGCTTACTTCAGATTTCTATTCCAATTTGTTCTCACACTTTAAAGTATCAGTATTTTTGTAAACCAGTCAATAATTACTTCATACAAAAGACAGAATCACTTATCGTATTTCGAAAATATTTTCTTAATGTACCCTTTTAGAAATTCAGCTGACTGTATAGAAAATCGTAATCATTGCCATAGCCATATTGTTTAATTTACCTTAAGTACAGGTATGTAAAATGTATGTGCATAGGCCGCAGCACATAATTTAGAAGTAGTTGGAACTTTTCCTGTATACAATTACAAAAACAGTCAGCAGTGCTTGGGCAGCGCATTGAGGCATTTCAACTTTTACTTAATTGTGCGCAACTCTGCATAAAATGTTGATTTATTGCGACAACTACGACTGCCAGGTAAGTAGGCAGCCCACGCGAACAGCACTAAATAATTTTCTTCAAGCTTTTGCTCCCTCCCCACAAACAGCCCCCAACCAACATCGCATCCAAACCCACTTGATATTCGGTACTTTGCGTTTGTAGAACAGTCAGAAGTCAAATAGTTTTGGCACAGAAATTTGTCATACAACATCGTCGACGTCGACTTTGTCGTCGGCTTTGTTTTACCGGCATATTGTTTCAGGTTAATTAAGTTATTACCATAATGAGCTTGAAAGTATTTTTGCCTTTATTTATGGCATGCATTGAAATTGAGTCTAGGCCTTAACCGGTTAACAAAGGCCCAACTTTGACAAAACTTTTTGCCATGAGCTGCTTACGACAATATAAAATGCCAAATGCGTTTGTTATAAGCCCTGAACTCAAAAGAAAAAAAATGAAAAACAACAACAACAACAACAAAAAAGACGACTAGAAAATTGCAAAGCGACGCCAAAATTGTCACAACTGTAAAATGCGCAATTGCGTCGGCTCGTAAATCTTTCCGACAAAAGGAGGCGACACACACACACACACACACACACACATGCATACATGTAGTGGCAGGCGAGTGGCTCACTAAATGCTGTTACTGTGGACTGATTGCCAAGGCCATAAAATGTGCAGCCTGCTTAAAACATAAAAATGCCAGTACAAGCCTGGCCAAAAGCATCCGCACAGCGGGAAAGTGGCAGCGTAAAACATCAAGTAATGCCAAATCCCAAATGCGAAATGTGAAATGCTAGATGTGAAATGTGAAATGCGAAATGAGTTGAGTGCTACAAATCGTAAAGGCTGCCAGCAGGCGCCCCTAACAACTAGACAAGGCCATAAAGTACTCAACCTATTCCAACACACACACACACACACCCATACACACCCATACACACACCCATACACACGCATGCGTAAGCCCACCATAGGAAAACCCTTTGGAGCGTCGACTAAACGACTACTCGTAATTGTGTAAAATCTTTGGCAGCGTCTTCGATTTTGGGTCGTTTGCTGCTGAGTCAGCTAATACTCCAGTTACTCAGCCATCAAAATATCCAAATTATTTCGCAGCCAAATTGCTAATAATAACTTGTATTACAACTACAACTACCACAGCTAACCACTACCCACATCCACTGGACTGGAGCAGACAAAGCCGTGACAAAGGCAAATAAACAATGAGACCAATAAAAATCCGCTTAGGCTTTCATAGGCGTTTTTTATGACAACAATATAAATGCAAAAGCAAAAATTCATGCTCATAGTTGTTGCTGGCCCAAAAAATGGGAACCCTTCAACATGTCAGACCTTCCTTCGCACGATAAACTCCACCTTGACTCTGTATCTGTGTGTGTTTGTGTGTGTGTGTGTGTGTGGGTATTCAAAAGAATTCCAAATGTTTGTTCTATAACCATGAAATTTTGCTATCCTGTTTCTCTCTCTGTGTGTGTGTGTGTGTGTGCCTTTTATGATAATAGTTTCGTGTTGGAAAAATTTATTTATCTGATTTGCGACCTCTTCCTCTCGTACTCCGTCTCTCTCTCTCTCTCTCTCTCTCTCTTTCGCTCTTAGACTGTATGTGTGTGTGTGTGAAACAAATAAAAATTATGTTAAAACATGCAAATACGCGTTAAGTTTTGATTTATGAAAGACAACAGCAATTCGCTCCCGATTCGCCCCGTTTGCCAACTGTTTATAATGATTACAGCTAGTTCTGTGGTTACGCCGGACTGACTACCGACTATCAATTTGGGAGTTAAGAAGGGCAATAAATGAGAATTGATTCGTTGCGCCTAATAGAATATGTCGCATTACATTTATTTTATGTCGACCTTTAGGCAGTCAACTAATTGAAAAAGTTTAAACCAAAATTTTTTGTTGGAGACAAACCCATTACGGAAATTAAGCGCGTTCGGTTTTTACAGCAGCAAAATAATAAAGAAAACATAATCTGGCAGAAAATTTGCTGCGACACGTTTATAAATAGCAGTTGAAACCGAAAACGACCCCTCGGTCGGTTGGCTTTGCTACTACTTTTAGCTGTGGCCCTGTGTTATGCCACAGAGATACCTTTGGCATTCATTGCCATCATTTCCTGTAATAACAGCGAAGCGTCGACAACAGCAACAACAAGAAGAACAACAACAACAACAGCAATAACAATGACAAGAGCAAAGGCACCTGGCTCGCTGACCTGGCTGACCTGACTGCTTGCTGCACGCATACTCGTACGCATGGCCGGAAGCTTGGGGCCCAGCCAGGTGACAGTCATGATTTCCTTACCTTTACTCGCCGGCGGTTTCCGTGTGGCCCAATTCGTGCGAATTGAGCGCGAGCCAAGCCACTGGCCATTCATGGCCGTAATGGCGCTCTCAGCTTCCTGTGGTGCGATAGAGAGAAAGTAGGGAGAACACGAGAATAATATATATATAGATAATAAGCTATAAGCATGAGAATGCATTTAAATGTGGGTGCAGTGCTTACCGATTTCTTGATGAAGGACACAAAGCCATATCCCTTTGATTTCAAGGTTTGCGGATCGCGCACCACACGGCAATCCCTAAAAGAGAGAGAAACAGAGAAATAATATTAATCATTATTATTGAGCAACTACTTTAAGATTGTCCACAATCCTCAGCGAGAGCTCAAAAGTATTTATAAACCTATATATATATAATAATTTTATGCAGCCAGACAAGAGTGCCTGTTCAAGTGTGGTCTGATGGATTTCGGAAATTAGAAACCTAACCTCAGCCAGAAAACTTTTTATTTGTTTTGCAGTTAAGTTGACTTTGAGCGTCGGCGTCGCTGGACATGACATGAGAAGCAAACAATAAATACATCAAACTTATATATTTTAAAAATGAAAATATGTATGAATACGACGGTTTCCGCTCTCAGCACTTTAAGAGCGATTTAGCTGATTGCTCGGCTATGGCGTTTCAAATTGATTTCCCACAGCAATACAGCAAAGAGAGTCCAAAAATTCTTGGTGCTGCCAGGGCAAAAACTAAACAGAGCTGCCAGCAAAGTTTGGCAATTACCCCCCGATCTGGCCGTTTAGTTAACACAGTGCCAGCAAAGACGTTGGCAACGTTGGCCGGCAACTTTTTATGATTATTATAAGTAAACTGGCGGCAGAGGCGACGCGTCGTCAAGCAGAGCGGCGAGTGGGCGAATGGGCGGGTAGACGGCTTATTAAATATTCACACGCGCCGCGCATTTAACAAAACGGAAACAGAAATGCGCCAGGGTCTCCAAACATAATGCCACAACCAGGCAACATCAACAAAATGATACTAAAACCTCAAGAAAACCAAAAAAAAAAACAAAAAAAAATGGAAAAACAAAAAAAAAGGGCAAACAACGACGCACGCATAAAACTTTTGACAAAAAAGTCGTTGGCCCCGCGTTAAGAAGAAGAAAAGAAGAAAAAAGAAAAGCGGAGGCGTCTGATCCCAAAGCGTCGCACGACCGAGTCCGTATCGGATACGGTATATCTGTATCCAAGTTCGTCTGAGCTGTTTGCATTAAGCGTTTTGACATGTTGGCTACCAACTCAGAACTCGGCAAATGCCACGACAAATGCCAGCAGAGTATGAAAAGAAAGTTATTTAAGTCCCAGCTGCCACCAGACAGAGGCTCAGACCGAGATAATCAGGATGCGACGTGGATTCCTAACGTTTCCGTTTGCCTGAACCGTTCTTCTTCCCTAATATATATATATATATATGTATATTTGTATGTATGTACATGTCAATGATAATGATATCGCTGAGGTGCCAATCGACTGCTCAATAAGGCGTCAAAGCGGCGGCTTAAACACGTTGTCATCGATATATGCGAATTCAGCTGAGGTGATTTATTTTTGGGCATGGCTATCATTTGTGGTGCGAGTCGAACTTTACTTTTATGTGTCGCCATGGCAACCATTGGCGGCGCTAATGAAAGGACATACGCCGCTCATTAGCAGGTCAAAGTGGTCGACTAATGGTTGATAGTCTCCCGGCCAAATCAAAGTTCTAATCATTTTAATGAGTTTCAAATTATTAACATTCGAAATTACTTCCCATAATGGGTGGCAATGGCAATTTGTGGGTGTTTGGGTTGGTTTCGGTTTTGGTTTTGGGCGCACATTGATGAAACAAACAAGCGCGTAATCCAAAAATCAAATACTTTTACCAACATTTTGTATAAGTCGCCGGCGGGCAGGACATGCCACAGAGCCTCTGTCAGCTATTTGAGCCAAAACTTTGCGCTTGAAAAGCAGTTAATTAAGTCAAGTTTACAACTGCTTTTGATTTCTTGGCTGTTACTGTTGCTGTTGCTCTTGTTGACCATCAGCTTTAGTCGCTTGGATCTTTCCATGCCGAAAAATAGTAACTTAAATATTTGATATTCTCTCTGTTGCTGTTTTAAATGCAGAACAATTTAACCGAAGCGACACTTTCTGTTTACTTTAAGTAGCAGGCAGGCAGGCTGGTGGTGGAAAAGAGCACAGTGGCTGCCAAAAGAGTTTGCTTAAGTGAAATTTACATAAATGTACTTTTCGCGCGGTTATGAATTTTTTATGTGAGCCACCAAGCGGCTTAGTGTGTGGGGCTGCACCGCATCACATGCGCCAGCCAATAATCAGCGCGACAGTCAAATGCGAATACATCATGCCCCATGGTCACCCCCACTCCTGTACGTAGGTGGGCAAGTACGATGAATGCCAAAGTGGAAAGTTAACGAATGAAAAGAAGAAATTTGCATTTTAATACTTACGAAATTTCGCCAAATGGTGTGAATGCCTCGCGCAATTGCTGAGTTTCAATTTCTGAACTTAAATCACCCACGAAAATGTGGAATTGTTCTGCAAAGAGAAAATCAGAATATATATATATATAAATCACATTCAGCACACAAGTAGGGAAAGTAAGTTAAAGAAACTTTATTTATTTTAAATGTCGAGTAACTGCACTCTGGAATTAAAGAAAAAATATTTTTCTCTTCCTTTGTTCGTATTTTTAATCATTATATATTTTAAGTGATGAATGAGATGCCTGGAAAATATTCGCTGTATAAATTTATATGTTCAAATTAATAATTACATGACTGACATTTGTAGAAAGTTTATTATTTTAAATTTCTGGGAATTCAGTTGTGACGATAAATCTGACTCTGATGATGGTATGATGTACATGTTATCAAAGCCAAATAATAAATTGAAGCGAAATAGGTTTTAATACAATTAAAAAAAAATCACACAAAAGGGAAATAACTTTTAGCTAAATGGGATTTGTGGTATTGTTAAATGCGAGAATCATATCGATTTCTCCGAAGGTGCCTCGACTTACATATATTGAAACTGAAGTTTCCGTTTCCTTGACTTGGAAAGCCTAATTGCTGCGGTGTTTGTGTGTATGTGTGTGCTACCATTATGACTAATTAAACTAATCTAATTGCAAGTAAACTTGGCTTGCTCGTACACCTTTCAAATCGTGTGTTGTATTAGGCCAAATGACAGGCTTGCATAATGTACACACAGTTGAGGGACATATGCAGCGCTTGTATATATATACACAAATATATATTTACATATACATATATGTGTGTGTGTATTTATGTGTGTGTAACTTACGTTTTCTGAATTCAGTGAGTGCACAAATTCAAAGGCTTTCACTGACATGCTGGCTGCACATATACAAATGCAAAGAGCAAGATGCACAATGCACACACACACACACACACACACACACACCAAATGCGAGGAAAGCACACAAGACATACACAACTACACACACACACACACACATACACACACACTGAAAACGCAATCATTTATTATTATTTTTGTGTGCTTTGTCTCTTTGGCACAGAAAAAGTCGTAACGTTTCACTCGACGTCGTCGTCGTCGTCGTCGTCGTCGCCGTTGCCATTGCCGTTGCCGTCGAAGTCGACGTCGACGGCAGAGGTGGCAGCAGGACGAGGTTGCCGTTGTCCTTCGTACGCTTTTGTGTCAGCTTAGCTCGCAGCTCTAAGGCTGAGTACAACCAAAGCGGGCAACAACAAAAGCAACATCAACTACTGCTATTTGGGTGGCACTGGGTTAAGGGCCAGCGCAATGGGTTCTTGGGGGTCGTCACTCACACACATACACCCCACACACATACACACATACACACACAGCCCACACACATTTACAGAAGCAGTCTTATAGTCTTACCCCAAATAATTAGCACTATTCAACTGGGGAATGACGACGACGACGACGACGACGACGACGACGATGTTGGCGACGTTGATGGGCGCGGCTTTGACTGCCAGCTCGACAGACTGCTGCATGTCCTGTGTCCTGTGTCCTTGTCATCGTCGTCGTCGTTGTCGTCTGCTGCACGTGCAGAAATTAACATTTCCGGTAATTTTGCGAAAATGAAAAGCAAAGCGAAAAATTAACGGCAGAACAGAAACGTAATGCGGAAAGCTTTTGTGTTAAATAAATATTAAAAGCAATTCGCCAGTGCCGAGCCACAGCCACATCATGATGATGACGATGATCACTGTGATGACGATGAGCAGAAAGAGACAGCAATACAACAACCAAAAGAGATACATATACGCAGTGTGAGCTGTAAAGGCTGCAATGTTGGCTTTTTAAAACCCAACCAAAACGAGTAAATCGCTCCTGGGTTATGTGTAACTGTAACTGTGTGTGTGTGTGTGTGTGTGTGTGTGTGTGTGTGGATGTGTGCACATTTTTATTTAATTGGAAATTGCGTATACGCCAACATTAATGAGCCCATTGTGAAGGCAGTCAGTGGCATGGCTTAGCTACTTGCCATTTTTTCAGTGGCTCAGATTGAAAATTGAAGACTCGACTAGCAGCAGACTCAAACTCTGTGTGTGACTCACAGCTCGAGTAGTTGTCATGATTGTGACTCAATTGTGTCGTTGTTATTGCTGTGGCTGTTGTTGTTGTTGCTGTGGCTGTTATTGTTGCTGCTGCTGTTGTTGTTGCTGTTGTCAACTCAAAAGGCAAAATGACAATTGAGGCATGCACGCAACTTGCGAATGCGAATGCGAATGCGAATGAGTTCACATTGGATGGGCTGCCTGGATGGTTGACTGGTTGGCAGACAGACTTGGCTTATTGGAGCCGGTGGAATGTAATATTCATGAACCGGAACGAAACAGCAAAGTTCTTATTGCTCTTGCGACAGCGAGAGTGGGAGAAAGAGAGAGAGCAGGGGTAACCACAGGGGTTTATGGTGTGTGTGTGAGAGAGACAGCAGTTAAACGTAAACGCTAATTGCAGTCAAAGGCCGCTTTAAATTTACTTCGCACTGGCGGAGAGGGCAGAGATGTCCTTTTCCTTCTACGGATATTGGTAGCTCGTTTTGCCAGCCACTTTGTTGTTGGCTTGGCGGGTGTCGGGGTATGTCAAGGGTCTGGCTGGCAACATTTCTTTCTTGCTGTGCTCGTCAACTCGTTTGCCTGATTAAAACTGTGCGTATGTAATGAGTTAATTAAGTTTTCGGCAGCGCTGATATAGTCCCACCAGCCCCTGCTTGGAATGGCATACATACGTACATATATACATATAGATAGGCCGGCACACGTGCACATAAATTAATTATAAATCCAAGACAGGCACACGGCCGTTACAAGTGTTTTGTATATTTGCAGAGGACGCGCGAGTTGAAAGCGCTAACAGGACACTGGATACAGCCAGTGGATACAGCCAGTTAGCTTTGTAGCTGACTGGTAAGTGTGTCAGTAGTGCGACTTGGCTGCCACGCCTCTTCAAGTTACCTTTTCATCATGGGCGGAAGCTCGGATTGTGTATGTGTGTGTGTGTGTGTGTTTTAGAGCTTTACTTAGTTGGCGTTTGTCGGAGTTGTTGTAAATTTTATGTTATCCGTTTGCATTGTTTGTGTTGCCTTTGTATATGTCGAGACGTTGAGTGTGCGTGTGTGTTTCTGTGTGTGTGTGTGTGCTGATTTGCCGTTGTTATTTATGCGTTTGTGCTATACCTTATTTCCTGTTTGTCTTACATAAGCTGCAACGCTTAATTACCCGCAACCGCATAAGGTCTGGGAGTAGGCAGTCGGTCCTTCAGTTAGATAGCGACCTCAACTCAACTCCGACCACCGTGTGTAGCAATTAATGTATGTGCATATTTCGATAAATGTGTGTCAACTTTGCATATGTGAGTTATCGATTTAGTTGGCTAACGGTACAATATTTGTGCTACGTATATTTTGTTTGTGCTATGATAGAAAATCATTTTCAGATTTCATCCGTCCATTGACCACATGGCGTATGCGTAATCGTAATGGCAATTATGTACTCAGGGCCACTAAATGGCACTGCATTAAAGCTAAAAGCGTTTAGCGGCTAGTCGAAAAAACCGCCAGCCAACCGACTGCTGGGACTGCCCGCTGTCATATAAAAGCCCAAAATAAGCAAACAATTTGACGCTAACAACCGCAAAACGTGCACGACCCGTGGTTTGGTTTGGTTTGGGCTTTGGACAGAACCGTTTCGGCGGACGCTACAAATACAAAAAAAAAAAAAAAGAAAAAAAAACCAATGCCCGAACCGCCCACAGTTTAACCCCAAAAATTGATGAATATGTAAGCAAATACACAAGACTAACACGCTGCGGGCTGCCATACATACTAATATCATACACACACACACACACACACACAATGAGTATGTGTCCATGTGTATTTGTATGCATATAAAAAAGGATCAAAGTCCTGAGGCGCGTTAATTTTCCCCAAACGTCAGCAGAAAAGTAAATCGGTGCCCAGTTTGGGTCCAATTCACCCTTGCATCCCTTCCCCTACCATCACCTCTCATCCGATCCCTCCCTCCGCTCCGCTCCACCATCAGGAAAAAGCAAGCAAAATATGAATGCCGCACAGCCACAAATTATATTGAAATGTTAATAATCCAGTTGCTTAGACGTGCTGTGTTGGGTCGCACACAAAAAAGGACAACTCAACTGCAAAAGGATATTTACATGGAGATTTGTATGCCGCCGCCGCTGACTTATGACTTTGATCAATGCCGGGGCACCCAATCAATTTGGTCCATTCCATTCCACATTTGCCGCATTTATGTGCCTTCGAGAGTCACTTATGCCCGCAATTTGGCACTGCGGTTATCTCTTCAAATAGGATGCGAGCAGGGACAACAGTCAAGATAGAAAAAAGGAACATGCTGGGTCTATATAAAATATGCTCTCCTTCTCTCTCTCTCTCTCCCTCTGTCTCTCTCTGTCGCTGTCTCGCTCATGCTGGCATTTCGCTCTGATATATGAGATACAATTTGACTAAATTTGAGGATTGAGGGGCTGCTTGTTTGGGGGCAATGATAAGCGACTTGGCTCAGCAAATCTTTAAATTAAATTTGCCTGGCTCAAATCAGAGCGCATTATAAAGTATAATGTGCTTTTAATTTCATTCATTTGCATGGAACATGACCAGCTAGGCACCCAAGGGGCCCAGGGGGCGCGGCGATTTACTAAATGAAACTAAAAGATCTAATTAGCGTTCAGCGAGCGGGCCAGCGAAAGGAGAACAGCGACTGGCGTCAACTTAAAGCAAACTTTGCACTTTAATTTCAACTTAATTACGCGCACTCGCAACTAAGTAAATGCCTTTCTGCTGAGTACCCATTGCAAATGCAACTGCCCCGTCGCGCTGTTGCAAGTTGCCTTCCTTCTTGCTAGATGTGCGACAGCAGTTTGCAAAACTGAAAGCCAATCAACTTATTTAGCCTCTAACTCCACCATCGCCGGGTGATGTCTATCTCCTCTTGCCTGTTGTCTGTTTCATTGCACTGTAGTTATTTTAAGGACTCTCCACATTGACTCAACACTGTTCAAGTCAATCGTTGACATTAGCACCATTAGACGCCGCTTTTGAGCTGATAACGTTCTTGATGCTTAATGCTGATGGCTCCAAATTGCACAGCTCCTTCGATAATGTGGGTGCTCTTAGGTTAACTTGAATTGAACTCACTCTCAGCATATTTGAATGAGAAATGTACTTTTGACCTTCGCTGATACCTTACAGTTGGATTCCACCATAAACATTTCTTAAATTCTTCAAGGATCTTGCGACTATGAGAAATTCTGGTATTTCTTTGTTTTCCATCGATGTTATGAGAACTATGGCAACATCGATGTCACAAACAATTGATATTTCAAGAAAATTCAATAAAACGGACAATTAAATTCAGCGAAGACGTAATTATAGCATTACTTTGTACATATTTATTCAAGTCTTTCTGCTTTTGCTTTTTAATTACAATTTATGAGGCTATTGGAGTATTTCTTGTGAAATATTTTTCCCGCTTGCGCGAATATATTCAATTTATAAAGATATTTGATATTTCGAATGCCACAACTGGCGTTCATTTAAAGATGGCAACAATTTCTTCCACATTTTATGGGAAAACATCTACGCCGCTGTTTGTAACGGGCCAAAAGCCAGGGAACCTGAGGAAGCATCCTCATCAAGTTATCGGCTTGCGCAGATCAAATGAAATTTTCATTTTCATTGTGTTGTGTTGTGCGTCGCGATGCGACGCTTCTCTATGTGTTGAATGCCTTTTAAGTATTCTACACACACACACACACATACACACCTACATACATTCATTCAAAAAGCTGCATGACTCTGTATTTGTTTCTCTATCTGTGCAGCTGCTGCTGTTGCTGGGTGTCGCTGACATCCAGGTTGCTACCTTTTCGTGCCGTTGCCGCAGAAAACTTTTTGGGTTATTGTGTGACTACGTTGCACTATTCTTAGCTACTTGTGTGCGCGTCACTGTTGTTGTTGTTGTTGTTGTTGTGTGGTTGATATTGTTGTGGTTGTTGCTGCCACCGGCGCCGTCGTCGTCGTTGTCGTCGTCGTCCTCCTCGTGCTCGTCCTCGTCGCGACCGTCTAACGTGTAAAACAATGACTCATTAAGACTCATCTAAATTCTAATGAGATTCAGTAACTATTAAAAACAAAACATGGCAGCAGCAAAGGCAACAACAACAACAACACGAACAACAGCAACTGTGGCAAAGGGTTGCTTCCCCTAAGGCAATGTCTCGTCCTCACCTACTCGCCCCACCTCGTCTTGCCACCACGATAAGCCTCTTATCAGGGCGCCCTTTTGCCTACGGCTTGTGTCCATTTCGTGTAGATTTTGCTGCTTCTGCTGCTGTTGGTGTTGCCTTAAAGTCCTTCTGCCCCAATAAAAATTTAAGTCATTTATATGCAAGTCGTCTGCGTTGTCTTTAAACAAATGTCAATAATTTGATTTAAATTTCGCACACAAATAGAAAGAGAAAGGGAAAGCGAGACAGAGACAGAGATAGAGACAGACAGAAATAGAATGGAAAAAATTAGGTGTATTGTTGGCTGTGCTTATAAAGCAATCAGACCAGGAAGTGATAGAAAGAGAGAGAGAGAGAGATAGAGACAAAGAGAGATAGAGACAGCATGGAGATGTTTTTAGGCATGTTCTATTCTGGTTTGCTGCTCGCGTGCAAATTTCGCATTTAAATGCCAGTCATAGGCGCTTGTTTGCCTATTCACTGGGGTCAAAAGGGTGGCACGGACGGGGTGTGGGCGGTGTGCCGCTGCCATTTGCATTTGCTGTGTGTTGACAATTGTGTAAAAAGCGTCGCAGGACAAGACAATGCAGCACACAAACACACACACACACATAACACAGGCAGTCTAATTCACAACAAGCGTGACTCGCAGAGACAAAGACCTAGGGAGAAAGAAATGGTAAATTTGCGTATGAGAAATCGAAAAGAGGCCGTCCAGGAGACCCCGACGAGTGCATTAAAGTGCTCCCAAGGCGAGCAAACGAACATGTTGCCTTATAAATTAGAAAGTACACTCTCTAACACATACACACGCAAAAACACATACATACACATACACACACAGGCACACACGCACTTGACTGTTGAGTACATTGAAAACGAAATAGAAATTGCGTATGTTTGCTTTTTAAGGGCAGCGACAACCAACACCTAAGCCCCACTAACAACAACAGCAGCAAAAACAACTCTGAAGGGCTGAATAAGCGAAAGCGCTCGACTAAACAAAAAGGGGCACAAAGATTGTATATAGAACTGGTCGTGGGCTATGTGCTCATGTGTTTGCATTGGATTTTGGGTAGTTATACGAAACGCACACCCAACAGACAGACAAACCCAACACACACACACACACACACACACACACACACACACACACACACACACACACAGCCACACACCGACAATCCAACAACAACGTACATTAAACGCCATTTGTTCTAGCATTTGGCGAGTTGGTTTGGGCCAAGTTGGCAGACCAACAGCCCTGCGGAGAGTTTTGCTGTTGTTGGAGCAGCAGCACTGCTACTGCTGCTGTTATTATTTCTGTTGTTCTTGTTGTTGTTGGTAGCACATGTTAAAAATAAACGCGACGCAGGTGAAATAACTCCCAGCCCCGAGATTTATGCAATCTACATATTTGTCGGGAGCCACCGAAAGGCAAAAGCAAGTAAAAACCTGGGTCAAATTGCGGTTACCGCTTTAGTTTTTTAGACACTTTGCTATTTTTTATTTTTTCGGTTTCTTCCTATTCATTTTCCCTTTCCTTTTTTCCTGTGGTATCACTAGTTTTTATCGTGTTTAAGCGTAGGTGTTGATGTAACCACACTAACACACACCTACACACACACATACACACATAACCGGTAACAGTGCCATTTCTGGCGCAGACTTTAGCCTAAAAGGCGGCCACGCTCTTTTTGGGGCTGTCGGGGTCATGACATGACTGGTACATATGCGTCTCCAGCTGTAGCCGTAAAATCGAGCTTGGGGCAAGGACTACGTTTCATTCCACAAATTAGGTTTGCCTCGCTTCGGACTGTTAATTGTGAAGAGTTTGGTGTTTGCTATGTTTGTGGGTGCGGCTTACGGGTATTTGCCTACCACAAAAGAGAAAAAAGAAAAAAAACTGTGCACCCAAAGTGGCTTTATTTAGTTTCGCACATTTACAGTTAATTAATTTTGTTGCCAGGTCATATGAATGACAACAACAACAACAATGGGTGGCTGGTACGCTAAAGCCAAAAGACTATTTGGAGGTGTTGAGTGAGGTAATTTGAAAGGCGAACAGATCGGCGATCAACTCACACTAAATAAGCCAAGCATTCGATTATATAATTAAAGAGTTTTAGTTAAAATTCCCTTTAGTCAGTTGAATAAATATTTGTAGTTATGCCAAGTGCGTCTTGCAAGCGAATTCTTGGAACAAAATTGAACAGATCCAATAGAAAATATGATAATAAAGTTTTCTATTGCGTAATTCAGATCAATTCTGAAGTTCTACCAGCCATAAATTACTCCATCAATTTATTATCATCTACCTTGACTGCAAGCACAATGTTTGACAATACTTTTCATTTGACAAAATTCGTGGCACGAGGTTACAAAAAATGTTGCAAAAAGTATAGAATACCCAGCGGGATATTCATTTTGCACATGGGCAAAAATGGTCACTCAACGTGTGTGTGTGTGTATGTGTGTGTGTGTGTATTGGTGTTAGTGTGCACAATACGGACAATACAAACGCTAACAATAACCTAAACGGAATAGCGCGCAGACAAAAAAAGTTCGAAATCAAATTCAAAACTCGCTTCACGGCCGCTGAATGAAATGTTGAAATAGCAGCACAACCATCGCGACACGTTGCGATACCATCCGCATTTGTCAGACTAGCCCCGCCACCTGCTACCCTCTGCTCCATCAGCAACTCACCAAGCCTCGTGACGCATACATCCGGAGCAGGACCAACAGCTGCCCTCCTTTATCCTGCGCTGTCGACTGCTCCCATTGGGGCTGCGCAGCTGCTGCACTTTATTTCAGTCAGTCGCTTCAATTTCTTTCTTCTTTTTTTTTTTTTTTAGTTTTCTCTCTTTTTTTGTAAGTGGCTTGTTTTTGCCATGTACCACTGTGTGTGTGTGTGTTGTTTGTGTGTGTGTGTGTGTGTGTGAATCGCACTCCTTTGTGCAAGTGCGGTCATTTAATTTCGATTTGTGTTTTAGATTGTTTTGCGTTGCATTTGTTGATTTTTGCCATTTAAATAGAAATTTTTATTTTCTACACGTTTCTGGACACGGTCAGGCCGTTCCACAGAGTCATTCATGGTGTGTTGGTCTCGTTACCAGCCGTCGCCAGAGTTTTTTGTATGCTCTGCATAGTCCGTTTGGCCACTTTTTGTTGGCCACTTTTTTTTTGCTGTGCTCTGAACGCATGTTGTCCTCGGGGCATTGCCAACGCTCGCGTCGCGCAAATTGGATTTCTTTTTTCGGACATTTGAAACCGACGAACGCCGGCCCGGAGATCAACCGGCAATGGCAAGCTGGCACTAAAACCTAACACTAAACATACATACACGCAAATGTACATATATATATACATATATATATATATATATATATGTATGTATGTATGTTTGGGTATGCAATTCGTGTTTCTATTAGCTACGCGCATTCATAAGAGCGGAAATTCAATCTGTGCCACAGCCGCGCTCGATTTTAGTCAATTTAAGGCTGCCGGCAAATGTTATCAACTCGAAAGTACTCGTTAAATATTTAAATTGACGCAAAGCTAATGAAATAAAACCAATGAGAGTGCGACGCACCCCGCAATCCTTAGAGAATTATTTTTTGACTGGTTGAGGGGGCAAAGAACTGCTTGTAATTCTTTTTTTTTCTCCTCTTTTTTCGTTTTGGTTTTTTTTCGCATTTTAAGAATCGTTACCCAACTGGCAGCCACATCAGTCAAAGTCAATTCAACATGGAACTGTAACAGTGGTACCAACATAATTGTGCAGCAGTAACTCAGTTCACGTCTCTCCCCACTAGCAACAATTTAATTTCTTCTCTTTTCTCTTCAGCTAAACTACAACGATATATGGGAATATATATATATATAGTAATGAAAACATTTCTTTATATGAAATGTGAAAAGCAAATATAATTTTTGAACTGTTTGTGGACCACTGTTGCTGATACGTCTTGACATGCGGCAAACGTAGCATCTTGCTTTAAATGTTTAAATAGCAGCGAATACGCCAAAAATCAACAACAACAACAACAATAACAAATGGGATAAAAGACAGCACACTCGTATACACAAATCAGACACACACACTGCCACACACACTCACACACACATACACTCACAAAATTGGCATAAATAAGTAAGAGCAACGGCGGCCTCTTCGTGTGCTCGCCATATTGTCAGCATAGCCTTTGTGTGACTGTGCGTGTGTCTGTGTGCGTGTGTGTGTGTGTGTGTGTGTGTGCGTGTATCTATCTATAAACATATATATTTACTCAAATGCTTGCTATACCCAAAGCGCACTTGAGTGTGTATCATCATCAACATCAGCTGCTCTTCAGCCAGAGGACAAGTCACAGTCAGAGTCCCATTCTCTGCTACCGTTAAAAATGCACCCCGTTTCCCCCTTTCCCATGTTGGCCATGTTGTCAGTGTTGTTGGCCGACAACTTGGTCGCTTGGGCGCTGCCTCGAGCCATAGATATAAAGCTACAGATATATGTGGAGCTGAGTGAGTGTGCTTTGCCCACTACAGTGACAGTATCTTTGCCCGCTTAACAGTATTACAAGCAGACTTATGAAAGAGGAAAAGCATGGCTTGGTTTGACACTCATCCTCATGCTGCTCCTCCACACGTTTACTCCTTTCCCTTTCCTTCGTTCCCTTTCGTTCCCTTCTGGCTTCAATTTGACTTGACTTTTACGTATCGTCAAGTACTTTTCTGGTTTTGCCCACTCGGGGGACATTTGTCAGTCAAGAGACAAATTTAATTTTTGCAGCCAGACACACAGAAGGTTGGCAAGAGAGGGAAAAGGGGAGGGGGGCGCGCTGCCAGGGAGTGCGATTAGATATAAAAGGCAATGAAAGTCATTGCAGGCATATATGACGAGTGCCGCTCTAACTATTCCCACTGTCCAGCCGTCCAAATGGCCGACTGTCTGACTCTGTCTGTTTTTGTATTAGAGACCAGTCGTTAGTATGAACCCGATTGCCAACACCCCATCCTCCTGCCGCCGACTCTCGTTTGGCCAGCCTGTCTGTCTGTTCATGGACCCAAATTCGTTTTTCATATGCGTATACGTAATTTTATTACAGCTGCCCAAGTTAAACCAAGCTGAACAAACCGACCGAATGCCAAAATGTTCGATGCTGTTGCAGTCACAGTCGCATCCAAAATGAATGGGACGCAACTACTATTCGTGCAGAGAAGTGGTTGGTGGGCGAGGGTGGGGGGTGGTTGGGGTGGTCTACTCAGCAGCAGGCGATGCACAGAATTCATTTCGCATTGAAATGGCTGTTCAGAGAGCAATTAGCTGAAATTATTGTTGCTACGTGTGCGTCGTCACTTGCCGCAGCAGCAGCAGTAAGGGGGACGCATGGGGCAAGCCAGCGGCTACTCCTGAAACTGAATCTGTGGCAAACGGGGCGTAGCCTTAATACGTGTGAGTCTGGTCATTATTCAAAGCTTGTCTCGGGCCAAGCAAAAAAAGGATCTATATATAAAAAAAATGCTGATTTGCGGTTTACCAATGCCAACCACAAATACACAAACGCACACACAGACATACACACACACACAGATATATATGTATGTATATATACCATTCACAATAATTTTGCAAAGCATCCCCCATAGATTGTGACGTAACGAAGCAAAGTCAAGTCGATGCCGAAATTATGCCAAAACAAATCAAGCAAATGAAAATATCACAGCCTCAAAATCAAGGCAAAACACACGCAGCGCTGCTCAGCCCAGCACAGCCGAAGGGGGGTCCTCAACTCTGGCTGAGGGGTTAACCGGGGGGTGGATAGGAGGGGTGCCACAAATGCTGTGCTTAATAGGCATCAGCTGGGTATTAAGTTGTTGTTTTTTTGCCATCGACTTCACTATCGGCGTACTCGTCGTCGTCGTCTTCGTCGTTTTCGTCATCATCTTCATTGTTGTTGCCTCATCTTGGCAGCATGACAACCTTTTTTCTCCGGAGTGCCTTGTCTGGACCCCGGCAGGACTCGAGCATTTTAACAAGCATTTAGGTAGAAAGTAGGCCGCCTTTCACATGGCTTTCTTGCCTCACTTATATTCAACAAACAATTTGTGGAATGCCATTAGGTGACGCCTACTGCTAAAATTATCTGTGCCACCACCTTATTTTTTCTGCGGCGTGGGTGTAGCGAGGGCCGGAGTAAATTCAATCACATCATCTTTTGTGAAACTCGTCGCCGCACAACAAACAAAAGATAATAACAGCTTGGGGCAACGCACAAAACGTGAAAATGGCTAAATGAAAACGAACAAAATTTCTATCGAGCGCTGAGAGTTTTAAAATGAGATTCGATTGTGAACTCGTAATGGAAAAAATATATATATTAGGAAACTGTAAAATCAATCGATTTTATATGACACTTAACGCTACTTCGGTAACCATTAAAATTATTTATTAACCAGCTCTGACGATATGATAACATTTCACGCCGTTACCACATCAATGGCAAATCAATTAACTACCTGCCAATTTACATTACAAACTTTTAAATTTTCGAAACTTCAACTACAGCCGCAAAATGCTTCACACGAGAGCAACAACAACAAAAATAAAAAGCTCTTCCCAAAAAAAAAAGAAAAAAAAATTAAAAATTAATAGTAGCAACTAGCGAGTGTCAATGGAAACCACAACAACAACTGCTGTTGCTGCTGCTGTTGCAAACAAAAACTAACCAACTAACAAAGTATAAAACAACAAAAAAAAACTATTGAGTGCTGCTCATTGCATCCCCCCTTTACCGCTTCCCCATTTCGCCGCAACCATTACCAAACCCCAACCACCGGTTGGCAGCCTCCACGAACAAAAATTTCTAATTTAAAAGTTTTGCGACCAACCGACGATGAGTGAGGCAGCCGAAACGGCAAATAAAAAGCAACAGCAACAACAACAACAACAATAGCAACAGCAAAAACAAGCGGCAAATAAAAACGCACACACACACACACACGCATAAAGATAATGCAACCCCCACCCACTTGTGGCAAAAACACAAAAAAAATAAAAATGAAAAGAACCGACTGAAGGTGGAGAAAGCAACTTTGGACAAATGCAGCTGCAATTTTGTTGCCTGCCATCGTAGGCGTTGCGTTGTTTTTGCCCACATCGTTAGCAAAGCGCATCGGCTACATTTCGTCAGCTTCCGCCTTGCCATCCCCTCTCTCTGCCAGCCTACTCTTAGTTCGTCCGCCTGCCTGCCTGCCTGCCCAGTGGGACAGCAGCCCTGTGTGGCAGCCAGTGAGGCAGTGTGGCAAGTCCAGCCAGCCCACGCGTCGGTTGGAGCAGCCGCGTCATGCGCGTTGCTTGCGATTGCTATTGCAGTTGCAGGTCTACAACAAACCAACCACCCCCTCCCCCAACCCAACCCATTGCACCCCATCCGATACACCCTTCGCCTTTTGTGCTGCTGGGTGGGCGGCGCAGCGTTCGTCTTTAGTTCGCTGCTCGTCGTTGGCGTTGTCGGCAATCGTTGCCAGCAACTATTTTTATACGCCCATCTATATGTGTTGATGTGTGTGCTTGCGTGTGTTCGTGTGTGTGTGGGGATTTGAATGCCTTTAGGGGTTGGGGACGCGTTTGTCATTGTGCATTACATTTAGCATGCATCGTGGCTCGTTTGGTGTTGCAACAATGTTACTTGCCTCTGTCTGGGCCACTGCCACTGCCACCGCCACTGCCCCTGTCTTTGTCTTTGCCTCTGCCTTTGCCATATTGTTGTAATTTGCATGTTGTATTGTTTTGGATTCTACTTTGTTGGCTGCGCCTCAAGAGAAAGTATTAGCCAGGTTTTCCCCATCATATTCATATTCCTAACGTGTGCTTGTTGCTAGCAAATCGAATTATATTTACTGCATGCCACAAAGTAGCCAACCAGAGGGGGCCGCTTTACAAATGTTGCAGCTGCTGTTTCTTCTTCTGCGTCGTCTTCATCTTCTTTAGTGACCTTTGAGTGCTCTTTGGCTCTTTTGCACTCTGACCAACAAGTCAAAAATGCAAATGGAGCGAATTGTTTTAGTGGCATTCTCTTCATATTTTCTACACGTTTAGCCAGCTGCTGTTGATCCTATGATTTTGTGTGTGTGTCTTTTAATGTCTCGCTTCATTTTTCATTTTTCGCTTTTTTCTTCGTATCTTCTTTTAATATGTATTTTGGCATGCATAATGTTGACATTTTGACGCGCTAATAAACATAATTTGCTCATAAAATATTTTTTATTGCCATCGCCTTTATCAGTGCTCGTATCTGGCTCACTTCTGGCAGGTATGCTTAACTTAGTGTGTGTGTGTGTGTGTGTATTTATAGACATTTTATATATTTTTGTGTGTACGGAGACATAGAGCAAGTTAATGCCACAATGTCTAGAAACTTGGAAGATGAGCATAGTTCATTTGCGGATAGGCAAGCGAAACATAAACTTGAAATTACACTGATAAGTTGGTCAATGGCACCATAAAGGAAACATTTTTCTATTCAGAACTAATATGTGGTCTCCAGCGCACTTTGTGGACTTATTCTGTTTGCTGATTATGCAATTTAAAGCACTTAGAAGATATGTGATTTGGGCATCGAATATAGGTTTCCTTTGTATGAAATTCGATAACCAAATTCATAAAAATATTAATGAAATAGAATCCTATTTTTTTTAATTATTTTTAGATCTTTCTATTTGCATATACTCCTTTCCTACTGCAGAAAGGTTAAAGCTTATGCAAATTGAACAGTTCGAAATTATTATAAACTGAAAAATACAGCAATGAACAAATGAATAATATCAATTTAAATAAAATCATTTTAATGCTGCTAGCTCTATGTGAGACATTATATAACTTAAATAGTTTCTCCACACAGATGTTCGCTCTTGCAATATGAAGACTTGAAATTAACTTGTATCACACCTGGCGTTCAAGTTCATTGAACTAATTACATTGTGGAAATATTAAACTCATTTTAGCCACCTAACACGTGTTATGTACTTTATATATATATTTTGTATATTCAATCGTCCCTTCTCTTGTTACATAATTAATGGCTTCTTCGCACTATAATCGCACCTCTCACTCTCTCTCTCTCTCTCTCTCTTTCTCTCTGCCTCTGTGTGTGCAGGTATCTGGTTTCTGCACCACTGTGCCTGCCATGCAATCAACGAGCTAGCGAACGACAACAAATCACATTTTCTCATTTTCCGCACACACACACACACAACAGCAAAAACATTTTTAAATATTTATTAGCAACAGCTTACAAGCATCATCCTATTTTCTTTTTGTTGCTGTTGTTTTTGTTTGTTGCTGCCTTTTGGTCTCGCCTCGTGCGATAAGTAATTTCATTATTTGCCAAGCATGCGACCAACGCCCTCAAGAACACAAGCTGGCGCTCCCGCACACGCCCCCTATTCGTTGGGGAGTGAGAGGGGGGTCCCGGTTGCCGCCAAGGTCTACGCCTTTTTGGTGCTCGCGCCATTTGTCTGCTCATACTACCAGCCAGTCAGCCAGCCAACCAGTCAGCCAGTCAGCCAGCTGCTTGTTGATGCCATTATCTTATTCAGCATCCTTGTCATCTCATAAAGGATGCCTATTATAAATTAATTTTTACCATCCACGGCTGCTGCTGGCTGCCGGTTGCCGGTTTGCTTTGCTGCCTGCCTGCCACTTTTTTTTTTTTTTTGTGCTATCGCTTTTATCACTTGAAACCCAATGTTCCCACACTCAAATGGCAAACATGTTGCTCCTATCATGTGTGTGTGCCGAGGGTTTGTTTGACTGCCTATATGACAATATAATTTTTTGATTTAAGGCTCCTGCTGCTGTCGCAATTTTTCAAAGGCACAACAACAAATACACACACACACACACACGCACACACACATGTGTGTGGTATGCCCCTCATATTTTTCCAGATTGCCACAAGCAGAAAAGTTGCTGTGTGCCACACACACACACACACACACACACACACACACACACAAACACAGTCGCTCACATGTGTGTTATGGGGACCCACTTGTGACATTGATGCCCTACGCTGTGTGCTCTGTTTTATTGTTATCATTAAACTGTAACACCTCCCGCCCAGCCTAACTCGCATTCCCCTTGCTTGCCATATTGTCTTGTTTGACTGTCTTGTTCCGTGGGCCACCTTCCCTTCATTTGTTGTTGTTTTTATTGTTGTTGGCTTTGATGCGGGTTTCTCGAGGCGTCCTCAACAAGTTTGACATGAGATTGGGTCTGCCTGGCTGCCTGCCTGCCTGGCTGCCTGCCTGCCACTGATCCCAATATGATTAAAAATTGTTCGCTTGACTTATCATTGTGTGGCCGACACAATAATGGCTTGCCATCTTCTTAGATCAATAATTCGGGCATTTCAGATGCCGCTGCTGCTGGCCATGATTAATTGGTACGCACAAGCTGCTGCATGCTGGGCGACAAATCAAGAGCGAAGCCAAAACCAGCGACGCTTCTTGAGGGTGTTAACTGCACTTCATTCATCAACGCTTCCTAACCGCAACGAGCAACAACATCGAGACTGGGTACGCAGCAGATTTTCGTGAGGAACAGCAGTGTGTGGCGGCTCCAACTGCTGCTACTACTGGTGCTACTGCTGCTGCTGCTGCTGTTGCACTCAGAAAAAACGCAATCATAATAATAATTTGGAAAATCGTCATATGATGAAAATCGCCCTGATGGAGTTATACATTACTTAGAAATAAATTTCTTAAAATTATAAATGCAAACACCTATTATACAATTTGACACCTATTTCTAATTTAATAATTCTCATTATTTTTCAAAATTTCATCAGGAAATGAACAGCTTGTTTTAGGAAAGTCTTCCGTTTCGAAAAGTTCTATTGATAAAAAATGAGATGACCTGTCCTTGACACTGTTAAAATGGCGATTTTCTACAAATCCAAACGAATTTTCTCCTGAGTGTACAACTGCTGCTGCTGCTGCTGCTTGTGTTGCTGCTTGCATTGGAAATTCAAATAAAATTTACCACAGTTTCGTAACTTTGTCAACGATGCGCAACTTGGCGACGATGGGGGCATCTTGCAGGGGCGGGGACAGCGCGAAAAAGTCGGTGTGTCACCCAACGAGTCGACGAATTGCAATTTGCAATTTTATGGCAGCGCATCTAGAAAACAGAAGGAGCAAAAGGACCAAGAAACTAAACGAGCAGCAGCACCATCCACAGACGAAGCCGCAATACAAAACAAACCAATTTAAATTTTTAGCTGTGCCAGGATCCGGGCAAGTACAGTGAATTGGTAGCTGGGAGCTGCATGCTGGGTGCTGCTAAAATATAGTTAACAGTAGCTGGCGAAAAGCGCAACAAAGCGTAGCTGGAAATATCAAACCAAATGCATAGCAAAAAAAAATAAAAAAAACCAAAAAAAAAACGAAATAAATAAAATTACGAAAACACAGCATAAACAAAAACTTGCAGAAATTTGCAGAATGACAATGGGAAATTGGGGTGAACTGGAAGTGGGCGGTGGGTTAAACTGGTGACTGGCCAAACACTCAATCAATAAATTATGCTGCCACCAAATATACAAATCAGCGAACGGGAAAACGGGACAAAAAACAAAGCGAGCGACTGAGCCACACGGTGGGTGAGTGGTTATTGTGGGCTTCTGGGTCTGTTGGTCTACTCGTTTGTTGTCGTCGGTGGGTGGGGGAGGGGGCAGAGGGTAGCTTGTTTGGCTGGTCACGCGGCAAACAAAACGGACTGCGACAGCAGACCAGCAGCTCAGCAATCCAGCAGCTGTGAAACAAAGGACAGGCCCTCACAGTCGGATGTGGTTTTGCTGGTTTTTCTGTGTGCGGCAACCGCTGCTTGCTGCTGCCCTGTTGCCCTGTTGCCCCGCTGCCTCCCTCCGCTACCACATCTACCGTTAGTCATTTTCAAAAGTGCCACGCTGACGATGGCCCTGGGTTGAAGACACGACAATGTCATGTGCTCGCCGCGCATTGTGCAAAATGTAGCCAGGAGAGGAGCTGGCATTGCCACGGCACCCGATTGGGGCGTCGGTTTGTTCCTGCTGCCGCTATATCAACGCCAAAGACAAAGGCGCACTGCGACCAAATGTCAAAATGAATGCAAGGCGTCGCTCAGCAACTGCTGTTGTGGCTGCTGCTTTGGCTGCTGCTTTGACTGCTGCTTTGGTTGCTGCTTTGGTTACTGCTTTGGTTGCTGCTTTGGTTGCTGCTTTGGCTGCTGCTGTTCCTCTTACTACGCCTGACCCCAAACTGACCTCGAGCTCGGCGAAGCTTTTGCAGCGACCAGCAGCATCGATTTTGTATATATACATACGTATATATATTTGCATGCATGTTCCCAAGCTGACATTTAAAAATTGTACATGAAATATTGATCAGCATTGACGACTTGCAAAACTGACGGCAACATTGCCCGCAGGATAGCCTGGCACAATGTCAACTCATCGAGAGTATATATATATATATATATATATATATATATATATATATATATATATATATATATATATATATGTATGTAAATATATATATATAATTTTGTTGTGAAGATGGGGTAACCCTCCAATTTATTTAGTATCACTAGCTTTATATGTATTATAGCTGCAGGCATTACATATATCAGGATTCGGTTCATTATATAATAAAGCTTCATTAGAAAGGAAGAGTCAGTAATCGGCAATTTGTAATGAAATCGCCAGGTGGAATCCGGTCTGCACTGTTATATTTTTTCATTTATTTCCTTTTTAATTTATGTTTAAATTTTTAAATTTTTTATTATGTGTTGCTGTTGCTGCCATTTTTTCTCTTTTTTTTAAGAAAAGCTCTCTTTCAGTGACCGCATAGAGGTATGGAATTGTATACGTTGTATGTATGCTTTCAACGTATTTGCTGATCCTTGCCCTTAGCTACTGCATTAGCACAGATCGAGGTTCATTAATAAACTGAAGGTTGCCTGTGGGGCTTTCAGTAACGCTTAAAACTTTTGCCTGCAGCCTGATCGATTTTTGTAATCTCACTTTACATTTGCACCCAACTATGCGCATGGACGCACCTGCCGCATACAACACACACACACATACACACGCTCTCACACATACACACACGTGTACGCATAGAAAAGTCTTGTCGGGCTTCATTGTCTCTGCAGTTGTGGTCCAACTAAGCGGAAGCTGTTGGAATTTACCAACGTTTAAACTTTAATGCTGTGTACAAGAGTACTTTTTATTGCTGTTTTTTTTTTTGTTTTACCAACTTCCTATCTCTCTCTCTCTGTATCTCTGTCTCCCTTTCGCCTTCGTTTCTGGTATGCCTTAGTGAGCTTTAGATTTTTTGTTGTTTTGTGCTGCATGTCCTGCTTGTCTGCCCGCTCCAATTGAACCTAATCCGGCTGCTAAGTATAAGCTACGTAGTTGTATACTCATCCCAGCTGTCCAAGCGGCCTTATGCTGCTTTTGTTGTTTGCAGGCATTTAAAAAAGAAAAAATGAAAACAAAAAGAAACGAGTCCAGCAGGCAACAGCCAACGTAGAGGTGGCACCAACAACAGCCATGGCCAGCTGGGGGTCTGTAAAAAAAACTTTTGCCTCTGTCTGCAGCTGTCCCCCACTTAATAACTAGGCGTCAGTCCCGCTGTGTATGTGTGTGTGTGTGTGTGTGTGTGTCTCTGTCATCCTGTCGAATGCAGAAAATGAACGGCAGTCACTTGGTCATGTATACGAGGAGCATACTAATCTGTCCAGTCTATCTCATCCTCATCCTCATCATCGACGTGTTTTCCGTGCAGAGAGAGAGACAGAGAGAGACAGAGAGAGAGAGAGAGAGAGAGAGAGAGAGTGAGAGACAGAGAGAGACAGGGAGATCCGATCATTGAGTTTGGTCATCAGGCGTTTATGGGACTTCTTGAAGCTCGCTTTTGTTGTGTATACATGTATGTGTATGTATAGCTATTAACTTATCTATAGAGCGAGCAGCAAACAGACAGCACTGACAGTCTCTATCAATGAATGTCAGTTGGCTTCTTATTAATAAAATTAACACAAGACGACAGATCCGATCTGATACGATGTGATGGCAAGTGGCAGGTGAGCGAACTAAGGTTTATTCTCCCGTCAACATGGCGTATGATTGATTTTCTAGTCATAAACCATGGAAAGGCGAACAGCAGCTTGACAGCAAACTGTAAGCTGAACGTGCCCAGATAAATGCGACAAATATTAAACGGAGAGTAAGCTTCAATAATAATAAAAGTTATAAATCTTAGCATTGGCTGTCGACGCTCACGATGAGATGGAGATGGTGTATGAGAGGATGCGGATGTGGATGTGGATGTGGAGATGTTGGTGAATGTGGATGTGGACATTCAGTAAGAGCAACGAAGACGTCGACGACAACGACAACGACAGGCTGCATCGGGGCGATAATAACAATTTATTGCACGCACACAAAGACCAAAAAAAAAACATATATACGCATACACACAGACACAGTCTTACAAACACATGTGCACGGCTGCCAAGTGCCGGAAAATGCCGCGAGACACAAATGCAACAACAGCAGCAACAGACAAGTCGGGGCAGTACTGGGCGGTGCGGGGGAAGGCAGGCAGACGAGCATAAAAACCACACAATAATAAAAATGAACAATGACAGGTTAATAGCAAATAAATGAAAGCCCATAAGAAAGCGCAACAACAGCAAAAGGAGAGAAAAGAAAAACAAGAACAGACAACAAAAACAACAGCAACAACTAAAAGCGACAATGGCTGACACAGCGGCCAAATCGGAGAGGAGAAGAGCAGCTGCAGGATGGAAAGACTCTTGCGTCCACAGCGGCCACCAGCGAGCTATCCTCTTAGTCTAGGCAATTGATATATGGTTTTCAATTTTCAAAACCATTGACCACTTGCAGCACAACCAACGACATCAAGAGCAACAACAGCAGCAACAAAAGCAAATAGCCAAGTCTGAGCTAAATGGTGGAAAAATGCTGTGGAAAATTGCCACGAAGCGCCACAAGTTGATTCTGGCATATTTAAAGCATAACTACGGGCGTTAGAGACTCGTTAGAGGCCAGGCAGAGACATAGATAGAGCTAGATAAAGATAGAGGCAGAGGCAGACACTAAGGCACAGTCAATGGCAGCGTATACCAAGATAATGGCTGCAAGCGTACTTAACGGCTTCAATAATGACAATAATGGCCAACGACTTGGCAGACCGCCGCACCACAACCTGCTCGCCTCCGCAAACAGGTTGACAAAATGCATTCGGCATGCAGTGGCAAATATGCTGCCTGCCAATAATAGTCATCATCATTATCGTTGTGCAGAAGTGTGTGCGTGTGTTTAGGTGTGCGGAGATCTAAATAGGTTGCCAGCAAACTTAGCCAGCACACGCAGGCCCAGTGTTGCAATATCGTTTGGTTAAAAGTGAGTGCAGCAAGGTGTAGCAAGAGCAGCTCAATTTAATTGAGGCATTATAGTTATTGAAACTAATCCAACTGCTCAATTAAAAAACTAGTTAAAATTAACGTGCTATTCTAATTAACAGCACGAATTTTGAAATATTGAATGCATAAATAGCAGAAATATAATTAGAAATATACATATCCAATAAGCCAAAAACAAATTTGTTTTAATAAATTTAAAATTCGAAATGTGCAAAAACATATGCAATTGCATTCATTAACAAACATTGAAAACGCATTTTAGAAACAACATTACAAATATATTCGAATACATTTTTTTAGTTCAAGTCCTGTGCTGATAAAAATTGGCTAATTTTAGTGTCGCATTAAATTTGATTCAATTGGCAGACATTTTAAAGCCAAAGTTGGCTCTTGACTTGAACTGACAGAGAGCGGCGAAAAATCGATCACCTGTTTAAAGTTCAGACGCACACGAGAAGTGATAGAGCTGGGGGCTAAGAGCAGCAGCAACAGCAGCAACAATGGCGGCTACTTGGCAGCTGTGCCAACGGCTGGGTGAACGCATCAGTCAATGTCCTTAGAGTTTAACAAAGAAGGACAATCCGACAGCATATAGGACGAGGCAGACACCGGGCCACTTTACAAGCCAAATTCAACGCTTGCTTGTTGCCGCTGTTGTTGTTGTTGTTGTTGTTGTTGCTTGCACTGCGCCTTTGTCTGTTTGCTTTTTGGAAGGACAAGCATGACGACAACTGCTACTCTTAGTCTCCCATTGCGTCGCTCCAATTTTTATATTTTTTTTCTTTTGGCAATTTGTTACTGCATCTTACAACGGATTCAATTGAAAATTTTTTGCAGACAGTTGAGAGGCGACGAGCGACAAGCAACGAGCAGTAAGCAACGCAGGACGAGCGTTACAAATTTCAAAACAAATTTGCCGCAACGCAACAGCAACAAACTTTTGCGAAAAGAAGAAAAACTTCAATTCGATTCGATTCATTTCGTTTCGATTTTCAATTCTCGCTGCTCTCAGCTGGTCAAGTGTGGACGTGCTTTTAAATATTCCGTATGCGCCACATTATCCAATGCAATTCAACTTGGCACAATTGGCAGTGTCTCGTCTACGTTGTCTGCTCGTCTGGGCCGCACTGTCTT
This sequence comes from Drosophila grimshawi, assembly GCF_018153295.1. Classification (NCBI taxonomy): domain Eukaryota; kingdom Metazoa; phylum Arthropoda; class Insecta; order Diptera; family Drosophilidae; genus Drosophila; species Drosophila grimshawi. The sequence continues at coordinate 22,487,554 of NW_025063098.1, forward strand.
CGGCTGTTTGCTTAGTGCAGTTTTCACTTTGTGGGCGTTACACAAAAAAATATAACAAATAGCAGAACCACCCCCAAACCCCTGGCTTATCCTGGCACTGCCTAACTTTCTTCTGCTATTTACTTTTGCCCTCCACAGTGTCTGACTTGACGTTAGTTTTGTTTGCTTCCCCTTTGTGTGCGTGTGTGTGTGTGTGTATTTGTGGGTGTGTGTGTTTGCCTTTCGTTTAGTAACGGGTTTGACAAACTCAAAATCAAAATCAAATCGTTGAACCAATGCCAAAGTGGAAATTGTCAATAATTTCAAATTGATTTCTGTTTGATTTAACACAACAACAATATAAACAAAAACAGCAGCAACAACAAATAGAAGTAAGCACCTCTATAATTGAAGCACCAGGTACATAGGAATGCCCGGCTAGTTGCGTCTATTTTGAGCGGCGAAAGTGGAAAAGTCAAGTTTGACAGGCGCACGCGGATCTCGTTGCTTCGAAGTTCCCAAATAACATTAGACAGCCATTATGGGCTTGGCCGACTTTTACGACGCATCATAAAAAGCATTACTTGAACTGCGCCTGCCTCGTAAAACTCATGAAGTGCAGGCCAATAAAATCAAATCGATAAGTGTGCCCAAAGTGTTGGAATAGCTCGTAAGCTAATCGAAATAAAGCAAGATCCTATGCCTAAAATATGTACTTAGTAATTATATTTTATTATTCACTAAACCAACTATTTAATAGTAAAAGCTATCATTTGCTTATTTAATCAAATTGATGATGACTATTGAAATTATTTGCTTACCCTGCTTGGGCGAAATGCTGAGCACCTGCTGCGGCGACTGTTGCTGCGAGTGGATTTGGTATTGTTGCTGTTGCTGCTGTTGGTGCTGCTGCTGCTGCTGCTGTTGCTGTTGCACGGCAACGGCCTGCTGCTGGGCGGCACAGACGGCAGCGGCAACGGCGGCCTGTTGTTGCTGCTGTTGATGATGAGCGGCTGCTGCGGCAGCTGCTGCAGCGGCTGCCACAGCCTGTTGCTGCGACTGCTGCTGATGGGGCGACTGAGACTGTGGATGCTGCTGCTGCTGCTGAGTGGTGACAATGGACATTTGCTGAGACGACTGCTGCTGCTGTTGCTTCACGTTGGCCTGATGCTGCTGCTGCTGCGGCTGTTGCTGCGGTGCTGGTGCCTGTTGCTGCTGTTGCTGCAGGTGCGTCTGGTGTATGGCCAGCAGCTTGGTCTCATAGGGTTTGGCGCCCACCGACAACGGCTGACTGCTGAGCGTCATCTGTGCGGTTGCTGGCATCATAAGCGTGGGCATTGCCAACATTTTATTAAATTGCACCTTAATGTGCTGTCTCTTTTCACTGGTGTATTATCTGTGTTGCTGCTCCTGCTCCTGCTCCTGCTGCTGCTGCTGCTGATGCTGCTGCTGTTGCCGTTGCCGTTGAGGTGTTGCTGTTGCACGTTTTGCGGTTAGACGCAATTCGCTTTGATGTTTAATGAAGTGCCGCGTCGCAGTTGATGTTTATCATCAAATTGTGTTATAATTTAATGGAATAATTTTCAGAGCTGCTTTTTATTTTTGTTATTTTGTTATTTTGTTTGTGTGGGGGACCGCACTTTTAATTGCTGTTGTTGTGGTTTGTTGGTTTGTATGTTTGTTCTTTGAATGTTATATGGGAATCATTTGATGCGTTAAATGATTTCTACAATTTTACTAATTTCAAAAGGTTTCTCTTTGCGGTTTGTGCTCGCAAATATTTTCAGCTTTTGCTTTTTACAACTGGTTTTCTTTACTTTATTTTTTAATTTTGCTTCACTTATCACAGACCAATAAGATTTTTTTTCTTTTTAAAAAAGTTCAAAGTTTCACGCTAAAATATAAATTACAAATAATCCAGTTAAAAATGAATTGCAGACTGTCATGAAAAAATAACACAATTGAGCTAAAGTAAATAAAGTTTGAATTAAAAAATTGCCTAATTGATAAGACTCAATATTCGGATTTTATTTATTTTTTGCTATTATTATTGTAATATATTTCTCATCTTTTCACTGATCTGATTATCTGGCAAATACTAACAACTGCCATTGAAATAACCCTTTCTCTCTGTTGAATTCACAAACATTTTATTTTTTTTGGTAATTGCACATTTTATGCTTCAGTTTTATGTGCTTTCTGGAGCACAGACATTACATTCTGGGCACGAGCATTATCATATATCAAGCCTAAGCCATTCACACATCATTTGAAAAATTAAATTTAATATTTTACGATTTGTGTGTGCTGTGTGTATTCTCAGCGCATACAAAGCAAAACATGGTCTCACAAAAAATAAAAATTATGCGAGGCGAGCCAAAAGAGCGCGTAACGCAATGCGAAGCTGTAACAGACACAAGCACACAGAGAAAGCGGAGCAAAATAAAAAAAAAATTATAACAATAATAATAAAAGGCAACTGAATACAAGCGCTGTGGATTTTATGAGGCAGACGCGCCCAAGAGACTGACAACCGACAACCGACAGCAGACAACAGAAGCCAGAAACCAGAAAACAGCAAAACTCTGAAACTCCAAAAAATCGCACGAGCCAAGTGTTGGCAAGTGTCAGGATCAGGCGCTGCCACAGCCGCAGCCGTAGCCTCAGTCGGCGTTGTCGTCAGTCTAACGTTTCCGGTTTTTATAGCGCAGCGCGTACAAAACCCACACAGACAGTGGGACAGACGGACAAATGTTATGTATAAATATAAACTTATATTTTTATTTTTGAAAGCCAAGACTCACACATACAGACACAGACGCAGTAAAAAGCGACGAGTGTACCAAAAATGCTAACACAAAAAACCCACACACAAATATATAAAAAAAAATTACAACACCCAGCATTCGCTGTCATCCAAGTGATGTGAATGTTTGTGAGTGTATGTGTGTGTGTGTGTGCTCGTGTGCCTGAGTGTGAGTCTATATATGATTCATACACACAAATGCAACTGGCCCTTTTTGTATGGATACACTGTGTCGGCGGCAGTCGGCGTTGGCTGGCTGGAAGCATTTATTGGCTGCTCGTTGTCGGTTTATGTGGCACATAAGCCGAACTCACAGAATGTGTGTTTGTTGTTGCCGTACATAATGTGGCCAGAAAAAAACAAGAACAACAACAAGCAAATACATGCAAGCCAAAAATCGTTGAGCTCTAACCAAAATCGATGCTCAGTTTTGGGGAAATTTAAAAAACAAATAAATACTGAGTTTATCTTGTAATCTATTTAGCTATGCAATGTTTTTCATTTTTGACCTAAAACACTATAAAACACGTTTAAGAAACTTTTATTTATCAGCCGAAACTTTAATTGCCCCACAAAGTATGCAACTCAATTTTATATACACAATTTCACTTTTAAAAATAGTTCAACTTTAAGTTTGTGATGTACGAATTTAATTTTAATGACACCGCCTATTAAGTAGAAACTTCTGATAAGCGAATACTTCAATCTTACAAAAAATTAAAGAAATTTAAATATTTTCTTAAAAGTTAAACTAAATAATTAGAAATTGTTATCATCATTATTTACATTTGCCAACTTTATTTAGCCAGTTATGTTTTTGTTTATATATTTCCGCTTTTAGAATGTTTTATATTATTTATTTTTGCAGTCGCTTTTGCCGTTTATATTATACGCGTCGTTAACTGCTGAATCGTCAGTTTGTTTTTAGGTTTACATTTATTTGCTTTTGGGTGATTTGTATTTGGTTTTCCGTCTCCAAGTTGTTGCGTTTGCAGATAGGTTTTTTTTTGTTGGATGTTGTTTTTTTTTTTTTTTTGGTTTGCTTTGGTTTGTTTGGAAATTATAATAACAACTTAACAACAATGTAACGAATATCCTTTCTTTACGAGGACACAATTCAAACTGAATGCGAAGCGCGCTCGTCGGTCTCCCAAATAGTCAAAGACATCGTCCGATGAAATTTACCACTATTCTGCCGGCGTCGCAGTCGCGCTGCCTTCGCTCCGAGTCCTTGCGTGCAAACGAGTCGCCTTCTCATCGTCCTCGCCAGCTTCGTTCTCGACTACACTCAGGCCTGCGCATTGCCACATTCGAAATGATTTGTGTCTGGGCTTAGTTCGAATTTTCCGAATTTTTATAGCAAGCAGGAAATTCCCCCAGTATTTCAGCTCGTTTATGGAACTTTCAACTGTTATACAAAGACAAGCACTTGTGTTGCACTGTGAGATGTTGCATGTGAGACATTGTCCAACCTCAACTCGTACAACAAATGCTTTTAGCTGCTTTGCAAACGAGAGCATCCACAGCAACGGCAACAATGCCAAATAGTAGACAAGCCAACGAAGATACACAAACAATCAAACACACTTTCGCACACACTCATAGCACACATAGCACATGCTATTGTTTATGTGCTTGAGAGCCAATAATCCACTTTTGTTTTGTTATCATTCGCGCGCCCCTTGTCCAAACGCCTTGAACCACCCACGAAGACAGCAGTCGGTGGGGCAGCGAGCTAAGCGCCTTTGCCTATGCCACAGCCACTGAAACTGCCACAGCGAGTTGCCTTCACCCGTCTCCACTTAATTTCTACTTGATTTGTCGCTTAAGAAAACTAATTGTCTGCCTTTTGTTGAGCGTGAAAACAATAGAAAACATTTTAGCAACTGTTACTTTAGCCAAAAGCGTATTAGAAACAAGAGAAGAGCAAAGCAGAGCAGAGAAGCGAAGCGAGTGGATGTTGTGGAGGTGTTGTGAGTTGGCTAAGAAAATGTTCGTGGCATAGCCTGTAGCAATGGCTGTGGCTAAGACGAAAGTGGCTAACGAACTGGCAGTCTGGCTGGCTGGCGGCTTTAATGGTCTTTTGGTCTCTTTGATGGCAATAGTTTTGCGCCGCATGATTGGGCCAGCAGAGCCCACAAGGTCATTTGCTAACGGCGGCAATGCAAATGTAATTTCAGAGCCAACATAGTTCATGGTACGAAGTTGTAATTTGACAATATGTATAACAATTTCCATTCTGTTTATCGAATTCCTCAGTCTGCAATTGTTTTGATTATGTAACATTCATTTGGCTTAAAACAATTACAGAGATTATTAGCAGCTGTGTGCGTAAGCCACATGGCAATAGAAGTTAGTTTCAGTGCAAAACTTCCCATATAGATATACATATACATATGTCTAGTTTTAATGTTGACATTCATTTTCAATTATGAAATTATTAACAATGTTTGAGCACCACTGCACTTAATTCAGACGAATGAACAGCATAGCATCAAATTTAAAGCTATGAATATTAAATGAATTCACAAATATTTGAAGATAGTATTTCGTTGCGGCCAAATGATTAATAAAGAAATTAGCAATATGGTATAAGAAAATATAGTGATGGAAAAGATTCAACAAACAGAATAAATTATGCTTTTCTCCCTTGTTGACAACCGCCATAACCCAACCTAACCTATCTGGTTTATGTTTAACAAATTAAATGTGTAGGATGATAAAATTGATCTGCTGTACAAGAGCCTGATATATTATTATTTGATTAAAGCTGAATCTTACAAATGAACCACTAAACTAAATACATTTAAGCAGAATTTTAAAAAATGTGTCTAAATATTGCTTAGGAGTTTGCCGTGCATAAGGAAACTTACCGCTGTGATAAGTTTGTTGTCAGTTGCAGTTGAAATACAGGGCGGCTAATGTTCTGTTATCCATGCACGGCTGGGCGAGAGGAGGAGAGGACCCTTCTGCATTTGCATTAAATGCCAAAGTCCTCGAAGTTGACGGCCACAACAATAACGATAGCAGCATGGCGACAAACATATTAACAACTTTGTGACTAAATGCAAGTATGTATGCAACAGCAAAAATTTATGTTAGCTGCAAAAGACACACACATACAGACACCGTTGGTGGCAGGCACGCACAAAGCTATGCGGAGGCAAAGAACTCACGTGAGCGATTAAAATCTGAAGGAAAGTATTTTTGTTTTCATTTTTATTTTTTTTTAATTCTGCTGCTGCGCCATGGAGGGTTGTTGCCGCTGCCGAGGTGTAAATGAGCAGAGAGTTGAGCGAGGAGAGGCGACGCTGCCACGGAAGGGTTGCTCAGCAGCGGCGTGTAATTGGAGGCGAGTGTCGTGTAAAATGTAAAACTTGCGCCGTAAATAAATCAAAACTTTCTGACTGAACAAACATTCAGGTGAGCGAAAAAATGCACCGTACGACGGCAACAGCCGCCAGCTTTGAGCGGCAGGCAACAAGCAGCAGGGAGCAGGCGACTGGCTGAAGTGTATGTAGCAATAGCAGCAACCTAAATGCGGGCCTGGGGGCAGGCTCTGCTCACAGTTTCATATTGACAAGTGCGCCCGAAGACTTTAGGGGCGGGGAGTGGAGTGTTTATGGAGGCACATGAACGAGGCCGGTGGATTATTTATGCTAAAAATTGGAACAGCTGCTGCCTTTGGGCTTGAGAGTGCCGCCTCTTCATCTGCTGCTGGCAGCGCTGCTGACGTCGTCGTCGACTGCATTGCATGCTTTTTTCCCCTCTCTCTATCTCTCTCGCTCTCTCTCTCCCTTTCTGTCTTTTTGTATCCCTTTGCTGACATATCAAACAGAAATGTTGGCTAAGTTCATGCCATAACTCAGAACAGTTCGTCAATAAAATTTCAGTGCAAGGACATTGCAATTCTCTTTATAATTAAGACCTCTTTCCCAGTCGCCAAAGAGAACTTATTAAATGGCACATTTTATTGATTTATTGCACAATATGCTAAACAGCTCGACCCTTACTGGCCAGCTAGCAACAGAGCTCTTCTCTTTGATTTATTTATTCAATATGACTGTGCCGTATTTTACCAAAGACAGCGGGAAATGAAAGTGGCGCATTAAAATGGTTAGAGCACACCACTCATACATAGAATACAACAAAAAATTAAAGTTACTGGCTAAAACTTTTGCGAAAATCTTTACAAAAATGTGTCCTGTGGACGCTTATCATATTTGTAGTGGTAGCAATAATAAAATCATCTTATTATTATTATAAATAAACATCTGCATAAAAGAGATCTAATAACCATTTGCCAGCTCTGTTTCGCACCAAACTTGAGGAACAGAAAAAAAAAACAGTAAGAGAAAGGAATGCCAAGACTCCTGAATAAGTTGTCAGGTCTCTTTATACCCTAGAATGGAATGTAAGCAGAATATGCATAAGCAACGCAACAGATTTCCTCAGAAATCGCGATTCAGGAATTTTCCTACGAATATTTTTCTACACGCGCAATAACAATAATATTGCTTGCTGAAATCGTGCAGAAGAACATCATCATGCTGATAATAAAGTACGAAAAATAACATTTTTACACAGAATTATATATTTTTAGAAAAGGAAAAGACCTGTTTAACAATTTCCACAGTCCAAATAACAATGTTATAAGATTAATAATATTTATTTAAAAAAAACTTTAAACTGTTCTACAGTCAAAAGAACAATTCAATAAAAATAATAATATTTATTTTTAAAAGTTGGATATTATTTTTAGAAACCCCAACAACATTTAGTTGATCTGCTTTTTATGAAATTGGCTTCCTTGAGCACATTCCCCAATATCATCAGATATAAGATGACCTGCAACACAAAAAGATATTGTGGCTACTGAACAGAAGAATATCTTCAAGTCGAGCAGCTCAAGCAGAAAAACAAAGTTTTTTCTTTTTCATTTCAATGCGGTTTTAACCATAAATATATTAAGCCGCAAAACTTTGCCCATTGCCAGTAGGTGCTCAGCTGGCCAAATTGAGTATGCGTTTACAGGCTAGCTGGTCGCTTAGAGCGGCAGCTAGCCATGAGAATTGATGACCAGAGTTTAACTTAATATTATGTATGTGGGCATCCCAGTGCCCCCTGCGCTGCGGCAGACGCTGATTGTGTCAAGATTTCGTTTCAATTTGCGCCGCGATAAGGCAACGAGACATAAAAGTAAATTGAAATGCCTGTCTGCCTCACATCAACATCAAATGGCCAGCTGACTATTGCAGCAGTCGAGCACCTGTAACTGAATCAGCATATGAATCTGTATCTGTACCTGAATCTGAATCTGAATCTGAGCATGGACTGAACGGACTGAACGGGAGCGGGACCTTGTCACGCACGTGCAGATGGCAGAATTTCAAAAATTTTTAATTGAATTTGCCACTGGGCAGTGGCTATTGTCTGTGCAATGGTTGGTTGGGCTTTTTTGGTAGGGGATTTGAGGTATGCCTTCTTGCTGCTATATTGCTCTACTCACTGTGTAATGGTATCATGTACTCCATTTCCGAGTCGCTGCTGTCCGCCTCCTCTATAGCTTGCAAACCGCCTCCAGGCGTGGCAAACGAGTTGGTTTGCAGAGCCATTTCCATGGCACGCAATGCGGGCAGGTCGCGGGGCAGTCTGCCATTCTGCAAGCGACACACGCAATAGCATATTAAAATTAGACATAAATGAATAAAAACACGTGCAAGTCACTTTAATTTGCAAACGGCAATTATTAATTGGGGGGGAAAAAGAAGGCGACAATCCCCAAGGCCACTGTAATATACAGCCAGCGGAAGAGAGACAAATGTGCGTGTGGAGTGCTGCTATACAAATCATGAAAAAGGATAACACGTAGTAATCTGAGCAATGGATATAAATGCGTTTGCCAGCTCACCTTGGCACAGCTCGGTTGGTCTTATTTTTGTTGCTCACACGAAACTTAACTAAAAAGCAACAACGTGACAACAGCAGAAGCAACAGCAACAGCAACAGCAACAACAACAATACCAAAAGTAACTAGAAAGAAGCTGCCAGAAATCCAATTTCAGCAAGTAGCAAGACATAAATTTGTGTGTGCCACACAGACACACACATTAAAGCCTCGCACTGGGAATTGGGGGTATATTTTGGTAGGGTTTGTGCTGGGTGGAGGAGTGGGGTGTATATCCCGTCTGACCATGTACAGCAAATGAATTCTGTTAATGCAGACATTACTCGAGCATATTAAAAGTCCAAATGGTCATTTCGTACAGAATTTTATAGCAACTAGCCACACACACACACACATAGACACAACAGAATGGAGGGGGCTACAAATAGGCACATTTGTTCCGCCTCCCGCTGACAAAAACCCTTCGGACAACCCGCAGGACTGCAGCCAACGGCCAACGTAGTTATCAGACAAAACCTATGCACAGTTTTGTTTACCTTGCCACGACAATTGCGGTTGACAACAACAACCACAGCAAGAACAACAAACATAATAACAGTTCTACTTGTTGTAGTTGGTTGACACACATGTGTATATACATATATATTTGCTTTATTTTGTATGATCTTTTTTTTGTTTTTTGTTTTTTTTTTGCTTTGCCAACCCCAATCGAGCAGCCGAGCAAAAGTCGTACACCCCGCCCATGCGGACATTTAGTTTATTTGATGTTGCGAAATGAAAATTGTGACATAAAAGGGACTAACAACATAATTAAGTAGTGTCCAAATGTGCAAATCCAAAGGCATAAAAAGTGTTTGAAAAAACAACACCAAAATGATGAGAGAAAAAAAAAAGAACAACAACAACAGCAAAAGCAAGCGAGCGAATGCGTTTATGTTTGGCTACTGTTCGCCAAATGGCACTTAAAGGATTTGAGCCCGAAAACCCGGCTTCAAGTAGGTTTCGAGTTATGGGACAGCTTGCATATTAACCGAATGGGTAAAGTGCGATGGGTAAAGGCAACCTGATCACCAGGCGCCTATTAGGCGCTATTCCTCGTTTGTGGTCATAATTTTTAGTTTTTGCTGGCCACGTGTCGGCCACAAAGGGTCATGATTAGTTTGGCCAATAAACGACGGTGGAATGGAGCGGAACAAACAGCAAAATGAAAGTGCACAAATAAACAAGAAAACAAAGTTGAAACATACTTGGACTTAGTCCAAGTCTTAATCATAGAGGGGTGTGAGTGCTGACACAAACCAGGATTAAGTGATGCCTAACCGTACAGAAGTTATTTTATATTTATTAAACAAATAAAATCTCCGTTTCCAGTTCAAAGCACAACTCACTTGGATTGCTTTAAATACATTTTCCTTTTGTACAGCAGAGTTTCTAAATAGATGCTTGAGCAACAAAATCGTAAGCATTTCTTTTTCTAAAAAAAAAACCGGAATTTTTAAGTAAGGTATTTGCGGTATCTCATCATGAAACACTTGTGAAAATATTTGTTATGCTTTACTTGATGCTGCGAAATAATATTACCAAATTGGCTTACTATGACTTTGAAAATTTGTTTTTCTTTTACTTATACTTATATCATAATATAAATATAGTACATAAATTTCTCAGCGCCTGTGGCACAACGTGCTCTGGCTTTGATTGACTCAATATACCCTGTATCAATGTTGTGGTCAAGATGTTTTATGCGCATCATTTGTATGTTCGCAACTGCGATACAAAGCAAACAATGTTCTATACCATTTTTTGAATAAGTTCATACTAAATATTGCTCGAATTGTCATTTGATAGGTATATCAGTTAACCGATAGATTTATTCATATTTATTTATTTATGTATTAAAAATGCGTACAGAGTATTTGCCAAATGTTTATTCCCGCCCAAAAGCAGACTTATTTGTTTTATTTGCTCATTTTTAAGCATTTGATTTCATTTTCGTTACATGTACTGTGTGTATGTAAGTGTTTGTTTGTATTTGTGTGCTTTGTACAATTTTTTTTATTTAATAAAACAAATTCAGCGGACAGCCTGCGGCGAACATGGCAAGTAAAATTAAATTGTTTCGTTGTTTTTTGCCAGGCTTCTTACATTGAGAGAGATCTGGACGCGAACGCTTTATCATTTCTTGTTGCTTGTTGACAGGAGTATGTGGCACCGTAGGCATAACAACGTACTGGGGACGGGGTGGCTTGGGCTGGGAGGCTGTACTGGCATTTGACAGGGCTGTCAGCCAAGTGGGGCAAGCGGATGAGTGGGATACGCGTCCTTCACAACCGCTGACTTGTTTGTAATTTTGTATTTTAATGACCAACAGACATATCAAATATACATGGATAATGTGAATTCAATTTTGTCGCTCCCTGTTAAAATTCTTGATCAAATTGCTGGCGCTGTGACTTAAAAGCGATACAATTTCAACAACATCAGATGCAATTGCGGCATTTAGGCGCTGTCGCTGATTTCTTTTTTTTCTTTTTTTTGTTTTCAGCTTTTTATATGCAAATGGTTCATTATAATGCAAATGCTTTAATGAGCTTGGTCCGAGTCCAACCCTCGCAGAAAATTCGCTACGCAAATTATATTGCAAATTGCCTGTCAATAATATGGAAATCGCAGAAATTACGGGCATCAAAGGCTTAAAAGTTGTTTTCATAAAAAAAATATGCATTCGCAGCGGGACTGGAACGCACCGTTGGCATGTGCGAGTATTTATATTTATTTTTATATATGAATGCATATACATATATGCATGGATGAAAGTTTGTCCAACTGTCAAGTCGTGTAACGTGGGCATGACATGTGACGTGATTTGCACACTCTTTTTCTTGTTATTGCATATATTTTGCACACTTCCGTTTCCTGGCGCCGCTGAGTTTCGTTATGCAGACATTGATTAATGACGCGCTAAAGGACAGGTAAAGGTAAGTGTAGCACATTATTTATGAGCACGATTACATAATTAGCAGCGCACTTAAAATAGCCATGCGAACAATTAACAGCCCAATGCCATCATAATATTAAATACAAGTGCCTTCACTATGCTTGCTGTGACATTGTCGCCATTTGCCAATTGGAATGCCAAGCCAGCTCCTAGCTCCTTTCCTACAACTAAGACCCCTTGGTCGCATCACTCAGAGCGGTTCAGTGCGTTGCAGCGATGTCAATAACAGCAAAGACACGCTGACGGCATCAAACGGCAAAAATTTCAGGGTACGAGGAGCACGGAAGTGGCATAGCATAGACGGGGCCGGAAAGACACGCAACATTGCTTATTGGGAGCACACGGCGTATGAGCAATGCAAAATGTTGCCCACAACAAAAGCACAGGGCAGCAAAGCCTAGTCCTCACCCCGACCAACTGGCAACGATATTGCTCATAATTTTCAGTTTTGGACACACAAGCTCATCTGCATTGTCTTTGCTAAATTCTGCATATCCCGACATTGTACTGGCATGCAATGTCCTGGTCTGTTTACTCAGTTGCAGTTAAGTATGCGTTGCATGCCAATCGCAATGCTTCGGTTGCCATTGCATTGCTCTCCGACTGCTCGACTCTTTTGTAGAGGCACATAAAAACAAACAAACTTCACATACACTTTTCGTATTACGATTTAAAGCAATTCGTTAGGCGCATGCATGCAGCAAATGCGATCAATTTTTCGATTAGGCATCCTTAGGCGTCTCTTTATGTTTTGCGTTGTCAAACGAAATAAATCAGAATGCAGTTGGTTCATAATTCGGCAAATTTTTAGTAAGCAATGCAGCAATTGAGCTATTTCCGAATCGATGTTTCAGATTTTCAATTAAGGAATCAAATTCTGGTCTGATTGTATGATAACCGTCACGGACCTGTCTGCCAACGCAGAGCTCTGAGCCTGTTTCACCATTAAACACTTAAGTGAGTAGTGCTTCAAAAAAAGTTAAAAGAATCAACGTATTAAATAAAGTTAATAAACAAAATATGAGTTAATATGGCTGCAAACTTTTTAAATGATTATAATTAAACAACATGCTTAATATCAGAGCCAATGTAAGGCCCTTGTTACTATGTGTTTAATCGCATCCAACTGATTGGCCAATAATTGACAGTTTGACGGCATTGCTAATTTGTTTTTGCATGTTGCGCTGTCAAAAACTTTTGTGACTCGGGGCTTATTTTCCCCGCTTAGCCGGTTAAGCGAATGCTCATGGATAGTGCTGTTGTGGATAGTGTGGATGAACGATGGCCACTCAGAAACAGCACAGCAGCCAAACAAAAACTAACAACTAACTATCTCAAAAAGTAGTGCTAATAGTGACCACAAGAAAATTGCAAAAATTGCTCGGAACATTGATAGATAGAGTAGTATTTGTGCATTATTTTCTAATTTCTTAAATTAAATCAATTAATTTAAATTTGATGGGGTGATAATTACCAAAAATGTATTATGCATTTGCAAGCCTATAAAAGTAAAATCACTCGTAAATTTAAATTTGATGAGGCGATAATTACAAGTCTTTTAATTATTGTTACTGATAATAGTATCAGTTTTCTTCCAGTGACTGCTGATTTAGTAAATAGTACTCAGTTGTAATAGCTGAAATTGTTTGGCGTATTAATTAGATCCAATACCTAACTGACTGCCAACTTCAATCTTGTCCGCAGGAACAACACTATTATAACGAAAACACTTTGTGTTAGCAAATATCAGGAGGCAGTACCTAATTTATGTAAAAGGCAAATAAATCAATTAATGTCAAACAACCTGTAGACAACACTGCAAAGATACGAATACTATACTGACTGGCACACTGCAGGCGAGGGAATGTACGATGTGGTAGATGGGCGTGGCAGGCGTTTGTGCTTCGTTAGACTAATAATAATTAGGGGCCCACTGACATTTTGAGTCAAAGGCAAATACAATTAATTACCACAAAATACAAGTAAACACAATACAATTTTATAAAGGTATTGCCACACACACACACACTGTGAAAGTGAGGCATGGGATTGGAGAGGGGAGAGAGGAGAGAAGGGGGACGTAGTCTGAGTACTAAGAATATCAAAAGCCACCGGCAAGCGCTAAATCAATAGACGAGCAAATAAAACTTGTCCATTCCATTTGGATCGACTGCCGAACAACATTTTCAAATGTTGCTACAAATACATACAAAATAATGAGTTAGTGGCCGAGTAGAAGGAGGGCAAGTGGAATGTCAAGAAATAGCCACAAACAACCAACAACAACAACCACAGCAATAACAACAACAACAATAGCAACAAAAACAAATACGCCAATCAATTATACGCCCAATTAAATGCTGAAAAAGCAGCGAAAAATACCAACAAATATAATGGAGTCGAATCAACTTCGAGTCGATTGGAGGCATCTCGGATGGACAACAGCAACAAACCACAGGGTGGCTCGGGTTTTCAATTTACTTTGCTTTCTGTAGAATTGAAAACATTTGTTATTGAAAATAAAGACGTGCACATTGTCAAAGATAAACACAACTGTTTCAGACATAGTAAACTGTCGGCATTTTTACACAACACGTGCGCTAAGGCCTTCAAGCCTTGTGGGTCAGTCAGAAAGTTAACTATTCTCAGTACTAATTGTTGTAAATGAATGAGATTAGGGAATGCAAAACAACTTTAGACGAATGTTAATGAACGATAGTCATAACAATTACTTACTCTTTCTTTCTCTCCTCCTCTCTTTCAATTTCATAGTTTCTTCTGGTCAAGTATTTCAAGCATCATTTACCTTAGTTCATATATTTTCTCAGTGAAAGACAGAGTTTTACATCTGCCAGAGTGTGCCAAAAAGCTGAGCTCATTTTTCTCAAGTTATTTTAGTTATTTAACATTGAATAAATTTGCAAATAAGCCTCGAAGGAATTTGCACAAATATTTCCAGGCAACAGTAGCAAAATAGACAGCAAAAGAGGCAAAAGTTATTTCATGTATCGAATGCCATTCGACGTTGTTCAACTGCTCAACCTAAAATTAATGTTCGCATACCTCGTAGTAGAGGCGTCTCAACCTCAACTCAACCTGCTCAGCAATAAATGTTGTGGCAAGCAGCAGCACTTGCAGCTGATAATGCAAAAATAATAATAGCAACTGTCTGCCAGACAGTTGCACATTAGTTGCAAATTGCGGTCGTTTATTGTTTTTTTTTTTCTTTTTGGTCATTCATTGCAAGCACCTCCGCAGATGCTCGGCACCAGTCGAGTTTGCAACTTAAGCTGTTAACAATTTAATTTACGAAATGTAAGGCATTTCAACTGCACACACACACACACACCAGTATTTCTAAGCACCGACACATGCATTTATCATTGGCAGTACGCAAAATTCATTACGAACAAATCCCTTTTATGGATATGCATAAGTCGTTTTTGGTATGTGGCTAGCTCAGCACTATGCATATCGTTGAGTAATTAAATCAGATATTACTAACTGATTTACATGCCCGTCATTATTGGTAGACTGTTATTTAATGAATTTAACGCTCCTTGATCAACTATGGGAAGATTAAACGAAATAAGAAGAGAAACTGAGTATATGATTTGCACGATCAACTAAATTAAATTGATATCAATCAAAGTTCTTCGTTTCTAAGCGCCTCATTGACAGCAGAGAGCAGGAGAGTTTCTGTTTAATGGCTGGAATGTTGCAAGCGCTCCGCTTGGCGCTGTTGGTTGCCTGCTTGACTGCCTGTGCCTCTAATTTGACAGCCGTGGCTTGGCATTGTCGTTCCGTTTACGTTTTGTCTATCTTTGCCAGTGACATCAGCCCCGTAGCTGCAACGCCCCTCCTGCCTGGCCGCACGAGCGATTTCTTGTTCCACATTAGGAAACATTTTCTTTGTCAGTTGAGGTTGCATTTTATTGTGTTGCAACACAGTTTGGCTTAGCTGCCACTGTATTGCGCTGTGTTGTTTTCCTTATTTTGTTGTTATTTTCTTAGTTTTTGCCCTTCAACTGCTTCCCGTGGCTCCACGCTTCGCGCTGAGCGGCAGTTTGGGATTTGGCCTGACAGTTCGCTTGAAATTGCAACTGTCAATTGCATTTAATTCGCGCTTGTTTTACCAGCTGTTTGACCTTAGCCACAAAACAAACTACAAAGCAATCGAAATCCCTAAAATCGACAGTTGCATACAAGTTTTAAGTCGTCTGATATGCTCTATATATAAGAAATCAATGCGTTTTGCCACCAACCAACGAATGCCGTTAAATTCGTACGATTAACACATTTACATTATAAAGCATACGCACTGTTAGCCGCATTGAAAGCGAAGCTGCTGGCAACGTTTACAGTTTCAAAGGCAGCCGGTCTGCTTACTTGCTCGTCGAGTGTCAGGCAAAATAAACCGTTAAAAACAAAGAGCTTTTGCGCGACTGCTTTTGAAATTTGGCGCCAGCTCTCGCGTACTCACACACACACCCACACAGACTCATCATCCGTGGGCGCAACGGAGCAGCTTCCACAAAGAAGCACTTGACAGGCTCACACACGCACACACACACACACACACTCACACACACACTCACACACACACACAAAGGGAGGTATTGTGGTAAAAGCTTTCAAGTGCCAGCAACAAAAACTAACGAAAGCGAAGCTGCCTCGGCTGCTTCAGCTGCTCTGCTGCTGTTATTCTTGTTATTGTTGTTGTCCCTTTTATCTGGGCAGCAGCGGCATTAAAGAGACTTTTGGTAACCCAATGCGTGCTACACACATACATACAGACATACATACATACATATATATAAAGGTATATATGCTTGCGCATGTAGTTGTAGCTGCGGTGAAAAACACAGCTATTCAACACCCATCGACTTTCACTAACGCCACCTCGCGGCCGCTGCACAGATTAAATTAACAGCGGACTGTGAAGCTGCGAACGATGCCCATGGTGGGATCAGAGCGAACAGGACAGCCACATAAGGGGACGAAAATTACGAGCCCTTGAGACCAATGAAGCGTTCGCATTGGCAGCTCTGTGAAGGGCGAGAAAGTCACCACAGCATTGGCAGCATCAGCAGCATCAGTAGCAGCAGCAGCTGCTGTTAATGTAGAAGCTCCTGTAGCAGTTTTTTTCTTCTTTTTTTCCGTTTTTGGGCTTACAGCCCAAGGGCGAGATTTTGATTTGCGCTGCGGGCATCGCTTTTTTCTTATTTACCGCTTTTTCTCGTCTTTTACCAATTTGCCATTTTAGCTGTCAACATTTCGTTGTTGTCGCTGGCCACAAAGCGGTCCTTTGATATTGCATCCCTTGGCATAAATATCGGATTTTTCTTGTTTCTTTTTTTTTTTTTGGCTTGCATTACAGTTGCCTGCCTCAGCTCTCGACAAGGACATTCCTTGCGCTTCATTTCGTCTATGTTCTTTCTGTTTATTTCTGAGCACACAAAGTAATGACAACATCATTTAACGATACTTTTTCTTATTTGTTAGCTGGGCTCTGCGTATGCTTCATGAAGAGACAGAGACCTCCCCAGGCCCACCCTACTTCACAAGCCATGTCCTGCGCATATGTTGTGCGTTTGCTTTTTCCAGAGATGTTAACAGTATATAAAATATGAATTCACTTACGAGCATATATCACACATCAACCCGGGGCCATTAAGCCAACTCCACTTGCAACCAAAGGAAGCCTCTTGCCTGTTGCCTCTCTCCCCCAACCCGTCAGCCTTTGCGTTTTGCTTGGCGCGACCTCAGCGCTTTTTATTGTAGTCTCTGTGAAGATGCATTGGTGTTATTATTGTGACTCATTTTATTCGGCATTTTGATGTTTGCCTCTTGGCACAGCAAACCACCGGTACGAAGAAGAGTGAAGTGCTTGTTGCCCCTTTGCTTTTGTGTGGGGTTAAATGGATTTTTGGTTGGCCACTTTGCTAAAAATGGAAACGATTTTAAAGTGTCCTGAACAGGAATCTTTCCAAATGCTGGACAACCTCTTTGGAAAGCATCAGATTATTTTTTAATATTAAGATATGCATGTAACATTTAAATAATAATTAACCAGTGATAAAAATAATCTGATCATTTATACAATTACATATACATCCAATATATATGAAAAATAACTTTAAAATATATTTTTTATATATATAATATATTTATTTAGATAAAAAAATTTTGATTTTCAACAAGATTTTTAATGATAGCTAAACTAAAAGAATTTATAGGTAATTTATATAATTTTTGTTGCATACAAATCAAAGATTACATACATTTAAGTCGTCTTCCTGACTATCTCCAAGTCGAGAATATTTTACTACCACATTTTTACTTGTACTTATAACAATGTAGGTGTATATTTACCTGCATTTCCAAACCCCAAGCAGCACTCATCAAGTGTCTAAAATATGCAAATGCTTAGCATTTACCAAAGGATTCATCACCCACAACCCCCTAAAAACAAACTCGCACTCTAACACCAAAATCCGCATTAGAAAGCTCTGCATTGGCATATGGAATATGAAGAGAACAATTATTATTTTCAGACCAAGTGCTTTCAGCCATGGGAGGGTTAAACTGGGGCCCGGGTGTGGCATCCAAAATGTTAGAGAAACTGAAAATCTGTAGATAATTCAAATGTAAAATTTAGAAACAAGAACAACATCTCTTAATGCAGTAGCCATGCAAATAAACATTTTTTGCATGAGCTAACTACACACACATCCACACACAGAGAGTGTATTATAACAATGACCAAGTGAAAACATTAAGGCGAGTACATAAAATGCTTTCTTTGTGCATGATAGTGTGCTGGGCTTTTGAAAAAAACCTATAAGCGAAACAACAGAATGCTCGAGACTAATGTGCTCGACTACGAGATACTCAGAATCCAGGTTGTAACCTATCAAAGGTATTCAAATCAATACAAAGAAAGTAATTTATGGATAAAACATGATTAGCTTGATATTATGCTGTCGATCATTTGGTATAAGAGACTACTTTGTGGGGATCACAGAAGATTTCTTCTACTTGCGTACTGTTGCACCAACTCCTACCCACTTTCACTGAGTTTAGGGTATAAAAGCTACGAGCAGGAAAAACAAACGATTTTCGGTTAGAGTGCATGAAAGTTGAAGGAGAAGCATTGTTAAGGCGTAGTTGTAGATGTAGACCGCAAGACACACATACGCAGACATAAATGCACTGGCACACATAAGTATGTCTCAGAACGGACAGTTATGGATATGTAACATATCAAGAAAACCCACACACAACACGGGCACTCAAATAAGGGGTTTTTCATGAAAGATTTAACATTCAAATGTGCAGATAAAAGCGAAACACAACCAGAAAAGGGCTTGGAGCGAAGTGTAAGCATTTGGAAATGCTTCATAGGTTCATGTGTTTTCTAGCGTACATTTTGAGAGCTAAATAAAACTACTTAGACGAGTGAACGAGCACGAGTAAGAAAGGAGTTGTGAGGCGAGTCAAAGAAATGATTGTATTTGATATGCATTTCAGTTACGTTTATTTAATATTTAAAATATACATTTGTATCTGGGCAGCTAGAGGATAGTCGCACAAAGAAAATGTGAATTTGACATTGCTGCAAGTTGTCAACAAAAGAAATTTGAAAGCTCAAAGTGCTAGCTGTGAGCTTATGGATTTGTATACTTTTAGCAGTCACTGTGCACCGAGACACAACGTTTTTATTTTCTTATAAATATGTGTGCATGTGCGTTCAACGGTTGGTGTTGCTGATTCTTAATCAGAATAATCTGATCAGCTATGCACAAGCAGAGCAGCACCAGCAGCAGCAGTAAAAGCAGAACAAAAAGAATACGAATAGTGGACGCTTCTATCTGTGCAGTCGTATCTGAGTCTTTGCCTTTAGCTGTAAACCTGACAGCAACTACGTAATTTACAAGGCGCGTTTGCATGTCGCTGGACAGGACTCTGTACTCAGTAGTCAACCTGAGCTGAGTCAAACTCAACCCAAAAAAAAAAATGAAAAAAAAATATAAAAAATTGAGCACAGGCTTTAGTAGTTTGCTACGATTCCTGTATGCCCTTTCAGTTTGTATTTATTTATTTTTTTTTTTTTTAAAGCTTGTAACGCATTACTGCTCACATGTGCAACCACATCAAATATATACGAGGCATATATAGACATATCCATCTCTCATTCTGTCTGTTTCTATGCGAACATTCATGCATGTAGCTAAAGAAGATCACTCAATATCTGGATAAAAAATAAACTAGTTCTGCACCTAAAATCGAAATAAGACTAATATACAAGGGAAACAATTTTAATTTCGATGTTAGCAATTGGACTGCGGTCTGCCAGGGTATGTAAAATTCGGCGTGCCTAAGAAAGCCTTTTTTCTTGTTAGTTTGCAGCTCTTGTTTGTTGTTCTGCGCTGCTTTACTCATATTAAATGCAAAAGTCATTGAGCGCAGGACAACAGCTGCAGCAGCAGCAACAGCTACGTCGGTAGCAGGAGGATAAAAGGAGGAGGGAGGAGTGAGCGCCGTGCAGCAGGACATGCTGCAAAACAAGAAGTTTATTTCCACATCCTTGGACATGAGTTTGCTGTAAAATTTCGTGTTGATGATCTTACTAGGTTATGCATTAGTTTTTCGTGCACGCCCAGTTGCCCCCTTTTACCTTCGGCAACTATATCTATCTGCCCATCTCTTTCTCTCTTACATTCGCCGTCTCTGTCGTTTTCAATATCGCAGCTACCTTTCTTCTTTACACTTCCGCTTGCAGCATTTGTATTTCCTGTTCTTGTAACTTTGATTTTTTGTGTGCTGCTTTCTGCTTTAAATCTCGCCAGCAAAAATGCAACAAACACTCGAAAATTCTGTTGCATGCTTTCAACTCAGTTGTAGTTGTTGCTTGTTAGCTCGTTCATTCGTCTTTTATGTTTATGCAAATTGAAGTTTTGCGTTGCTGCAGCTAACTAATAAATATAAAGTATACGCGCCATCGTCCTTGTTACCTGTCTGTACACAAAATTGAAACATTTTACCTGCGTTGCCTTGGATTTGCAGTCGGTGAGCAAGTGCCCCGTGTTAAGCTGCTGTCCAGATTTACCGATGCATGGACTAGCTGCTGCTAGCAGTAGGATGGGATGGGATTACCACTCACCTGCTGATGCACTCGAATCGCTGCTGCTGCGACTACCTTAAGCGGCAGGACATTACAGGACGGTGGCGGTGTTGCCGGTATTCTTGGCGGCAGTGGACCACAATTTGGATGCTGAGATATCGATGGAAGAGGAGGCGGTTGGTAGTGGCATTGCAATGTTAAGACGGGCGGTAGCGGTAGCAGCAACGGTGGTGGCTGGGGTGGCGGTGGTGCTGGCTTTTGACGGAATGTTGACTTTGATTTTGTCTGTGATAGCGGCTGACTTGGCGGCGGTTGTTGGTAATTGTGCGGCTGCTGTTCTTGTTGTTGTTGCTGAAGTGGCACGGGCACACTGAAGGGCAAAAATAACATTGGCGGCACATTGCTGCCGCTGCTGCTCATGTTATCGTTGCTGCTGTTGTTGCAGCTAGTGTGTAGATTTAAGGTATTGCTGCTGCTATTGTTGTTATTGATGCTGGTATGTCTGTTGCAGTTGGCGTGATGCTGTGATGATACTGCTGGCTGCGCATTATTCAAAAATGTTGTTGTTGCTGTTGCTTCTGACAGGAGAACGGTTGCAGCTGTTGTGTTGTTGTTGTATGCTGCAGTGTTGTAATGCAGCTGACGTGTTGCGGCTGCTGCTGGTGATGTAGCTGCTGATATTGATGTTGCTGTTGATGGTGATATTGATGTTGATGTTGCTGATGGTGATGTTGCTGATGGTGATGTTCCTGCTGCTGGTTATATTGTTGCTGCTGTTGATGTTGATGCTGCTGCATGGCATCAGTTACCTGGTGTGGCTGCTGTAAGCGTGGCATCGGCAAATGCTCATAACTTTTCCTGCAACATCGACATTCCTGACAGCAACCAGTTGCTGCTGATGGTACAGTGGTGCTGTTACCAATGTCGCAGCACTTGCTTCTACTGCTGCTAGACAAAACATAAGGATCGCTGTGGGATCGCACTGTGCCAGTGTAACTCATTTTGGGCGCCTTTCCGGCCGCTCCTGTCATCTGCGGTGGCTGTGGCCAGTGCAACGAGCACGGCAGGATGCCCATGAAGCGCAGTCCCACGCCAGGACTCGCCGTCCGACCAGCAGCTAGATTCTCTATTTTGGCAATGCTCCTTGAACTCGTGCAGCTGCAAGAGTTAAGAGTTAATTAAGCTACAGTTTCAACTAAAATGCTACTTATTTAATATTGCACATTTTAGACCCGACTTGGTTTATATTTCGCTTCGGAAAGTCTGTAATTTGTGAATTGTATCAAAAACTTCGGTATGCTTGATTACATTTTTTGGCTTTTCAACACAATTTTGCAAAAACAATGCGTCATAGTTTTCTCAATATGGGTTTTCTCTCAAATTTGCTGGCATAAAAGAAAACATTCGTGTTTTTTCTCAGCTCCATGTACTGCCTACTATTCTGTTGCTTACTTTTTCTACATCCATGCCGACCTTCGTTTCCCGTTCCCGTTTGCCTGGCACTCGTTAGAGACTTTTAGAAATCACTCTAAAGTTTTTTAGGAACGAGAAAACCAATTTTTCAGCTGAGTGCATTTTAATTTGGTGTACACCCCAACCCCTTGTGTACAGCTGTTAAGTTTTCACCCTTGCAATCCATGCCAATAATGGGTGTGGAGTGTGAAAACCGAAAATAGTATCGGTATAGGCCATCTGCCACAATGGCTCTATGTGGCGTGTGCGTTAAAAAGGTTTTGCTTTTCATTGCAACATGCCTGAAATGGCAACTTTGACAAACAGCAATAACAGCAAGAACAACACAATTTCTACTAGTCGTGGCTAGCTCCTTTCGCCCAGGAAAGTGCTTCTGGCTTGTGCATGTGAAATTGACAGCATCAAGTGTGCCCCGTACCCGCACTTCATTTTGCCTGTCTTCTCCTGAAGCTGTTGTTGACTTCTCGTTGCATTCTGCCTCCTTTCACGCACTTGACCAAAACGAATCCACACAACTGGAGCAGCAGCAGCAGCACAGCTGAAACAATGGAATTTTAAATGTGCCAAACAGGTACACATCATCTCCAACACGAGTAGCTCATTCAGCAGCTCCAGCTGCTCCTGTTTCTGCCATGCCATTGTTGTTCTTGGCAGAATTCAAGCAGTCTTTGCCTGTATTTTTTAGAACGGAATTGCTCCTGCCTTCTGCCAGCTGAAAGAATGGATGCGTGTTGGGATAAATTATATACCCTGAATGGGACTTAGTTAGCTCTAATTTGAAACTAATTCTTTTATTTCAAAACCTCATGTGAGAAGAATGCAGCTTATTTCTATATTGTATGCTCATTAGTTTGATATTAATATTTTCAAATATACTGTTTTTACTGAATTAATATTTGTATTATGAAATTTTCAGTTTCATGGCCTCATTGATTTTATATATATAGGCAAACAAACTCAAGTTTCATTTACTCACAGTTTTTTGACAGGCATGCCACACTATAAGAGGATGCTTCGTTTGCAACGAGACCATACATTAAGGAATGCAAAATATTTTCTAATAATTCCATAAATAGCTCAAACGCGAAATGAAAGAAATGTGCTCAAGTTAAAAGCAAAAGAAAAAGCTAGCAACTTAAGATGAAATGTTTTTGAAGTTTTGCACTCGCAGGCACATATCAAATAGTTTAGGATAAAAGACAGCAACAACAACCAAATAAACTTATATGTATTTAGTTTTGTAAGTACAATAACTTTATGGCGATTAAGCTGGAAGCATAGCAAACTTTTGTTTTCCCAACAGTTTGCCAGCATGTTCAATTTAGATTTTGTGAAAATATGTTTGGCAAAATAACTTATCTAAAATAAAGAACCCATCTAACAGTTTTCGCCACGCAGCTTAATTATAAAGCACATACGGTTCAGACCGAAATAAGCAATGCCACATGGCAAAACCGGTTAAACTTTTTGCCAAAAATATGTATGAGAAAATGCATGTTGTTATTTCTGTTTTTGTTGTTGGCATGCAAGATTCGTGCGCCACTTGCACAAAAAGCCAAAAGTACAGAAAAACTTTGGAAAAAGAATTTGGTAACATCAAAGCAAAAATTTTTAATGAATTTCTTGGCCGATCCCGAAAGCCTCCAAAACGCACCACTCGCAAATGTGATGGCAAAAACGGAAGACGGGGCAATGGCTTTGGTCTGTATAGGGGGCCCACAAATACCAAAATGGGAGGCGGGAGGAAGGTCAAAGGTCCGGCATGGCAACATGGACAACCCCTTGCTTTGACCATGGCACGGAAATCGTGTTGCTCGTTGGTGGCCTTAATTAAATTTAAATATTTTATCACCGAAAAATTGCCAGTCGGCAGCAACTGCACAGCGACAACAACAGCAACAACAAAAGCAACAGCAGCATCAGCATCTCTAGCATGAAAAGGGTGCAAAAATGTTGGCACTGTGTGTGCTTGTGTGTGTGTGTGTGTGTGTGATTGTTGCTGTTTGTCTTATGTGTGTGCGTGTATTTGTGTGCGAGTGCAGACAGCCAAAAAGTACTGATGTGGGTGTATTTTTCATTATTTGCCAAGCGTTGCAACTTTTTTGGTTGCCTCGCTGCCACATGGCCCGCCCCTCATCCCAGCCCAAGCCTGTGCCTTGGTCCGGTGCCTTTGCCACACTTCATATTCAATTGTGTTGAATAATTGCCATACGGTTTTTTGACCAACGGTTTTTGACACTTGCCTAAAAGGACACACGCGCCCATGTGACGGAGCACTGGCACCGGGGCCAACCCACACCCGCACCCCAATCCCACCCTTGGCAAACGCTGCCTTCATGCCGCATTTGAAGTTGAACTTCCCCTTTTTTTTGGGTTGTCGACCAAAAAATGAGCAAAACATTCGAAACGACTGTGGACCCCTGGACACGGCGGCAAACAGCAACAAAACATGCCAAAAGCGTTTTTTGAAATATCTTTGTAAATATTTAAAATGTTCCGCACATGCGGGTACTTCAATCATGCACCAAACTGAATCGCCAACGGGATGAAAGCCGGGTGATAAAGTGGTCGGTCTGTTGATGTCTGTTGACTTGTGGGGAAGCGACTCTGTTGGGTGTGTCCGAACCTCGTGGCAGGCGTAAGTTTTAAATAGTTTTTGTTCACCAATGTCAGCATACAATTTGGTATTCATAAATTAATGAAGCATTGGGCAAAAAATCTCTTTGGGTTATAAACTTTTTCCATAAATTATATACCAGAAGGAGGGGCAAGTGAAAGTATGAGATTTAAATAGAGTATTCAAACATGTAATCTGAATGTTATTTTAGTTTTAGCACGAATTAGAGTAATTCCATTTTAATATGTTTTTTATTTTGAATTTAAAATTTATTAGATTCGATCAGCAAAAAAGTAAATGGATTTATAATTGTTCTTCGATTAATTCAAACGATAAATTGGTATTTTATTTACAAAAAATTCTATGAATTTATAAGCAACTATGCATGTAAAAAACATGTAAAAATGCTGGATTCGAGAAAACACGACGAGGAGATACCCTGATTCCAATAATTTATCAACATAAAGTCCTTGCGCGTATGCAAATATAATTGTTTCCGAGTTTCCGATTTTAATTAAATATTTATAGATGACCAATGATATTCAAGTTTATATACATTTATATATAAATTGCTTTCGGAAATCGATGTACACAGACATTCACGAAGTGAATTAAATCATTTTCATATGTTTTTTATTCTTAATTTAAATTTCAATATAGTTTATCAACAGAAAGTAAATGGATATTTAATTGTTATTCGATTAATGCAAACAATAACACAGAAAGAACTCTCTAAGTTAAAGCCAAAAAATATAGATCATCAATATTATGTCATGGAACATACATTCTTGAAATAAAAAGTATCTTTAAGAATGTAGTTTTTATTACAATCGAATGTTTTTATATTCGCGAAATGAGGAAAGTTATCGATATGGTACAAAACAACTTATATAATTATTATATTCTTTGTAAGAACTTTCGTTTTATGTAGTATTTTTCTAGAGACAAAGCAATGATCAAGAATTCAATGCTTTTGAAAATCGGTTGCTTTGACTAAGCATTTTTAAATGAATTTTTATGGTTGATCTATGCTTGCCAATTATATTATTGTTAAGTTTAATTAATCTTAGAAAGTCGGGGAAGCACGGCACGCTCAAATACATGGACGGAGAGACAGACTGACGGGGGAATAGCCGTAGACATAGCTAAATCAACTCGATTCATTAGGCTGATCAAGAATATATATAGCTTCTGGAACTTGTTGTAGGAATAACATTCCTTTTCCTTATTACAACTTTTACAAACCATCAGTTTACCTCTTTTAACTATTGTTAAACATAAAAATCGTTAAAAACATAAGAATTTAATTCGAAATAACGTTACTAATTTCTGGGTAATTCCAGTTTCCGAAAGTTCTAGTTTCATAGCGAGCAGTGGCCTGCCATTTAATATGCAAGTGTTGCTCTTGACCGTTTGTTTTGGCTGGTAACCATGGCCACAACAAGCTAGCATCTGGGCTAAGTGACGGAAAGTAGGCGAATGCAAAACACAGCACAACGGAGGAAACACAATTGGAGAGAGAGAGTAACTACTCACATTTATTCGCAGGCGCAACACAGCTGCAGGAGCCGACGCGCCTCTCGGTTGCCTAAACCAACACAACGACACAGATACAACGCTCACACACACACACACACAAGGACACACAGCGAGCCGGCTGAGGAGTGACACACTTTGGGTTGTATCGAACTTTGTATCGTTTTCCTTTTTTTTTCGCAGCCACACAACAAAACTCGCGCGGTTTGGGGCCAAAAACACAACAAAACAACAAGTGCGCAAAGATGTACGCACTTTTAAACCGTAGAACTCTGTTGCTCGGCTCCGGACAATTATGGCAGACGTTGACGTTGACTTTGTAGCGGAACGCAGTGTCTCGTGTCGACGAATTAACACTGAAGAGCCAAGAGTCGGCGGTCGGCGCTAGGTAGTTCAGTTGGCCCTGGCAGAGACGCAGCTGCACTACCACCAGAAAAGAGGCACACACACATAGCGGCCAACCCAAGCAGCCAACTACGGGCAACAACAAAAAAGAATTCAACCAGGCAGCTATAAAAGGCGCACTGTGGTTGACATTATCACGTGCAACTAAATCACACGCACACACACAGGCACGCTCAAATGCATGCAACTGTGTATGTGTGTGTGTGTGTGTGCTTGTACAAAAAAAAAAAGAAAAAGAAAAGCCACGTCAATGCTTCGTCCTCACACTTCGGGCGCATTGTCGCACCGCCCCTTTGTGCGCTCATTCGCTCGTACAATGCGGCGTATGAGTAACAAAAAAGAAACACAGACACACAAGCACACACACACACACAGAAAGCGCTCAGAGTGCTCCGCCTCCCGCCAGCCGCACACCCGCTCATCGCAGGCTTGCTACATTTATGGCATTTGATATGCTAATTTGCACGATTTCGCACAAGATGCCAAGCCAGAGAGTCGCCAACGGAGCACCAGCAAGGCGAAGCCACCACCAGCTGCCTCGTCTCCTGACTAGAGAGCCGCTCGTTGCCTGAGTTAGAATTCGCTCTGTTTTGATGGCTCATGGATGTCCATACAGCTGGTCATCTCTTCAGTGCGAGCAATGCGCTACAGCAATAAATAATGGATATTAACAAATGTCGTAATAAATACAAGTAAAATAAATACTTTATTCAACAATAAATAATAAAATACTCTGTACAACAATATTTTATTATTTATGCTTTCCTCATTACTATAAATATTAATATTTTTATTAGTTTTTTTACATTATCAATTTAAATATAAAAAAACAAAATAAATATATCTCCTCCCATGATCCATTGAAATAATTCAATTTTTTGTACTTCATATAATATTACCACACTTAAAAATTTGATTTAATACTGATATTATTATTATAATTGTGTTTTTCAATATTTGAATATTTTAAAGCTAATTTAATACGTACACAAATAATTTTTTAAATATATTTTCTTCTTCAATTATTATTATACTTCAATTTTGATTGTGATATTAAAATTTTCATTTTGTTTTCTTTTTTTATTATAAATATAAAAATTAACAAATATCTTTATCATCTTTATCTATATGTTTATCTCTATCAATAAAAAAATTGTATTGCTTATACACCTATTAATTATTGAACTTAACATTTGGCTTAAAATTAATATGTTCACTTTGTTTTTTAATTTTTATTTATTTATTTTATTTACTCCTCTTTAATTATACAAATAGTCAAGCAGTTTTTTCTTTACTTAATCAAAGTTTCACCAACATAGCTATCAACAACCAACTGTAGAGCATTTCTCCTGTCCAGTTTATCCACTCACACACTCAAACACACACACACACACGCACACACACACAAACACAGCCATGGACACTTCAACCACCGTTGCGCAAGAAAGCAGAGCATACTTTCGTGCTCTCTCAGCTCTCTTCGCACGTGATTGCAGTGCACTGCACGGATTCACCAATACAGTTGCAGGCGCCAGTTAAACGTCAGCGAGAACCGCATTCGAGCAGTGCATATACATATATACAGCACAGAGGCGGAGTCTGAAACCAGAGCTATGTAAAGACAAGAGATGCTTGCTTATATACTAAAAGGGAGGTGGCTTCACATTTCACAATACATGCATACAAGTGAATAATTTCCCTAACTAGACAAAATGGCGGCACTCAACTATTGGCAACAATTGATTGAGAAACAGTTGACAAGTTGAACCCCAGTGGTAAGGACGCCACTGGGCATTGTTTACCATTTGTTTTAGGGGGACACAACAACAGGCCGTAAACATAAACACGATACAGGATAAAACACGATGTGGCGCTCACTGAGAGCGAAAGTTGTTGTTCTTGTTGCCTGTTGTCTCGCAGTTTGCCGACGAGGCCAACGATACAAAATGTTCTCTCTCGGCTACGAAAAATACGATACAATGCACCAACAACATACCGTTGAAATTGTGGCGTGCACGGCCAGCCGGCACATCCTTTTCATCCTGTTGAACGCAGCTGACACCTGCTCGCCCTCATCCTTGTCAGGCGATACTGAACCGGCGTCCACTTTGACAGCTCTTGGACACTATCGGTCAGGTTTGTTTGGCAGGCACATGTGACACTATCGCTCTGCCCACGGCCAACACAAGAAGTTCGCCAGTCAAAAAGCCATGAATAATATTTGGGGCTTATCTACGCCGACAGCAAGCCAATGTGCGCGCGACCCCCAACTTTGACAAATTATGTAAATTTCAGTTTTTCAGATTTTCTATGCAAACATTTACTTTACTTTTCAGCGCAGACGCTGCCATCTGCAAGGCAGTTAGTCGTCCGTCCATTTTCCCATGCCTGACATTCGGTTAAATTTCTTATCGCGCTCTTTCATTAACGGTCTCGTCTGCTCGTTCTCGCCGGAGACCTTCTAATTGTCTTGCAAATTAGTCGCCAGCCCGCGCACCAAAAAAAAAAATGCCCCACCAAAAAAGTATATATATAAAAAACTGTCGGCAACGGTTGGCCAAGTTCGTTTTGTTTATTCACAAACTGCTGCCGCCGGTTGCTGCTGTTGCTGCTGATCTATCCAGTTCCAGTGGCTGCAGCCACATTGATATACAGGACATCGACCGTATGGTAGCTGTTCAAGGAAATGAAAAACAAACAGAATCGCGCCATGTGAGTTGGGTGTGTGTTCTGTGTGTAGCTGTAATTTTTAAAGCATCGCCTTCCGCCCAGCATCAGAACGTGCCTGTCATGGATTAGCCCCAGACACAATGCAGACGTCGCTCAGGCAGTTGTTGAGTGTCAACTGTGCCGCCGGAAACGCACAACAGGCCGCTCTTTCTGTATTTTTATAGACCTTTTCACTTAATCCCCGAGGAGCAGCCAGCCTAACGAAGCCCAATCGATTAGCCCGCATGGCCATAGTTAAAGTCAAGTGAGTCTCTTTAAACTGGCCAGCACTGAATACTACATACCAGAGAACTATTAAAGCAGTTAATTTTGGCCTTGTGTCATACACAAAAGAAAGTCCCTAAATTTCATATGCTTTATGTTCCAGGTATTCGTAAATTGAATGCTCCGAAATGCTCTTAATAATAAATTTACGTTAATAGTTGAGCCAAGCTCGCAGAGGTCAGAGAGTCCTCAATCCTTAAAGTCCATAAAGAAACTTGAGAGTAGACACTACAGTCAGCCCCAGTGTTTTGAAATCACTCCTTGATGAATTATGTGAGAGTTATAAGCAGTTACCATAAGTGCTTTTCATCATAAGAACTGTAAAATAAACTTCGTTTAAAACGTTTAACGTTTTTTGATTAATCTGTCGAATGAGGGCTTCGAAGCTATTCTAATTTGAAACATTAACTTTTGAAACATGTTTAAAATAAAATATACATTAAAATGTATTTATAGTAAGAATAGTATACATTTGTTTATACATTTTGGAAAGCATTATAACCGATTTCAACCCTTTTTCTCCCAGCTCAGCTCTTAACTCAGTAAGTAATCTGTTGAATTTCCATCATCTTAGCTAATTGTCGCCCCAGCCCTTAAGTTGAGCATCTTAAGTCTTGACTATGGTCATAATAAAGTCAATGGACTGTCATTAACATAATTTACAAATACTTGCAACGATATGCCACCAACTCGGTCTGGTACTTAATGTTTGTTCATTTGGGGCACAGTGAAGAGGAGTCCTCTTTGGAGAGCCATTGCAACATTTCATTTATTGCTGGCAGCACAAGACAAAATGGTTGTTGCTCTAATTGAAAAATTATTGGGCCATAAAAAATGTAAGACGCATAAAAAATATGTTTGTTACTTCTCAACGGCAACGTCTCAAGTTTTGCAGCAGAAGCCAGTTAAACGCGAGTTTAATTAACTGCCAAGTTTTAAGTACTTTTCACCCCCTTCAACCCCTGTCAACATGTCACCCTGTGAATTTAATTCATATTTTAAATAGTTGTGCGAATACGAGTGTTTTCTTTGAAATGAACATTAAATATGCGACATTAAAGGATACTTTGGCTTTGTCATTGCCAGTGGCACGCCAAATCCAAGTAGATTTTTGGCCAACTTAAGAAGTCGTCTGCCATTTTTTGTTTGGCTGCAAATCTTTTGTGTGTTTTTGTTAAAATAGAAGAACTTCTTGTATACTTATTTTATAATGAAATTCCCCAAAGTCTGCAGCGGCAAAATCGAGATACAAAACCAGAAAGAGAGAGCCAGACAGCGAATCAGTAAGAGAAAGAGAGAGGGGCAGAGAGAGCGTGCGAGGAGCAGCAGCGGAAAAAGCATTTTGCAAAATTACCCTTAAAACAAAAATGCATTATTGTCATCTAAAATGCAAGCATGCATTATCCTGTCACAGGTCCTTTGAGATTTGGCTTTTTGTGTTGTCGTCGTCGCTCCTTCTTTAACTTTGTTTTTGTATATTTTTTTTCTCTGTTTCTAGTTTCCCTCCTTTTTTGTTTTGTACAAACTGCAGCAACGTTTACTATCTGCCACACTGTCCCGCATCCCATTGCAACCCAACCCACTCCACGCACAATGAGCGTGTAGCTCTGTCCGTGTCCTTCATAAGCCAGGGACCTGGGATCAATTTGCCTGCAGCAAGAAGCCTTTTTACTTGCGCATGCAAATATGACAAACACACTACCAACCAAACACACCACGGCATCCCATCTTTTCCAATTTCCCCCCGTCCTCAATTCGCACCAACCAACCCTCGTCAACTCTCCGAGCACTCAACTGCACGGCTGGCCATCGGCCAACTGTGTCTCGTGTTAATGCTGCATTCTTGGGGGAAATTATCACAGCTACAGTTACAACTACAACCACAGCTGTAGCTACAATCATACAGCGCCATCAGCTTAGCTCCATGTTCTCAAACACAATCATATTTCGGTCGTCGTTGAAATTTTTGGGCAAAACTAGAATTTGCCAAATTACATATTGAAATATTATTGCAGTGTGCCGAAAATTGTATTATGTGTCTCGGCTCCTCCTGTTCCCGTAACTCGTCCCTGTGCCCTTTTGCCCAGTGTCAAAGTGCGAATTTGACAATTTTTGCAATGGTAGCCCCTGACTGGGGACATTTGGCGCTTCGAAATTGCTTTCAAATTATTTTGTCAGTTGCGGCAATGTGGCGGCTTCTGTGCGAGCTTGGTGACTTGGCCAGCCTGGCACTGTCTTCTGGACTGATCCGGATCTGAATGGGACCGTTACATGCGTGTAATTTTCGGCCAAGGCGATTGGAATTTGAAAAGAAATTATTGGTTATTTTTGCATGTGCCAAGGCAAATTACACAGCCGTTGCTAAACAGAGTCTGTGCGCAGCAACTCGAGGACTAGGTAAACCACAGTCACCACCATCATACAGGCCCCATTAACTCGACTTTAAGCACATCCTGTTTGTAGACATAGGATTAATATATCATATTTTAACTCCCTACCCATAATATGAAAAACATTTGAAGCATAAACTCAAACCATAAGCGGAAAAGTCAATTAACTTAGAGTCTATAGAGGGTATACACTGATTTCAGATAGCTGGTTCACATAGAGAGCAAGAGAGCTAGCAAGAGCAGGAAAGAAAGAGAGAGAGAGAGTCGGGTATAAGAACAGGAATAGACAAAGCATAGCCGCAAATTGAAAGACAATAAATGTGCGCAGTCATATGGAAAATTGTGATATTCACACAATTTAATTAACATGAATAAATATTGTTACAAGCGGGCGGGCCAGACTAGTACTACAACAACAACAGCAACAATAACCACAATAACAAGGATAACAACAATCAAACCGGCTAACCAGCTAACGAGCTGGGCACCATGGCGTATGACGTATGATGACGAACATTTGATTGTCTGTATGCAAAAGGAAAAGACAAACAATGCGCAAACAAATCGAGAGAACTGTCGAGCTTTAGAGCGCTAACAATTGAAAAGGCCTAACACAGACAGTAGCGGCAAGCAACACCCCAACACTCCGCCCACACTCTCCCCGCCCCCTCCGGCCCCATGCTTGTGGACATCATAAATCCGTAAAATCTCGCTTGTTATTGTTTGAAACTCGACCTCATCAGCTGCTGCCAACCCACGCTCATTGACAGCCACTTCAATTCCAAGCCAGAACTCTGGCTAATCAGAGCAGTTTGGCAGGAGTTAAGCGAGAATGTCACGACTCCGGCCGGATGACGGCACTGTCGTGCATCTCACGGCCTCTTCATTTTGTCGTTTTATGCCGAGATTTGACTATGAGTTGAGGACCAGCCAATCTAAATGTGGGCTACTTGGCTTGGGCTTGCTTGATGAGAGCTTGTTAGACGGCTTTATTCGAGTTTCGGTTTTATATGCATTGCTGTTGTTTCTAAGCAAAATACCTGAACGTATTAGGCGAACAATTTGTCGATTTGGCATTCAGTCTACTAGAAGATTTTCAAAACGTTACAAGCAACAAACACTTATATATTTAGGCACTCATTCGATCAACTTTTCACATCTATCTATTTATCACCTTACCAACTATTAATTTCATCAACGTGCATATTTCCTAAGCTCTTATTTATAACTGACCCTATTTCGGAATGTAATTGAATTACCTTTAATATGATATAAAATATGTGCACAAATTTCGTACATAAATTGGAAGTGATACTATCAGAAAAATACTTGAGTTCGACTGAATAGTGATTTGAGTAGTAGTAGAGTATACAGATATGTAGATATATATACATATCGGTAAACGTATTTTCTAATATATATTTATTTTTCTCATTAATTTTGAGTTTTCAAACATGCTTCTCCTTCCGTGAAATGAAAATATTTGTTATATTTTTTAAGCAAAGTTTCAGATTTACCGATTCGTGGAATGCCGCACAATTGTTTTTTGCTGGCGAACTCCGCCCTCGTTGATATGGCAGCCAAGCCAAATGAACAAATGAAAAATTAATTCTTATTTTCTCAACAATTTCATTAGCAACTTTTCAATTAGTTGCACGATTGAATCGACAAGATATTTACAACTTTTTGCCACATTTACATTCCCAAAATTTGGCTCGCTTCCTCATTCTACTATCTCAATTTCATTCTTTCGCTGTGTCTGTATTAAAATCAATTGTAAAATCAGTAGAAATAAACTCGGAGCGGCAGCGTAAACTTTCACGATTCACGATTGAAATCTTTTACAGTCAAATTATGAGCATTTTCAATTTTCCTTTCGCTTCCCGCCCCGTCTATTCCCCGCAAAGGACAACTGTGAGGACAACGCCGCGTCGAAAGCAACAGAGCGTGACACAAAAGTAAAGCAAACTTTGAGCTTACAGTTTCATGAGTTTCAGGCAACAATCGTTTCTCTTTCTGGTGTTGAAGACGTCGATTTGCTACAACAACAAGAGCAACAACAATAGCAAAAGGTCTCATAACAATAACAATAACAATAACTTGACTGCAAACCTTTCAATATCAAGAAACGCAGCCACGTTTCAATTGTACTTAGATAGATGTAAGTTGGAACCGCTTGCCTTTGGCCGCAAGTCAAGTGTTTGAGGCATGGGTGTGGCAGTAGCAGTGGGCGTTAGCCAACGGGGGCAAAAGCAGCAACAGCTACAACAACAATCATAAGGATCAACGGGGAAAAAAAGTCAATTGTTCAAGTTAAAGTGAAACTTTTCTGAAGAACTTTTCCCAGACGTTTGGCTTGCCCCAACAATTTGCTTTCTTTTCGTGCCTTTTATCGCTGCGGCCTTTTGCCTTTCGCCCAAGACGGAAAGACTCTATGTATTCAGCTGGAGGACGCTTCAATAGCGCAACTTTCTCACCCCGCTCGCTTCCCTCAATCTATCTCTCTCTCTCTTTCTTCCTCGCTTGCCGCCACGAAATTGCCATTGACACGTTAAGTTTGCAATTGTCGACCTGTCCAACGATTGCTCAGTCTCTTCCTCTGTCTCTCTACCGCCCCGCCACGCTTTCTCTGCGCACTTTCTCTTTGCATGTCTGTCCCAGAGCTAAACGTAGTTTTTCCGCACAGTTTGTCCAGCTGTGTGTCCTGTGTGTGGACAGCGGCTGTCGTTTCATGTTTCATGTCTTATCTACAAATTCATGCGTCTTACAACTTACAACTGCCAGCGGACTTTAAACTTTTAAATCTTGAACTCTTCTTGTTGTTCACCTCATGAAATAAATGGCTTGGTCATATTTCAAATCCAAAGCTCATGTTTATATTTTGGCTAATGTTTTTTCTAGTTGCATCTCAATAAAAATAAAAAAATTTATACAAATAAAATAACAAAAATACATAAAGCAAACCACTTTTGAGTTTGACACCAGCTGGTACCGCTTGCGGACACACAGGCTGCCTCGCTTGCTGCCCCTCCCTTGTTGCCTGAAGTGGCCGTAAAAGCTTTCAGCATTAATAGCTTGAGTGAGTTTCAATACATATTGACAATATGGCCATTGGCAAAACGCCACACACATACACATAGACAGATAGAGAGAGAGAGAGAGAGAGAGAGAGAGAGAGAGGGTGAGAGAGGCAGGAGACGCACACTCGCCAAATTGATGACAGTTTGCCAGTTGCAAAGCCGCAGCGGCAGCAGCGTTCTAGGGTCCATGGGGTCAATGGGTATAGTATGCATATGTGGACTGACCATGGATAAATACATTGGAATAGCTTTGGCTATTTGTTTTTGGTATAGTTAAGGCAAGGGGTAAGTGGCAAGCTGTGCGGGGACGAGAAGCACAAATCGTCGCTGTTATGGCTTGTGCCATTTTGGCACTTTGTAATTGCCTTGTTTGCCCCCATGTTTTTTGGCCTATAGTGGTTGTTGTTCAGCTTTGTGTTGTTATTGCAATGTTGGCAACGCATTTAGCTTCGTTTTTTGTTATTGTTGTTGCCGTTTGTTGGTGTGTTTGATTTGGGTTTTCCCTAAATCCGTGCCATGAGCCATGTTTTTATATTTCAATATTTGCGCGTCGGCTAAAGTAAATATAGAAATTATCAGCACATGCAGCTGGAATGAGTTGTTTGAAAAACTCTTGAATTCTGGCAAAGCCAAAAGCAATTCTTACCTAAATAGTTAACAAATTGAGAAGAAAAAATATATAAATATAACAATGATTATAAGCTATAATTATTTGATTTACTTAATTGAGTTGGCATTTAAAACAGACAATTTATCAACTATATTGTAGAATAAATAATGTATTTAAGCATATTTTTAATAATAAATCGAGTCTTAAAACTATGGGTACAAATACATTGGACTGCATACACCAATCGCAAATCGAATAATAAGGCGTAAAATGGATTTTATGTGTTATTTTTATATGGATTTTGGTTTGCTTTAAATAAATAATACTAATATAATAAATCTTTAATTGTATGCTTTTTCGTCGAGTGTGAATAGTTGGAAACTGGTCATTTGCTGATTTATATATGCTTGTGTGTGAGATGAACGATTGTTAACCCAATTCTTGTACAAACCACTCCATCGTTCATCAGCCATCTTCACTACTAAAGATAAGTCATAAGTCCTGCTGCTCAAAAAATGTTCAATTATATAGTTACATTGTAATTTTAATAACAACTCTATTGATTTATTCTATGCCGACCACAGATTATTTCATTTGAATTCCACAAGAAAAATATCGCAATTTCCCGACAACATTTTTGCAATTGAAATGCCTGAAGTTGCATTGAGGGCCAACGGGGCTGTAAACCAAATTCGATATAGATATACTAATACAAATGAAAAGCGTATATGTATCATGTCGTGCCCTAAAAGCATGAGCCTCCTCCTGAAGGATGTGCGGTGCGGTTCAGCGGAACAGTAACGACAGCAGCAGGGGCAGCTCGGCAAATGCATTTAGAATTTATGTGGCACTTGTCGTCGAAAAGCGCCGCGAATTTATTTCTTGTATGCGGTGACCGCTGACCACTGGCCATGGCCACCGGGCCAATGCTTGTCCGGCCAGTTGCTGGCTAGCTATTTTTCAATAGTTACTTTTGTTGTTAAAGGGGATGGGGATTGGGATGGGGATGGTGCTGGCCTCCGGTCAAAAGGGGGCTCAAGAATATTTTGTGCGGCATGCGCGCGTCGTTTGTTTTATTGTTATTGTGCAGTCATGACTTAAAAATTTGTCGCGCGCTTTTCACATGCCCCCAATCGCCAGAGTAAGCGGAGCAGCAACGCCAACAGCAACAACAACAACAACAATTACAACTAGTAACAGCAACAACAACAATAATAACAAGTGCATGCAATTTCCGCTGGTGAAACGACGCTTTTATTTGGCTATTTGTTTGGCTGGAGCGAGCTGAGTCTTTGCCCGCCACCATTGCATACGAGCATGTCAGCATTTCTGTGCCGCACGGGGCTCAAGCTGCCGCCTGATGCATGTCGATTCGTCTATGGCCCTAACGGAGCTGCAACAGGAGTTGGAGCTGGAGCTGGAGCTGAAGCTGGGACTGATTCTGCTCTCTTCACATGCAGTGCGAATTTATCGTTTTTAATTTGCCGCAAAAAGCGAAGTAACAACAGCAAAATAAAAAGAAATAACAATAGGGTGTTCGGTAAGGCGGTGGGGGGGTGAGGGGGATGGGGTCTGGGCTCGCTGCTCGAGAAAAATGGCATCCGCGTAATGCCCTTAATGGGTTTTGCATGGCTCAGAGCCGAGCTCAATCTGTGCGGCAACGTCAGCCGCTTTGCGCCAACTTATTGAAAGCGATAAATAAAGATTTCACTTGATAAGTTGCAAGCGCGATAGTTGCAACACACATACACACACAAACATGTGACGTGTAAGAGGCGTATGAGTGATGCGTCTACATCTACCGCAGGTGGCGCAATGATTATGTGATTAACATAAATTTGTTTCGCACACTTTGAATAAGTTGTGTATGTTGCCCCAGAGCTAATAGATGAACGCCTCGTTCACTTTCCGCGTTGCCCATAACTTGCGGCAAGTGGCCCCTTAAGCTTGTGCCGCGCCAAATCTATATGCCAGCAGCGGTAATCAAGTGCCCCTTAATGACTGCAGTTGCTGTTGCAGTTTAGTTTAGTTTAACTACGGAAATTGCAGCCGAATAAGTACAATTCAACAGCTCAAAGAGGGGGTCACGTTGCAAATAAATTTACTGGCAAAGGTTTGCGTTGATACAAGAACACTGTGAAATATCCTTTGAATTAGCTGCTCAAATAACACCTTCATGTTGAATTATAAGGATAAAAGGTCTCCAATATATGAATAATATAAGTAAAACATTAAGTGACTTGAATAGGACACCCCTTAAGTCTTATTTCTAGCATTCACTGCTATGCATTTGGATTATCGATAGAATCGGTGATAATTAACCAGAATTTATAACCAACTACTGATTTAGCTACATGTGACAATTGGGAATTTGATGTAAAAATAATTAAATATAAGTATAAAGTAGATGTTCGAAATAAATCATTACTGGAAACCATCACAAAGTCACCAACGCAAAGGGAAGCGTCAATTGTTATCTCAACATTTCCAGATAGTCACTGAAGATATGCCAAACAACTGTTGTATCATTATTACCAGCATAAACAGTAGAATATACCCATATGAAACCCATATTCTACTAATTAAATGCACCCTTATACTCCATACGATTAATACGCACTAATTAGTGGCAAAGCACTTGTTTTAATCGGCATACCTCAAATGTTGCCAGAGAGTTGAGCATAAAATAACAATGCGGCTCTGGCAGCTGTGCACTATTTGAATTTATGTTATAGCCAAAAGTTTGCAGAACTCAATTAATTAACTTTTGTTGGAAAACAACAACAAACTGAACCAAAATGAAGCAAGCAGTGCAACCAACAACAACAATACAAGTAAAACAACTGAAACAACAATAATAAAAATAAATACAATATACAATTTTTTTTCACTGCAAATACGAGAATGCAAAATTGCAAAAATTGGCAAAACAAGTCAAACATGAGAACAATAAACACACATATGTTGCTGCCGGGGGGTGTGAGGGGTGCACACGAGGCGGCGGATCGGTCAACGACAAACAAACAATTCGCCAAACTAAACCATTTCAGCGAAAAGACCGCAGGAAATCAGAGTACAATTTGTAACCCATTCCCGGTTTTTTTTAGCATCACTTTGCATGTATTTTATTTGGCTTTTGCTTCTGTTTCTTTTATGCCACCATTGCCACATACGCCCCGTGGACGCACGTTAATGCCCAGCCATTGCTCATACGCCCCATGCACAAGCCGCCGTTCATCATTTGTTGGCCCCTTTGGCGCATTGGAACGCATGTTTGTTGCATCATTTTCTGCTGTCCATGTTGCTGTTGTTATATAGTTTCCGTGTTTTTTTTTTTTTCATTTTTAAATTATTGCTGTTGCTATTACACTTTGCTCGCTTTTGTTGGTGGTTGCTCGCTGTTCCGCGTAATTGCAGTGTATTAAAACATACAACATACAAGTTAACAACACTCCAGCAATAACAACTCCATCGTCAGGGTCCAAATGAAGCTGAATCTGAAACAAGAAAACCAAAAAAAAAATAGAATGCAGCACATTTGGCAAGCAAAAATAATTAAAAAGTTTTGATTGCCATCGCTTGCGACTAGAGAAGTTTAAGATTAATGGAAATGCATTCAATTCTCTGCTTTCTTCTATCTCACTCTCTTTGTTTCTGTATTTCTTTCACTCTCTCTCTCTCTCTAAAATAAATGTGATTATTGTGCGAGCAGAAACATTAACAAACAAAAAAGAAAGATATATGTGAATATATTGCCAATAAATTAATACCCTTGACAAAAGTGTTCCATCCTACAATACATTGCATATGTGTATTTTGTGATATCTTGTAATCGGCTTAGCTCCATAAATAACAACAATTATGAGCAAAAAGCATAATATTCAAATGATTATTTTTATGGTTGATATGGTTTATATGCTGGAGCACTATTCATAATCTTTGATTTAAATTTAACATTTTAATTTTGTGCCACTCAATCAAATTAATTGACAACAGCGCTTCGAGAGATTTATATCGGATTTTCTGTTTTTAATATTAAAATATATATTTATGGTATGGAAGGGAACAAGGCGACAACACAATGCGTTTTCAAACTGAGCACAAAGTGTCGAATTCTTTTGCAATCCTTTACACCTTGATGGGCTTTGCAGCCCAATGTTGGGCGAGGTGTTCAACTGGAGTGCCCAACTCAAGTTTCACACGCAAACGCACGCAACTGTTTTTGTTTGCCGCAGTGTATGTGTGTGTGTGTGTGTATGTGTGTGTGTGGAAGTGTGTGAGCATTAATTTTCACAATATGTTGTATCCTGCAGCCAAAAGTTAATTAAAAACCAACAAAACTCGACACTGCACTCACTTGCGCACAAACAGAGGCGCACACACATACAAATACCCAGATGCTCTGCACATTTTCTGGGCATCCACTTGGCAAAAATGGCTGGCAACACTAAAAACAACAACACCAACAACAATAGCGATAGTAATTTTTCTACCATAGCGGCCCCAGTGTGCGTTCCTTGAAGCCAAAAATTTTTAGCCAATATTGTGTACGGCAACCACTCGTTCATTTGTTTAACACAACGAAAAAAAAAATGAGAAAATAAAACAGTCTTTCACGTTGAAGCCAAATTTAACACACTTCCCCTTGCCTGGTTGGCTTTTCAATGCAATTTGCACAATTTTGATTAGCCGCACAGCCAATTTTTGCAGTTCGATATTTGATTTGAATGCGAGGTTGGCCAATCCAATCGACCAATTCGAGCAAACACTTTGACGCATTTGGCTCAAACAAAACAGCAGTCGAATACGCATTTGTAAGAAATGGAATTTTTAATTCAATTTAACTTGCAAGCATCATCAAAACCAAAACTGGCAGCTTTTTTGTGGCGCCAATGCCACATCAAATCGAAGCACACAAACAAAATACAAAACTTTATATTAAGATTAAAAAAGTAAAACTAAAAATTTAAAGCTGCAACCTTCGTGCATGTGTGTAGTTTTTACAGTTTATACTGCATTTAAAGACAAGCACGATGGCGACATATATTTTAAGCTTGCTGCAACAGCAAAAACATCAAACAGCTCACATTGCTAACAAAATTGAAGAGAGCTTACAAAAAGAGCTGCACTTTGTTGATTAAATTTCATACTCAACTCCACCTTGCCACAGCTGCGATCTCTGGAGAGTTTAGACAAAAGTGCTTTTATAATATATAAATTTTAATTCTTGGCACTAACGCGACAGGCGAACAACAATGTCAAAAACCGAATTCATGACTTTAAGAACTAACAAGAACTCTAAACAAGCTGGAACTAGCAATTATTTTATTTTTATCACGTTTTCCTTAAAATATATTCACAAACTGAACTCATAAAATTTAAATAAATATCTCATAAGCATATCTAAAATGTATTACAAGAAATTAAAACGATTGAAAAAAATGTTCAGTTCTAATCATCAATGTTTGATGTCTACATATGGCAAAGAGGCATATTATTTAACATAAATATCATTAAATATCAATATCATAGCCAAGCTCATTTTATCTTAAGTTTATGCAAGAAAAGCGAAATGTTGAAAAATAATTAAGAATCAAATGGTAAAGCAGATAATTAATAATTACTCTTGTTTTTCAAACATACTTTACACTACGCGCCATTTACTTGAATTTCAAAATTTGTTTTCTTATTTTTGCCAACAATTTTCTACGCTTGTTGAAGTTCATTGAACGATCTGCCTTGAGTTGACCCGTTCACTATTGCTCCACCTCTGTTAGATAAGGTATCCTCTGCGATTACCATATGCAAAAACGAATCTCGTAAATCAGTGCAAATATATCCTAGCTAAGGCTTATTGCGGCAGCTTATCTGCTTATGACAGCTTTCCGCCTGGTAAAAAAAAAAGAGAATAAAAAAATAAAACACAAGAGGTTTGGGGGCAACAACAACTAACCAGAATGAAGCAGCGCATAGACAGACAACATAAAACACGCGTCCACAGTGAGCGTAAGTGGAGCGTTCACGCCAAACCCAAAAGGACAAAACCAGAAGAACCGCAAACACAAAATACAAAAACAAAAAAAAAAAACAAGCCATAAAATATAAAAAAAAAAAAAGTTGCAGACTCGTTGTGTGTGCGCGTTAGGTTAAAAATATATAAAGAATGAATATGAAAAAAAACAGAAAACAGAAAACAAGTGAAAAGTTTGAGCATCCTGTCCGCAGCCTTCATCACGTTAAACAACAGTCGGGACAACAAGTGCCGAGCGAAGAGAAGATTTCATTGTCAGGCTGTCAGCCTGGTTTTGCGCCCCGCTGTCGCTTTGCCCTTTTGGCCACGTGCATGGGTTAACTGTCAACGACATCTTATTATGAATTAGTGTTAAATGCCGCGCTGATAGCGTTGATGGCACTTTACAGCAATTTCGTATTAAATTCCTTTGGCCCCGGCCAACTTCATAAATATTTGACTTCAATTCCAAAAATGGGCGGCCTAGCGGCTAGTGGATTTATTTTTATGATGCCGCAACAGAAATCACAAATCACAGCCAGTGCACAAACTTGTTAATAATGTAGAACGACGGTGGCAGTTGCCCACTGGCTGGGGCGGGTAGTGGCGCTTGGATCGCGTGCCGCATTTTCGGCACTTTCCAAAACAGTCACGTAACCACGTTAGTAATAATCACTAAAGTTTCTGCTACTTACAAACACCCCCCCATGCCTCGACTCAATTGTTGTCTGTCTGGTGCTGCTCA
This sequence comes from Drosophila grimshawi, assembly GCF_018153295.1. Classification (NCBI taxonomy): domain Eukaryota; kingdom Metazoa; phylum Arthropoda; class Insecta; order Diptera; family Drosophilidae; genus Drosophila; species Drosophila grimshawi. Next base: position 22,530,232 of record NW_025063098.1, read on the forward strand.
TAAATATTTGTGAAGCGGCCGCACAAGGTGTGCGCTGATTCTGTGTGTTGGCCTGGGTTTCGGGGGCTGCAGTTTCTCTAAATTATTGAGCGCTCCTCATCATCAGCATCGTTGTGTGTGATCATCCAGAAAATGCTCCATCTACCCCTTCCACTCTAACCGGTACTGCTACTGGGTTTTGGCTTATTTACATTTCGTGCGCATCGCGTGCTGTGATTTACTTTTGCGGCTTAATTTCATCTCCAGACATTATTTGTGCCCCGTGTGCCGTTTATCTTGGCCGTTAAGCACTCGACGCCCCCTCATCTGGCTTTCCCGCATCTAGTTGATACCATTTCCACTTTTCCTTATTTTTTTTCCCTTGTTGCGTTGATAAACTTATGCAACTGCACGTGCCACTTAACCGGGTTGTGTGAGTTGGCCCCTTTATGACCCTCGCACTTGTCTCAGACTCCAACTCAGTTTGGCGGTAACTTAACATGAATTTATAGTTAATGTGTCTGTGAGTGGCTCGTCTTCTGCTTGGCAACACAACTTTAGCTATGCGTAGTTAGGACAAAGGCCACACCAGGCCAAAACCTTGTGTCTCCGCCACCATGGAACCAGGCATTTGCTAATTGATTATGTGCCCGCTTGGTGCTCCATTGAAGCGTCATCAACTGGCGCATAAATCAAGCAAACGTCAGACTGGCTTTTCGCCACCCAGCTCCCCTGGTCAAAACACAAAGCTATGTATAAATTTGCATTTTTAAACAACAAAAGCAGCAAATGTAATAAAAGTAGCAAAACAAAAAAAGGAAGTCGAAAAAAATCATAATATAGACGAAGAAAAAAATAAGAGACGGGAAAAGGCACAAGCAGAATCGGTCTGCTTTTATGATTGCTGCATGGCAATAAAATTGATTAAATGCGACAGCTCGTCGGACATTTTTTAATGCATAAATTTAAAGTAATTTGTAAAAGACTCTTTTGTCTACAGAATAGGTACTACAAGTACTACTTACTACTCCTGCTGTTATGATCTATCGCAGCCTACGAAATCAAACCATGAACATGATGTTCTTTAAACAAATTCTGCAACAAATGCCTAAGTTGGCAACGAGAAGTTTTGTGTTGATGCTATACAAATAAAAATATATGTTTCTCTGCAGGCTTTTTTTTTCCTAAGTCGTTAAGAGAAATATGAATAATTGCAAAAGGTTATTTGTCTAAAAGAAGAAATAGTTTTCTGCTTTGAAGAAATTCGTTATAAGAAAACACATTTTCTCATTTAATTAAAATATAAATAAAAAATAACTCACAAAACCATTTAATTTAAATCATAGTATATATCCTTGAACAAAAACTATAAGGCATTCATAAATACCAATGCACAAATGTTTAGTACATTGGCCACTTGAGTATGTCTTCCCGTTGGTCTTTCTGTCTGCTTGTCAGCCATACATGCCTCGACAGTTGCAAAATGCCAGCCAACCGGCAAAGTTCAAAAACCAAACTTGCAACAAAGCAAGAACAACGACAACAAGAACAATAAAAAAATCCACTCGTGCAACAGAAAGAGGCAAGATCAAAAGGAATCCCGTCCATGCCCTATGGTCAACTGTGCTTAATTGTAACACTGATGGACAGAGCAGCACTTCCAGTTTGGGAAACAAAGCCCAGCCTTGCAGGCGGCACAAATGGGAAAAGCTTGAAATGCTCTTATTGTCAGTGCTGAGTGCGGAGACTTTGGCCTCAACTTCATTCCCGGCTTCAACTCCAGCTGCAACTGCCAACCCCAACTGCCGTGTCCAAATGCACATGTCCATTATGACCTGCTGGCTGCTTTGGACAATAGCTGGGGCGAAGTAAAAACTCGGATGCCAATGTGCAAAAGTTTGAAAAATCTGAAAGCCCGTCAACGGCACACAACAAGTCGAGCTGCAACAACTGCACCCAAAAAAAAACACAAAAAAAAAAACATAATAAAACAAAAAAGATGAAAGGGAAAAAAATGGAAAACGGATATGCGCGCAGTTGTGGCAGAAAACAAAGATTCGCGGCGCTAAGCAGTCGTGCGTGAAGTGCGTATGTGCTGTGTATGTGTGTGTGGGCGTGTGTGTGTGTGTGTATATAGTGTGTGAGTGTGCCGGAAGCCATTAGACAAAAACGTGCAGCTGCAGCGTCAATGGCAGCAAGCGCAGGATATGCGCATTGTTGCCACTGCCCAAAAGTGGACACAATGTGGGCAGCCATGATTTCGTATTGTGATTTTAATACACTTACCTTCAAACGGGTCCAATGCCACAGACAACTTATGCGAGCCTTAATTATATAATATTCATTTGTTATTTGAATAAATATATAAACCGTCTTAAAGTTAGCTGAACACATGATTGCCAACAATTAAATTAATGAACATTTCAATCAGTTTAATTGTGAAAAATGATATTTTCTTGAAGCTCATTCCTTAATGAGCGCATGTGTAAATGCAATGCAAATTCTGTAGAATATTTGGTTTTCGTTGCTTGCATCCTGTGCTGCATGCCACAGCGAAAAAATATACTTTAACAGCTGCATTTTTGTGCTTCCGCCTTGGGCTACTGCTGCTGATGTGTGTTCAGTTCAGCGCAACTTGTGGCAGTTGCACACACGTTGCACCAGCTGCAGCTGCAGAGACGGAGACAGGGAAAATGTTCCTGAAATGCGTGGGATTTCACGTGTACTCTGATTGTTAATGCGTAATGCGTAAAAGGCCGCTAATGAGAAGGCCGCGCCTTTATCGGGAAATTAATGGCCAACATGCTGAAGATATCAAATTTATGCAAACTTTTTTATTTTATGGCCACAGTATTGGCAATTTTATTGACCTTTCAATATATAATGAGCCTTTGTTAATTAAAACAATTTGCTGTTTACAATTATTAGAATTTTAATCAGAACCCAGTGAACTAATCAATGCGTAAAAAATTTTAATTTCCGCAGATAGCAGCAAATTGACTGAATTTTAAATAAAATTGTTCAATGCTTGCCCGATAATTGAGAGCAATTCGGAAATTGGATAAGTTTTGGCAAAGATATAACAGCTTGAATTTGAATTTCAAAAAAAAAAAAACTTAAAACGTGAGTTTGTCGAATTCCTTTCAAGATGACATATTTTCGACTTTTGATGCAAAATTAATGTGAATAGGGCATCATGATGTTGAAATGAATTCGAAAATTGGATAATTTTGGCGATGATATAACAGCAAATGTTTCATCAATAGTCTAATTGCCCATAATGTGTACCAAATTAGTCACATCCCATGAATGAAATTGGTTTTTGTTTGCTGGTCAAAAATTAAATTTGTAAATTGCCGAACCGACAAACTGAATGTGGAAACTGAAACGCCAGCCCGAAAACTAACCCCAGCCACCTAACTAGCCAAACCAAGCACTGTGCATAATTCAGTAAAGTTAAATTAACCAAAATACATGTTGAACAACAAGTCTGGCCAGACGGAAACGCAAAGCAACAACAAGCAGCAAGCAACAACAAAATGCAATTACATGCACTGCATACTTTTGGGCTGATGTTGCTGGCAGTTGGCAGTAGTTGGCCGTAGTTGGCAGCAAATTGCTCGGCAGCCACAAAAAGCTCAAAGGTTTATTAGATTTGCGCTTTTATTAAGCGTTAAATTATTTCGTAAATTGCCAGTAGCTATAACATCAGCCGAAAACATAAAGGCAAATAAACACAATAGCAACAACAGGAGCCGGTGCAGAATCCTATCCAGTTACTGGACACCCGGCTCATTCTTTTTGCAACCAAGAGATGTAGTAGTGAAATTACTTCATTTTCGTTATCATTTGCATTGCCAGACGAGCAGACGTCGCCTTGCGGCACTTTAATTAATCATTTGAGTTTCTTCTGTTTTGGGTCCTTGTATTCATTCATTCCGTTTGCCTCAATGTAAAAACAACTTACGAGCCAAGCCCCGAAAAACAAAAGCCTTGTTAAATGGCAAACGCACAACAAAAAGCCGATTAGCTGAATCAACTGGCCACGCCTCCAGCTGCAGCGCGGTTTTTCTCTTGATTGTTTTTGCAGCCCTTTATTTGTTATCCTGTGCTTGTGTTAAGTGCCTTTTGTTTAGAGCAACTTTGTGCCAGGGAAAGCAGATAAATTTACTTGTATGTACCCAAATATCTAAATGAATAAAATGCATACTCACACAATATACAAGAGTAGTTTCACTTGAGCTCCCTTTTTCTGGTGCTGATACCCTTTTTCTTTGTGTTGGTGCTGTGCACTTTGCAGCGCCCATTTGCATAGAAAACAAAGCATCAAAGTTGGCACCAAACACTGGAGGACCTCAACCTCAGCCCTACTGTGCAGCACTTGGTCATACTTTTTAGTTGTTGTATTGTCGAGCTGCTGTCCTGTTCCTGGCATATACATGAAAACGAACAGAAGCAACAAGAACAACAATAGTTTATTCCTTTAATATTGTCATAAATTTAAAATATTTGTATTGCAACCGCTACTTAGCTTAAAACATTAATAGCAAATTCTATATAGGTTGCCCCGATCATGCCAGTTGGAAAGTAAAAAATTGTTTCCTGTCGAAATGCGAAATGAGAAATACGAAATACGAATTACGGAGATATTTGGCAAAAGCATTGGGGAACGAAAAACAAGAGGAACAACAACACTAACTACAACTACTACATCAACAACCGGATGTTCATCCATCGCCGTGCGCTGCGTCTATTTTATAAGCTTTGCCAAATCTTTTCGAGTTGATTAAAAACAATAAAAACAGCATGTTTCTTATAGCCAAAAGCTGAGCCATAAATAAGCAATTTATTGTGCGCTTCCGCCGTGTGCTGCTCCACACAGCTGCCGGGGCAGACCAGTATCACAGCCCGGCGGAGTCAGAGTGGCGCAGCATGCGGTCTGCACCATGGACAACGATGCGCACCGCTGGGTCACCGCTGGACGAGCCCTGGTCATGTCCAGGTTTGGCATTCGGACGGCTTTCGATGTTTATTGCAGCATTTGGAGTGAAAGGCACGAAGCAATTTCCGCTGCCGTGAGAGCTTAGCAATATTAGCGGACATCACACACACAACCAACTACTCTAATACACGCCAAGGCACCATCGACCACACATAGGTCACACATATTTGTGGCATTTTGCTGTTTCCTTTGCGATAAGCTCGAGCATTAGTTATTTAAAAGTAGTGTGAGCCATGTTTGTTAGTTGGCGTGATTTAAGCTTGATTTACAATACCATTTCGGGATATCCTGTGACCAAAGAAACGAGCCACTTCTACAATGCCAGCGACCTTGAAATTGACGCAGCTAAACAATCATATTTTAAAATAAGTTTGATTGAGATTGAGACGCTTTAAGCATCGAATGAGATTATATATAATATGTAGAATTTATATATGATTGTATGACTTAAGAATGTAATAATTGCTCTCATTCGAAAATAAAACAAAACAAATATATTTTCCAATTAAACTTTGACTATTTTGATAGTCGTTTCAGGAAAAGATATAATTTGCCTTGAGGTTTCCAAAGCCAACAGCTAAGCAATCAATTTAATTGTATATTTATTTAAAACACATTTTGATTTCGACTTATTTTAAATTTTAGATATATCCATTGTATAAATCACACTCAGTTAATCCAACCAGCTTAATATTTTTGCGGTCCACACTCTACGTTGCACTTGCAACTAATACTAAATCTACTGCTTCTTCTTCCAAGTGCACACCCCAGTAACTGTAAAATTGTGAATTTTGCAGCATTATTCGGACAGCGTTTCATATGATTACTTTTCGCTAATCGCTGAGCATTATTTCCTTTCAATTTGTGGTCTTTTATTTACGTGCATTTGAGCGAAGCGATGACCACACACACATACAATATATATATATATCTCAAATCACGTATGCCATACATACACACACACACACACACACACACACACACAGAGATAGAGAAGAATGAAACTGGCAGATAGCCCAGCATGGGCACGTAGCAAAATTGTTTTGGGTGTTACGGTTGGTAAGGGACAACAAATCTTTGAAAGCAGCCCACGCACGTGACAACCGAAATAGTTGCTCAATAGTTGTTGACCATTTGTGGGGACGGAAAGTTTTTGTATATATTTGCCGTTGCATTTTTGACATTTTCCTCCGGGCCAATAAATCCATTAAAATTATATTTTTCGGCGTATGCTTTTGATGCGCCACTCTAATTTCATTTCATTTCATATATTTATATTTCTCGTCGATGTCAAAATAAAGTTATTTTTCGACTTTGTGTGCAAATTGGATATGTGGCCAGCACTTGCCGTTTACTCGAACAATATACATATGTATTTTGTATGTGTTTGTACATAGAAACAAACATGTCTGCACATGTATTAGGTACGTGCATATCCAACCGGTTCCAGTTTAGCCCGAACGGCCGCAGCAATTTTCTAATTAAATTCGATTTTCGCCATGCATGCGGCATAAATTGTTTTGTCATTTTCGGTCATTGTATATGTATGTGTGAGACAGTGTACGATATATACATATACGCATATGTTTATATAGCAACAAGACTACCCGACTCATGCCTAACAATGGCATTGGCAGCTTTTGGTCTTGCCTCGCCCGGGGCAAAGAACTTGTATACTCGTTTCAGATTAACAGAAATTGAAAATTTTTCGCCTCAGGTTATCAAATTTGCGACATGCTCCTCTCGTTATCTGTGAGTGCGTGTGTGGGCGTGTGTCTGCCTGTGTGTGTGTGTGTGTGTGTGTGTGTGTGTGTGTGTGTGTGTGTGTGCATGTACAAGAAATATAACAAGCCGTATAATTGGTGTACATGCTCAACTACATACAGCCAGCCACGCAGGTCCTCAATTCCATACTTGGGACACTCATACCATATCTTGGCCCCCCAATATCAAACCATCGACCTCAACTTTCGACCACTTTGTTTGTATTTTTGTTGTTCCGTATGCGTGTGTATTTCTATACATTGCTCACAAGCAGTGGGAGAGTATATTTGGTTTGGTTAAAGTTGAAGTAAAAGTTCGTCCTAAAATTCGAAATGTTTTATTTATATTTATTGGTACACAGGTGAGTCAGTTAAGGTTCTTTAATATTGATTACAGAATGGTCTTGTTCAACAAATCAAAAATCATAATTGTTAATAGCTTATAACCAGGAAGCAGAGTATGACACCGTCGGGAGCTATCGAAGGAAAAGTTATTATTTTTTGTTTTGTGATTTTTTATTTTTATTTTGTTTTGCTTATGCATGCAACGGCAACCAGCAAATGTTTCATGTTCTGGCTCACATGTGGTTGTAGCAATGTTTTATTTATAAGTAGAGCATTTTTCACAGGCAGTATACAGCACCACCGCAACAGCCACAACCACTGCTAAGCAGGTCGGTCACATGTTGTCCAATGCGAGTTAAAATGATCCATTTAATTTGCCCAACGGTTACTTGTCTTGTCCTTATTTATTATTAAATATAATATATTAATATAATAATCTGTTGCTATTGCTTGCAGTCAGAGAAAATATCCGTGTTCGTTGAAATACAGTTTATTTCTTTCTAGCTGTTCGTACGATGACAGAAAACTGAAATATCCAAAGATTTTCTGCTTTTGAAATTACCTTTGAAATCTCAATTTGTTGATTTTGCGAGAGCTGTTATCCTGCAGCTTATTCAGCTTTAGCTGCATTCAATTTTATATACTCCACAGAAGGAGAGAGAGAGAGAGAGAGAGGAAGCAAGAGGGGGAAAGCGTGAGCGAGATAGAAATTCCATCACCTGCCACATTGCACATTGATGAAATTAAATAGAACATTGTAAAAAAATATGTTGGTCATAATGATGGTGCCCAGCCATTGACAAAGCTCTAGACCAGGCAGAGCTGTAACCTGGCATCCTGGCAACCCAAAGAAGCTGCTATTAAATATTTGTTGTCGCTGGTAACATCTTCTAAATTTCCGTCTCATCGACGCGACGCCAACAGCAAAAACAACGGCAACAGCGACAACATTTCACTCAATTCAATTACCTTAAGAGTGTCACCGTCAAGTGTGTGTGTGGGTCTGTGTGTGTGTCTATGTGTATGCGTCTGTGTCTGGCGAAGCAGCAAGGACTCATACTACTCAAGCAGGACAAAAAGGAGCTGAAAGAGAGAGCGTTGCAACTCAATCGTTGTTGCTGCTGCTGCTGATGTTGTTGTTGTCGGGTCTTTGGCATTTAAAATCCCACATTTGATATGCTTAGAGCGTGCTGTATTCTCTGCTGCACCCTGTACACTGTTATCTGGCCGCCTGTTCCACGCGACTGACAATTTTCGTTGGGTTTACCTGTAAACTCGACCTGATTTATTGCCTTACCATGCCATTCCCATAGCATGCCTTACCAGACCATGCCATGGCATGCTATTCGATGCCCGGGCGTGTCGTGGCGTGGCCTGTAGCCAACATGGCGTGTAATAAAATTTTAATCGATGTCGTACATTTGCATGCCAATTGCTGCCAGTTGGAGCTGCATACTCCCAGCAAGCGAGCTACCCATCCAGCCAACCAGCCAACCAGCCAGCCATGCCACCGAGCCAATTACACCCCAAGGCAAGCAAATGCGTCACATGTAATAAAACGCATGAAAGGCTAAAACCTTGGCTGGCAACTATGGGTTAATTTGATGCGCATTTGCATAAACAACGTAACGAAATGCAAGTAAATGCAACTATGGCAAACTAAGGTAACCAAAGGCAACATAATAATTATAATATGGCCATCATCTCTGTGCAACAATACAACGGCAACAACGAATTCACCCAGAGAATTCGCGAAAACAATGAAAAAATGCGAATATAAATTTGTGTTATTCGTGAAATTAACAACGGAAATGAAAAAGAAAATTGAAAATTGTTTTGCCGCGACTCCCGCGGTCCTTTTGTCTGCCATCTGGATGAGTTCTTATGGCCCAAGCAAAATCCTTAGGCTGCCACAACGCAAGAATTCTCAGCGGCTGTTGCACATAATGAAAAAACTTAAATGGAATATAAATATGCTGTGTACTGAAAACAAGATGAGAGCTGAGAGGCTGCCTTTTCCATTATGCAGTTGTAACTAGAATGTGGAATTGCTGTTGCTATTGCTGTTGCTGTTGCTGTTGCTGAAAAGTGTTTTTAATGGTGTATGCGTATTTATCCATATGACAATTTGAAGATACAATATCTCTTTTAAGCTGCTGGCTCTAATTGCACATTGCAAATGCCCGTTTGGCCGAAATCAAGCCATTAATTTCATACTTGCTGATCATTAAGTCCACATTTCACGCTTTGCTGTCACAGCAATTACGCCTAAGCTCCGTCAAGTGTCAAACATAATGCGGCGATTGCCAAACAACCGCAATAACAGCAACAGCAAAAGCAGTTGTCACATCAGCCATTAAGTCGGGCCTGGCCCAATTGCTGAGTCAGCGCACTGCTTGGAAAAAGGGACAAATCTTTTTTAATAACTGAATGCCGAGGCTCGTGTTTAGGTAACATGTGTGCCAAATAGTTCGCACAAGTCCAGACTCCCAGTTGATAAAGACATAATGACATAGATTTATATTTTATGTGGCTACATTTGCGCTTGATTTGATTATCGTTGCTGTTGTGGGTGTTTGTCGTTCTTGTTCCTTACACTCATATTATGGCCGCCAAAACCACATGAGTTCCTTTGGCCATTTATGCCATAATTTGCCAAACAATGCCTGGGAGTAGTGAGTTTGGAAGGGCGGGTGGGGAGAGGTGGGTTAAAAGCTGGTGGTTTGAGTAGCAGCTTATTTGGAAAATCACCTGCGCTTCCTTAGCAGCTTCCTGCTTAGGCAAACTTAATACTTCCCTGCCAAAACAAAAGACAAGAGGCAGCCCAGGCAGCATATTTTCTTTAAGACGCAAATGTCTGTTGGCAAAATAAAGTACTCACACCCAAACACACCGTACACCACACCATACACGCACCGAACCGCACCGCACCGCACAGCACATACACAAAATCCATATAATACCTTAGCAATTTGGTACAAGACTCCATCCTGTTGCTTGCCAAAGAGGCCGCTGGCTTTTCATTTGATAAACAGTCGAGGCCCAGCTGCATGGCTTACCTATCCTGCCGCCTGTCTTGTCCTGTCTGACTGCCTGCCTACCTGTTAGCCTACCTGACAGTCTATCTGACTGACTGACTGACTGAGTGACTGCCTAACAAGCTGCTCGGCTACTGTTCAACCTGCTCATATTGTGCTTAGTGCTCTGGTCTCGCCTTTATTTTTTGCGTTTTTTTTTTTTTCTGTCGGCACCGAAGTGCCTTTTTCAATTTCCCCAGAGGCGCTTCCGATCAAACAGGAAGCGCTTAAGTTCAAACTAGAGTGAAGTACACCCACCCATTACTCCAAAATATTATCGGTTGAAGCACCAGTGTTATTTATTTTTACATTTTGACAACAGCTCCATGTGAACCGAAAACAATAATTACTCTATACAGACACTCGGCTTCAACAAAGCCACAGTATTAAAATTCTTGTTCACCATGCTGACTGCATATGCAAAACAAACAACAAAACATATCCAACCACTTATCAACTACGCACTGTCCTATCTTTGACTCACTTACCCCGAAATTGTATTAACCATCCCATCCAATCTGCAGCATCCCCAAACAACTCTCATATTTGCTCCCCTGTAACTTCATTACCGCCTGCCAAGTCATAAGATATGCTTTATAAATATATAAACTCAAAAAATATGCCATGCCGCTTGCTGTAAAAAAATACGTTGTAAATTGGGGTTGCATTGCGCCCAGACAAGGGCAACATCATATTTCATATGGCTAATAAACCAGACGCACAGGGAGCAAGCAACGACTACGATGCCGACGGCATGAATTTATTAATGAGTGGCAAATGAAGTTTTTCAGTGCTACGCCAGCATGATGGCATCCACAGACCACACTGCTGACAACTTAGCTGCCGGAAACAAAGGAAGCCAGCACAGAAAAAAAAAGCATAACAACATAGAAGGGAAACGAATCCTGGAAGAAACAATAAACTAAGGCATTTTTAGGCACAGCTCGAAAGTTTCTCACACCCCAACGCACGGATAGGCCGAGCAACAAGGGCAGGAGCAAGGATCAAGCGCTCAGTCATGAATGCAAATTGAAAGTACAAACTGCAATTTTTGGTTTAAGCAAAAAATCGAGAAAAACAAATGGCAACACACTCTGGCAACCGGAAATGAATAAGGCGCAGCGTTTCATTCGCTGTTTGCTACTGCTAAAAGTTAACAAACTTCTGTGATTGATAAATATTTAAAGCGCAGCAACAAAGCGAAATAATTGAAATAAGTGAAGCAAAGTCGACATTGAGGGTTGCTCACAACCTTTCCCCCGGCTGGTTTGTATTTACTTGTCGAAGGGACGGTGGGAGTGAGTTGGGGTTGAGTTGCTGCGTAGACGATTGTGACAACAACAAGCCAAAATGCTTGTTAGTCTCCGGAGCGGGCACCCGGACCAGACGGAGCTGCACCTTCTTCATTCAATCTAATTTCGCTGCTTATCGCTGAAGCTGAAGCTTAGCTGCTTTAAAATGCGAATGACATGCCAAAGTACTCCAAATTCAAAAGATTGGGACAAGGGCAGCGACAGAAACAGCGACATTGCCAGCAGATTGCCCCTCCACTCCCTCGACCAATCTCTCTTTCTATATATATATATAGTTGTATCTCTGTCTCTTTCTATCTATGAGCACGCTTCAGTGCAGGCTTTGTTTGCCGGATGAGCAGCAGCGCGTCATGCTGCCTTAATGTCCTCGACTTGCTTATTGATGTCACCTTTCCCTTATTGAAATACTCTATTGACCGGAGCATAACAGCTTGGACATCAATTAAATACAAGTAGAGAGAATACATCTGCCTAATGGTGTCTGGCCTGTCTTTACATGTTTTGAAATAGGCTGATTCTACCTGATACTGATCTAAGGTATTTTTTGGATAAGTAAGAAGTTTTTTCTCGGTCAAAAATAAGATTTCGAGATTATAGAATGCAGTGCCTAGATCTCTTAAGTATAATAATAACATCTAATATCTTACAGTGAATGTCAAATAATCAATTATTTCATACTCGTTTTTTCTTTTAAGAACGAAATTTTAAATATTTAGGTATTTTACATATTTAAAAAAAAATAAGATTTTAGCGTATAACATTAATTTAAAAATTATAAAAATATTTAAATTATAAAAACAATGCAATAACTTTTCGAATTTCATTGGATAGTTACAATAATAAATTTATCACGTACGACATATATAGTTACCTAAACAACTAAGTTATATCTAAGACAGTAGTCTGAGCTGAATGTAAATGACAAGCAACAACTATGTATATAAAAATATATATTCTGGGTAAATTTTTCTTCTAAAATAGGGTATACAATTTTGGTTAGGACATGCATTTATTTTTGCTCATTCCTCTTAAGAGCGGCCTCTGGCTTTCATTTGCGTTATGCGTTCTGTTTTTCCACTTGGCTGCCGATTTGTGCCTGGTGTGTGTGTGTGTGTGTGTCTGTGTGTCTGTGCCCACATAATGTTGCAATGTCGCCATTTCGGCAGACAGTGTTTGATTTAAATTCATTGTCGCGTAATTTGCGCTGCACGCCTTTCGGTTAATGCCACACCCCATCGCCTAGCCAGCCTCGCCTTTCCTCGTCTCGTTTCGAACCATCGCCCTCATCTCAGGTGCTCACCCATTCCGTGTCGCTAATTACACTGTAATTAAAATAGCTATATTTACACACTCACACACACACGCACAACCTCGTCAAGTGCGTGCAGAAATGTTGAAAAACAAGGAAAATAAAATAGAGTACACACAATGTACATTCAAACACACAATTTCTTTTTCACATTTGTGCTCTTGAGCTCCGCGCACATTGCGCATACGCCGCGTTCGCTGCACGCTTTGCATGCGCTTTACAAATTAACCAAATGTCCAAAACGAATGAGAAAATAGAAAACTATAAACCAAACTTAAAACAAGCTGCAATAGTAATGACGCTTGCAAGTACTGTTAGCTGGTTTATATTTTTCTTTCTCTCTCATATTTTGTTTTTGTTTTGTTTTTTTTTTCGGGGGCGTGGCACACATTTAACACATTTTGGCCATCGCAAACAAGTTGTTAATGTTGAGCACCTGTTAGGTGCTCGGCGCTGAGGAAGTGCGGGAGGGAGGGAGGGGTGTGTTGGGTGCTTTTAACTTATTTCGTTTGGGCTGCGCCATTTTAATTGCATTTGGCTGGCATTCTTTGGGCTGTCATGCAGGCATTTGGGCCTAAAAATAGGCTGCACTCATGCTGTCAAAAGTGTTTTTGCATGTTTCTATTTCCAACTTAATTAATAGCAAATACACGTACAGAAAAGCTTCAACAACCGCAACACAACAAGAACAAAATCAACGGACAAACATATAGAAATATATATTAATAAGTACATTTTTGGTTCACCTCATACTTGATTTATATGGCGCACATATCTTATGCATAATGTTAGTCGTAATTAGTGTTGCATACGACTTCGAGTACAGAAACCCATTACCTTGCCATCTAATATTTATTATCAGTAAATAACAATTGTCTTTTAAATGCAATCCCATTGCTTCTGCTGTTGCTACTGCTCCTGGTCATAAATATTTATTTACAACTCTACCGAAAAGCTGTCACTGCCACAGGCAAATGTTTGTTTAACTTTCGGCTTTATTTCTGTCTTTATGCCGTAGTTTTGCCATTTGTCCAATTCACTGAATGCAATAGATTTTGGCTGACCAGTCCTGCCATGCTGCCAAGCATTTTTCAATGACAACTGCAGCTTTAATTAAACCAAAAATAAATATTTTTGGTAAGCCACACATGACCAAATAAATTCTCAATGACATCAGTCGAATATATGTAAATATAGCTGGAAAAGATTACCCAACAAAAGAATTTTCAGCATTTTAACAGGTTTCTCTCACCACTGAAAATAGCATTCAATACAATAGATTTCTGAATATCACTTCCATTTGTCTGACAAAAGGCAAAAATGATTTCAATTGTATTGAACATTAGACGCCCAGTTTTCAATATAGTGATTTTTAGTACTTTAAATATTAATTGTGCTAGATTTACCTTGAAGAATTATACAATTTGTAAAAGTAACAAATTATTAATTAAAAAAATACATATGATTCCACCATGAAATCACTCAATTAAATCGATTTAGTCCAAGCAACAAAATTATAAGACTTAAATAGTTAAGACTGTGGTTAGACAATTCTAATAATTATCATAATTGTGAAGATTTTGATTTACTGTACTTTTGACTCAAAATTAATAAAAGCATGAATTAGAAAACTAATAATATATATAATATTATTGTTGGCACCACTTAAATGGTAGAATGGGATAACTTGAAGTTTAAATTACCAATTAATTTTTATTATTTAATGGGTCTCATGCACTGCAACAAAATTTGATTTATAGTGCTCACTTCAGAGTTGAAACCTTTCGATCAGCCGTGTCAATGCACGATCTTACGGCATGTGTCCACAGGATGCGAAATCATCTTCTGGTTAAGGCGTCTAAATCCGTTATGGCGGACTTCTTAGGCAGCAGTATCCTGTCAAGACACGCCGAGCATTCTAAGTCTATTATTTCCCATAGATATTACTTCGAAATCGATTCTGATTATAGTGGCCAAAAAGACATTTGGCTTGTCTAAGGCCTTCTGCGTCTACTCACCTCGATTGCCGCAGATATTTTTCTTGTTGCCCAATAGAGGACTTTTCTCTTAAACTTATCTTTAATTTACCACATGAATTGAATTAACTCTCTTATCAACTAAAGAAATAACAAACCTGCTGCATTGAGCAGGATCAGAAGCAGTAAATAAAACTGCTGCAAAGACAGGCAGAAAATTAACTTTATCGCATTTTGTTAGTCAGCAGCTGCTTTACTTTTATGTGTATTTTTGTGTGTGTGTTGCGCTAATGAAGCAAAAATTATCTGCTTAGCACTGACGCAAACTGTTGCCTCTTACTGCAACTGGCGCAACCCATACTAGCCAACCAAGTGGCCGTGGCAGTTGCAGGTGCGAGGCGATAATGATTGTAATTAATTTAATTCCGTTATATTTTCATCTAGGCGACGATCCTCCGCAATGCGCTAAATGTTTCCTGCTGTTATTTGTGACTATTCGTGTGTGTGTGTGTGTGTGTGTTTGAAGTCCTCCTGCGCTGCTGCGTCCTCGCTTACCGTCTCATTAGGTTTTGTTTCCTTACTGTTGTTGTTGTCGTTGTTGCTTCTTTTGCAAAGGCATTTTTGCACTATGTTGCTGCTTCATTTGCAGTTAATGCCACTGGCCTCCTGTGAAATCAGTTAACTCCGTTTGCTAATTACTAAAGTTTTATTTCAGTGGTTAACGTGCCACACTCTGCCACAACGCCACCCTGCCACTTTGCTATCCTGTCCAAAAGTTACATTTTACGGCTACATTTTATGCCACGGGCTCTTTTGGCAATCTTGATGTTCGTGTCAGGGCCACACGTCCCTATATATGTCGTAAATGTATCTGTATACATATGTATTGCTGCCGAAGACAAAGGGTTAATTAAAAGCCGTAAAAACTTGCTTGGCATTGCTATTTATGTATCGGCTGCCCGACTGCCAGAATGTCTGTGTTCATTTTACAATCCTGTTGATCTACCTTTGACAGCTACAGTTCAAATGTCAAGTGCACGCACACACACTCACCCACAAATGTATTCCCCAAAAGGGACAAGGAGTCGTCAAGGAGTGGGGATTGAGATAGCACTACCTGCATATCCTTGGTGTATGGGCTTTGTAATTGACGAAAACAATAACAAGTAGTCAAGTGAAACATGTAATCGAAACTTCAGCGCCAGAGTGCGACCAAAGTGGCAAGAGGAGTCTTGCAGCAGCAATAGCAACAGCAGCAGCAGCAGCTGCTGCCTGAACACTTCAAAACTTCTTGCTATTGAGGTCCTGGTAACTAAAGTGCGCTAGCTGTCAGTGAGTCCGTGCATCAAGTTCCTCAAGTCTGCAAAAGGCTAAATATTTGTGCCTTAGTTATGAAATTTGCAGTCTTGGGTGCACTTGACTCAGACTCAGTCTCAAATACTTGTTACCTGTGGATGTTCCTTGTTGTGGGATCAATAGAGTGCTTCAGTTTAATCACTGGCTTCTCAACGAGTTGCATGAGCTCACGTCGAGTTTGATGGCAACCGCAGCCACAAAACCTCTCACCTACAACCAGGATGAGCGGATGGGAGATGTGCCAATATCAAAGCTGACACTATCACCACCGCAGTCCAACCACAAATTACACGTTACCTGGTCAAGGATACAGGCATCATGTTACTCTCTCTCTAATGGTCCTACCCCCAAATGCTGTTGGGTAAGTTTTGATGTTTTGGCGGATTGATGAGCAATCCCTGAACGAGCACAACAAGGACAAGCCACAGGCGCCAGCCAGTGCTCCAGCTTTTGGTTTCGTACTGTTGCTGGTTGTTTTTGCCTTATTTGTGCCTCTGTTGGAAAAACAAATAACAATAATTATCTTGACAACAATTTCCGGTATTTGCGCTTCAGTCAAGCGCAACGAAGGGCAAAATGAAACTCAACTCGACTCAACTCAACTTCAGAGAGCTGCCACAAGCAACGAGGTCGAGCCGCTGTTAACTTTGGGGCGCATTCAGGTGCGGGGGGTTGCAGCCCTGAATATTTGTAATTTATGTTGCTGATGTTTCTGTTGTTGTAGTTGCTCGTTCTGTTGTGTGGTTGAGCAACTTGTAATCATTCACTGTGGCTTGGTCCCCAAAAATCTTCTTGCGGTTGCCACACTCGCACCACTCCAGCATAATATATATATATATATATGTATTTAATATTTAAATATATATGTGTATTTAATATCAGACACTGCTAAACTTTTGTCTTTCGATTCTGTAAATTTGATAACAAAACAACTGACACAGGACTGTTACAGGCCGGACTATAAATCAGAAATCAGCCTGAAAGTTAAACAAAAGCCCAACTCAATCTCTGACTGCCGCTACCTGCTAAGCTCAAGCATCGAATTATTAAATGTTAATTTAAGCATGAAATTAAAACAATAATTTAAACATCGCCCATTGGCTGGCTGGCAACCAAAACAACAACTGCTCTGCCCCAGGCATTTATCACATGAATGATGCATGATTGTTTATCTTTGAAACGTTTACATTTAAGTGAAATCCTTAAATTTCTTCATTCTTTTCTTGTAGCTCTGACTTTTTCATCTCTGTAAAACTGTCGATTCGATATCTACATGTATTATATTGAAATCGGTTAACTTAAATCGGCACTTTCAAACTGTGGTTTCTTTTAGAAAAAAAAGTGTTAAAGAAAAGGTATTTTTATGTAATTTTCATTAAAAGCAATTTATTAGTTGATCCCATTCAAATCTGAACTATGTTTTTGTTCTATATGATTGGAGTTCTTGCCTTAGCGCTCCCATTTTATTATTATTGCCGAGTTGAGTAAGTCAAACCGTGGTTCATTCTGTAAAATCTTTATTATGTGCAAATATAGCACACCTGCCGCCTTTGTTGTGCACACTTTATAAGTTTTAATTGTGTCTGGCGTATCTGAAATTCCAGCTGCCCTAGAAAACACCAAAACCATTTCCAAGCAATTAAACCCAAAACAATTTAGTCTAGAAATTTGCCTAGCCCCCAAAGTATCCACCAAACATGCTCCTTGCACACATATGCCCAAAATATTTTAATTTGTATTTATTTTAATGCTTGAACGCCTGCCATAAACTGCCTGGCGTAAAACCCACAACTGAGTTCCCTTATGCTCTCTACCTTACAAATAGGCAGGCAAAAGGAAACTCCTGGCCACAAACTGCACAAGAAATTCCTTTGAGCGCATGGTCAAATGATTCTCTGTTATTCTTTAAATACTGCGTCAAATCCCCGCCAACCCGACGCAGCGCCTCAACTTATGCACCAACTTTTAGTGGTTAGCCTGGCACAAACACGGTACAAATAGCTGAAGGAGAGCGGAGTGCGAACTCTCGACTGCAACGCACACTTTACCATCTAATAAACTTTAATGGGCATGTCTATAATAATAAAATTTCATTAAATTACCCAGGCCTGGCTAGAGTGAACACAAGCAAAAAAAAATAGGCGAAAAATAATGGATATCTTAGGTCGAAGTTTACACACCCTTCGAAAGCATTTCAAATTGGAGTCATCTTAATTTTACTATAAATTGACAAAGATAAAGACTAAAGCGCTAAAAACAGGCAAAGCTGATGAGTTTAGTTATGATAAGTTTGTAAGCAAATAAGTTTTTAATTAATGAACTCACCTTTGAACCGATTGTTCCCATTAAAGTTTTGTGATTCAATCATGTGATGTTTCTTTTCCAGATATTAAAAACAAACTTCAGGAAAAATGATTATACCCGCTGCAAGGGGAAACGAGTAGACAGGCTGTCAAATGAGGCATAGGCAAATTTTCGTTTGAAAAGAAGGAAAATTAAGATAACTTGCAAAATTGGGCGCCGGTCACTTGAGAGTTTTGCAATGACGATGCTCGGATGTGTGTTAGTTTGCTAAAAAGGCCTGAAACAATTCAATTACGTTGCAAATGTTCGAGTGTGTCTATATGTGTGTGTGTGTGTCAGACGTGTAATAAAGTTTCATTTTATAGACCTGTCAGCAGTTGAGAGCAGCTATTGGCGACGCCAGAGCCGCAGTCCAAACCGCAGCCTCAAAAGCATAACTTGTGCTCATCAGAGCGACCTACGGCACTTGCTGCTGTTGTTGCTATTGTTGCTATTGTTGTTGCTGTTGTTATTGTTGGTGCATTTTGCACAAGTTTAGCTGGAAATTGAAAGCATTGCTGCGGTCAGTGTCTTTGTCGTTTTTGTGGCCCCAGAAATTCTTCACAATTTCTTTCACAGTACGAGCTCGAGTTATTGTTCTTGTTCTTGTTGTTTTTTTGCTCTTGCAACTGTCCAAAAAGGCGCACTAAACACTAAATAAAATTTTAGTTTTCAACTGTGTACGCACAGACACACGCACACACACACACATACACTCGCTTGTACGCACAGGAGAATGCCGCAATGTCCTTGGGCATATGTGCAAAACCCCCAGCCCCAGTCCCCTACACACCCTATTACTGCTGCGGCACATCCTGTGTAACTCTGCCATATTGAACGAAGATTTATTGCAGTGCCATTTTGTCCAAGTGGAAATAAATCAAATAATTTTCCATGTGGAAAAATTTCAAGCCCAAAAAAAAAATAAAAATAAAGAAACCAACTGAAAATTAAAAACCAAAATGAACAAAATAGAAAAGAAAAACCCACTCACAAGAAATAGCCAAAAACGACAAAGCCAACAAACACAACAAAAGTCAAGTGACCCAAAAGCCAGCTGCTATCCAAGCTCATTGTGTAATTTACTCATTATGCAAGCAACAACCTTACATCTTGATGCATGTGTGTGTTTCTGTGTCTGCGCTTGCAAGTGCTCTGTAAAAAGGGCAGCCAACGACGCCCTGTCAGCTTGGCAGCACAGCATTTGCTCATTTTACATACTTACTGCACAACAAACACACACAAAACACAGCACAACAGCAACAACACAGCTTAGTTGGTTTGCCTGATGGTGCATATGCATAAGGAGTCCTTTGACTCGTTGGTGCGGTGGCTCGGTCGCTCCACTCTGAACTCTGCACTGCGCCGCTGTATTTTTATATTAGCGCACATTGCGCATACGCCCCGTGCACTCTTGCCACATTACCTAACTGTCATTGTCCAGAAATTAACGAAAATATATGTATGCCTGACTCTACATATATGTGTGTATGGATGTATGTGTGTGGCACTAAGGGAAAAGCCACTGCAACTTTTTAGCTCTGGCGAACACAAAAAAAAAATATATATAAAAAAACGAAGAAGAAAACTTTTGCATTTCCTCGTGCTAATTTATGTTAATTACAGGGCGATTTTCCATGCAGAGGATTTGCATTTTAATTTATGCGCTGAAAAATTTGCGTTTTGCTAAAAATAAAAATAATAAAAAAAAAACAAATCAAAACAAAATTACCTCAGCAGTCGGCCAAGTAGTTGAACAATAACAAACCGAAAACGACCAACAAAATAATGACACAAATGAGAAGTTACAGCAACGCAATCGTCTCTCCTTTTACACCCTGAGTAAAAAGGGTATTATGAAGTTGTGCAAAACTATAAAACAGGCAGACGATAGAATCTCCGATATATAATCTGAACAAGCAAGAGACTATCAGATCTGGAGGCTTCAAATTTTAAATAGAAGTTCTTGCATACCAATCGCAGACTAAGCTTATTTTAAGCTATTGAAAAAATTAAAATATCGAGTGGATATGGATGAATGCGATATAAATCACAATTTTATATATATATTTGAGATAGGGTATGTATAAGTTTGCCAAAATTCCAGTAAATTCTGCTAATGAACACAGACAATGTTGGCCATAAAGTATTTTTATATTGAACAAGCGACATAATCATTTATGTAGAACTGATTATGCCATGTTTATTATTAATATAATAGTTATAAGTATTTTGCAGTGAAATATGAGTATTGGATTTACAACGCTATTTTCGACTGTATAAAAAAAACAATTTATTTCGTCGACTCGCCGACAACTTTATAATTTTAGGTACTCGGTGTTTGAGGTGTGTCTTTGTGTGAGACACTCCATTATGATACGCAAACTACATAAAAATAAGTAAATGCTGATGGAAAATCTATATAATTTTAGACTATATGAAGCGGAATTTAACAAAGATGACAATAGTTCTTGACTTAAACTTGAGTCGTCTTTATTCAATTTCTTTTGTGACTGCTGCTTAAGTTGTTATTTAAAAATTCTGTACTCTTTTAAGTCCGCATTAAATACTTAAATAAATATATTTAATTTGTTGTATACAATTCCTTAAAAAGCATCTGGTTTATTATTTTATTATTTAATGCTACTGATACAAGGACTACTTCCAAGAAGTACTCAGTACTCAGACAGGCAGCAACCATTCAAGAGAATAGCACAGAGCGCAGAGTATGGAGCACATAAGTTCATAGTTCGCGGCGCCCAAAGCGGCTCCTCAAGTTGTTCAATTAAATTAATAGAAAGCTCGAGAACACGCAGTAATGCTAAGTAGGCACACATACCACATGCTAGTGCTACTATAGAGGAGGAACGGCTAAGGCAGGGAGGGGAAGGAATATAGCCATGGGGTTGCGAATCTCTGCAAAGCGCATGATGAGTAAATAACTTAAGCGCTGGAATTTCCACACTAAGACAGACACAAGCAATAGCGAAGCACCTCTTAAGTAGGTGAGTGTGTGACTTAGTGTAATCAGAGTGTGTGTGCGAGTGAGTGGGTATATGTGTGGGTATGTGTGTGGGTTAAGCGTCTTACTTAAGTATTTATATATTTACATTGTGAATATTTAATGGAGATATGCGACAGATTACAACAACTTGCGTGGGTGAGTAGAAAATGGCACAGTGCGATATAACTAAAAGAGAATATTTAAGCAATCAACAGTGAAGGGGTGGAAGGAGCGAGAAAAATCCAGATTATCTCTGTCTCTCTCTCTCTCTCTCTCTCTCTCTCTCTCTCGTATGAGCATTAGTCGCAACGCGTTGTGCGCATTTCACTTTAATGAATATTGCATACCCAAAAGGCGCGTTGCAATGCGCCCCTTTTGCATAACCCAACGCGAACAGCAAAGCAAATGCCTAAAAAAGAATCAGATTGTTACAATGGACTACAATTGGCCTACGGCTTAAATCGTTTAAACGTTATTTTTATGACATGGCTGAGACTGACTAAGCGATGTAATTTTTTTAGTTAATTAAACGACAAAGGGCAAACAACTACTCATCCCCTTGTTAAGTCCATCACATCGTTTTGAGCCCTCAACGCGCCAGAAGTAGCAGCAACGTCAGCAGCAGTTGAAGGCAAGCAGCTGCAGCGAGAAAATAATAAAAAATAATAATACTAGAGTGGACAGAGTGATGAACATTTCAGCGGTCCCTTTGTGCAATTATAGTTCATCCAATTCCCATTAAGCCCATGATATTTTAACATTATTAAATAATGTCTACAATCTTAAAATTAGAAAGAGTTACCTTCATTCCATCGAAAAACTGGATATTTCATATTTTTTTTTCACTTTTGTCCTACTGCTGAAGAATTCAAAATTAGTAACTAAGCTGGACTAAACTATTTAAAATTAGTAAAAAAAAGAATTCATTGAATATGATACATTTGAGTAGGCAAAGTAGACAGACATATGCTATACTTCCTCCACATTCTGAAAATTTGCTTAATATTGTTAACATTATTTTCTATATATTTTTATTTTTTATTTATCGCAATATAATATTTGTGTTCAGGTCGAAATTCACAGTGTCCGCTCAGTCATCTAAAATGCACTTTAAATTACATGCTCAAGTCGAGTTGATTAATAAAAAAAAGGATAAGGAAAAACTGCACCCTTATCGCCAAGCTATCCCGTAGGCATTTTCATATTTTAGTAACAATAAAAAAAACCGACCGGTATGAAAACTACACATGGTTAATTACAGAGCTTCACCTGCCACAAAGTTAAACTTGAAAGGTATCCTGCTGTGATTATTGCTTGCAACAAAGTAATGTGGTATGTGGGAGGCGCATAAACTCTTTGCCATGGGATGCAATCAATGTTAATCAAGTTTAATGGCTGTAATCAAAGGCGTTGTATTATCTGCTTAGCCACACTTACGACTAATGATGCCAAAGAACCAGAAATGGCGAGAAATGCAAATAGAAAGCAGAAATTAGTGACCCAAATGGAATAAGAAACATTGTTAGAATTTATTTTATTTTTTTTGGCTTACTATTTTTGCCAATTTGTCGCATTTCGTTTATCTTTTTCTTTATTTGCACTCATTTATAGTAAGCTCAGTAAGTTTTTTCTATAAGTGCCAGCTCCTTTTTGGCCATGTTTGTTATTAACAATGGCGTAATCATCTTAGCTGGCATTGCTGTTGGAGTTGTTTTTTCTCGTTGCTCATTTTGTTGTGTTTTACTGTTACCAAAAACGTTTTTCATGCTCTAATTAAGTGCATTTACTCTAATGAGCAAAAATGGCAACAGCACAAAAAAAAACTGTCACCGTAACAGCTCCGGCGAACGGAGCGACCGTGCGTGAAAAACTTCTTCTGGCTAGCAATTTTTAAGCTTCTTTCTTTTTTGGTTTTGACCTCATTCAAGTATTTTCCCACTTAGACCATCATAAATATGGGGTGTCATATCTATGCCTCACTCTCGTTCTTCCTTTCGCTCTCGCTCTGGTTGGATATATGCATTTTGTGTATATAAGCTATATATGTACATATAAGTTTGGTCATTCATTTGTCTATGCAAAATTTGTGTGTCTCATTAGTGCAATTTGCATGCATGACGGCAAATTGGGGCCCAGCTTCAAACTAACCAGCAGCCGGGTCCATCTAACTGTTTCATCTAAAATAAATGCATGCTCCGATACAGATGCAGATACAGAACAGATACAGCTATGGATACAGAAACAGATACAGATACAGATACAGATACAATTGCTGTATGCTATGGCATTTAGCTGTGCCACGTTCATCAAATGCAGAATCAGAACCGAGCACCAGGAGCAGTAGGCGAGTCCAAGGGCAATCTCGTTCGTTGTCGAATTCAAAATATATGTGTGTATTTTTATTTGGCCATTCGCATACGAAACACACACGCACACGCACACCAAACGGGTATTGTTGTTGCAAGTGTGTGCACAGTCGCATGTAGCCGCACTCAGTCCATGCTGTCCAGATTCGGCGACACTAAGTAAACAACAACAACAATAGGAGACGCAGCTGTGGTGCAGCACAACAGCCCACGGCCGGTCGGCGCTGGCAGGCTTGCTGCAAATATGCAAATGTATGTGGCAACCGACCAACCACTCAGAATGGCACACCCGCCGCCTGCTGCATGCCCACAATTGCGATAACATTTCGTTGGTCTGCCAAGCATCGGCGTCAAATGCAGATAAAACACAAAACGTTCCGAATTAGTAGTCGAAAAAGCAACAGCTACAATACAGCACCAACAAATTTTTCTAAAAACCAAATTCATTTTCAATTAAGGGCATTTCAGCATATCGACAGAGTGCACCCCAACATGCCAACAGCCACCCTAACCAACTATCCCACATCTTTCTCTCCCTCTCCCTCTCTCTCTCCTCTCTTTTTTGTGCAGCATAGCTGGGCATCGAAAACATTTGAAATGCTAAATAAATTACGTATACGTATGCATGCATATACGTAATACATGTATGTGTATGTGTGTGTGTGTGTGTACTTTTATTGCAGTCGTTGTTGTTGTTGTTTTCCGGCTATTGTCCGAACACATATATGTACATATATAGTTTTTGGCAATTTACAGTCGCCGCTGTTGACACTCGCTGGCCATATTGCCAGAGTGTCAGAATGTGGTCAAAATGCCAATTGCAAAACAATTGCGTTTTGGTTACTTTGTTGTTAAATCTGGAATTTCGATGGGAGCCAACTAACCAACATTGACACGACGGCTTCCGTTGACAATCCAAGTTTGCGCTGCCCAGTTACCCAGCTGCTTGGCTGCCAGTTAAAGGGGCGTGTGGCGGAGGCGACAGCGGAGGTCCTTCTGTATGCACAAAGACTATATACAACAGCTCAAAGCCTGAGCTTAAAAGCAAAATATTGTAGCTACACACACTCCATCTCTCTCTCTCTCTCCCTCTCTTATTCTTCGTCTCTCTATCTTGCAGGATATCGTGAATTTCATTTCGCACTCGATTTTCATTTAGATTTCTTGTTTTTTTTGTTATTGCTGCTGCTGTGAAATTGTCAAATTTGTATTTAAAAGTATTTTTGATATGTTCGCCATGAAAAACTCGAAGCAATGAAACAAAAACAACAAAATGCAATTAAATTGCACACTTTCAAATTCAAAAAGCAAAAAAGAAAACTTAAAATCAATATTAAAGAGCATACAAACATTTAAACAAACAAAACATCTACCAAAAATATGTTGTACAGAATTTAATCTTCGATATATATATACATATATATCCTCTATATCCTATAACTCGCATACCAATAAAACAATGAATAAATTAAATATGTTGCACACAGATTCAAATGTACCAAAGTGCTAAATACGATTAATTTCAAAAACTAAACTAATAGAATCAATTGCTAAACTCATTCAGTTTCTGTTGCCATTGTGAAATCTGATGGTAAGGAATTTTAGCGCAAAATCAGCTATTGAAATACATTTTGTAAATGGTTTTGAAGTGTTGCGTAAAAATAAATTTTGTTTGATTTGGTATGCAATTTAATCTGGTTCACTATTGGTAAATGTTGATAAGCTGTAGCAATAAATGTTAAATGTAGTTGCAAAATATAAATTTTACAACAATATATAAGTGGAAACCATACTGTGAAGTAAACTTGATCTGCGCATGATATACGATGACTTTTACTCCACATTTTGGAACTCTTAATGCTGTTCACTTATACGATACATTAAACTATAACTAACCAGTTTGCTGATCATGAAAAACTACTAAGTCAAAGTGCAACAATATTTTTAAGACTCGAATTTTTTATATTCAGTCTATTTTTATTTCTTTTGACAGAAGTTGAAATTTAATTGTACTGTGTATATTCTATATATAAATCTGATACTGATCATGGCTAAATCCACTTTGGCAGCTGCAGCTAATGAAAACGTGATAGGCACAGAAAATGGAAGTCAATAAAAATGGTACAGAAAAGACTAAAGGACAAAACATTTATCCAATATTCATTCAATATGCGATGAGAAATATATGAAAATAAATTGGAGAACTTACATATATGAGAATCACCAAAAATTAATTGGTTTCACTACCTTTGGACACGTTCCGGGTGTTCATAAAATCAATACCTCTAACAAAAGAGGGCGTTGCTGTCGGATAGAACCGACTGTGAAATACTTTGATACCATTGGTAATACCAGCTGATGACAGGTAGCAAGGAACAAGGGGCGGTACCAAGACATACCCATCTTTGAAGGAGATTTGCAATAACCTAACTTCCAAGTATACCTTTAAAATTTCGGTACATATGGGCTTTTATGAATTTTGAGGGCGAGAGTTGAAAGAGTTTCCTAGTAACCTTCCTTCCAAGTTTGGTAACTGTAGCTCTTAAATTGAGGATATATAGGCTGTTGAGAAGGAGTGGCCAGAGTGGGAGTGAAAAAGAAAACATTTTGGAGGGCGAGCCTAGTAATCTGCCTTCCAAATATAGCACACAATTTTTACACTTTATCTGACGTGGACACAGACCTGTATATGTTCCAAGTTTCAAGTCTCTATCTCTAAAGGTGTCGAAATAAGTTACATTCATACTGACGAACAGACGGGAGGACTGACAGACGGGCTGACGGACGGACAGATAGCAGAAAACAAATATACAGTATGATAAGATCTAAGACTCCAAGACAGAAGCTCCAGGTTGACCAGTTATCCAACAGCGAAACAATAGTTTGATATCATTGGCTTTGATGCTGATATCTTCTTGGGCTTAGAGAAGATCAATTGCTTGACAATCAGCCAATCTTCATGAACACTATGCAGTCAAGGAAGACCTTTATCGGGGATTCAATTTAATAATGATCACTCTGAAGGCAATTGTGATTGTCGTGATTGATTGATTGTGGAAATACTTAAGCACATTGATCTGTGCATCATCTTTCAATTATTCTTCTGTTTGTTTCTTTACTTTGCAGTTATTTAAATCGAAAGTACAATTGTGATGGAAACTATCTAAAGAATCTTATCGCTTGGAGCCAGACTTAGGTATGAGAATAACATAAATTTGATGAAGCTCGGCATTTCGATAATCCCCCAGGTCTTAGTTTAAAATGACGAGCATTCGAACTGACAAATAGACTTAGCTAGATCGACTTTGTTGTTGATTTTTGATGCTTCCTTTCGCTTGTGACAGACTTTTGCACAACTTCATTAAAAAGAGATATCCGAGAAAAATTGAAAACAAAAACATGTTAATGGAAAAATCCTATGAAAATGATTATAATCCCACATATGTATAAACAGGAAAAAAACCCATGCAGATTCGTGAACGTGCCTTGAAAATGATGCAGCTGGAATTGACAACAATGAGTTGGCAGATCAATTCTGAAGAAAAGGAAGCGAAAGGACTTGAAGGAAGAGAAACGAAAAAGTAAGCTAATGCAGCATGTAGAAAATTACAGCGAAATGATACGCAAAATATTTCAATACACAATGATAAATATGTGCAAGGAGCACAGCAACTTTGGACGTGCTTCTCTCTCGCAACTGTCCCGACATCAATACACGCGGGTCTCATAGCATACACACACATACACACACACACACACACACACACACACATACATATAAACAGACATACGCACACAACTGCCAGCAGTTAAAAGAGGCAACAAAAGAAATCGCACATTTCAACGTTTTGAATTTGTAAAAGGATATTTTTCACATTATAATAAGAAATGAGGCTGAGAACGCGCAGCGCATGTTATGGTCCACGCCCACCTCCCCCCACACCCAGACAATGCTGGCTATGCGGCTTTTCCTATCTAGCCATCTCCCTCTATCCCACTCCGCCAGCCTCTGTCTCCCTCTCGGCATTCACAGGCAGCCACTTTAAAATGCAGAACAGCTGAAAAATCATATAAACACAAATAATAAAATCGACAATTTGGCAAGAGGCGCACGCACATCCTTTGAGTTGTATCAGTGTGTGTCTGTGCGTGTGTATGTGTGTGTGCGCAATGAGCACATAACTGCAAATGTACTGGCAACAAAACGTGCGGCGATTTTTTAACAAGTCTTGTTGTGTTCTCCAAGGGAAAAGGGTTAATTTAACCCAACCCCCCCAAAAACAATCCCAAACCAAACAGTAAAATATAGAAACATAAAAAGATGCTTGCTAGAAACTCGCCGACTTGACGTCGCCTTATTCATCACATCAACTTTAAATATATTTACATATATATATATGCATATATATACAATGTAAGCAATCGACTTCAGAATACAACTACTCAGTTAAGTGGAACTTTGAAGCCCATATCAGTCCAGTACTTCGCCGAAATCAGGCAAAAAAGAATAGTTAACTATTTATAGAGTCATCCCAAACACAAAAAGACGACCTTCATCGCTGGCATTGCTGTTTTGGCGATAAGGAATCATACGGAACATACAATTCTCTACTCAACATGGACGTGGACGTAAGGCAAAAATGATATGCCCGATGTAGTCATGAGCGTTAACTACTATCGGGATTTTATATGAAAAGAATTTTGACTGAGTAATAATGCATTTTATACAATATTTTAAATTTGTTTCCCATTAGTTAATTAAAGGTTTATTTTTGGCGTCCCTAGGATAATTATTTCTTTAATATACAAAAACTTAAGATGAAACAAATCAACGCAGCATAGCAAATTTTATAGAGTACTCGAAAGGTTAGCTAATCCAATCAAGTAATTAACTTACCTATCAACATTTTTCAATAGAAATCGGTACACAAAACAGCTCAAAATGCAACCCTTCATTGTAATTTTATTAAATCCTCTACTCAATACTAAAGTTGATCTAGCCGAAGAAATACTTACTATGGAGGTTGGTAAGCACGGGTAGCCTGCTGAACTTGTTATTTTGTTCTCACATCGGATTGTGGACTATGAGAAATTTCACATTATCGCTGATCGAACAGACTCAACAAAAGTAGGAGAATGTGCGCTAAATTCCTGAATGATATTTACTATGAGGAATTCGTTAGAATTTGTCTCTGAATTGGATCAAAATTGAAGATTTACAATTACTGTTGCTCTTTGAATGAATCATTTGTAATATTGTGCGCATATATAAGTTAAATAATATAAATAATTCTAAATGTTTTTCCCATTGAATGTGATATGTAGAGAAAATGTAAATTATTTTTAATGTTTTTCCCATTGAATGTGAATTAAAGTAAAATATAAATGTTTATCCCATTGGATGTCTGTACCTAGTGGAAAATCGATTAAGTGGCAATTGCAAGCAATTGATTGACCAGTGTTGGTACAAAACTCGATAACAAAATCAACACATGTTTACCAGTTCGCCGTACTGAGTACTGGGTATGTACACGTTCAAAGGTGTGTCCACAAGTAGCATTAGAAAGTTGCACAGAGTCGCACTTTCTGGCATACACACTTCTAGTATTTTCTCTCTAGCGAAGAGGCTGCTAATGGACAGCCGTTTCCCATGTTGGCACATTACAGGGCCCGGCTGCATTGTAAAACATAATCAAAATAACTCAGGCCCGCCGACTAAACACTCTCTTTCTCATTAACAGCTCAATTTGCGCTCTTCCTTATATATCTCTCTCTGACGGTCGAAGCGTGTCAAAGAGCATAATTTCAATTAATCTCTTTCTCTCTGCTCTCGCTCTTCCTCTCCCTCTCTCTCTTTCTCGTGCTGTTTCTCCAATGATGAAGAACGTGTGTGCGAGCGGCGTTGCTGCTGCAACTGAAGACGGAAAGCAGAAGACCGAAACAAGTAATAACAGAACCGCAAGAGCAATGAAAATATCTCAAACCTGCCGCCGGCGCTGGGCTACAATTCCAGGCTTGTTTTTATGTCTGTATATGGTACATACTATGTACATATATTTTAATGTTTTTGTTGCTGTCGCTGTTGCTGTTGTTTTTGTTATTGCTGTAGTTGATTTTGCCGCTTGTCACAATTTTTCTGTCGTCTGCCGCCTGAGCGTCGTCGTTTTATCAGCTGCCGCTTCAATTTTAAAACTATTCCCGTTCTCTTGCTCTCTCGCTCTGTTTTCTCTCTCTCTCTCTCTGATTTAGCCTCTCACATGAAATGCTGACGCAGCCCCCCGCCCATCGCCCATCGCCTGTTGCTTTTGGTAGACCATTCTGCTTGGGTCGCTCAATCGGCTGTATCTGTGGCGGTTTTCAGTGCACGTTGGATTCTTGACGCGAGCGCGACGATCGCTTATAGTATACAAAAGTAGCGTACCTAAAGTGATTCATTCATTGATTTGTTTTGTTTCCCTCGTTTTTAGTATACGCTCAATTGTCTGTGTGCGTGTGTTGATTGTGTGTGTGTATTTGTGTTTGGCATCTTTGTGCACATCTCTCTGATAATACTTAGTTGTCAGTTGACCGCAAGCAACACATATATAAAAACATCTACCTGACCTTTGACAAGTCACAGAGCGAATTTCAATATGAGGGAAATTGTGCACCTGCAGGCCGGCCAATGTGGCAATCAGATTGGATCAAAGGTGCGTATAATTAACATTCAATTAGTCTCAGCCACACACACATTGAACGCCCACCAATAATTTCTTTCCACATTTTTCACAGTATTCCATTCCTAACCTCACATGTTTAATTATAAAACCGAATGGAATAAACGCGCTCTTTTTCTCTCTCTGCTTTTCACGCTCAATCTCGTACCCACCCTCCCTCCCTTCCTCCCTCTCTCTCCGTTGCGCTCTTTTTTTTATTTGTCGTCTGCTGCTCTCATTTGCTGTACTGCAGAACGGGCAGAGGAGGCAGAGTGAGAAACTATAGAACTGCAAAAGCGACAGCAGCAGCAACATAATAAACTGACGCAACTACAATTCTAGAAGTTTAAATTCACGCTAATTTATCTTATCACGATAATGATATCAGCAGGCAGCAGCTAGCCAAAGTTTCTTCGGCAGATCATTCACTTTTAAAGCTTAAGTAAGCCTAGCAACATTCCAAGTTGAATTATTTGACACTCGCTTATAATTGGTTGCATTATTTCCATTCACATATGTACATAGCTGCCACCACCGAGTAAAGACATATCGAGATTTCAAGATTAAATGTTAAATTCAAAATTGTTGTTAGTCTTGAACCCGATCATGCCAGTAATTAGATACAAAAGGCTAACAGTGAATTTTAAAACTCTCTTGAAGGTCTCTTTGGGGCGGCTCTATTTCACATCTCAAACAGTTAATGTATTTAATGCCCAGTAAGCTTTCTTTTTTGCCTTATTTCATTTGCCCTCTACACTTGACTAAATTTACCAGCTGTGTTTTTATGTGTTTTTTTCTGTTTTTTTTATTTTTATTTTTTTTTTTTTAGCTTTTTACCATTTCTGGCTACAGTTGAATGCCAACTACAGCAGCGGCATAAAACAACAGCTAGATAATTGAGTATAGTTAAAAAATCTAGCACACACTTCTTCTTATGTATGTATATGTCTAAACATGCATTATTAAAGCAACTCTCGAGCTGTGTGTGTGTGTGTGTGTGTGTGACTCTGTGTGTATAAATCTTGCATATTGTGTGTGCAACAACCAACCAATAGAGTGTGACGCATTGGGGACTTGTGTCTGATTTTTGTATCATTTTATGGCATGACTACAAGTTTTCTTATCAGCAGCCAGTTGCTGTTAGCCAGCAACGACTCCCCAAGCACCTACTTAGTTGTATGTGTGTGCGTGTGTAATCAGTGTGCTTGTTTACAAAACTGTGAACATACATAAGTACAAGTCATAAATAGTTGACAATTCGTATCGCTTGGCGAAACATCGCCAGAAATAGGCATTACTTGGTATGTGACATATGCCACAGGCTTATTTCGCATACATATTTTCAAGTGGGTCGCTGCACGCCAGACAGAAGCTAGCAGCTCTGACACTAAAGCCCGCATGCTAGCGGCCAATTAAAGGCATATAAAAAAAAGTATATACATAAAAAAAAAATAAAAAAAATATTGTAGAGGCCCAGCCCAAAACGCAACTCGTCGTTGCTCGTTCTAAGCTAATTTAGCGCGTTAATGTTAACTCGCACAATTTAACCCACCATGAGAATCCAGAAACAGCCCCAACAACAACATCGGCGCAGTCGTTGACGTTTGACACAGTTTTTATCTTTTTGTTGTTGTTGTTGTTGCTGTTGTGTTTTTCTTGCTGTGCTTTCTTCATTTCCCAGCGCAGTTTTCTCTCCACACACATATTACCCCATCTGCATATTTCGTTTCGTTTCGTTTGGTTGGGTATTTTTTTCTTTCTTTTTGCTGCCGCCTCTTTACACGCTTTTCCACTTCAATTTTATGTAAACATATTTTTAAAGCTCTTTTTTGCGTGTTGCAAAGTTAATTAGGCCGCACTTTGCAATGACAAAGCCATGGCCTATCCCATCAGGTTTTATGTTCGCATTCGTTCGCATTCCCCCATTTTACTTACATTTCATTAGCGGTATGCGTCCTTTGTTTTTGCCAGCATATTTTTTGAAGATTATTTAAATAAATAGATTTTGCCTGTATATATGTACATATACACATAATTCACGCTATCTGACTATGCTGCACTGCTCGTATATCAAAAACAACAACGAAACAAACAAAAAAAGAAAATACATCGTTTGCTGTTGCATTCAATTTGATTATAATAATAACGCAGCATATTTTGCCATTGGCTCACATTTTGGTTGAAAACTTGTTAATTTTCACTGCGATATTATTTTATAATTTAATTGAACGTCCATTTCTGATTAATTGGCTGTCAGTGTGAGTTATGGCCTTTGCGCTAAAATAAATAAATAATAAATATGCAAAACTGTCTGCGTGGCAAAAAGTAAGCTCACTAAATAGGCAAATTTATGTACAGCAGCACAAACATTGGTATACATATGTTTTTATGTTCACAACAGCAATAAGCCTAACAAACACAATTAATTCAAATTTTACTTTTAAATTTGTCATTAATTCCATGAATCATAAATCAATAGAATAGATTGCAGAAAAAATATGGTCACAAATTAGTTGGCAAATTTATTAAATTCGCTTAATTCCATAAAGAGATGAAACTGTTGACTCTTGACTGGGTTATTTGGTTTTAAAATTGAACGAGATTAGTTTAGGGTGGTTTTCGCTGGGATGAAAAGCGACCCACCCAATTCCCACGAAAGCTACTTGAGCCAAGTAGGCTAACATTTCTAGCACTATCTTTCTCAGCACTAAGCGTGAGCTCAGCAAACAAATGATTATGAATGAAACATTTATCACATTTCCCTTGGGAAACACTTTCCAACATTCAAACCATTGCAGTCATTTAAAATTGTTCATAACTTTCTTCTTGGTTTGGCTTGGTCGTTCTGTTGGTCATGGTACCTGGTCTTATAGGTCAACCCCATGCAGAGTTTAAGCTTCAGCAAATTCTCTATTTTTACAAAACTTAAACTAGCTTAAAATCGAAGCGGCTCGCTACTTTTTCGTATGCCTTCTGACCTTTAAGCATTAATTATGATTTAATTGTTAATTCCACAACAAACGAAATTTAAGAGAACATAATGTTAATTTAAATCATAATTTTTCAGGTGCACCAACTTCTGGCACACATCTCTTATATTTTCTCACATGAGCCGTTTCTTTTGGGCTTTAATTTTACAATATGGCCCAAAGTCTGCCGTCTGCTGTCTGCTGAAATTGATCACATACACACCCACGAATAAATATAAGTGTGTGTATTAATATTTTGTGCAGGCGGGCCATGCATGATGCCAGGATATTTGGTATGGCCTGCAGCGATGGCTTTTTTCATTATTTACATAAACCTAATTTTCCCTAAATCATTTTGTGAACAATAACAAGGGAAAATCTATTTACAGCGTGTGCCGTCTTCGCCCTTAATTCAAGCTAAAGCACAAAAAAAAAAAACGAGAGCCAAGAAAATGGCTATGGAAAAAACGTGGAAAAGAGTGTGGAAAATTTATAGACAAGTGCAACAACGTCGTATTTCAAACAACAAGAACGCAAAATGCCAAAACGCAAGCAACAGACAATAAAATTAAAGAGCTTGTAATGCCAACCAAAGGAAACCAGAGGATCCAACGTGACCTCCTTCCACTACATGCAAATGTGTGTGTGTGTGTGTGTGTCTGTGTGTGTGTTATTCATGTGCCCGCCTTAGGTTACATTTATTTAGCTTATAATGGCAGGGCATCATCGCAGCGCCAAAATAATGCACAAAATTGAATTATCGATAACGTTGGCAACTATCGTTGCTATAATTTCTGTATGGTAATGCTCTGCATGCCAAAAGGCAGAATGGAGCATGGAGGGCTGCATATTCAGTGGTATGGGTTCGTAGTCGCTACCTGTGTTGGGGCATTTGGTTCATGTTTCTGGCTAACTGGCTGGCGTTGTGGCGTTCTGACAGTTTCTCGCTGCTAATGCGCCTGGCAATATGCAAATGCAATTTTGATGCGGTCCTTGGCATTTCTGCTATCTGCTGGTGTTTGTTTGATGGTGGATATAACAACAAGCGATTGATAACTAAGTTGGCGTCTACCGCATTCTAGTTGCATATAAAGTAGATAAACTGTGAACGCATGCAACGATATCGGTTTTCAAAAACCATCAACAACCGCAATGGGAACCAAATCAACAGACTATAGCCATATATATAACCATAATGGGGATGTATAAATAATCTTCATGTCAACTACTATCTATTACATCTTAAATACATTCTTAACTGTATTGATTAGTATTTAATATAAGAAATAGTTCAACTCCTGAGTTGCTAAGTTCAGTTATCTGAAGCATAAAGCAGCTAAACTCTAACGTAGACGACGAGAGAGTAAATTTCATTACTATTTTCTGAGTTTCAGAGTTTCTTAAATTAATGTTTGCATTTATACTTTTTAGAAATATTTTCTATTATTAAGATATATGTTTCTGGAAAATATAAGAAAAAAGCTGTATAAAATTCCTAAAACAAGTAAAACTATCTAGTTCTCAAGGCCATTTGTATTCTAAGTAAAATTTCTAAAACTTTTGTTACTAGTTTACTACTATATTTTAAATATATACAAAATATATATTGACTCGGATTAAATGAACAAAAATCTAAGCTTAAATTCTGAGTTGGATAGTTAAGGTATTTAGTATTTATTTAGAAGATATTCTCTGTTTAATTCTAGTGAATCAAGTGAGAAATATATAGACTCTGACTTTGTTTACGTATGTACATTTCACAAAATGTATGTGATGTATGATGTATGCCCTGCTCATGCTGGATTCTTCAAAACAATAACCCTTGACAAGCCAAAAAAAAAAAACGGGGGAAAATATTTATAAATAAATTAAAAGAATAGCGAATAAAGCAAAAATAAATATAAATACATTTTTTTAAAAAATATTTTTCAATTTACATAAAAATGCGTTTATGCATACCAAATGAAGATTACACAAAAGCTTTCCATCGCATACAAACATTGGCACACACACACACACACACACACATACACAGACACAGTGAGGCGCCTAACACTATGCAATGCAGAAAATAATGGGCGAACGCATAACCCGCGGCGGCAGGTTACAAGGGTGGCAATATCGCATCGTTGCACAAACTGATTATGAATAAACAAACGAGAATTTTAACAAATATTTTGCGCATTTTGCTCGCAGCTGCTGTTTTATAAAAATTACTTATTTATGCATTTCTTTGTGCATCGCTGCTCTGTCGCCCATGTAAATTCCGAGTTTGCAAATTGCCGTGCAAAAAGTGTTCCATAGATATTAGAAACACATTAGAGAAGCTTAACGGAGTAAAACAAGCAAAAGAATGCAAGAGAAAAAAGAGCAGACATCACTTCAAGTCATCGAACAAGCTGCAACAGCGAATGCCACCCACAACGTGCCACACGTTGTGGCCATTTGTAAGCCGCTTGCAGCGCCTGCCCAGTTGGTATATATTCACATACACACATGTGTGGCATGGCGTCGGCTCTGAACTGGGCTGGGCAGCTTTTTGTTATTTATTTAACACTTTTAAAAAGCATTCCACTCTTTTTCTCATTAATTTCTCATGTTGGTCCTTAATGCATGCGGCCGGTTGTTGCACGCTCTCGAGAGCCGCCGCTTGACATTCGAGCCGACGTGTCGGCATATGTTTCATTAACATTGTTGCATACACATACATGCAGCAGCAACAATCCATGTAGCTTATGCTTTTGTTGTTGCGGTTGTTATACCTCATCTTTTCCCCCCTTTTCTTTTTTTTTTTTGCGAATTTTCAATTACTTTGGTAATTTTATATTATTGAAATTGCACGCCGCAAATTGTAATTATGGTGCTTTGCCATACCACTAGGCACTTGGGCAGACAAACAGACAGAGGACGCCACCTGAAATATGTTGCGCTTTTGTAATCTGGTATTTGCGAAATAAATAAAACAATAAAATAGCTGATTGCATGCAAATAGCAAAAAACAAAAAAAAATACAAATAAAAAAATAAATAAATAAAATAAAACTCAAAATGCATTTAAAGCTTTCAGGTTTAATTCGCACTGCATAATTGTAGTTACAGCCAGAAACTGTGCTGGATGTGCTGTGTGTGTGTGTGTGAATTATGCATGCAATTGTATTGGCCATTAAATATATATATTTTCTTTTGGCCTTGTTGCGGCAGAGCGCCGATAAGCAGGCAGGCATCAGAGAATTGCTTTGAGCCCGGTATGCAGCAGCAGCACCAGCAGCCAGATAATGCTGACAGATATTAACCACATGCGATAGTCGTATGGCAAAATTTATTATTGCATACTGAAACATAATTAACAAAAACAAATCAGGCGAATTGCGAGAAAATAAAATGAATCATCAAGATTTGTTTTTCGGCTTGCATTTTGTTGTATTTTGTGTTGACAAATTATGCAAACTGAAAAGCGGCCAAATGGAATTTCTAAAATAAACAAACCGTGAATAAAATTGCGTGGAAAACTCGTCAAACTCCATTAAAAACCAACTGCGGTCAACATAAATATCGATGTGTGGCATAGATGAATAAGCATATGTGACACTCTGGATGTTGTTGTTTTGGTGCATACACTTAATAACTTTTTGAATTGGTCGTCGGTTTTATAATTTATTGCAGGTGTACGCGCGATTTGGCCCAAAGAAATGCTAAAACCGCAAATAGGCAAATGGCGAATGAATATAATTGATCACACGCAATATTAAATTTGGCGTGTTTGACAATTTGAATTTCAATTGTAGTACAAACTAAAAACTATACTACAAAAACTGTATTTATTATTTTGCTATTTTATCGACTTGAGACTTAAAGTCAATCTAAATTATCCAGTTGTGGGTCTAGATTATTTAAATGGATATCTTCACTACCGGCATACTTCATAGACCATCACCTGTTATTATATAATATCGGATTTCGCGCATATTTGCATAAAAGCTGTTTAATTTTGGATTTTTGCCATCTGATGCTGATCTGCACAGCAAACAGCATTAATTGCTTTTTCCACATGTACATGACTGTGTATATAAATTGTTTGGTCATTTTTCATTCAAACGGCTGTCGCATTCAAAAAAAGAAAAATGCAACGCTAATGCTCAGCTAGCAGACACCCTGTATGCCAGCTTTAGTTATCCGCAGGAAATCAACTTGATATATATGTTTTTATTGGGTATTAATATATGTAATGGAATTACTATTCGCTCAATTTATACTTAATAGCATGTGAACTGTGCTGTATGCTGTATCAACTTTTGATGGTTATCCTTAACATATAAAAATACCTCTTCTTCTCACAAAACAAATCGTTTTCAGTTGAAATACATCAATATTGGGCAAATATATAAACGTTATCAGAAAATGCGGCGGCAACATTTGGCAAATTCCTCTTAAATAATGACTGATATGTGATATTGGGTTCCTTATCTGTTGAACTTGCTGTTGATTTAATGACATTTTCAGTCATTATATTTCTGGCAAAAAAAAAAGAAATAACTGAAATTGTGCTAGCAAATTTACGTTAATAGCCAGCAGTTATTTACTCTCACTCCATAAACATGCAGAATGAAAAAATGCAAATGTCAGTTGTACATACATGCGTACATACATGCATCCATACACACACATATTTAAATACATATATGAGAAAAACTTTTCACATGCCACAAGAGCATGCTTATTTACATGGCACATACAAAACCGCGCTGATATCATGAAAATGGCATTAGGCGAAAAAAAACTATGATATGTGCATATGTCCATGAAAAAAAGTGAAAATATCTGCTGATGCTTTTCAATTTAATAAATTCTGATAGGCAATTTAAAATTTGGGCCATTTGCGTTGTGCATTACCATTTGAGAAAGCTAATATAGTACTTGAGTATGTAACTACATAAAATTCTTAATTAAAGAAATTCATTTTCAGTTCAGCAATTATAAAACTATAAAATTACATGTTTTATAATCTTATGGCTTTTTCGAAAGCAATTTAAAACTTGATATCGAAAATAAATTAAAAAAATGATTTATATAATTTACAAATACAAAAAAAAATTATTGAGCATACATTAATCGATTTAATAACATATATGACTAACAAGAACAACAACAGATTGGCAGCTTTTTTAATCTATTATTTCTTACATAAAAATTTCTACTGATATTTATTAAAAAGTTTTGAAATATGTTCTCTCGACTATTCGCGTTGTCTACCTTAGACGCTGAGTAGCCTTCAGTTCGTTGAACTATGTAGGGATGTAGATAAAATATTGGTCTCGTATTTATATTTAACCCTAGAGTGCGCAGCTCAGCTCATATGCGCCAGCTCCATGTCAAGTGGAATATCACTTGGCGTTGAACGGCATCTGGTACTCAGTAAATACAGTTAGGTATGTATGTAAAAAGTATGTGCGTGCGAGTGTGTGTAGCTGGTGTGTGTGTACACACCCTCTTTCAGCCTTGTCGCTGATTATTTATTTAGCTATTGCCAAAACGTACTTCAATATATGAACTTCATATCGCTTGCTACATAAATATTATTATTATTATTACACACTTCGCTTCGAGTCGTCACAGTCCAGGCAATGTAAATAGGTATGCACATACATAATGAGTGTATAGCAAATGATAAAATTCAAGTTGTGTCACAGACCCTAAAACATATAGCATAGTAAATGATCGGAGATCGAACAGCAATTGGCCAGTAACTAACGCGGTTCAACATTTCTTTTCTGATGCAATAGATATGGATACATAGCTATCACAAAAACTCAAAACTTTCTTCATATGAGCAATAGACACGTGCAAATAGTCATCAGCAATATTCCTAATAATCAGATCACCTGGGCACAAATAGATGATATAAATATGAGGGACACATACAAATGGGCTGGTTAACCGCAATATTTATGTTGACCTCCGGCTGGTCATATACCAGGCAACAGCTATACATTAGTTAAATCAATAGCCAGCCAAAATATTTACATATCTAAATCGACAATTATTGAAATCTCAATTGGAATTGTTTGTCAATCGCGTATACCTGCTTATCTGTGTGTGTGCGAGCCCTGTGTGTGTGTGTGTGTGTATATATGTTTTGAGGTTGGGGCTGTTATAAAAACCAATTGACAAAAGTAAATTTTGCTTTTGTTATTTTGTTAAAGCCAAAAAGCAATTGCTTTAATATTCAGCATTGGAAGTATTTTCATGAATAATTTAATTGTTTATTTATGAGTTTTAGATGCATGGCTTATTCTACATACATTGTTACTGTTAATTATGTAAAGTTACATAAATTTAATATGACAGTAATTAAAATGTCGAGCAAAGCTTATTTTGTAAAAATGGGAAAAGTTAACATACACTTGTATGTATATTAGCTTGGCTAAATAAAGCTAGTTAAGCCGACCTAGTAGCACAAGCTAATTTTTGCCATTAATTTGTTCCGTTGCCCGTTCCGTTCAAAATCGATTGCTGTTAGCCATAGGGCCACAATTTTAAAGAAATATCTTTTAATCAAGAATTTTGACATTTTATATATATCACAATTGAATTTCATACCACAAAGTTTTGCGACCATTTCTTTATCGACAGCTATTCAAATCGTTTTTTTATTAACATAATTGATTAAACTAATGTGCAACAAAAGCAATTTGCATCAATTTGAAACGAGATATATTTTAAGTTTTAATTATGATTATAACCATGCTCTGGCATTTGGTTTGGAATATCAGCTGCATTAAAAAAAGCATTTGGCATTTATAAAGTATTTTAGTGAGAAATTAAAAAAACAATGCAATCAAATAAACATCGCACAGAAAAAACAGAAACCAACCAAAAACAAAAGCAAATGCAACGCGCTGATAATGACAATTAGTGGCCACATTTAAATTGATGCACTTGATGAGAAATGCAATTGCAAATGCAGCATCCACATGCAACACACAAACACACTTACACTAGATGAAGCACACACATATATATGTAAATATAGTATAAAGGGTAATTTACGGGATATGCGATTGGTAAAAATTGCATTTTTCTGGTGAACCGAGGCAGCCTCGAAATTCACACGTACTACAAATTGAGCGCGTTTTCTGCATTGTTGTAGTTGTGTGGCAATTACACACACACACACACAGCACACACACATAGCATACATGGCGAGCGCGTAGCCTATAATTATGACGAGCGATGTTGAGCTCAGCCCCAAAAAGTATGCTTTGACATTTTACTTGTTATACCTTTTATAAGGGAATTCTAATTTTGTTTTTAAGTTTGCAATGCATTGAGGGAAAAATCTGCTAACCAAAAAAAAAAAAATATATATATATACATATATATATATATATAGAGAGAGAGTGTAAATTGAATACAGCCATCTGGATGGAACTTGGAATTTGAGATGAGTTCTAATTTGGACAAGAATAATTCACTGTATTATTCAGAAGGTATATTTTTAAACGGAAATTTATTTAAAAATCAGGCATTTTCTTCTCTTAATTCCAGGACACTTTTCTTTTTTGATTTATAAAACATATGTCTACTGTCTAACCGGAATCATCTTACCGACATCTAAATTAAGAATAAGAGTATGTCTTTGTTATTCTCAATTTAGATTTCGGCACGATGACTCCCTTATGACTTACAAGGGTATGTATTCTTCGGCGTGAATAAGATAACTGTCTCGTAAAGTTGTTTCTTTTTTTTTTTTTTTGTTTTGCATTAAACTTCATGCTACGTATGCGGGCCAGCATTTGGCCAAATCCTTTTAGTATTATTGCGAAAAATACTTATACGGCTGGGCGCGTGACACGCGTCCCGTTGGTCGTTAGTGTAGTTTGGGGCACAATTCGTTATTTGTGGCGATGCGCACATAAATTGCATTTTTGAGCAGTCCGAACTGCAGATGGCTTCTCAAACCCTTTGGTTTTCTTTCCCTTTCCCTTTCATTTTAATTTTCTTTTTTTTTTGTGTGTGTCGCATCAAAATGGTTTATGGCCAACGGCTGCAAAATGTCATCTATCGATGGGCGGCCGTTAAGTTTTGAGTGTGTTGAGCAATTTTTATTTTATTGCGGCTTATGACTGAGCTGGGCGTTGCCCGGGAGCAAAGCTCATTACGCTAATGGATCCCATATAAACACACACACTAACACACATGTGTCGCTTGTATAAATATATATTTTTGTTGCCGGCCGTTCAAATTAAAATAAATTGACTTAGTTCGCACCGCTCGAGCTTTGCATTTTAAACGCACAACACACAAATCGGTCGGCTTTGCTGTGCATTTGTAAATTGGCAAATGGTCGCCAAAAATGTTTCAATCCTGTTTATTATTTTATAATTAGTTTAATGCCAGCGCCCGAAAATTCAATTAGAATTCAATTTGCCGCCTACGTGGCGCTCTTTCAAACATGTTTTTGACCAAGGTGTGTGCTTATTTTTCGTGTAAATTGCATACAATTAACAAAACACAATTTCTCATTTAATGGCGAACTTATCCTTTGCCAGCTCATTAAAAATTTTAAGTTCAAATTCATTCAATGAAATTCCAAATGTCAAAACTACATTTTCTTCATTCCAATTTTAAATGGAAGCTTTGTCGCTGGTTGTACTGTAGAAAGCGGTTTGTTCATTGTACATGATTTGACACTCGAAATGGAATTTTAATTAGATTTTTTCAATTATTCAACCATAGGATAACTTTGTTTTATGCATGCCATTTATGAAAATACCACATAAAAGTATTTATTTTGATTGAATTTAAATTAATTTACATATTCCGTGCACATTAATGCGAAAATTGACAATATTAAAATAAATTAAAAAATATATATATAAGAGAAAAACTAATTTGAAGAAGCACAACCTTAATTATTACAACAACTAATAATTATTATTTTAATTAAATTGAATCACACATTCAGTGATCAGCAAACTACTGATATTAAAATAATAAAATCAATTATTACAACAACGAAAACATAATCAACCATAAATTATTACACGATTAATCACGGTTATGTTTACTAGATTTTTCAGATATATAATTAACAACTTTTTTCAAGAATCTTGTCAGTGCCTTATTAGTGTTTCTTATATCCGATATACTTAGCAACATTTTTAAGAATCTGGCCGATGATTTGTAGTTGTAGCATTTGCTTATTTATGCGCGCCCCGAGCTAAATTGTCAAATTCAATATTCTAACTCAGTTTGCTCGCAAACAGTCTTGAACCCATGCCCTAAGTATACTGTCCCAGGGGGCTCTCAGTCACATCCGGTGCGACATGCACTTCCGTTGCTTTGCGCAGCTCGCATCCTTTGCTAACACAAGCTGAAAATGGCCTTTTGTAGAAGCGAAACAAAGCACAAACTGCAGCCCACATTTCTTTGCTGGCCGCAATTAATTTATGCTCGTTTTTTGCCCAACTTTCGCCAATTTGGCCACTTGACTTTTGCTTGACTGCTCGCGTCGCGGTATTTCGGTTTTTGTTTGAACACTTTGAGAATTTTAATTTCGAATTGAATTTCTTTTGGGAACAAGGAAATGTGCGTCCATTAAAAAAAAAAAAAAGGAACCACAAAATGGCTGGCAAAATGGCGCCGTTGTGGTCAACGCACGTTGCCTTTTGTTTACTTTTAATTTTATCGCATTTTTGTTTTTTTTGTTTCATGCAAGTTCTTTTTAGTTTTTTAATTTGTGAGCAATTTTGTAATTAAGCAATTTGACCGCAGCCACCAAGAGCTTTATGCAAATGAAGGCTGCATAGTTGTTTTTTTGTGCTTTTTTATTCTTTGCTTTTGAGCTATTTAACTTAATGGGAGTTTTAGGGCAACTTCAGTAGACCCACCTCAAACTGCTGAGACAGGCACGTCAGAAGCAAGTGAGTCGATATCAACAGACGCTAAACGGGCAGTTAGACAGCTCCGCAAGAATATTCGAACGTCATTCACAGCAACAGAGTAAAACTTTTCAGAAAATATATAAATATATAATAAGCTTTTAAGCGATGCGCTTCCTTTTGGCTACAGAAGAGTAAATACTCTGCTTGCCTTTTAAAAGAAAAAAGTACATAAACAATAAATTTGTCAACATAAAAAAAAAAAAGACGTTACAT
The DNA here is from genome assembly GCF_018153295.1 of Drosophila grimshawi. Taxonomy (NCBI): domain Eukaryota; kingdom Metazoa; phylum Arthropoda; class Insecta; order Diptera; family Drosophilidae; genus Drosophila; species Drosophila grimshawi. Next base: position 22,573,885 of record NW_025063098.1, read on the forward strand.
ACTAAATGATAGAATTGTGTCTACCCTTAACAAAAGGGTACTCAATAATAAAGTGACACCCCTTTGGCCAAGGGCAAGCAAACAGCACAAAAGTAGTCGAAAAGAAAAACGCTTATCTGCAATTGGCTTCGTAAAATATACGAAAACATATTTAAATTTCCCCAAAGGCAACAAGTGCCAGGACAACAACAGGAACAGGACAAATGCCAGGGCAAAGTCAGTCAACTAGTTGTCTCCCATGCGGGTGGCTAGAAGCGCACACACACACACACACACACACACACACACACACACACACACACACACACACACACACACATACATACACACACACAAATGCCAACAAGCAAGCAAACAAATATCAGCCAGAACGAACGTATGCAAATCAAAGTTATTGTCAAACCAAAAGTGTCTACCGATGCGTACAATTGAGTGTCATATTTCCAGTTTGTTATATATGCAAAGACATGCGCTTCTAAGGGTTCCACGCGTTCAGTCCACCCGCCTCATCCCCCTCTAACTACTCATATGAGGTCCAACTTTATCCAAGGACAAACTCAAGTCACAAACTTTTCTTCTGTTTTGTTTTCCTTTTTATTCCTACTCGCATTTTTGGGTACGCAACTTGTTATCATTGTTGGATGTCGAAGAGCCAATGGAGAAACAAAACTTTGCCAACAAACAGCAATAATGCAAACATTTATGCTGCGCCAGGATTAACATAATGGCAACAACACCAACAACAAAAGCGTGCAACATATATGCCATGGCCAATTTGAAGCGCCCGGCTAAAGTGCTCTAATGCTTACCTTTGAATAAATGCACAAATATGCCGTGCATAAGTAGGATAAGGACTTGAAAGGCTATAATAAAAACTAGAAGACAATTGAAAACACGTTTAGTAGTTCAATAGTACAGTAAAAATTGGCAGTTCTGCCTTTTTGAATTATTTTCTATTATGAAGAAATATATTTCCGAAAAATAGAAGAAAAGATAAAAAGATTCCTAATAACAAACAAGAAAATTTTTCTAGTTTTTTGAGGTTTTTCCTAAAATTGTTGTTTTTTTCTGATTTTATAAATTAACAGAGTATCTCTTAGTCGCTAGCTGCAATATTTTTTGTTGCACGAGCCTTTAATGCTCCACTGTCCACATATATTTTGTATTAAGTGAATGTTTAAAATATTCGTGTAACTGGCATAAAAATAGCTTTGAAGTTGTAATACAAAAAGTTAGCAATTGGTTTCAAATTTCGAAAACTATTGGACCACAACACAGACCATTGAATTCTTGTTAGTTCATACTTGTATATCTATTAATATCTGAATTATTAATGATTTAGGGCCAAATCGCCAAATGTTATGGTCTTGCGTAGTTTCCGCTTTAAGCTCGGTATTTATATTAGTTGTATTATTCTAAAAGATTAATCGATTGTCCGTTTTTAAAGCGAACCCACCGCCATTTAATTGCACTGAGTATTTATGGTAAGGACATAATGGTGCTTGGCGGCATAAAAATAAATATGTGTGTTAAAATGGCCAAAGGTGGGTAATCCATCGTCTTGTAAAAACGTCGACATCCATGAATAATTGAAAGATAAAACTCATGCACTCGACAGGCACTTCAAAAGGTCCTGCTTCCGCCATTACCCAAATGAGATGCGACAATCAAGTAATGATTTTGTAAAGTGTTATAAATGTGCAAAATATTTTGTGGTTGTGAATAGTTAATGAAAAAATAAGAATATGCCTCAAAAAGGGATGTTTGTGAAAGCCTTTAACTACATTGTTAATATTGCTTGTGAGACTGGTTGTTAAATCAATATTTAAAACACTTGGAAGTTGACTTCGTTCAACTTGTAAAAGTTATTCTGTACACTCGGGGCTCGACCATAAATTAAAACTTACACTATGCCCTTCACAAGAATACAATCTCGGCACAATGCCAGTTTCACATAATGTATGAAATGCCGAGGAAAATAAATTAATTCATGTCCCTTAGCGCTTAAGTCCATTAAAAATCATTCCAATCGATGAGAGTTGCGGGCAGCACACATTGCATTTTTCTCACAATAAGCATTTTGCTATCCACTACAGCTCACACCAGCCTCTGGGCCCCACACACACACACACACACACACACACATACACATACACATACACATACACGCATACACACACCTGCGCACACGAATGCGAGCAAAACGATTGAAACATTTTTAAAAATTTGAAATTCATATGCGCAACAAACGTGAAATGTTTTACGAAGCGTATTGGGCAATAAAACCAAAGCAGCAAAAAAAAAATATAAATATGAAAATGGAAATGGAAGAAAAAGTCGAACGACGCGAAAGAAAAATATACGTGCAAACAAATACGCTGTGAAAGCGTATAGAGAGATGTGGGGGAGTAGCTGGATTGGGAGCGATGAGTGGAATTCAGAGGTAAAACGGGAAAATCGCAGAAACACTCGACCCATAGAAAACGGCAAAAATAAATAAATATATGAAAACACCTAAAAGGATTCAATTATTCCTCATCGTTACACAACAAAAAATAACACGATACTCACTCTGCCAGTAAAAAGTGTGCGCCCATAAAAGTATGCAACAGAAATTGCTCACGGCATATAAAGTGCTCCCCGCTCGTTTTTGAGTGGCTTGCTGGAGTGTTGGAGAGAGAAGGGGTTGAGCATGGGCTGCACGATGTTGGGGGGGGGGAATATATGGCATATGCACGCGTATAAATCGCAGCCAGATAGATACCAGAACGATGACGACTACGTTGGAACTGGAAATGTCGTTGGTATTGGCCATAAAAGCAAGCGGCATGTAAAAAGGACACTCATATTTATATGCACTGATTGCCAAAGCAATGCAACACAAATACACGCGCAACACACATGAACACGCACACACACACACACACGAACACATACATACGTACACACATAGTGCCGACACATGTATTGATTGAAAAATAATATTTTAACGCCGCATGGTAAACTACAACAAAAAAAACTAAAAACACTATTTATTGTATATTATTTGTATTCTGCATGGAATTCTACATTTTTTCAAATCTATCAATATTTTTTTTATTTGAATTTTTATTTATTATTTCCTATAAAAGCTTTTTATTACACAATCGGTTTTCTAAAATACAGTGCGACTTTTTTCCTGAGTGTAATAACTAAATATGCCAAAGATTAAAATAAGTTGGAGATCAACCAAAAAATTGTTAATTTAATTATTGAGAATATACGAAATGAATTGAAATGCAAATTTTGTACGATTATTAAATTTTCTTCAATTATTTTTCTTTTTTTTTAGTTCTGGGAAATCATTTCTGCTGAGCATGGCATCGATCCCAATGGCTACTATCATGGCGAATCGGATCTGCAGCACGAGCGCATCGATGTCTACTACAATGAGGCAAGCAGTGGCAAGTATGTGCCACGTGCTGTGCTCATCGATTTGGAGCCGGGCACGATGGACTCGGTGCGTCAATCACCGATGGGTCAACTCTTCAGGCCCGATAACTTTGTGTATGGGCAATCGGGAGCGGGTAAGTGAATGAATTCGAGTATAAATTAACAATTTAACAATGTCCTTCTGATTGCCTCAAGGCACTTGCACCGTTAATCATTGTCCGCTGCTGCTGAAGTACATTGGACAGCATTTAGCTAATGCATTTTAGCTGCTCATTAAGGCTGCCATGTCGTGGCATGTTACACACACACACACACAGAACACACACACACACATACACAGACGCAGGCATATTGCAGCTCGTGCACAATTCAATCGACCCCATTCTGTCCAATCTAGTTGTACATCTCTGGATACGCACTCCCAGCACTTTACTCCTTATGTGCATTTGTTTTGCCTCACAAAATGCGCCCCGTAGCTGATCGGCAGTTTGTTTTTCTTGTCATTGTGGTCGCTGCCTCCATTGAGCGTTTGCTTTGCAACAGTTGTTACAGCTGCAGTTGCCACAGCCACAGCAGCAGCATCACATCATGTGGTGTTGTCATTGCTTTGATAAGTACCAACAAGATGACGCTGATGAAATTGCGAATTGGTCAGACCACCTGCCACAAGCAATTCCCATGTGCAAGCAAAGCAACAGTGGCTTGAGCATGGGCTGTGCTTGGTCAGATTTAAATTTGGCTCGACTTTTCCTTATATCAGTTAGACACAGCATAAAGAGGTATATAATATATCCTAGAAGAGATATGTTTCAAATATAATATAGTTGTCCATCAACAAACTCTATTCATTCAAACTCCAGCTGCATAATGGCATTTCTGTGATTTGTCTTAATTAAAAGTATTTTTTATTTGAATGCAGAAGGCAGGATAAGACCTTGTTGAACACTGCATTGATTAGAGCATTTGTATTTACCACTGCTGTGATTGCCTTTGTTGTTGTTGTTGCGATAATTGACGCCAAGCCCTGCTGCTCGAGACGTGGCTGTCCGCAATGTTAATGATAATTGTAATTATAGAATGGTCTGCGAATGAAGATGAAAATTAATTTTGTACATGTCAATCAACACAACATATTGTTCTTGTGTGTGCTTAAGGGGAGATTCTGTAGTCTGTGCTCATTTAATAAATATATAATTGGAAAACTTCTGATGCATATTAGATCCACTGCTCACTTATGCATCTTTACAGGCAACAACTGGGCCAAGGGCCACTACACAGAGGGCGCCGAACTGATCGACTCGGTGTTGGAGGTGCTGCGCAAGGAATCCGAGGGCTGCGACTGCCTGCAGGGCTTCCAGCTGGCACACTCGCTGGGCGGCGGCACTGGCTCTGGTCTGGGCACACTGCTCATATCGAAAATACGCGAAGAGTATCCGGATCGCATCATGAACTCCTTTTCGGTGGTGCCCTCACCCAAGGTAAGTACACCGTACGCACTTCGCAAATGCAGATCATTAGCATGCACAGAAAATACAACAAATACATACACACACCCAGCCACACCCACGCCCACTCACATGGCAACCCACTTACGCACACCCTCATAACCTACACTCATGATGCTGGGCAGGGCAATCCGCTTAGGCAAATCAGCTTAGCTCACACATACATATTTGGATGCCGGTGTTTGTAAGCCGACCTGCAACCCCAAAACGCTTTACACCTGCACGCGTTTTTCTTATTTTTTTTTTGTTTTCAAATAACCAACATGAGCCACACCATGGCAACAAATGTGGCAAGTATCTACGCGTGCCTGTTACACATTAGTATTCCACAAAATGAAATACTCGTGTCGACAGTCTAATTATATCCTATGATGAAATTTATAATTTCACAAAATTTTTTAGGATCTTTTATGGACACCTGCCCACAGTGATCCACAATGACTAACAAAATAATAAAAAAAAACTAATAACGGGATGTTTATTAACGAAAGGAACATATAGAAAGAGATTTTATTTAAATTTAATTCTACTATTTTCATAATTAAAGACACAATTGGTATTTTGAATTTACTTTACTAACTTATCTTAAATATTTGTATTCGATAGAAGAAGGATCTTTCTAATTATACTTTCTACATACTCTTATTTTTTTTTTTAAATAGTATAATCCGAATGCGGTGCTCAATGCACATGCAGTGTAATTTTTGCTTTATTTAATGAATGCTAATTTCAATTGATGTCACTTATTATCAGCGGTATGCGAATCTGCCAAATAATTCTAATTAATTTGCCGGCCAAAAATTAGAGCCGGCAACCGCCTCTGCAGCTAATTGGCAATGCAATTTTGCGGGCAGCTTTAAAAGGAGGGGCATTCGGTGATGAATGGTTTATATGAGAAGAGCACAGGTTGTAGAAATGGTTTGGTTACTCAATGGATGCGTTGTGACACGCTTCAATTATTGCTTAATTAACCTAGTTGCATATTTTACACGCACGCACTGCCCTCGCGGCACGTGAGACGGCTTCATTTGCATTTGAGGCATCATCAGGGGCATTTAATTACGTTTAGACATTTAATTAAATTAATTTAGTGGCAAATTGATTGTCAATAACAGGCAAGGCATTACATCCCATCACCAAATGTCCCAGCAGGGTATTCATTAATAATAGCTTCTTTTATAAATTATTTATTTATTTAATATTTTTATAAATTTATTAGAGAGTACCCGACTATGATCTGCCATATTAATCATACCAAAATATTAATCAGTCTTTGTTTGTGGACTTTTTTAGAAAAATTCAATTGCCATGAGAATTAAAACCAGCTATGAATAATAACTGATATCAATAAATACTACACTATCTAAGTGGCTTTTGAAATTGAAATTTGATTCAATGAATGCAAATATCCTGTATAAAATTAAATATTGAATTCATGAATTCATTTTGGGTTGAGGATTTCTATGTTTCAATATTATAAATAGGTTAGATAGGTGATCTCTCAATCTATAGAATTGTAACTCTGTTTTTCCCCATTAATATTATTGCCTAAATCATTTATAATTAATGCTACATTTTAAACAATTGTCTTGCTCTACACCTGGTGACTTTTTCCAGCCTGAACAAAAAAGGAAAATTATTATTTTATTGGAATTATTTTGGTTTTTTAATGTCGGTATAAACATATTATCAAACTGTACTCAGTCTGCCTTTTAAAAAGTGGCCCTCTGTCAACCATAAGCAACTCTTCAAAATGTTTGTAGGGTATGTCGCAGTCGAGCAGTACACTTACCATGTACATTTATATGTAAATACTGCACTGATACCACAAATTCAAATATGCCTCTGACGGTTTAACATGGCACTCAATTTGAAATGCGAGCTGAAAAAGTTTATTGATGCGTGAAATTAGCATTCGACAAAACGGCTTATGCCAATATATAAAAGTATATATATATATATATATATATATATATATAAATATGTATATGCCTTATTTTTAGTTGAGCCCTCACAGACTTCGATATGCAGATCGAATAAAACTTACGTTTTGGCAGTGTTAAATTTATTACCGTTACACTTGAGTAACAATGACCAAGCTGCGAGTATGTGTTCCAGTTGAACCCTTGTGGCCAGTTGTTGTGGGCCGCATCACCGTCCCTTAATGCCTGGCATTGGGTTATTTATGCGCCTGGTCTGGCGAATTACCGCAATGTTTTGGTATTGGCGGCCATTTTGTTGCGGCGAGGACATGACACACGCCTGTCACTTAATACGCATCTGAAATTTATGCGTTTACTCGCATACTTTAACAGTCATTTTGCTGCAGTTGTAGTTTTAGGCTTTAATTATTAATCTGCAGCTTAATAAATTGGCATATACGATATATTATTAAACCTTTTAATTGGCCTCATTGATCAGATGCCAGATTTGGGCAGCAAAACCCTTTTGATTTCAGTACGCTCAAAATGCATTTGCAAATATTTTGCGAAAGCAAATACACATTGTACACAACTATAACAAATAACGTGTAAGTTATGCCCGGGCATAACTCATTGTAATTAGATTCATGTATGTGAGCTGTTTTCCAGGTGACCGTTCGTTATCGGCTCCGTTCCTGGCTGTACCATTAAATAATTGCAAGGATTTATGTGCAAACAGTTTGCGAAGCGAAACTGCAACAGAGTTTTGCACTTGACGTTTCTTGCAACACAATGCATCTTGCCCATAGGCAAATAGTAGAGCACTAACCAATGTATTACACATATTGTCCACTTGCTGCAAACAAACAAGCACACACATACACACATACTCCATTAGGAAATGTATTGTTTGTTGTGTGCAATGTGATACTGCATTTATGCAACAACTGTTGGTGAATGCACCTTATTTTGTGAAGCTGTGCGGTTCCATTTGAGGTGCAAATGAAATTTTAATTTTCTACTTCAACAGCTGCATTTCACAATGTATATTTATTATTTAAATATATATAAATATATTTATTTATAAAATACCAATTTCCTTGAAACCCATCTTTAGAAGCATTTCCATATTGTTGTAATCTAAGCCCATCAAAAATGTTAAAAAATGGTAATATGCATGCATATCAGATGCATATCAGATGCATGCCTCATCGTCTTTGCATCACATAAAGAATATACATTTTTGATCAACTACAGAGTCGATTCTAAGTGTGTATTTGAAAGCTGTGTTGCGGGGTATCTGCAATTCGAGCTGTCTTCTTGCCAGAGCAACTGTCTTGTTAAATACAAAATTATAAGCAGTAAATTCACATTTAATCAATTTCACATCTATTTAAGACAATGATAGAATAACAGAATATAAAGTAATTATTTTACTAATTCTGTTGACTTTGGTAGAAAAAAACAACTTAAATAGATAATAGAAAGTCAATCATTTTAAATAATTTTTCAATTTATGCATATTAATAACTATTTAATTTAATATTAACATATTTATTCGTTTTAATAACAATCTACATATTCATTCAAGCTCATCGAATTGTGTTTAATTTGTTTTGGCAATTAATATATGTATGTTTCTGCTATTTTTTTTTTTATATTCTTGCATGCCTTTGCTGCCTTGTCTGCTGTCGCTCTCAACTGGTCAATAGGTATCCGATACCGTTGTGGAGCCGTACAATGCAACGCTGTCCATTCACCAGCTGGTGGAGAACACCGATGAGACCTTCTGCATTGACAACGAGGCGCTTTATGACATCTGCTTCCGCACGCTGAAGCTATCGTCGCCCACCTATGGCGATTTGAATCATTTGGTTTCCGTAAGTGCAACTCTAGCAACAAATCAACTAATGCGTGTTTCGGTCTTGTGTGTTTGCATTCAATCCCTATACCATCAACAACATCCATGTCCCCGTTGTGGACGTTCTTGTTCTTGTTGTTGTTGTTGCCGTTGCTGTCTGTGTCGGTGTCCAGGTCTCTGAGGTGGTCGTTGAGCCATATAATGCGACACTGTCGGTGCATCAGCTGTGCGTAAACACTGATGAGACGTTCTGCATTGACAATGAGGCCTTGTATGACATATGCTATAAGACCTTGCGCCTCAGCTCACCCACCTACCCGGATCTCAATCATTTGGTGTCTGTAAGTAGTAAATGACAAAAATAAAACAAAAACAATAAACGATGCAGCTGCGACCCAACTATTCAACTATGCAGGAACCACAGCAAAGACACAAACTAAAGTTCAATTCATTGAGTAACTACTAATAAAATTATCCAACTCTAGGTCACAATGTCTGGTGTGACGACCTGTCTGCGCTTCCCTGGCCAGCTCAATGCTGATCTGCGCAAGCTGGCTGTCAACATGGTGCCCTTCCCACGTCTGCACTTCTTCATGCCCGGTTTTGCGCCACTCACCGCAAAGGGTTCGCAACAATATCGGGCACTGACCGTCGCCGAGCTAACCCAGCAAATGTTCGATGCCAAGAACATGATGACAGCCTGCGATCCCCGGCATGGACGCTATCTAACAGTGGCCTGCATCTTCCGTGGTGAGTGCTCATCTCGAACTATGAATGCCCCTCGTCGGGTATTACAATTTTGAACAAGACAGCTCCGAGCCCATCAAGTATCTATATATTCATGATCAGCATCATTAACCGAGTCTATATAACCATGTCTCTCTGTGCCTCAGCTGATGAAATTTGACAAATTTGACAGATAGTTGATAGGATCACTTAGTTTGCATTGAAACAATTAGTTGAAAGGTGAGCTCTTGTAGGTCAAATTGTTTGCTTATCAGGACATCTATCCCAAAGTAAGCTAAGATATTATAAACATCAGACTACAATATCACATTGCTGGCATAGATCAGCAGATATGTCGCAGCTAACCGGTTCGGACTTCTATGTCAAAAGCTGGCATTGGGACGATCGAACGATAGATGAGCTCTTGTATAAATAACATTTGTGCTTGCCAAGATATCCTTTCCAAACCACCAATAAGTTCCTCATACTTGAACTGAAACAGCCAAAATATCGGATTATGAAATACTATATAGACTGATATACTATATAGCTGCCATAAGAACAGAGTTCATGTCTGCCGGTTGACGCCGGTCTGCTAAGGAATGTAACTACGGCTTGCCAATGACAGCCCTTTCCAGCCTGACTTTTCTTTCTTTTGGCCCTGATAAATGGGATGACGTTAGACTTTTGAGTATTCACTCGTTAAGTGGCGTTGACATGACTCGACGGGCTCTTTGACTTTTCACGTGAAAGGTTGCCCTGCCCACATTCCGGGTGGTCCGACCGACAAAAAAAAAAGAGAAGGTAAATAAGAAAAATAGTTTTTTAACAACAACACAGTACAAACAAATGAAGCGCGGATATGGCCATGTTGCTGCCATCTGTCTGTCTATCTGCATATCTGTGTGGGTTTTGGGCAACGACTTGCGAGCCCATTTTTGTCAGGACCGCTTTGTCATGACCGTGGCGTGGCAGGTGGCAGGTGGCAGGCACACCTCGGCACCCCGCAGCAGCGCTGTAGGTTAAGCCGCCGCAGGCACGTATAGTTCGCCATTGCGACAGCGACAATTTTATTAGCAAACGCAAAGCCTACTTATGGGGGCGCCACTAAAAATGATTAATGCACGTCGACTGGCGACTAAAAAGGCTGCAATCCGTCAACGCGCACGTCTCCCAAATTTGTTTCTCAGCGCCACACAGAGAGAGAGAGAGAGAACGAGAGAGACGGCAAGGGCTGGGGTGGGTCGCATTTTTTCGCGCTAATTTTTAAATTAATAAACTGCTTCGCTGTGGCGCCCAAAAGTATGCCGCATAATATTTCATTTGTTATTCCTTGTGTGCCTAACGGCCAAACGCTCGAACGCCCCGAACCCTGCCCACAACCCGCGTCTCCCCTCACGTATTGCCTTTGACTGATGACTTGCAAAACGCGCGTAATTAGAAATTTACTTTCAAGATCCATTGGGGAATTGCCGAGTCGCAATCCCATGGATCCCGTCGCAGTCCCGCGACCGCTGCCTGCCACAGCTTTTGGAGGGCCTTAACTAATCATGCCGAACGTGACTTAAGGCTGCCTGCCAGGCAGCGCTGCATGCACTCCTCTCCTACCCCTAGGCTCCCTGCGAGTCCGTTTGTCCGCGCTTACAAAATAATTAATCACAAAAATGAGCGTTAGCTAAAAGCTGCAACAAAAAAAAAAAATATATATATATATATATAAAAGTAAAACAAGCTAAAATATATATATAAAAATAAAAAAAAAGAACCGAGAGGAATTTAAACAGCTTTTTTAGTTGCCTCATGGGACTGTTTTCTGCTAGTGGTGTCGTCCCCGCCCAAAAACACAGACACAAACACAGCCATGGCCCAGGTGGCCAAGTGCGCTGGCAGGGCTTAGAAGGCGTTTAGTATTTCATATTCAGGGATTTGGGGATTTCACTTGACGCATCAAAGCCCAACAACTTGGCTTTTGATGTGAGAAGCGAGAAAGCGGAAATAAAAACTAATGCTGCTGATGCCTTTTTTTGTTGTTGCTGTTGCTGCTGCTGCTGCTGCTGCTGCTATAAGTAGAGTAAAAGTATTTATATATGTGCACTTTTAATAATTAACAGGACCCATGTCCATGAAGGAGGTGGACACACAGATGCTCAACGTGCAGAGCAAGAACAGCAGCTACTTTGTCGAGTGGATACCGAACAATGTGAAGGTGGCCGTTTGTGACATTCCGCCACGCGGCCTGAAGATGGCTGCCACATTCATTGGCAACACAACGGCCATACAGGAGATATTTAAGCGCATCTCCGAACAGTTTACGGCCATGTTCCGCAGGAAGGCCTTCTTGCATTGGTACACCGGCGAGGGCATGGACGAAATGGAGTTCACCGAGGCCGAAAGCAACATGAACGATCTGATATCCGAATATCAACAGTACCAGGTGCGACACAGCCTCACAGACTGCACAGACCCCATCTCTCCAAAAATCACCTCAAACCCATAATGTACCTCTTCTAATGTTTTTCTTTGCTCTTTCCAGGAAGCCACCGCCGACGACGATGTCGAGTTCGACGACGAACAGGCCGAGCAGGAGGCCTACGAATCGGAGGCACTGCAAAATGGCGATGTCTAAATTGCTCCGCGTTCTACGTGTCTGCTGCTTGACTGTCCTTTTTAAATAGCATATAACAATAGTGTCTATGTGGACACATCAACTAATGACAGTTAATAAACGGTAAACATAGTATTTCATTTTCTGTATGGCCAATATGTGTTTTTATTTTGCGATTTCGAAAGTAAACCGTGTTTGACTTGTTTAAAACTGCGCTATAAGTAAAATTAAAATGTTAAACGACTCTATATATTATAAACATATGCATATAGAGAACAACTCACTTCGGAGTCAGCCTTCGGATTCTCATTGCTGTCGGAGTGATGGCTATTTTAAACAAATTAATCGCTTATGGGTTGATCTCTGCTCCTACCATATTCGTAGCCTAGACGTATGCGGGGCATTGGGGACAGCTTATCCTCTCCTATATCACAACTTTACATTTAAAATGATTTGCGTTCAAAATGGTAAAAAAAAAAGGGAATACAGCAATGTTTGGACTTATAGCTATTATTTCACAAGTATTTTGGCTGCAAGCTCCTAGCTGAGAGAGTCCCAGTCAGCTTATTGCCGGGCACAATATTCCGGAATATATTCTGGAGTCTCGCAACTTTTATTAGCTTGTGAGTTTTTACTCATATTAAGACAGTAATTTGTATGTTTGATATCATAGCCAATAATTCTCAATCTCTAGTTGCGTATTCAAAATGGTACAGCATCCCAGAAAGGTAAGATGGCTCACCTCCAGGCGAGAACGTCAAAGAAATGTATTCCCGTAATGCCGCCGTCACCTGAGATACAGTGCATTGTTATCCAATGATCCTATCCAGGCACTCTACACGTGAACATACCGTATCTGCCTTATAACAGCCTACTTCATGCCTTGATAGCTATGGCTTTATGTGAATGAGCTTAGGAACAATCAGCAGACATTTGAGTATTCTATGTGAATCTTTGTTACTTCTTTTAACCTTATTAGTATTTCAATTGATCCACAAACTACCAATTCCTCTAAAGACATTGGCCACTAAGCAGCCTTTTATTGATTCACTTGCAAGACTAAAACTAAAGTGGATAATTGAGCAGCACATCCTGTCGCGCCAGCTCCAACAACATGGGATCGTCGAAGAATTTGTTGATGGAGACATCCTCGGAGAGACCCTTGCGCCGACGCGTCTTGATCATGAACTCACGGGCCAAATGCGAGGCTTGCTGTGGCTCCAGCGGTCGTATTATGATGCTCTTATCCAGCGGATCGCCAGGAACGATTTGCCAGTGATGGAAGACGGACAGACAGAAGGCCTGACCTTGAGTGTGGGTGCGCAGATCGGTTTCGAAGCCAAACGAATCGATGGCGGGTATAAATGCTTTGATTGTGTAAATGGGCGAGCCCGAAACGGGTGCATCCTGCGTAACGTGACCTCTGCAAGGTAAACAGAAGATGAGTCAAGAATACCAAGTCAGTGTGTGCGTTGGGATTACTCACCTGCGCCGCGCCAGGACCGTGTAGACGGCAGAGACACAATCGGCTGGTGCCTGGACCTCGACAAACAGATAGGGCTCCATTAGACGGGGCGTGGCCATGAGGAAGGCCGAGTAGGCGACACGACGTGCCGTGGGAATGATCTGGCCACCGCCACGATGTAGTGCCTCGTTGGCAATGACAGCATCGAGAATCTTGAACTTGACATTGCGTATGGGCTCCTCGCATAGCGGACCCTCCCGGGTGCCCCACTGAAAGCCTTGCACGATGGACTCACGGACGGCAGTCAGCAGATTCTTATCGACCTCGGAGGGCAGCGTATCATCGACGAGAATGTTCGGACCCGTTGTGTCCGGTCCAAATGCCCAGATGGAACGTGCCGCCAGCAAATCCCAGTCGTAGTTGATCTGAAAGAATTCTCCGATGCGCTTCTTGTTCCAATTGATGCAGACCGTTTCGTTCTCAATATCCTCGGCCAGACCCTTTTCCAGCGGCTCAGATATCATGGTAATCTTGTTCTTCTTGTTGGGCGTCTCGGCGAAGCATTTCAGCGAGCTCGTCTCCACCACTGTCTCACAGAATGCGACCACAGGATCGGCCACCTTGATATCAATCTCCGAGTACATCTTGCGCAGATCGTGCATCACGCAATCCAAATAGAGTTCACCCGTGCCCAGGATAACGTGTTCGCCGGACTCCTCGACGCGAGTGGAGAGCAACGGATACGATTTGTTTACCTTACGCAAGCCGTCCAACATTTTGGGTAACTCGGAGGGATTCACCGGCTCCACAGCAATCTTGATAATGCTTTGTGTGTTGAACTTAAGCGGTCGGAATATGTAGAGATCCTCGGGCACATTGATGTCCACAATGCTGGACGTTTTCACAATGCACTGATCAATACCCTCGATGAGCACCCAATTGCCGGCGGGCACACGATTCAATTCAACCTTGTAGCGCGCCTCGTACACCCAAAGTCGTCCAATTTGTAGAATGCGTGAATCTTCCTCATCCTGGAGCGTATAATTTTCGCCCAGCACACGCACCTCCTGCCCGGCCTGCAGTGTGCCGGACACAATGCGCGCGAGCACCTGAAAGAAGGTGCAATCATCGTTGGGATACATCTTGGAGCTGTGCACCATCAGTGTGCCGTACTGATTGCACATGATCATGTCCCGGTAAATGTCGCCCTCCTTGGGACCCGTATAAATGTGATCGACCTTCCGTTTGGCATTCTCCAGCGGTGATTTGATGTGCTCCACACACATTTCAACAAAGCCGCTGCAATCGCCCATAAAACGATTGCAGACCACACGCAACAATGGCCGTATATTGGACTTCATCTCATCCTTGGAGACGCGCACATGCAGCTCCGACAAGGTGTCGGACAACGTGGTATCCACATCACCCACCACCTGGGCAATCAGCTTGTACATCGGCTCCAATATGAACTCCACAAAGCTGCGCTGTGCCGAGCTATGCGGCGGTTTCCTCGTAAATTTGCGACTGTACCAAAGAAGATCCTTGAATTAGGTATCTATGTGATATATTTATTTAGTATCTATTTACTTACGACTTGCTGTGAAAGTACATGTCGCCCCAGAGTCGCTTGGCAAACTCGATGTAGTTGACGCCCTCGTAGGTGTCCGCATACAGCTTGGCAAACGATTTCAGCGTAAAGCAAAATCCGTAAAGCGAACTGGCAAAGCAAACGTTACCCAACACGGGCGACACCATTAGATTATCCTCAGCGCTGCCATAAGTGCTAGGAATGTTAAGAGATATAACAAAGTTAATAAATATAACAAATCTTAAATCAGATTGTAAGAAAGTATTCCTTCTTCATATTCAGCAATCATTCAATATCGAAAACAACCCAATAAACAATAATGAATATAAATCTTAATACATTCTAATTTTAGCCTACAAGATTGAAAGATCATCAGAAGATGTTATTGGGTTTGTTTTTTCATTCGTGTGGCAGCTGTGCTATTATTTTGTTCGCAACTGTATCAAAGGTTGATTAACGTGTTAATAGTCTCGAATGAATTCAGTTGAAATTGAATGCCAGATACCAGCCAAATCTGCACTCACCTCAACAAACTGTTGACTTCCTCCACAATGTGCTTCAGCTTGAAGTATGCATCCTGTGGCGGTAGCTTCAGCTCCAGAATGAGACGATCGATCTGAACGAAAGAGAGCCCCGATTATAATGGCAAACAACTCAAATAATGATTATTTAACGCACCTTGTTGATGCACACAGTGATGGCCAGTCGCTCCTGGACGGCGTGCTTAAGCAGTCGCTCCGTGTTGAGCATGACACCCTCGGAGGCATCGATGAAGAGGACGACGCCATCGCTCATGCGCATCGCAGCGGTTGCCTCGTCGGAGAAGTTCACATGGCCTGGCGTATCGAAGATGTTCAGCAAATAGCTCTTCTGCTTGACATCCTGCAGGACGAGAGTCACCGGCGTCGCCTTGATGCTGCAGCCGCGCTCCTGCTCCGTGAAGAGCGTGTCCGTGTAGCGCAGCGATCGCTCCTCCATATTCTCAAACTGCGGATGCGTCTGCCGTATCAGACAATCGACGAATGTCGTTTTGCCATGGTGCAAATGGCCGACAAGTGCCACATTGCGTATCAGTGGCGGAGTGTCCATAAGATCCGCCATGAACTCCATATCGTAGGTGGTTTCGGGCAGATCCTGTTCCTTGATCTGAAATTTGAGCTTCTTTACCGGCTCAATGAGCGGCTTATCCAATGGCTGGGCATCCTCCTCCTGCACAATTGTCTCCACATCGGGCCCATAAACCTCCACAGCCGAGGGATAGTAGCGTTTATCCTCGTGCAACACAACGGCCGTCACCTCTTTCTCCTCATCGTCCTGCGGCTCCGCCTCATCCTCATCCAATGCATCCTCCTACGAGATATTAAATTTTAAGCATTGCAATAATAAAAACGACTGCAACAAAACTTACATCTGGATCATCGGTCACATCGGGCTGACCATAAATGCTTTGGTCATCGTCCTCATCGCTATCCAAATCGGGTCCTATATAATTGCCAAACTCATCATACAAATCGGAATCCATTCTGCAAAATACACCAATTTATCATTTTAGTTTCTTATCATGAAAAAGGCGGTCCACCCTAATCTAAAACCGGCAAAGCCAAACTATTACAATTAGACACAAGAACTGTTACTAACGTTGACTACAAATCAATTGTGTTTCATGGACATACAGTTTTAAGACAATTTACAAATATTTTTTTCTAATATTAACAATATTTATATAAATGCGGTCCACCCTAATCTCAACACCGTAAACGTTTGCTTGTTTTAACACCGGCAAATTGAAACTAGCTCAACTAACCACAACTTTGACTCACCTTGACTACAAATCAAGTGTTGTTAATGCCTATGAACTGTATTTAATCAAATTACAAATATTGATTTTCTTATATTAGTAATTAATAAAATTTTGTAGCGAGAAAACACGAAATAAAACGCACGCCACTCTGACTCTTCTTCTTCTACAGAAACAAGCGCACAGCTGGCCGGCATAAGTGTGCCCAGATGTAACGATTGCGCACTGTTGCCAACTACATTCAATGCGAGCATACTACGCAGCCCTGGCGCGAAAACAATATTTAAATGAGCAGCGATTTTCACGGTTTTTTTTACAGACCAACCCTTAACGATCATTAAAACAGGTAAAAAGAAAATAAATGCGTGAGGGGGTAGATCAGGTAGACAGCTGCAGATTTAAATTACATGTCATCAGTCAACCGTGTCATCTGCGCCCAAACACATCGAAATGAGAGTCTGCCTATTTTTGTTGTTAGCGCAATATTTTAATGCCATAATCAATGGTGAATTATACAATAATAATGATAACTCCAAATCCTTGCCGAATAAAATTGAAAGTTCAGAAGATTGGTATAAATTGGCAAAATATTATGTCAGTATTCACAAGCCGTACAATGTGATGAAATATGCGCCATTTAGCGGATTAAACAGGATAACCACCGAAATACCTGCAACAAAATCTACAACAAGCAGCACTTTGGAAGAATGGGAAAATACAACGAAAGCAAATCAAATAGTGGAAGAGACTAGTGCAACAACGATGGAATCCACAACTGGAATATGGGAAAGTACCACAGAGTTGCCAGAAATGTCCACTTTGTTGCTGTCGATCATTGCCGGCACTTCTGGTTTCGAAACTACGACCTCAAATTACGGCACAAATTTCATCGAAAGCACCGAAAATAATGAAATCATTTCGACAAGCGAAGAATCGTTCACAACAACTGAATCGATGGATTCTGTAATCGATTTCTGCGAAACTGCAACAACATCCACAGATGGAACTACCGTTAGCCTTCCAGCTGAAACTACAACAACATTTTCAACAATGCAGGAAACAACCACAGAATTTGGAGATACAACAACCCTATTACCAATATATTCCACACAATTGATGACTACGACGACATTCCAGCCAGAAACTACAACAGAATTGCCCGAGACGACAACACTATTGCCCGTGTCTACAACAGAGTTGACACCTGCGGCAAATGAGACGACCACAGCTGAAATACTATTTATGGGGACGAGTACGCCCAGTTTGAATGAAAGTGGAGAGGAGACCACAACTGAAACACAATTTTTGGAGACGAGTACGCCCAGCTTGAATGAAAGTGGAGAGACCACAACTGAAACACAATTTTTGGAGACGAGTACGCCCAGTTTAAATGAAAAAGGAGAGGAGACCACAACCGAAACGTTTACAACAACAACAACCGGTAGGACTGCAAATCTTATAGATGACATCATAAGACCTCAGCCGAAAAGGTACACATATTCTTCAGATATAATGCCCGAAACTGATTGGGACTAATTGTAAATTAATATAAATAAAGAATATACTTTAAAAGCAAATACCACAGAGTTTTCTATACATCAGTCGATTAAAAATCATGAAATGCCGCACGGCATAAACATGCTTGCCAGGGCTGCAGAGCCGCCACAGATATCAAGTTGAGTTCAGGGACACAACAATTTTTCATACACTCACAAATGTGTCAGCCCTAGTAACAAAGTAAACTGCAAATATTAAAAATGTTTAAGTTAACACGGCTAATTGCTAAAAATGGTAAATGAAATATGAATTAAACTATAAATAAAAATGTAGCCAACTGTTTATCGCTCAATTCCAGCCAGTGTGGCAGTTCGCCAGATGCAACCACGTTTGTATGCAGCCAATGTGGCCAACGCTGTGAATGAGGAGGGAATTAGAGCAGAATCTGACGAACCGATCGAAATGGCGAATCCCTTCGAGAAGGATCGCCAGGAGTGCATCTTGTGCAAGCACAACATTGTGCCGCACTACAAGAATGTGAAGCTGCTATCGCAGTTTCAGTCGCCGTATACAGGTCGCATTTACGGCCGACACATAACCGGATTATGCAAGCAGAAACAGGAGCATGTCGAACAAGCCATTTTACGTGCCCAGCACTGTCTCCTAATGCCCGGATATCACAAGGATCTCGAATTCCTGCACGACCCAAAGCTCTTCGATCCCGAGAAACCAGCGCGACCCCATAAATACTGAGTTGTTTTCATTATGTTCTTTTTTTTGTACGGTATTGAAATACATTTTACAGCTAATTATCTATGCTATATATCTATATCTATATACATATACATATTAATTTCAGTAGTTTTCAGTCTTCATCCAAGTATTGTAGCATTTCCAACGGTATGCCCAGCTGTCTTAGCAGCGTCTCCTTTGTGGCTCGTGGTTCAAACAAGTCCTGCAAGTCCTTCGTAGCCGCCATAAAACCATTTCTCCAAACTTCGATGTCTGCCTCGAGTTCAATTATTTTGCTTTGTCTCCAATTGTTGATTGGCGTTTCTGCCGGCGTCTTTTGAGCGGCTTTCGTAAGTTCGTGCTCGATTGCTGTGTCTGCAAATTCCAATTTCTTCTTGCTTAGATCCTTCCGCTTATGTGATAAGCCCAGGCGTCGGCAACTTGTCGAGTTTGCTTTTCTTACATTAAGTGGAGTTTCCAGTGCGCGTGGAGTCTCCACACTTTTCACTGCGATTGGCGTCTGTTGCAATGGCTGCCGTCTTTGGCCTGGTGTAGTGCTAACTCCCTTGCGCAGTCTTAATCCTAAGCGACGCTTCGGTTGCGGTGTTTCATTCGCACTCTCAGCCATGCTTCGTTCTAGCTAATAATGGGCCAGGCGTTGCCAGACAATTAAATTATTTAACAATGCGACGCACACACAAAATATGTATATACACACACACATACATAAGAATGTTGTCATATTGTGATTTTCAGATTCCAATGGATTTTATTAACAGCTGTTTCCAAGCTGTGACATTAATTACTGTTAATGCTGCGCTGATTTCAATTCTCGTATTTTGCTTAGAAAAAACATGCTAATATTTTAATAACCTGTTTGTCAATTTAAAAAAGAAACAAGTTTTCAAACATTTACCTTTAATTTGTTTCTCTAAAATCTACCCATTAATAAAATAGGATCCATATTTTTTTTTATTAAACTTTATTTAATTTCTGAATATATAAACTTTGCGCTTGATCTCGTCCTTTCTTCAGTTGGGGGCAAGGGGTGAGTTGTATAAAGTCTACAAAAATTATGCGCGCTTTATCTGCTATTTAATTAATTATACAATACATACGTATACTAGTATATATACTAAGTTTAATCGCAATGCCGACTAAGTGTGACCTGATACTGATAATTGGAGGAATGAGCGCATCTATCTACCATCCACTCGCCATCCACCATCCACCATCCATTCCAAGTGTATTTTGGCTTCGAATTCAAAGGTAAAGGAAATAGGTAAAAAAGAATCTCAGCACTTGCTAAAATCGACGCTGATATGATTAGAAATTATTCTACGAGGGGGCGCTTAAAAAACTGAATAATCAAAATCTGAATTAGAAGACACATGAATATTAAAAAGAAATCTGCTCCGATTGGCAAACAAAAAGCGCTTACAAACGAACCTAATTATTACATATATATATGTATATATATAGATATATACATATATATATATATATATATATATTGAAGCACTAGAATAAGAGACTATATATCGTATATATTGCGTCGCAGACGACTACGGCAGCTTGTGATAGCGCTCCACGTCGACGCCCCTGAACGTGACCTTGCAGACGCACTGCTGCGTCGCGGACAACATGACGAGGCACTCGCGACAGACGAGATGGCGACAGGTGCGAATCTCGTAGGCGAACTGACCGCTGCGACAGTTGATGCAACTCGGCGGTTGCAGCGGTGTGGCGCTGCCCACCTGCGAGAAACGGGTGATCTTCTGCAGAGCCGTTTGGATGGCCTGGTCAATGGAAGACGTTGCCGTGCTGCCCGAAGAGGATGTCGGTGTCGATGTCGTGGTTGGATCGATTGCAGCATTGCTGGCAGTGACTGTGGCGCTAACGGTAGATGATGTGGAGTAAGTGGGTCGCAGCCGTTTCGCTGCTGGCGGCGAAGTGGGCGAAAGGGAACCGCTGCCTGAGAAAGCCGATGTCGCCGTAGCCGTTACGGTCGATTTGGTCTTGCGCTGCTGATGCAGATGCTGCTTGTAAACGCTGCTCAATGAGGAATATGTGCCAGCTGCCAGACTGCTGCCCGGCGGCAGGCACATGTGACTGGCGAATTGGGAGGCGTGGCGGCGACGCATGCGCGAGCTGCCCAGGCAACGGGGCACCGACTTGAAGTGCTCCGAGTGCTCCATTAGAAACTTTTCGATGCGTGCCTTAATCGCCAGATTTAGTATCGCTTTGCGCTGTGAGGTGTATTCGAGGCCCGTGAACGGATCGGATGGCAGGCGACCCCACTTGGCCTCCTCCTCCGCGTGCTTATCTATGGTAGACTGGTCGACAACCTTGCCAGATGGCAGCACCGTGGGAAATGTCTAAATATAAAGAAACGTTGCTTGCCATCAGCTAGGATAGGAGAATTAGGATTAATCAGGCTACGCACCATTAGCTCCCAAGTGATGGAGTCAAGAAACTCCTCGGGTATCTCCAGTGAGGACTGTTCGCGCAGCTCGGGAATGTGACGCGAGGGCGAACGTTGGCCCGCCTGCTGCTGCTGGGCCTGATCCCTCAGGCCGTACGGATCACTTATCTCGCTCCAAATTGTCTTCATTAACTCGCGATCCGCTTTGTCCAGGCTGCGTGCGGGCAGACCCCACATTTGTATTTTGCGCAGCACCGGCGGACAACGTTCCGTTGCCCGTATGACAATCTTTACGCTGTTTGTGGTGCCCAGGATTTTGTGGGCCGTCTTAAAGAAGAACACTTTCTCGCTGTGCTGTTGGGCGGCGGCGGCACTGCTACGTGAATTGTAATCGCTCTGGTAGCAGAAAGTGACCGAATCCATACCCTTGGGTAGGTCACGCACATAGGCGACACGTTCCCAGATGCCATCGTATTTGCCGTGGACCTCGAAGCCCGTGGAGCGCAGGGCACCGGAACTGGGCCACAGTTTGATCACCTTCAAATCGATGGCCTTGGGAAAGTCAAAGACAATCTCAACGGGTGGCTTGCAGACGGCAAAGCACATAAAACCACGCTCCACCTGCTCGGCATCGTCCGCAATGAGATTGGCAGCCGTGTAGCCATCCTCGCAGACGGCATCACATTCCACAGACGGCTTGAGTTTCGGATTGAGAAAGTTGATTAGACTGCTCATTGAATTTATGCGGTTTGGTTTTTTTTTTTTTTTGATCTGTTGTTTTCCTGTCTGCCCGTATCCGGTCCGCGTTCTCTTCCTCTCTCTCTCTCTCTTTCTGTCGCTGTCTCTGCTGTTGTTCGTCTATTTGGTCACGCGGCGTTGCCGTTGCGTCTGATTTTTGCCCCACCTGCTCTGATTTTGATTTTTTTCTTTGCTGATTTGCACAGAAAATGGCGTCACTGCTGGGCTCCTGTGTTTGCTGCTATCGTCGTTTACAATTATTACTCACGCTTCTCATGTACGCGAGCACACACACACACGCGTAACAAATGTTTATATTTTTATATATATTGAATATCAACGCACTGATATTATTATGTGTATAGTTTTATTGTATTTTTCCCCAACAATCCTTGATTTTTTCCAGATATTCTTTGCTCTTTTTCCTCTCGTGTTTTAATGGGTAATAACTCAGCTGTTTAGAATTATGATGCCAGCTGCATTAAGCTAGGGTTGCCATACAAACGCATAGATACACTAGAGGAATTGTAGTATTTTTTTTATTAAATATAGTTATAGCCGTTTGTGTTTCTTGTTGGTATTGAAATGCGAGTTTTAACAAATCGAAATTTAACACCTAACAAGATTCAAAACATAATAAAACTACGTTTGTCGTAATTTATATTGTGAGTTCTCAAATTACTCAGTGTTAGTTTTGAGCAAGACTATCGATAGGTATACATAAACCGATTGACACAAAAAAGCTATCGAAAATGAGCGCATTTGTGGATTTTGAAAAAATGTTCGCTGCTTTTGGATAAGTTTGTTGTAAATTTAGAAATCTTTTGTGTATTATAGATATATTTGATGACTCACATGACTGAATGAAATCGGTATTTAAACTGCTCGCTGTTTATTAATTATTTCTCTCAACTTAATAACGCACGACGACTGCTCGACAACAACTGATTATTTTATACTTATGAACGACTGCCTTTGCTGACTGTCAACGCCTGCTTAGTCTGCCAATTCTTAGCAATTCCAACTGACTTCAATGAAGTCAGGAGTAGGGCTTTCATTCATTTTACATAGATATATGCAAGTTGAAGGGCAATGGACGTAATGGGCTGCAGATGACACTCACAGTTAATTTCTTCAGTATTTCCTTAGTTGGCAAACAGTCTAGAGCATCAAGGAAATCGTTCTTATGTTTTTATATAATGCTCCTATGTTTGCTATCGTAGCTTTCAATTACTCACGTTTCTCGTCTATACACACAAATACAAAACGCAGCAAATTCGCCGTATTGCTTCGAAATAACAAATCGCAGATATTAACAAGAAAACACAATAAGTATATGTATAAGCAAACTGTATGGAACAAGCTGCTGATTATGCTATCCATCCCTATCAGCCACATCAGATTACCACAATTTTATTCAATGGGTGGCTAAAGATAAGCTGCCGTTTATGGTCTTTAGAAATCAATAAATTGCACTCCCGATGGGGCACGCGATTCAGTGGATCAGCAAATGCCATGAAGTGCTTGCTGGTATTGTTGTGCGGAGCTATTGCCGTATCCGCGGTGCAACTACCCCCTACTGTCCCCGTGGACTTTAACTTGGAAGACAAGGTGCTGTCCGACATTGCCGACGATGTCGCTAACCGTCTAGAGCAGGAATACTACACATTTTTGAAAACAGGAGTCGAGACTCCGGCGTTTAAGCAACTCACCACCCAGCTGGCAAATGCGCATACCAAAAAGGACATTTTCACTAAGGATCTGACGGAATTGGAGACGCGTGATAGCTTTGTGGTTTGCACTCTCTGTCGCTCCATTATGAGAGTTTTTATGCGCACCATTCGGGATGAGGATGGAGAGCTACATGGCGAGAACAGTGGTGCAATAATGAAGAAAATTGCAATGGATGTGTGTCGACGATTGAATCTGCAGACGGAGGAGGTATGCGAGGGTCTGATCGACGCAGAGCTTCCAACTGTGGATTATATAATGCGCAACTCGGAAATGGATTCTCAGAGCTTTTGTTCGCTCTTCCTGACTTTTAATTTCTGCAACACGGGTTCCAATCCCGACTACAACTGGTCCCTAAAAATCGACGACAAAGTCGAAGCTCCAACCAGCTCTAAGGGGGATACACCGCGTCAGAGTGAGAGTGATATCAAGATATGCCAGTTCTCGGACATCCATCACGATCCGCTGTACGAGCCAGGCAGCCTTGCCACCTGTGATGAGCCCATGTGCTGCCAACGTCAGAAAAGCAGCACGGAAGGCACACCTAATGCAGCGGGCTACTGGGGCGACTATAGAGATTGCGATTTACCCTGGCACACACTTGAGTCGGCGCTGAATCATGCAGTTAAAACGGAGAAATGCACCTATATCTATCAGACGGGTGATGTGGTTGATCACATGGTCTGGGCCACGTCTATAGAGAAAAATACGGGGGTGCTGAGTAAGGTTAGCGGTCAGATTGATAAGGTGTTCAATGTGCCCGTCTATCCGTGCATTGGCAATCATGAACCACATCCACTCAATCTGTAAGTAGTCCTTAAACCACAGAACTATCTTTTTTATTTGTTTTTTATTTATTCGTTATTTTGCTTATTTTAACCTTTAACAGGTTCAGCCCCGAAGGAGTGCCTAATGAAGTAAGCACCAAGTGGCTGTATGAGCACTTGTACGAAGACTGGTCTAAGTGGCTGCCCAAGGAGACCAAGGAGACTATACTGAAGGGTGGTTACTATACAGTGTCCCCTCAGAAGGGTTTCCGCATTATTGCCATAAACGGCAATGATTGCTATACGGATAACTTCTGGCTGTATCACAGTGGGACCGATAAAATTCCACAATTGGAATGGTTCCACGATACGCTCCTCGCCGCCGAGAAAAATGGTGAGCATGTCCATGTGCTCAACCACATTCCTTCGGGTCATGGCACCTGCTGGGCGGTGTGGGCTCGAGAGTACAATCGATGCATTACCCGTTTCCATAAGACAATTTCCGGCATCTTTAACGGACACTCGCACAAGGATGAGTTAAAGGTGCACTATTCCAACGAGGGTCATGCCATATCAGTTGCTTGGAATGGCGGTGCGGTGACGCCAGCCAGCTACAAGAACCCAAATTATAAGGTATATGATGTGAACTCCGAGACCTTCGACGTGACCAACCATCGCACCTACATCTTCCACTTGAACGAGGCTAACAATAAACCCACGGAAGAGCCCAATTGGTTCCTGGAGTACGAGTTCACCAAGGAGTTCACCGAGGACTTGAGTCCCGCGGGCATTGACAAATTGTTGGATAAGTTCGCAGAAAATCCAGATCTAATGCGCAAGGTAAATAATAACCTTGCTACTCCTATATTGAACCTTTGCAATTTTATGGAAATTGTTTATAAATGTTAACAATCTGTAGAGACAGGCAAGTTTCTTTATTTTGGTTTTCCTCAATCGAATGTATTCTGATTTTTTGAGTACCTTTACTACTCCCGTATTGACCCTAAAATTACTTTATTTTTTTTTTAAAGTACTGGCGTTTTAAGGTCACGACTGCTGAGCCACAGATTACTGCTGGCTGTGATCGCTTCTGTCTGGCCGATACGCTCTGCGTCGCAGCTATAGCGGTGAACAATCAGCGGGAACGTTGCGAGGAGCTCATGGAACGACTCTATACATCCGTAAGTTGATGAATCCAATTATATATCCAATGAGCTAAACAACTCTATGATTCTCCACAGTTGGACAACGAGGAGGACGACGACGGATCTGCTGCTGCGCTTAGCATTTTGAGCCTCACCTCGCTGCTGGCAGTGGTGTTCACCATGAGAATTGGCTTCTAAAGACTTGTTTAATCTGTAAACTAATAATAATAAGTTATATAATCGCAAATTCCATTTTTGTTCTTTGATATCATGATCAACATTGAGTGCAAAATCGAAAATATACTTACAGTTTGTCGATTTGTTTAATCTGTTATTTTTAACCACTTATCGCTGCTGGTGTCCGGGCCATGAAAACCAAATGGTAGCTGATTAGGCTTAGCATCATATTATCGTTTATTAACAATAGTCCAAACTAATACAACTTGGGTCACATGTGTCACATTCTTTTATGGTTCCAAATGAAATTAATTATGTATATATATATTTATTCATTTATATTATTGCTAATCGGGTAGTGTTCTTTTTGCATGGTTGAAAGAAAATTAAGTTTTCTAAATTCCTGACTATCATTTCTTTATAACTAAAGCTTTTTTTATCATCTACCATAAAATCTATTTTGTTATTATTTTATATTTTTTTGTACATAAATATGAGTGGATAACATTGGGAATCATTAGTTTCAGCCGCTTCGGCTTCCAGCGATGAACTTTCAGTTGAACATTTTGCTGCTGGAGGTGGCTTCATTGCTGACGAGTCTCCAGGCAACAAGTTTTCTATTAATTCTCTCTGATACGCTGGGAATTTTGGAATACAGCTTTCAAGAAGAATATAGCAAAAACAATAGTTTTACGTTAATCGAACAATGGACACATATTACTGCGTTTGTTATCGTCATTTCTAATTATGCTTACAAACACAGCCACATCAGATTACCACAATTTTATTCAATGGGTGGCTAAAGATAAGCTGCCGTTTATGGTCTTTAGAAATCAATAAATTGCACTCCCGATGGGGCACGCGATTCAGTGGATCAGCAAATGCCATGAAGTGCTTGCTGGTATTGTTGTGCGGAGCTATTGCCGTATCCGCGGTGCAACTACCCCCTACTGTCCCCGTGGACTTTAACTTGGAAGACAAGGTGCTGTCCGACATTGCCGACGATGTCGCTAACCGTCTAGAGCAGGAATACTACACATTTTTGAAAACAGGAGTCGAGACTCCGGCGTTTAAGCAACTCACCACCCAGCTGGCAAATGCGCATACCAAAAAGGACATTTTCACTAAGGATCTGACGGAATTGGAGACGCGTGATAGCTTTGTGGTTTGCACTCTATGTCGCTCCATTATGAGAGTTTTTATGCGCACCATTCGGGATGAGGATGGAGAGCTACATGGCGAGAACAGTGGTGCAATAATGAAGAAAATTGCAATGGATGTGTGTCGACGATTGAATCTGCAGACGGAGGAGGTATGCGAGGGTCTGATCGACGCAGAGCTTCCAACTGTGGATTATATAATGCGCAACTCGGAAATGGATTCTCAGAGCTTTTGTTCGCTCTTCCTGACTTTTAATTTCTGCAACACGGGTTCCAATCCCGACTACAACTGGTCCCTAAAAATCGACGACAAGGTCGAAGCTCCAACCAGTTCTAAGGGGGATACACCGCGTCAGAGTGAGAGTGATATCAAGATATGCCAGTTCTCGGACATCCATCACGATCCGCTGTACGAGCCAGGCAGCCTTGCCACCTGTGATGAGCCCATGTGCTGCCAACGCCAGAAAAGCAGCACGGAAGGTACACCTAATGCAGCGGGCTACTGGGGCGACTATAGAGATTGCGATTTACCCTGGCACACACTTGAGTCGGCGCTGAATCATGCAGTTAAAACGGAGAAATGCACCTATATCTATCAGACGGGTGATGTGGTTGATCACATGGTCTGGGCCACGTCTATAGAGAAAAATACGGGGGTGCTGAGTAAGGTTAGCGGTCAGATTGATAAGGTGTTCAATGTGCCCGTCTATCCGTGCATTGGCAATCATGAACCACATCCACTCAATCTGTAAGGAGTCCTTAAACCACATAACTATCTATTTTATTTTATTTATTCGTTATTTTGCTTATTTTAACCTTTAAAGGTTCAGCCCCGAAGGAGTGCCTAATGAAGTAAGCACCAAGTGGCTGTATGAGCACTTGTACGAAGACTGGTCTAAGTGGCTGCCCAAGGAGACCAAGGAGACTATACTGAAGGGTGGTTACTATACAGTGTCCCCTCAGAAGGGTTTCCGCATTATTGCCCTAAACGGCAATGATTGCTATACGGATAACTACTGGCTGTATTACAGTGGGACCGATAAAATTCCACAATTGGAGTGGTTCCACGATACGCTCCTCGCCGCCGAGAAAAATGGTGAGCATGTCCATGTGCTCAACCACATTCCTTCGGGTCATGGCACCTGCTGGGCGGTGTGGGCTCGAGAGTACAATCGATGCATTACCCGTTTCCATAAGACAATTTCCGGCATCTTTAACGGACACTCGCACAAGGATGAGCTGGTGGTACATTATTCCGACGAGGGTCATGCGGCTTCAGTTGCTTGGAATGGCGGTGCCCTGACCACCTTCAGCTTCAAGAACCCAAATTACAGGGTATATGATGTTAATTCCGAGACCTTCGACGTGACCAACCATCGCACCTACATCTTCCACTTGAACGAGGCTAACAATAAACCCACGGAAGAGCCCAATTGGTTCCTGGAGTACGAGTTCACCAAGGAGTTCACCGAGGACTTGAGTCCCGCGGGCATTGACAAATTGTTGGATAAGTTCGCAGAAAATCCAGATCTAATGCGCAAGGTAAATAATAACCATACTACTCCAATTGTTGGTATATTTTAAAACTGTATATAAAAAGGTAAATTTCTTTCTTTGAATTTTCCTTAATCGAATGTATTCCCTAGTTACCCTTTCATTACCTCCTTTTTTTCAGTACTGGCGCTATAAGGTCACCACTGCGGACCCACAGGTTACTGGTGGTTGTGATCGCAATTGTCTGGCCGGTTCTCTCTGCGCCGCAGCTGTTTCAGTGAATAATAAGCGGGAGCGTTGCGAGGAGCTTAGGCAGAAACTCTTTGTAGCCGTAAGTTGATGGATCCAGTTATATATCCAATAATCAAATCGACTCTATGATTCTCCACAGTTGGACAACGAGGAGGACGACGACGATTCTGCTGCTGCGCTTAGCATTTTGAGCTTCACTTCGCTGCTGGCAGTGGTATTCACCATGAGAATTGGCTTCTAAAGACTTGTTTAATCTGTAAACTAATAATAATAAGTTATATAATCGCACATTTCATTTTTGTTCTTTGATATCATGATCACGATTAATTGCAAAATCGAAAATATACTTACAATTTGTCGATTTGTTTAATCTGATGTTTTTAATCACTTATCGCTTGTAAGTGTCCGGGCCATGAAAACCAAATGGTAGCTGATTAGGCTAGGTAACATATTAAATTTTATAAACAATTAGGCAAAGCCTAATTGCCATAAAATCGGTGTGTCAAACCGGAACAGTTCTGTATTCGGTCACGCATTGGTAACGGTAGAGCATAATACAAAAGGTTGGCAAGCCAAGCGAGAGTGTTCCAATGGAGGCAAGGGAATGCTATCCTCAGCGTGCCTAGAATAGACGGTTTTTAAGCTTATACCTTGAACCGATTAAAAATTGCAAGAGAGAGCCTTCAAAATAATAATAATATAACAGTTAGTGTATCAGCTTTAACACAAGACCATTCATATTTACTTAATTAACGGGGTCGATTATTATTTTCCGGTGCAAAGTTTTGGTTTCGATACGGTCTTATTGCAGCAAATAATATTAGATCCGCAATTTATGTTTTGCAAAAAAATTGCCAAATTAGTTTCTAATATCGGATTTCGATTCTACATTTCAACGATTGTTGCGTTTGCAACCTATTTACATATATTTCTAATCTGGTGCTCTTCAATATGGTTGTCTTATTGTTGGTAAATGCTTATGTCATTGTTAAAAGACAATTAAGTTTTTTAAATTATTGACTTCTACTTGCTTTAGGTTTAGATACCACACATTTTCTTTTTATCAATTACCATAAAAATCTCTTTTATAATTGTTTTATTGGTGACATATCATTTAGAGCTTTTCGATAGCCTGGTGATCGATAAGAGTTTTGTTCTTTCTATAAATATGACTGGTTGCCAGTGGGATTCTTTAGTTTTAAACGTTTCGCCATCCAGCCATGAACTTTCAGTGGAACATTTTGCTGTTGGGCGTAGTTTTCTTACTGGCCAGTGTCCGGGCAAGCAGTTTGCCCGGAGTACCGAGTAGCTTCACCAGTGAGGAGAGACTCACCTCAGCCATTTCAGGTAGGGCGGACTTGAATTTCCTAACAGCTGCTTATCGCACGAAAAATCGAAAGTACAGAGTACACAAGTCAAGATAATCTTTTCTATAAACAGCCAGCGTTGCGGATGAGATTAGCCAAGAGATGGTGAAGTATCTGAAAACGGGCGTAGAATCAGCAAGATTACAGCAATTGGGCGCTGAATTGCGCACGTCTCACAGCAAGAAGGATATTTTTACCGAGCCACTGGTGGATCTGAGTGCAGCTGATCAGTTTTTTACGTGTACAATCTGCCGTGCCACAGTCAATGTATTCGTGCGTACCCTTACGGGACCCGATGGCGAACTCACTGGACCGAATCGGGATCAGAATGCCAAGAAGACGATGCTTACCTTTTGTGACTATTTCAACATACAGACACAGGAAGTCTGCTCCGGTCTATTCGATCTGAACTGGCCCATTTTCGATTACATCTTCAATGAGACGATTGCTGAGTCGAAAAGCGTTTGTGGCATGCTACCCATCAAGATATGCCAGGCGGATCAGTCGGAGTACATCGTTAATTTGGAAATTGTCGGTGATATGCCCACCGAATCCAAGTCTGGAACGCCCGACCGCAGCGACAAGGATTTCAATGTTCTTCATCTAACCGACATCCACTATGATCCGGAGTACAAGAGCGGCGGTTTGGCGGACTGTGATGAGGGCATGTGCTGTCGGGATCCACTCCCCACCAATGCCGAGTCAGATGGAGCAGGATATTGGAGTGACTATAGGAATTGCGACACACCCAGGTACCTGATCGTTAACGCCTTCGAGCATATAAGTAAGACGCACAAGCTAGATTGGATTTACCACACGGGCGATGTGCCGCCACATAATGTCTGGTCCACCACGAGGAAGGGCAATATGGATATGCTGACGGAGATCGATGCCCTTCTTACTGAGCACTTCCCCAGCATTCCAGTCTATCCCTGTCTGGGCAATCACGAGCCACATCCAGCGAATGTGTAAGTAAACTCACTTATCTTATTTTTATTTTATTATTGAGATTATCTTAAATTATGTTATCGCTGATACGCTGGGATTATAGACTAACTTATAGCGAACACTGGTTAAAGTAAGAACTTAACACAATTTAAAAATCATTGAAAATTATATAAATGAAAAAAAGGAGTGTTAATGAAAACTATTTTTAAATCAGCTTCAAATTCAAAAGTTTTACTTAAAATTGTAAGTATTTTAAAGATTTGAATTTAATTAAATTTATACAAATATTTAAGGATTCTAGTGAATATTAAAAAAATAAAATTAGTTAATTTAGCAAAGTATGGGTAAGTGATTAAATTAATTCCTTGAATATTACAAACCTTTCAAGTATGCATAATTACTGAAATAAGTTTTACGTTAAGCCCTCATTTCAAATACTTTTCCAACATATTTTACTCAGATTTGGCAATGAAAATATACCAGATAATCTCCGTGTTGATTGGCTCTATGGGCACGTGTGGAGCCTGTGGTCCAAGTGGCTGCCCAAGGAAGCTGAAACTACCATACGCCGCGGTGGTTATTACACCCTTTCGCCCCGTGAAGGCCATCGGATCATTGCTTTGAACAGCATGGACTGTTATCTGTTCAATTGGTGGCTCTTGTACGATGGTTCTATTGTGCTGGAACAGCTGCAGTGGTTCCACGACACACTACTCGCTGCCGAGAAGAGTGGCGAACATGTCCATATATTGACCCACATCCCATCGGGCGATTCCGACTGCTGGACGGAATGGTCCCGAGAATATAATCGCATTGTGGCTCGCTTCAGCAAGGTGATCACGGGCATCTTTAATGGACACACGCACAAGGATGAGATGAATGTGCATTATACGGAAACAAATTTGGCCGCGGCCGTCTCCTGGAATGGCGGCAGTCTGACCAGTTACTCCTACAAGAATCCTAACTATCGTGTATACGAGCTGCATCCGGAGACGTTGCAGGTGCTTGAGCATCAGACTTGGACATTCAACCTAACCGAGGCCAATCTGAATTCAAATGTGTCGCCCAATTGGTACAAGGAGTACGAGTTCCGGCAAGAGTTCACCACCGACACAAGTCCCGACGGCATCGACAAGCTGCTCGAGAAAATGGCCAAGGAACCGAATATCTTGCGCAAATTCTGGCGTTACAAGTTCACCAGTGCGGATCCCAAACTGGACGTCGGCTGCTCTGATAGCTGCTTGAGCACCACCATCTGCCGCCTCGCAACCAGCAATTACCAGGATAAGCAACGCTGTCGCGAACTCCAAGCCATACTTAAGTTGAGTGTGAGTACCGATAATTGTTTGATGTCCCCTTTTAGCCTTTTTATTTTACCCGTTTTATATTTTTACCCATTGTTGCAGCTTGAGAACGAGAATAAGGACGATGGTGCAGCCACATTGATGCCTTACAGCGTCACCACATTGATGGGTTTACTGTGTCTGCTTCGCTTTTGGCTTTAATTGCAATTGAGTCGTCCACCGTTAATCCTTGAACAATGTCATCATGCATGGCTTATCTTGGTTGGCTGTGTCGCTCAATGATTATAGTTGGCTTATTTATAGCATATCGTTATTAATTAGTTCGATTAGCAACTGCGTCCATAAATTGCGCCATAAAAACACGTCCAATAATCGACGCGAATAAAGACCCCTAATGAAAACGAAACGGCGAGCAAAACTTTGTAGTTTTGAAACATTCAGAATTTTTTCTTTTTGTTTTTGTTTTTGATATACACACATATAATTACATAAAATTTGTTTTTCTTTTCATTTTTTTCGATTTTTTTTTTTTTGGTTTTTGCTTTGCTATTTAGTTTGTTGGCATGTGAATACTTTGTGCTTGGATTTGATTAAGCGCTACATTAGAATCCAAGGTTGAAATGGGGTTGGGGTTTGCTTTTGCTCTCTTTGACCTTTGTACATACACACATATACATATCCAAACCACATACTTATATTTACAAACGTGAAATTGTAATCCTTGTGCCGGCCTCGTCCCTGATCTACCATCGTTATGTTTGCTTTTCTTTTGTTATTATTTACTTGTTAGTGTTAGTGTTGTTGTTGTTGTTTATTTTTTTCATTTTGCTCACTTAAAGCGCGCACATCAGCGTGGCAATGTCGAAATCATGCTCATCGGCCTTGCGTATGATGACGGTTGCCTGATTCTGATAACGTCCGGTGGACAACAGACGCACACTGGTCACGCCACAGAAAACGGCCTGCTCGGGTCCAAGTTCGTTGGTGGCGCCACAGACGGCACTTGCCATTTCCATGCCAGTGGTATCCAATCCAGCCGAGCCGCCAATCTCCAAACGATCTTCGAATAGATGACACTAAGAGCAATGTGACCAGCAGCAGGGTCAGTGCAAATCTCAATATGCGCGCACAATTCACAAATACTCACATCATAATTGACCTTATCCTGGGCACGCACACTCTTGCTACCAATGCGTATGGAACCCAGGGAGACGGCAGCCGGAAAGAGTGCGGAGAGCGTACAGTTGCGAGCATGTCCAAAATTGGACATCTTGTAAACGGCGGCGCTATCCTGGACAAGTATATTGCAGGCTAACAGCGAAAGGAATATAAACAACCGTAGTGAATAATTAAAGTCTAAATTCGTTAACTAAACAAATGATGTGAAAAAATTAACACTGTTTAATAAAGATGAAATCTAAAAATTTAAGAAAACAAATGTAAATACTGATTATAAATAATTGTTTGATTTATCACTGATACTTAAGCTTGGTCATAATCAATGTTATAAGTAATGATTATTTTATAACCCATTGATTGTGCCATAATCTATAATCATTGTTGATCGGCATTGGCAATAGAGTTTTCATGTCCGTCTGTACGTACATCGGAACTAGAAACTTCGAAATTTCGTTTGAAACTGCTCTTATCCGAAGCATTGATTAAAGTTAGTTTGATTTTGAAACTTACGCTGGGTAATCTTGTGGAAACGCACATTGGCCACAAAGGAGCCACGTGTGGGGATGCGATACTGCAGCAGTGCAGCATTCTGGCTGGAGCGAAAGAATTTCTTATTGCTGTAGCGTGGCCTGGAATGAGTATTGATTGTTTTCGCTATACACAGTCAAAGCTTGTAGTCAGGGGAAATAGCTACCACTGCTTGTTGTTGTTGCAGAACTCATAGACGCGATCCTCGAGCACGCGATGATGATCCTTCAGACCCGGAAAGTACTCACCATTCAGTTCCCAGCCATCAACAAACTGCACAAAGACATAAATATTTTCAACGCATAAGCTGTGTTTGTGTAGGTGGAAGCAATTTGCTTGATGCCTGAAATATTTACCGCCATTAGACCGCCCGACTCACAATTGACGTCATAGTGTTTCATGGTTATTTCCACAATTGTGTCTGGTTCGCCAATCACATACAAACCACAAACTGTGTCTGCTCCACCTTCAGCAGCCACAGCAGCAGCGGCAGCAGCTGTCTCCAGCTCATCACCGGCAACCGCTGCCATCTCCAGCAGTGATGCATCTCCGCGCAAATTGAGCGCCGCCAGTGGTGCTGTTGGTGCTGACACCGACTTCTTGAAGATGTAATCACCTGGCTCCGAAGCCACATGCATGCAATCTGTAATAATATAACAAGAACTCTTAGCTGCAATGCCTGCTAGCCATACGAATCAAAATTGGCCAGCTGCACAAATGGCAATAACCAAAGGCAATAGCTAATAGTGTATGTGGGCTAATTGAAAGTAATTTGGCAAAATGCACATGCAAATTGTAGCCACGTTTTGACTGCCGTTTAGCAAATTAATTTATCTTACACAGACTTTGAGACTGTCCAGCTGATGCCACTTAATGCCTGAGCCATTGTTATGGCTACAGTGACCTGATTTATGGAGCGGATTATTAGCTGGATTTTGGTAACCCACACAAACCGACGCACACACACACACGCGCAGAAAAACACACACATGAAAATCCAATCGCACGTTTAGTCAGCTCACTGGTAGCATTTTATGACCCTTATTCCTGGCCAAAAACAATTAAACTGTTGTCTGAATTTTTTGCATGCTTGTCACACACGCAACTGTTGATTGTATGCGTCGTGTGTGTGTGTGTGTGTGGGTGTGTTTTGGTGTGAGTGTGGGTGTAGTCTGAGTGTAGTTTTTATGTGTAACTAATGGAATACTCATAAATTCTCTTACTACGCAAACAGTACTCGTATTTGTATACCCTAGCAAAGGGTGTACAATGTAGGGTATTAATAATGAAACAGAATGTACAAATTTTCAGTGGCTGAAGTTAACATACCTATTTCTTATCTAGAGAAAATAGAATTTAATTTGAAACTTTAAATTTAATTACAATTTTTATTTATTTTTTATTCCTTTTTATAAATGGTGTGCTGATTTTAGTCCATTTTAAATAAAAAAAGGTTAATTACGGTTCTTTAAGACTAATTTTATAGCTTTCACGAATCAAGGGTATTTACTCGTCGAGGTGTTTGCCAAACTGTGTATGGTTTTTGAGTGTGTGCGTGTGTTTGGTCTTGGACATTTGGCGCCTGATTGTTTATTATGCTACCAAATTGCATTAAATTGTCACAACTTGTTCCATTTAATAATTAATTCTAATGCGCTTAACACATAAATTAACATTCTGCATAATTGATAAATAACGATTCGAGTTGTATTAATAATAAATATTTATATGCATTATATATTTTATACATTTATTTATGCTAGTTGTTATTATTAATCTTGTTTTCAATCAAGAGAGCCCTGTGGCTTAACTTGATTTAAGCTCCAATGAATACATAAACATTCTAGGCTTTCACATTTTTGCACTACAAAATAAATTGAATAAATTGTTTCATAATTAAAGACTTAAGATGATGTCATCTGTGAATAAACTATCACGCAAAAATTTTGTCAGTTTCCTGGCACAAGCTTAAAAAAAACAGCAATTACAAATCAACACGATAAGCGGAAAAGCAAAATTTGCTGGTCCGCATTATCCATTACACAAGGATAATGAAGGCTAGAGGCATCTTGCGGTTGCCTTGCCAATTGCTGGCGCGTGGCCAATTTAGTTTGATATTTTTAGATGCGCGCATCATCTGAATTTACATATAGTTTCCGCTTGTGAGCATAATATCAACACAGGAATCATTAAATATTTGCAAACTTAGAATCGCAATATGAATTTAATGGCTAATCATGTGACCAATGATTCGGGTTTCCTGTTTAATGGTTATTCTGCAAAATAAATTGAGTCAAGTGCAATTCTCTGAAATTTGCTTGCATCGCATGGTTAACCAATTTTGGATCCTTTTGAATAAATCACACATACGTCATGTGGCTTAAGTGCTTACAAGGAAAATACTTGACAACATGTGGGGAAAAGCAATTTAAAAGACAATTTAGTCAAACTGAAAATATTTTGTAAGCCATACACTAGAAAAAATGCGAACCGAACTTGAAACTTTGTTTTAAGATATACAAAAAAAATTATATATACATATATATTATTATATATTTATTTATGGGAGGTATTTATGTTTAAACTTTGAACTCAAATGATTTCTTTTGTTCTAGAAACTTTAAATTAAAATATATGACTTATTTTTGCGGTTTACATCAATTGGACTACTGCTAAATAAAGGAAATGTGCTTTGATTTGAAATAAAAAATGCAAACAAAGAAGAAAACTATAAAGTTATGTTCAGATCTTGAATTGTGCATAAGACTAAATCATACTTTAGGAGTTATTCAAGCTCGAACCTTGAAGGCATTCGTTCATTATAGAAACATCAATTTACAATCATTTATGGGAGAAATAAGTCTGGCTAAGGGTAAGTTAAGACATATTCAAAAAGAAATAATGTGATCTGTTTTAGAAACCAAAATTGATTGTAAAAGAGCTCCGCAAACTTCTTGACTCTGATACAAAGTTCTTCAATTTTTCTCTGTGTAAGCACTTTTGACGGCCGCCAAAGTGCATTTAACCCAAAGGCGGTTCACTAAAACTTTTACCTACCAATTTGTTAGCTCATATCCCTTACTTCGCAGTCCATTTCTCTCTCCCTTTCTCCCTCACTCCCTCTCCCCCTCTCTCTCTATCTCTCTCTTTCTCCTCTCCATCTCTTTCAAAGTGAGTGTGTTGTTGTCTTACCTGCGATTCTGTGCTCGTTGTAGGGCATTGCTGCGCCTGGGTAGAGCTCAAAAGAGCGCTTCACTGTGGGCCAAGCCTGCGAAAAGATTAAAAGTGTAGGATAAAAATAGCAAAAGCTGGCTTTTTCTTTCATTTTGTTTTTTAACTTTTGCCGGTGCTGTTTTTTAGGCGATATAGAGAAGATGCATTGAAAATAAACCAAAAATGTTGTTGACAAAGGCGATAAAATCAGCGGGCAACCGAGCTAATACTAGCTTTTCATCGAACCCAAAAAAAAAAAACATGAATTACGAGAAAAAGACGAAGTTGCGCTTTGTACTTGAGTCGAGAGCTAACAGCGGGCCGCATGTTGTTCACTTTGTGGGGGGGCGGTTGAACGGGGGCTGTCTGAGCTGCTAATATCGCACTTTAATCTCAATGCAGCTGCTGGGCAATTGCCAGTTTTAATTAAACCCCGTACCAATAGTTGAACAACAATTCAATAGCCACAATACACAATACACACTCGACACACAACTTGCAACTGGACTCAGCGCTCAGATTGGGCAGTCTAGAACACTTGAGTGATTGTGTGTCTTGAATTTTAAGCATGACTGAATTTTTCTTGAAAGGTCGAAACATTATAAATAGCAACAGTCAGCAGCCAAAATGATGTCGAGCGACTTATGAGAAGCATTACAAATACCCCGTACATATTCATATATAAAAAAAATATTTTGGCTTAAATATGTTTTTTGCCTTAAATTCGTTGTCAGCGTCAGCTATGAAATGTAAAAAAGAATATTTCATTTATAAAAAGAGGTCACCAGACAACAAACATATTTCTCTACATTTAAAACATACTTTAAACTTATTCTGTAGTTGTAAATGATTTTAAAAATGTGTCTAATACACAGAATATATGGAATGTTATAGGTCGTTGTCATAAGTCATTGTAGGCTCTCGACTAGAAAAATTGCTTTTATAATTTCTTTTTACTTAATTCAATTATTTTACTTTTTTTTTTTTTTTGGCGTCCTCTTTTGATTGGACACTAATTGAAATTGAAATTGGTACGAGCCTACAAGTCGGCAAAAACAAGAGAAAAAAAAGTTGCGTTAATATTGATAAATGAGAATTCGCATCTCCGAGCCCTCCTCGTCTGCTAGCAAAATAATTGTGTTTGCGGCTAAGTTTGGACAATTGTTTGCGCAACACTCGAAAAAAGCGGACGCGATTTTTGTCTATAACGAGCTGGGCTACCGAAAGGCGCCCTGTGCTTGTGAAACTGTCAATTAGTGGCGGCTTTGTCGGATTAACTTTAAGCTGCACCAAACTCTCTCACACACACAGACAGAACTACATATCGTTGATATGTCTTGGTGACGTCATCTATATTTGACGCAAACGAGCTCACTGAAAAGTCAATCGTTAGCCTGTTTAGCATTTCGCAGCATTCGTCAAAATTGATGACAGCCAGCAAGTAAATAATAAATATGATCCCTTCGAAAACACTCATCGCAAGTTGATTTGCATAATAATATTATTCGCTGGATGAGATTCGGTATGCTCCAGCTGCGTAAACTGTCAGGATGCTTTTATTCAAGTTAAAGGCATTCTAGTTGCTTTTGCTGGAGGCAGCTGGTCAGAGATATACTCATAAAAGAATTATTGGTTGTCAACGACGTCAATATTTCCATACCCTACACAAATACACACACACACAAACACACACTCATAAAGTGACACCCACACATACTTCCATGAGGGCATACAAAAGTTTTGACTCTTTTTTTACGGCTCACTTTAAAATGTTTTTTTTTTTTTTTGATATATGCACACAATTCTTGGTGCTGGCAAGGTCTCTTGCATATATTAATGATTTAACTTGTGTATTAAATCCAATTGGAATAATACATTGACACTTTAAGAGCACTTCCTCACAAGCTCCTGAAATGCTGCGTCAAACAAATCCAAACTTTCTAATTTTAATTGGGGAACTCTAATTAGATAAAAATTATGCTTGTCATGCAATCATGTTCAGCTCTACTGATGCAGAATATCTTAAATATTATGACTTAATTAAAATGCCACCAACGGCAGCAGGAAAAGCTCCAATAACAATAACAACAACAGCAACAACAACGTCGCACCTACACAAACTAAGTACGAAGCGGAAGTGCTTTAAAAGGTATTCGGAATCCTTTTCAAATATTTATTTTTCACCGGCAAAGCGCCAGATTTGCGCTAAGCTGTGAGTTTCTCCAAATATTCACCCGAAGTCTCCTGTAGTGAAAGTATATCATGACTTAATCATAAGACAGCTGTTAAAGTTTGGCCAAATATATGGCCAAATACCGACTGTGAAAGGGTTTTTGGCCAGCAACAGGCGACTGTCCTTATTGCCATAAAACCATTTTCTTTTTATTTGCCATTTGCGCGCTCATGAAATATTAAGCGCAATTTTGTTTGATTTTTTGCTCGATCTGTTTGAGAATATGCAGATTGATTCGCTGTCTGCGTTGGATTGTAGCTAATGCCTACAGGAAATTTATATTTGCATTTATAAAACCATGCTGGCTTAATTCTAAGATAAATATCATCTACATGATTTATGAGTAACAGCTTAATAATAATATTCCTAGAAAACAGAATGAATTGATAAATAGTACAATCAATTGTTGTATGATATATTAACATAATTTTTTAACTTTTATGTTGTTGAAGTTATTAATTTTTTAATTATTTCGCATTTATTTAGCAAGACTTTTCATTGAATGAGTTATTTTGATTTGAATAGATTAAATTAGATTATGTCTTTCTAATTTAAATAGAATATAATTAAATAAATTTCATTTATTGATTAATTCATTTGACTATTTAATGTAAATAATTATAAAGTCAATCTCATTAAGAATATGTAAAACTGCAACCGATATTCTACCAGAAAGTACCTTTTTATATATCAATGCAAAATGTTGCATATTAAAAAATTCATTTTTGATTACGCATACGCCTCGTTGGTCATCTGTGTTATTTACATGGGGGCAGTCAAATAAATTAAATTCATTTACGCAAAATGTTAATCAACTATAAACTGCAGCCGCAATATTGATAACAGCTCTTCAGGCCTGCAATTGCAAATGAAACCAAATTGCAGCCTTTTTTTAGTGACTGTTGGGGCAGGCTGCAAGGGGCTAATTACCGCAGATTGCCGCCGTAGGGAGCTTCATTAACATTATGCAATGTCTGTGGTGCAGCAAAAGAAAAAATGGTTAAGTGTCGGTTTTTCATATGCAAACAAATTTATTACTTTGCCGGAAATTAGCATAGCGTAGTATGCCACATGCCACCGACCTACAACGACTCCATCTTCCTCGAAATTTATTGAACATGTTGCAGCGGATATTATGCAAAATGCGCGTATTGCGCTTCATATTTCGCGTGGAGGCATCGAGTATTATTTTTATTTATTCTTTTTGGCATAAATTTGCTTGCCAAATGTAAACAGCTGCTTCAATATGAGACTAAGATGTTGAATTTATTGGCTTAAAGGGCAAATTCTGTTTTTTTTGGGCCCCGACACAACAGCTGACAAATTGCTGTCGATTAAAACTTTATGCCCTGCAAGTAACTTGTCCAAAAACATTGCTTTAATTCACTTTGCCTGGATGCCATGACAAATAAGCTGTAATTAACAAAGTTTGTTGAAATAAATGACTGTGATACGATCTATTCTATAAGGGCACCTACATTCATCCAGGTGTTGTAAATGTTGTTTACCAATTAGGGCGTCGACTGCACATCAAGTTGCCAACACTTTATTTTAATTGGCCATGTTCTTCATATGGGCCACATCAAATGCCACAGCCAGATGCAACATTGTTTGAGTTCTTGATAGAAGTCCAAGCATATCCAAATCCCCCCTCAAACCTTATGTTGCTTAACTGGCTGTTAAGAGCCAAAGTGTTTCTGATGCTGTTAACATGCGACATTAAGCGAGCATCAAGTGCGGCCAGACAGCATAGGGACCCAGAACTGGCTGCCTGACAGCAGCTCTAAGCAATTTCCGACTGGCTGGCTCGATGACTGACCAGCGTGACTACAATGGCAATCAACGTGGACGATTGCAGTTTGTCGGATGGGTGGTCATGGACTACAATCAAAGACCAGTCTTTGCAGTGCAACCAAGCGCACCCTGCCTGGTCTTTTCCTGTTCCTTGCTGCCTGCTTGTTGATTTTCTCCCTCAGTCACAATAGGCAGTCAAGTTTGATTTGCATTAACATAGCTAATTTACAGCTGAGCTAATTTATAGCTATTCTCAACTCAGTCGAGGAACATATTGTTATTTCAGGCAATCGGCTTTGCGACAACATAAACATTGGTTACGGGTTGAAAGCATGTTTAATGCGTTTCACTACCTGTAGATTGAACTCGTTTGAATAGTTTAGTTTAATATTTCAAATGGAGTTTCTTAAGAAATAAATTGTTAGCTTTATTTAACTGCTGAAATTGTGATTTGTTGAATGTAGACGCATCAAGAGGAAATTAAAATTGCTATCATCAAATGTGAAATGCATTGTGTGAGGAATTCTATACACTTATTCTTCCCCAAGGACGAGTTGTTGATTTGGCTATTGCAAAATTGTATAAATATGCTGCAGAATGAATCAGAGATATATGTATATGTATACATAATTATATTACCAAAAATTTTAAAACAGTTTAATTAAAAGTGAAACACGTTGTTTTGTAATGAGCTCATTTGCCAGTAAATTATTATTATTTTTAAATGATTTTTTTTATATATATATTTATTTATTTAATGTAGACTAAATGCGGTCCACTATTTTTTAATAACGGCTTTGAAGAAATAAGAATTTAAAATTCAAGTTACAATTGTAATTAAATACAATTAAAAGAGAGTATTTAAATTTAAAGTGGAAAAATAAAAATAAATAAGTAATTTAATAAATCTGGGGGTTAAAACATTTAAAATTGCCCAAATTAAAATCACAGCCTTAAACCAAATGAAGAGTCACTATTTGAAAAATGTTTTTTTTGTGTGAAAAAATCTACAAAAATTTAAAAATCGCAGTTTTAGAGCAGATAAAGATTCAGCCTCTTAGAGCGTATGTAAGAGGCTACATTTTTTTGCTGGAAAATCGGTCAATCCACAAATAAAAAAATAATGTAAAATTCCGCTTTACTATCCTGTCATCAATGAAAAGATTAACTAACAACACAATGAAAACATCTCAACAAGAGAAACAGAGGAGATTAGCTAAGGCTAAAATAAAATAATACTAATAACTTGCAGCTGCTGCCTGACCCAAATATGGATCTAATAACA
The DNA here is from genome assembly GCF_018153295.1 of Drosophila grimshawi. Classification (NCBI taxonomy): domain Eukaryota; kingdom Metazoa; phylum Arthropoda; class Insecta; order Diptera; family Drosophilidae; genus Drosophila; species Drosophila grimshawi. The sequence continues at coordinate 22,616,756 of NW_025063098.1, forward strand.
ATGACAACGCATGTGTAATAAAACATAAATTGATATCCAAGCAAAGAGTGCTTCTGATATTACAGTCAGAGCCCTCTAATCTTGCACACGGCCAAACTTTTACGTATAATTTGAGACTAATGAAAGCAATCTGATTGCCATGAATCAACTAACAAACACAAAAAAAAAAACATATCAAAGGTTTCAAAAAGTTTGCTCATAAAAGCGACAGAGTCGAGGCCTATCAATCGTCCTGCGGCGAATTCCGGACAAAGTCACAACGTCCCAAAATTAAATCAAAAGATTGAAAGATTAATTTGTGGCATTAATTCGTATCAAAAGTTAACCCCAACTTCAACTTGTTGATTGAAATTAAATTAAAAGCGTGTTCTTTGGCTCCTCCTCCTCCTGTAGACTTACCTGCACTCCCAGCACAATCATGGACAAGTAGAAATAAACGACAAGCTTCATTCCGGCGGTATTTGCGTATTTCGCTGTACTAAAGTGAGCCGTAAAATTGAGTTTTCGATGACAATTAAGCGACGGTCAAATTTCTAATTCTGTTTACGAGGGCGCCAATTTTTAAAATCGCAGGATACGTGCTGTGTCCGAATTGTTATTGTGTTTTGAAGATGCTCTCAATAAGGCCAGGACCTAAGCTGATTAAAAGGATTAGCGGCCACCGGATGGTGTCACGCAAACCAATAATTGACGACAACGGGACGAAGGACGGTCACGCAGTTCTTTGCACTTTGGAGTGCCACTGAAACTAAAACTGAATCTGAATGAAACTTGAACGCGTTTTGAATGACACAGAAACCGTTACACACGAGGATAAGGCTAAAGATAAAAGGATATTTCAAGTGAAGCGCTCCAGCAACGAATTGCAATGTACGACTTCCGTTCGCTGGCCCACGAGACGTCAAAGCTGCCGCACGACGACAGAATGTGAGTCCTTATCAGCGGCGCATTTCCTTTTATAGTCCTGCCTCGTGTCGCCATCCACCCCCTCCCACGACTATACAGACACCTACCCGACATCAGCCTTGTACTGCTTTTGGTCGGGTTCGTTGTCGTTTCCTTTTTGTTGTGGGAATGCAGTTCTGATGCCCAAAGGTTTAACTGCTGCTGCTTTAACTAAATAATATACTTCATTTAGTATTGCTTATGGACTAATTTAAAACATTTCGAATCGACAATATTTATTTGTTTTTAACGCACTTTTGCGTTGTGCGTTTTGCATTTGAAAAGTTAACCACTCTGTTGAAACTCAACATACTAAAAGCTTTGTGGTAAAGTTGCATAAAGCTTACAATTAGACTTGCCAACTTGCTGCCTTAAAGCTTCAGCGGCGCCATTTTAAATTATGAACAGCTTAAGAAGAAAACTACTTTTATTTGAACTAAGTCAAACTATAATTATTGACTGCATTTTCACTCGCTCTTCCTCTCCTTGTCTTTCTCCATCTCTCTTGTGTACACTACTTCAAGCCTATATCCAGTGAGGGCGCTAAGCCCAGGGGAATGGGCACATTGCGTGGCTGATTCAAGTCGCCGCGATCATAATAGCCACCCAGATGCTCCCCGGGCACATGATACAGTCCATAATGCAGACCCGTATTGGCCACCTGTCATCGGAGAAAAATATTGTCAATTATAGTCTTTTTAAGAGGCTCAAACTGCTGCGTTAACCAACCCGCTTGAGTCCATTGATGGATGCCAGCAGCAAGGCCATTTTGGCCAACAGCAATGCCTTGCCACTGACTATGGATAGCATTTGAAAGCCCATGGGCACAAGAACAGCACCCAGAGCTGTGACACCAAACATCATTGTGATAATCATGTTGAAGCGATGCCGACGCATTCGAGCACTGCCCACCGCATCCGCTCTGCTCTCTGCTGCATCTAAAGATTTACAAACAACAATTGAAAGACATGTATGCCAATATAGGAGGATCACCCACAGTTGCTCAGATAGCGATCGGTTAGCTTGGCCAGATTGATTTGTAGCGTGTGCGTGGTTAGCGCCTTGGCCAAGCTGACGGAGAGTCGATCGAACCATGTCAGATGCTGCAGATCCTTGCGATCCTCGCCAGCCTGTCGTGCCTCGCCATTCGTGTTATTTGGTGCGACAACCAGGTGAATGCCATCATATAGTGGTATCATATCCGCAGCCATGATGTCCTCGAAGATTTGCAGACTACGCGCTCGGAAACAAGACCACAAACCCCGGCCGGAACGGAAGCAATCGCGCAGCTGATGACGCAGCTGCCTCAGTTGTGTCGACCACGAAATTCGCGTATCCGTTCGAGTTGGCGTTGGGTGCCCATTGGGTACACTGCCTGCCACAAGTTGCAACAGCAGCAAGCAGACTGCCACCGGCAGGCAAACACTTCTCATCATTTTTACATGCATTCTGTGCAACGTTCGCGTCAACGCTTGAAATGAAACTGCAACTGTTTGAACGCTGAGCAGCTTTTTATGTGCAGCTTTTTATGTGCCCCAAGCCAATGGCCAATGGCATGGAAACCAATCATTAGAGACAGTGGAATTAAATGTGTAACGGTCAGCAATGGTTTGGCGGTCATGGTCAGCGGGCGCCAGTTGAGTGGGCGTGGCCAAGCCTTCGTAGCCCAATAAGCCACATTGTTGTCATAAAACTGTTGAATTCGAAACTGAATTTGTGTGTGACCTGGAAGACAGCTGCAAGCCAGCCTAGACATGAAATTTCCCTTGCAACGCACAATGCCACAAATGCCACATGCATATTCTAATCTAGATTGCAATCGTTAACTGTTTGCAGTTAGCCATGTTCAAGGCACACCATTAGACTGGCCAAGAGGCAGTCGCAAAACTTTCCAATTCGAACATTGCGAGAAAAGTTGTGACAAATTGTTGAACTACTCATGATGAATGAATTTTATGTCTATAATTTAGGCAGATGCGTATCTTCTTTATGTGTCTTGCTTTGATATACTAAAACAAATGAAATCAATTGAGTTGGTCTGTTTTTCGGGTGGAGATCGTCTAGAGAACTTTAGTTGCATAGCGATAATTATTAGGCTTATGCATCTTAAAAACAAAGAATCGATTTGTTTTTAGAAAAGTTTAAGATATTCAAATTGCTTTTCAATAATGTTGACTCCATTAGTCTTATTTTAAGAAATGATTTCGAATCACATGAAAAGAATGTCTTAAAATTAGAAAGGCATCTTTCCATTTTTCAGAAATGAAACACTCTGGAAATTATACATAATTTTTCTACATGGAATTATGAATAGAAAAACCATCGCTTTTAGGAAGACAACCTTTCGTTTTTAAAGTATACTTTCATCGTGAGAATATCTTATCAAAGTCTGTAGAAACAGTTGTTACAAATTTGAATCGATATAGATAAAGTGGCTTTTTAAATTGTTGTATATATTTTAATTGTATTCATTCGAATTTATTAGCTAAGAGGTAATTCATTGCATTTTTCCTTTATAACTGTTGAACAAATTCGGACTAAGATTAAAAGGTTTTTACGCTTAAATAGATCATTGAGTGCAAAAGTAGACTTTCAGTGAATTTCTTTGATTTGTTTTGTTTTGTTTTGACTTTATGCTAGGCATCTAGTTAAAAAAGTTTACAAAAAACAATTATAGTATCATCATCATATCATTTCATACAGGATCTCGTTTCTAGTGTAGGTAGATCAGTTGCTGTCAATTGTGTGCCATAAATGTCTGCAATATTACTATATATATATTTGTATATATATTTATGTATACAAGTTTATTACAATAAGTTGTTGGTAAGAAATGATTTCTTGATTAATCTAGAATAGACCAGATGCATTGAACAGTTTTCAGTATAGCTCGATTGATTGTTAGTGAGTGTTTTTAGCTCATCCTAGCAAAAACTAAACCTATAATCTATAACTGATCAAGATAGCTGATCTATAACAATTTCGACTGTTTGCCTATATAGCTATATATAAATATATATATCTATCTATGGCTACAACTGTACAACTTTAGACCTAACTCGCGCTATGCAGGCGATGGCGCCAATACAATCATGAACCGGTCGCTGTGCCAGCTGTGGCAGAAGCGGCGGCACCACGTCCAAAGCGAGGCAGGTACAATCCGAACTTTGACTCGATGCCCGTCAGTAGTGGCACAGCCGCATGGTAGCCACCAATGTGATCCGCATTGGGCTGCATTCGACTCAGTGTGCTATCCAGCGGTACTGCAAGATTGGTGCCATGTGATCCCTTCGGCTGATTGCCGCCAAAGTCAACGTAGAACAGACGCTGCAGCAGCTCGTAGGTCACCAAGGTGACACCAAACTGCGGCGACGAGCGGCAGACGCGAGCTGCAATACAAAATTAAGGATTACGATAGACTCAAGACATTTTCAATCATTTCAAATATCAAAACTCACCGGCAGTGCCCTTCCAGAAGGCACGTGGCCCCTCCTCGGCCATGATCTTCTTGGTGGCATCCCAGACGCCCGTGTAGGTGGTTTGGCCCGTGCGTGCGGCGACCTGGAGTCGCGTCTTGATCACATCGGCGGGCGTGACCAGCGAGGCAGCGGGGACGCCAGCAATGGCGCCAGCGGCGAGCAGAGATAGCGGATGATTGTAGCCATCCTTGTCGGCCAGCGCCGCTTTTGTGTGCGCATACGTTGGGAAATAGATCGCCGAGAAGTTCACGTCGCGCAACAGGCACGCCTTGGCCCCCTTGTATAGACCCAGGAAGCCAAGTTCGCGGACAACGGAGAGGGCACTTATCTTGGAACCGCCCGCTATCTCGCCGGCCACCTGCAGACGAATCTTGACAATCTCCAGCGGATTGGTAAATATCACCTGGGCAGCACCACCACAGGCGCCGGCAACCACCTCACCCCACACAGGAATATTGCCCCTTTTGTCGGTAAAATTGTCGCGCACAAAATCATTCACCGTCAGCTTGATGGCCTTCTCCGGTGCGACGCCCATCAGCTGGGGCAGCAGGCCGCGATAGAGACCCAAGACGCCCTCGTGCCGGATTACCTGGTTGACAATGTAAGTGGTTTATTATTAATGCAAATGTAAATTACACTATGCAATGTTTGTCGCCCTAAAACTATAACTTTTATCAGATTTTTTAAGTTACGAGTTTTTTTTAATATTACATTTTGATTAGAATGTTTATTAGGTGAAATTAAATTTATATTCGATCGCAATTCAATTTTCATAACCTTAGAACATTTTGATTTAATTCAAATTTGTAAACAAATAATTGATTATTTTACTTTACGATAATTATAATTTGATGAATTCCTACCTATAAAATTACTAAAACCCTTTGAGGAACCATTATTTAAATGATTATTATTGATTATTAATTTCAATGCGACAAATTACAACTGATATTAAATATACTGACTATTTATATATAAAAGATTTAATATACCTTCTTAAAACAGTCCCAGGAGTTTCTATACGCAATCTCACCAATCATGGAGCCAGTGCGTTGATTCTGCATGCGTGTCTTGACCAGATCAATGGGATAGACCACCGTGGCGCCAGTGGCTAAGAGATGCATCAAATATATTAAGTCTTCAAATGAAAAATCTATGGAGTATTTCACTTACCGCCCGCAAAGGAGGCCAGTGTAAAGCGATATACGGCTTCCAGCACCTGAATAACAGCTGAACGATCGTTGGGACTGTCAACAGCCTTGATCTCGGCAAGACGATGAGTGATATGCTTCGTGTAATGCTCGGGTGCAATGTTACTCAGATCGCCGTAGTCGATGCGGCTGTTGAAACAAACGTTTGATTTTCAGTGATTAGTTGCAGATTTTGCTTGCCAAGATTCTCACAGACTGCTGCATATCTAAAACGAAAACACACCGAAATGGTGATGCATGGCGATAGGGTATTTGCTTTTGGATCTTGTAAGGGGTGGGTTGGTGAGAAATGCCATGACTAAATAAGGACAACAACACTTGCCTAATCGGAGCAATCTTTTTGCGTTTCCACCAGCTTTAAATTATTTGATATATACATAAATATATACATTTAAATGTGTAATTATTTCAAAAATTTTGTATGCAATGTGGTTTTTTTTTTTAATTGGGGAGAAATAGAAAAAGAGAGAAAGAAAAGAAATAAAATTCTAAGAAGTTAATATACTCGGAGAGACAAGCACATGGATGTGAACTGTTTTTGTTTGTTTTGTTTTTGTTGTTGAGAATGCTGCCTTTAAATTAAATTATTCTACTTTCATTGCTGTAAACAGGGAGTGCTGAAGAGAGGGAAATAGAGAGAGGGAGTTGGGGAACTTACCCCGGTTGATTGACGGCGCCCGTCAATTGGAACAGAATGTCAATTTCCAGGGGGGTGATCTGACTCATTGTCTGTGCCGCGTAGAGCAGCTGATCCTTGGTGACCGTCTCGGTGCGATTGCCCTTGGTGGCATAGAGGTATACCTGCTTGATCAGCTCCATGTTGTTGAGCAGCGAGGTAAATGCAATGAAATACGGGAAGCTCACTTTGTGACCCTCAGTGACCTATGAAAGTTAAACGATACAATAATGTATTATATATAATAATGGAATTTATAGTGGTAAATCGGAACTTAGTTAGTCGATAAGTTCAAAGAGTAACTCTTTTTATCTTCTACTCCTCTTAGTTACCACTTAATACCACTTTCTATACACTTACCGCCACCAAATTATCCTTGACGTCGGCCGTGAGTAAATGCCGCTTAACCTTAACAATTATATCCTGAAAATCTAGGGGGGATATGAATCCAGTGCCAGCTGGATCTTTGCTACGGAATGCCTCCATTGCGTACTCCTCGTGAAAATCGTGCAGCAATTGCGTGAATTCAGCATAATTAATAAGCCGTTGCTTCTTCTGTGCGGGTTTGCATAGAGAGAGAGGAAGGGTATTAAATATGTTGCATATATATAAAAAGTGATTTTACTTACATCACCAAAGTAGCGTTTGATAAATGTGCCGTCTAAGCTAAAAGGTATCTTTGAGTGCAGTTCGGTTTTTTGTACGACATCAGCGAAATCAGCTGTGAATGTAAAGATAATAAATATTATTATCTATTGTTATATTCTATACTATTAAAGATAATATATATTATCTTTATTATTATCTACTTACCATAGGATACGGTGCCATTGCCCTGGCGATCGAACAGCTGAAAAGCGGTTCTATAGAGCGCATCGGGGGCGCAGAGCAAACCCTCGAATGCTTGAAACTCCGAGAATGAGATGAGTCCATCTTTGCTAGTGTCCGCAATGCCGGCCAGCAGACGCACCGATTCCTGCAACGGCGAACGTATCTAATGTTAGAGCACTGCTGGCTAGTTGATTAGCGCAACTATAAAAAGATTTAAACTGAACTATAATCCGCAGACTTCAACCCTGGTCCACCTGGAAATGAGTTTCGACTATTTCGACTAGACCAGCCATTGTTGATAAGACCGCCGCCAATTTAAATGCTGTGACGTCGAAGACTTTAGCACGAGGCACTCAAGTGATTAACGCCGGGCGGGCAATTTGAGTGCATTGTGAGTCAGATAAAATAAATAAATAGATGCACAACGATTTTATGCTGTTCTTCACTATCAATTCTATGCTGATAACAGTGAGGCTAGCAATCGGGTTGTTGTTGATGTTGTTGCTGTTGTTGATTGCTTATCACAGCTGTTGAGTGGCAGAGGCAGGCATAATGTGTGTGTGCATTTATGTCACCTTGCAATGACCCAATGATGCGTTCGCTTTACTTACATCATTGAATGCTGTATCTGTGAACAGGCCGAGAAACTTGCGCACAAAATCCTCACTGGTCATAAAATGATCGCCATCCTTTTGCAGTGAGGCGTACTTCAGGAAGACATCGCGCAGTTTATCGGTGCCGGCGCGCTTCAGTAATGACGGAGTCTGCAAAACAAAAATAACAAAAAAACAACAGATGTGATTACTACTCACATGAACATACACACACTTATATATTTTTATATATTATATATATATATATATATATATGTATATCTTTGTATTTGCATTGCAGACGCTCTCTTTCGAGAAGCAAACAAAAAGCAACACGTGTCAAAAGCAGAATCACAGCGTGTCTGTGCTCTCTCTCACTCTCCCGCTCTGTGTCCAACAATTTCGTTTGGGCTTAAAAAACTTACAGCAGCGACAATTGGCATTTTGTTATTATTTTTAATTAGACAGGCGAGTGTATGCTGGCATTAAATAGCTCATCAACTTGAACCGATCCAAACTGAACGGAATCGAACCCCAAGTCCAACTGACTGCCCAAAATTCTATTCTATTGCACGGCAAACATTTCCGACTGAGAGAGAGAGAGAGATTAAGAGCGCAAGAAGAGAGACAAATTGCTATTATTATTTTTTTTTTATCTTTAGCTTGTGCGAACGGGGTTACTGCCAAAGTTGATCGTTTGCTCTTAAATTTGCGCTCTTTTCTGTTATGCTACTCTTAGCAGTATTCGCTCATTTGTTGTCATCATAAATAAAACAATTTTTGTTTGCAAACAATTTTTGCAATCGCTTGAAATGTACAATTTGGCAAGGGCAATTTAGCAAGTCACAGTAAATGTCAGTATAATTAATATAAGGTGCCTTTTATTTACATGGACCTGTGGTCAACAAGTCCGACTCTTCTTTAAAGTCGATCAAATTAATCAAATAATGTGTTGACGTAATACGATTATCATGAATTGAAATTGCAATTCTCTTATTACTCATTCGAGCTGCTGGGGAACTCACAGAGCGCTCCACTTATATTTATTCAAACTTATATTTATTATGTATGTATGTATGTATGTATGTATGTATGTATGCATGTATGTACATTAATAACAATCAAAGAGACTCGCATTTATTTCAGGTAGCAAAACGAAAAACAAAAGCAATTGATTGCTTTGAGATCAACAGAAAAACATTTAATTAAGTCCTGTATTTATTATTCGAATCTTATCAGTTTGTTTATTGTTTGTGAACAGGGCGCAGCTGTTGTAATATTTTTCTCGCCGCTGTAACTTTAAGTAAAAAATAAATCAGCATTTTCGGACTATTGGAAAATTGCAGAAATAATACATTTATTTTGTAGACAGCTGTCAGAAGCTATAATAATTATGACATATTTTTTTATTGAAAAGTAGCTACATTTGCAAATGTTCCAACTAAATGTCAAATGTTTTATTTTTTATTATTATATTCTTATATTTTGTTGTTTGTTAGTCAAGAACTGGAACTTGACTTAAATACAATTTATTTTTATTTTTTTTATATATATTTTTACCAACCGAAAATAATGGAGACGAATAATAAGTTAAGCGAAGTTAAATATTTACAATTAACTAGCTAGAATATTGCTCGTCAAGATAATAGTCGTTTTACACCAAGATTTGCTTTTTACTTTAAATAATTCACTTCCGTAAAGGGATAAGCTGATTATGTTTAATCAAAAGCTAGAGCTCAGCGCATGGATAATCAAAAAGGCAACTTTTCTCCAGCTGTTGTGGCAAGCACAAAATCCTCACACAATTTCACATTCAATTTAAAATCTCACAAGCACAGTCAAACACACACACAAAGATTTGCATGCAACGTCAAACTGGCGGAGAATGTTGCACATAAAAGTAAATATTTGCAGTAGGACTGCTATTCAGTTGCGCTTTGTTGCAAGTAAAAATTATAATGAGGTCGTTTGTCTGCTGACTACTTCTTCTGCTTGCTTGCCCCAGTCAAAGGTCGATCGGGGGCAGAGGTTTGCCCGGGCTGCCCGTGCTGTCCGGGCAGCTCACCTGCTGCTGCTGCTGGTGGCACGTGAGGCATGTATGTATCTATCTGTTTGTGTTTGTGTTTGTATTCGTGTCTGCATGCAAATTTGAGCACCTGACGAATAACTGCAAAAGTTTCGCAATTCCCAGTCAAGGTCAATCGGGCTGTTCATTATCGCCAGTGCCACATTTATTCGTGCAGCAGTTGATACATACATACATACTTGAAGGCAAGCAGCAGGCAGCAAAGCTAAAGAAATGTATTAAATCAAGTTAATGCAAAACGAATTAAACATTTTCGTTCAAAGTTTGGGCACATTAATAACAAAGAATTTGCTTGACAGCTATAAACGCCATAATATCAATACAATAAATAGACAATTTCAGTAAGCCAGATTAGCGCGAGTCGGAAAAGCACCAAACGCCACTTTGAATGCACACAGATATTGCTGATTACGTATACGCAAGGTCGATCAGTCAGCTAATTGACGATAGCACTAAACATATAATGAAAACCCGACTGCAAATAAGCTCACAGAGAGTGAAAGAAAATTTAGAGAGAGAGAGAGACAGAGAGCGAGAGAGAGAGAGTGAGAAACAGAGAGCGGGAGAAATTTAGAGATAATTCAACTGCCACAAGCCAGTTCAAATGAATGAATAAATAAATATACCTGGCACAATGCAATAAAAAGTAAATTAAAAATAACAGCTTTAATAAAAATGAATGCATTATAAATGATAAAAACAAAACAGTAACAATGTCTCCAGTGAAAACTGAGATAGCGTTGAGATAATGTTGCTTTTAGCATGAAGGTGATTCCGTTATTGTTGTTGTGTATTTGACATTAGAATGGAGACCGAGAGACGACCGCGAAAAAGAACATTTGATGCGTTGTCGAGCTTTTTGCTTCTATGTGGGTTTATAATTTATAATTGTTTTTTCTCTCTTCACAATGTGTATTGAAACATTGTCCGACAGTCGCATTTGATTGTGAAAGCTTTACACAATATACTGCAATATTTATAAATATTATTTCAAACAATTATCAAGATATGATATTTTAATACAAAGATTTCATTACTAAGGCTGCCAAAATCAAATATCAAGATATGCCCATTCTTATGGGATTTATCTAATCAATTTGTTACTTCCTTTTAAACTGAACTTTGTCATTCAATTAATTCTAATTAGTCTACACATTTTTATTAATTGGGCGTATTAGCTAGCTTCAATTTTATACTCTTGTTATCTGTCAAATTGTATCCCAACAAAAAAGCATAGCTCTTTTCAGAAGAGTATTTATTTAAATAATAAACCACATTATTTATTAATAAACCGTTTTTATCGATTTTTATTTATTGAATAACTGGACTTGCAGTAAAATTATATAACTTAAATAGTATACAGAATTATGTAAGACATTTAATATTGTTGAAATTTTCAAAATTAGCCATATCATATACAATATCAATGACAACTTGGCGAACAATTTTGAGGATTTGTTCGAAAAAACTCAAATCAAAATTTGTATTATACAACAACATGACGAATACTTTATATATGACAATAAACTTTACCTCTTCCATTTTTCTTTTCGTTTTGTAAATTAAATGAACACAATTGAAACAGTCTTTTCAAACACTTGTTGCACTTCAGAAGTCAGCGAATTATTATTTAAATTAAAACACTCGTAATCTTGCACATTTGTTTTCAGTTTGCTGGATATCGCGTAGCTTAGCTAATTTATGGGCTAGCTTTGTTTACACCGCTCATCAACTGGCCAACTGTTGCCGCGAGTGCCGAGTGTGCAAAACTGCTGCTTTTATTGCCAAATCGACTTCCAGGCCCAACGATTAATCTGAATTTTCCGACGATTGCTCTCTATTTATGCACAGACATATATATACGCATATGTATAGATATTACTTATGTATGCATGTATGTACGCATCTATATCTGAAAAATTTTCGAACTTATCTATTTGAACGAGCAAATCGCGATTCTCTGTTGTTCAGCTAGCGAGTCGTGCGTTTGCGACGCGTCACTTTTCCGTTCTGAATCAAAATCGGAGGCACTGGCAAAAAGCTTTTCCCAGTAATATTCAGCCCCAGCGTCGAGGGCGACGCCGATGCCAACTGCCGAGTGTCGACTGCGGCAGCGACTGCAAAGACTAGCACACAGCGCCACTCGAGTGTTCATATGTATTGTTTTACTACCCTTTCCGGAGGTGTATTATAATTTTGTCGTCAAGTGTGAAGCCCCTTAAAGGAGACGCATGCGACCCCCTAAGCATTATATATATTCTTGATCATCATATAGTCGCTATGGGTACGATTGGACCGAAGATAAGTTCTTGTGAGCATTAGTTTTTTGTTAACCGGACCAAACAACAAAGAACTTAATAGTGCTCCTTTTTTTTTTTTAATGAAATTTAGGTGAACTTAGGAAAAAATGGCACTCATATTTTAATAATTGTCCTAAAATGAAAATCGTTCTGAAAACTAGGAAAACTTTCTTAAAATTAGGAATGCAAACATTTCAAAAAATATATAAATTTTGCTTTTCCGAGAATTGCTTTTGGTGACAAAAGTATTTCGAATTTCTAAAATTCATTGCGAATGTGTTAACAGGTGGACTCCGGTCGGTAAGTGTATGTAATCTTGTTTTGTTAGTTCGTGTGCGTCATTTGAGAACTGCATTTACAATAAAACCATATACAATGTATGCGACTACTGTGCAATGTGTTTACGTATAGGGTGCGAAAATTCTAAACACTCTAAATTTTTGATGATTGTGCGCTTGCGTGTGTGTGTGTGTGTGTGTGTGTATGTGTGTGTGTGTGAACAACAACCACCTGTAGTGCAGTTAGAAAAACATGCATAGATTAAGCAGGAAATCGTTGCAGCTTGTGACCCTCCCCTATTTCCACAGGCCGAAGCTTTTCTGGGTGCATTTCTTATGCGATTATTCCATGCAAAGCAAACAAAACAAAAAGCTTTGCCAGCATGCAAAACTTCTCGACACTGGAACTTGTATTTATTGCTTTAAAGCAACTCAAATGGTTACCAGACACACAGACAAGCAATACACATAGATAAATTAAAATATATATATATATTTATTTATATATATTTATGTATACACCTATATAAAAGAGCACGGCGCGATTTTAAGGACAAGGTCGACATTTTCGTGCAATGCCAATGAAAACGAGTGAAGGCCACAGAGAAAACTTTGTAATTGCATGAATATGTGTAAAAATGAGTAGCACGTGCAATGTTGCAACATTGCAACAAATAAAAAAAATTAACATATTGCGTATACGCCACATTGACCGGCCGGGCAGACGCACGTGAATGGCGCATGGCTATTATAAAAATAGCCAGCGACAGACAAAATCAGACTTGGATAATACAAAAAGAAAACGGCGCAAACAAAAAAAAAAGAAAAGAAAAGAAAAGAAAGCACGCAAATAAGTACAATGGACGCTTTGGTTCCAGAGCAAAATCTTGATGGCGAATTTTGCCAGTTTAATGAAGTGCTATTTGTTTAATCTATGTTAATAAAAGTTGTTGCCCTGACAGGTAAATACTACGAAGATAGTACGAAAGACGCGATTATTATTGCTCTTAAATTAAACTATATGTTTTATAATTTTATTAATTATAGATCAGCATTCTTTTTATTTTTAAATAATTTTTTTTGATTTTTTGCACGTCTCTCAAAATTTAAAAATTTTTCAACAAAAAATAAATAAATAATAATTATTATTTGTTTCAAAATAAAGATTTTTTTTTTTTTTGATTTCAGAATAAGAGTACTATTGCAATACCATTTCAATTTTAGTTGAATTATTATTTTTTAAATATTTATTTATTTAATGTGGGCTAAATACATTTTTAAAAATGTTTGCAAATTGAAGTTGCCCATTAAATTACATTAAATTAAAAGATTAGCAATTGAACTACAAAATTAAAATGAAAAAAAATAAAGGATATATTAAAAGCAACCATTGTATTTCGAATGTGCTAACGAGGCATCAATACAGACAAGGAATATATATGTATGAATGTTTCAGTGGCAAGTTGCATGCAATTCATTTAGTGAAATGAACAACAATTACAATTGAGAGACGACACGAAATAACCATCATTGCTTGGGGTCGTTGGGCCTCCTTATCAAGGTGAGCAAAATGTCAATGTGAAATGCTTTCACTGCGTGGCACCGCCAGCACCAGCTGATTGCGTCAGCTGACGGCTGTCTTGCCCGTGTCCGCTTTGAGCGCCAGGTACGCGCAAGGACGTCAGCCAGCAGTCAGACCGACAGACAGTCGGACAATTGTGCTGTGAACAGAGTATTTCCGTTTTCCTCTTAAAGTTAATGCAATAATTTGTGTTTACAGGTGGCAACACTGGCTGGGTTAAAGGTTACGAATGCATATTGATGATTATTGATGATATTGAAAGGCTTTTTTTTTTAAATAATATATTTATATACAGCTAGTCTATTGCAAAGCTTAAGCTATTCTTGTCGAACGGTAAATGTGCATAGATTAATTTTCACCTACCTCTTGACATTGAACGCTTTTAAGTTGTGATATCCCGTTAATTGGTCTTAGATCGAGCATTGGCATTCTATAGAGGAGAAGGGGTTGCGAGTGGGTACAATATGCAAGCAACTGTTAACACTTAACAGCAACACACTCTTTGCAATATTTGTTTATCTTTTTATCTTGCTTTTTGTTTCCTTTTGCAAATTTGAATCAAGGGCAAAGGGCACACGGCAACAACAACAAGATGCGACGCCTTGTGGCTGTTATGTTATTGGGTTTTGGATTGACGCACTGCTGCTCTTTTATCGATTATTATTCACACCATCAATATAACGTGTATTTTTAGTACTCAGCGATTTGTAATTAAACTATTTTCAGTGTTTAGCGGTTGTTGGAATACGAATCCCACTTGATAAACTGGACAAACCGCACGAGTCGAGAAAACACGCAGAACTGTGGGCGGGAAATGTTAAGCGCAAAAAGGGCTATTCATGTACATAAATGGGGAAATTTTAACAGGTCAACAATTTGTGTGGCAATTGTTATTATTTAATAGTTCTAATTTTTCTCGAGAATGTAAAAGTAATTCGCTTTTAACAAATGTTTTTAAAACCATATATTAAAACCAAACCAAATATTTAAACTACAATAAATACAAAAATAAATAGAACTTTATGTGCAAAATAAAGTTTGTGTTTAACATACTGGTAACAGATGAATGTTAATTTTGAATGGAATTTTTATTATTTATTGAATGAGAATGGCTGTTTAGAATAAAATGAAACAATTGTTCGTTTAAAATAAATAATAGGTTTATTCAATTTAGCATTTAGTAAGCATAAATAACACGATTACCATTATCAGGTTTTAATTCAAACAACATGTTATCCAATAGTTTTCATTTTTTAAGTTTTCTTTTTAGCAATATTAGGTAAATATGTAAATATCTATATATATATATATATATATATATATATATATATATATTTCAAAGGTGTTGCTTTAGCTGCATTAGTAGCGGTGTGTGTAGAGTGTAGAGATTGCTTTGCCAGACATAATAAATACATGCATAAGTAAAAGTATTAGTTCCTCAACAAAAGTATAAGCCACAATTGGAAATCACATTAACGAATTGCATAAAGCAGACCTTAAAATGCGAATTAACTAAGAGCTGAATGAAATGCCATAGTTTTAACTGCTCTAATAAATACATGTACATAAATAACTTTATCGATGAATTGCTTGCAAAAATACAAGTACATTTTCTCCAATTTGTGGATCCTTTGTAATCTTCCCATTCATTTTGATTTTCTTTCTGCTTTTGTTTTGTTTTAAATTATTACTATAGTGAGTTTGTTGTTTGGATTACTCTGAACTGAATGCTCTAACAAAAGATTTAGTTAACTTCAAGCGATTGCTTCTGGTTGTTTGTTATTGTTTGTTTGTTGTTGTTTTAAGCATTTTGTTAAATTCGCTGCTGTTGCATTCCGTAGGTTGACCAATGTGCTGGTAGTTTTTTGGCTGTTGCTTAACACAAATATTTCCACAAACTATCTGCGCAAATCGATGACTTTGATCTTGGCCTGGCCATCCATATGGATGTGCTGGGCATCCATGAACAACGGCGGATCATTGGGATGCGGATGAAATCCGCTCTGCCGACACTGTGCAATATAGTCCAGTCCATAATGAGGCGTGAGTAGAAAGAAACCAGTTCTAAAAATAAAACGTTCATATTACTCGGTGATTCAGTGGGAGAAGCCGCAAAAATAGAATGACTCACGTATTGTACTTGGGCGCACAGACGATGGCAATTGCTTCGGGCATCATCATCTGATAAGAGCAATGCGTGTGAAGATCAACGGAGGACAGGAAGGCCGTCTGAGTCGGATGCGTCTGTCGAAGAGTCAACAATTAGCCAAGTTAAAGATCTAAGTTTTAGATGCCACCTACATGTATCCAGCCTAGTGTGATGAGCTGCATTTGGTCCTGCACATCAAAGATCTGCTCCTCGTGCATCGTGTTGCAGCTGTCCGGCGTGCCGTGCTGCTGCGGCGTAATAATGTGCGTGATATACAGCTCATTACGGGCCAGATGGCCGGCGAGTACGCCACAAGTCTCAATGTTATTGGAGGTATTGGAGCGGGCGAGCTTCAGGAACACATCCATAGTGTCGCCAGGTACGTTGACGGTGCGCAGCGAGCCCGCCAGCAGCGAGTCCGTGCGATTATATTGCGGCTTCTGGTTGCGATCGAAAGCGGGCTTCGACAATGAGCTGCAAGGGACAAGTGTGATGAGTGAGTCACCTGCCACATGGCTGCAGCAACAAAATAGAAACACTCACTTGGTTGTTTTATCGGCGCTGGCATCGGCGGCGGGCAGCAACAGACCGGAATTGGGCAGATTGCTGCGATTGGTGCCCGTGGGAAAATCATTGGGATACACCACCTGATCAAGCAGATCGAGATCAGGCGCCGTTGGCTGATTGCTCGCATCCATTTGCACATGCAGATTGGCGGGTATCAGCGACGGCACATTGCCTGATCCGGCTGCCTTGCGGTTCGCCAGCTCCCGTTGCCGGTGACGTTCTCGTTCCTGTTCGCGCATCCGTTCCGCTTCCTTGTTGGCAAGAAACTGTTCGTATTCGCGCTGATATTGCGCGAGGAGCTTGGTGCGCAGCTTCTCCGTCGTTGGCATAATCTCGTCCTTAATCGTCTTATTGATGGCCTTCACCTCGGCCTTAACGCTGCCATAGTCGGGATGCTGGCGTATCTTTTCGATGAAGAGCGTCATGTAGCGCATGTAGAGGATGAAGGCATTCTCGTGATTGCCCTCGTTCAGATACACGTTCGCCATGCGCAACATCTCCGTCCCGGAGCGATAATAGCTACGGCCAAAAAAAGTGCAATCTTTTATTTCTTTCCCATAAATAAGCCAGGCACAAAAACAAAAAACAGCCAAGCAGCTGCCAAGGCACACATGCATGTGTGTGTGTGTGTGTTGACAAAACATGCTGCCAAGGCGAATATCCTTCAAAAGGCAAATACGACGTGCAAGGCCAAAAAGTGGGCGGATGACATTGAAGCAGGGATTCCACTTTGCCGCCTCGATTCACTTTTAACTTACCGTGTCACTGGCATGTTCTTGTCCACATCGATGAGATTGCCGTAGTGGGACAATTGTTTCATGCGTTCCAGCGGCTCCACAATGCCCATATTCATATTGTTCACGGCCTTGGACATTTTATTTGTTAGTTTTTTGTTATTGTTATTTTTTTTATGCTGCTTTTGCTTTTGCTAGCTGAATCTGTTGCGTTCTCTCTGCGCACCTGCCGTTCTCGCTTCAATCTCTTCTCACGCGTGTTTTCATCTGTGTCACTACTTGTGTCGCCTTGCTCAAGGATTTGGAGTACCGTTGTTGTTGTTTCCTTTTTTTTTTGTGGCTATTTGGTAACAATCGTAAACGAACTACTTATTACGCAGGTGGTGGTTGAGGTGGCGTCGCTTCAACACTGCCTGCCACAACAGCTGTTCATTCTACATTAATTGTAAATGCTATGTCTAACAGCTGCTTTAACAGTCGTTTACAAAGCATCGATAAGTTTGATATTATCGATGCCTCTGTTGTTCCGCAACTGTTAACGCAACTTTGAGCTGTCTGTTGGCATTTCAAATTGCCTACCAACATTTATTTATATGCGACTGTTTAATCCTTATCGTTGCAAAAATATAGCTACGATAATCTTCATAAATCTTGCTATCAGTTCGTATTTTTAAAGACCCCACTCGAGCAAGATTGTTGCTTGCGTAGTCTTCCAATTCAGTTAGCGAGACTGGGTGCGGCCAAAAGTGTTAGGAATTGAGCAGTTTTTGGGCAACTTCAAAAGTAAGTAAAAACTATTTTAACTAATTTACAACCTTTTCTTAAAATGTTTCTGTGTTGTGAATGTAAGATTAATGGTTCAAAGTGCTCAGATTGGCCTTAAGTTAGTTAATCTTTAGCGTTAACAGACTATTTGATACGTTATCAATGGGTTATTTGAAATAACAAAATATTTATAACCAATTTTGGATAGATTGCAAGCAATAGAGAGCGACAGAGAGAGAGAGAGAGAGAGAGAGGTCAACTGATCTGCTAATGCGCATAGTGAACTCAGATTCAGAGTTACACTCAAAATACGGATGATAATGCACAGCAGCACTCATTGAACACATGATGGCATGAATGAATGACTAACTGTGCGCTGTACAGCAATCAATGTAAAGCAAAATACAAAAAAGGCAAAAGTGTGCCGAAATGAGCTGAGCTGAGCTTAGAGAGAGAGGGAGAGAGAGAGAGCGCGCGCTCTTCCGTCTTGTGGTCAGTCTCTGGCAAGTGGCCAAAGCCAAAGTCGTCGTCGCTGAGCAGTTGAGTGCCAACTTGGGCGCATAGCGGGCGTCATTTACAAAATCACCAGCGACGCGACTTCGAACCGAGATTCGAATTCGGTTTCAGTTTCGTTTGAGTTGCTTTTTTTTGTGGATTTTCTTTGGCATTATTTGTTGTGCCATTTGTATGGGAAGCAAGGCTGCAGAGGGGGGCAAAGTCTCTTCTTGTATTGTGTCTGTGTGTGTGTGTGTAAGAGATAAATATCTATATCGATGCGGCTTGTTTTGAATTCAGTTTCGCATTTGAAACGCAAGCAATTTTGCAAGCGAGCGTTGACTGATTGAGGGAAATATACAAATAAATAAAATATTATTACAACTTTTTGACGTGTTTTTAACGTTAATCGCGATAATTTTCCGCCATAATTTGGTCAATTAATTTGAATGGCGTGCGTGAGATAATTTTTCTAATGCAACAATGAACAATTCCATTAAATCCGAAATGAATTCATTGCTGCTCGACTATTCGTCACATTAACAACTTAAGGTGCTAATAAAATAATATGAAATAAGTTGGTGAAACATATCCATTACAATCAGTGCCAAGGCAAAGGAGTTCATTGCGTAACCATAAAAAAAAAAAAAATAAATAAATAAGTTTAACCTCGAAAACGCAACGCGAAAGTGCCAGAAATCGTGGGGATCGTAAAAAGTAAAAAGTAAAAAGTGTATGAAAAGGCTCATCAGCAAATAAAAAGCGCCCATATGAACCAAAATCTTCTGTAATTTGCTCAATTGGATGACAGCGGCGACGCTGACACCGCATTCAGCAGCCAGCCAGAGCCAGTCCGGGCAGCGTGTATCCAAGAGATACATTTGAATCTTTTGTAAGTGGCCTGCACACAATGGTGCCGAGTGCTAAGCACAATACACAATACAAATAAAAATAAAAAAAAAACATGAAAACGTAAACAGAAATTGACCGAATTAAAATCAGATAAAACCCAATTACAATTTGAATAAAGGCGGCACTGAAATATTGTTAAACAATATAAAATCCAAGCCAAACCAAAGTGCAGCACTTTAATGAAATGCAAACAAATGTACAGCAAAACATAAATAAAAACACGTAATATCTTATAAGCTGATGCCAGCTAAAACTGAATAGTTATTTCGTGAATTACAAGTCCGAACTCGTATCCATGTATCTGTATCTGTATCTGTGTATCTGCGCGATGGCCCTGCAGCTGTTATCGTTGTCTCTCCGCTTGTTATGCCCTCAACACATTAAAAAACACTATGGGAAAAGGGTATAATAAAGTTGTGCATGTAACAAGCGGAAGGAAGCATCTTCGATCATAAATTATATGCATTCTTGGTCAACAACAGCTCTCAGAGAGCTATAGACTTGAAATGTGGAATATAAGTTCTCATTAATAGAGGCAGCTCAAGTTTATTTATACTACTTTGTATTTAAAAGCTGTGCAACAGAATATCTCGTAGACGATCTGTCTCCAACTTATATATAATATACTCTTATATATATTATTGATCAAGTGCCCAAATTTCAAATTTAAGATTAAATAAAAAGCGCAGTTTTTATATCTGCAACGTATCCAATTTTTTTTTATTTATAAGCTGTGCAAGAGGGTATCTTCCAGTCGAGCTGTACAATCTAGCGAATTTTCACTTGTTTTTTGTTTTTTAATTTTGTTTTGGGATTGCTTATTTGGACTTCAGCTGTTTGCTGGGCCTGTGAGCAAGCAAACCTCGCATATAAGTATTTTGTGTGTATTTATTTAATTTGTATTTTCAATGTCAGCCTGCCAACTGAATTATGCAAAGCGCACGACAATCTGAACTGTCGATTGGCCGCACAGCACTCAGTTCAACATACTAAACAATTACTCATCCACTGACTCGATTTGGCGTCTTGCCACAAAAAAAAAAGGTTCTTTTGTCTGAGACGTGGCCCGCATGCGAGAAAGGAAATAAATTCATATCAAATATATCAACAAATCTGGGCTTGTCGGAGGAAGGAGGGGAGGGGCGTAAAAACCCAATTACTTTTGATTTTCGTGTGCAGTTCCAATAATCATTGGCCACTGGACAGAAGCAGCTGCATGTTATAGTAGCCTGCCTCAGCTGTGTTTCGCAAGCTGATAAAAACCGGTTCCAATAACAAGCAACGAGCTCTTCAGCTGATAACAGAACAACAACAAAGATCAGCGATTTGTTGTTGTTGCTGTTTGCTTTTGTTTTTTATTGTTGTGGTTGTCCTCAACTGTTGTTTTGCATTGTAATACGCACTTCTCTTTATTCATTGATGCAACTGCCGGAGGCCGCAATAAATTAGCATTTGTCGTTGGCCGACAATCGTTTTATCCATAAATGTATCCATAAATACACAGATACACAGATACACAGATACACAGATAGATAGATACATATGCATTTATACATGCCTGTTGCTGCTTTGTGGGGCTTTCTTGGCGTTTGATTTGATTGTTTAACGATGTGCAATAATTTGTCCATATGTGCAAATTACTTAAGTGCGTTCGATTGATTGATTGATTTGAGTTGGCCAATTGATGATCTGTGCGACAAGTCTTTCTTCAAAATGATAAGGTTAAATAATAATAATCTAATCGACAATAGATTAATCACTTTACTGATTATTACGTTGTTAATTACTTATATCACCAAAAGAATTCAGTAAAGAAGTAAAATTGTGAATAAATGTAAATTTAATGAAGTTAAATTTATTATATTATGGATTCAGATTAAACAAATCCTTAATTGATATTAACATTTAACTTTTAATCTACAAACTTTAAACAACTTTACGTACAATTACCACTCACAGTAATAATGAGAAATATCTTTTAAATCAAAGCTTCCACAAGACGAATTTATTTTTTAAAATTAATATTTTGGTTATACAGAAAATCAGATGGAATTATCTCAATTGTTATTGGTTTGATATATTTTCTATCTGCAAGAAAAAGTTGGTTGTAGCCAAAGTTACAGGTAACAAAATATGATATGTCCAAAAAACTTTTCTTCTATCGAATTGGATTTGTCACAGATTGTGGTTTGTTTTAGAGAAGTCCCGCTGTATATATATATTTTTAATTGATTTCTTGTAATCAACTGGTTTCCATTCTCTTTGTAGTTAACTTGGTTTTGTCATACCTGAGTGTGTTTAGCAACAAGGATGGCTAATTGGAAATATTGCTTAGTCACGCTGTTCGCACTTGGCACCCTGAGCAGCCTGGCCAGCGCCTATAAGGTGGGCGTGGGACGTGCGGACATAACGGGACCTTCAGTGGAAATTAATTTCGTAAGTGAAACATTAAAGTGGAACTTAACTCAATTGCCTCAATTGTCAAATTGTGTGTCATTTGATAGATGGGCTATGCGAACATCAAGCAGGTTGGACGTGGTCTCCATACGCGCACCTTTGCACGTGCCTTTGTCGTGGAGGATGAGAAGGGCAACCGGTTGGCATTCGTCAGCGCCGACTGTGGCATGATGGGCTATGGCTTGAAGCGGGAGGTGGTGAAGCGTTTGCAGGCACGATATGGCAACATATACAACACGGAAAACGTTGCCATCAGTGGCACCCACACCCATGGTGCACCGGGCGGTTTCTTGATGCATTTGCTCTACGACATATCCATTCTGGGCTTTGTGCCGCAGACCTTTGAAGTGATGGCCCAAGGAATCTATTTGGTAAGCTATAAAACGATGAGGCTGAAATCGATCAATTTTATTGAATTGATAAATATGTATCAAACAATTTCTATATTTATTTAATTATATATTTTTTAATTTAAAACATTTTTCTTTTAAATTTGCAAAAAGTACATGCAATTTTTTGACATTTGACAAATTTCTAAAATCTAAAAATGTAACAAAAAAGCTTAAGAGAAAATATTGATAATTATTATTATTTAAAAAAAATTTATATATATTTTTGGTATTTTTTTGTGTGGATTTTTTTTTAGTAATAATTAAAGGAATGTCTTAGATTTGGAGGTTTAGTTTTGTAAGCTAGTTCATGAGTAAGTATTTATTAATATCCATATTATTTATCTTGCAGTGCATTAAACGTGCCACGGATAATATGGTAGATGGTCGCATCTATTTCTCGAAGACGGTGCTGCTCAACGTGAACATCAATCGCTCGCCATCATCGTATCTGCGCAATCCGGAGGAGGAGCGTGCCCAGTACGAACATGATACGGACAAGACACTGGCCCAGCTGAGATTCGTGGACAACGAGAACAATCTGCTGGGTGCCTTCAATTGGTATGCGGTGCACGCGACCTCGATGAACAACACCAACAAGCTGGTCACCAGCGATAACATGGGCTATGCGGCACTGCTGCTGGAGAAGGAGTACAATCCCAACAAGATGCCCGGCAAGGGCAAATTTGTGGGCTCATTTTGCTCCTCCAATTTGGGTGATGTTTCGCCGAACATCATGGGTCCCAAGTGTTCACTTTCGGGCAACGATTGCGATATACTCACCTCCCACTGTCCCGCCGGCGAGGGTGAGTGCTTTGCGTCCGGTCCTGGTCGTGACATGTTCGAGAGCACCCAGATCATTGGGCAGCGTTTGGCAGATGGCGCTCTCAGTCTGCTCAACGAGCAGAGCCAGGAGTCGACGGCTCGCGAGGTGACTGGCGATATACGCTTCATTCATCAGTTTGTCGATATGCCCAATTATAATGGCAGCACTTACAATCCACTCACCCGCAAGCTGGACAAGATCAGGGGCTGCCAGCCGGCGATGGGTTACAGTTTCGCTGCTGGCACCACCGATGGCCCGGGCGCCTTTAGCTTCGAGCAGGGCACCACCACCGACAATCCCATGTGGAACTTTGTACGCGATTTTATAGTACCGCCCACCCAAGAGGATATCAAGTGCCACGAGCCAAAGCCCATTCTCCTTGCCACTGGTCGAGTAAGTAATATTGTAGCAATCTCAGTTTTTAATGAGGGATTTTGATTGAATTTGAATTTTTTCAATATGTTGAGAATTATTGAATAGATTTACGATTATATGGAAACTTTACAAATAGTTTATGTTTTATATACATTATTTAAAATATTATCTTCTTTTCAGGCAACTTTCCCGTACGAATGGCAACCAAAAATTGTATCCAATCAAATCTTGAAGATCGGCGATGTCATCATTGCTGCAATTCCATGTGAATTCACGACAATGGCCGGTCGTCGTTTGCGCAATCAAATTCGAGCTGCTGCCTCAGCAGCTGGTGGCATCGACACGGAGGTCATCATTGCCGGCCTGACCAACATCTACTCCAGCTACACGGTCACCCCGGAGGAGTATCAGGCGCAGCGCTATGAGGCTGCATCCACCATCTTTGGCCCACACACGCACACCATTTACATGGACATTTACGAGCATTTGACGAAGGCAATGATGCGCAACGAGACAGTGGATGCTGGTCCTAGTCCACCCTATATGAACGATGTGATGTTGTCCTTGAACACTGGAGTGCTCTTCGATGGCCATCCAATTGGCACGGACTTTGGCTATGTGAAGACGCAGCCAAAAAAACAATATGGCATCAATGACACCGTCAGAGCCACCTTTATTTCGGGCAATCCGCGTAATAATCTCTTCACAGAGAAGACCTATTTTACCGTTGAGCGTAAGATCAATGAGGATCGCTGGAAGATCACCTACACGGATGCAAGCTGGGACACCAGGTGAGCACCATAGCCAATCCCAACTATAAACAATGGAGTCAAATTTTATATTTTTGCAGAATGATCTGGCATCGAACGAATACAATTCTAGGCTTCAGCGAACTGGAAATCGTTTGGAACATCAGTCCGCAAACTCTACCCGGAGATTATCGCATTCGTCATTCGGGTGAATACAAGTACATTCTCGGTGGCAAATATCCGTACGAGGGTCTGACGCACTCATTCACTGTCACTGAGGATTAGCATGCTGCATGAGCAGCCGAAACAAATCCGCGTATTTATTTACCATTCAGGAATGATGAGGAAAAGCTTTATTTTAAAAACACAAATAAAATGAATGCCAAATTTGTTAGAACTTAAATAAAACTATTGGGAAATACTATAAAATAGCGTGCAATATTCCACATACGTGTAAATTAATCAAATTATCAGTGCAATTTGAATTGCCCGCCAAACGCAACAGCTGTTCCAATACAATCCACAGCCCATTTACCACTAGTTTTGCTTTCAATGTGGATTGCATGTGTATCGTTTTAGCTCTCGCTAGCTCACGCAATGAAAATGAGAGAACATGTTTTCTTGCTCTCCCTCTCGCTCGCTCTCTCACTCTCTCTCTGTCTCTCTCTCTCTGTCTGTATTTGTGTCTCTCATATGTAAATGTATCTGCTGGCAGCTAAGGCGGCTAAGGCGGCAATAACATCAGTTTCAGTTCCATTCTGTAGTGCTGAGCGCGCGGACGCAGTACGGACGAGGTGCAAATCAGCAGCCACAACGAATAAGCGAGACAAAAGGCAAACGAAAATCAGGACTGCCTAAATATCGTTTGTGTGGTTGTTTGTATGTTGTTAGTGTCTGTGCGTAAATACTTTATTTATTGTGCTACATTTAACGAACTTGCATATGTACATTTTAATCCGAAGTGAACCGGAAGAATTGTAGAACACCACTTAGCTGCGGGCAAGAAACCCGATAAGCTGTAAACAAAAGGTGAAACGACAAACAATAACAGACGCACAAAACAAGAAGAAGAATAATAAAAAGAGAAGCGACGCCCACACTGGACGCTTGAGGGCAACAAGTTCCTATCGAAAGAGCGACGAGGTAAGTGCCTGGAAGTGAGCGATCAGAAAGCTGACGTGTTTCATGCGATCGACATCGACCCTTATAGTTAGTGCTAGTCTTGGTCTCGATTATGTGTGCAGCTTCCGTCCTGTATTGATAAGAATTGATTTTAGTCTTTCTAGTCTCGCTTTGCCTTGCCTTGATTCAATGTGGGACACCACAAAATAGAATTTCGTTTTGATAACAAAGAAATTTCTAGTTCGAGAGACGTCATAAAAGAAATATGTATGATTTTCTTAGAAATGTCTAAACTTAGTTCGCTTCTATTATTCTCTCTTCATTCTTTTCAATTTTGTCGCTCTCGTTGCTGACCGCACACACATGTGTGTAGTTTCAATTGAAATCATCATCAATGTTTCCCGCCGGGTTGCGCGATAAGTAAACGTTCCCCAAAGGGGAAAGGAGAAGGAGGGGGGAGGGGGATGTAAAGTAGGCAGCCTCCTCCAGTCACGTAGTCAATTTTGTTGCTGCGTTTGTTTTGGTTCACTTTCCTCTCGTTGCTTTTGCTTCTGCTTCTGCTTTTGGCCCGCACTTCGTTTGTTGTTTATGTTCCGTGTTCCGTGTTCATTGGAAAGCAACCCCTAAATATGTTTGTATTGAATGCATGGCTGGAATTGGAACGCACAAATCGCGTTGCCAACTACCACAAAAAATGTACTCTCGTCGTCTATTCAATATTCAAATTGAGCGCTTCGAATGTGTTTCTATATTTATCACATCGTTAAGATAGCAACCCATAATTATTTAATATACAAACACTCTGCCAATTTCATGACTATAAATGTCGTATATTAAAATGCGATTTGTTTAAATTTATACATTTTAATAATCTACACTTGTTTGATGTGTTTTTTTAATGTGAAATCCGCAATTGTTGATGCTAATCAGAAATGCGCACCCCCTGCCAGCTGGGCCAATAAGTCATCTTTTGAAACCGGTCTCAAAATGTGCGCAACTTCAATTGTTTATTTACAAAAATCACTTCAGCTTTGACAATTTTTTTCTCTCTTCACTCATTTCAATTCAATGTTTAAATAACCCGAGGCAACAGCTGCTCTTGTTTTTGTTCAAAGCAGAAAGGAAAGCAACTCTGAATGAAACCAAAACTAAATCAAATCAAATGAAAGCAAATTAAATGAAAGTGTTGCCCTGATTGCTGCCTGCCCCCTTCAACAAAAAAATACAACTTCCTTGCAAGTGGCTCTCCACTTCAAAATTGCTCTTCCATTTTCATTTTCAATTCCACTTCCACTTCCATTTTCAATGCCCAATGCTGAAATCACGATTTTGTTGTGTAATTAGTTGCAGTTTTTTGTTGTTGTTGTTGTTGCTATGTTTCTCTCGCCAGTTGGCAACTGCATTTATTGGCAGTTAACTTGACGCATCTTTTTTTTCTATGCTTTTGCAGAGTTATTTTCAACCGGTTTAGATGCGATTGTCAATCGGGCAGATGATGCTGTTTATTTTTACCGCTTTCAAGGTGAATTGCTTAGCAATGTAAAATTTATGCGCATATCTCTGTTTATCTGTATATAGATATATATAAATATACAGTGCCTGTGTAACGCAGTCATTCATAATTTGCAAACTTGTTTGCACCGGATCGCGTCTCACTGTGAAAGGTTGAAAAATTCTCAATGTTGGAAAGATTTTTCACATTGAGTTGGGTTCAAGCTCAAGACGACAGGCTCACAAGTTATGGCAATTAAATGTACGGCAAACAAATCGAAAAGTTTGTCAGTTAGAACAATATCCCAAGATGATCAAATGGCAAACATAATAACCGTCTGCAGCTCGCAAAACTTGGCAACAAATTTTGGCATTGGAATCGGTGTTGCCCAACTTCTCGAAATGACAGCCAAATTGTTGCTGGTGCCACAACAAGGCGCATCTAACAAGCGAGTCAAATTGAATTTCCGAAATTACCGAAACTGCTGTCAATTGCGATTTTAATTATGCACAGACCCAAGAAACAGCTACAAACGGTATAAGGTCAACTTGAAGCATCCTAGAGAGCTTGGGGCTGCCATTTAAAGCCGACGAGATCGTGTGGCATTAACTCACAAAAACAAAAGACATTGCTTTCAAATGTCATGAAACAAACAATGTTGTCGCCATGTGGCGCCCCAAAATTGAACGCCACATAAATGTCAGCAGCTACTGTTTGCTAACTTATGACTTGGCAGACTTTAGCTTTTACCACATGCCAACATTTGCACCTGAATAATGCTGCTTCTTACTCTCTGAAAATAGAAATTGCCGCGAATTTGGAAAATAACCATAATTTTGGCTCCAATGGCAAGTAACTTTATTATGCCGAGAGTATATTTCTAAAACGGATGGTTGAGTTTTTCATTTTCTGAATTGAAGTTTAAAAATATAACTTTGATTTTGAAATATTTTGCATTATTAGGAAATATATATTTGATCAATAGAAAAGTTTAGCATTTCTACTTTTTTCTCCTATTTCCTTTCAATTAATATTTATTTAGATATTATTTCTTTTCTTAGGGCAATTTACTAAAATTAAGGGCATTTTTTTCTGAGTGTAGCAACATGGAAATCGTCTGCTGGCCAACTGTATATATAAAGACTAATGTTTAATGCTTGCATTCAAACAATTGCATTCAAGTTGGTTGTCAGGCTGGCCAGGAAACAGCAGGGAAACAGCAGACAGCAAACGCCTGTCGTCTGTTTAAGATAAGAGTTGTGAGAGAGTCATATGTGTGCTGGGTGCCACTTAAGTAGACTAAAGCATGCCACATAAATAGTACCAGTTAAACCCTTAACAGGTTACGGTTAGGTTTAGACTTACGGTTACGGTTACGGTTACGCTTACGGTTACGGTTACTCTTACTGTGCTTTTGACACACTAAACCCAGCAGCTTTACTGCAGCAGCTGCAGTTCGCATGGCAAACTGTTGCAAATTCGAGCTGACTAGGCAGATACAGGCACAAAAATGTTGGCCACTCGCTTCATTTGGCTAATGAGCTTACTCAGCACTTTGCACAGAGAAAAAATAAAAAACAAACAAAAACTAGCAATATTTCATAACTTAATTGCCACAAAGCGCAGTCAAAAACAGAGCCAAAAAAAGCACAATTAAATTGAGAATTTGCAGCAAACGCAAAAGCAACGAAGAAAGAAGCAACCAAAGTTGTTGCATTTCAATGTGTTGCATAAGCCGATGTATTGGCAACCAGATAATAACAACAACAACAACACTGTGAGTTGCAATATCAACACGCAAGCGTATTTGCTGAGGCAGGGCTAAATAAATGCAATTTGAGGCGTGGCAAATGCAATTTGATATTGTTGTTGCAACTTAATTCCATTATTAAATATTCCCTCAGGACAATCCGATTTTTTTCAATGTAACTTTACATTTAAATAATACGCCTGATGCAATATTTGTTGTCAAACACAATTTGTGGCAAACAGAATGTGTCTGCCTTTTTGAAGGTTTGGCTTTGAAATTATTAAATTATTATCATTATCAGGAAATGTCAGAGAATGAATGAATATGAAAACAGAGTAGTATATTTTAGTAAATATTAAGTGGCTTGTATAAAGTTTTGTTGCCAACTAACAAAGTGGGAATGATAGCAAAGAATATTCAAATAGCAATGCATAAATCAAAACTAATATGCTTTTGTTCTTAATATTAAAGTTTGAACAACTCGCATTTGTGTATACTTTATAGCTCTTGTGTTCTGACATATTTATCTTAATGTTTTGCGTATTTTATTTGCATATACAACTTTCATCGACTGCACACTGTTTGAATATGGAATCATTTTGTTGTTCCTATTTTTTATTGGTTTTGTGCAAGGTCCGTCATGAGGTCATGTCCGTCCGTCAGTCTGTTTGTCTCTCCGTCCATATGCTTATCTGTGACTGGGTTAACCAAAATGTTTAAATTGGAATTTTACGTTGACTAGAAAATCGACCAAAACGATAATTGCAAATCTACAAAATCATAATTTGAAAGCTACAGTCAACAAATTTGTGTTTCCTTTTCGTGTTCTTTGCTACTTTTTTTTTCAACTGGTATTATCTTGGCATCAGAGTATTTCGCAATCGGTTACGCCCAGTTGCAACGTTCTCACTTACTTGTTTGTTTTTTAAATTAAAACCAATCTCACAAGCGTCTATGCTAATTAGCAGTTTGACATTTCAGTTCAGCCTGGATTGTGCAATTTATTTGTTTTTAATATCGAATTTATGCGTTTTGCGATATCTAAATATAAATTTGTTTCATTTTATATTTTCTGCGTCTGAATGACAACATTAATGCAACATAGAAAAAATATATAATATATATATATTCCGGGTTTAAAGGCAGCTAAAAATGTGAAAGTAGAGCCGAGTAAAATTCTTGCTGCTTCAAACATAAATTTTACATTCCACACATTTATTTTGCTGTGCAAAAGTTTTCTTAGTAAAAATATGTAATTCTTGTCTGTTTTTTTGTTTGTATAAAAAAAGGGACAACATAAAAAACCTGGCCAAAAGAAAATCACAAAAAAAAATAATAAAGAAAATATACAAATAAAAAAACGGTTCAGCGAACTCATTAAAAGACGAAAGAAACTCACATTTCTGTAGCATCTGCAAACATTCGAAATGGGGACCCTACCCAAAGAGCCCATCATCACATATGTTTACACAAAATTAAATTTGCATTTCAATAAATTTGATTGTGTAACGTTCTGACCACAATCTGGCCACGGGCCGATTACCGTTAGTGATTCAAGTGGAAACAATGCGACTCTTGTTCACGCAGCGGCAGTGCAACATCAGCCACGCGTATCTCTCAGATACATTTGCATATGCCGCCGCGTTGCTGCTTGACTAAATTCGTTGAGCCAAAGGTTCTTTGAACTCAATTTCATAGATGTCGTCTGGCGTGCTGCAATCGAAACTTATCTTGAAACACATCAAATTCGATTGTTCGATCATTAAGACTTTGTCATTGTCCACAAAAAAAGACCGTTTGATTTCCTCGTTGAGTTTTTATTGTTTTTGTTGGCGCCCCCGTTTTTCTTATCAGCATCACAAATCGACCGAGAACTCGAATCTTATGCTAAACCGGTTCAAAATTGAGCACGTTTCGGGGATTTATTAATGTATAAATTAAAATATTTAAAATGTATGTAGAAAAATGGAAAATATCGACTGTGAAATTCGGGTTGATTTTCAAGTTTGACCCACAAAATAAAACATGCCACATTTCAATTTAAAGCATTGCTTGTAAAAATCGATGAAGTTTTGACAACATTATGACTGTGTCAAGTTTGGATCTGTACGCAGAGGGGAATTTTGAAAAAAAGTGAACTTGATTTGTGTTTATGAATACATTTGAATCAGGTAGCACAGCACACCTTACACTTTCACACAATTAATTTGAATATGCATTATCTACAAATCAGGCGCGGCAGCCATAAAAACAATATTGTCTTTATTATAACCTGAAACCATTAAATATTGGAAAAAAGTGTATAATCAAGTTGAAGAGTATGTCACATGCGGAATGAAGCATGTCCGACTGCATAAGGTATATATTCTTGATCAGCAGCAGCAGACATGTCTGTCCACATATAAGTTCTTGCATACCATAATTTATTTATTTTTTAATTTTTATAGATAGCTTTTCCCCTTTTACGAATATCGATACAAATCGATTTCCGATAGCAATAAAATTCTCTAGGAGCCTATATCCTATGAGAAGCACAGTTCTTGTTTTCTTCATATTCAACAAACTAATAACTCCAAGCCTCTATGTATATAAAAACAGAGTATCTGGCAGTCGAGCAGTCGTGACTAGATCATTCTAGTTGCGTCTTAAACTGCTTATAGATTGCTACTTAAATTTGCGACCAGTTGGCCGGTTTTTGGACTACACCGTGGAGGAGACAGAGGTAAAGTCGCCACTGCAGCTTGAAATTTGTCAGCTTTGGTGAATTAGTTGTTGATTAATGCGAGTAATTACCGTTGGAGTCTAAGTTGAGTAGTGTGCGGTCTGTATGTACTGTGTGTGTGGTCTGTGGTGTGAGTGCCAAAATTAATTAATTAAGCATCATTCGCAATGCATCATGTGTCCCTGTGAGCAGGCAAGCGAAAGATCCTGTCAAGGGAGTGCAAGCCACCGGCAAAGTCAATCGATATGCGATTTGAAAACACAATTAACTTTAATACTCGATTCCAGCTCAGCGGCTTGCTAATCAAGAAAACTACTACGAGCTGTTTGTGGCCAATCAACTAATTATCACCAATTTTGAAATGGGACCATGCCATAAAACTTGCACCAATTAAATGTTATATCTAAAATAAATGTCAATGTATTTAGAATCTTATACTATTCACTTAATTTATTCTTAAAATCTGTTTGACATTATTCGCTACCATCCATAAATCAAGTGATCATCTTTAGTTTCAAAATCTTTGCTCATTATATATACATTATCCAATAATATATGCATATATATGTATATAGGGTGTTTCATTGTCAACTCTAATATTTCAAGCACTTTTATTACCTTTTCCTTTATTATGCTGCTTATTGAGCAATAAGGAGCAATAAACGGAATGTCATAAAACAAAAACGTTCTATGGCTGCTCAAATTAAAAAAAGCTCATTAAAATAAATTGGAGGTCCAAGCTCTGAATTATATGATTCGAGTGGCTTACTTCAAGCCCAATGTGCTTTAAGACTTTAAAATTACAGAAGCATATTAATCAATACGAAAGCCGATTTCGAGTTCACTGAATTTACACTCAACGCACACACAAACATGTACACCAGCTTGTTTGAACTTCTTGCTGTGGGATTTAATGCGAAATCGATATAGACAAATTATTACTTACACAGTGGGTTACGGGCAGGTGACTCTCAGGGGAAGTCAATTAGCAATGCATGTGGCTCAATGGACACATTTTCTGCCCTACAAACGCAGGTTCTTATTGAGTGGAATCGAGAGTGATTTAACTATAACTGTTCCTTGTTTAATTTCTCTTTGCAGCGTCAATCATGTCGTCCTTGATGCGTCTGCACTTGGCGCTTGTGCTCGGCGTCCTTGTGCTCGGCCTGACGTGTGTTCAGGTGAGCGGGGAGCTGTACACAGCGCTGGCGGAGATGGAGGAACTGCTTGAGACTGAATCCGTATTGATAAGCAATTTAGAGGGCTACCTACGCGTGCAGGAGGATAAGCTTACCTATCTCAAAAAGTAAGTACACTGCAAAAAATAAATATTATCTCATTGCAACACTAAGATTTAAATTTAAGTATCTCTTTTTGTGTGTTGAGTTATTCTCATCAATTTAAGAGGCGAAATGTTAAAATTGAGCAGGACTCTCATTTAATTCAAAATTGAGCTATAAAATTGAGTTTTAATTGAGATCAATAACTTTCTCATTCGGTCTCAATCAGAAATCTTTATGAAATCGAAAAAATGAAATAAACTTGATCTGCGTGTGGTATACGAGAACTTTTATCCCACATTTGATCTTCAGCTCTTACAGTATCTGAAATCTCAGCTGTAGTTGCTGATCTATAATATATGTATATACTTTATGGAGTCAGAGATGATTCCTTCTGTCTGTTATATACTTATACAATTTCTGTTTATATACAAATTGTAAATGTTTATTATTAAAATGAACAATGAGAAATTGTGTTGAGTTGAGTTTGGTTTAAAAACTCTTGTTAAAAGTTTGTAGTTAAGCACAAAATGACAGAGTAAATTTAATATAGACGACCATTTCTCCCCTTCTGAATTATTAAAGTTTATCTAGTTTCCTGTATACAAATGGTATCTGCAGTGAAGTTGCAAGTCCAATGAATAGCTTAGTTTAATGCTGATAACTTTGCATTTATCTAAGATACTTTGTGAAACTTTTTCTATATGCTTATAAAACTTGAAAGGGGACGGGGCAGGTGAGACTGTTATGTACTCGGTGGCATGCTCATAATTATGGTGGCTGTCAGCATATTTTGGACACGTGCGTGTGGCAGCTGTTGCATCTGCAGATACACGAAGATAATCGTGAAAAGACATGCATTGTCTCTTATATCTATGCGGCGCCAAGCAACACACATTGAGCGTTATTTACCTGGCATATCTTAAGCTACCCCTAGCAAACAGCACCCTATATACACCTCAATATTTATGTATTTAGTATGTGGTATATATGTATATACTTGAGCTGCTTGCAGCGGAAGGACGTAGATGCAGGATAAAAGACGCAACGGATGCGGTAAGGTAACTCCCCTAATAAAATATGCCAACAGCCAGCAAAAAGGAGCCAAGCAGGATCTATCTTATTTACTTGTACCCTACCCTCTCTCTCTTTCCCTCTCTGTCTCTCTCTCTCTCTCTTTCCCTTCTCTCTCGCTCCCTTTGCGTCTGCTGTGTCACAATAATCGAAGGACAGTGCTCTGATCCTCACAACAGCTGACAGCTGTTTGCTATTTGCCACTCCAGTCTCCATTGTCTGGTCGCATCCTTGCATCTCTCGCTTGTCACGCCGCTCATTGCAGCCGAATGTGGCGCGTGCCATTAGCTGCTGTGTCCGCGCTGCCATCTCTAATTAAAACTTTAGCAGCGTGGCCAACTTTTGCCCACAACTATTGCCCCAAAGCTGTGCCACCCAAAATGATTCAGACCAATCGTATTGAATTTTTCATATATATATATATGTATATATATCCTTTGGCCATCCGGGCTCCAGTCACATGGCAATGCATAAATTTCACAGGGGGGCCGGGGAGGTGAATAGGCTCAGAAGTTGTCATCCGGCTGTGTCAAAGTTGATTTGTCGCGTTTGTTTTGCCTTTGGCCTTGTGGCACTCACCGAACGCTGCGGCAAAATCCAATTAAATTGGCCAACATAGACAAGGCGCAGACAAAGACCCAACAAACTCGAACACACACACACACAGAAAAATACACTCAGTTCATAAACGAACAGAGAGCTCGCGAGGGAGGAATCGTGAGTGTGCCTCACTATTGACTCTTGATAAGCGCACAGAACAAATGTAACGGTCGCCTGAGCCAGCGAGCTAAAAGGGGAATGTGTTTTATAGAGTGTGGTACACTCGGAAAATAAATCGCCAGAGATAATTTCGAAATATATAATTTAGTAATGCATTTTTTTTTTTTGAAAAATAAGGTGAGCTGAACTGCTAAAAGTATAGTGATTTCATATATTTCTGGGTGACTAATTCTCTGAGTGTATGTAGCACATAATAGACACGGTGTTTGTTTGAAGTGTAGAAAGCATTTACTATATACTCTTAGTGTGAGGGCATTGCCGTCACCTATTTCGCTGTTATGAGTTTGTTAAATATGTATATAGAAATTCAAAAATGCTGATAAAGTAAATGCCGGCTGCGACAGCCAAAAATTCGTTTCAACCCTCATGAGCAGCAGCAGGGGCAGCATTGGCAGCAGCAGCAGTGGCAGCAGTGGCAGCAGCAGCATTGGCAGCAGCAGCAGCAGGCGGAACAGGAGCAGATGTTTCTAGCACAAACGGAACGCGCCAAACG
Organism: Drosophila grimshawi; assembly: GCF_018153295.1. Classification (NCBI taxonomy): domain Eukaryota; kingdom Metazoa; phylum Arthropoda; class Insecta; order Diptera; family Drosophilidae; genus Drosophila; species Drosophila grimshawi. The sequence goes on from NW_025063098.1 coordinate 22,651,868, forward strand.
TCGCCTGTCGCTTGCTGTTGTTGTTGTTCTTGTTGTTGCTGTCTTCAGCTCAATTATTGTGTGCATATAAATGTGTATGTATATAAATATACAAGCCAAGTATATATGATGGTTAAAAGGAGGGGTCACAGCAAGAACGCACGCGTCGCTGCCGCTGCCGCTGCCACCGATCCACTCGACTGCGCGCCGGCGCAGGAAATTGCAAGTCGAGCAGCGAGCAAACCCACCAATTCAGTCGAGATCCAATTGTCGTGCCGAGCAGATCAGTCGACCATCAGAGGAACGTGATCGTGAACGTGACAGTGAAGAATATTTCGAATCAAAAGAAGTTGCAGTTTTTCCAAGTACAGTGCGGCCATGTCCAAGCACAACTATACGAATCCGGCGTTTTGCCAAAACAGCGAGTTCTATCCGGTGCCCTCCAACTCGAGCCCGAGCTCGAGTCGCGTCGAGTCGATTTACAATCGCAGCCTGCAGCTGAACTTTAGTCCGGTGTCGGTGCCGGTGTCGCCCTGTCGCGATCCACGCGAGGGTCCGCTCCGCATGCAGCGTAGCATGTCGACGCGATCGGTGACGCGTAAACAGTACCAGCAACAGCAACAGCAACAGCTGCAATATCAACAGCAGCAACAGCAACATCTACAACAACAACAACAATCGTCTAGTGGTCGCTATGCTTTGGTGCCGCTGGAAGAGCTGGGCAGCGTGGCCAGTCGCTATGCAATTGTGCCGGGCCAGGCTGCACAGCGTTTGGCCCGCTCACAGGATAATCTAGATCGTTATGGCTCACGGCATGGCCTACAGTCGGATGAGGAGCCGCACTCGTTTCACGAGGAGCCACAGCAGCAGCAGGAGACACAATTTGCCAGCTTGCCGCCTACGTTAAACGCAGTGCCGGCAAAGCCGTTACCAAAGATCAAACACGCCTTCTCCAGTGACTTTGGTAGCAAAACGTTTCTCATTGTGGACAAGAATAGTAATCAGCGCTATCAGATGGTGCCCACTGCCGAGGATGAGGAACTGGTCGATGACAATCAGGAGATCATTCAGATGCACAATGGGCGCGCTCATCGCTATGCGGTCATACCCACCGAGGCGGATGACGATGAACTGACCGAGGACTCATCGCTGGCCCAGCAGGAGACCTGCCTTAGTCACACGGAGCTCAGTCAACAGTTTGGCATGCAGCAGCGTACATCGACCCCACAGCAGCAACAACAACAGCAGCAGCAGCGTAATGCTGCTGCTGCCACACGGGCATTGCACGAGCTGCTGTCGACGCCGCGCAAAATGCAACCACCACCGCGTCTCGCACACTCCACGCCCCGCAATGCCGCTCACCACGAGCAGCTGCAGCGCGAGCGTCGCCTGCAGCTCTACCAGAGCCAGCAGTACATCAACATGAATCAGCAGACGACAACCGTCTCAGTTGCCCCTTCGCCGGCGTTGCCACTGCGTCAGCAGCGACTCTCCCCCCAGCGATTGCACTATGAGACGGTGAAGCCGCCGATGCCAGTAGTAGCTTCACAACAACACCAACAGTTGGCTATAGTTGATCGCACCATGGCGGTGATTAGTCCGCGTGTCCAGGGCCAGGAGCAGGATCTGAGCAACCAGCTGCCTGGCTGCAAGTCGACGGTGAATAGCAATGTGTATCCACAGAAATTGGCCAATGCCACCATCACATTGGCAATTGTCTCCTTGATGCTTGTCCTGGGCAGCACCATGAATGCCGGCCTCATCATCTACATGATAGCCCATGTGAGCAATCCTAATTTCCCTATAAATCTTTCGATCCGTGACTCAATTTTTATTTATATATATTTCGTGCATTAGTTTGGAAAGTCGTTCTACCTGCAGTTTGGACTGGTTGCCTCGTTTTGCGGCATGGGTCTTGGATTTCTTGGCTTTCGCTCGCGACACTGCGAATGGTTGCCAAATCGGAGCTATACCTCTGGCTACATCCTGGTCACCATCTTCTGTCTGTTCAAGTGCTGTGGCTTATTGCTCATCCTGGTGTTGGATCCGTTTCCAGGACTGCCGCTGCATGATGTCACCACTGGCGTTATTTTGGGCCTGTCCACATTCACCATGTTCTTCATTGGGCTGGGCGTTATCGGCAGCCTCTGGTGCTATCGTCCTCCACCTGATAACCGTGTCAATGTGGTCTAAGTGCACTTTGCGCCAGTTTTTAGCACAGTTCTTAATTAGTTTTTAGTTTTTCGTATAGTTTTTAGTGTAGTTTTTTTTACTGTAGTTTTCTTTTCAGCGAGCGGCAACCGGAACGGCTAGGAGACCAAAAAAAAGTATTCGTAATTAGTGACGCACTCGAAATTCCAGCAGCGAATTTTGTTTTCAAGACTGTAAATATCTTATTGTATCGTATCTGAGTTACACATGGGTTGTAATTAAGTTTAGGGCAACCACTCTTTTATTGTGTGGTCAAATAAATCATTTATAAATTATTGTTCAACAGTAACGTTTAAGTATTGCACACTGCACACTGAAATAAAGTACACAAGCCAAAATACAAAACAATGCTGTTTTCTGTGGGTACTCTTAAAATTGATAAGTTTCATGTGTTTTATACCCTGTACAAATGAAATGCGCCGAAAGCGTACAACGAGCAGGAGAAGACATTTTTTAAAAGTATTTTTTATCAATCTTGCTAACATTTTATTCTGTTGTAATTCTCTGAATGTGAGGTGTGAATAATTTAATAGATGAAAATGTATTTTTGTTATAATCTTATAAATTGGTCTAATACCTTTTTATTGGCCTGCAACCCTAGTCCCTCTCTTCCTCTCTCTCTCTGTTTCCCTTTCTCTTTATATGCTCTCTGTGCGGTCTTTGCCGAAGGCCTCATTACTATAGTTAAATAGTCTGTAATAAAAACATTCTTCTACAAATTATATCGAATGGAAAATTGGTCAATTAATTGTGAAAATTGGTTTATTGGAAGTGACCTTTCAAATTTTACACATTCCCGCTGCTTTCCAGTTGGTTGTGCAACGCTTATCCCTCTCTTTTCCTCTCTATCTTTATGTATTTAACTCTATCTGATTGCCCTGTGAGGTCTTTGCCAAATACACTTTTATTCATAAATTGATTAAAATAATAATATTTTTCTACTAAATGGGCCAATTTTAAGTGGGAAAAGTGGTTTATTGGAAGTGACCTCTTCGTCTTAACACCTTCTAGCTGCTTTCCAGTTGGTTGTGCAACCTTTATATCTTTCCTCTCCTATCTGTCTTTATCTCTTTAACGCTCTTTGCCAAAATCCTTATTAATCTCCTTAAATAGGTGGCTTATTGGCAGTGGCCTCTCAAATTCTGCACCTTTCTGCTGCTTTGCAGTTGCAAGTATGCGCTTCGCAAAGGAATGTTTCTGTTTAAATGAATTGAATTAATGTATAATTTGATGCTCCTTTTCTTGGAGCATCCACAACCCGCCAATAATTATTTAATAGTCTGAACTGCGGATTCGAGGCATGGAATTTGTTTGTGGTCGATGTACGCTTGAGCTAAACTTTGTTATTTGTTTTGGTCAAACAGCTTACTCTCTTTAACCACTTGTAACTTAGTTTGTATTAGTTCTACATGTATATGAAAATGATTAAGTAAATTTGTTAACAAACTTTGTGTGTAACTTGCAGCAAAATGGACGAATACCAAAGAGAGCATGCGGATGCTGCCAGCGATATAACCGCCTACGTATCGAATCCCATAAATGCTTATCTGCTGACCAAGCGTTTGACCACCGATTGGCGGCAAGTGGAGAATCTGATGCAGCACGATGTGGGAACGGGTAAGTTGAAGCCTGCTCTCAATCGGAGAACTCCGAAAATTTGTAATGCGATTGGAACTTTTTGTGTGTTTCGTTTGGTCCGTTTTACTCAACAGATTTTGTGCAGAATCTAACCCAATATCGCTATGTCTTAAAGTTTCCCTCGGACGAGGATCTAAATGGGGCGGCGGTGGCGCTATTGCGCCTGCAGGACACTTACCAGCTGGACACGTCCAGTGTGGCACGTGGCAAGCTCAATGGCATCCAGTACAGGTAAGTAAGCATACCACATAGAATGCTCAGCTCCAACTAAGCTGCCACTAAACTTGCGGCTTGGGGCTTGCGCTCCTATTTGTTTTTTTTTTTTTTTTTTGTAACGCAGCACGGAAATGTCATCGGACGATTGCTTTGAGCTGGGTCGGCAATCGTATGTTAATCGCGACTACTATCACACGGTGCTCTGGATGAATGAGGCCATGTCCCGCATGTTGCAGGAGCAACACAATCAGACTCAAAGTTTTACCCGTGCCGATGTGCTGGAGTACCTCGCCTTCTCCACCTACAAGGAGGGTGAGTTCTCAATCTACGTGACCAGCTGTTTTGTAGCCATTATGTGTATGTGTGTGTGTGTGGGAGTGTGTGTTTACTGCTGTTCTTTGTTGTGTTGTTGCCAAGACCTCGTTTGCATGACACTCTCTGACAGTGTAGCCCCTGCTACTTTCTGCCTGGCTGCTTGTCACTGTCCATTTGGCTGCAGGAAATTGCACTTTGCCAGGTCGGGGCATTGTCGGGCGATAGCTTCTTATACCCAGGTGAGCTGAACTCTGCTGCACTTAAGCGACCGTGTCGTTAAGTGCGAAAAACTGTTTGCCCATGGTCTGGTCTGGAGAGCAATGGCAATATTGTGACGGGCTTAGTGCATGCTGGCCTCGGGAAATTCTCGGAATCACGTAGCCATTACAAGCTACCAGCAAGTGCACATATACACATATATATTTACAGAAGCCAAAGTGCGGTTTATTATTGCCTGATTAAACGATAGATATACAAGGACACAATCCGACCCCCTAGGCGCTAACTCCACAACCATCCCTCTTTCATGCTCAGCTCGACTAAATTGTCACAGTCACTAAAATTGCACAGCACATGTATCTGTATCTCTATCGGTATCTGTATCTGTGCTTGTATCTATATCAGTATCTATGTAACCAACAGTATCTATAACGACGCGACCCCGTTTCCCGCAATGCTCTGTTTGGAAATGGCAAAGGAAGTATATCGTGTGTGCTAAAGTAAAATTAACTAGTTGTCAAGTAAAAGAATTGAAAATAATGAAATAAATACCAAAAACATGTTGTACACGAGCTTTTCTTCCAACGATACTTAGCTCAGTCAACAAACTGAATAATTGGACACTTTGAAATGCTTATCATAAGTTGCGTATTGTATTTGCCCTGCCGATCGTCAACGTCTTTCCAACCTCTTTTGTCACAAAGTATCTCGCAGTCGGTGCAACATTTTTACTTTTCCTTGGCGTTTGTTCTTTGGCGCTGCGTATAAAATGCGACCCTGCAGAATTTATGGGCGGGCTTTGGTGAAACGGAACTGCCGCCATTTTGTTGAAAAAGTGAGAAAAGCATGTGCGTCTCTCAACCTCCTCCACGTCCCCCGTCTCTTACCCTCTCTCCCTGTAGGCAGTGAAAAGGACATTTTGACATACAAAAAAAAAAAAAAAATACATCACTGCCTGGGCAAAGGACACATGGGCTAGAAGTGCTGACACTAGCATGCAAAATGCAAAATTAAAATACCTAGTTGGGTTGGCTTCGACTGAGGTCGAAGCATACCTACAAGCTCAATGAAATTAAGTGGTCGCTTGAAGTGTCTGGAAAACTAATTAAGGCAAAGGAAGCACCGAAGGACTTGCTATTGCGAAACTACCAAGCCAAGGTCGCAATATTTATGGTTGAGATATAAATAAATGCGTATATTCAATGTCCATGCTAAAAGTTTTATAAGAAACCCAGCACAAACAACACGAACAAGAACAAACGGCAAGTTGCCGTTCTGTGAAAAAAAGTTTGTCTTTTGGGTTTCATACTGTCAGTGTAAATAAAAAACTTGTTGCTATTTTGTTTCCCATTTTACCATAAAACGTTCCTTCTGCTGCTCTGGGGGGCAGTAATTCACTGCAAAAAGTTAACAACAAATATGGAGTAGGTGGGGGCAATATAAATAATTTATGTTGCATTTAACATTTGTTTAGTATCCATGGGAGGAGCAACAGACAAATGAATACTTAATTTTGGTCAACGCAAACCCTGCAAATAAAAGTTGCTATTAAATCATTCATTTGTGTGCCACGCGCCCAACAAGTGTGTAGACTGATATCAAAATGGCTCTTTATTGCTGGATCTGCTGTTCACGGATAGGAACTTTTGATTAAGTGCCAGTTGAGAGTGTAGGTCAAACTTCTTCAGCATATAAGTGTGGAAGCCAAAAACTGTAGCATACGTTTAGGCAGTAATTAATTGAGTCTTTTTTTTCACCTTCACCTTATCAACGAAATTGAATGGAATGGGACAGGCAACGTGGAGAGCGCACTGACCATGACAAATGAGCTGCTGCAATTGCTGCCGGACCACGAACGGGCCAATGGCAACAAGAAATTCTACGAGAAGGAAATTGCCCATCAGATGGAGATGGGTAAGATGAAGGGTGACGATGGCTCCGACGAAATGCCCGTTTCTGATCTGGTAAGTAAGAAACTATTATTGCAAGTCATTTCAGCTAGAAACGCTACTCAATTTGTAATCCATGGTTAGCACGTGACCAAAACCGATCCCGGCGTCTTTGACCTGACCGAACGCACGGCCTACGAAATGCTGTGTCGAGGTGAGCTGAAACCGTCGCCGGCTGAGATCCGTCCACTGCGTTGTCGCTATGTTAACAACAATGTTGACTTCTTGCGCCTTGCGCCGCTTAAGCTGGAGGAGGCTTTCATGGATCCGTACATTGTGATCTATCACGACGCCATGTACGACAGCGAGATTGAGGTGCTCAAACGCATGGCGCGTCCCCGTTTCCGTCGCGCCACCGTTCAGAATTCCGTGACTGGAGCCTTGGAAACGGCCAACTATCGCATCAGCAAGTCCGCCTGGCTGAAGACACCAGAGCATGAAATTATTGGCACTGTGGTGCAGCGCACCGCCGATATGACTGGTCTCGACATGGACTCCGCAGAAGAGCTGCAAGTGGTCAACTATGGCATTGGTGGTCATTATGAGCCACACTTTGACTTTGCACGGGTACGTACTGAAATTGAAGTTTAGCTTATTCGACAAATTTTGCTTAAGTTTCACCAATTAATTTTGCTGTAGCGTGAGGAAAAACTTGCCTTTGAGGGTCTCAATCTTGGCAATCGCATCGCCACCATGCTATTCTATGTAAGTTAAGAGATGAAGAGTTAAATGCGAACTACTGGTTATGATCGATATTTTCGCTTTGCAGATGAGTGACGTGCAGCAAGGTGGCGCCACAGTCTTCACCTCGTTGCGTACGGCTCTGTGGCCCAAAAAGGTTGGTCTACCATAAATTAGTAGTTGCTTTTGTCTATATTAAGTCCCGATTCACATTTGTAGGGTACGGCGGCATTTTGGATGAATCTGCATCGGTCTGGGGAGGGAGATGCGCGAACGCGGCATGCAGCGTGTCCAGTGCTCACAGGGAGCAAATGGGGTAGGTTTAAAAAAAAAACTTGTAAAAAAATGTATTAAATGTGTAAATGAAATCTCAACTTTTTTACCAGTTTCCAACAAATGGATACACGAGCGCGGTCAGGAGTTCAGAAGGCCCTGCGCTTTGGAAGAGGATCACGGTGATTTTGCCATCTAGGAGAATGCCCAATCTGGCTGGAATCTCATTTGTCAGCTGCCCAATGTGCTTACTACAACTTCTACTTACTTCTGAGTGCTTGCGAGCCGGAAATCACAATTCTGTTCCTATTGTAAATACTCTACCACAGCACCAAAAAAAAAAATAAACATGGAGTAGCGGCTGCTGGCACACCACACATTTACTTTCAACTGCATGCCATGACTTGGCATTACTTTTATTTTAGGCATGCTATTATTGAATTTATAAATTTTTGTACAATATACTATAGAAATGAACTATATTAAAATGAACAAATGATGCGCTCAATGAGACTACGAATTCGTTCAACGTTTTACATAAGCATTAATTGCATTTTTAATGATAGCACTAGGGAAATTAGTAAGATTGTTTATTTGGGTGTAGATTATTTTGCAGTTGATGCCTCCTTCTACCTATTACATTATTACATACATTTTCACAAAATCCACCCCTTTGTTCTGGATATAAGGAAAGAAGGGAGCTTAAGCAGTGTACGGCAGCAGTAAAAAGTGATATTTAAAAAATGCACTTTTATAAGTTGGTTAAACTGCTTTTCTGCAAGTCTACGTTTGATTGCTTATGTGTGTATATGTGGCAAGAGGTTGCTGATGCAGGCATGTGACATATTGCAAGTGGCATGATGCGTACTTTGCTCCGTCCGCTGCCTATTGCATGTTGCCAATGGAGCTAAGTGCCGTCGGGTGGTAGTGGCAAGTGATAACAACCACATCACACTCTGCGGCTGCGCAGTTAGATTTGATTCATTGTAATTCCCGCACAGTCTTAGAACAGCATTGACCATTTAATTTGAAATACAAAATACAAAATGAAACATTTATATTGTTGGGAGATCCATCATATTGTTTGCTGAGCGACACAACACAACTGTTTAACTCTTGACTTTTTCTCTGTATGCGTTACATCTGGAAATGACAGGTAAACAAACTGCCAGCGCTGAGCTGCTTCAAATTTAAATGCATTCGTTTGACAACAGATAGTTGGCCAGCGAGTTCTGAATAAGCCACATTTAATAATGTTGAGTCAAAGTTGCATTTATTTGTGCCTGCTGCTGTCTGGTTTCTTTGGCATCCTTGTCACCGGTGAGTTTTATTCATCCATCGATAAAATGGAAATATTGGGAGAAATGGAGGAAACGCTGGTCGAAGCCACGCATATCTATCTGGTCCAGCAGCAGCAACAGTTTCAATTGTTAAGCAGGTATGCAAATATAATAAGAGCTGTGACAAAAATTAGTTGATTGATGTGGTTACGTCGACAGTTTCGTGGATCGTATAAGACGTGAACATGCCTCAGCCAGTGAGATGCATGAGCAGAATGAAGAGTACTTGGAACAACCCCTGCAAGCATTTAGACTGATCAAACGACTAGTTATAGACTGGAAAGACCTTAACCATTTACTGGCTATGAATGAGTTAAAAGCAAGTGTGTAAATGTAGTGTTTGTGTTTTTTTACGCATCTAGTGCATATCTTTCTTTATACAACCAAAGATTATCGCAACTTATTGGACGAGATGGATAAAGAAGTAGAAGTTTTACCAAATCTAGAGGAACTACAAGGTGCAATAAAGGGCTTAGTGCGACTGCAGGATGTGTATAATTTAACAGCAAGTGATTTGGCCGATGGTAATCTTAATGGCAAAAAAACGGACAGCGCACTAAATTGGCGCGACTGCTTTGAGATTGGTGTACAACTATATGAAATGGCCGAGTACAAAAGAGCTCTGGAGTGGTTAGTTCTGGCAGATAAATTGCTCGATGAAGTACAAGGGGATAACACACTTAAAATGGCAACAGAGGTATATGAATATTTGGCACTGACCTATATAGAGTTGGGTGAAATGAACACAGCACAGGAAACGTTGACAAAGCTGCTGACCTGGAACTCAGCACGTCCTACGCAAAATATACAAGCACACCTGGATCACAGAATGCCCAAGTGTCCCATTAAGAAGGAAGACTCTGAATATTTTAGCGACTACGTGCGACTTTGTCAGGGCAAGCGACTGCCAGAGATTAAAACAAATCAAAGTTCTCCACGATGTTATCTGGACTCTAATCAACATGCATATTTCAAGCTGTCGCCATTGAAAGTAGAGCAGGTGAACCTCGCTCCGGACATAAACATCTACTATGACGTGCTCAATGATAATCAGATAAAGTCAATATTAGAGTTATCTACTGAATTTGATAGTTTTCGCTCCAGTGTCAACAAATATAATGTCACCGACAAACGGGTTAGCCAACAGGTGTGGCTAAACTACAGCAGCCCCATAATGAGGACTTATCGTCAATTAGTAGGCGCCATTTCCGGTTTCAATATGACTAATGCCGAAACTATGCAGGTTGCCAATTATGGTATTGGCGGTCAATACGAACCCCATCACGATTTCTTTGGCATCAATCTTCCCGCAAACTCTGTTAAGCGCGGCGATCGCATCAGTACAAATATGATCTATGTGAGTTTTAACTACTGCAACTTTTTAAGAAGTTTATTAATTTTCCAAACAAACTTGCAGCTCTCGGATGTGCAGCAGGGAGGCTATACGGTATTTCCCACACAAAATGTATTTGTAAAGCCCATCAAGGGCGCCATGGTCATGTGGCATAATCTACTCAGATCGCTTGATGGCGATCGTCGGACCCTTCATGCCGGTTGTCCTGTTATTGAGGGCACCAAGCGCAGTAAGTTTAAGTAGAGTTAAGATACAGACCTCATAAATATATCATTTATTTGTGTACTAGTTGGCAACATTTGGATTCATTCGGGCTATCAGGAGTTTCGACGACCTTGCACGCTTAATTCTAAAGAATAAGTTTCACTTGAGATAAGAGTTGATAGTGGCACAATGACACTATTTGAAGTATAAAAATTGAATGGTCCCATTAACAATTTACTTTAAAAAAATCTTTCGATCCTTTTATTGAGCAATACAAAACTTAATACCTAAATAAACAAATATTAATAAAAATTTTCAAGACTTTAGTATATATTATTAAAATTACTAAAAACAACAATAACAATTGAAAGTTTCTTTTCAAAGTTATCAGTAAAAAAAGGAAACAATTTTCATGCATACATAAAAGTCCTAAGGCATAAGGTAAATGTTTGGAAAAGGAAATTAAAAAATGAACATAATCATAATTATTAAGCATATATGCACTCATTTGTCACAAGTCAGGGATTTCAGTTCGCTGAAAAAAATAAAAATAAATAATTATAAATATACAAATGGGAAAGTGAGTATGTGTATAAGGTTCATTTGTTCCCGATGTGAAATGAACTGAAATGACAAATATAGGTTAGGATGTCAAACTAAAAACAAAATTTACGAAAAGTTTGTAAATAACATCTAGGAAATCAATGCACCTTAAAATTAAATTTCTACTAAAATACTATTATAACAAAATACTAAAATACCGTAATAACAAAAAAATATTTCGTTGCAACCAGAAATAAATAAAATATGAATGAAAATAATAAAAATAAATAAAAAAATTAATTAAACGTTAAGAGTATCTAATTATAGTATTGGTTAGTAATGTTAGATAAATAAATAACTTGCTTTTTGTATACAAATTATTACGATTTGAATATTTAATAATAATCGAGTAATTTGGTCCCTTCCTCCTAGTCATGGGATCATATATAAAAAATGATAAAATGATGAATAAAATTACACTTGCAACACATGGTCGGATCGGGTGCAGAAGGCGTGAGTCGAACACCATCAATACCACAAAGGCGTCCTTAGTATCAAATTTTCCTTGGTTTTCCTACACCTTTCGTTTAATGCCCTTTTGTTTTGTATTCGAATTGAACATTGAACAATTTCTAATAAGGGTTTTAGGCCTTTTTCATATTTTTCATAATCGTATAATCGTAAATTTGCAGCGTTGTCCAAGTGATTTAATGTAAAAAAAAACCAAAATATGCTTTTCAAATAAGGAATGGAACAGTTGCTGAGGGAGATCCAGCATATTGTTTGTTTTGCCACATAACACAACTGTTTAAATAGTTGGCGTTTTTTCTGTATACGTGACAAACGCTGAGCTGCTGCAAATTGAAGTGTGTTCATTTGGAAAAAGATAGTTGGCCAGCAGGTTCTGAATAAGCCACATTTCATAATGTTAAGTCAAAGCAGTTGTATATATTTGTGCCTGTTGCTGTCTGGTTTCTTTGGCATCCTTGTCACCGGTGAGTTTTATTCATCCATCGATAAAATGGAAATATTGGGAGAAATGGAGGAAACGCTGGTCGAAGCCACGCATATCTATCTGGTCCAGCAGCAGCAACAGTTTCAATTGTTAAGCAGGTATGCAAATATAATAAGAGCTGTGACAAAAATTAGTTGATTGATGTGGTTACGTCGACAGTTTCGTGGATCGTATAAGACGTGAACATGCCTCAGCCAGTGAGATGCATGAGCAGAATGAAGAGTACTTGGAACAACCCCTGCAAGCATTTAGACTGATCAAACGACTAGTTATAGACTGGAAAGACCTTAACCATTTACTGGCTATGAATGAGTTAAAAGCAAGTGTGTAAATGTAGTGTTTGTGTTTTTTTACGCATCTAGTGCATATCTTTCTTTATACAACCAAAGATTATCGCAACTTATTGGACGAGATGGATAAAGAAGTAGAAGTTTTACCAAATCTAGAGGAACTACAAGGTGCAATAAAGGGCTTAGTGCGACTGCAGGATGTGTATAATTTAACAGCAAGTGATTTGGCCGATGGTAATCTTAATGGCAAAAAAACGGACAGCGCACTAAATTGGCGCGACTGCTTTGAGATTGGTGTACAACTATATGAAATGGCGGAGTACAAGAGAGCTCTGCAGTGGTTTGTTCTGGCAGATAAATTGCTCGATGAAGTACATGGGGATAACACACTTAAAATGGCAACAGAGGTATATGAATATTTGGCACTGACCTATATAGAGTTGGGCGAAATGAACACAGCACAGGAAACGTTGACAAAGCTGCTGACCTGGAACTCAGCACATCCTACGCAACATATACAAGCACACCTGGATCACAGAATGCCCAAGTGTCCCATTAAGAAGGAAGACTCTGAATATTTTAGCGACTACGTGCGACTTTGTCAGGGCAAGCGACTGCCAGAGATTAAAACAAATCAAAGTTCTCCACGATGTTATCTGGACTCTAATCAACATGCATATTTCAAGCTGTCGCCATTGAAAGTAGAGCAGGTGAACCTCGCTCCGGACATAAACATCTACTATGACGTGCTCAATGATAATCAGATAAAGTCAATATTAGAGTTATCTACTGAATTTGAAAGTTTTCGCTCCAGTGTCAACAAATATAATGTCACCGACAAACGGGTTAGCCAACAGGTGTGGCTAAACTACAGCAGCCCCATAATGAGGACTTATCGTCAATTAGTAGGCGCCATTTCCGGTTTCAATATGACTAATGCCGAAATTATGCAGGTTGCCAATTATGGTATTGGCGGTCAATACGAACCCCATCACGATTTCTCTGGCGCCAATCTAGCCGCACGCTATGCCAACTTCGGCGATCGCATCAGTACAAATATGATCTATGTGAGTTTTAACTACTGCAACTTTTTAAGAAGTTTATTAATTTTCCAAACAAACTTGCAGCTCTCGGATGTGCAGCAGGGAGGCTATACGGTATTTCCCACACAAAATGTATTTGTAAAGCCCATCAAGGGCGCCATGGTCATGTGGCATAATCTACTCAGATCGCTTGATGGCGATCGTCGGACCCTTCATGCCGGTTGTCCTGTTATTGAGGGCACCAAGCGCAGTAAGTTTAAGTAGAGTTAAGATACATACCTCATAAATATATAATTTATTTGTGTACTAGTTGGCAACATTTGGATTCATTCGGGCTATCAGGAGTTTCGACGACCTTGCACGCTTAATTCTAAAGAATAAGTTTCACTTGAGATAAGAGTTGATAGTGGCACAATGACACTATTTGAAGTATAAAAATTGAATGGTCCCATTAACAATTTACTTTAAAAAAATCTTTCGATCCTTTTATTGAGCAATACAAAACTTAATACCTAAATAAACAAATATTAATAAAAATTTTCAAGGCTCTAGTATATATTATTAAGATTACTAAAAACAACAATAACAATTGAAAGTTTCTTTTCAAAGTTATCAGTAAAAAAGGAAACAATTTTCATGCATACATAAAAGTCCTAAGGCATAAGGTAAATGTTTGGAAAAGGAAATTAAAAAATGAACATAATCATAATTTTTAAGCAAATAAGCATATATATGCCACAAGACAGGGATTTCAGTTCGGCTTGTAAATAAAAACATGCGCTGCTTTGTTTTTTATCTCTTTAGTGGTTGTGCCTGCCATAAGAAATAAGAGAACTTCCACGTAATAAATTCAATATCGGGGTGCAGGGTATATCGAAGTTGAGTTCAGGTGTAAACAATTTTTTTAATAAGAGTTAGTAAATAACATCTAGGAAATCAATGCACCTTAAAATTAAATTTCTACAAAAATACTATTATAACAAAATACTAAAATACCGTAATAACAAAAAAATATTTCGTTGCAACCAGAAATAAATAAAATATGAATGAAAATAATAAAAATAAATAAAAAAATTAATTAAACGTTAAGAGTATCTAATTATATTATTGGTTAGTAATGTTAGATAAATAAATAACTTGCTTTTTGTATACAAATTATTACGATTTGAATATTTATTAATAATCGAGTAATTTGTTCCCTTCCTCCTTGTCATGGGATCATATATAAAAAATGATAAAATGATGAATAAAGTTACACTTGCAACACATGGTCGGATCGGGTGCAGAAGGCGTGAGTCGAACACCATCAATACCACAAAGGCGTCCTTAGTATCAAATTTTCCTTGGTTTTCCTACACCTTTCGTTTAATGCCCTTTTGTTTTGTATTCGAATTGAACATTGAACAATTTCTAATAAGGGTTTTAGGCCTTTTTCATATTTTTCATAATCGTATAATCGTAAATTTGCAGCGTTGTCCAAGTGATTTAATGTTAAAAAAAAAAATAAATATATGCTAAATATATATGCAAAATATATATGCAAAATATATATGTTCAAATAAGGAATGGAACATTTACGTTATTGAGGGAGATCCAGCATATTGTTTGTTTTGCCACATAACACAACTGTTTAAATAGTTGGTGTTTTTTCTGTATACGTGACAAACGCTGAGCTGCTGCAAATTGAAGTGTGTTCATTTGGAAAAAGATAGTTGGCCAGCGAGTTCTGAATAAGCCACATTTAATAATGTTGAGTCAAAGTTGTATATATTTGTGCCTGTTGCTGTCTGGTTTCTTTGGCATCCTTGTCAGCGGGGAGTTTTACTCATCAATCGAAAAAATGGAAATACTGGGAGAAATGGAGGAAACGCTGGTCGAAGCCACGCGTTCCTATCTGGTACAGCAGCAGCAACAGCTTCAATTGTTAAGCAGGTATGAAAATATAATCAGAACTGTGACAAAAATTAGTTGATTGATGTGGTTACGTTGACAGTTTCGTGGATCATATAAGACGTGAACATGCCTCAGCCAGTGAGATGCATGAGCAGAATGAAGAGTACTTGGAACAACCCCTGCAGGCATTTAGACTGATCAAACGACTAGTTCTAGACTGGAAAGACCTTAACCATTTACTGGCTATGAATGAGTTGAAAGCAAGTGTGTAAATGTAGTGTTTGTGTTTTTTTACGCATCTAGTGCATATTTTTCTGTACGCAACCACAGATTATCGCAACACGTTGGACGAGATGGCTAAAGAAGTAGAAGTTTTACCAAATCTAGAGGAACTACAAGGTGCAATAAAGGGCTTAGTGCGTCTGCAGAGTGTGTATAATTTAACAGCAAGTGATTTGGCCGATGGTAATCTTAATGGCAAAAAAACGGACAGCGCACTAAATTGGCGCGACTGCTTTGAGATTGGTGTACAACTATATGAAATGGCCGAGTACAAAAGAGCTCTGGAGTGGTTAGTTCTGGCAGATAAATTGCTCGATGAAGTACAAGGGGATGACACACTTAAAATGGCAACAGAGGTATATGAATATTTGGCACTGACCTATATAGAGTTGGGTGAAAAGGACACAGCACAGGAAACGTTGACAAAGCTGCTGACCTGGAACTCAGCACGTCCTACGCAAAATATACAAGCACACCTGGATCACAGAATGCCCAAGTGTCCCATTAAGAAGGAAGACTCTGAATATTTTAGCGACTACGTGCGACTTTGTCAGGGCAAGCGACTGCCAGAGATTAAAACAAATCAAAGTTCTCCACGATGTTATCTGGACTCCAATCGACATGCATATTTCAAGCTGTCGCCATTGAAAGTAGAGCAGGTGAACCTCGATCCCGACATAAACATCTACTATGGCGTGCTCAATGATAATCAGATAAAGTCAATATTAAGGTTATCTGATGAACTTGATAGTTTTCGCTCCACGCACAGAAAATATGTGATCAGCGATATGCGGATTAGCCAACAGGTGTGGCTAAATTACAGCAGCCCCATAATGAGGACTTATCGTCAATTAGTAGGCGCCATTTCCGGTTTCAATATGACTAATGTCGAAATTATGCAGCTTGCCAATTATGGTATTGGCGGTCATTACGAACCCCATATCGATTATATGGGCAGTCCTCTACCCCCTTACTATGCAAAGCGCGGCGATCGCATCAGTACAAGCATGATATATGTGAGTCTTAACTACTTCGACTTTTAAAGAAGTTCATTAATTTTCCAAAAAATGTGCAGCTCTCGGATGTGCAGCAGGGAGGCTATACGGTATTTCCCACACAAAATGTATTTGTAAAGCCCGTCAAGGGTTCCATGATACTGTGGTATAATCAACTTAGATCGCTTAATCCTGATCATCGGACCCTTCATGCCGGATGCGCCGTTATTGAGGGCATCAAGCGCAGTAAGTCTAATTAGAGTACAGTTACAGATCTAATAAACATATAAATTATATTTGTACTAGTTGGCAACATTTGGATTCATTCGAGCTATCAGGAGTTCCGACGACCTTGCACGCTTAATTCTGAAGAATAAATTCAGCATGAGATAAGAGTAAATAATTACACAATGACACTATTTGAATGTGGCACTTAAACATTGGAATATATAAGCTATATAGAGAGAAACAGGAAGAGAGAATATGACAGTCCTAGCTTACTATAATTTTAGCATTCAATTTGATATTTTTTTAAAATACATATTCCTTATTGGTGTTTAAAAATGCTTTATGATTTCTTCAAAATCTTGCTCACTCTAAATGCTCTTTTTACTACGTTCAAAAGAAAATTAAATTTATTTGGCATTTAGCTTGAACGTTTTGTGTGCTTTGGAGTTTAAGTTGACTACGTTCTTTTATATAATTAATTAATTTCGATTCAGGATATTCAGATGGCACTTTCAGCTAGTAAATAAATAAAAAAACATTGTTTTGCTTCAAATTATTAATTGATATTTATCACAAATGGCAGTATACTAAAGTTGATTGCTGAGGTAATACTTGTTACTTGAAGTCTTTGTATGGCAAAGAGATCTCGTGATCACGTTGTAGATCACAGGGTCTAATATGGTCCTGATTGCTCAAGCGTATCCACACATTAGCAACTGTATGGATGAAAAGAATATAGAATAAGAATAAGAATAATAATAACAATAAGAATTTAATAAAGCTATTGTTAATTCTAATATTAACTCACTCCATTTGCTGCCCATCAGCACTGGGCAGCCAGCATGCTTAGTGCGATAGTCCAGATCACCGGATCGATGCAGATTGTACCAGAAGAGCAGACTGCCCCGTTCAGGCTCGACCAGCAGTGGCAGAAAAGGAAATGCGGTCCCACCACCCGCCTCCACATTCGATAACTAAAGGGAAAATTATGTGTTACGTTAATGTTAACTCATTGCAGTTATTTTTTTCAACACACTCACATAGTAGATGCCTGTGGCTACTCGATTGGTCGACATATAAGTATTGATCCCATAGTTATGATTCTCGGAAAAGCTGTCCATATGTGGCTCATAGTGGCCGCCAATGCCGTAGTTAGCTACTTGCAGCTGCTCCGCAGAGCGCATATCTAGCCCGGATATATTCTCCAAATGCTGGCTCATCCTTTGCATGATTGGATGCTCATGATATTCAAAGAAGGTCCCCTGACTGATGCGAAAGTTGGTAGATATGTGCTCGCTGTTAGAGAGGCTATAAACCATCGATCGCTGGAGTTCAGGGCGAGCCAGTTGCTGCAGCACGATAGTTTCCTCTGCGCTGATAATGTCATGCACTTGAATTACGTAGGGATCCAGGTGTAGCTCCTCCAGCCTGTACGGCTGATAGCTGGATCTCAGGCCATTGCCTCTGTGGAGGCGACAGCGAAGTTTGCGCTGTGTTGCAGGCTCTGGTTTTAGTTCTTCCCGGCAGACCTGCTGATACATATGATACTCATTGCTGCTGTGATAGTCATCCGGACTGCGAGCCACCTCATGCATTAGGCCGCGCTTGACGCCATCCGAGATGAGTTGTTCGAGATGCGCGCGCGTCTCGAGCAGATGGAGTCGCTGCTCCGGCTGGACAGCCAGCACATGATTGATCAGATGTATGGCATTCTGATAGTCACCCATCGATTCATGATAGCCCATAACTGTCTCCATAAAGTCCAGTGAGGCAGACTCCTTGCCGTAACTCTGCTGCACCAGCAGCTGCATCGATTGTTGCAACCAGGGCACCGTGTTGTTAAAGTCCTGCATTACGTACAATTGCTGGCCAAGGACAAAGCAATCCTGCCACGACATCGCCGCACTGCAACAGAAATCAACAAATCAACAACAAGCTGTCGAGTGTGATTTGTGATGGCCACTTTCCACGTCCGTCACTCACCCGTATTTAACACCGTTCAGCATGCCGCTCGCCAGCTCACGCACATCCAGCTGATAAGTTTGCTGCAGTCGCGTCATTGCCAGAGCGGTGCCCGTAAAATCCTCCAGCGTGGGGTGGCTCAAGTTCTCCTTGTGTCTGGCCATTGCTTCTAGATAGTCTATTGTGTGCGGGCAGAAGCAAGCCCAAGCATGAAAACAGAGACACAAAATGATAACGATAACAATCTTGCTGTGAGAGCTGACGACATCAGATACAAACTTTTGCGGCTAGCATCTTGCTCCACGTTGCTCTCGAAGGTCTCCCAGTCGCTGTGTAGGCGCTTTATCAATCGAAACGCATTCACCGGATTGTTGAGGTAGCCCTCGATGCTATCAGCGGCGCTCAGATGCTCCGCTTGAATCGCATTAATTTCACTGCAACAACAACATGAATTAAATTGATGAAACATCTTTTTGGGTTTTGCATTGTTTGTTTGCTTTAACATTAATCAGTATTTAAATGGTTTCATATTTTCCATCTGCATAATCCTAAATTTGCATATTGAATACATCCGTAATGCTCAGTGATATATAAGTGTTATGGCTGTGCGTGACACTTTAATGTCGTGTCATTCTACAATTAATCAACACTTAAAAAATAAAGCAATAAATTACAGTTAGAAAACACATCCATTTCGTTATGAACTTGGAACGCCGCAAAGCAAATACCCTAAGGTTAATTAGCCGCATCTCAGCTGGCCGAAAAGGAAAAACCAATCTTTATCTTTCTATTTGTGCTCTTATGAAACTCTTATGAAATTGAAATTGAGCACTCCAAATACTCGAACTTAAAATCATTTTTTGTATGCTTTGTGTATCCTATAAAAAACTGCTTATAATTATTTATAAGAATTTTAAATAGAAAATAATTAACTGAAATGTATATATGTCGATCAGTCGACATCGGCTGGTTGCCCAATCAGTGTTAAATATTATATATAATATATAAAAATTATAATTTCTCTTATGCGTCGTTTATTTTGTGGTCAATTTATAAAACCTGCTTCAAATATAGCTAAATAATCCATAATCGACGCTTGTCTGTCTTGCACTTTTTCTCCGCTGCTTGTCGGGAATCAAATGTCATCATAAGTTTAATCGGCAGAAGCCGCTACACTTGTCAGTTAAATGATATTTTTATCGAGTTATTCATTTGTTCTTAGCACTCTCCAATCATAAATAAGAATCTCTATTTTATTAGGTAAGCTACAAATTGCATGAGCACATTCATAATGTAAATGGAATAAATAAAACATGTTTTCGTTGCGCTTCAAACAATATGTTTTCTAATAATTATAATTTATATTTATTAACACAAAAATTGTTAGAAATTTCTTAACGGTTCTTTTTAATACTCTTATTTGTGTTGGTGTAGCCGGTTTGCAAATACGACAAGTAAACAAAAGAGTTAAATTGAATTGCTTCGATTTGAGTATACATTTTATTACGATACGGATACATGCATAAAAAACTGACATGCCGTTGCACAGCAGCAGAAACTGTGCCTTACTATAGTGACAATCGATGGCAGTTGATAATAAAGTTAAAACATCAAATAAGTGCCGAAAAAGTCAACTTAATTTTTAATAGGTAAGGTAAACGGCTGGAAATGTATATATTTAGCAGCTCATAAGCTGAATGAAAAACATTAAAAATCTTTAATGTTCGCAGCGCTAAAAGTGTTAACAAGTGTGAATAAAATTGCAGAAAATGAATAGACACCCGAGAATATATTAAATACAAATGTACATACATATAATAGGTATAAAGTATGTGTACATCGTACCCTTAGGCCGGACAAACACTTTAGACGCCTTAATGTGAACCGGTTAAGTGGGAATGCGAAAATGAATTGTAATTAAAAGCAGAATAAAAAAATAAAAGAGCCAAAGGCGACAAATCCAAAGCTCAAAGTTACTTTCAGATTCTGCTGAGGCTCAAACTCTGCCACGATAATAAACAGAAGAAAAAAAATAAATAAATAAAAAAAAACAAGCCGTTCACAAGATGCTCAACCGATTGTTTTGACAACTGCCTACTAAACAAGAATATAACTACTCAGCAAACAATTTGCGTAGGCTTTTTTTTTTAGGCACGTAGGCGCCCAACAATTTGATTATTAATTATGAAGAATTCATAAGACAAAGTAAGTAGCAAGAAAAATTTGTATTTAAAAAAAAACGCGACACCTGGTCGCATCACTGAAGAAATTCTAGTTTGCATTTCAAGTGCTGCTATCCACAGAACAAAATTAGCTTTTAGCCAAATAAAATTGGAAATATTGTCGAGTCATAAAACCAGAATGAAGCTGGTCACAAAACTCAGAATCGCAACGCAGCCCACTACTTAATATTCCATTAGGTGGGCTTTGTTCTTATAAAAAAAAAACCGATTTAAAAATAAAAGAACAACATTTATCAGACTTACCTCTGCAGCATTTCAGCATGCTCGGTTATTTCGTTAACATAATTCTGGAGTTCTGCCAGTAGGATGACCTCTGTACGCAGCAGCTGTTCGAGGCCGGTAGTCGAACTAAAATATTCAGCATTGCATATAATAATTTGCAATCCAATTACAAAGATTGTTAACGCGGCAGGAAACTTCATTACAATTGATCCTGACTGTGTGATTAAAAACAACGATTTTTATCGCCTTGAGTTTCAAAGTTATGTGTTCTCTTCGCGCCGTTTCGTTAAGAACTGTTCAGCATCGAGATGATGACAAACCAACAAATAGTCTTGACGGATCGTTAGTCTAGAAAAAGCTCGCTGCGTTGGCGGTTGCTGAGCTTTAGCGGCGACTGTTGGTCAAGCTAACACTTCTCGCTGAGATCGAAGAGGTGCCCCCGAGGGCTCAACGTCAGGCTTGAATGGAGCTATACCGGGTAATCAAGATGATGGGTTCAATAAACCCAAAAGTGGTCAACAACCATTTTGCATGGGCCCTTGGCAACATACAATTGCTGTTTTAATTATGTGTGGCAATCTAACAGATAATCTATATGACTGCCTCAGATTCTCACAACTTTTCTATTTGCTAATTACTTTCACTTGGCTGTTGGATGAGCATCGTCATTTTGTCATTCGATGCCGCTAGTATGCAAATGAAGCGCGCCTAAACTTTGCCCGTGAACTTGCTTATGCAAATTACCGGCAAGTCTGGGCTCAACTTAAAAGCATCTTCGACTCGCAGTTTGCTTTGAGTGAACTTCACAGCACAAAATCACTCAAAATGAGCTTTTTTTTATTTTGTTAACCCTCTAAAGTCTTTGGCATCGATAAATGACAACACTCAGTTAGTAATCAATAACAGATTTATTCAATAATATCATAACCCAGAGAAACTTCGTTATCCCGAATAACATCACAGGGCCGAGCAAATGTCTGTGTTGCCTCGTGTATCCAAATGTTGGCAACTGCAAAGAGAAATAAGAGTTTTACCAGTAAAGCAACCTAAATACTATCTTGATGAAGCAAATGAAATTGAAACTTTTTGACTTGAGGCAGGTTGGAGGAACATTAAAAAAGTTAAGTCCACATTAATTGCGAATGCTGTTCAGGCCTGATATATTTGAATGGAATTCGGAATTACAACAAAACATGTGCGTAATTATCCTTTACAAATATGGGTATAATTGCATTAAAAAGCCAAATAAAGAAATCCTGAACAAAACTATGTTTATGACAAATTTATGGGCTCACAACATTATAGTTTCTTATTTAAATCTGATATATGATCAAAATAAGAAACATAGTGACTCTTGTGAAGCCATAGTTTTGCATTTTGGTTTACAGGGCTTTAATAAATACTACAAATTTATGGGTTTTTGATGTTATTATAATGGAAATACTCACTCCACTTGCTGCCCTTTAGAACTGGACAGCCCGCGTGCTTGGTGCGATAGTCCATGTCCAGGGAGCGATGCAGATTGTACCAAAACAAAATGTTGCCTAGCTGCGGCCGCACGGCAAAGTTGAGAAAGGGAAATGCGGTGGCACCGCCCTGCTCCACATCCGACAGCTACAGCACCGAGTAATGGAGTAATGAGCGTGTTATTCAGGTTTGTTGTTCAATGTGAATTATGGTAATGTCAACTTACATAAAATATGGCTGTAGCGATGCGATTTCCCTCCTCGGCTGGGTAGTGTTGCGAATCAACGAAGAAGTCCCAGTGTGGCTCGTAGTGTCCACCGACACCATAATTGGCCACCTGTAGTTGCTCGCAGTAGGTCATATCCAGGCCGGTGGCATCACTCAGATCACGCAACATGCGGCCCATCATTGGATGCGTGTCGTATTCCAGCCATGCGTTTTTGCTCACGCGAAATGCCGACTTTTTGCTTTGTCGGCCGGGCAGCGGATTCACCGTGGAGCGCTTCATATGCGGCACAGCCATTTGTCGCAACTCTATGATTTGCTGCGGGCTCAGCATATCGTGATAGCTGACCACAAGTGGGTCTAGACTATGCTCCTCCAGCTTAAGCGGCGCCAGCACTCGATAGGCGTGCTGTCCACGTGCATAGCGACAGCGCAGTGGCCGCTGTTGGGCAGCAGAGGCGCTAACTTCGCCGCGGCACACCTTCTCATAGTGAGCGAACTCCTGGGTGAGCTGTGTGTGTTTGTGTGTGCATGTGTGAGGACGAAGAGTCTAAATTTAGTCACACAAACTAGAAAAGATAAAATGGGAGCGCTTACTCTGTATCCGCCATCTGCATGCCTTGACTGTGCCACTTCCCCAATTTCGCCCTGAACCACATTGGCGGCCTTGGCGCTTAGATGCCAATTTCGTATGCGCGATGGATCCAGTTCGAGCACACGCTGGCTTAGCTCATATGCCGTATCGAAGTCGCCTAAAAGTCGTTTGGTGAATATACTGCTGGGTGGCGTTGGCCCGATTTGCCGATTGGCTGTGCTGCTCACCCATTTGGAATAAACTCTTTGCCACCATCTCCATGCTGTTGAGAATGGTGGGCTCGGGTGCGCTGTGGTCCTGGTGCTGCGGCTGCTGGTGGCGCCTCAATCGTTCCATGGACTCGCGCAGCCATACTTTCGTGTTGTTGTAGTCCTCCATTTCAAAGAGTTGTTGACCCAGCACGAAGCAATCTTGCCAGCTCATGTCCGTGCTAAAAATAAAAGGTAACACAAAAATCGAAATGAATATGATTGGCGCTTGAGTTGGCAATGATGGCACACGACATAACACACAACTACCGTAGATTAAAGCCAGGAGCGGTTCATTTAAGGATGAAGCTTTTTTAATCTGTATAAATCTATACAAAGGAAAAAAGTCGATTTTTGGATTAGTGGCATGGCAGACTAGTTTTATCCATGATTACCGATTGACAGATTAAGTATTTGATAAAACGTTCCTCCGACCAGGATAATCCGCTCCTGGCCGCAGTCGTATAGTGTAAGTATTATTACTCGTGTATTTCAAGCCTGACTGGTTATTGCTTATTTGGGCTACACTCCCTCCCTTTTGCCACCCTTTCTTACCCGTATTTAATGCCATTCAGTATACCAGCAGCGACTTGCGCCACGTCCAATTTATAGGTGCTCTGCAGGCGAACCAGTGCCAATGCGGCACCATCCACATCCTCCTGGCTGGGGAAGTTCAATCCGTAGTGTTGTGTTATATTAAATCCTACAAAATCCAATTAAGTTTCGCCTTACATCATTAACTCAAATATTGGATACCTACGAATTTGTGTACTCATTTGTTGGACGCGCCTCTCCATTTGTTGCCAGTCCGTATGAAGGCGCTTCATTAGACGATATATATTGATGGGATTGGTTAAATAATTCTCCAAGCCTTTGGCCGCCATTGCATGCTCCAGCTTTATAGCGGTCACCTCACTGCGTATTAAGTTTTTTTTTTTAGATTTCGGCTTAGAAGAGTATGTCTCTAATCATAAATCGGTAGCAACTAGTTCTTTAGCGCTTTGTGGCTTTTGTCGTCATAGACATAAGCACCCCATATGCCGAGACAGCTTATCTTAATTAATTCTAATTTATTTGTGTTTCTACGTGTGTTTCTAAACACAAAACTCTTTCTTAACGATCAAACCAATAAAACGAGAATAATAGCGAAATGCTAAATGTTAAACAGTAAGAACTTGCCAATAGTTGTTTCAGCCTATGATGAACGGAAAATTCTCCGAAATTTATACTTAACATCGGATTATTGAATACAAGGATTTTTCTGCTATAAAACTTCATCTGCTGAATTAAAGTCTATATTGAAAAATATTCAAACTATAAGTTAACTCCATATTAGGTTTTTAAGTTTTAAATTTGTTTTGAATACTTGTTGTCCAAATCAACATAAAATATTCCTTTCACTTTCACTTCAACTTTCACCTTTCTCACCTTTCCAACTGTTTTAATGTGTTTCTTGTTGCATCCAACTGTGAACTCAATTCGCTCATCAAAGTGTGCTCCGTGTGCAGGAGCTGTTCGAGTCCACTGATGGATGAAAAATAATCCGTTGCCTGGCAGCGATAGCCAAGGCTGGCTAATACAAGAAATGTCAACAGTTCGGTCTTCATTCGCATCTTAGCTGACTTTGACTTGAAATATACAATTCAAATATATGTATATGGAAATATCAGCTAAAACTATTTTAGGCGTCTGCAACGCGTAACGTCTCACAATGAACTGATTGCTTTGCCAGATCTCAGATCAAATATCCACCGCAGTCAGTAAATATAATCGGTGACGATAGACATTTTGGCACAAGCGATTTGGAGTTTTGATACCAGCGACAAGGTGCTAACTCCAAACTACAACAACTATTTGCATAGCCAACCGATCGATGCCTCAGTCTATGCCGATGTCTACGACTACGTTTACGTCGATGTCTATGTTTATGTTTATGTCGATGAGTTTGAATAATCGGTATTAGTATTATGGAACAATCTAATTAAGCATGTTTTATGGCTTAGCCAAAGCTGATTTAGTGTGTCTCATCATTATCTCGTTTTCGGCGTGAACCTGCCGTGAGTTCTAGTTCTTTCTCTCTCTCTCTCTCTCTCTCACTCACTCTCTCTATCTGTCTACCTCTCTCTCTCTTTTCTTGCTTCACCACTCGTTGACTTTTTGCGATGCCTTATTAATTCTAGGCTAATTAAGAACGTGTTGTTTAATATCCACTAATGCAGTGGTAGTGTTGAAAAATGGCATACTAAGACCATATAAACATTAAAACATTTCCTTTTAATAATGTATACTTATTTATATATATATATATAGTCATTGAATAAAATATCTCATTTATTTTTAAAACTTAAATTTAAGTTCAATTTAAATTGATAGTAAGTATATTTCAGCACTTCATGTTTCTTTTAGCAGAAAGTACAGGGTATCTTAATGAGTTGTTTTCTTTTAAATATTTATCTATGCTAATTAGGGAGCAAGTAAAATTAATTAGAAGTGCTATTGTTGTTTTTAATTGACATTTGATTTACACATATATATACATAAATATATATATATTTGATTTAAAATTCGACTTGACATATTCGCATTGGTTTTATGACTTTTTAATATTTGTTTTAACTATTTCCTGCTGCCGACTTCCAAAAGGCGTTGACTAAAATTACGATCAATACTCAGTTCAAATGTTAATTATGACAGGCTGTGATGCATGAGCATTTAAATCTGTTTGCTCTTTAATTAGTAGACCGGCCACGCCCATGGAATGAGCAATAAATGTCAAAGAAAAGTCCAAATGAAATTCAATAAAACGTCAACATTTCAGCTTTTATTTTTCGTTCGCGCCAATTAAGGCTAAAATAAAATGTTACTCAAGCGTATTTCATAATTTGTTTCATTTTGGATTCAAAACAGTTGCCGGGTTTTAACTGAGCATAGTCCAAGCCGCTGCAAGGGGAGGACAGAGTAGAGACCGTTGAGTTCATATAAAATAGATGGCATATTCACTGCCCAACTTACACAACTGAGTGCCCAGCAGCACCGGGCAGATTAGCTGGCGACTGCGATAGTCCGGACTGGAGGTTGCTGAGAACTCGTTTAGGCTGCGGATGCTCCAGCGAAGCAGTGAGCCTTGTGGGACATTCACGCTGAGCTCCAACTGTGGAAAGACAACGGCGCCGCCCAGCCTGGCCTCTTGCAGCTAAAGGGATTAGTTGCGGGTGACATGGTAATTGGCAAATTAGTGACATATTAACTAATCATTTCATTAAAATTACGCACATTAAGCAGCGCACGTGCCACATGCCCCGATGTAGCTGATGGCTCCTCTGGTGGCGTCACGTGCTCGTGGCTATGACGACGTGCCTGCCACAGCTGTGGCACTGCACTGCTAAGTCCCAGTTGAAAGTGGATGCTACGCATCCCTTTCTGCGCTACCTTCGACAATTTCAAGGGCGCAAAGGCAACACTTTTCGAGTGCTGCACTTGCGACTCTTCATCCAGCATACCAATTAGCTTCTCAGTCTGCCGGGAGTTGAGTATATCATGATATAGCATTATGTGTGGATCTTCACTTAGCTGCTCCAGGCGTAGCATGCGCAGATTGGAGTTATCTTGACGACACTCCGTAAAGCGACTCCCTGTTATGGGTTGATGGGTACCCGAACGACAAAGCTCGTCGACAAACTGTTGCTCCGCGGATTTTGGTAGCTTTCAATTTAAAAGAGATCAGGCATTTGATGGAAATTAAGTATTTGTAGAATGTGACCCATTTTTAATGAAATGTTTTTTCTTAAAAAGTCTTTATATGAGTTTACTATAAATACTCATCGAACTAAGCGACCCTTCATCAAATCAACTACATTTAAATAATTTTAGAGACTAACCTTATGCTTAATTAACATAACTGCGATTCAATAACAATCAAGTTAAGTATTTCCAAATGTTACTCAATCGAATTATTTTATGCCTGTTGCATAAAATTTGCATATTTTGTATTTACCTTTGCCTCTTGTGTTTTGCGTTTTGGTAATTTCTCCTGACTTCCGTTTAATGCTCGTTCAATCTGGGCCTTCAGCTTTTCAAATTTTTGGCTTGTCGGTCGCAGTTGGAGCAATTCTTTAACAGTTATGAGTGCGCTCAAATATTCACCTGTTGTTAAGCAATTTGTACAAATAGATAAAGTTTTATGAATTGTTCATTTGATACGCACCTGCCCGGTAATCCATATTGAGAGATGTCTCAAGTATCTGTACTTTGCCAAGTTCCTGTTCGCTGACTGAGGTAGTCACATTGTTTCCATCTGGCAGTTTTCCCAGTGCCGTGTCCAGCCAATATTTTGCTACGGCATAGTCTCCATTTCCATCCGAGTTACGTGCCATTTCGAGACAATCGCTCCAAGACATAACCGAACTGTAGGGATGAAAAGGAATTTTCAATTTCGAATTGTTTGTATTTGGTCTTATGGACACTTACCCCAGCTTAATGCCATGGACTATGCCCAGTGAGAGGGTGGCTGGTTTGAGGTCGTAGACAGATTGTAGGCGCAGCAAATTGAGCAACGCAACCTCATATTCCTCCTCGCTGGGTAACTGCAGTTCCGTCTCGTAGTCGGGCAGATTTTTAGCCAGGTTGTGAGTAGCATTCGCTTGCTGTTCAAGCAATGGCCAAACACTATTGAAACGCGTCAGTATGTTGAGCACATTAAGGGGATTGCCCACATGCTCAACCACCTGGTCGCCTACCTGCCGATGTATTTGCTCAATGGTCGCCGTCTCGCTTTTGATAACTTCAATTTGCTCATCGAGTGCATCAATATAATCACGCAGTGCATCGATGAGTTCGGTTTCTGTGGTCAGCAGCTCTCGCAAATGGTCGTCAGTGCTGCCACTTACAGCTATTGGCCACATCAAAGCTAGCCAAAGTAGCCACAACAATCGCGCTGATTCATGTATTTGCATAATTGCCAGTGGTTGTGTTTGTTGTTGTTTTCTTTTCTGTTTTGGACCGGGTCAATGGCTGGTTCTATGTTGGTTTCGATTATAATTCAAGTTCACGGCGAGCTTTCATATATACTTAATATTCTTTTGTTAAAACATATTGGCTACTTATTGATGGCAATAAAATTATGGTAGAATGCCATAACCAACCGGGTTGGCTGCTGTAGCTAAACTGAAACCATGAATCTTGGCTTGCTAATGTAAAAGGTGAAGTTGAGATTTTGTCTTTTGAAGCCACTCATCGTCAGCTTTAGTTTGTATTCTCTTCTTTATTTATATAAAGCGTTCTTTACATACGAGTAGAGTAATCGCATAAACGTTGTCTTGTTGCTGAGTTTCGAGAGTAGAAAAGATGAGCTTGGAATAATAATAATCATAATTGATATAACAATTTGCATAGAATTCGTGATTGGTAAGCTACCAAGTCAAAGGCCAATTTAAGAGTTCAATCATAAACTGATTAGTTATTAATTATAAATATTAGTAAAGGTGCGACTTCAAGTGTCTGCCAATGCCATAATTGGCTACCTAAATCAGCTCGGCCCTGTCTTCCGATGTCCTTCGGTTATTATTTAATGCCACTTAAGCCACTTAGCCTACCGCAACCACTCAGAATTTTCACTTGCTAAATTATCAGAAACTTCCAAGCCTCAAACCAGTTTCTGCTTTGAACTTGAGCGTTTACTTGGAAAAGTGGGCAACCTGCTGGCAGCAGCTGAATTATATGACGAGCAGTACGCAGAGCAGCTTTGTAAACATTGAGCAGTTTACTTCTTTATTTATCCAACAAAAATTCGAGCAACAACTAGCAGGAATGTTCTAGTCTGAAGTGTCCAACTATTATTTTTTATTAGTGGTGAAATTATTTAACCCATCCAATTATAATTTAAGTCAAGAATGATATAATATAATTTAACATAATTTAAAAGTACAAAATTCACATTCAAACATTTTGAACGCCACGAGTAGCAATGCAACATATGAAATACCAGTTTTTGTTACTGGCAACCATTCTGTCAATCAATAACTTATTCGAATATCAAGCAAGTTTCATCCTTATGGCAAGTGGCTTTCCTGAATGCATCAAGTCCTCTTTATCACCCTAACTCAGTGTCGCACAAGTCCCTTAGGAACATTGAAAAATTACTGCCTGTCAATTTTGCCAACACGTTGCACAAGTTGAATATCTGTTTTGATATTGTTTTCTATATCAGCTTTCAGTTTTGCTGTTGTTGCCTGAAGTCCCTTGCTTTATGTCAATTCTCGTTCAAATAATAAAGCAAAATGTATTTGTGTCATATTGCAATCATTACCAATAGCCAATTTGTTAAGCTGTAATTGTTTTATTGTGGTTAAGATATATGCTTTATTTGTTTGCTAGTTGGAATTCTGTTTATAGATCTTCTTCTAGATCGAGGTTTGAGATTTTGATTCGCTCCAAAGTTAGTTTGTTCTGCAGATCAACTTTATTGATTAGCGCTCTCGCATGAGTGGGCTCAGATTTTAATATTTCTTTGTTCACTTTGCTGGCCAGCTTGTAGCTGCGTTGCCGGTTCAGTGACAGTACCAAGTCTTCTAGTATTTTAATGCGATTAACAGTGGGGAACTCTGGGCCATCATTCGATGCATGTTGTCGTGCCTGCTGTAGCCACTCGGTGGCGAAGCTATAATTCTGCAGTTCATACAGAGAACGTCCAATCATGTAGCAATCGCTGGCACTTAGTGTCGAATTCTCGCCTGTCTCTTCGTCGATGGACAGAACTGCATTTGCCAACTCTGATGTATTCAGATTATGAATCTCCTGCATGTTCAATATATCGTAACTGGCGAACTGCAGATCATCCATCGTTGGTTTCTCAATATTGTACTCGTCTAACTCGTTGTTTAACTTTGTTTGGTATTGAGTGAAAGTGTGGTTGGAAGCTATTACATCGAAGACCTCGTGCTTCCAGTTATTTGCGAAGCGGCTGATCATTACGACGGTATTCAACGGATTACCAAAATATGTCCCTGGATCTTTGATATTCTCATACTCGGTAGCAACGCGCTTCAGAAATCTGCGATTTCGAAAATAATTAAGACTTTGAGGTTATCATTTTGGCAATCGCACCCACCTGACAATACTTTGCTGTTCTTCGGCCGCCTTGTTCAAATATGAGTCAAAATTTCTTATGAAAATATCCTCCATTTCAAGAAAACTTTGCATCTCATTATTGGACGCGACGTTTTTGGCACAAACACTGCGCAATCCTACGCAAATACAACAAAAATTGAACAGAATAGAATTCAACCAAAACATGTTAACCACAGTAGGTTTAAATTACGACTGATTGGTTTTCCATAACTAAAGGCAGTGGGGGTTATTTCACCGAGTACTTTAACAGCTTAGCTAATATTTACACAGTTGCATGTTGTACGGTTTTTCTTATGTATGAAAGAAACAATACCACAAAAAAAATTGGGACAATTCAGTTGGGATAGACATTTAATTTGGCTGCAGACAATATTCAGATGTTCTTAAGATACATATTTTGTATGCTTTAAGCGGCTGTGTTTTATTTGTTTTTACTATAATGAGTACAGTATTTTAGATAAGTGGTCCATTAATCACAATAAATAGAATACATATATCCTTCTTGCTTGAATAATAAGATATGAAATGGTAAAGTTGAGTAATACACTTGTGAGAGATAAGGTGGAAAGGTAATTTCTTGATTGTGGAGCTGATTCTAAACCAGTTTGGAGGCGCAATGAACCCTAGCTTTCTTTACGTTAACCATAAGCGTAAACCGGTTATGCTTATTTTGTGTCTGAAACTCACCCTATGCCTATTAAAAATTATGTAATATATAGAAGCCATGACCGTGATCAATTCGCGTGGGGTCAACTCGCAAAATTAGTTAACCGCGAGTCGTGACTGAGTGCGGATATCGGATCGAAAGATGATATTCTTGAGAGCAGAATGTAAACTAAGTGCGGCCCTGGCCGTGTTGCCAGTCCTGATCTGGTGTGGTGCCAATGCGGAATACTTCTCATCCATTCATGAGATGTCTAACGTATTTATCTACGAGCAGAAAATGCTGCAGCATATTCAAAAATTCATTGCCGATAATGAGAGAAAATTGGATTTTCTGCGAGCGTGAGTTGAAACTGGGTCGTCGTTAATTGAATTTTATGCAACTGAAAATTACATTACAGACGGTTGGACGAATACGAGAGTGAGCGTAGCGAGGCGCAGCAATGGGGCATCGCATACTTTGAGAGTCCATTGAACAAATATTTGTTGAGCAAACGCCTGACGGTGGACTGGCAACGCATTGAGAATCTCATGGCTGCCGCAACCGGCGAGAGTGGGTGCCCCCAAATCAACTTATATCCCAATTCCATTAAATACGCGACCTGCGTGCAATCTACTTACAGAGCCACTGAAACGCCTGCAGCGATTGCGTCAACGAGACAACATGCCCAAACCAGAGGATCTAACTGGTACCATTGATGGCTTGCTTCGAATACAATTCATATACAGATTACAGACTAAACATCTGGCTGCTGGTATACTGGATGGTGTTGCCTATGGGTGAGTCAAATGTTGAAATGCCACTTACAAACCTCACCTCATTTCAATTAAAACAAAGCATGCAGCTAAATGCCAAACAATGCCTGGAGATTGGCCAGCAGGCGCTGACGACTAAGTACCCAGAACTGGCCCACGCCTGGCTGTTGGAGGCGCACAATCGTCTATCCAGTAGTGATCGTAGTAAACTATTGCCACACATTTTGGGGCAACTTGTACAGGTTAAGGCCACACTAAGTGATTCTCGGGGTGTTAATAGCACATTGGAGATACTTAAAGAACTGGAGCCAAGCAGTGGGCATCATCATAACTACGAAGTCTTCCTGCAAGCACAAACGCAAATTGATGACCTGACATTGGCAAACCCTTTCAAAGAGCACGAGGTAAGTATTCAAATTGATATTATTTTTCAATAATGCAATGCACAATAATATCCATCGTAGCCCGTGCCCGAGGACTTATCGAATCTAAGTCATGACGAAATATATCGCTACACCTGCAATGGCTATATAAAAAAAACGCCACCGGAGGAACGGAACCTGCGCTGTGGCTATATGTCTGAGACGCATCCTTTTTTGTTGCTGGCACCGCTTAAGGTCGAGGAGCTGAATCGCAATCCGCTGCTCGTGCTCTACCACGACGTCATTTATCAGAGTGAAATCGATGTTCTAAATAAGCTGAACCGAAAAAGATATGAACGCGCCGGGGTGGTCATTAATAGCACCAGCACTGTGTCCAAAAAACGCACAAGCCAGCATATATTCATCGCTGCAACGCGTCACAAAGTGTTGCGCACCATCGATCAACGTGTGGCAGATATGACAAATCTGAATATGCGTAAGTACCATCTTGACTTTTAATTGTCACACAACAAATAAAATATAATCTCGAGTGTGCAGAGTATGCGGAGGATCATCAGTTGGCCGACTACGGCATTGGCGGACACTATAGTCAGCACTTTGACTGGTTCGGTAATGTAAGTAAGAGGATGGTGAAGTATTTGGCGGAAGCTGAATCGAAATCTTTCTATGCTAATTTACAGAGTGACCTCGCAAATTCCAAATGTGATGAAATGGGAAATCGCATTGCCACCGTATTGTTTTATGTGAGTCAAGTTTAGGTAACGGCGCCAATTCCAGCCACATATATATATTTATTTTCTTACTCCAAACAGCTCTCGGATGTGGCACAAGGTGGGGGCACCGCATTTCCCATTCTAAAGCAACTACTAAAGCCAAAGAAATATGCGGGTACGTTATGTTTTAGCAATCCAATATGTGTTTCAGATTAATTCGATTTTGTGACTTTATCGCGCACTTAACTTAGCATAACACGCAACCGCATGATAACTTTAGCAAAAGATATGCAAATATATATTCAATGTTATATAATACAATTGACTTGAATTTTTTAAAGTCACGTTCGCGTTGATGTGCCGTCACGCGACCATTTCTAATGAAGGCTCACCAGCTCACCTCTCCTAATAATATCCATTTTTTTTAGCCGCCTTTTGGTATAATCTGCATGCTTCAGGTAAAGGTGACTGGAGGAACCTGCACGGTGGTTGCCCCATAATAGTGGGTTCCAAGTGGGGTAAGCAACGACCTATTTGAAAAATTGTTGAATTTTATTGCTGTAACAAACACACTTCTCATATAGTGCTTAATCGCTGGATACGTGAATACGATCAATCGGATCTTCGACCTTGCGACTTGTGGGA
The DNA here is from genome assembly GCF_018153295.1 of Drosophila grimshawi. Taxonomy (NCBI): domain Eukaryota; kingdom Metazoa; phylum Arthropoda; class Insecta; order Diptera; family Drosophilidae; genus Drosophila; species Drosophila grimshawi. The sequence goes on from NW_025063098.1 coordinate 22,685,783, forward strand.
TGACTCAGTCTTCAATACAAGTTAAATAAAAACCTTTATAAAAGTTGAAATGAGTAAATATTGTGTTACTTACATCTTAGTTTTAGTTTTCAAGTAAATAAAATGCTTCTTTTTAATACCTGAAGACTCTCCAGCGGAAGAAACTTCTTCAAATAGTTGATTTTATTGTTTTGTTTTTTTTTTTTGCCACTTATACATTCATAAAATTCAATATTTATATGTATTTGCATAGTTGCTAGTTAGTTGCTTCGTCTTACTAATTTCATCCGCCACGTTGGCTGAAAAAAACCATTTAGCCTTTGGCTTGCAGCTGCAAGTTTCTGTTCTTAAAGACTTCCTTTCAGTTAAAACTGACAATACTTCGCTAGTGTTTTGATTTAACTTTATCAATATGTATGTATCTGTTCAATAATATGTGTGTATTTGAGTAAATTCAATATGATTTAAATCAAACATATATAGTTAGTACCTTATGGAAGCGATTTTATATTTTCGCTCATAGCTTTGATATTCATTTGTTTAGCATTTAATAATTGCATCACACATCAATATTAAAACAACAATTCATCAAAACATTTACTTTTTTTTTTAAGTGGTTTTTGTTTTAAATATTTTTTTTTTATACTTTTTATGAGCCCTTGAGTGGCGTTGCTTTTTCATAAATAAAAAAGTTTAGGTTTTTAGTTTTGTGTGCAAATATAAGTTTCACACTTTAAAGGACACCAAGTGAAAGTTTTTTTTTTTTTTTTTTTGGTTTTTTTGTTTTTTTGACTATGCAGTTTTACTCGTGTATAAAGTTATTAAATTCGCTTTTTTGTTGTAGGATTTTTGTCATACCTTTCATTTTATCATATATGCAATATATGCAGTATTTATTGTGGTGGGCATTTTGCTGCTAGTTTCAGCTTGAATATATTTGGTTTTTGTTTTTAGTGCACTAGTAAACACTTCCAAAGGGATTGTCTTTTGGGGGCACATGTTAAATACATCGATATACAAATAGTTGTAGATAAATATATATTCATTATATAGGATGTGCTTGTATATGCTTCAGTTTGACAATTCACATTTAAAATTTGACTAAATACTTCTAAATGTAGCAATTAAACTTAACTTAAAACTCTTGCCGCATTCAAGCCTTATGTTTATTGAAATTACAGTTTCTTCTATATATATAATTAATTACCATTTTTTCATATTTTTATACACCTATAAACATTTATATAATTTGCAACATTTTACGTTCACATCAATATAATTATGTAAGTATATATATCAGTGTACTTGTACACGAACGTTTTTTTTTTTTAAATACTTATGCAAGTAGAGTTGATTAATATATTTTGTATTTCACTTTTCAATGCTCTTTTGATATATGTTCTCTTTGATTTGTTCTTATATGTTTTGCTTGTAAGTGTTTTTAATTGGAATATGTGTTCTTGAAACTCTCATCGAGATATATTGCCATTCGATGAGCTATAAATATGGATAAAAATTACTTTAAGACCTCTTCAGATTTCATCTCAAAACATCGATAATCCTCACGTCTTTCGCAACACTCCCCATTCTACTGTCCACTCCCTTCAGTATTGCTAGAATGGCGCTTAGATTTCATAATTACGGAATTTGTTGGCCACATCAGTATTCTCTGTGCCCCACTCGGCCTTTCGGTTGCCGTAGTATAAAGCAGCCCCACCCTCCGAGGCCCGTCGGTGAGCTGGATTCGGAGATGCGGCTGAGAGGCCGCCGCTGCTGGAGCCAGCACCTGGCGGGGCTCCGGGTCCAGTCTCTGGTAGCATGCGATCCTTGGTTTTTGGTGTGGCCCAATGCATTGACTTTGATTGATTGGAAAATAATTAAACTTTAATTAAACTGACCACAGCAACTGCGGCGCAACTATTGTCAGAGCTAATGCATTTGATATGTACAAATATGTTTGTTTGTGTATTTACATTAGTTTAGATCTTGGATTTTGGTGCTCGAAATATAAGGTCAGATGCATTAGCTCCTAATTGGCATGCACGGCGTACACTGAGAAGAACACTTTGGATGAAGAGGCACATTCACAAAAATATCATAAATACGTAAATATTGGAGGTGCTCAGGCGACCAGAATCAGGCTTTAGAAAGGGAGTTTAAATGAAAGTTTGTTACAAGTTCAGTTCAAACATATTTCTAGTTATGCTGAGTTTGAGGTCTGCTTATCCTATGTACCGTTTGATCAAAAACTTAACTCTACAAATATGGCAGGCAAATGGGAATCTAACCGCATTGGTCGAATTGACTGCAACCGCAGAGCCAAATTGTAACCAATGGAAGTTCCTCTGCCAATTGTTGAGTCCTCACTGATGCCAGTTTATGACCAGGCCAACACGCAACCAAACAAAATATGCACAGGACTCGCCCGTCTATCAACTCTGCTGATTGCTCGTGAATTTGCTATGGAAATTAGCACAGAGCTCGGACTGTAGCACTATGATTAATCATATTAAGTTTGCTACTACGCCAGTGCTTCTGTATCGGATTACTAATTCCATTAGCTGCACAATTTTGCGAGAGGACAAACAAATTAAGATGCATTTCATATACATATATATCAAAGTAAATTGGTATGATGTAATGGCTTGTTTACGACTTACACTCTGAACTGAATTATTATTTTGTACAAAGTATTTAAAACCCTAAAATTCACTGGAAATCGAAACTATCGAGTGTGTCGCAAGTCATCATTAGCGCCCAAAAACAGACTGATTAACATATCCAAACATATCTTCGCGATAGTGGATGCCACTCAGTATTGTTATGAAGAAGATGAAAATGCCTGCCTCGGCATGTACCGTTTAGAAATGCATATGTAACTTTAATAAATCTCGATTGGCCATAAATGGAAATCAAAATAGAAGGGAACAAACGGCACTCGAATAAAACAGTTCCCCAGTTGACTACAATCGTTTTGGGGATTGGAGTTTACTTCTCTGTTTGGCTGTATTCCTCGCGCATACGCATACCTCTTTATCCACTTTCTCGGCAATTGTGTATCTTCTCACCTGGCCGACGTGCTCCTTCATGCCCAGCCACTGTTTGTAGCTCATTGAGATGCCACTGTTGCGCCACTTGTCGTACACGGCCCGCTTCTCCGGATCACACAGCGTCTCTTTGGCCTCCTGAGAACAAAAAAAAAAAAACACAAAAATAAAGCAAAAACGTCCCAAAACACTCAGATGTTTATTTACATTGGTCGATTGAAATCAAATTGGATGAGCCCCAAAACAAATAGCAGAGAAGCCTTCTATCTATCTTTGTCTATGGTTTAGCCATTGCTTTCATTATAATCAATTTGCGTAGCACACTTATTAGCAAGGCTCTGATTTACACGCACACAGACAGACACATGCAGACACACACACACACACACAGAAGGCCACATAAATGGGAAAATACGTTTTTACGCTCAAGTGACTTTGATAGCGTATCTGGGAATGATTCGAGAATACACAAACACACATCCTTTACGCTAGGCGTCTACAACTTTTGTGCCAAAGCCGCCTGCGGGCACGTTTGTCAGATATTCAAAGCCCGTAGACTCACACACACACCCACACACACACCCACACACACAACCACACACACAACCACACCCACTCACAGGCAGACGCACAAACGCTGTGATGCTGAGATTTTACTAGCGTCACTGTTGTTTGCGCTTCTTACATGATAATCAATTATTTTACTACTCATTGACTATGTGGGTCAGCAAGCAACGTTTCAGAGCTTAGTCATTTTCCGCTAGATGCTCGCTGGTTTCCTTCTCTTCAATTAATTTTCGCCTTCAGCAATGTGGTCTTTACTCTTACAACAAGAAAGTTAGTTTGTTAGTTTGCCTTGAACTTTAACAAGTCAAGAATGGTAAGGTACCACTTTAAAAAATAGTGTTTCTTTTTTTGAATATATGTCTATATTCTCTATCTGCATTACAAATTATATTTATGCAGTTGCAACTTGTTTTTTAAGTTTATTTAGTCTTCCAAAGCCGTATTAAAGTGCTCAATTAAGGTTTAAGTCTGTAACTACTGCATTATAAATATATATTTAATCTTCTTTGGTATAAATTTGTAAAAGCATTTTAAGCACAATCTTGACACTGAAATATTAATATCAGTAATATTAGTTTCTTAAAAAATAAACAGCTTTCAGCTTAAATTAAGAAATAGTGTAAATTATTAAATGCTTTTATCTTAAGCTGCATTCAGCACCTTTACAGCTACGCTTCTTGCATATGTTTTAGAAATCGTACTGAAAACCATTTTGTGACATTTTCTCATCACTTCGGATTCATTGAAATCTCAGTTTTTCACTTAAACTGTTTTATGGGCGGCATCAGCCTTTATTTTATGGCTTTGACGTTGACCGTAACCATAAAAGATTCTCCACACCCAATTATACATCAACGCACACATATCCAAACCCATACAGACAGTCATACAGACAACCATAATATCTGCAAATTTTATTTGCGTTTTTATGGCAACATGGAGTCCTGGATTCAGAGGCGCAACTATCAACCATAGAAGCAGACTTCCACTCGACATGTTCCTGTTGTCGTTGCCGAAACGCATAATACAAGTTTTAGTGTCGCTATAGCTGACAGGACTCTAATGACCAGCAGCGAAAAACGGACGTGGATACGGCAAACTGTTTGGCACAGTTGACGGCCCCTTCCCCCTTCTCTTCCTTCCCCTCCACCATCCCTCTCCCCGTTCTATGACATAAACTAACAATAGCCACGCATACCTATTTAAATATATATATATATATATATATATATATATATGGCATATATTATGATAGAGTGTTTGTTTTCTTTTGTTGCTCTGACACAGTGAAAAATCAATAATACTTTATCCAAATAATGGTATATATACATACATATGTATATCTATGTGAGGCATATGTAATTTATGCTATCTTCTCATAAAGTGTTCGCGATCTCGCCAGCTTTTTGTTGTGTGCAAAATTCAATTTGAGGTTGAGTGTAAATGAGTGTGTCAGACTAACTATTGAATTCTGCTTGTGTGTGTGTATGTAGGTGTGTGTGTATGTAGGTGTGTGTGCGTGTGTGTGTGTATGTGTGTGTGTGTATGTGCAAGTGCTTTGTTCTATGTGGCTCTAAAGTTTTTATGCCTGACAGGCAGACATTTAGCTCATCTCACGCGTATTTCGCATTCACTGAGCAAAAATTCGTATTGAAATTTAGAAAATCGTTCTTAAAGAAAAATTGGAAAAAACTAATAATTAATAATTCATTTATAAATATAAGAAAATAAAAAAATTAAAACCTCTTTTCTGTTTATTTGATAAATATAAAACTATATACATATATTTATTTATTTATATTTCTTAGAGATTATTAAAAAAAATCTTTTCTACAATTCGAAAATTACTGAAACTTGCTTTTTCGACTGCTAGTTAGAGTTCAGCTGTTTTCCAAATTTTTCCAATTTATAATTATGAATGTATAACTAGTAATAATAATATTACTGTCTATTAATGAAATAAGTAGAAAAAAGTGATTGTTAGAGTTATTTGTACTCATATGAAAACACCCTGAAAATAAAATATCTTTTCTCAAAATTTTAGAAGAATCTACTCTAAAATGATTACATAAAAATCCAGGGTTTTCAAAAACTACACAATATTTCCGTTTAAAAATAAACTTTCTGAATTATAAGGTGAGTTACGTTTGCCGAGAAAAGTGTGGCGATTTTTAATAATTTTACGCGATTTTCTTTTTGCTGAGTGTATATGTAAAGTGCTTATTTATTTTTTGTTTAGTTTCTTATTACGGTAACCGTGTGTTTCTCTTGTAACTTATATGCGGTACACAAGGAGATCAGCATCGTCCTTAGCACCCAAAATGAAAACATGTTTTTCTTGCCAAACAATTCCGTGGCAAAGCTTTCAACTTAAACTGATTGCCTTGGGGGGTCAGGCCAATGGTGCTGAGCATTCCCATTGCTGCCTACTTAAGGCACCCCGCCTGCTACTTTATTAAATATGCAAACAGCTGAACGTGTGCCTTTTTTTTCGCTGCTGGGCTTTTCATTTTGTCGTCTCTTTTGCTGCTTACCTTTAGCTGCTGGAACTTGGCCTCCGCATCCTTGTCGCCGTTGTTCTTGTCGGGATGATACTGGAGGGCCAGTGCCTTGTATTCGGCTTGGATCTGCTCCGGCTGGGGAAGGAACAAAATTGCGCAAATTAAGTAAATTGCAATAAGAAATTCTCTTTTAGCCGTAAATTAACTAAGCACTTTGTGGCATACATCTTAAAGAGGTCTCTCGCGTAACACACTCAAACATTATACAATATTTCAAACTGTTGTGTGTCATGCAGATTTTACGCTCTCCCCCCGAGACGTTGATAAAGATGTTGATGAAGATGGATAATGCGATATGTCGATACATCGCACACAACGTCCTGACAAAGTGAACAAGTCACGTCATCTGGGACAAAATGTGGAGGAGGAGCGTAGTGATAACCACACGACAGGTAAAGCTGTCAAGACCAGACAAAGCCTTGAATGACATGGCATTAGAATTCAAGCATCGGCAACTGTGGGCGTGTGCGATAACCATAAACAGCAATCACATTCACACACACACACACACACACATATATATAAACAATTTAGATTCTGGGAATTGGTATCCACGAATATTTGGTGTGAAACTGAAAACCACTCAATATAATTATATTGAACTGTTTGAAATACGAGCCGAGTTGTGGCATAATTGGAAAAAGTAAATCTTGCAAAAATGTGATATATGTAAGAGGATGACAAACTTATGGCACGTAGTCCTTGGCGTAGTCCTGATTACGTTAACAACTGATATTAGAGTCAAAGAAAGCGAAATTCATTAAGCCAATGTGTCCGCAGGGACAGCAACAAGTTGCTGACAGTCGAAGACAACGGAGCAGCCGGGAGCAAACATCGCAGCCAACTGTTTGCTGTTGACCAAGTTAAGCGTCCGGCCAAGCAACTTGGCAGTTGTCATCACAACGCGAACCACAAAAGCGCATTATCCTTTGAAAGACTGCCGGTCGCAGCTGCCACCACTCGCAATATATACAAACAAAGCGGCTTGTTTTTCTCGGAATTGTTGATGGAAATGGCTTTTCTAGCACAATAAAAATCCACAAGCACAATTAATGTCAATGCCATGCAAACAAATACCCAACCAACTGCAGCACTCACTCTGGCAGTCACTCAGTCAGTCAGTCAGTCAATCAGTCAGTTATTTATTTCTTTTGCCTTTTGTCCTCATAAAATATTGACAGCCAAAATCTTTGCGTATATCTAGCATATAGCATATAGATATATGTTATATAGTGTGCTCGACATCTACATTTTCCATGAAAATGTGTTATTTGCGCATGTTGAGTTTTGTTATGTTCAGCCAACGGCAACGGGGTGTATAATTAATTTCGACGCAATTAATATTACTCATACGACAGACTGCAGCGGATGACAAGAGGCAGAAACAAATGCTATTGGCACAGAAGACAAGGACACTACACCTGTTTTTCCACACACTCACACACACATACACACATACATACATACAAGCAAGCACACACACGCCTATAATTAACTTAATGAATCTCTGGTATACATTGGCAACCGCTTGTGTTTGCATTCCTTTCTCTCTCTCTCTCTCTCTGTGTGTATGTGTTTGGGTGTGCTTGTTGAAGTCTTCACATTTACACAATTATTGGAATTTGATATTGAATGCTTAGACACACACACAAATACACACATATAAGATGTCGTATTAAATTGTGTGTTGACAGTTTGTTATTCTAGCAGGCAAATCCTCTGAAAACAGTTCGTCATCAGTTCGAGTGAAAGTAGCACAAACGAGAAACTGCAACTTAAATTCCCTATCCAATCGTAATATAATTTTCATCATGCCAAATGAGTCATTTTTATATATACTAAACAGAATTGAATTGTAAAACTTCCCTGGTGCAATTGAGTATATGAATTGCGTAATGCAATTAAATTGAACCATTTTATATTCACTTGATCAATTAGAATGGATCGCCATGAAATGAAGTGTAGCGTATTTCCATTTGATTGTGCCCGGATGCAAATGAGTCTGAAGCCCGAATCCCAATTGTTCTACAGAGATTTTTGCATAAACATTCACGTATGTGTAAATATACATCAGTAAATGGTGGCCCTGACTTATGCAAATTTCCATTAGAGCTTCACATAAGTTTATCTGGACACAATGGCCAGTTTATCTGTATGAGAATAGACACGAAAGTTGCTTAAGTTGAGCTGCAGACAATTCAATTCATTTGCGGAACAAACAATTTATGGATAACAATAAACACGAGGCGTCTGAATTGTTGCAGTTTAATTTGTGAATTCCAAAAACAGTGCAAGCAATCAACACAATTGAAAGTGGCGTGCAACATGAAATGGACTTTTGGCAAGTACATGAAAAAGTGCTGCGGAATATTAAATTGGGAAAGTGTAAATTCCATAACGCAAATTTTATAACATTTTCTGGAATATTTGTACTTGAACGCAAATACTTTATTTAATTAATTCAACTTGATAGCATTCATCATATTTTGCTTGAAATTTGCTGAATATTGTGCCTAGTAAAACAAAGAATCTTCTTCAATAAACAATGCAAACGATTTGTATTAGTTTGCCCAAAGTATGTAAAAGTATATCTTCAATTTGGTTCTATGGGAAAATTCCTATTATAAATGGTCTGCTGACAGTTGGGATCATCCATTTTAAATGCAAAATCCAAATTTTATGTCTAATGGAATCTAACATGTATTTTACATTGCTTTACACACTTTGTAAAACAAAAATTTATCTGTTGTGTTGCTTTTCCCACGAACCCAAACAAATCAAACAGATTTTGAGGCTTCGCTCCAGTAAATATAAATTTTAATATGAATGAGGACAATTTCCCCATGGACATTGAGCATTTTCGCCCACAGTCTTCACCCTCATCAAGAGTGATGCTCTGAGAAAACTCGTGCATAATTTAATAGATGGCTCAACATGATGCAATCGACAGCTTGAAAAATTGCCAACATTAAATTGTTTACAGGTGGAAAATTGCGGCAACGTCAAACATTTTTCATGCCACTGAACTCGATTACACCAACAAGCCAGCCAGGCAGGCAGGCAGGCAAAGGTTCCCACAGAGTTGCCTTCGGGTTATGTTTTTCAGAATGTGTACGTGATAATAATATTGTTATTGAAATATTCTCAACTAGAAAATTTGATAAACCCCGATTTTTATGAGTATGTGTATGTGGAGCTAAATGTTATTAAGCTAGCAAGAGATTTTTAGCACAATACAGATAAAACCAACAAAATATTTTGGAATGCGGTTAAAAGTGCTTTATGTGTCAACAGTAAGGCCAACTTAATTTGTATGTTGAGTACGGCTAATGCTAAGTGTTTTGTCTGTCAGTTGACAGTCGGTCACCACAAGCCACATCAAGTTGAAATACAAAATAATAGCTAGGCTTAACTTCTGCCACACTATAACAAAAATACAGGTAAGTGTGGTGCAAAGAGGCTTACCCAAAAGTTTTGAGTTAATTGAAGGGCTTAGAGTTGATGCAACAAAAAAAAAAAACCACAATCGTTTTCTCTAATTGCCAGTTGGCAACTACTTTTTGCGGTTATTACTGAGAGCCGTTGATGCTTTTGACTCTTTCAATCTAGATCGACTCTGAATACGAAACGTAATTGAAGCTAATTCTCAAAGTAAATAACCCGACGCTCAAAACCAACTTTTATTTGATTTCATTTTGTATTTCAATTTGTATCTAGCTGAGTTTGTTGCCTCTGTGGCTGCCATTTTTCTGCAGCGATAAAGTTCTCAAACTTAATTTAATTAAATCCTAATTAGATTGTTGGCTAAAGTTGAACGTTGGCAGCAGCTAATGCGAATGCTGTGTGCCAAATATTTGGCTCTGCAACTCACAGCTCATTATAAACTTAATTGATTATTGAGTGTAATTCAACTTTGGGTCTTACCGATGAGGTCTCATCGCAGTGAAGCAGACCGTAAAAGTCCTCGTTGGGACTGCGTTTATAGTTAATGATGGCATCCACAGCGCTCATTTTTGAAGGTGTTTTCCTTGTTTAGGCAAGTTGCAGTTAAACTGATAGTTAATGAAATAATTAAGTAAATCTTTATTTATAACACACAGAATATTAAGCAAGTTTCAAGGAACTTGAAATTGAATTTGTTATAAGTTTTCTGCTTATTATCTTATACATTCAAAATGTTTTCACTTATATTTAATGAACACGTTTTCATTCTTGTTTCGCTGTGATTCATTTATTATTAAGAAAACAATAACAATTGACGAGAATTCCGATTTAAGCTCAATTCGGTAGAGGCCTCTCAAAAGCTTAAGCCGATTAACAAAAAAACAAAAAAATGAAAGCAACAAGAGATGACCTTCGAACTGAAGCAAAAAAGTTAAGAACAATTAACGACTAAAAATAATTTAAGTAAATAAACATTGCGCGTAATAAAAGAAAACTGGTGCAATTTGAAAACAAATTGTTATTGTCTCAGACCACTTTCACTTTGGCATTAAGACCTGGTTAACACTTGGCTGACACCACACGAAAAGACAACAATATGCCGCGGACCAACTTTTGTTTGTTGCTTTCGCGCTCGCTCACACAATCAAAACAATTCCACAGAAGAGCACCAAATGACGCTGTAGACAAAAGTCGTTGGCTAAAATTTTGATTGTCACTACACATAAAGCTCTCACTCGCACTCTTGCTCTCTCTGGCACACTCGCACCACTCTGTCACTCTCTCTCGCTCTCTCTCTCTCTCGGTATCGCTCTCTCTCTCTCTATATATATATCTCTCCTTATGTGTTTTGCTCTTTCGTTTGATCAAAAGTTGTATATTATTTAGTGGCAATTGTTGCGTTTATTACATTTGGAAGCGCTTACGATGTGGCTGGCAACGCGTCAAAATACAAACTGCCAATGGCGGCGAGTCGTCGACTCGCAAGCTGCTGGGGCTTTATTTAGCCTGGCTTGGCCTACGCACTGGAAGAGCTTGCATCTGTCTCTGCTACTGCTGCTACTACTGCTGCTGAGAGGCACTTACAGCTTGCGCTCCCAAAAAGCCATAGCCACGCAGGGGAACTTAAAAGCACCTTTGACTTTTTGGGGGGCTGATAAGCGCGCTCAGTTTTGGGTTTCTTTTTTTAAATGAGACTTGGAGAGTAAGGTATTGGCTGATTACTAACTTACTAACTGGTAAACCATTGGCTCTGGGTTAAACCCTAGTTAGAGCTTACTCAGCGCAATGGGTAAAGTCCCCAACTCTGTTGTCGGACAGCTTTTAAGTTTGTGAAATTCCGGTAAAACAGCTTTCGCATAACTCTATGCATGCTGTGTGCTTTTCGTTGCCATAAAAGCACTCGGCGAAGCTTTCGGCTGTGGCTCTTGCCATAAATGTGTGGTTTTATGGCATCATTGATTGCCACTTGTTGCTTGGTTTTTGTTTCAATTTGCAAATCATGTAAAGTAATCAAATTGGTATTTTGCAAATTGTCAAACACCAATCCGAGAACAGGAAATGCCATATTTTCAGCAACACCAGTGTTGTATAAAACTCATCAATCTGCGGTCATCTCAGAGCCTACTGGGCGAAATAGAGAATGGGCGTGTTCCTAAATCGAATGACCGAAAATTGCTTTTCGAATTAAAAGATGCGGCCAAGTGTGAAAAATGCGAGCAAACTTTGCGGCAAACGGAATTGAAAATGAAAACTGTTGCATGCCTTTAGGCAGCTAGCAAAAGGCCAACAACAAGAAAAAAATAATGTTTTTATAGACCTGCCAAAGTAGATTTGGCTCTTGAGGGGAAGCTCAAACTAGGCAACCCAAAAAATAATTTCCGCCCATAAATCATCATAATGGTTTTCCAAAGCTCCCAGTCGGAGGTGGGCATGCAAACGAAATGAAGATGAAACAGTTTGACAGCCAACATAGCCAGAATGGTCACAGTTTATTTTCTGTGTGTATGCTTGTGTGTGTGTGTGTGTGTGTGTCATCTACAAATTGAATGGCTCAACTCGCACACACTCAGAGACACACTCAAGCAATTGATATGGTAGAAAGTAGAAATCGTTTTAATTAGACAAAAGAGCTAAGCAACTATTTATTTCCATTTCTGTTTGCCCAGTTAGGACCAGAGCCCGTAGCAAGCCAAAGATACACACAGATGTCGAGCAAAAAGCCTGCAAGCAAAGACTGCAAGCAATAGCCAGGACACACACACACACACAGACACATATGTATATATCTTGCAGGGGGTGCAGCCATGCGTGTGGGCATTTGTACTGCTACAACTTGCTACAAATTGATACAGCTTGCTACTGCTAACTGCATTGCGTATCCGTTTAAAGCAAAATCGCCAATCAAACAATTTATTTGGCCGCACAGTTCTCAATTTGTGCAGGATATTCGCCTGTAGTCTGAATGTGTTTTTAGTAACAAATAGAGATCACCGGCGATGCTGGAACAGATATAAATTGTCACAATTTTGATGCAGTCAAAATTTATTGGAATAGTTAAAGTCAATTCATTAAATGTTTATCATACAAATATTTAAATTTTGATATACCGTATTTTAAATGGAACTCTCTATTCCTTTAATAAAATTCTGCTTAATCTTTATCTTCATCTTTCTCATTTTTAAAGGATTTTTACTTTTCTTATTGCTAAGCTGCTAACGCTTAACAATTTTTAGCCCCATTCTGGGTTTCCCCAATCTTCTCAATAACTATTAGACCGTTTGCATTTGAATACACCCACATTTATTTTATTATATCCTTCATTTTTCGTACTTTAATATTTGATTTTTGATTTGATTATTATAAGATACATTCAAGAAATAAATAAAATATAATAAAATATTCTTTTAATTCCAGTTTTTTTAACTGGGATACAAAAACTATCGCTTGCCATCTCTAGTCAAGATTGAGTCAACTTTCAATCGCAACAATAGTTGAATATTGGTTCAATATATTCAGTAGCCATGTCTTTGAAGGACCGATGTCATTGCAATCCATTTTCCATATGTGCACAAAGAAAATGAATCGCTTTCTGTTTTGCATCACAGCGTTAACTGGCAGCAGTTTCCGATTCCGAAGATTGCCTTTATAGCAAAACGCATTAAGATGCTCAGTGCTTGAGTGACTGTATCTCTGGTCTTTATCTGCTCAGCATCTGGCTCTGGTGCAAGGTTTCCTAGGTCAAAGCGTGTCAACGACACTTGCCACACAGCGAAAATGGCAGGGAGAAAGAAACGACAGCTTGTTGGTTTATAATAAAAAGTACTTCAATTGCTTTATGCAATTTACAACTGTGTAACTGCGTGCGATAAACCGAATAAGCCAGGGCCAAGGAGACAGAAGCTGACTTGGTGGGGCGTGGGGTAGTTTCGTGTCTCTTGCATCCTTCCTACACATGAACGAGTTTTTCTTTATGCTGTCCACATTATTTTTTAGCGACTGCCATCGCTTTGTTTTATTACCCATTATGTGCTTCCCTTGGCTGCTCTATACCTTATTTATGCAAGGGCTGTATTATTAATGATTTGCCACAGCATTTTTCATTACTTGGGCTGACGACATTTTACAACTCGCTACTGACAAATGAATTACTTGCTAATCAAATTTGAGCGTTGATTTTGCGTCACCTTACAAACCAAAATGTGTGCGTGTGTGTGTGGGGGGGAGTGTGTGTGATTATTATCCTTTGCCTGTTGCTCTGTTATTTGTTAAGTAGCTTTTGCTGTTAGCTTTGAAAGATTTCCGCACAATGTAGACCCAATTACAACTGTGTTCATCATAGACAAGCAGTATAATCAGCCATATATCTACAGTATCTGCATCTGTATCTGTATCTGTATCTGTATCTGCAGCTGTATCTGTATCTGTATCTTTTCATACACACTCGTAGACGACATGTATGTATGCAGATATTTGTGTCGTCTTATATTGCGTGGTTGAGCAGCCAAAAAGACATTTGTCGAGCATTAATTTTAGAATATTTCATGTCTTGCGTTCATTTGACGCTTTGTTTGCAAAATACAAGCACTTATCTTTCATATATCTTGCAGTCGATTATACAGGAAGTTTCCACTGCCCCACCAATGCGACGTTGCAACTATGCAACGATCAGCAGCAGCGGTCATCACCATGAATGAAATGCACACAATTCTGCTAATCCCAGCGCTGCTAGACTATTGGACACCCTGTATACGCTTATAAACCAAATGCAATTCAGCTCAGCTGTCGAACGCGCTATGCAAAGCAAATGTCGCCAGGCCAAACGGCCAGACAACCAGAGACCAACCAGAGACTGGCAGACGACGCAAAAGACAACGAGAGAGAAAGAACCAGAGAGAGCGAGAGAGAGAGAGAGGGGGGAGAGAAAGAAGGGGATGCTGAGGCAGCAATATATACGAGCAGTGGCCCAGTCCCAGTCTCAGTCCATTCCCCCAGCAAGCTTTTTCGAATATGTAGTTTCAGTTTTTTAATGCCCTTGCCTAGGGTATTATAACTTAAGTGTGTGTTTTGGGAAAACTTTGCTGTTGTTTCAATAACTAAATTCATTTCTTATTTATATTCGCATTGTGTGAAATTATTTAGTACACAGATAATATTCTATGCGCCCTCACGGAATTTGTTTGAAAAAGTTGAGCAACAAATACTTATTTTGTTTCACGAACCAATTTTATTGAAATTGTTAAGGACAACTGTTTTCCTATCCCATGTCTTCAAATGTAAATAAAAAACTTTTGAAAACTTTTCATTTATATATACATATCTATTTTTAAGAAATTGATTTGCAATCATTTCCATATTTATGGTATTTAAAACACATTTATTATTATTGTAGAGTCTAGAACCAGTAAACTGGAACAATTGGGATTCATGTATATTATGAACAAGGGTATTTAGATGGCGACATTCCCGCAATTGTTCTCCTTTTTTTTTGTCTTGGGACTGCTGTGTATTGTTTAGTAGCGGGGGGCGGGGTGCGTACTAAAATAGCGCCAACGCTGCACGTGGAATGGGGGGCCAGTTACAGATTTGACATGCGTCACGGCTCACGCCTCAAGCGGCAGCACTAATTGCAGTCCGTTGAGCATTCAGTATTTTTTTCGAATTTCGTTTAAGAATTGAAACTAGCACTTGCAGCAGCAGCAAAACGAACAATTAGCAAACGGCCGAACAGCATTAGCAGCTGCTCGCCCCAAAATATTGAATTGAACGTCAACATTCAAATCAAAATTCAGAGCAACAAGCAACAGCAGCAGCAGCAGCAGCAGCACCAGTAAAAGCAAAGGCAGCAAACGTCAGCGGATGGCAAAGAGCGGACATTGACTATGGCCGACCTGCTCGCACTTGTGTCTGGCTGCGACTATTTTGTTGATCCCAACCAGTTGTGCATCTCGCTCGCCGGGAAAACCAAA
Organism: Drosophila grimshawi; assembly: GCF_018153295.1. Lineage (NCBI taxonomy): Eukaryota > Metazoa > Arthropoda > Insecta > Diptera > Drosophilidae > Drosophila > Drosophila grimshawi. The sequence goes on from NW_025063098.1 coordinate 22,701,347, forward strand.
AGCAAACAGACACACACACGCAAGCCCAGAGATACACACACACACTCACACACCAGATACACACACCGACACACATAGACGATTCATGTCCAACTAGTTGTATGTATTGTATTTGGTATTTTGGTCGCTCTCCGGCGACGACGACGGCAACGGTTCCGGTGGCAGGCCAGACGGCGAACAGTGCCATCGATCGGGACAGAAGCCTCAGAATCGTGTAATTTGCCTCGTGCGTTGTCGCTGGGCGCTGCTCGCTGATTATTTTCAATTTATTGCTGCACAACTGAAACAAACTGAAAAATCTCGAATTATGCGTTTTTAATTGTACACATAAATATATATGATTTTCATTTTGTTTCATTTTTGCAAGTTGTCGTGCGTCCGTTTGTCGTTTGTCGTCTGTCGTCTGTTATTTGTTGTCAGCACCTCTCTGTCTCCATCTCTGCCTCTGCCTCTGCCACTGGCTCCGTTGTTTCGTTGTCGCTCTTCCTTATCCGTTGTCCGTTGTTCGTTGTACGTTGTTCGTTGTTCGTTGTTGTCGCGTCTTTCGTTGTCGCTGACTGAGCGTTCACTCTCGCAGTGTCAAGCACAGCCAGCGCCAGTGATCATCACCAGGAGCACTAAACAACTCAATATAAAAGTCACATTTGAATATAGTCAGGCGCAATCAAGTTACGCCCTTTTTGGTGTCCGTGTCGCGATCGTGATTGTGAACGTTAGCAGTGAAGATTTTCAGGAAAAATTTCTGTTGTTTATATAATAACCCGGAGCGTGTACATAGAAATTTTCATATCTGGTTGGTTCTTTTCAGGCGAAACAAGTTGAGAAATTCTCTTTCGAGTGTGTGTGCCTGTGCCTTGCCCCTGTGTGCGAGTCGGTGGGCCGCTATAGTCGCTACAGTTCAGAATTTAGTGAGCAAGCGCCGAACCAAGTGAAAGTGATCAATAAACGAAACAATAACAACCAACAAAACAAAACAAAACAAAAAAAACAAGCCAAAATACAAATAGAAGTGAAATCCTTAAGGAAACAGTTTACCGTTAATTAGCAAAAATGTCGGACAATGAGGATATTATGAGTGCCACCGAAGAGCAGGCGGAAGCCAGTCCCGCATCGGTGCCAGATGCCGATGCGGAGAGCAAAAGCAGCGTTGTCACGGAGCGCACCGAGGAGGTGATACCCGGGGAGAGCGAGAAAATGGTCACCGAGACCATCGATGAGGATGGTGACGTTGTCGAGGAGACAACCGAAGTTACCCGTAAAACGGTTAAGCGTACCATGAAAATAACTGAGGTGAGTGAATGGGACAACTACGCAATAATTGGCCATTACTTTATACAAATTCGTTATATATATACGTATATATATGTTTTGTTAGGCGTGACCAAAACATGTCAAAATTATTAATACGTACATATACATATACAAATTGTTTATATAGTCGTAGAAAAGCCATAATTCACGGCATATATTATACAAGTATTATATAGACAAATACGTTATGTATGCACAGATCTATGTAGCTATATAAGATTTCTGGTTCGGACACACTTAATATTAGCGACGCCTGGCACAAAATCACATATTTTGCAGCTGTTTGATTTCGGCGCAAATTACGAATATCAAAAAACACAAACAACCCAAAATTTTTGTTAAGCACAAATCACTTAATGCGCTGTGAAAGCTGCCAAAAGCAACGAGAAAATCACATTAAAAAAATTAATGATAATAAAAATTGAAAACAAATTGCAAAAAAAAGAAAAAGAAAAACAGGAAAAAAAAACTCAATTTGAATGCAATAATTTCTGCGTTGCCTAGGAAAGTCGCAAAAAAATTGAGGTTTCGGTGTCTTGTGGTCTGGCGCACAAGCAACAGGAGGCGGAGGCGTTTGGCAGGCGTATTGCAATTAATTGCCACACATTTTGTTGCACAAATTACAAATTGCATTTCCGGCTTGGCATGGCAAAAAAAAAAACGCGTGCGGCCATCGTAACGGTATCTTCTCGACTCTATACAGATCCGGCCCACTTTGGTATTGGTTGCTGCCCAACTCCTGCATCTGCTATTTTTTTATGATTGTCTGGGCGCTTCTTTGGTTGAATTTAATGGTTCCCAAATTAAATTTGCATTGCAATTGCTTGTGGGGGCTGAGTTGCCATTTTATGCGCTGTCCTTGTTTTCTTCTTTTTTTTTTCATTTTTATTTTATCTGACTGAAATGTTAAACAAAAGGAAAATGTTTGCGTGACGCACATGCTTGGAGATTTACTCAACTCGAATTTCACAATGACTCGAGCTGAAAGTGACAAGTGAGTAGAAAATTGCACTTTCAGAATAGAGCAGAGAATTACATTATATATTATATTGTAGCTAGTACCTACTAAAAGCATTTAGTTTTGGTCTTAGTATAATCGGATGCATTAGCTCGATACAATTACGTTGACTTATCAAATTATAAATTGTTACTCAAACTGAATAACAGCTGCTATATTTTCTGTTGCTTAAGTCTTCAACTGAGATGCATTTCATAAACACTTTGTTTGTTCATCATTTCAAGAATCACTACTATTCTTTATAAAAAAAAAATATACTATACTAAATTATGCGACAAAAAATGAAATTCTTTGTCAATTTTGATGGTTTACAAACAGTCTCAGTCTCAACTGACTTTAATGCTGTTTCATTGTTAGCTTTTCAGTCAGTGTCATTGTGTGTGTGACCGGGTGTTGACCAAGCCATAGGTCAACTAATTGTGTTACGTGTGTTCGTTGCAGCCATGCTTCGTAGTTGCCCCTTAATGAGGCACGTAACATTTTTGTCATTTTTATACGCTGCTGTTGGCAGCCCTGCCACAGGGATACGTGACTTTGGCCAAAGTTCAAAATGAGAATGCAAAATCGCTTTAATGAGCTACATATGTACATACCTACATATATACATACTACATACATATTCGTGATTTCACACATGCCATAAATTTTACAGCTGATTTAACTGTAGTTGGCTAACCAAATTGCGGTTTATATTGCTAATTTGCTAATGTATTTATGCAGTTACGAAAATAGATTAGCAAATTTTCGATGCCTATTTGTGATTCGGAAGGGGAGGTGGGCGCCCAATGAGGCATACCAATTAGTGCAACAGGGCGTAAACGATCTTTCACACCATCCACACACACACACACACACATAAACACAGATAATTGCACAAAGCTGTAATAGATACGAATAGACATGGCGGGATATGCGGGCAAACATATTAATGGCATTTCGGTGGCACAAAGCTTAACCAACGCAAAGAAATGTGGCAAACGCGTGGTCAACTGTGCATTGCTTGACTTGACTAGGGTTTCAGTAGGTTGGAGTCTATGCATCATTATTATCACACACTCTCTTTCACTCACTCGCTCGCTCTCTCTCTCTCTCTCTCTCTCTCTGGTTTGGACTGGCCGTGGCCCATTGCCTTTACCTAGCTATTCATGGGCGGCAGCCCTGTGCGTCAGTCGCACTGACAGCTGTCAACATGCTGGCGCCTCCTAAAAAGAATCAGCAAATAATTCACACGCGTCATCACACATACATACATAATTACATATGATGTACGCCTATTTTTGTATTTAGTTGTATTTATATTCATTTGTATTTATTGCATGGTTATATGGCATTTAGGTGTGACAAAACAAGTCAAAAACAATTCAATGTCATGCTTCGGCCACTTGCTTTTCATTCATATGTTGCAGGTCTCTCTTTCTCTATCTCTGTCTCTCTCAAGGCAGCTGCCACCCACTGTCTGCCATTGCCTCCCGTTGCGCATACGACGCGTTGGCCCAGCCAGCTCCAAATGCTAGTCGGTTCTCGGTTCTAGTTGATTTTGGTCAGCTATTTATGCGCTTAGCGTTTGTTTTTCGTTTCGCTTAATGGCGTTGGTTCTTCTGAATTTATTTATTTGGTTGCTTTTTGCTGAGCAAACAATTTATAATTTTAATGCACACACGCACAACATATGCGACGCTATGTGTGTGTGTGTGTGTGCATGTGTATATGAGTGTTAACTGAATATAATCTAAATATGTTTATATAATTGAAAAGCAAACGCGAAAACATCAAGCAAAACATAGCCATAGTCTAAGTATGCCAGTTTGTCAGGGTGGGGGCGCAGCGGACAGAAGGCGTGGCATATACATAAAGCTCATATGCTCGAGCGATGGCCCACATCACCACGTATACATACACATCTATATATATATATATATATATGTATATACAAGTATATATACACACGTATGTGTGTGCGTGTTTGTGGTATATAAATACGGCTGCCAAATTGTTAAACGCACTGGGCTCACTGGGCGTATGATAAACGTGCCATTTATTTTGGCATTCGGCCGCTGTTTAACTTTTGAGGAGCACAATTTTTGCACGATATGCCACGAACGTGAGCATTGTTTGTTGGTATTGTACTTGGCATAAATCAGTTTTACGAGTAACATATCTCTTGTAATTTACAGGCACTTTTCATAAGTTGCTTGCAGCATACGGATTTATTATTATTATTACTTTTTTTTTTTTTTTTTTGTTTTCTTAGTGCTACAAATACAACAGCAACAAGCTTTGCAATGCTTTTGATTTTGACCTGCCGCAACGGAAACTTTGCCCACTAGCCTCGACAAAGAGTTTACTTTGCCTGTAATAAGAATAACAACAACAATAACAACAATTCTTTATCCACTAGGCATAACAAACAAATAATTTCATTGCCTGCCAAAGACTTCCGCCGCCCGCTGGCGGATATTCAATTGATATTTACTTATTTCAATTACGTTTTCTGAGCTCCCTGCCCGAAAACACAAAATATAAATTCAATTTATAAAATGTTTTGCGTAGTTTTGCAAATCCACCTCAGCACCCGCTGCCGCCTTAGCTATCTATCAATGTCCACGGCTCTGTTCTAAACGGATTTCCCCCAACCTCACTGATACACACACATAGAAAGCCTGGGCCTTGCAATCCTCTATCTTCCATCTTCTGACTGCCCTCGTCACCGTTGTTGTCTGTTGGCAAATCAATGAGGAAATTTGCAAATTGAGTGAATTCAACGCATTGTAGGCAAATGCCTGGCCTGCCAGCTGTGCCAGTTGTCTGTTGAATATATGTCTGACAACGGCAAATGGCCAAATGCAAATGGATTCAGACGCAATTAAATAGCTCGACCAAAAGCAGGAGAGACTGCTTACAGTACTCTAGAACTGGTTGAGGCCAAATGCTAACGGACATAGACAATATCTGCATGGAAAACATTGAAGTTGGTCCAAATTAATGAACGACCAAGCCAAGAACTTGTCTGATTTGTTAACTACACCTTTTTACTGACTGCCAGATACACTGCCCTTAGAAAAGATTAGCTTCAGCTCATCAATTAAAATAACTCTTATTTTTACAAAATTTTAAAGTAAAAATAATAATAAAGTTCTTAAAAACAAAAGTAGATTATTTAAATTTTATATAAGAATGCATTTGTTATTTTGTAAAATAGTTAATATATAACAAATAAAACAAGCTAACTACTTTTTTTTTAAGCTTTTGGTAATTTAATATAAGCTGTTGGGTGTTTAGGTGAAGCTGAATAAATTTGAATAATAGATTTAAATTGCTGAAGGCAGATCAAAGTATCTTAAGCCGAGCACATAATAAGTTCACTAAAGCCTTAAATGGACAAATTAAATGAAGAGACAAATTGAAAAAATAAGCTTCTGGGTACAGAAGAATGAGTTCTATACTCGGAATGGGGTGCAGTAGTTTTAAATGAACATATAACAAAAGCTCTTCATTAAAATAGAATTTTCACTTTTAATTTCCATTTAACAGTTTCCATATGCAACTGTTTATTTGATTAATTTTTGCAATATGATTTTGGCCAGCTTTGTTGTTGCTTACACACCATCCATTTGCATAACCCAATTAATAATTTTAAGCCAACGGACAGCCGCTTATTTATACAAAGCAATGCGTGATTTGCTGCACCGCACATCATAAATAAATAATCCACATTCGTATTCACATTGATAGCTTTGACAAGCGAAGGCTGCTGCAATCGACATTTAATCCAGCTCATAATTCAGTTCTTGACACTTGACACTTCGCGCTTTGAAATATGGGCCACGATTTACTCCCTACCACCCACCTCCCACTTTCTTCTTGTATGCTGTCAATTTTGTTTTGACTCGATTTCTGTATTTTACGTTAAGTGTAGAAGTGCGTCACTTGTCATCACCAGGTTTACTTATTAATCAGTTCTTATTCGAACATTATTCATGCACACTGTTCGAAACAGAGTGCAACGAAATCGAAATTAATTTCAATATTGGTTTATCTTAATGAAACTAGACTTATATCAGTTTTTGGTAGGTAAATAATATTTATGTAGGAGCTGGCAGGATCCGATACAATATCATGTTGCTGTCATATGAGCGGAAGATCGATTTACTTAATTGACTTCTTGTGAGAAAAACTTTATTGTTGGCAATGAAAGTCAACCCAAAAAGCCATTTCGGATTAACAATTTATCCTCTCAAAACTGAACAATGAAAAGTCCAATTGGACTTGTATGTATAGTGAAACGACTCCAGTCTAAAAGAGTATTTCATCTTCAGCATGCATAAGATAGTCATTCTTACTTGATTTTTTAAAAATAAAATTAACAAATAGAGAAAAAAGATCTTCTTCATTTCTCATTTAAGACAGACGAACAGACAAATAGAATAATATAATATAATAATGTATACTTTTATCAAATTTAAAATGAGCAAATGACAAAGCTTTGTATGAATATCGATTTATTTGTAACTATATCAATGGCATTTCAATTATGTCCACATGAAGAATGCCAAGCAGCTGCCTCAAAATGTCAAAAAATTGTCAGCACAATACAAAGCGTAGGAAATCGAAAGTTGTAATGCACTTGGGCAATATCTATGTACATATGTATTTCTATATATATGTGTATGCAAATGTGCATTTGTGCAATGCTCATTGTAATTTTATTTGGCTGTTAAAACCCGAAAAACAGAAGGCACTCGAAAGCGGAAACGTCGATTGAACTGCAGCACTTTGATTGCATTTCGATGTTGCTTCGATTTTAGTTGCATTACGCGACTCAAAAACAAAAGGCGCACCGAGCAAAACAAACTTGAAAAACGAACGAAATAAATTCGGACATATTCAAAAACTATTGATTTATCACTGGAATGGCACTAATGGATGCGAGCCAGTCAGCTAAATAAATAGATTAGTTTTTACGCGAATTTTTCATGCGCATTTTGCGTAGTTTGTGACGCGCAACCGCCTCCCCACTTCTCCATGTGTATGAGTGTGTCAGTGTATGTGTGTGTGGGAGTGTGTATGTGTAAGCAAACAAATAATATTGTAAAATTACAATACACAATAAATAAATAATTACTTTGTTTGATATCTACGTTCGATCGTGAATTGCGCAACAGCTCAACTAAAAACACGTCCAACTGGCAACTGGCAACTGATTTCAAGGGTATTTAATTTTTCTTAAGCGGATTAAGCATAGTTCCAGTAGCAATTTACAGCTATGGCAATAATAGATGGGAATTTGGTAAGTTGCAGCACATTTTGTTAAGCAAATTAAAATCTAAATAAGCCTGTTGTCAGCCATACAAACAACAATTTACACTGATCCCCAAACAATAACCAAATTCGCAAACTTTTCTATGGCTTTAAGGGTCCGCTTTCATACCCCCTCTCCTTATCGTTGTTGTTTGGGCTTATCCTGTGGATGTGTAGATGTGAAAATCACTTGTCAATCTTTTATGTAAAGAGATGCTGCCAGCGTCTATATCTCACCTGTGTCGCTCGTAAAATTTTGTCGCCTGCTTCCGTTTTCTTTGCACTTAATTGTGTCTGCTGCTCAGTCGCTGTCGCCGTTGCTGCTGCTGCTGACGTTGTTATGCGTGTATGGTTCAAGGTGATTCGGCGTCGACAACAACGTTAACGTCAACATCGAAGTCGCTGCCAACACTTCAACGCATCTTTCAATCGCTTACCCCATATCCCCCACCCGCCTGTTGCTCCAACTGGCAAACACCCTCAACCCGTTCAGTTTGAAATGAAGAAAAAAACAAGCACAAAGTTAAAAAAATATTGCCAATATTGCTCGACCACTAGATGCTCTACAAAAATTCATCTACTGAACTGAGTGCACAATATTAATATTTTAACGTTTACACATTGCCCATGCCAGAAACATTATCTTGCTCGATTTATTTGTTTATTTATTGTTCACAACGTGGCGTATGAGTTATGTGCAGGCTGTAACATTTAAGTGTTGAACTTAAGATACCCTTTCGCAACAGTTTTGAGTCTTGGGTATAAATACAAGTTTTGCCACTGCCAAGGACTTTTGTTGCCTTCACTTTGACTTTGCCTTTAGCTTGTTTTTGTCGCTGCTGCTGTTGCTGCTGTTGCCGTTTATTTTGGCTGCCTGTTATTTTGTGCTACGTATTTTTTTCACTTAATAAAATTGTTTTCATTCGCTGTGCTTGCTTTTTAGCTGCTTTTCAATATGCTTAAAAATAAATGATAGCACCAGAATACCACCGCCTCCACCACCCTCCCTCGACCCAAACATTACTGTATCCCACCATCCCTAGCTGATTTCATTGTGCTACAAACTGCTATCGACACACATTTTATCAGCCTTGGCTATTGTTGTTTCTTTGTTGCTGTTTGTTTGGTTTGTTGCTTAGCCTGTGGCTTATTAGCAATTTATCTGAGCGCCAGTCTCTGAATATGTCGTTTAAGCAGCTCAGCCATCGTCCTTTTTGCCTCACATCCTGTCTGTGATTCTGCTGACATTGCAGTCTGGCCCAAAATTCTGCTTCCGGCTTATAGTGCTCGACATAGTTTCTTAACCATTTATGGCCTCAACCCATTGTTTTCCGGCCAGGCATCTGACCCACTCGCCGTCAGCGGTCATTTCAATTAATTTTGATGTCTGCTAACTGAAAGCAATTATTATTATTATTGTTGTTCATTTTAATGCTGCATGCAACAATTATTCATGCATATATCAATGCAGTTAATTGCATCCTTTGTATTGCGTTTGAAAATAGCCAGCGGCTATTTGCTCTGTCCGTTTGCTGTTTATGACTTTTGAGCGATTAGTTGAAGTGTTAATTTGATGAACTAATGCATAAGTGTGTTAGTTTCCTATGCTATTGACTGACACCACCCGCAATAGCAGTTGCCAGATACATTTTGCAACCATGTTGTGTGCTACGATGTATTCCTATTGTATTGTGTGCGTTCTGTTGCACTCGTGCAATCAATCAAAATGTGTCTTGAATAAAGCGAAACATGTTAAAAAAGCAAAAAGCAAACAACACAACATGATGATGCTGGCATCTGTTGCAGAAATGCGCTACCAGTCTAAACACAACAGAAATCCGAGCAAAGCAAACTAAACACAAACATGGTCTATATGCATACACACACACACTCACACACACATACACATACACATAAACACACACACACACAGGCAATACATCAAACCATATTCCAAAGATTTTTCAATTTATTTTCACTAAAACGCTTGTGTGTTGCCGCCTCCGCTTTTGCCCTGCAGCTGACGTTGAAGTTGTTCCTGATGTTGTTGCTGTTGTTGTTGGTTTTGTAATAGTCAACGAAAATAAAATGCTGTACGTCAAACGGGGCGTATGCGCAACGAAACGGAATTCAATGAAATGACCCGGCAACTGCAACGCGAATTGATTGCCACATGCGTCTCTAATTAGTTGACTACACGAGAGCTATGACGACAACAACGACAACAGCAGCAGGAGGCAGGTAGCAGGCAGCAGGCCGCAAGAATTGGGGAGAAGATGGGCAGCGGGGCTAATCCCGGAAATGCGCAATGACATTTAAATCGAAATGCGAGCGAATGGCTGCAATTTGGTAGCTTAATTTGCCCAACGGACATCGATGTCGACGCTGTGTGTTTAACAGTGCGTATGATTAATATGTAGCTCGTGCTGTCCGCCGCCCTCTTGCACTATTAGCTTACTACGGCGCCCCATTAGAAATGCATATAAATTGAGGCACACACATAAAAGCGTCGTGTGGCCAAGTCGATCCGTAAATCAACAGGCCATTAGAACCAGCTCCAAATAGCCAACCACGTTGAAAGATATTAATTGTATACTATTTAATATCGAATATACATATGTATCTAATATGTATTTGGTTGCAGTCGTCTAGCAAAATACTCATAAAATTATAATTTGAACATATATATACACAGTTTTATGATCATCTGAGTTTGACTTTATTGCAAAGTTATTTAAATCTTGCTTTGAGGTGTTCTTTGACAAATAATTTATGAGTTGAAAATTGTGAAATTTATAAAATCAAATTTAATTCTTTGTATTCGAAGCAGCAATACTCTTCAAAAACAAGATAGTAAATTCGCAAAATTCAACTATTGTGAATATTTGTGAAAACTTATAAAGTATAAAGTATAAATTTTCAAATGCACGAGGAAAAAAATCATAAAGTTCTTTGGTCTCAAAGTATATAATAAATATGCTTTATAAATTTCACAGTCCCAGCACAGAGCGTATTAGCTTATAGTTTATAATATTATTATTTTTACTATTTCAATTTTATCTACGCATGCTTAAAAATTTCATCATCATTATTAAGGCAAGATTAATTTATATTTAATTCGTTAATTTAATTTTCCATCTCTTGTGATGTAACGATTTTTCGTTGAGTTGTCAAAACGCTGAGTAACAACAAAAATTGCATTGAATGGATTTCCTTGGCCTCAAAATGGGGTTCATACACACCCCCGTGCTACCTCCTTCGATCGCATGCCCTTAACTCAGCAGCTTGTTTGTTTGTCTGCCTTTGCATATAGAATCGTCTTGACAACATTTTCTATAAATATATATTTAATATCTTTTTTTTCCTATACATCTCATATGGCGACCCCAGTCGAGGCGAAATTCTTTAGCAGCATTTCTTTTTCTGTGTTATTTTCTTTTTCTGCTCTTTTTGTCTATTTTTCTGGTATTTGATGTTTTGATGAGATGTTTGCTCTTTTGGGCTATTTAAATTATAACCTACATAATATTAATGGCTAAGAAAGAAATGTATAATTTAATAATATTTATGGGGCGTGGACAGGCACATGGCCAAAGCAACACGGGTGGAGGTGAATGCAAGAGCGACTTTGTCAGCCAATCCTTCGTATAAAATGCACAAATCAAATAAAAAATATATAAATATTTTATTACAATGACAAAGCGATAATTACTTGTTTAACTGTCACTTCCTGTGCACAATGGAACTAATTGCTTTGCAGCTTTTACATCATGCATTCGTATATTATTTACTTTTTATTAATACACAGTACATAAATAATAAATGTATTTGTCTTGAATATGAATTATTGTTCACAGCTTGTAAATGCACTTTCAATTGCCAACTATTTTGAACAATTTTGTTTTATTATTTATACAAGTTTTTAATTACACTTTGAGAAAATTACCTTGAAAGCAGCGTCGGCATTCAAAATGAAACTATGAATAAGACGCTTCGGCCGAAATGAAGAAAATCAAATGGCAAAAAGTCGGCAAACGCTGAAACGAACGAGAGCAGCAAAGTTTTCCCACTCTTTCACTTTCCATACGGGGAACAGCAGGTGTGTCTGTGTCTCTGTGTGTGTGTGTGTGTCAAAGAGCTAATTAGCACGCTGGGAAGAGCAATTTAAAATGCTAAGGTGCTCTTAGCAGCCGCCACCTGTGAGAGCATCAGGTGTGAGTGTGTGATGGTGTGTTAGCGTGAAAAACACCTTCAACGCGACAATGTCAATGATCATTTCTGACATGGACGCGTGGGCGTTGCGCTGTAGCCTGCCCAGAGCACCGAAACTCACCTCACCTCCAATGGTTCTCAAACCGTGTGGTGCTTTCTTATATTTGTATTTGTATGTATATATATTGGGATGTGCGGTTCGCAGGTAAAATAGATAAAATAATATAGTCACAATGCACAAGCGGCACAGACGAGGTCAAAGCACTTTCAACCCCCCTCCTTTTGTTTACAAACAACTATTTTTACACCAACTCACAGCGGGCGGAAGGGAGAAAAGCCCAAGCACCGATGGATGGATGCCGTTGCCCTCGGGCCGGATGCACCAGCAAATGGAAAAAACTTCGTTCGATGAGTGTGCTCGATATTAATGCTCGCAGGCAATATTTTGTTCACAGCGTTGCTTTTTTGGATGCATTTTCTGACGCAAATACATTGCCATATTGATCTGTACCAATTGCTGATGGCCCCAAAAAATAATTTTTAAAAGCCAGAGTGTTTTGAGGTGATCGACTTGAAGATGCGCATTGTGTGTGTTATATGTGCCTCATAAATTTGTGTGCAGCAGAGTTAGTTATCTATATTATATATATTTCTTTAAAGGGTATACAAAATATATTGTGCACAGCAGCAGCAGCATTATTAATTGCCATAGCCTGGTTATATTTTTTACATCTGTGTTTCTTACATCAGCATCCGCCAAATTCGAATTTACAGGCAACAGTTGCTACTAAAAGTATATTTGCCTCATATTCAAATCGAAAATATAATTCAACTCGCATCGATTTTGTATATGAGCTGCTGTGTCTGTTGTTGCTTTGTTGCTTTGTTGCTTTGGCTATAAATAATATTTTATTTTCTTTCTTTTTTTGGAACAAATTTCAACGCGTTATATTTAGCAGGCGTTGGGCCTACAATTCGTTTGTTGTTGTTTATGTTTGTGCACCAGCCGGCGGCAGCTAGAAAACAGGGATGGACGGGCGTGGAGGGGGTGGAGAGGTTAGGCGACGGGGACGGGATGCAGGGCGGGTTGTCAACATTGTTAGCCCCTCTGGCTTGAGATGAAACTTTTGTGTAAAGTTGGTAAGCAAAAAGTAAACAATTAATTATACGGCTTAAAGGGACAGCAGCTCTTAGGTCTGGGACCGATCTATTCTGACAGTTGAAGGCAGCCTTGTCAATGCAATTTAGATTTTATTTAATTAAAAATCAACAACTCGTTATAAATAATTTAACAGTCATTAGCTAAGTCAGTAAAGCAAGATTCATTTAATCAATTGTACAGAAAAATTAACATAAAATTCATTATTATTGTTAAGGTTTGTGTGAATAGATATCTGCCCATAAGCAAAACCATAATTCGCAAATACATTTTTAATTACAAAATATGATTTAAATATACTATTTTTATGTCAGCCAGCTTTACCATTCGACAAACGTTTAATATAATACGTATATATAAATACAAATATATTTATATATATATTTTATATAATATCAGGCGCACTCGTTGCAATGATTTTCGCATTTGTTAGACTGACAGTTTGACATGCTGCATTGCCATATAGCAAGAATTACATCCGCAACCACAGCGGGTGCAGTGTGTTGGCCGTGGTAGATTTAGCAGAGAAATCGATTGGAACAATTAGCACCGACCAATGGCCAAGCTCAGAGAAGCAACGCAAATTGTTAGCAATTAGAATGACAAGCGGTGGCAACGATTTACGGTCCCCTGAGAATTCAGGCAATAACTGATGTTTACGACGGTAAATATATATATATATATATCTATACATAGGTGAGCAGATGATTTGCGTTATAATTAGACCGTATGACAAATGACAAGAGCCAAAGCTCGCAACGCAATAAACTGTTCACGCAACAAGGTTGGCGACGACAGGCGTCGTGTGATTTACTTACAACAAAGAAGCATCAACAGCAGCAGCAGCAGCAGCAGCAACAAAGCATATTCGCAGAATTTCGCTTATGCCGCTTATGTGCGCAACAAAGGTGGGTTTTGTGTAAAACAAAGGCGAAGAAGAGCGCAGCTGACGCCTTACCCAGAACAAAATGCATGCTAGAGGCGACCCCCGGCCAGGAGCTGGAAAGGTGTAAACGACAGCCAAATCCCAGCGTCAGTTCAGTTCGTTTCGGCTCAGTTCAGTTGAGTGCCACGCGCAGCACATAACGCAAGCGAGTCTTTTCCACTAGACATATAAAATCACAATCACACTTTTATTTTATTTTCTTTTGGTTTTTAATAACCATCCAAAATTTGTTTTTCATGTTTTGCGCGCGGCCAACACAAAAAAAAAAAAAAAAAACATTCCGAAAACTTAAGGAATTTGCTATAATTTTTCAAGCGAGAGTGGTCAACAAATATTCACCTGTTTTCGCATTCGCAAGTTCGCTGAAAGCCAATTTTTTTTCGCTCTTACTCTCGGCTGAAGACATTCGCCCCATGCTGAATACAAACGTTCGCATTACGCATACGTCGCGTTGACGGCCTGCAAAAGAAAAAAGGAAAAGCAGAAAAAAATATAATAATAATAATAAAATAAAAAGAAACTCAAAATGTAAAGCAGCAAATATTTTTGCGCACACATTTTCAAAAAGTGTATAATTTAAAGTGGCCACGCTCACGCACACACACACACACACACACACACACAGAAAGAGAGAGAAAGACACACTCATTTGAATGCGTGTGTGAGTGGGTCTCTGTGAAGCATTTCGTTTTTAAGATTATGAGCAAATTGTGTTAGTCAGCGGCACCGTCCCCGCGGCAACATTAAGTGTTGATTGTGTGCGCCGCTCTATTAGCGGCTGCCTCTCGCCAGCCGCCCCCGACCCGCCCCTCCCGCACAATCCCCGCAACCCCACCCTGGATAGTCCTCGGGCTAGTTGGCTGCTTGCTTGGCTGACTGCCTCGGCCGAAAATCAAGCAAACTCAGTTCGTTGTGAGCGCGAGCGCGTCTGCTGCCTGCCTGCTGACTGCTGCCTGGCTGCCAGCCTGATGTGGCCCAGTTGAATTTTTAGCATTTGAAATTTGCATGCATATCAAGGCGATAAAACCACACAATACCACACTGTATATACTCTACTCTATCGGTATACAAGAAACAAAAACAACAGCAAAGAAACACCCACGCGTTATCTGAAATTACCCCACAAAAACAAAATACACCCAAAACACGAGCAACATACAAAAAAAAACAAAAAAAACTACAAAAAGTGCAATTCAACAGCAACAGCAACAACAACAACAAAACAATCAAATACATCAACAATGAAAACCCACAATAAAAATAAAACAACAACACAAACAAACCACATAAATCATTACCGTGCACAACAAAAATAAAACACCAACAACACCAATAACACATGCGAATGAAATCAGACGTTGAATAAAAACTCTCAAAAAAACTGCATTGAAAGCTAGTTTTACAATTTTATTTGAAAAAGAACTCACACACACACACACACTCATATACATATGTATATGCATTGCACTATATTGTTACAAAGTTTTTATTTCAATCTCTTTACTGAGTTCATTGGGCCAACTTCTCAGTTGTCTTTCATTTGGCAACTTTTTGCTTTTTGTGGTGGGCGTAAATAGCTTTCGAATCGAACGGCAAATGGGAATTTTGCGAATAGAAAACGCTTTAAAATACTGCACATGTAAATATAGGCGTATATATATGCGTGTGTGTGTGTGTGTGTGTATGTGAAGCCACAATGTCCGGCTCTTAAAAAGCACAAAGTTGTCTAAATTGTCTGTCAGTAGCTTTGATTTGGCTACAAGTTGGCCATAAAATTGTCCGGACCACAGGTCCTCTTGCTGTGTATATTTATTCAATTTTCAATGGGTCGTGCGATTATTCAAGACATCGAATTATGTTTTGTGGTTTTTTTGAAGTTTTTGTTATTCATAATGATTTTTATTTTAATAGCCCAGAGCTCGCATTCGATAATTAATCATACATTTGCTATTCTAGATTTCTATAAATATCATTTTTTTTTCTGCACACATAAATTTCAAATTGAATTGCCAAGCTAATTTTTTTTACGAAAATTGTTGAATTAATTATTGTTATGCGTTTTGTGCAAACAATATATAATAACAAAACAAAATGTTGCCCAAAAATACGCTTCAAGGCAGCTGCAATAATAAATTATAGTCGAATAAGAGCGCGTTATATTTTATAAATATTAATGTGTATATGTTCTTTTATATACATATATATTTATATGTACAAAAAAAAAATAAATATATATCGCATCCAATAAAAATCATAATGTGTTTCCAGTGAAAATGAGTGGAAAAGAAATGAAAAAAGTGTCCATGTGAATAGAGCAAATATTGAAGAAGCTAAAAAAGTTTTTCACGTTCGAGTGCCATAGAAAATTCCTAAGAGCCATGAAATAAACTCGCAAATTAACAAAAGCAAACAAACAAAACGCATACTCCAAGGTTAGGGATAAGGATAAGGATAACACTTGTCACCTCTCAGGATTAAAACACAAACATAAACACTCTACAATATGGCAGACACTGCCAATGACAACAGCCCCATCGACAATGACGTCACTGAGGAAGAAGAAACGACAACAACAACCAAGAAAACTTCGCAATGGCGCAAAACGCGCTCCACCAAGGTGAGGAGCATTGCAAATGCGAGGGTGGCTTATTAAGTGCCTATGAAAGTGTCTTACAAATATTCAAGTTGCAAACAGTCTTAATGAGAATGGGAATTCATCAGTGTTTTGCATATATATTAGATTCTTCCCTTTTAATATGAACCGAGCCCCATTCTGAGCCTAAAGCTCTTCAATCAACCATAATTCCTGCATGAATTCGAGCATCTTTGTCGACTTAAGGTTTTCTGTGTCTTTTCTGTGAGTTTTTCTGGCCAAGGCCACAATTGGGAATAAGCAAACCGGCTCAATTTTAGATAATACGCAAATGCCTTTGATTGATGTGAGAAACAGGAAAGTGAGTCATTCACACTATCGATGGATGTATATATAATCTTGGACAAATTATAAATACTTAATAGTAGAGCATTGACTTAAATAATCATATAAATTGTTCATAAATCGTGAACAATGAAAAAAATTGACAGATTTATTAGTCCGCCCTCGTAAATGTGTGTACTATGTATGTGGTGTATGGACATGAGTGTATCTGTGCGACTGTATGGGGCTATTTAGATGCGTCAAGTAATGAAAGGCAGTCGCATGACCAGCGTACGCCCACTTCACTCAATATTTGAAGCTGACAAATGCGACAGATTGAAAGTTGCCAAATGGATGACGGACAAAGATGTCGAAAGCGACGTCTTCGATATACTTTTGGGGGCCAAACAAACAAAGGCGAATAGCGTAGAATTCTTCTTCGATCTTTCGTTTTTGCCAAAATAAAATATATATATATATATATATATATATATATATATATATTATGTATACAAATACTTTGGGAAAATATCCAATGAATATAAGCATACTTATACATACTTATATGTATATACATATATATATCTATATATATATATATATATATACATGCGCAAAGATGCTTGATTACTCAGGCAAGATACTTTCGAAGACTGGTGCTAATTAACCGAAGCATTTGGATGCGCTTAGCACTTGATTAACTTTTAATGTGGCTAAAAATAAATAGCTTGCGGTAGACATTAATCAATTGATGTGGCACAGTCTCAGAGCGAACTATGTGAAATGTAGCCGGAGGATATATCCCTAATGTAATGCACATCCATTCATACAAGCACAAAAGGGTTTTGTGTCCTTAAAAAACTGACGCTCTTAAAGCACTCTCAGCTACAACTTGGCCAGAGCCAAAGCCAGAAATGGCGTTAAAAAGTTTCCAGGTCAGTGAGTTTCCACTCTTAGCTAAGGTGGAATGCTCGCTGCTCCAGCTGAAGATGTGGCAGTGGCTGTAGCTGTAGCTGTTGCTGTAGCTGGAGCCAAAGGATAAACATAAGCGCACAATGGGCGGGCACCACATTGATTATATTCAGCCACATGGGACGCAATCTGTGGTAGCTGCTCCACGCTGTGTTGCTTTCTGGGCGCATAAATTACGTTGACTAACAGCAGCCGGAGCAGTAGGAGCAGCAGGAGCAGCAGCAGCGGGAGCAGGAGCAGGAGCAGCAGCAGCGGGAGCAGTAACAGTAGCCGTAGCTACAGCAATAGCTACTTAAGTATCCTTAAGCCAAACTCACCTGTCGCAGGCGAGAGCACCGGTAATCAATCAAGTTGTAAAGTATTTATTAAACGATATTATGAGGTTAACCAACAGATATATATCAACACACATATAGTATATGTATGCACACATATGTGCTTAAATTCACACTTAAAAGTTTATACTCATGCTCACATATTCACTCGAAAGCCCGTACATATTTTTTAATAGCTCCATTGTTTCTTTTAACAGGATTTCATTTCACTTAATATACCAACACACAGTGGCGTGCCTTACGCTCAGGCACCAACAGTATCACACAAACAGACACACACACATACAGACATACATACATACAGACATACATACATGCAGATATACATATGTATAAAAGTTACATCTGCCAGTTGGCAATACCTGGCCAGCCCCCGCTCTTGTCCTTGTCCCAGCCGCTTTGCCATGTGTATCATTACTGGCTTTTATTGTTGCTGCCGGGACTCACTTGTTAACCCGACGTTTGCCTTTGCCCGGCGGCATTTTGGCGCTGCCTGCAAATGAAGCCAGTAACGTTGACGCTCATGGCGCCCAGTAACGTTGACGCTCATGGCGCCCTACGTGTGGCAGGTGGTTCAGTTTTCGCGTTGAATTTTATTTCGTAGAAGCAGCAATCAAGGCGGCTACAAAGGCTATCGCAGTGCAGAGTTTCCGCTCCGGCGCCTCATTTCCCGTTCCGCTCTCAATTTTTTTTCGTCACTTCTTCCTATTTTTTTTTCAATCTCCATTTCATTTTTTGCTGTTATGTTCTACGAGTACTACTTTAGCTTAAATTCTAACTTTTTAGCTGCTTTTATTTTTTGTTAATTTCATTGCGAGTTTTATTATTTCATGCGCTTTGAGACTCGTTATTTCTATGGCTGCCTCTCTGTCTCTTACTATTACACACACACACAAACACTCTCTCTTTCTCTCTCTCTGTCTCTCTCTCTTTCTCTCTGTCTTTTCCTGTCTCTATTTGAATCTGCTACTGTGGCCAAGCAATTTTATCTTTTAATTAAAACTGACTCGTCTGCTCCTTTTATTTTGTTTCCAGGAGCAACACACCACCTCGCTCTATCCACAATCACACTCACACACACACACAAGCACACGCACACACACTCATGTATAGGTACATTAATTAGGCATTGTATTTTTCACATGCCACATGCCAAGGCCAGCGAAAAAGTTAAAACCTCAACATTTGTTTTATTTGGCTGACTCGCATAAAATGCTCGCTGCCCTCAAGTGGTTCAAGAGTTGGGCAGAACATCTCCACTCATTTTGCACAATTAAGTTACAAAAGGCCGCTCAGTGGGAATAGGGGGGAATAAGGGGACAGGCTGAGGAGTTTGGGGTTCAGCAAGAGGCTAATTGATTTTAAGCTTTTTGGCCTTTGCAGCCGAATTGGGTGCCAGCTGAGGCGAATTGCGGCATTGATGCAAACAATCAGTTAATTAGGCCATATTCAAGATTTTTCTCAAAGATTTGGCAACACAAATCCGCATAATTACTTTAACATTTCGCATATACTACAAAACCTTTAAGAATTGTTTTTAATTCTTAACAACTTTTCCCGGCTGTGGAACAATTTGCATCTATTTTTCTATTTTTATTTTCAACGAATTTTTTGTTTAAGAACGATTCTTTTTTTTGCTGTAAAACTATTTTTAATATAAAATGTTTTCAAGGCATTTCTGAGTAAAAATATTATGAACTTTTTACAAGTGCTTTTACCACACTGAAGAAAAAAATTAACATACTGAATTTAAGAATTTTTGGAAATTAAAGTCTTGAATTATAATACTCAACACATATAGAATATTGGAAATTTCATCCTATTCATTATTGTATTCTCAATTTAAATTCAAAAGCTATTCTAAATTTATAAAGCTGTTTTTTCTCAGTGTAGAAACGCAAAATATTAAAAGCTTTAAGCAAATAAAAATAACAATAATAAATAATTTCGTACAGTCTTGATCGGATTAGTTCAACCAAATTAAATACTCACTGTCATGAACTAATTTAATATAAGCCAAAATTCCACTCAGATCGGATCTCAATATGACTTTAACAAAGTGTTAAGTAAGGGGAATGTTCATCTTCAAAATTCGATGGCTCCATTGACAATATTTATCAATAAATCAAATCATTTACATATACTGCTAGTTTCTATTATATATTTATTTAGATACATTTTTGCATACGCTATATATGAACACAATTTGTATATATATATATATATATATATATATATATATATATATATATATGTCAAAATATCAAATAATATTTTAACATCGCTCTCTATCTTTTTGTTTTTTTTTCTCTTTTACAGGTAAGCAACGCTCATTGATAGATACACACACTCTGCTTTGACTCATTGACCAAATACCGCCCTCAACTCATTCACTAGTAAGTAATTGTTGTATTTTTCCTTCGAATTTCATAATCAATATGCTGTATGCTGTAGATTTTCTATATGTGCTCCAACAAGATTTGCTCTTTGTTGTAAATATTCGCGCAGGGAGTATTTTTGTTCTTACTTGTCAAGTTAACAGCCATCAGAAAGAGCAAATAGATCGAAAATAAAACTCACAACCACAAATACACGTGTGTGTCTCTGTGTGTATGTATATGTGTGTGTGTGCGCTGGTGTGTGTGCTGTGTTGTGTATGAACAAGTAGTTATAAATAATTTCTGGCAAAAAATCAGCAATTTTTTCCGTTGATCTCCAAGTATAGCGCGTTGGCAACGAGCCAAAGCAAATTGCGCATACGCCGTGTGGCCCGGCCCGACATTTGTATGGGTAGTTGTGGCTGTATGCGTTTGTGTAACAATATTCGTGACCATCTGACTAGCTGGCCGCGCTCTGGAACGTATCGCTTTCTCTTAAGACATCGCGCCACAGAGCACGAAATCCAATGTGCTCCTGCAATAGAAAATAAACAACAAATTGGTTAGCATGACTTTCGTATATGTGTCTAGCGGGCTGACGGTTTATTGGTTGCTTCAAATATTTGTTGCATCTTCAAAAGCCAACAACACTATTGTTCGCTACGGTTCTTCTTCTAGTTGTTGTCAGCATTAGGATCGTGCATTAAATCAAAAGATTCTGAATCTAAAGCGGCAGTACGAGACTGTCCAAGCTGCCAAATTGTTTTGTCACATTTTCATCAGCTGTGTGATGCCCATTAGTCGTTTCTTGTTGCACAGCACTTGCTCTTTCTCTATCCACCTATATATGAATATATATATATATAAAAATAAATGTATATATATAACTAAATAAATGTATGTCTAATTAGTTATGATTTTTGGTTTCAATTGTGCGCAAAATAACGAGGACGTGACTTTGGCAGAGAACTTGCCCTGTCACAGATCAAAGTGAAAAATGTCACAAAATCAAAAAGCACAAATAAATATTAGATACAACTATGAATGAGTATATGTGTGTAAATGTATGTGTGTGTGTATTGATAATTAGTTTCTGGTTTTTACTCTTTAACAGCTGCTGCGACAGTGAGAAATTGCCTGTCAGGCAATTTAAGCGATTTTCAATTAAATTTGAACCGCACACTCACAGCCAAACACCACCCACCCACATACACAACAACAATGTACATATTTGCCGGAATTCACAGCTTGACCAAATTTGACTGAGATGCGGAATCGATGCGATCTTTTCCGGCCGTGCCTTGCCAGTTCATTTAAATGCAATAAAAACAAAATGCGCAAGAACAATAAAGCAACAGAGTCCATTTGGCGCCATTACCTGCTATTTTTTGTTGTTCGCATTGTTATGATTGTTGGCCATGTCGCTGAACATTTAAGGCTCCGACAGCTTCGTGTACAATAAAAAAATAAAAGAACAAAGCAAACCGCAAAGTTGCAACCGTCGAGCGAGAGCGAGGGGGTTGCGAATACAGATTTCTGCTGAGGACAGTTGGCTTGTTGCACAGTTGTTTTTTTTCTGCATTTGGAACAACGCCAAAAAAGTTACCACAGCGGGTGACTGTTAGCGCAGACCAGGGTGCCTACAACAGCTCTGAGTCTGACACAAAGGCGTCGGACCGTGAGAATCGCGCTTGTTGTGCCAAATTTAAGATGGCTTGTCCCACAGCTGCTAAATGGAAAATTTACTCTACTGCTGCTGCTGATGGTGCACAATTTATTCTTGTGGTAAAAAGACCTTGGTGAGCATTCAACACTTTAATAGGTCGCATATGCCGAGCTGCTGGTATTTATGGAATTATCGAGAAATAATAAAGGACTGCATCGAGTCTTTTCTTTTATCGAGGTCATTGACGCTTAAGCGGAAAGCCTTTTAAAGTGACATAAAAATGAGTAGCATGGCATGGCATGGCAATAAAAAGAAATTAATATAAAATTTATACTTATGTTCCTTACCGTTTTCACCGAAGCTTTTCAGCTTTCCTTAAGCTGCTGCAGTGCATTTATTTATTTTTAGTTTCATAACAACTGAAAAGTGTTCAAAAAGTGTGCACAAAGTCAATAAGTAAAAATTGTTCTTATTTTTTGAACATTTTAAAATAGTTTGTTGCAGTAGTTTCACCTCAAAATATTTTGTTTATATAATATTTTGACATTTATATGAATGCAAGTCACAATATGTTGACCCCATTTATGACATTTTAAGCAATAAATCAAATTGAATTCAAAGTTGATTTTTTGAAAAAATACCTTGCTACTGGCAATGGCAACAATATGCCTTCACTCTAAATAAAAGAGAAAATATTTGATTTCAGTTTTAATTAAAAACCGAAAATGCATTATAAGATTTGGTAAATTTATGAATAATTACTTGTTGTTTACCTAGAAAATACTTTAACCCGCACAACAATAGTAATAAAAGATCAGAGTTTTGTATATTTTTTGTATTTTTTGGAATTGTTCAACATTTATTTGATTTATGTGTATTTCGATATTGTTTCGCTTTTCGTTTGAATAATTTAATTTTCATTGTTCAGATCTAACTACAAGTACAATAAATTTCGTCACATGTCCTTTCATAAAACCTTATTTAGATGATCAGACCGCCTAGCATTAACTTTATTTCATTTATAAGTACTATATATATATGTATATATATATTTTGTATATGATAGCTAAAACTATTATTGTTCGAATGTATGTGTTTATAATTAATTGAATACAATTCAATAAGAAGTTTACATTTACTTCATGTTTGGTAGCTCGATTAATACGGTTTTTGATTATTCGATAATAGCATTTGAAATGTTCTTACGATATGAATACGTAGTTTGCCAAGTGCAGAACTCTAGATCTCTCCAACTATGTAAATTATATGAAAATCTTTTTGTGCTCACACTTAACTTAAGTTCAGCTCCAAGTTGAATGCCAGGAATGCAACATTTTGAAAATGCAATTAAATTTAATTGAAAACTTTTACAAAACTATAAGCCAAGTCCACAAAATGTATTTAAGCTTGTGAAGCAAATGAAACCAGAATAACCATTTTGTGTGAGAGGCATACACAAATACACACACGCACTTAATAAACATAGCCAGGCTATAAAATCTAACAAAAATTGTGCCACACTTTGAAGTTTCCGAAATAGTGTAAAAGGCCTCAGACCCCAACACTTGGGCATCCATGGCCACGTCAATTTAAATATTTGCCCAGCCAAGGCACTTGCTTTCGCCCAGTGGGCAAGCCTATTGTAAAGTCTCTTAACGGAATAGGGTCAAGTGTGTATATGGCGCTCAAGTGCTCAAGGCGGTCCAAGCAGCTCCAATGACCGATTCCAACCCGCAGCCCGCAATCTGCAACTGCTAGCTGAATCAGCTCAGGAGGCCAAAAGAAAACAAAAACAATAAACTGTGCGGCATGCCCGAAAACAAAAAGCATAAAACACAACCAAAAAAAAGTATAAGTACTCACAAAAAACAAGAAAAATAAAATTGGGGGTGTGTGTGTGCCCTCGAAATCAATACAAACTAAATCCATTTGCCACACTCGAATGCATTTGTGTTGGCTCATTTTTTCTGCACGCAGAAAAGTAGGCAACGATTTCTTCATCTTTTTTAAAGCGTACGCTAAAATAAGTAATTACAAGATTTGCGAGCATGGCGAGCAGTAAGTAATTTATCTGAAATGCAACGATGCTGCAACACTTTGTTGCATCATCTTTGTGTGCATGTGCGTCGGGTTCACGTTCCCGTGCTTAACACTGCTGCTGCTCTTTCAGTTTGCGACTTATTGTGCCGCAAAGTTTCATTGTGCATTCATGATACCATTCCCTAGACTACGACCGTAACTAATTAGTGCGCAACCCAGTTTATCAGTTCTTAGCGAGATTTTGAACAGAACCCTGACAGCGAACCAGTTTTCTTTGATTTCGACTTTAAGGCGCTCATTAAATGGCAAGCCAGCAAATACTTGACTTATGCCTCCAGGGAGTGGAGGCGCATACCATAACAACGGGACTCCTAGACAAATATAATTTCATTGCGTTCGGCCCTTTGGGCAGGCGTTGGTTGGCGCTGGAATGCGTAAACGTTGACGATTAACTGCGCCATGAAAATAAAGCAAAATAAAACGATTAGAACTAAATATAGAAATATATCTCGCAACATGACGGGCGCTAAGCACTCGCTGTGGTTAAAGCTCCCTCTCTCTCTCTCTCTCTTGCTCTCTCTCTCTCTCGCTCTCTCTCTCTCTCTCTCTCTCTCTCTGCACTCCTCCTCGATGCTCCTGCTCTTGTGTCCTCAGTGATCCTGCGACTCTTGCCAATCTGCTTACGTGACTCTGTGTTAGCTGTGTGTGCTCGTCTATGTGTGTATGTGTGTATGTATGTGTGTGTATGTGTGTGTTTGTGTGCGTGGAGAGTTTACGTGGCACTCAGCCAAGATGCGAACACATCAGATTGCATTTCTGCCCAGTTGTTGGATGTTGACTGCTCTTGGTTGCCTGCTTGGCTTCTGGTTGGCTTTGTGGTTGTGGTCCTGCGACGTGGTCCTCACTCATTGCCTCATTGCCGTGCATTTAGCCTGTGTGCAGCCCAGGGCAGCAGCTGCATGACAAGTTTGGAAGAAGCAAACTGAAAATATTAGTTACTATGTGAGTCATACAATTGCACACACACTCTAAAAACGGCATTTTAAATGTCTGAGCACGCTGTGACACACAAAATCGTTGAAGATATCTAAATAAAACATGAACACAGATGAAAACTCCCCATCTCCCTGGCCGCGTTAACTGTCAGAGTTTGCTGTGTTGGGGATTTACATATATGGTGCAGGTCGGCGAACAACTATAAGACAGCTGCGAAAAAAATTCGTCAGCATAAGGCAAAGATTGTCGACATGCAACTGCAACACACACACACACACACGTACACATGCTGCATAATTGCGTTTCATGTTGGCAACTTATGTCGCATTTAAATTCGTCGCATATGTGCGGCTGCATGTTGCCCAATATGTTCTGTGATGTTGCCAGCAAAAGTTTCATCAGCTCTCAAAATAATAAAGAAGAAAAAAAAGAAAAAAGGGCGCAAGCAAAGAGTAACAAAGGAAACATGCACAGCATGCATCAGTGCGAATGAGAAAAATATAATGGAATTTATTCCACATACCAGAAAAAATTTAAAACATTTTTTGCAATGAAAGTTGCTGTATTATAACAACGGCCAACAAAAAACTGCTTTCAACTCGTCCGCAATTATTTACTTTTCAACATATTCACGTGATACATTAATTGAACAATTTTCAAATGAAAAACTACAAAAGTCTGTGTACAATAAGGGACATCTGGAAAAATGTACGTTACATAAATCTGTACTGATGGCTGTCTTTATATCTGTATCATAATATAATATAATTAAATTATTTAATAGAGCAGCATAATCTGTAGAGGGATTGTTAAATGAAATCATTTTTTCTGTTACAAATAAAACAAATAAAAACAAATAGTTTGCCCACGCAAAGTAATTTAAGTATCTAAATTGATGAATACAAAATGAAAATTGGATAATTTTCGTGTTCCAATTAATTTGTATGACAGTTTCAATGAGCGCTCGAATTCCTATTATTTTATTAAATTATAATTAATGTTTAGCATGCGTGATTTTGATCAATTGTCGCCTTTGTCAAAAAATTTAGTTGGAACTGATTATGTGCGTATGTTAAGTTTATCAGATAACGAAATGTTTTCGTGCGCTTTTAAACTTTAATTATTGCACATGTTAAGTAAGTGATAAATACAAATGTAAAGTGCTCTTACTTTAATATGCATGGATTATTTTGTAGGGGCGATGAGGGAATAGCGAGGTTAAGCGGCAAGCACTCAAAGCGCTGCACTGCATTCATATTAAAAAACATTCAACGGCTGTATTGAAATTTATTTGAGCGTATACCCTAAAGTGACGAACAAGCAAAGGACACTCGAGCCAGGCCCCACCACTCCGGGTGTCAACTAACTGCAGTGTAGCTGTGGTAACGAGCAAACCACCCACCAAACCGACCACCAGACCACCCACTGAACCACTAGACGAATCTCTAGCTGGCTGCCTATTTTTGTATAGAAATTCAATCAGGCGCTCCACTGCACAGCTTTCAATTAAACGCTTATCACGCACTCTGCAGTTGCTCGCGTCAAATTAAAATGGCCGCGGGATAAAGCGGAAGGGTTTTGTTTTCGTTTTGTTTGATAAAAATAAAAAAAACGCCGCTTGACTTTTTAACACATAATCGTGCAAGACTTGGCCATATTGAGGCAAAAGCGCACTCAACATTTTGAAACTCATTAAAAAAGTTTTCGACAACGTTTCTTACAAGGCTGAAGAATTTCTTGGCCCTAAGCCCAAAAGTTGCAGTGGCAAAGCGCTCGAGGGCACAAAGCGTGCAAATTATGCCTAAGAACGCAACACAGTATTTAAATAAGTAACCATAAGCCAGAAAAAAAGAATAGCCAAAAAAATAGAAAAGAAACAAACCCGAGAAAAACAAATAATGGCTCAAGCGGAAATAGAGCGTGTCATAAGAACAGCATGACTCGTGTCTCGGCAGCTGAAAACATTCATAAATTAGACGTCAAAGCCCAGGCTTTGACAGCAATAATAAACTAATACATACCCAGACACACACATACACTCGCACACACACTCCCACACATGTGTGTGTAAAAGGGTCAAATGTGAAATAACACGCAGCTGAGACGCCTCAAATGTGAGCGATTGGCAACTGCCACAGACAAAAAAGTTGTGCTTAGCATGGCAATCTATTAACAATTTGCAGCGGCCAGAACTTAATAAATTGCCCAGCGGTTTGCAGATAGGTATGAAAGAGGTTGGGGCACTTGTCAGCAAAAGTTTTTGGCCATCAATTTTGGCTGTGGCACAAATGCAAATGAAAGTTCAATTTCAACTTGGCTCCACACAAAAGTCAATGAAGCACTTAATATATCCTGCAGCATTTGGCTAACAAATTTGATGTATCCCACTTTTTTGTGAGTTGTTTTCTCTCTATCCTATTCATATATTTTTTTAGACTTCTCCAAGTGTTTCGGTGCGTGCTTTGTTTTCTTAATGTCCGCTGCGGCTAAAACAAACAGCGCCGACAACGTATGGAGGGGTGGAGGGGATATCTAACGAACACATATATGCATATATAATTAAAGCCACAACTCGCGGCATAAGGCATAAATCTCTGGCCGGAATCCAATCCAAAAACCCCAAACCTCAGCCCAACCAAAGTCAACTTGAACTCATTACAACTTTGACTCAATTCGCTTTCATTCATTCATTCATGGCGCTCAGTTCCATTCATACGCACCGTTGTACGTGGATGCCACATGGCCACCGGCAACTGTTGGCCAGTTGGCTGACGAGTTTTTCAGATTGCTGCTGTAGCCGGGTTAAATATATATGTATAAATATATAACATATATATTTTGGTAGCACGCACTTTTATGGCCAGCTTTAGGCAGCTTCTCGAATGTTATCTGTTGGGCCAAATTATCCGCCCGTTTGGCCGGAACCGTAAAAATGCCTGGAATTTCACTAACGAGCGGGCGAGCGCGACAAGTCCAACAAACAAAATAAAAACCAACAACAAGAACAACTCTTTGCGCTTGTTTCAACTGGCGGCAAAAGTTTGCGGCACTTGTGGCGTATACGTAATATTCACAATGCGTAATATTCTCAATGTTGCGTCCGTCCGATTCGACGTTGGTGGCGCGACTCAGCTCGTGCGTTGACTAAACTCCGGTCTTATAGTCCAGTCCTGTTGCCGCTTTTGCCGCTGTTGCCGCTTCGGCTGCGCATTCGTCCTCGTCCTCGTCCTCGTCGATTATTCGGCGTTGCACTGCGTCGGCTGCGTCGGCTGCGTCGACTGCGACGCCGATTGTCGGCTTTTCAAAATTTGTTGCTCGCATGTGTGTGGGTGTGCGTGGGTGTGTCTGCCAAATGGCGCTTGCATGCGGAAATGTGTTGTGCCCGTGGAGTGCAGGGTGGAACGTTGTTGTTGTAGTTGTTGTTGTTGTTGCTACTGTCGCTTCACGCTTAAGCTGACAACAATACACAAGCAAACCCAATACAACAACAACTTAAGCAATAACAACAGCAACAACAGCAGCAGCCTGTGGCCGTGTTTCGCTTGTCACATCATAATGCAAATATTTAAAATTGGCCAGCCATCCGCAAAATATTGACGCTCAGCTAAGCCACAATCGGTGCTGTCCGCTCAGCTCCCACTCCCTTCCAGCCAACCAATAACTAACACAACACCAACAACAAAATAAGAAGAAAAATAAATGTCGCTTATGGCTTGACGCATGGGGCAACAAGGCGCCTGATGACGGTAATCGACTTGGAGGCATTTGTAAGTGGCAGAGATGGTTGCATATCGCTTACTTCAACAACTTGAAAAACACGACCAGAAAACTTGCTTAATTTATTTAAGCAAGATTTACTTTTGAGTTAAGATATTTTTTAAGATATAGTTTATGGGTGGCTTCATGCATTGCGACCCCTTCTCAACTTATTCATTTAAGGGTTTATAATATTATATACGAGTATTCTTTGGACTTAAAGATTTCTCTCAACTGTTACAATATTAGCAGATTCCCTCAGATTCCTTTATTGATTACGTTATTTTAGCAGAATTATAAATTATAAATCAGAAATTTATATCTGAATTTTCTACAAATATGTTTAAGTATTTGTTAAGGTATATATTGAATTTATACAATATCAATAACAACATTAGCTTTATATAATTGGACTAGCTTGCCACCACCTTAAATGCTGTGTTGAGAGCTGTGCAACAAGAAATCTTGTGTTTTGTTGCGTCCACAAAGCAGACACGACACGCGCTCAACGCTGTTGTGTAGTTGAAAGTTGTTGTTATTGTTGCTGTCGTCAGTTGGTGCGACACAAGCCAAGTGGCAGGCAACTAGAGGGGGGGCAGTGTGGGAGTAGGCCAGACATCAGCACAGTTTGTTATTATTTAAATCAGGAAGTTGAAGAAATTTCCGCTCCGCACACACAGCAGCAAATTGGCAGTAGGCTGGCAGCAGGCAGCCAAAGAGCAGGGTGCCAAGGAGCCAAGGAGCAGGCAGAATGAAGCCGACAGCTGACGTTTGTTGCTCCTAGCTGCGTCCAGACGTCTGCGTCCTCGTCGTCCTGCGCTTCCGTTTCGTGTTGTGCGCTCCGTTTGCTGTCGACTGTCGACTGTCGAGTTTTACGTGCTGCCAGCCGTCGCCGAGTCAATTAAATTTTTATTTAAGTGATTTCAGGCGACATAAAATATCATCAGTTGGCTCGGCTGGAGCCTAATGAGAAATCGATGTGTCTCCTTGCTGGAATTTGTTCAAATCCAATTCGAGAGATGCGCACCTGGCACCTGGCACCCGGCACCCGGCTCACCAA
Organism: Drosophila grimshawi; assembly: GCF_018153295.1. Taxonomy (NCBI): domain Eukaryota; kingdom Metazoa; phylum Arthropoda; class Insecta; order Diptera; family Drosophilidae; genus Drosophila; species Drosophila grimshawi. Next base: position 22,731,411 of record NW_025063098.1, read on the forward strand.
TTGGCATACACATCCTCATCCTGGCACATCCTTGCGGCCAGCTTGGCGTGCTTTTTAATGGGTTTTTATTGCTGTGCTTCAGGTGCTTTGATTGCTGCAATTTTTAACTTGATTTACACGATTCTCAGATCACACTATATTGATTTTACAATTAGGCCGACACGAAAGGACTATATAAGGGCGGGGCGAGAGGTGGAGAGGGTGAGTTGTGAGGGGATTTTCAGTGCATTTTTGCATGTTTTCGCGTACTTTGCGCATTTGTTTTTTTTTTCTGCTGAAATTTCTTATGGGCAGGATGTGCTCGCATCTAAAAAAGCGTTTCGCTTTTGCTGTTTGTTTGTTTGTTTGTGTCAAGAGTTTGAGTGTTGTTTGTAGCAAGTTTTATGCGCCTCTGCGCCTGGCACCGAATACGCCTATTTGTAGTTGTGGCAACAACAGCAGCAGCAGTAGCGGTAGCAGCAGCAGCAGCAACAGCAGCAGCAACAGCAGTGGCAGCAGCAGCGACGAGCGCAATTTATGCGGTAATTGCTTTTTTAAGCGCTTCACATTTATCTTTTCGACACAAGTGAAATGAGTTTGCTGTTGCGAGTACCGTTACTTTTAGCGTGCCTTTGTCGATTTGCCTGCAATAATAATAACAACAACAGCAACAACAACAACGCGAACTACAAAAACAACAATAAGGACAACAATAATAAGGGGAATACATAACAAGACTTAACAGCAACGGTAACAATGACAACAATGCCAGACAGGCAGAGTGAAAGAGAGCGAGAGCGAGAGAAAGTGAACGAGCAAGCGAGTTTGGCTCAACTACTTACAATGGCATTTTTATGACATCTTCTATTTGTCTGCGCCTCCAAGTATGCAATGGAGATGCCAGACTTTTCTTGACTTTTGGCATTTCGTTAGCTGTTCTTCTTCTTCTTGTTGTTCTTGCTGTAGAACATTTTACCCTAATTAATAACAAGCAATGCAATTTTAATTTTATGTGAAAAATTACGCTGGTAAACTTTGTGATTTATGCTTATGACTTGTGACATGTTCAGGGGTGAGTATGTGTGTCTTATTACCATAAAGTTAGACAAATTTATTGCCGTGCGCTAAGTGGCCATAAAAGTAGCTCTTCATAAAAGTGAAAGCATTTTTAATTGCTTTGTATTCTAGAAATATTATATGCATCACTTAATTTGAATGTGTCATCCAAATAGTTGGCATAGCCAAATTTCAAATTTCCAGTGCTCCTGAAACTATGGCGCAATACTATAACAGTGGTTTCAGAACTGCGCTTAGTTTACGCTGACAAGTTGGCAGCACCATGTAAGTGCTGCCACAAGTCTGTATTGCCAACATCTGGCAGCACCAAACTTCGATAGTCTTGTACGATATTTGTGTGTGTAATCGATGTTCAGTAGTAAAATTAAACCTGGTTTGTTACGCCTTGTTTGTTACTTTTTCCACAAACTTCGCCGTTGTCGTCGCTGCCGTTTCGCGCTCTTAGTAACGTGTTAACATTAAACAATTGCGCTGGCTGCAAATTGTTAACATCGGAACAACAAAACTCGGGCTTGTCAGCGACTGACAGTAAGAGGAACAAAAAAAAAACGCAACAAACACAGATTTTTGTAGGCCACAGCGGATTTCAATTCGTTTTGTGTGTGTCACGCCCAAAAAGAAAAAACAACTCAAATTCCAGTTAATTGTAGTGCAGTAATAGCAAAGTTTACAAGAAATTGTGCGGCAAGCAAATAAAAACGAGACCTTGAAAAAAATAAAGGCAGACAAGCAGAGAAAAAAAACGCAATGGAGGTTAGTATTATTATTGTTGTCGAGTGTTGTTTGGTTGGCACTTTAAATGAATTTTTCATTGATGTTTGCAGTTTTCCTTGAATGATTTCATTTTCATAATTTCATTTATTGTGCGGCAACAACAAAATTTACCTCCTGCCCCTACTCAACTAGTACATTCAATTAAAGGCGGTGTGTGAGCGAGAGGCACTTAACGATAACGATTACGTCAGTGCAAGCTCTCTCTCTGTCTCTCTCACGTACACACATATTGTCTCTCATCTGTTCTGGAGTTTGCGCTCTGGGCGTCTGCCAGCGCCGCTCTCCCTCTCTTTCTCCGCTGGATCTTCTGCTGTTGCTGTTGTTGTTGGTGTTGCTGCTTAGGGTTCGTTTGTTTTGTTCGGGGTCGACGTCATCTAACCCTGTGCCGTGGCTCATTATTGATTCCCATCACCATCATCATAATCGAGTCTATATTAAATCTTATTATATCATCACAATGTCGCTTTCTTTTCTCATTTTGGTTTTCGACTGTGTGGCAAGCCCATTTCGCATAATTTGTAACAAATACAAGCAAAATATGCATTTTGATATAATTAACAGCCGTTCATTGTTTTTATTTCTGTTACTGCTGCTGTTGCACTGTGTGTTATCAGTGTTATCAGCTTTATCAGAAATGATTTACCCAGTCTTAATGACTTTGACTCAGAACATAAATATTGTCCCGGCAACTTCCTAGTGGTTTTATACCCATTGATAAGAACTGACTAAAAACCTTCATTAAACGTTGTGTTTGTTAATCCCACTAGCAATTTAAATGTTGCTGAAATTACTTGACATACCCTGGGACACTAGAACCGCTGTAAAAATTGCTGTGTTTGATCTCTGAGATAGCATAAAGTGTATATATATTTCTGATTGTTTATTTAATGGCAACTAAAGTCAGTCGACACAATTAAAACCAAAAAGTAAAAAATCTATTAAATGAAGTTAAAAATAAAATGTAATATTAAATTTAATTTCATTTATCTCCATGTCGACCACTTTCGACGCGGCTTGTTGTATATTGCAGCTAATTACGTTGTGAGCCCTTTCTAATGATTAATCCGCGATTTCTTGCCCCACAATTAAACCCCTTGCCAGATTCGCATTTGGTCGCCACCCACGCTGAGCGTCAAATCGCATTAAGTGTCTTTTGTGAGCTGAGTAATTAATCGCCTTTGCGCTCGTTGCTTTTTTTCTTTTTCCTACCATTTGACGACCATCAAAGCAAATCATGAAAAGCCCCTCGTAATAGAGGCAAAGCGAAAACAATGTTGTACTACATAAACGACAGTCGGCCAACATTGAAATTGGCCATTTCCGGCATTTAATTGACGTCGTGCATACAAAAATTGTCGAAGACAAACACAAACAACAAACGGAACTAGTTTGACTATTGAGTGTCTGTTGGGCTACTTATTTAAATTGATATGATGAGTAAATGCTGCTCCATAAAACATAGAATAAATAAAACCACAAATCCGCAAACATATGCATAAATATAGTAGTAAATTTCAGGAAAACTGCGCGATATCATTTGCAATTTTGATAGCAGCATTATCGATTTATGTGAAGAGATAAGATTTTTATAATGTTGATTAAAAATACGTAAACTTTATGTTGGACATGTAACTCTTAATATAGGATTTAACTTAATTTCTTATTAAACTGGATAGGAAAACAATATAGACTTTAAAAAAGGGATACATTAACTCAATGTTGTGAGATGTATCTTTTAATAAAGAATTTATCTGATTTTTTGTTAAACTGCATGCTGAAAAATAGTCAACAAATATTTATACATTATTTACTATACTGCATTATTCATATTTGAGTGTTTAAATTGGTTTTTCTGGTTTACTGGAACAAATTTCGCCTGACTATTAATTGCTAAGCCCGAAATATGTTGACTTTGGCAATTAGTAACAATATTATCAGTCTCATCATCTATACTCGACGTGTTCTAAAAACCAAGTTAGCAACAACTAATGCTAATTAAATACAATCTGAGATTAAAGCTTGCCCAAAATGTGTCAATGAAAAAAATGAAAAATTGCCAGCTAATGCTGTGTGAGGCGATTAAAGCTTTTAAAAAAAATTTCCAGCGCTGCCTGTTGCCTCAAACTGTCAGCCAAACTTTGAACAAGTTGTTAGCCACTTAAATTTCGCTGTTAACAACATTGTCAAGAAAAAAGCATCTTAGCGCATCGCAGCCAGAGACCCAAAGTGTTTTTCTACACTTTGTTTTGGGGAGCCCGAAACTTTCGGGGAGTGCAATATCTATGGAAGGCAGCTGGTAGAGCATTTTTCCTTTTTTTTTTTCGTTTTTCTTTTTATTTTTATCTGTATTTTTACTTGTGAATTTTAGCTGGCTTTATGCTTATTTTCATAAATTTCCACTTACTCATCTGGGAGTCGGTTGTCTGTCTGAGCTGAGATGAGCTGAATTCGGTTGCGAGTCTTATAACACGCTCCGTTAACCATATTTGGCTTGGAGAGGAGATGGGCATTACTTTACTTACTTCATCATTCGCTCAAACTTTGCATAATTCTCATTTATTACCGCAACCATTTTTATCTCCAGCCATGAAATCTGCCACATAAAGCGGCATTTTTATTCCCAGCCAAGCGAATGTTCCGGTCTGCTCTGGGCTCGAGTTTCGTGGGTTCGGTGCTTGGGTCTGCTCTCCAATTTATCTTACAAATTTAATCTTTTTACATAATTTTGCGTATGGCTTTTCGTGTAATTACCTGCACTGTACTCCCCTCCCATCACCTCGCGGGGAGCTTGGGAAAGTTGTCAGCTGCGCTGGTTGGTTGCCAGTCTGTCAAAAGTTGTGGTCGTTACAAACACATTCATGCATGTACATATGTTGTTGGCCCTGTCCATTTATTCCATACTATGCTTAGTATCAACTCCTGTAATTAAATTTTGCTCTCTTTTTCTTTTTTAATTACAGGTAAGAGGTTGACAACTGATGAATGATAAGCTGGCTTAAGTGATGTGGTCAGAATGACTAAGATCGGCGAATACGCTAAACAGGCAAATTAATTCACAAGTGCATAAACTTTACAATGTTTTCTTGATGTTATTTTAAAAATACTCTTGTTTATTCAGCACTTGCTGCAGAGTTTATTTAAAAAAATACTTAAAGCTGCCAGACAGCAACGGTTTATTAATATTTATTAATTATTTAGTTTTTGTCACTTCACCAGCCTTCTCTTAATAATTCAAAGTGACACTGAGATCATCAACTTTTATGGATTGATGTCATGAATTGGCTGTAGCATTGGATCAGAAATAACAGCAGCATTAACTTGTCTAATAAATTTCACCATTCTTTATCTAAATTAATGATAATTTACTTCTCTTATAAATGGTTGCAATGCAATAACTTTTTACACATACGTGTGCCACAAACTGGCTTAGTGACATATCAAGCAGTGATGTTGTAACTGCCACGCCCAGACATCAACGCCCACTTAATTATGCTGTGCAAGTGCACGCGATTTGTGGCATGCGCGTCGCTTTTCTGTTTCCACACTAGCTTCGTGTGCAAATCCGATCTGATTGCATCATGGTCGACATCTTGCCAATTACTATCAACTGTGTTTGTGGTTGCTGCTGCTGGCGCTGCTGCAGTTAGTTGCTGCCACAACCAGTTGCGACCAAGTGTTGCCCAATTCGAGGGCGGCAGGGCCTGTGCCCTGTGCGGCATGTCGCGCCAGCATTTGCATAATTGCCCGCAACTGACAAACAGAAATTGTTGCAATTTCAAATGCCAGCCTGGCAGCGTTCTAGCCAATTGATCGGAGTAGTTCATTGGCCGAGTTTAATGTGCAATCAAATGTCTCTCGCTTTTAACCCTATGGTCAAACTATTTGCTATTGTATAAACCAGCCGCTTAATTATGGACACCCTGTGGATTTGCCCAACACATATTTACATACTCGCTGCATTCCCTGGTAAAACATACATTTTCTTTCTTTCTTTGTATAAAAGGCCTACAACGAAATTGTTGTCTGATTAACTTTCACTCGCAGCAGTTCCCAACTATTATTAGTTGTTTTTGCGCTTTTGTATTTTTTTAAATTAGTGCTGCGCTTTTCTTATTGTTCAAGACAATAAATTCCATGACTTTTTGGTCTCACAAATTTGTACATTGTTTTCTATCGTGCGCGTTAAAAATGCCAAATTGCGACGTGACAAAAGTTGCGCACTTAAAATTCAAAGGCAAATGCAAACTACATAAATTTTGCCATGACGCCACCACCCACCCAACCAACCACTCAACCACCACCCACCCAGCTCCCAAGCCAACTCTTGCCACTTGGATGCTGTTTGTCTGCTGTTGCTTATTTGACATTTTATTGATGATCTGGCGGGCACAACAAATGAAATGCGTTGCACGTTTCTCATTTTGAACAAATATCGAGGGAGACTCCATATCATTCAAGCAGTCGGAAAAAAACCAACGACGCACTTGCCTCTATATATATATATATATATATTATCCGTATATGTGTATATCCGTAAATGGTAGCAAGCAAATTTCACTCTTTCTTATTCTTATACTCTTACTGGGGGTATTATGGATTTGTCGTTGAGAGAGAAAAAATGATTTCAATATAAAAGTTTGTATAAATTGATATCTACGATCTAGCTACTGGTAAATATGTATGATTAAGTTTTGTTATATACTTTTTCTAATCGGTTCATTATTTCACGGAACTATTATATGAGTTCTTCTATTGAAAACTTTGGCTAATCTTATTATAATATCAATAGTCCTTATATCATGAAGCTTTTGTAGCAATAGTCCGCCAAAAATTGAGCTCTTAAGCCAAATTCTCCAGTTACATCCTCAAAATTTATCAAGGAAAACTATGTTGATTATAGCTTTGGAAGTTTTGAAAATCGTATTAAAAATAGTCGTTTAAAAATCGACTTCTTAACCAATACTTCCCAGTTACATACTCAGATTGATATTGAATTCGAAGTGTCTTTATTATCTAGAAATACTTAATCGAAATGTGATTTTGTGACCAAGATAAGAATATGCAATGTGCCTGCAAGTGTATCTAATCTCCGTCAAACCCCGGAAAACTTTCTTTGTCGTTTTGCTTTTGTTTTTGTTTGGCCAACAGCTGTGCAAATGTTTTGTCACAAATCGAACCGCAGCCAAAGTGGGAAAGTGTGTCCCAGTGTCTCTTTTCTATTTTTATTGTCGGATTGCGGACTATGGGCACAAGTGTCTCTAATGTCGTTAGCTGCTTTTGCTGTTGTTAATTTGCCACTTCTGCCACTGCAATGTCAATGCTAATGCCGAGATTGGCCTTTGCCTCTGTCTTTGCTGTGTTACCCAAGATCTCAACTGTGGCCGCTCAGCTCTGCTGTGCGTGCCCAATCAGGCGGCAAACCATTCGATGTGGGAATGCACTGAGACGGAACTATCGGTGTCTCAGTTTTCAGTTTTCAGTTTACAGCACTGAACGCTTGACTGAGCTGCTTTAGAATTGACCAATGTGGTCTCAACTTTCTAGCCACCAGCTCCAGGGCCAAGTTCTTTTTCTTTTCTTCCCCTCTCTCTCTCTCTCTCTCTCTGTATGTGGCTGTGGATGCCACTGCTGTCAGCTGTAGCAATGGAGCGTGCCTTCTGTGCTTATTGCTATTGCCGGCTTGCAAATTGCATAAAATATTGCCAAGCTATAAGAGCACATTGCTGTTCACTGAATATGTGATTTGCGGTCACAGTGGCTTCAGACAAGAACTCATCGGAGCTGAGGAACCGAAGCAGATAGGAGCAGTTGGTAAAACTGAGAATAGAGCACTCAAGTGCTTCAGACACTTGAATATAATTAAGTTGCATGCGCCAGGGTTCCATCATTCAACACTCAGTTGCACTTCTGTATAATGTATAAGTTGCATATATTACAGAAAGTATAATGTGTGTACAAATAAATGTGTATATATTTATGTGAAGAAGCAACAAATGCAAATGTCAGATGTAAATTATTTATAGTTGTGTGTAAAACGAAAATGATCTTTACAAATATATATATAGATATAAAAACATTTGTATATACTCTTAAAATAAATGTCTTTGCGTCCTTGACTTATGAGTTATTAAAGCCCAAATTCAATTAGCTAGAAATTTAAATTTATTTAGGTAATAAATAATAATTTATTTTATCGCTTACAATTCACAAGTTCTGTAAATTTTCGTGGCAGCAGACTTAAACCCGTCGTACATAAAATGTAATCAATTCTCGAAATATCCAAATCCACAAATACGAATTGGTTGTAAACCAAGCATTTGGTTCGGGCTAATGCCAGCGACACTCTCACGTGAACCTCAACCGTAACAATTTACCTTTTACCTGTGCAATTTCCTTGGTGGTAATTTGGGTGCCTCGCCTGGCCATAAAGCTAGGCCAAAACCGACAAAACTCCGCTGCACGATAATTAAGATTTTGGAATTTCCTATCGTGATTTGCTCAAGTGCTACAATTTCCTGGTAGGGGAAGAGTACAGCAGCAACAGCATCTGTTGCGCATCCTCAACGCTCAAATCAGCACACTTCCTACTTGGCCATATTTGGGCGTGCTCGTACATTTCCAGTCATTAGTCATTCATCAGTCGCAGCGGCTTTGGCCAACTTTTCACCTGCTGCTGCCTGCCAGTCTGGCCAAAGACGGAAAGGTGGTTTTGTGTTTCATGATTTGTTGCTGTTGTTATTGTTGTTTTTTTTCTGCGCAGATTTTCCGCTCGAAAACGTGATCTTTACTGGGAGGTGGTTAAATGGCTTGCAGGTGGTTTGTGCCGCTTAATTAAATCAGCTAAGCACCTTGACCCACTTGCCAGTCACTGGCCACCAGCTCCACCACATTCATCGAGCAAAATGTGCAAATCACCGAAAATCAGCATTAGACATGTTTTGATTTTTGTTATGCGCCACATTTGGTGGGTCGCAACAACAGCTGGTTAAACATGTCTGAAATGGTCGCTCCCGTTTCAAGGTCCGTTGCGATTAATAAGCCGAATCCACCGAATCCGCTCTCTATTACACACAACACGACTCCACTCCAAACGCCGTCTGTCCGCCTAACACGTTGACAACTGTGCGGTCGGTATATATATTAATGTATCTGTCAGATACAATGCAGATATCTCGTTACGCCACCTTCTTAATGGCTTTTACGGTGCATTTGCATGGTTGGTGCGTCTTCGTTTCAGTTAAATACTGGTTGTCCCGTTACTCGCTGCTAGACAGCGTTAAATTGTTCAACTAACGCCTCAGACTATTATTTAAGTAAAGAATTGAAATTCTTAAGAGCAACTATTAAGCTCAGAAAACTTGTTAATCTGCTACGTGCACTAGTCGAATTTCTTAAATGCAGTTTAGCTAGAATTTATGCAAATAATTTTCAACGACTATTATGGTTTATTCATTGAAAAATGATTACTGTGCAAAATAGGATTAGGCATAATGTCTTAATAATGATTACTAAAATGTTCGTTCGACTCGAGATGATTATATAATTAGATTTTAAGCTTGACTGACTATTTAAAGAACCAATTTTATATTATCGTTTCTGGTTTTGAATTATTAGCATTTTGTAGTCAATTTTTAGACACTTGTAGAACGTATTAAATATCATCACAGTATTCATTTGCTAGGCAATTAATCACTATCATTTAAGTAAAAGTTCCTTTCACACTTCAGAATTTAATTTATTTAATTAAACATCAGCTACAGAAAACATCGCAAAAGTAATTTATATCTACACCGTAAGTGACCGCAAAAAAGATATAAAAAATTTCTCTCTTTAAACTGTAGTATAAAAGTTAGTCGCCTTAATTTCGCATTAGTTTTTTCATTTCTTCTATTTTTTTCATTTTTCTTCTTTTTTGTCATTTTTGTTGTTTGTGTTCATTTCAAATGCTGTGCCTGTTTTTAGATTTAATCTCCTGCTCAGTTCATGACTATGTTTGTGAGTGCGTGAATCTCGCGAGTGTCATGAACTCAATTATTTTTGCAATTATTTTTCTGTTTTGCTGAGCTTTTACAGCTCTGCGCTGGGATCAATTGCAAATGCTACCAAACTAGATGACTTGTTTATTAAAGCTTTAGTTTAAAGTAAAGAAAAAAAAAATTGAAGCGCCACATCTTAATTGAAAACGAATCACAATTTGTGTGGCTTTGCTGTATCATTGAGAATTGATCTGTTATTTTTCTATTCTTTTTTTTTCTCAATTAATCAAACTCTGCCCTCAATTGAAATGTCAACACGCTGCTGCTGCGCTCGTCGCGCTCTTCTACCGTTAGAAGCCGCTGCCTGACATAATAATAACAACGTTGAATGGCAGCTGATGCTGCCACTGCCCTGTTGTTGCCGCTTCTGTCTAAAGTGGGTCAATCGACAGCATTTAGCTGTACTCTCGTCGTATCTGTGTATCTGTTTGTATGGCAGCAGCATCTGCTCGAGCTTTTAACCAAACTTGGATACATGTTGAACATTTGAACATGGCCATTTACGAGTGCTTTGGCTAAGCAAAGAGGGACGAGGAAAGTGAAGGCGTTCAACGAGTACTACTCCAAGTTGCTGCTGTTATTGCTGTTGTTGTCGATTGTACCGAGTTGTAAGTTTAATTTTGTTGTACATCTAGTGAAACCGGTTTCACTCAACTTGCAGCAAAAGTATGAAAAGTGGTTTATGTTGTTAGTCTCGCTTCCTGGCGCACTCGTCACTTGGTCGATGCTGCCCTCTCAAACCAGTTTTTGAGCGTCTTTTGATTTGGCCTTACAGCCAGCTACCGCTGCTGCTGCTGTTATAGGGTACACTTAGGTTCGGTTTTGGTTCAGTCGGTTTGTTTGTTTGGGTCACGCTTTGATAGAACTTCCAGGCCAGGCCAACAGGCTAACTTGGCATGCTGTATAATTTTTTCTTATGTAAATTGTCGGCTCGAAAGGCAAGTCTTTTGGACAAGCCCAACGCAATGGCTGACTTCCTGCCCTTATCAGTCAGCTATTAGCCAAGTAACTTGCCAACTTGTCCCAAGTCACTCGCTTTGTTATTTATATATTAGTCTATGTCTTGCATTTTATTTCAACTTCCAATTGCCTCATTAATGCCAGCCATAAATCTCGACTGAAAGAAGAAAACCTGCGCAATGTTTTCCCACAGCAAATCAATCGCTTGCTGGGGCTTCAACTTTGCCTGCTTTACTTTATTATATGTATATTTATATATATATATATACTTCTTTTTTTCCTCTTTGTTTATTTATGGCCCCTTTGGTTTGAGCTTTGGCTGGGGCTTTTCAGCTTCGATTTCATACTGAACGCAGCACCGTTCGCTCTGGAGTGGAAGTCATTTAAGTGCAGATAGCGTCGCATGTTGCGTCCCCTCACGCGGCTGCCACATTTGACTGCCACCACCGTTGCTGTTGCTGCTGCTGCTGCTGCTGTTGCTGGTTTTAATGTATGCGCCCAATTTACATTGCCACCGACTGTCGATTACGCCAACTCAATGCGAGACTCACTGACTCACTGGCTGACTAGCTGACTGACTGAGTGGCCCGTTGCGATTGCAGCGTTTTGGCTCAAGCCGCGCCGCGTCAAGCAAATGTTGCACGACTGTCGCGGCTGTTGTTGTTGTTGTTGCTGCTGCTGTTTTTGCTGTTGCTGTCTCGGCCTGGTCTGCACCTTAATTTGGTGTCTTGTGTTTTCTGTGTGCGCCAGTCGCCGCTGAGCCCCAGTCACAGTCACATTCAGTGTCCGCTCTGCGCTCTGCCAATTCATCAGAGCTGCATAATTGGATTTGCATTTTGTTACTTTTGGTTTTATAATAATTTTGTTGTGCTGCGTGTTCTGTTTGTCATATATTGATTTGAAATAAGTGCCGATATGGAGAGCACTGCTGTGCCTGTGGCCGAGTTCCAAAAGATTAAATTGCGCCCTGTGCCCAGGATCAAGCGACGTGCCCCACAGCCGCCGCTCTGCCTGAAGCTGTTAAAGAACGTGCGGCAAACAATGAAACTTTGAGTGTTCAAGCAATAACTAATTTTTTCGTTTTTATTATGACTTTCACAGACTTCTTCCACCACAAAGACAACAACGCTTACCACGCCTGCCAAGCTGTATGGCAAGGATCTGAGCGAGTACGATGATGTGGATGTGGAGAGCCTTTTGGCGCAATTGTCGCCCGAGGAGATAACCATACTGGCCAAAGAAGTGGATCCTGATGTGAGTAACAAGTCTCCAAACCTTATAAGCTCCCATTATGTACTTATATAAATATATATGAATATATATATATTGATTACATTTACAGGACAACTTCTTGCCGCCAGATCAGCGCTGCAGCTACGAGTGCACCAAGGATGCCACTGGGCCGCTGAATCGCAAACAGCTCATCGAGCATATTAATAAGCAGGCAATTGAGACGCCAGACGAGCCGGAGTTCGAGCCCTATGTGCAGGGCATGGTGCGCGGCAAGAAGTGGGTGCCACCGCCGCGAGATGCTCGTGATATTGAGGTGGAGGAACAGATCGCCATTGATATGGGCGAGGAGTATGAGCATGCTCTCAGTGATGCTACGCAGGAGGAGATCATCGATTTGGCCGCCATTCTTGGCTTCCACTCGATGATGAATCAGGATCAGTACCATGCCTCGCTGCTTAACACGGGCCAGCCCGTTGGCTTGGGCTGGGATGGTATCACAAAGTCCACACAGCAGAAGCTGTACCCCAACGATCCGCCCAACAGCACAGACGTGGAGGAGTCGATTAAGCGCGTCAAGGATGATGATTCCAAGCTGATTGACCTGAACTTGAATAACATTAAGGTAAGCTAAATGAATTGTGAATGTAAATAGATTATGCTAATTCCACATCGTGCTTGCAGAATATATCGGATGAGAAGCTCGAACAACTTATTGCCGCACTGCCTCAGAACGAACATTTGGAAGTTCTATCGCTGACAAACGTCGGCCTGACCGATAAGACAGCTCTCCTGCTCGCCGAAGCGATCGAGAAAAGCAAAACCCTGAGAGTATTAAATGTTGAAACCAACTTTATCAGTCCGCCCGTAATTGTCAGGTTGGTGCAAGCCCTGCTCAAGTGTCACACCATCGAGGAATTCAGGGCCTCCAATCAGGTGCGTATCAAACTGCATTTGACCTTATCGTTGTTAATAATACGAACGCTCCTCAAATTGTCCACAGCGATCTACGGTGCTTGGCAACAAGATTGAAATGGAGATCACCAATTTGGTGGAGAAGAACCCATCGCTTCTGCGACTTGGCTTGCATCTGGAGTTCAACGATGCGCGTCATCGCGTGGCCGCCCATCTGCAGCGCAACATCGACAGAAGTAAGTTGGCCCGTTGCCTTTGGCAATGGATCTTTTTTCCCCACTATTCGCGCAATATTCGCAGGTTGTCAGCGTTGGTTATACGATGATTCGCTAGGCTCTCGTTATTTGCCCTATATAGATATATGTATTTAGGCCTCTTTATCAACTCATGTGCAACTCGTGTGTACCTCGTTCGCGTTTAGGTGAATTGCAACAAGGTACGTTAGCTTCCCGTGCCGACGCTTCGCCATCGTCATCGTCATCCCCATCCACATCTGCAACTGCATCTGCATCTACATCTGCATCAGCATCAGCATCTCGATCATCTGCTGACATCTCACCCTCAAAGGTCAAGAGCCTGGCTGCTTTCGAGCAATATGTCATGGCTCGCACTTGGACTAATGCAACAGATACTGATCATGTTTTGCCATCAGGGCGCATTGTGCGCAATCTACAGTTGACCTCAGCAACCTCATCGTCCGTTGCAGCAACTAGAGGCACAACCGAAGCAACCACATCCTCAGCTGCCTTGAGTCTCTTGCGCGCCGACAATGAGAAGGAAATCTAAGCCTGGATATTCTTTCGTTCCCCCTCACAAAAGCGCGTTGGTAACCAAAATGTAGTTGAATTTACTACATGCAACCCCCTTCTGTGTTCTTTTTTTTATTCTTGTGGTAACCAGGTAAAACGTTTTCGTTTCGTGACCCACCCCGCCTCCGCCGACGTCATTGGCAACTATTTATCGTCCAGTCGTTTAGCCTAACATCTCAGCATTTCGCATTTCTCATCACAAATCGTTCGTTGCGTTCACGTTCTCGTTCTCGTTCTCGTTATCACCTCTCGTTGCGTTGCGTTACGTTGCGTTGCGTTGCGTTACGTTACTTTGTGGCCTACATTTAGATATCTTATTACATACATTTATAAGTGGAGCCACCACCATATCGTGTAAACAATAGCTCATCAAAATTATCAAATTAATATATATAAATTATTTATATTTTAGTTAAACAATTGCTAAGTCAGTTTTATGTTCTAAGTCAGAAATATCATTCTTCACACACATCAAATGCTATCTCGGCCACCTAATATATACCCTATATATATATATATGTGTGTGTGTTACGAAACCCCTTCTCACTTTCTCTCTTAGAGTATCCTGTGTATTATTGTCTGTCTCAATGTCTCTCGTTCCTCGTTAGTTCCACTGAACAACCTCGTGTCTTGTAATTACCATAGAATGTAGGACAATTTGTCTACCAAAAATTGATTCGATAATACGCATTATTAACCAATTATCTGTTGTATATTTAAATTCCAAAATTATGAAATCCGTATCCCAAAATCTTACACCCGACAACTCAACTCAACTTGTCCCATGTGTATATTAAACAACCGCCAATCAAACAACCAACCACCAAACGACAACAACAACAAAAACAACAATTTCCAAACGATCTGCAGTCTTCCGCGTGCAAAAGATAAAACCCAATTTGCCAAAATTGATATTGCCCAGCAACATGGAGATTGAACGGCAGCTGGGCCGCTCGGCCACGCCCACGCCGTCACCATCGCCTTCACCGTCGCCCCAGCCGCCGGCCGACTATGATGTGGAGGTTGATCCCGACAACATGGTCATTCGCGGCGGCAGCGGTGGCGTTGCCTACGATCCAGAGTTCGATCCCGATAATATGGTGGTGCCCGGCAGTCGCGCCGTAACGCCCAACTACGATGACGAGGGCGTCTATCAAGCGCACACGTGAGTGAAGCCACCAGAAAAAAAAACACCACCAGCACCCAACCACACACACCACCAAAAACCACTGGAGCGGAGTGCGCCACATCCACACAACAGCTCCAAAATGTACAGACAGTCAGACAGCAGATCAGTTCTCGTTTTCGTATTCGTTCTCGTTCTCATCTCGCCTCACCCCCCGTTTCTATTCGTAGTAACGTTGTTGTTGTTGCCACTTACGCGCCACCAACTACATTTTTGTATTTTGACCATGGTGTGCAGTAATGTAATTACCAGATCCAGCCAAACGTCTTGCAGACCAAGAACGTGTGTATAAATATAAATAGTAAAAACAGAAACCAAAAACCAAAAAAGAATGCAAATGTTATTCTGTCTACACATGATCGTTGTCGTCATCATCAGCAGTGCTGCTCATGCATTTTCGATTCATATTTGTATATAATTTGGACACGTCCATTCATCAGCATCAGCTGTGCTACTAACCACCCCAACCTCAACAACAAAAAAAAAAACAGTCCCACAAACAAGAGACTTCACTTAAGGGCTGTGGACCACCCCACCAACACAACCAGTGATTGTATCTATTTTCGTATACCCTGCGCAGCAGTATTCTCCTCCCTCTTGTTGACACGACTGGCAGATGCCCTTCTGTCGGACAAAGGTCAAAAGTCTGGTTGTCGACACAACAATGCGCCTTACATTATCTCTTATGTGTTTCGTCTATTGTGATTTGTCTTATGTGTACTATTTCTATCTATCCCTCTCTCTCTCTTTCTCTCTCTGTTTCTCGTTTACAGTAAGAAAAGATCTTGAATTACGCCTGCAGTTCAGATTTTTCAATAATCTGCATAGAAAATCAACAAGAATTCAGTAAATCAAAATGAAATCAATACACAAAACATTAAAAACAAAAACAAACAAACAAACAACCAAAGAAACTAAACTAAACATTTTTGAAGCGTTTTGTAATTCTAAAATTAAAAAAACCGAATAAAAAGAAACAAGTTTAATATATATGTAAATTAAACGTGTAAACAATATAAATGGAAAAAGAAGCAGCAGCTGCAACGCTCTCATCTAAATACGTTAGATAGACCAAGGAAGTCAATAATATAATATATATATATGTATATATACACATACTTATAATGCGCAGATCGAGATTCTGATAAAAAAAAAATAAAAAAAAAGCAAAAACATATAAAATATATTTCGATATATATGTAAATATGTCTACGATACAAGAGCACATATAGAGAGAAGATATATTTGAAACTGATTTACGAGAAAAGGCAAGGCATCCAACCGCAGCAAATATCTTTAGGCGTAATGTGTATAATTTTGTCTAATATCTAACACAGGTATATATGAATTCGAATTCTACATCAAATGTTCTTATATAATCAATGCAAGCGTTTGCAACCGTCGCCTAACCCCAAAAACGCATTTTCCAAATTGGTTGCGCCACAAAAAAAAAAAGATGAAAATACAAAGCAAAAAAATATGTAGCTATACGCGCTTTTGCAGATTAGACACAATGCGAATGCAGTTTGCTGTAGTCGTTATTGTCCTTCAAATTTAATTATATACATACTTTCTATAATTCAAGACTGTTTAGCGTACTGATCTTTTTACACTAGCCAAACGGATTGTTTTATTGATCAGTCATGCAACCCGATTCTAATTGTTGATTGCATCCTATCCTAGTTATTATTTAAAATATACGTTGTGCATGCATTGTTTTAATTTAAGTCCCCCTTTTATGTTGCATGCCATTCAGACAATTGACAAGAACACCATGCATCACACCCTTAATCCCCATCCTCAAAACATTGGCTTTTACTTACCACTTTCATAAATTGCAGCCCAAAATCGTGCAGAGTTTTAATGAACTTCTCTTCGTATAGGAATTAAATGCGATGTACAATTTTTAAGTGAAACTAAAACCAAACCCAATAAACCACAAATAACTGCTATATAAATAAAATATCAAATGAATAATGTAATAAATTAGCAAACAATTGCGAAGCCAAAATGTTTATGCTCCTTTTATAATTCAACAAAAAACAACAACAGCAAAAGCAGACCCACCTGAGCAGGAACAAGAACCACAACAGCAAAGCCAAACAACAATCTCCATGTAAATGTAGCATAACTTTCAGCGCAAACCCATGTCAAACAGTTGGTACCCAAACTCTTTTTCTCAGCCTTTTGTTGTTTTTTGTGCCCTAAACAAAAATAATTACCCAAAAGCGGCTGCAAAGCCTTTAACAAATGCTTAACTAATAACCCTAAGAAGCCACCGTTTTGCTAGCTAAAAAAAATATAAAAAAAAGAATGATAAATCCCAAAATACTGCCCTAAAATAAACATAGACTTTAAGAACCGATGCTCGAACAATCTTGACTTGCGAGCTGTTTTTTTTTTATTGGCCGACTACTAAAAATTATACCCAAAAGGCGAACTTTTTGCCTAGCCTTGAATGTTGTACCTATTGAACTGATTGATTGATTTATTGATTGATTGAACATTTGACAATTTGTTGTGTATTTTGATTAACCCAAATTTAATATTAATCATACCTGTGTTTTGTGCTACAATTTAACTAATCACATTGTATTTGTCTCTTCTCTCTTTCCCAATCTTTCCTCTATCTGTCTTACAGTACGTGTGAAACGCCTCAATCAGCGTAAATAAAAAGACAAAACATGCCACAGCAAACAACAACAGCAACATCAACAACAAGAACAACAACCTTTTATTGTGTGTGATCGTGTGTGTGTCTTTGTGTTTTTGATTGTCCAATTTTGTACTAATTACCAAAAAATCAGCACCAACAACAACAACACCACCACCTGATGCAACTACAACAGCAACAACATCAACAACAACAACTGTGCAACAAGCATTCTCTGTGTTCAGCTCAGCAACATCAACAACCTTCGTTATGTGATTTCCCCCCTTTTACCAGATTTCGATTGTTAAACACCGCCCGCCCTCTGTGTAAACGCAACAACAATAAGAACAGCAACACCACTATCAACAACAACAAGTACAACACCACCCCAACGACCCACACCCAACAACCAGCCGCAAACTAACACCGAAGAATGATGTTAACATGCAGTACGTAAAGTATCTGATTCTGCTAGTTAGTATAGATGATATCTTTAAGTTTATCTTAACCCAAGGCGAATATAGCTAATAAGTAGTATAGCAAATATTGATAGCACAGCTTAGCAGCTCTTATGTCAACCTTAAGAAATATATATACATACAAAATATATATATATATGGACATAAATCAATGTTGACACTTGATATCAGCGAGAATAGCTGTATCGTGCGTCATGCTTCGTCTTGCCACTGTTGGTGTTGTTACGTCTCTTAACTTGGCTATAATTTCACTGATTGATTGCTAATGTATCTTTTGACGCGTATTTTGCAGTTGGTCGCCAGCGTCGCATGGGTCATCTGAGCAGAAACTATACCATTGGTTGGCAATAGACATCGAGACGTGCTTTGGAACTTCTGGGCTGATATACCTATTATATACTCATATATGTATATGTATATGTGCTATACATGCTTATATGAACTATTTAACAAATTTAGTTGCAAAATGTCATACTTGTCGTAGTTGTTGTTGTTGCTGTTTGGAAAAAGTTGTGCACCTCGCTCGGTTGCTCAATCTTTTGTTCAATGTTTGTTGCGTTCTTTAATTTAATGTAATTTTAATTCAATTTTATTTTTCTTGTCCAATTTTGGGCTTTGTGTTCGGTTATCATATACCTAATAATTTTGTTTGTTATATGAGTTATGCAAATGTTTGTTGTCATACACACACACACACAGACACATACACATATACAAATCAAGAAATTTAAATTAATTTTATCTAGATATGAATTGGCATTGTTCAAATTTACAATTACCAAATGAAGCAGCTTAATTGTATCGAGTTGTGTAACCTTAACAAAATTCTTTCCTTAAGCAATTGTCAATTCGGTATATTCAAATTTTACGCTGCAGTTTCACACGCGCACCCTTTTTTTCAAAGTGTAATTTTAAATGTCACTCTTTTTTTTAATATTCGTTTAAATTCAAAATTAAATTTTGTTGTCTTTCGTTTAGTTTAAAATGAGAGTGCACATGGAAAATGTTTGAGCTTATATTTACATGCATACACATACATAATTATTATATATATATATACTTATATACACATAGTTATATATGCTACATATACATATAGCCATGGTCTCTGAAACAATTTACTGCTATTGAATTATAAAATTGCCTAAACATAATAATACACCTATGTTTAAATACGCATTAAATCAAACGGATACAATTGTATATTGTAATGATATGTCTTACTTTATATGATCAAATGCGATGCTTTTAAAATACAATTTTTAAAAATCATGTAAAAAAAAACATTAAAATTAAATAAAACAAAAAAAAATCAATAAAAAAAAACAAGATTAAAAAAATTATGCAAATATTGTTTATTTTAGTAATTCGATCATGAATTTAAGCCAAAACGATTTAAATAAATATTAGTCGCAACAAGTGAGAATGCTAAAGTCGAGTGAGCTCGACTATATACTGATCAAAGTTGATAAATATATATTATTCTACTTTTATTGCCATATTTCCCTTTGCTTTACACCCTCAAATCTAATCAGGAGTGGAATTGCTCTCATTTCTTATGGCATCATAGATACTGAAAAAATGCTATGGCATCGCATTTTTTTAATCGTGCATTTACATACATATTTATGTATGTCTGTATACAGTAAATATATATCTATCAATTATATGCAAATGCACATTATATGTCAATAATAATCAATGCATAAGTACTAAACTCACCCCACACACACACCCATACCAGTAATCCCCAGGGGATCACCGTAAAATGTTACTTCGCCGAGGTGGATTGCCAATTAGGCACTCTCCGTCGAACAATGTATAGTATGCATAAGCACTCAGAGTCTTTTCCAAAGATATAATCAGCTTGCTGAACCTGCAACTTCAAATCATTTAGACTCCTCATGTAAAAATTGAATGGCTTACGAAAACTAGGCTTCTCTACTTTTATATTTAAATACACAGTCGAACAGTCAGTCCCAATGACCCACAAATCGGAACTCAACCAAATAACAATAAAGGCGTTCGCTCCGCTTACACAAACTGACTTATCATGTGAATATAAACTTATGTGTTTTCTTTTGGTCACTGATTTCACCAGTGAAAAACTGAAAACTTTTGAAAAAATAACTATATGTATTTATATAATTCAAATTGGGTGGTGAAATTAAAGACAATAAGACAAATGACAATATTAATGAATTATTTAAAACTTCTAGTAGAACAACTTCAATGCAATATATATTTGGGATCGGAGGTGCTTCCATCTGCCTGTTAGATGCACATGCACACAACTATTTTACCCTTTTTAACCATAATCAATCGGTCTAGTGCATAAAAAATAGGTGAAACTCGATATTTGAACACATAATTTATCTTTGAAATTTGGATTGAAATTGATTAATGGAAAATTTAACCAAAGGTGACATATGTGTCACTTAAATTGGCCGATAATGACAAACCAAACAAACAGCATTATTAGGTAGCCAGACGTGTGGCGGAAACAAACAACATGCATCCCATTCTCACACACACAAGCTTTGGGAGTTCGATAAGATCGTGTGTGAGATGAACAGCATGTGGCACTCTCAGTTGGTCAGTGCACGGCAAACTTGACGGAAGTGATACCGGATTAACTGATTAACTTAAAGGAAGATCATCACAATGTCCACGCTGGAGACTGAGGTGACTTTCCGCAAGCGAGCGGAAGTGAATCAGAATCTGGAGGCACAGTTTCGTAGCTCCTCCACGGATTTCATACTGCTCACAGATCATCGCACCTCCAAGTGCAGGAGCCTCGAGCAATTGGAGCAGGCGAAGCAGGACATTGAACCAAAGCCATGCATGAGCTATGCGAGACGTGCTTTCCGCCTGAAGACGCTCAAGAAACGTCTGCCCATCCTCAGTTGGCTGCCCAAGTACAACAGGAGCGATGCCATCGGTGACATTATAGCCGGATTTACAGTGGGCCTAACAGTTATACCACAAGGCTTGGCCTACTCGGGCGTGGTGGGTTTGCCACCAGAGTCTGGCCTATACGGATCCTTTCTCGGCTGCTTTGTCTATGTGCTGTTGGGCACCTGCAAGGATAATACTATTGGGAGCACTGCTGTCGCCTCATTGATGACATTTCAGTTCGCTCATGGCTCCTGGGCACATTCAGTGCTGCTCACCTTTCTCACTGGCATCATAGAGATTCTGATGGCCATCTTCAAGCTGGGCAGTTTGGTGGAGTTCGTTTCGGGTCCGGTTAGTGCGGGCTTCACCAGTGCTGTCTCACTAATTGTGCTCACCTCGCAGATGAAGTATATTCTGGGCGTGAGAAGTGACGGTGACTCCTTTCTACAAAGCTGGATCAGCATGCTTCGCGACATTGAAAACATACGCATTTGGGACAGCTTCCTCGGATTTGGCTGCTTGGCCCTGTTGCTGGCAATCCGAAGTCTCAGCCGCATACGCATAGGCTCCAAGGATAAAGTGAACCGTTCTCGATTCCAGAATGTGTTCAATGAGATGATCAAGTTTGTGGGCGTCACACGAAATGCAACTGTTGTCATCGGGGCCACAATGGTGGCCATGTATCTGGAGGCGAATCACATGAATCCTTTCCGCCTGACGGGCTATATACCACCCGGATTACCGACGCTATCTTTGCCCAACTTCACAATTGAGGCACAGCCGGGCAATGCCACAGCGGGCATTCCAGCAGTGCCTGGCGAGAGCTTCTTCGATATGGTGCATAGTCTAGGATACGGGCTGATTATAGTGCCGATCATAGCGCTGCTAGAGAACGTTGCCGTCTGCAAGGCATTTGCCAAGAACAGGCAAATCGATGTTAGCCAGGAATTGTTTGCCACTGGCGTGGCCAACATAGCCACCTCACTGGTGAGTGGCTATCGCAGCAACGGCGGATTGGCCCGATCCGCTGTAAATAATGCCAGTGGCTGTCGCACGAACATGTCCAATCTGTACATTGGCATTATTGTGGTGCTATCAATTAGTTACCTCACCGAGTACTTCTACTTTATACCAAAGGCGGTACTTGCTGCTATCATCATCTCGGCCGTAGTTTTTCAACTTCAGTATCAGATCGTGTTGCCCTTGTGGCGCAGCAAGCGTGAGTTGAAGTCATCTATTCCAATACTGCAGTTCTTATTTACAATTCTTCAATTTTCAGGCTCCGATCTTGTGCCTGGCGTGCTGGCCTTTTTCGCCTGTCTGGTACTTCCCCTTGAGATTGGCATTGTTATCGCAATTGGTGCGAATCAGCTTTATATACTCTACCACTCAGCGCGGCCCAAGGTGACGCTGGAACAGCTGGAGACGGAACACGGCATTAAGTTTATAAAGATCACGCCCGATCGCTGTTTAATATTCCCGTCGGTGGAGTTTGTTCGCAACATTTTGCTCAAATCTGGCAGCAAGACAACTCTACCCATTGTCATCGATTGTACGTATATTTTTGCAGCGGACTTCACCGCCGCCAAGGTAATCTCTTCCATGGTCGACGATTTCCATCGACGCCAGCAAAAGATTATATTCTTCAATCTCAAGCCGAGTGTCGTTAGCATTTTTGAGGGACTCAAGACCAAACTGGTGCTATGCTATAACACTCATGCTCTCTGCCAGGAACTGTTGCCAAGTGCTGCTCAAAATCTGTCGCGCTCGGTGGACTCACTGGAAACAGGCACCAGCATGGGCGATTGTGTGAGCATGACAAGCACCAGTACTTTATCGATGCCAAGAATTTAGGCATTACACCCCAGCCCAGTTGTAGAATCAACGAATACGCAATTTAATCAACTAATGAAATTTGATTTGAAATCAATTATCCTTAACACTATTATACCACGCTCAGCATGGTCTGGGCAGGAAATACCAGCGAAGAGGTCAACTTCTGCCAATTGACGCCATACTATGTGAATGGACGTTGGCGACCTGAGAGTATGGATCAAACAGAATGCATATTTCCATAGACATAGTCCTTATGATTACGATTCAATTGTTACATTAATATATTTAAATTGAAAGCATTACCAAATTATTTTCTCTTCCTGTATGGAAATGTTTGAACTTGTTTGATTTCTGCGATAACCAAGAAGATAGACTTCGTCCTTGCAATTCTAACGCAACATGTTTTTGGAAAAACTATAAGAATTTGGCCGAATTGGAGTTAGTTTTACAAAAAGAAAGTTGTGAGCTAATCTACATAATTAACATCCCCGAAAGTATGCAGCATAAATAAGAACGTGGGCAGTTTTTGCAATATGCCAAAAAGTATGCACCGGATTTTACAACAAATGTTAATAACAAACATGCAAAAGCCAAAAAGTATGCAATACGTTTTTACTGGAGTATTTGTGATTGAAATAAATTATAGAATTTTGTGGTTAATGTTGAAAACATAAATAATTAAAATATAAATAACATTGCATATACGAATCAATGATTCTTAATATGCTTGTGCAGCTTTACGCGTATTTCGACCATTCGGCGCTCCCGAGTTGCACGCTGCTTGGCTTCCTGGGCGGCGCCAGCGGCACGTTCCGCAGCTCTTTTGGTGCTTTGATAATCCGTACGCGCCGCATCGAGCTGTTGCAGGAGCAATTCCACACGCTTCTTGGCCGCCTCCACTAGCTGCTGTTTCTCGGCGAACTCCTGCTGAGCACCGCTGGCCGCCTGCTCCGAATTGACCACATTTGCCTGCGCATTCTTGAGGGCTTCTCCGAGAGCCTTTAGCTGAATACCCGACTGCTTCGCGGACTGAGCAGCTGCATTGCAGTTGCCCTGCGATGCTTGCAGCGAACCGGCTTCCTCTTGGACAACAACTTCGCCCTCGCGCACTTCCGATTCCAGCTGCTCAACGATTTGCTGTTTACCGGCCAAAGCAGCCTCGGCGGCCTTTGCCGCTGCCAGCGCCTTGTCGGCCAACTGAATTTTCACCTGCTGTGCTGCATTTTCTGCAGCGGGCAGTTGGGCATCGGAAGCCGCCTTCGCCTCCTGTGCTGCTTTCATCGCAATGCAAGAGGCCTTCTGCTTGGTATTCGAGCTAAAGGGTATCTTGGCATTGGAATTCTCTTTCCTACTGGCACAATCTCCTCCTTCATTGCGTTCGTCATCGTAGGTCAAACTTGATAAAGAAACGGAACGCTTCTTGGAGGCGACGGTGAGGCATGTATCGTAAAAGCTCTGTTCACTTTAGCCACTTACCTTGTCCATCTTGTGGGCAAAAGCAGGAGAGAGAAGCAGCAACATTAAAAGTGCACCATTTGCAATAATTTTTCGCATTTTCAAATGCCTTATCGTAGTTTCGGAGTTGACATTAATACATTGCTTTCTCGAATCAAACAATCATCATTTGACAGCAGAGCTTTGAGATTAATGTAATTTATGCTACAATTCCAATGCGTTGCGGGCATCTGTTGTTGATCTTCATAATGAGCATCGGACTGGCGGCCAGTGCACAGCAATGCATGAAAAAAAATCATACATCGCTTCGTCATCGTAAGAAGGGTAAACAAGGTGCGAATCCTTCGGGCTGCGCTATAAACCTGAACTCCACTCAACTAGCCTCAAATGCAGCGGACGAAGCTAAGGCGGCCAAGGATGCTCAGAAATGCGAAAGTGTTGCGGCAGGTCAGAGGGCCATGAATCAATTGGCCGACAAAGCTGAGCAAGCGGCTCGAACGGCTCAGGCAGCGCTGCACGGTAAGAAACAATTAATCGACCAGTTGGAGCAGAGTCAGAGCGAAGCCGAAGCCGTCATGGATGAAGTTAAGAAAGCGTTGGCCAAAAGCCAAAGCAACCTGGAAACAGTCGCACGCATTTCCGATGTTGTAAAACAGCTCTATGAACTATTGCAATCTCTTTTGGAAGATGCAAAGAAGAATCTGGCAAAAGTTTTGGAAGTATCAGAGAATGCTCAAAATGAGGTGGAGGGGAAGCAAGTGCTTCTTATGGATGCCAAGAAGCGGTTGGAACAACTAAACA
The DNA here is from genome assembly GCF_018153295.1 of Drosophila grimshawi. Lineage (NCBI taxonomy): Eukaryota > Metazoa > Arthropoda > Insecta > Diptera > Drosophilidae > Drosophila > Drosophila grimshawi. The sequence continues at coordinate 22,756,499 of NW_025063098.1, forward strand.
TTTGCTTTCAGGAAGCCAAGGAAGATCTGGAACGCACCGAATCCATGGCTAGCAAGGCAGAGACTGCAGCTGAGGAGGCCAAACAGCATGTGGATAACGTGCAGAATGTTATTAAAAAACTGAAGAAGCTAAAAAAGAAAGACTTACAGAACGTTCTCAATAGAATAATCAAAAAGTAATACTATAATTATATATTTTTTAGTTTAATTGTTCATAATAAAGGCTTTGATTTATTTTCTGTAAGTTTTGTGATCCCTCAAACGTAACCTGAACAGAGTAATAAAAATATCATACTTTGTAACATAATTCCATGTGATATGTATCGTTTTTTGTACAATTTTAATTTTTTGCAATTGCAATAATGGCGTCATATTTAACGTTGCCCATTAATAAAAACGCGAATTCTTAACTTCTTTTAGGGCAACTCTGTAAGGGCTGATATTCAATGTCATCGATATATCGACGCTACTATCGATTGCTTGGTAATTTTTTCCATCCCCAAGCCGCATGAAAGTTGATGAAAAAATATTTAGAAATTCGCGTTTGCTGTTGAAAAAAAAGATTATTGTATTTATTTAGTCAAGCTGGAGTCAAAAATGGCACGCAAGAATGCTCAGGCAGAGGATCTCTCCAACGTAGAGTTCGAGACGAGCGAAGATGTCGAGGTAATACCCACCTTCAATGCCATGAACCTCAAGGAGGAACTTCTACGCGGCATTTACGCGTACGGTAAGTATTTTTTTATTTTTTGTCTACTTTATGTCTCATTTCGTTGCTAATCGGGTGTTAAATTAGGTTTCGAGAAGCCATCAGCGATACAACAGCGCAGCATTAAACCAATTGTCAAGGGACGCGATGTGATTGCCCAGGCACAATCCGGAACGGGCAAGACGGCGACCTTCTCCATTTCCATCCTGCAGAGCTTGGACACAACGCTGCGAGAGACGCAAGTTCTCTGCCTGTCGCCCACACGCGAGTTGGCTGTCCAAATCCAGAAGGTCATTCTGGCGCTGGGCGACATGATGAATGTGCAATGTCATGTGTGCATTGGCGGCACAAATCTGGGCGAGGATATACGCAAACTGGACTATGGCCAGCATATTGTGAGCGGCACACCTGGCCGAGTTTTCGACATGATCAAGCGACGTGTTCTGCGCACAAGGTACTTTATGGCTTGCCCTATTTATATATTTATACCCTGGTAAAAATGGGTAGTGATGACGACCCATGCGGGTTCATCTCGAAAATGTTATAAGATGTTCTTTGCCCAATGTTATGTCAATTTCAAGCTGGACACAGAGTACCTTCGAGTCGTGCTTAATATATTCTTTATCCCGTAGAGCCATTAAAATGCTGGTGCTTGATGAGGCTGATGAGATGTTGAACAAGGGTTTCAAGGAACAAATCTATGATGTTTACCGATATTTGCCGCCCGCAACGCAAGTTGTGCTGATTTCTGCCACATTGCCGCATGAGATACTGGAAATGACATCGAAATTCATGACGGATCCCATACGAATTTTGGTCAAACGGTAAGCGAGACAATAATATTTGCAATCATAAGCGTTCCTATTATAACTGCCCATTAATTGCAGTGATGAGTTGACACTGGAAGGCATCAAGCAGTTTTTCGTGGCCGTTGAACGCGAGGAGTGGAAGTTTGATACGTTATGCGATCTCTATGACACACTGACCATCACACAGGCGGTTATTTTCTGTAACACCAAGCGCAAGGTTGACTGGCTGACTGAGAAAATGCGAGAGGCCAACTTTACGGTCAGCTCCATGCACGGTGACATGCCGCAAAAGGAGCGTGACGAAATCATGAAGGAGTTCCGCGCTGGCCAGTCCCGTGTCCTCATCACCACGGATGTGTGGGCGCGCGGCATCGATGTGCAGCAGGTATCGTTGGTCATCAACTACGATTTGCCCAACAATCGTGAGCTTTATATTCATCGCATTGGTCGCTCGGGTCGTTTTGGACGCAAGGGTGTCGCCATCAACTTTGTCAAATCCGATGATATTCGCATTTTGCGTGATATTGAACAATACTATTCGACGCAGATCGACGAGATGCCCATGAATGTGGCTGATTTAATCTAATCCTTTTTATTGCAAACTAATCCTAGTTTATTTTTACATATAACATGTACAACCGTAATCCGCTTTTCTTAGCAGTAGCGAACACTACTTGTAAACAAATGAAATTAATTAATAACATGAAAAGTAGTTGACTTTCAACACACGCAAACATAATCTGTATATGTAATTAGAAATAACGATTAAGAGTTTAATACAGAAACCAGTTTGTTTGAAGGTCAAAATTGGCTTTTCGGAGGTATTTTTAATATATTGTTTCACAACAACTCGTTTTGAATACCATTAAAAGCATTAAATTAATAAAAACCATATACAATATTAATGCTATTTTTAGCTAACTACAGACTTTGGTCTAATGCGAAAAGAAGGCGCAAATGGTGGATGAAACTTAAACTGACACTAACACTACCGCAAACCATTCATTCAACTTATAACGTCCGGTTTCGATTGTGGTAATTGTACATATGCAGAAGTAGCTGGCGATGCTTGGGCCTTGGGCTTACTCTTGGTATCATCCGACTTTAGCAATGTGCCCAGCACAATGCCCAGGAATAGAATGAGGCCCACTTGCTGGTTAGAAAGGAATTTCTTGGCGCAATCAGTCGGATTATCAATGTTGAGTGAGTAGATCTGTTGAATGGTAAGCAGTAAATAAGAACTGAATCATTGCATCCCGAAATGTGCTCACCTGTTGCACTAAATGTGCGCCAACGATGCCAACGGCACCATAGTAGGGCAGCGTCTGGTCGCAGGCATAGCCGGCAGCCGAGAGACCCGTGAGCATTGCGCCCGTAAATCCGGATAGCCAGACCTTTGTATTCTCGCCGAAACGTAGCGCCGTTGATTTCACACCAATTTGGAGGTCGTCCAGCTTGTCCTGGTGCGCATAGATGGTGTCATACACAATGGTCCAACACACACCCGACAAATACAGCGGCAAACAGGCCTCCCAATTAACGCTACCCTGCGTTGCACACCAGCCAAGCAGGGCGCCCCAATTGAAGCACATGCCGAGCACCAGTTGGGGCCAGTAGGTGACACGCTTCATCAGTGGATACGTGATGACCAAGCCGAGTGAGCTGGCACCCAACAAAATGGATTGCCAATTGAGCTGCACCAGCACCAGCAGGCCCAAACTGAGCTGAGCCGAGAGGAAGACAATTGCATCCAGTTGCGTGATCTGGCCGGATGCAAGCGGCCGACCGCGCGTCCTCTCCACTTTGGCATCGATGTCCTTGTCCCACATATCATTGATGGTGCAACCGGCGCTGCGCATAATCAGCGCTCCGGTTGCAAACAAGCCCAACATGGTCAGATCCGGCCAGCAGCCGGCATCAGCGCTGAGTGCAATGCTCCAGCCGCAGGGCCAGAAGAGCAGGTACGTTCCAATGGGTCGATCGATGCGCATTAGCTGCGCATATGGCTTGGTGGCCAAGGCCAATTCCTGTAGAAGCGAAGATTTATGCGGCGCCTTGCCCTCCTCGTTCGAGGATGCCGGCAGCGTTGTTGTCGTCATCCGTTGGTGCAGCGTCCAACTGTTTATCTGCTGCTGCATCAGCATTCGCTGCTTGCGGTAAGCATGGGCATGTGTATGCAGTCCAATGAAGACACGCGCCGGCACAGCTGACATCTGTTTTGCACTAGTTAATGTGATTGTTGTTGTTGTTGCTGCTGGCAAATGCAGTTTAACTCTGTGCAGTAGGCGCAAATGTCGTGACATATACATATTAAAGCTCTGTTTAATAGGGTTTCCTATTGGAATACGGTACACATTGAATAACACAGTCGGACTCTTAATCTGCAACAGAACCGATCTGTCGCACTATTATGGCAAGAACTCCACAAGCCTGTTACGGGGGGGGTTAATATGGTATCGATATATCGTTATTTCAAATTAATTTATGCACGATACGAACGATATGAGCGATATCGATATTATGATGATTCAATTTTAACTACATTCGTTAACTTGAGGAAATTTAACAAATATCGAAATTCCATTAAACGATGTTATTAAAAATTTCCCTTCCTTTGCATGAGCACTGCGGAAGAGCTGCCACTTTGTTTGTAGTTGTGTTGGCGTTGCCATATGTGCAAAATGTGTTAATAAACTTAAAAAGGGCGCCAAATTCATTAAGCATATCGATTCAATATTTACGCAGCTCCTAAAATGCGCAGAGTTCATTTAATATCAATTAATAAACTGTTCAAATTAATATGCCTCTCAAATACGCTATTCAAGAATTTGCTGCTCTGAAACCACAACTGTTCATTTTTAATCGTAGCCTAATCTGAGTAAACGTTAGTTTTGCGCAACTGAATCTAAAGGTAGGCATAGCGACCGTTAAACTACAATTACAACATCAATTGGAGTAACAGTTCATAGATCCAGATAGTCCAAGGTATTGTGCCCTTAGAACATATAGATAAGTACACATATGTACAGATGTAAATGTGTAGCTACTGAATTTTTGGTGGGTCATAAAGAGTTTGGTATAATGTTAAGTTATAAGTATAAAACTAACCAAAAGCTTTTACATATGTAGAACTACCAAGCATACACTAAGCTTATTGGTAGAACCCAATAACTAAACCATTTTGACCAAGTCAATATCGTTTTTTCTGCACCCGTCACCAACTTTTCGAAATCTGCACACGCCAACAAGAATGTCCGTAACTTTTGCACACGACCATCGAAGTTTTGCACACGGTCATCATTCACACGAAAGTCTTCAGCAGTTAGAAACAGAATATTAGCAAAGCTAAATGTGTCCAAAGCAGACACACTGCAAATAAGCAAGACGACGGTTGCTATCGCACGAGCTGGATTGAACATTCAATAACATACATACTTACTTGGCTATAATAAATACAAATACTTTGACCAACTACCAATAATCTTAATTACCACAACAAATTAAAAATACATACGACACTTCTGATGTGGAACTTTAGCTTATCCATAAATCATTATTGATCAAATGGAAAAAGTAATCTTTTTTTTTCTAGAAAACAGCCTACATGACTGGGTAGTTAAATATGTACTGATTTTTGGTCCAGATTTATCTCTAAATCTCCCTCACTTGAACAGACACTTGTTGTTTCTCTGCTACCGAATGGTGTCAACATCGCCTGTGCTCCCTTTCTCTCTCACTCTTTTTCGCTCTCTCCCTACCTCGCTCTCTCTCTCTCTCTCTCTCTCTCTCTTTCTAAAGATATCGCCTGCAGTCCGCGAGTACTGATAACACACAAATATTTTTTTCTCAGAGATAAGCGTGGAGGGCTATCGCCTTGGTTGGATTAGTGTCAGGTTTTTCTTTAAAAAACAGCATACGCTCGTTTTTCCCAAGCAGTCAGCGCCCCGCTCTCAGCAGTTAAGCAAGTGTAACAGGCACTTAACAATTGTTTTCACTTTGCGGCTAATTGAATTATTTGAAAATCAGCAACAATGGATCATGGATCAGGTGGTACCACTGCTAAATCTTGTCCAATGATTATGGTGGTAAGTTTTCCAATTCTGCTCATTTCTCTGCTGATGCTTTTTATATCAATAACAATCCGTGATCATTTATTTGCTGACACAGTAGCGTTTTTCTCGTGAGTGCGAGAGCAGAGTTTTAATTTAATTTACAAACACAAATCGTGATCTGATTGATTTCACTCAGAGCGCATTTCACTCTCTCTCCCTCGCTCGCTCTCTCTCTCTCTTTCTCTCTCTCTCTCTGCGCATGTACAACGATGATCACACAATGATGCTAAGTCTTAGCTCGCTCTCACTTTGCCTAGCGCCAAACTACACTCTACTCATTCATGTTGAGCAACAAAAACATACATAAACAAATACCGGGTGTTTAACTGATAAGAATGTATTTAAGCTTTGTGGGCTTTACTACAAATTTTACTTTTATCGTATTTACCTCTGTCAGCCTATATATAATGTGATAACACGCCTGTAAGAAAATTATTGTCACTCACACATTTTGCATCTGGTCTACCCTGCTCTCAACAGTTCCATGGCGGCCACTGTGAGAGAATTTTGTGGCGTGGCTGGGTGGCATCAACCGTTGTCGAATTCACGTTCTCCGCCATCGCGTTCTTTGTGCTCGCCTTCATCTACGAGCTGCTCAAGTTTCTGCGTAATTATCTGTTGCAACGAGAGGCGCGCAAGGTAGCTGAACAAACGGCCGCAGAGATAAGACGAAAGAGGGAAATAAACGATTGCGCCGGCTGCTCGGAGACGCCACTGGCCGAAATCAGAGAGGAGACTTACTGGCAGCGTATCTTCAACTCGGCACATATCATCCAATCGCTGCTGTATCTGGTACAAGTCATAATCTCCTATTTGCTGATGCTTGTCTTTATGAACTTTAACTATTGGCTGTGCTTGGCCGTTGTTTTGGGTCTAGCAGCAGGATACTTTTTCTTTGGTTGCTTTAAGAAAGATGCGCAGGATAGCGATTGCTGTCCTTGAGCTGCCTAAACCATTTCTGTTTCATGACATGACATTGTTTAAAGTGTTCCAATACTTATTATATGGAACATTATATGTATGTTTATACTTTAAAGTATGGATAAGTTTTCTTTTTTGTTTTGTGTTCATTAGATTTTGACATGTAGTTTAATACGACCAATCAATCCCATAAATTCGAGCATGTTTCTTGTCAGCTTTCTTTACCGCATAGTTATTATAAATTCGGATCAAATATTTTGCTAAAATAAAAAAAAAAAAAACAATTTTATTTTGCAAAATGTTGTTTTGAGCTTTATGGCATAAATTAGTCAACTAGAATTTACTTACAGAGCATATTGTACAAATAATTATGAGAACAAGAACCTAGGTATATTTAAGACTTTACATTTATATAACACAACTCAATACTTTATATAATTTGTTTTACAATAAAAAAAAGTTGCCTATAAATGTGACAAACACAAATGAAAATCTCCAAAATTACATACATCAAATTCGTGAAAACAGAGCTCCCGCGAGTTCATCAAAACCTATCAATTACTAAACTTAACTATCATTTAAAAGGCATTCAGGCCAATGCTCAGCCAAAAATAAAAAATATATGTATATATATATGTTTTAATGAGAGTTGTTAGTATGATCAATAAGCTGAACATTGTCGCACAGACCTTAAGAGTATCCCTTAAACTAGTACTTGTATATGTATCATATTTATATGTGTGCATATTTATATATATATATATATATATATATGTATATCGTAGTTAAACCCTTCACACATGCCTGACTAACCAACAATTCGAGCTGCCTGGAGGAGCTGGGATGATGCCCTGTTGCCTCATAAACCGGTTGCTCCAGCCGTCATCATCCCTCCGTGATGGTGATGATGATGCATGCCGCCATTTTGAAAGTACATGTAGTAGTTGTAGGGCGGCTGCTGCCCCGGTCCCCCCTCGCAGTCCAACAGGGGCTGTCCACCGGTCGCAGCGCCCACTGGCGATGGCGTCATTGGCAGCGGCGACACTGTATTCCCTTGGCAGCTGGCCCGCAGGGCAACAGCCTGATGATGCGCCAGTATATCGGTAACTGAATGCGACGATGGCCAATGGCCGGGCGGAACACTGCGCAGCTGATGCGTCTGCCCGCCCTGCGGGGGCGATGGGCTGCCGCAGGAGACGGCCTTCATGCTGTAGGCGGCAGCTGCACTATACGGCTGATAGATGGAATTGTAGAGATGGGCGTGAGCGTGCACATGGTGAGCACTGGCTGCCACCGCTGCTGCCGTATGCTGGTGATGATAATGCTGGTGGTGGTGCGCGGAGTGTGGATGCTGAGTAGCATTGGTGGTATTACTGTTTCCGCCGCCGCCGACGCCACTGCCTACGCCTCCGCCGCCGCTGCTGGCGTTGCTGCCAATGGCACCCATTGATGAGGAGCCAATGCTGCCAGTGCTATGATGATGTCCTATGCTGCCCAGTTTGTTGCGCAGTATTCGCGATATGGAGCTGACGCTGGGCACATTCGTCTTGTCGCAGATGCCCTCGCTGAGCAGACGATCCCGGATCTCCCAGGCAAAGATGCCCGGATCGCGTTGCTTCAACTCCCGTATGTAGTTAACGACCTTGGGCGTGGTGACGCGCGGCTTGGACCCACCAATTGCACCCGGCAATATGGAGCCCGTCTCGTGGTAACGCGCCAGTATCTTCGAGACACAGCCGTGACTCACGCGCAGCTGGCGCGAAATGTCACAGGGCCGGATGCCCAGGCGGGCCAGTTCCACGATCCGCATTCGAGTCGCATTCGGCAGCGGTCGGCCGTTCACAAAGACGCCGCCCAGCTGATTCACTTCGCCATACTGCGGGCATTGCGACTCTGAAAGGAGATGGAGAGAGCACCGATTGAGTATGAGAATGTGTGCATAGAAAACCAGCAGCAGTAACAACAACAACAATAACAACAACAAAACCAAAAGCATCGAGATGGCAAACAAAAGCACATTTGCGTCTAATTAGCTATGGATCTCCGGTTCGCCTGAAAATCGCTACACTTTGCTTCCGAGAACTGCGGATGTGTGTGTGTGTGTGGGGGTGTGTGGGGTTGTGTGGGTGTGTGTGTGTGTGTGTGTGTGTGTGTGTGTGTGTGTGTGTGTGCGTGTGTGTGTGTGTGAGTGAGTCTGAATCTTGCTAGAGATTGTGCCATAGAAAACAACAAACCATGTAAATGCGCCGAACGTGCGGAAATGCATTTTGAATGTTGACGCAGAGCTGTCCCAGCTATGTGGCCCTTACCTAACTGGAAACACAAATTACTTGCTCACAATGGGAATTTAAAACTTATTAAGCTTTAAGTTTAATTTTTAAAAATATTTTGCACATTTATTTCATTGGTAAATAACAGCAAAATAAACAAATGAATTTATTGTAGTTATGTAAATGTTCATTGGGCAATTAAGAAATTGAGCTCACACAAAATAACAATTAAAGCTAAAGTCTTAAACTCTTCAAGAGTTGAATTATCGGATAATCTTAATAATTTGTGTGACTCTTTAAAAACTGTATTAATTTTCAGCGGATATTTAATTCCGAAATTGATCCAACATATGTTGCCTGCATTGGGAACAACCCAGAAACCCCGATTAGACCATATATTCTTGCTTCACATAAAACGAATATACTCATTTCTCCTCGGGAACAGAAAATATAAGATTCTCGATTTGTAACAAAGATTTCCCAAAAATTTTCAACATTCAAAAATATTCATTTGGTGATTAAACATGAATATTTACTATGGTGCTCCAAGCCAACTCAATTATGAATTATGGAATTTTAATTAAAATTAAGCTTGACTTCTTCCACTTCCCCACTCCACCCACAATGGAATGGAGGCATTTTGGTTGGATCACCTGCTCTTCTTCTCCCTGGAGCCATTGTCCGTCCACTTTACAGTCACTTAAGAAAATTTGCACATCTGTGCCTTATGCCGTCGTCTAATTTAGAATCATGTAGTTAGCTTCATGTTTCACAGCAACAACAATAAAAACAACAACAACAACAATAAAAAACGACGGCAAGAACAAGAGCAACTTAAACTAAGAACACGTACAGGGCCAGCAAAGTGCCTCGGACAGCGCCAGAAAAATCACAATAGGGCTGCCGAGTTACACGCGCCACAATTGTAAGTGCAAGAAATGGGGATCCAGGAACCCAACAAAAAGAGAATTATACATTATACCAAATAGTACATAGAGGGGGCCCGCAGAAAGATCCGTCGTCTGAGGAAACAAGTGAAACAAGTGTATCGACCTCGATTTTTTCTTTCATTCATAAGTGAAAATTGTACCTAGTTCTTAACGAGGCGCTCAGTTGGCCGCTTCAGCGACATGGTCATAATGAAAGTACTGTTCTAGCGTTGTACAGGCTGATCTCAGGTTACAGTAAACAAATTGGAAACCCGCCCAGACACTTGTTGCCCCTAACCGAAACGGCATCGAATTTCATGTACTGTTCCTGCACTGGCTATGCATTTGCGCACTTGTCAATTGCACTTCGATCATTTCAGTTAGTAAATACATATGTATTTCGCACTTGGGGCCATTCGCCAGACAAATAGGGCACACGGAACGTGCAGCTGCATAAATAATCTACCCAGTGCCATCCAAAACAAAAAGTTAAAGTTTCATTGAGAATCGCTTATGCTATGACAAACTTTCAGGTACTTAGATGCGTATGAATCTTCAAATGGCAGTTTAACTCATGAAAACAAAAAACCCAGCAATATTCTATTATTTTTCAAAACAAATACAAAAAGTTTGCGCTCTGTTTAGATTGCTATAAAAGCTGATCTCTCAAGCAGCTGGCATGTCAGTCAAAGTCAAGATGCCAATTGGAACTAAAGTTGTCGTTTTGCTGTTTGTGGTTTGCCTGGCGCTGAGCTATCAGGCAACACAGGCAAATCCTATAGAGGAGCAATCAGCAGGATTGGTATAATTATCTAAATCCATTTTAATATGTGTGTTACTAATTTTGTTGACCGTTACAGAAAAGCCAGGAATATGACTGGTTCTCAATGATCTTTGGAGATTACGACGAAGATGATGATAGCGAGTATTGTATGTAGTCAAAGTAGTTAAATTTTGGGGCTCAACTAAACACGGATTATCTTTGCAGTAATTTGTCGCAACTGCACCGTTCTGGTCGGCCAGGCCAATGCCACAGACATGCAACCTAATCCAGCTACAATGGCAAGCACGCCAGATACATCAACGGCCAGTCCAACTGGAGATGCACCAACAGCAGCCACTGCTGCACCTGCACCTGCCGCTGGCGCAGATGCAATGACTCCGGCACCAGCTCCACCTGGGAAATAACTTCATATATCAGAGTACTTTCCCACTAACTCCAATGAATCTTAAACGTATATTTAGTCTTTAGATAATTAATTTGTTTTTAAATGGGATTTGGTATACGAAGCATGGCTGGAAAATGTCGAAACTCTGAAAATGTTATTTAAGATCGGTCCTGGTCCTGGTATCGAAATTCCTGCAGTAATGCAAATTTATATATTATTATTCCAGGTGAAGGTGTAAGCATGAATAAATGTGTGTTTCACTAAATTACCCGATACGTGCAGTTAGGTAATTATTTAAAGATCATATAATAAAGTCTCTGGCATAAGTATCCACTTCAGGAGCAGATCAAGATATACACAATTGTTTTGACATAAGTCACAACAAATCGGCTGGCGCTCAATGCAGACCCACACGCATTGCCGTCTGGTTGTGGTCTGGTTCTGGGGACTGGGAGTGGGTCTGGGACTGGGAGTAGCGGTTCCATTCAGTTTCAGACTCGGTGGTTTTTACTGTATCTGTATCTGTGAATCCGTCGGTTTTATACATTTCGCTTGGCATTCTCGCAGTGACAGTAAATGTGATACGAAGGCAGCCCAAGTTGACATTATGTTTGACATTTGTAATCTTGCGATCGTTAATTATTTTCGAATTGAGTTACAAAGGGGCGCACATACTACAGACAGAGCCACACAGGAGCAAAATCTCCTCAATGCCATCAAAGAGAGAAAAATAGAGAGTGGGAATATGTAAAGCCAAAGATCATACAGCATTCGACAAATGTTCGCTCCCAAAATCCCATATTTAGCAGCCGCTGAAGTTTTGTTGTTTGCCTTCGGTCCGTCGGTATCTGTATCTGTGTTGTGGCAGGCATTTGTGGCATCCGCAGTGTGATAGCTGCAATTTGTTGCTCTACTCAACAACATTATCTTCGAGTGTTTGACTTTTGTGCTAAACGTTCATAAATTTGTCTCCACAAATGTTTTTAGTCGTCTGTTGCCTTAATGAATGATGCCGTTCAGTTTCTCTTTTTTCCCTTCTTTTTTTCCTCGGTTCGGTTTTTTGTTTTAGATCAATGTTTACTGTGTCATTTTAATGGGTTTTCAAATACGCTTGACATCAATTTTCGGCAATTATTTAAGATTAATGGGCAGCCAAAGTTGACCATTTCAAAATGAAGTTAATTATGATATTGAATTATGTCCGCTGATAAGAACAATACACTTACTAACTAGCCCGAGAAATTGGACATTAAACCAAATTGCACTTGAGCTGAGTGGCAGTTAACCGTCACGATAAAGATGCAATTGCTGATTTTTATGCTTATCACTTTTCAACTTTGTTTCGATTTGAAACTAACGTTTTAATTTAAATGTTAACATCTAATTTATGATCAATAGCCATTTGCACATCCGGCCTGCTTTGGGAGTCAGCGTCTCCATTCAAATTAGTCACGTATTTTTCCGATTAGCGCAACAATAATATCCCCCAATGGTTTGGCTTAGCTAGCGGATCAAGATGAGTCAGGGGCATATTTTGATAAATTATTGCTTATGGGCAAACTACATTCTTTCAATAGAGAGCATATTCACTAGTTACATTTTGACGTTCAACTGTTAAATATGTGATGATCTTGTTAAAAAACAGGAAAACAATATCTGAAAACAAAGTAAATTCTTCTATGTATTTAAAGATTCTATTGCAATGGGCGTGCGGAATGTAAACACTACTTAGTCCAGAGTCCACAAGATTTCAGTATGAGCTACCGACATGAGTGACCATGCAACGATCGTGCCACATCGACCCGTCGGCATTGGATATATGTTGTTGCTGTTGCTGTTGTTGTTGTCTGGTGTTGGTCTTATTAAAGGTGCAAACATGCCACCGCCGTTGAGGATTCAAATTCGAGAGTCGCCGCGTCGGTTACGATCAGAGAGCACTATTCCCGATGCGAGTAGGGCTAGTTGCACAGCTCCCGCTCAGGTGCCGCATCAAGTGTTTGCCCGATGCCCGTTGCCCGTTGGGTTTATTTTGCGTGTTTGTTTGCCTTTGGAAACCTTCGAATGTAGAGAGTCCACATTTTACGTAGACATACACATATGTATGCATGTAGTATTATTGTTTATTTAATTTTAAGTTACGCACAACAACAATAATAAGGGGCTCGGGCTACTTGAATCTACGCTCTAGACCATGTTTGCACTGATGTCTATGCTGTCTATATAACAAATATACAAAAATACGCTCAGTTGAGAGCGAAAGATAAAAGATACTTTGACTCTAATGAGGATCCGTATCCTGGCGAGTGGATAACCACTAGTCACTGTACTCACTGAACTAATCAAAGCAAACAAGTCTGAGCCGGTTATGGCTGCTGCTGATCCAAGTTGTGGTAGCTGTGCAGCGGCTTCTGTTAATGAAAAGCAAACACCTACAAAATGTGAAGATCACAGGCAAACAGCTTAAAAAATCATAAACTCAATTTTTTTTTATTTATTTTCGTATTATTTATTTTTTATTTTTTGTCAGGGTTAAGAAACAAGATGCGCGCCCTGCCCTGCCAATATTTGCTGACGGATTTTCGTATTGTGAATCGATGCGGGCTGTCATTAGACTCCTACTGCGGGTCCTTTGGCTTCTGTGTCGGCGAACGGAAGTCGCTATCGGTCGAATCGGGAACAAATGGCTTACAAATGGCTCTGTTTGCACTGAAATCCTATACACTATTTTTTCAATGAGTGTGGTAACCCGAGGAGCGGGCGAACCGCAGCTCCATGGAGCCGAGCATGGCCCTGCGCAGACCATAAAAAGCTCAATTAAAATTGTCTATAAAGCGAAATTATAATTCATAAATTCTGGGAAATTGCCGAATACAATGGCAGCCACTGTTCGCTAGCAGCCACTGTTCTGCGACGGCCGATAAACAAATTACAAAATGCTGCAGCAAATGAAGTAGCAGTTGCAGCTAAATGCTTATATATATATGTATGTATTGGCAGATATCTTGGCTTTCTAATTCTTAGAATTTGTGCAAAAACTTTCGCTTTGACAGAAAACCGCTCCAGGGCTTGTTTGGCAATTAAATGCAGCAAAGGCATGCCGCATTTGTGTATACATTTAAATTATATAAAAATGTTAAAGGTTCACCAAAAATGCACTGATGCATGCAAATCCAATTACGGGAGCAATTAACAAACTTTAACTAACTAGAAATAATTAAAAATAATATTTTGCTAAATATATATATATATATAATATAAATATATATAGCGGCGCTGAAAAGTTAAGTGGCGGATTAAAATATAAGTGTATATATATTTTACGAGAGAGACACTAATTTATTTCCTACTCATCTGCTGATAAGCAGCAATATATATATTTACCCCTGATTTGTCTGGGCAATGAATTGAAATCTCTGTCTTGTGTCTTTGGCTATTATTTTTTATAGTTTTTAACAGAAAAAAAAATGTTCAAACTTATCGCATGTATTTGTGTGTATTTTCATTTGAAATTTTTAGCTGACAGATTTCAAATGTCAAAAGGCAATAAACTAATTTCATGCATAATTGAATATTAACAAATTCAAAAGACATCTGAACATTTGGCAAGCTGATAAGCAATTTTTTATATACATATATGCATATAAACATGTGCTGTATATATGGTATTTAATCAACGATTTGTAATTCAGCGACCCCATCAATGACAACAATAGAAATGCAATATTCAAAAGAAAATATCATTTCGAATTTAAAAATGTGCCAGACGACAATTAACGCATTTCAACTTCAAACGAAGCTTTCAATATTAATTAGCAATGCAATTTGTTTAATATGTAGAAAAATACCGGCACATTAGTTAAACATTTAGATGAACAAAGGCAAGATTTCAATCAAATCAAATCCAATAAAATGGCCGCCAATTTGAATCGCAACGAATTATAGTTTACGCCCTCAGAATGCACATATAAATATTTGACATGAAATGGCGTAATTTCTTGATTTTTATTTCAAATATTGAGGACAATATTTGAGTTAATATTTGATGTCTTAGTGGAACAAAAAACCGCAGAGCTGCAAAGAAAGCATGGCAAATTAAATTTCCTTTTTCACTACAAGTTGCAATATGGCTTTGGCTGTGACTGTGGCCATAAATCTTTGGCTCTTGGCAAGTGGTAGCCGCACCCTTTGGCCACTGCCCCTCTTCTGACATACGATTTGATTGACAGCGCGATGCCTTCGCCAAAACTCAAGAGGGAGAATTGTGAATGCTCATACCCTGTACTATTTGATATGCACGGTATATTGTGAACATAAATAAAAATAATAAAACAAAAATAACAAAAAATAAAATCACTTTCGTTGATCCGCAAGAACATCTATCAAAGCTTTATATTCAACTAATAATTGTCCAAATAAAAATAGTTTCCATAGCAAAAATTGCCTAATTTGACTAATAGTAATTACACAGTTGAAGCACCTAATCATCTAAATAGATTCAAAGTGAGTGAATATTAAACATAATTATTCTTATTAACATCTCGTTAAAGCTTGCAGAAATCCCACACAGTCACAATCTAACTCAGTGAAGTGTTAAAAAAAATATATATAGAGAGGGTATCTAACAGTCGTGTAGACCATTTAGTTAATTCGTTTTGCATTTAAATAAAAAGAAAAAACTGATTTGCATTGCCAATGCAGCACAAATTAATTTAACAACTCAGTTGAATTCTGTTGAGGCTCGGCGGTTTTATTTTCATATCGCTTGCATTGCGTATACGCAGTGCTAGCCCCCAACTATACATATGCTTACAGCCATAATAAAAAGAATAAGCAAGCAGCCCAAACTTATTATTCTTGATTTTAAAAATAAGCATTTCACTTGTTCGTTGACGATTAAAATACACGTTTTATATGATTTCATGACAATATGCGACATACTAAGTGCTATATAAGAGCTTGTCGACAACTTTGTATGCGGAGCGTTGCACAATTTGCCGCACAATCGCATTTATTTATCAGTAAATTTCACAAGCAGCTAGCCACAAAGAAGGAAGCGTCTGCCTCACAGACTGTCCGTCCAAGGGTCCCTTTGAACTGTGGCAATGTTATTCCCATTTAATCAGCAAGAGTTCAATTTCTATCGTTATCTGGCAAAAGAGTGCGAATTGTCATCTGTTTACTTTATTATTGACCGATCTTTCTTTTTCTGTATTTTTGTGACACTCTACAGAGCGTTCTTAAGGGAGTTTCGATGCACTTTGAAGGTTAATATATTTTAGATTGTACATAATAATAAAATACGCTAATTTACATATTTTTAAATACTATCAATACTTATTTTAATTAAAATATGTATGGATTTTTATATATTTTTTACAAAAACAAATTAGAAAGGAAATATTATATTATATAATACAGCGGATTATATTCCCTAATTATGAAATAGGAGTAATATTTACTTTCTACAAAGAAATTAGAAATAATAAATATTAATTGACTCATCAATGGTTGAACATTGACACTGATCATTGATTAATATTCTACTTCGACTTAAAAATATTTTTTATCATTTTTAAATTACTTTTAATTTTTAAAATTACTTTATCACATTTTATATATGTATAATATAAAATGACACATATTTATTGTCTACCCTAACTAATATTTGAAACGTATCGAAATATTCCATGAAATTATCAGAACTTCGATAATGTTTAATGGATGACATATAAATAAATTGCATTATATAGACATATATGTATTGAAATTGTATTGAGAATGTGCAAGTGCTGTCTCAAATTATAAATTAAGCTCATTACTTTGTGTGGCCCCGCCTTGGAAGACATGCGCCCTCGCATATTCCCTCGTCCTCAGCCTCATCCTCGTCCTCACCCTGTGCATGTGGATATCAAAAGTACATAAAACTAAATAGATTCCTTTAGCGTCAACAACTTTGTCTGTCAACAGAAATGAATGGCTCCATAAATCACGGCAGCCACCGCAAAGTGGCGTCGACCAAGTCTCAGAGTTTCACTAGTAGGAAATATGACAGCATCTGCAGCATCTCAGTTGAGCTAGCAGCGTACCCCGAATCATCATCGTCATCATCATCAGCTCGAGAGAGAGAACAAGATTCCTGGGCCCGTTCCCGTTGCCGGCGCATGTAAAAGGGGGCGCGCCCAGAAGACATGCTGCAGTGACTTCAATTACGCGTACCAAGAATGTGGACAATGCGAACGCGCATTGCCCAAATACATAATATGTATGTAGTATGCCCATAAGTATGTACATAGGACAAAAGAAGCAGAGCAACTACAACTAAAACACATCCAAAAACACAAATCCAACCAATCGTTGGCAATGTACTAGAACCAAATCCGCTGCAACGCCACACTAAAAAAAATAAGCGCCATAATATAATTGAGCAATTTCAAACTAATAATATCATAAAAAATCAGATTTGTGCATTTATCAAATAAATATAATTAAAAGTGAAAATGAAAAGATATATCTTGATTCTTTCTACTTTAAAAAGATTGATGGCATTTTATAAATGCATCTTTCTTAAAAGTATAAATGCTTTTAACTTGAAATTTTTCGAAAATTTCTATATCTCTATGTAGAAATATTGAATTCACTTATTATTTATTATTATTTAAAACTTTTTTATTTACATATGAAATACGTTAATTACGACTCGATAAATTTCGAAATTGAGTCCTAAAATAATCTAGTTTGGTATTTTTACGTTCGTGAACATATATTTTTGCAGTGTAGCTATGGCTGAACTTCGCTAGCATCCGAGCTATGTGCGAGAAGGAAACGCCCGCCGCTGACAGGCATAAATTTTGTTGGTCGGCGCACTTTGAGCTCTGGAACTGCAGTTCCGGTCGTAGGTCTTAGGTCGCAGATCATAGAAGCCTTGGGGAATAGCTCAGTCATCAATGGGTTATGGGCAAGGGACTCAAGTTGAGTTCAAACATCTCTCTGCAGATGGTTGGTTTGCCAACATATTGATGGACTCGCATTAATTACGACCCAAGGGGCGCAAACACGTGCCCCCCTTTTGTTTAGTGGCAGATGCAGCGATTAGAAAATCATTAAACTTATGTTAATGAGCAGAGTTGGTGCTCGTTGGTTTGGCTACACTTGTCAAGTGTCTGCAGATCCTTTTTGGCAGCTGATGGCTCCATGTGGGCGGCCCTCATAATGAAATATACGCACCAGCTACCAACTGGCGGGTTGATTTAATTAAAGTCGTCTGTGCGGTCCACCGACGCCATATAATCAAGTCAGTCAGGCGTTATCCAAAACTTGAACGCAATCAGGAATATCAGACGGCGAAAGGAGTTTGTGCAACGCTGTGTAGGCAGTACATATGTATAAAGATATATATATATATATGAGCATGTGTATGTATGTATGTATGCATGCATGGGCACATATGTATACAGTTCCATTAAGACGTGTACACATTGACGCGACTTCTTCCTCTCTCAAGTGTTTGCCTGCATTTCTGACCGTCTTCGTCTTTGGCTTCGTCTGCGCCTTTATCGTTGTTGTTTTTCTTGTTACTGTTGTTGTTGTTGTTGTTGTTATTGTTCTTGCCTTTTGTTTTACTGCCCATTTCTGTGATTTTAGCATCTTGGCTTCGGCTGTGAGCTTTTATGTTTAGCTACCGAAGTAGATGGCTACCGGTAGCCGTTAGTCACGCATTTCTGCATCTTCATAGCCACTGGCACTGGCACCACTAACCCCCTCCCCTGCCCCATCCCCCTTTCACCCCCTCCTTGACCGACTACACTTCTCTGTTTGCATGTGCGTCTGGTCCATCTAAGTAAACAATGCTACTGCAGCGTACAAGCCAAATGTCAAAGCATCGAAAGCAAGTCATTAATGAACCGAAGTGGAAGATCTTCAACTCGGAATGCAAAAGGACAGCCAAAGAACAATTGGTAACAATTTTTGCCTGGCTAACTACAAATTCGAGGAGCGTAAATTTTACATAGTTCAACAATTCTTTATTTGACTTGTGCATATAACGGTTTCAATAACTTAATTTGTACAGAATCAAACCAATAAGAAAATCAACTTAAGTTGGATTTGATTGATCAACAATATTATAGTTCTATTAACATTCGAATTTTTTCAGCTCAATACTGCTTCTTGAGATTGTCGTTTTGTTTCTAAGAATATTACAAGGATTTTCTTCAAGTATAAATACATATATATTTATCCGTCATCTGTCTCTTAGTACCACTTATGTTGCACCAAAAACTAGTGATATTTATACAGATATCTCATATTAAAATTATTGTTTCCAAATATATATTTTGATTTCATAACAAATTACTCCAATTAAGAATAAGACCTTCAATTATAAAAAATGTACATATACACGGAGAATTCATTTCATTTTGGTAGATGATGGACGGCATCATGATGGCATCAGTCTATTACATAATCTGGGATGCAAACGCATGCCAAATAAATAACAACGGCGTTTATTTTAAAGATTGCGCAAATGGTTAATTGTAGATCGATATGTCAACAAATCCGACAAGCAAAAACAATACTCAACATGACTTTCGGCAAATAAAGATATATATATATATATAGATAAATATATGTGTTTTTATTTTGGGGCCAAAGCAAATGGACAAACAGAGACACGGACACTTGGTGGCAAAAGTGAAGACCGCACGACAACAAACACTGTGGCACAGACCACAAACATTACAACGATCATTAGTTAAATTAGAGGCAATGGCAACGTCGACATTTTTAACTTGTGCTTCAGCTTTGGCTTCGCCCATCCTCAGTCAAAGCAAACAATTGTCAACAATTGGCTACCGGGAGGCTGTCGATCATGCGCAAAAGGCGGCAAGCGGCGTTGCCGCTCAACCTTTGAAACGAAAATCAAAAACAAATACAGCTACACCTCTACACATACACACACACACACACATACATACATAGGTGGTACTTCTGCACCGAAAAGTGTCTTGAGCTGGGGACACTGTTTGCATTGGGGCATTGCGACAACAAGTCAGGTGTTCAGCTGGGTTACCAGGATGTGAATGCGCCGAAACACTTGGCTTATGTCTGACTTTTGTTTAAGCACGAATTTCCCCACTTCAGCTCAGTTGAAGATTTCTACCCAAATGCCGACGGTGTTTAACAATTAAATTCCAATAGACTAACAATATGCTCAAGAAGAAAATGTAAACTGAAAATATTAGCAATTCAACAAGGGGAACATCGTTTAACAACCCATTCATTCTTATTGCGAACATACCTGGGTCCATTTCCAGATTAAAGAAATCCAGAATTGTATCTGCTTATAGCAATATCCGCTCCAATTTGACGACTTTCACCGTTCGCTTGTCCGTCGCTTGCGAATGTATATATTTATATATATTATTATTATTTATGTATTTAATTGTAATCGCACAGAAAGGGAGTTTGCGTTAACCGTTAAATACTCGCACTTGGCTATATTGTTAGTTTCAATTAAGGCATGAAATTTGCACAAATTGACGGCGCCTCTTGACCGGCGCCACGCCAGTTGGATTTAACTGATTGGATTTCGATTGGATAACCGTTTCGTTTTATTTCGTTTCGTCTCGTCTGGTCTCGTTTTGTAAGTACTTGGCTTGGTCGCGTAAGTTGCTCCTCAGGTGAGTTGTTGAACCACAACTGAAATCTGATTAGCACATTTTGGCAAGCGATCGATGGCTTTTGTTCAGAAATTATCACGCACTTTTCACACCTGATTTGTATTTATTTGTATGTGGCACTTTGGCAGTAGTTGAATTTTCATATTATATTTAATTTAATTAATATTATACTCATAATCGAAATCCAAGAAATCCGCCGTTACTTTAGACTTTATGCCCTTATTAATCGGCATTGATTATTGATCGCACAACAAACACCAACAAAGATTGCACTAATTCTTGCTTGTCACAGTTGCAGTTGCAGCATTAAAATCCAATTGCCCGTTGCCACTTTTGCCTGTTCAGCTACTGATCCGTGATCCGTGATCCATGTGTGGGAGCAGCGCACGTTTCACTTGCACTGTCACAGCTCCAACTTGTTGTTGTTCGTCGTCACCCGTGTCTGCTGCGACTAACGGTCGCTCGCGTTCATCAATCCACAGCGAGCCACATGCGAAAAGAACCAACAGCCAACAACAGTCAAAGCGAACGAACAACAGCAACGAAATCGACGACTGCGACGCAGCATCCCAAGATCTCATTCTCTCTCCTTCTTGCACTCTCTCCCTCTCTCGTGTGTGTGTGTGTGTATGTATGCATATCGATGTGTTGTTTCCTCTTTACACTCACATTCATATCGCACACACTCGCACTGAGGGCGGCGATCGCTTTGTATTTGTTGGTTTTAATGGCGCTGCTGTTGTGTGTTGGTGTGCGTGTTTCAGTTGGCTGGCAAAAAAACAAAAATGAAGAATGTCTTTCAGCGAACAGGAGCGCACTCGGTTAAACAAGCGCCCAACTAGAGAGAGTGACAATATGCAAATTTAAACCTGTTTAAATACAATCTGTTTATTTTTAACTTGTTGTCAGCCTAAATTAGCGTATTTTTATCAAAAAGTGATTAGTTATGTAAAAATGGAATACGGCTAGTACATTTCTGTAATTTTTGTAAACCTCCTCAAATGTGTTGCCTGAATATAAATTCGATAGCAAAACATTATTTGAAACAAACAAGAGACTCAACCACTTAGCGCCCCACACCTGAGAAGAACCCTCGATGCGCTCTTGTGCTCTCACACATACAATTGTGCATTATACATTTGTGTGTGTGTGTATGTGCTTGGTGTATAGTTGTAGGTTCACATCTCAGCTGCGCACGAGTAGTCTGCGCTTGTGACTCTGACTAACCATACGCAACCGGGCGGAGTTAATTTTTGAATGCTTGAATGGCCAATCTGAAGCAAGTAAGCGTATCCGTAGCGTTCCGCCGTGTGCCCGAGCGATGTCATGACTTTTTAGTATCACACACACACACAGAGGCGGGGCCGAGGCAGACCGCCTAGCTTGACTTCCTCTTTAGCTCTCCTGCTGATGATCGCGTGCATCTATTTTTGCTTCATTAACAAAATCGTATCATTAGAGCGATCGTTGTATGCTAATAAAACGGCACAGGGCCATATCCCTTTTAGCTTTTACCCAGACAAGGGGTGGTTGAAGGTTGGCGGGGAGTACGGGTTTGGTCATAGTGCCCTGATGGGATCTGCACCTTGTCTGCGGCATGGCTGCCTCTGCTGAGATGCTGCATTTCGATTCTCGCCGAGCCGTTGCGATTCGCATGGTTAGACTTAATTATAAGAATTGCTGTTGTCTTCATATTTTTATCATTAATATTTTATTTAGTCATTTAATTGTAGCTGCCAATTTTGGTTGTCATTTACTCATTATAATGACACTCGCCTCACGCCGCTCTATTACACTTACATTTACACATCAATATCTGTGTGTGTTTGCCAGTATATACATGTATGTATGCATTTGTGAGTGCGAGCGTTACGATTGTGAGTGCCTCACATACACACACACATAAATACATACATACACACATACGCGCACTCAGAGTCTCAGCAACCAGTTGGACACGCCTCCTTACATTCGCGTTGGCCTACCTGCGCATACCTTTTGTTGCGAATTTAACTCTCTGCTCTCACATTCTATCTCGCTCTCTTTGTATCTCTCTCTCTCTCGAGCTCTCTCTTCTGAAGACTTGCCTTGATGATCGCCATAGTGAATGTTTGTTTTGTGAATGGTTTCGTTGAGCTTTTAAGTACAATTTTAAGTTTCAATTTGTATCCTGTATTTTGGGAGCCTTTTATAGCATACTGAACTCAATTTTATCAATCCAATGTACGACTTTTATACCATGAGATGCCTCAGAATAAAGGCAAGTGGAAAAAGATTATTTCATATTTTGCCATTGCGCACATAAATATGTATTAAAACTCTTGATACAGATCAGTTTTTATTTCAGATGCTTTTGTTTTTGTAGCCAGATGAATTTCACATGAATTTCACTTAAGTAACTATTCAGATACAAATATATTTACAAAATGGTATAGCTAAAACTACATTTATAAATTAAATTACATTAATTTTTTTATTACATTTATAAAATAAAGTTGTTTCAATTAAATTTGTGAAAAGTGCCTGAATTGTAGAATGATATTTGAAACTTTTCGCAAATGATGATGATATCCAGAATAGCTATCTTTATTTTCAATTTTAAAACTATTTGTATATTTAGTTAGAAACGAGTTACTGTGGAAAAAGTTACTAAATAAAATTTAAGAATCCATAGACGCCGCAGTTACATTTATCATGATCGTATTGTGGCTTACTTGTTGTCCTTTTAAAAACTTAATGTACAAATATTTGTATACATATCAAATTAGACTTAAAATAGGATCATGATAAATTGTGGCTTCTAAGCATTTTTAATATACTTTATATATATTCGTAATATATACCAATTTACATATAAAATATTAATTGCCAAGAAATCAGTAATATTAAACCCACTTCATTATTCCGTCATTTCCAAACTAATGTTACGTACATATACATATCAAAGTCGAAAAAAATAATGACAATAATTAGCCATATGCGCAAATTAAAAGCCGCAGGCCGTAAATGCGGACCCAGATGAAGCTAAAAGCGAAATTATCTGTGTTTAACAAATTGGGTGACATTCTTTGAAGTTGCCGCGAGCAGCCGCGACAAATGACAAGCATAACAAATGAATATTATGTGTTTTTTTCTTTTCTCTTTCTTATTTTAGTGTTATAACACCCAACAGAAATAACATTGCGAAGCCCGAAACAAATATGCGCGACACTTGAGAAAACAAAAGACGCATCCGTGACAGTGGCGGCGGGAGCAGAAACGCTGGAGAGGCTTCGAGTGTCGTAAAGTGGGCAAAATCTACAATAAAATTGACACATTCGGTGCAGACGATCCCTCACTTACGTAACACACAACTAGGACAAAGGGTGGAAACACTGGACGGAAGCGTCAAATTGTCTACGCCGACACTCTTAAGGTTGGGTGGACCTCGTTAGACAGTATCAGGATCAGGACTGATTGTGTTGCACTGGCAAAGCACTTGAAAGTGGACATAAAATGGCTTAACGCGACTGTAGTTAACACGATGAGTTATTGGAATAAATTCGAAGCGGCTCACTTGAGAGGCAACGCACCGCAACTGTCACCTGATCCGAGAGGTTCGCACCCGGGACACGTTTACATGCCCAATTGTAGATGAAGTTGTCTGTAATATTGCGCGGTAGGTTGCTGTTGAACAAGTCATCCATCGGCTGGGTGAAAAATTTGGACATATGTTTCTGCTTCTCATCGGTTTCAATTTCACAGGCCAAATATCCTCCTTGCCCTTTTATATATAATATATATATATAGATATATATATATGGCGTGAAAGATGCGCTTCCCATTTCCCGCCGATTCAATTTTTGTTGTTGCCGCCGCCTTCATCGCTGCTCCCGTTGTCTGGGGGGCGTTCTGGTTAATAAATTTTAAAAATGCATTTCAATATTTTTAAGCATTTACTTTTTCCAGCAACCATAGCGTCTGTTTTTGTTTGTATATCAAAACACAATCCCCAATGGCAATCATGTATGAGTTTTCCATAAACAGACATAATGAATGCACCACAATAATATTTTGATAATATATATGCATATATGTTTTACATTAAGAAATTATAATTAAATATGGGAATCATTTTGGGGCGAAACCATCATGTTTTTCCAGCTTTTTATGCACACATTTGATCAATATTTATACTTTAGCTTAATGTGCTTGAAATCACTTAAACATGCATTAATAAGCAATGCGCACGTATTTGATGTTTATCGTAAATTATATTGTTGGTGTTAATTAAAAACCTTCTTCGACGGTTTACTCAGCCAGCCAGTTAAACACAAGTCGGAAGCAACGATCAAACCACAAAGTTGCCGACCAAGCTGCCAAATGTTAGGGTGTTTTTTATTTTCATTTCAATTTGTTATTTTTGGGCATGAATCGCCCTCTAACCTGTGCCAGTGGGCACGGCATTGTGGTTTCAAACAATAATTAAAAGCAAATAAATAAACAGATTTGTTCAACGACTAATTGAAACTCAAATAAATCACAAAAAATTTAACTAAAAGCGTCGCTCAAGACCACCCAGGAAAAAAACCTCTGTGCTCAATCGATGTTGGCGGCAAAAAAAAAAGTTGAGTTGTAATCAAAGTGTTAATAGGCCAAACTGGTTTCGGTTTTGGACATGGTGGGTAGCTCGATCGCCCTGAAGATTTCGCTGCATCCCAGTGCTGACCGAAACCGACGACAATCTGACAAAACACGAAGATGTTGACGACGTTGCTCATTCAGCGGCCGTTCATCTGAGAGTTGTTGAGATTTGCCGCAACAAATACGGAGATGGAGGCGGAGATGGAAATACAGACGAAGCCGGAGACAGAGGCGGCATCAGCCGCAGCAACAGCAGCATCAGCGAGTTTGCTTCACGCCGGTTGCACTTGAATGCTTCAACGACATTCTGATTTGTGGTTGCGGCTGCTGAGACTACGGCATTGGCAACGGGCAGCAACGACAAGGGCCTGGATATATGTAAGAGCGCGCGCCGTTTGCCCGGCAATATTTCACGTGAAAAAGAAAACTACAAAAATTGTATCTATGTGCGTATAATAACAAACAAATGCCAAATGCCGCTTCTGGAACAAAAAAAGGTGAAAGTTTCCACTACGTGGTCTGCAACACACATTAGGCTCTATTGGGATCTTCTATTGGGGTGGCAATGGGGCTCTCCTCGTCTCTCTTGTCGCCATCTCACTCGTGCACCCTTCGGCAGAGCGCGCTTAATTTCAATATGGCGTCGCTGTCGTTTCCGCATGCTGATGATGATGATGCCGCTGTTGATAGACGCGCTTTAAATGCATAAAATTGCTGACTATAAATAACATTTAATGAAACACATTTTTCGATTCTTGATTCTACACGCTGCTTCCCGCCCTTTTCATATTGTTGTGCGGTTAGTTTTTTGTATTATTTTTGTACTTTGCATTTGGCAAAGGATTGTGGCAAAACATTTAGTTTCGCATCTTCTATGCCTTTTGAGTTATTATTGTAATTTGACTGTGGGCAGTCGTGTGGAACGCCAGCCAGTCGGAGTTCGTCGGCGTCATTAGGCTACGATAGTGTTGGCTGCCTGTTGCAGAGTCGTCCATCTTTTGGAATTTTTGTCATTTCCAATTGTACATCAGCATTTTTCACAGTCTATGAAATATAATAAGTTTGCGACAAGTGCACATAATTTCTATACCATGGACCTATGCGTTTAATTAATTCTGCAAAAATAGCAGATAAAAACTTCGAAATAAATCAAGCAATTCACAGAACTTTGCACATCTTACATCTTACAATGTACTCCGCAAGGGATCGTCGGAGATCTACATATATACTGGTTCTACTAAGTACTAAAAAACCACCTACACACATCCGCCCAAATATGTTAACGGTAAACTCGCGTTCGTTTTATGCGTTTCGCGCGCGCATCTCAAAACTTAAATGTGCCGTAACGGTAAATGAAATAGCAAAATAGTTGTTCTTCTTCCCCACACACACACACACACATGCACACAAAGAAAAATTGCACAGAAAACTCTTAAAATTTCTATATGAGTGTTTCTCACTCAATATTTTCTTTTAGTTTTAATGCTTTTATTTTTATTTAAGTGTTTATGGAGAAATAACTAATGAAAACGCCTTAAATTGCACATTTCGCTTTTGTGGGATGCTCTTTTTTTAGTTATTAATAAACACACAACGTCTGCTGTGTGTGTGTGTGTGTGTGTGCGTAAGTGTGTGTTCGGCAATGTGTGTTAAAGCGCAACATGATTCGCTCGATTTAATATTCATTTTCATGCCAAAGGCAACACGCCGAGTTGCCGCCCTTTGATTTATAAATCGTGGCTCCTCGGCGGATCCAAAACCGACACCATATCTACCCAGCGGCAACGATTTTCGTTTTGTCGCGCTGTTTGTTTATTTAATGTCAATGCAATTTAATTCTTGACTTCTTTGTGTGGGTGTGTGTAAGCCAAGAGAAGGACAAGTAAGAATATTCGGCAAATTTAAAATGAATAATAACACCACATATGTTAGTTAAGGGACTCAGTACTTTGATTTATCAAACAAAACACAAATTAAAACATTTGTTGTAGTTTTCCAACAGTTTACAGCTAAGTTCTTATATTTCCACGCTTCAAATGCATTTGCGAATGTTCAGTTACAATTTAAACTTAGTTAGTTAGTATTAACACACAGAACAAGCCAGGAAGTTGGACATCAGGTTTGCGGATTCACCTCTGTAAGAGATTATAAATTCAATATAAATATATATATTTAAATATAAGCCACTACTTACACTATGAAAACACAGAAATATAAGTTAACTACGCTGCAACAAATGTGCCGGGGGGGTTGATTATTTAGCGGATTTGCTGGTTATGGCTTAAGCTTAAAAGGTTGACTATATAGCGAGCGCATTATTCCTGCTTCTGGGGCACACTGAGCTCATAGAAGAGCTTGCCAATGCCACCAAGTCCGACGAGGGCCAGCGCCATGGTGATGCGATAGAGCACACTATCGACAGTGGATCCCTTGAGGAAAACAGGCTTGCCATCCTTCTTCTGGAAATGCTCCTGCACTTTGCGGATTTCAAAGTAACCCTTTGCGATCTGATCCTTGCTGGTTGCAGTTGCACGACGAGAACTAGTGGTGGCAAAGCTGCGCACAACGGCCTGCGTAACAAAATTTGCGGTTAGTTTGGGTGCTCCAGTAAACTTACGTAATTGAGTCATAAATAGCATAACTCCATGGACGTTTGACAATGTACATTTCTCGCAGTCGTACCACACCAGAATAAATGTCTCTAAATCTATACTCACTCTGGATAGGTTCATCATTTTGTTGGAAGTGTTATATTTTTAGCAACTGAAATGCAAACGGTTCTAAGTGAAAAATTCACGGCACTCAGTTATGACAGCTGTTTGACGTCTATGGAGAACGTAGTTGCCACATCGTTTCGAACATGACATTCACACAAATTTACCATTCACACGCATTCATTGGCGGCATTCTCAGGGAAATATATTGTAATTTTAATGCTGACTTAGCTGCAGCTGCTTAGTATAGACTTATTTATTTATTTAAAAAAACAAAAGAATCGCCCAAAGCCGCCATGGGCTTTCTAACAGTATTGAAAAAGATGCGTCAAAAAGAAAAGGAGATGCGTATTCTGCTGCTGTAAGTTTCGCCTGCCAGCAAAATGATTGCGAAGAATTGTGATTCATTCCTTATGAACCTTTTTTAGTGGTTTGGACAATGCAGGCAAAACGACTATACTGAAGCGATTTAATGGGGAGCCCATTGACACAATCTCGCCTACGCTGGGCTTTAATATTAAGACACTTGAGCACAACGGCTACACACTAAACATGTGGGATGTGGGCGGACAGAAGTCGCTGCGCTCATATTGGCGCAACTATTTCGAGTGCACAGATGGTCTCGTCTGGGTGGTGGACAGTGCGGATCGTATGCGTCTGGATACCTGCAAGCAGGAGCTGCAAATACTGCTGCAGGAAGAACGCTTGGCCGGCGCCACATTACTGGTGCTGTGCAACAAACAGGACTTGCCCGGTGCTCTCAATTCAAACGAGATTAAGGAGGTATTTATTTGCATACAGTTTACAGCTCCTAAAGTTATATTAATATATTGTTGCTTACAGATCCTTTGTCTGGATGAAATAACCACACATCACTGGTTGGTTGTGGGGGTTAGCGCTGTTACTGGAGAGAAGCTGCTAAGTTCCATGGATTGGCTCATAGCTGATATAGCAAAGCGAATATTTACATTAGATTAAAGCATCATTATTTATCGAGCAAATACATTTTGTATAGTTTCTCATCCTTTTCGTTGGAAAACTGTGGCTTGAAATTCACTTTGTGAATCGTGACAAAGCCTTCTTCCAGCGTGGGTGCCTGGTACTTTTTCTTCATCATATTGAAGACCATATCATTAATTTTGGAGTGATCCGTGTCCAATAGTTCGCGATAGGCAATATTGTGCTTCGCCTGCGACACCGTCACATTCATCACGAGGCAACGACAGGGCACTTTCATTTCCACGGCCAGAGCCACGAACTTTTTACGCGACGCCGCATCCACATTGGTGTTGTCCACAACACAAGACTGGTTAGCGATCAGAGCCTGCTTGCACGCATTGAGGCATGCTTGCGTGCTGCCCAAAGTGTCTGCATTGGCGATCTTGTAGCTCTTGCTATCGAGCACCTCGGCACAGAAGTGACTCTTGCCCGAGCCGGGCAGACCGACAACGATTATCATTTCGCATTTGTTCGTGTCGAATTGCAGGTCATTTGGTTCATATCGTGGTATTTCAGTGTGCACGCTGGTGGGATCGAAGTCCGGCTTGTTCCATTGCTCCACACGCTTGCCAAGGAAATGAACCTCGGGCGTATAGAAGGAGACTCCAATATTGGTGGCAAAATGTCGGTCTGCCAGCGAATGATCCTTGCGCCGCTTGGTGATTCCCTTGCCCGCCTCTGGCCTGCCAGCAGCATCGCCAACGTAGAAGCAACGCTCTTTATTAATTGGCACAGCATCATTCATTTCATTCTGCAGATGCTCCCACATGCCGGGCAATGGCTTACGATAGTAGCCATCGCCCACAGCTATGAAAACCTGGACGGGCACACCTAATTGCTTGACGATGTTCTTCACCTTCACCTTGAAATCGTCCAGGTTGACTTTACCACGCGCAATGCCGGCCTGATTTGTGAAGAAACAGATTTTGAAGCCGTCCTTGTGCAAACGCTGGAGTTTCTCGGGCACCTCAGGATATATGATCTGCCAGTCGGTTGTGTTCTTTGGGAAGACATTACCCGATTTTGTCGTTATAATGGTGCCATCCATGTCGTAGCCGGCAATTTTGCTAGAGGCTGCCAAATTGGCGCTACTGTAGATTACCAATTTACCATTCCCAACCGAGTCCCATCTCTCCGCCTCACTCGCAGCACCTAGCGAAGACGTTGCTTCATCCTTAGAGCTGCTTTCGTCGTTCTCTGGTGCCGGATTGAAGAGCACTTTATACGGATGCCGACCGTAGACAATTTCCAAAAGATCGCCGTGCTGCAGTTCGCATTTCGTGTGCTGCGGCGCCATTACGCCATTGATGCCGCATGGATTAAGACCCACAACTTTAAGCTTTATGCTAGCCGATGGTAAATTGACTTGCAGTTGAAGCTGACTCTTGGAACACCGGGAATCTCTTATGCCAGTTTCCTTGCTCCGTCCAATCACATTATCCCCGTTAACCAAGTGTATGGCACTGTGCTCGGCCTCCATGGGTTTGAGGATGCAAACTCTTGAAACAGCCTCTTTACTGGCTTTAGCCACGGAACGGTTTAAATATTTGGTTAACGACATTATTATAATACATCAAATAAACAAATTCAAGTGCATAGCGAAAGTGTTTATAATTTACCGATATCATATTCCGATATTTTCAAATGAGTTTTCGATAACACGTAATTGAGATTAAGATATCGATTTTATCGGCGCAATCAGTTAAATTTAAAATAGATTTTAATCAAAGATACGCCTAGTAAATATAAATAAAATTGAATACCGGATGTTGCAAAAATAAATATGTAATAATAATAAAGGCATATACGATCTCGTAAATATAGAATAAATAGTTATTAATTGGAAACGTTTTCAAATTATGTTTAAAATTTTGAATTCATAACAATAAAATAAATTGCGTGTATG
Source organism: Drosophila grimshawi (assembly GCF_018153295.1). Classification (NCBI taxonomy): domain Eukaryota; kingdom Metazoa; phylum Arthropoda; class Insecta; order Diptera; family Drosophilidae; genus Drosophila; species Drosophila grimshawi. The sequence continues at coordinate 22,787,339 of NW_025063098.1, forward strand.
CTAAAAAGCATTCAATCTAGTTGCCTCTTCAAAAAACACATATTTCAACTGGCTATGTGTACAGACAAGCTCATTCCCAAAAATTTTTGATTTGATTCATAACATATGTATTAGCTTTTTTGAATTTCCGAACGATATGCAGAGAATCAGTTTCACAAAATTACGCGTAAGTATTTCAATGATATTTTCTATATATTAGCTAATAAATTTTCTCCAGCCACTATTGCGCGAAGCCAATGGGTGTGGCCATATATCCCCCATGCTTGCGCTAACACGTTCGATTCAACCATCTCCGATTGAGATGAACAAGTCTGGAAGCACTCCTGGCAAGATCACACTCAAGATGGCCAAGCTGCAGAAACAATTTCAGGAGAACAATGATAAACCTGTCTTTCTCAAAGGCGGAGCCATGGATTCTATTCTCTACAGACTCACTCTGGTGCTGTGTGTCATCGGCATTGTTGGAGATGCATGGCTATGGCTTGGCTACATAGTAGCCTAATCATAATCATAATCGTATTACATAGATAGTCACGCAGAAAAACATGAAATTTAGTTCAAGTCTATGAAGCTCAACATGTGGTAATGTTACTGTACACAACATAACACAACAAATTACACTTAATATTGTTAATAAAGAAGCATTCCATTTCAATATCAATATACATAACATTCGACTTATTAGTTCGACTTTGGAAACAATTTTATTAACAATTTGTAAATTATAATTTATATGAGACACGACTTTTAAACATTTGTCATTTCGTTTTTGTGCTCTCATCGTCTATTTTGTCTATGACTTGCTTCAAGCAGTCTTTCGTCGATGTCTTCTCTAGGTCGCAGATGCGTGTCAGATCCATTGTAGCGATCTGCTCTATCATCTCCTTAATCTTCTCTTGCTTGATAATCGATTTTACCGACTGACGAAGCCCAGTGCGCGTCTCTGACGTCCTATGCTGCTCAGTGGAATCGTTTTCAATGTGTCGTCCCTTGGCTCTGTAGTGTTGTTCAATAATTTTCCGTATTTTCAGTTTAGTAGCGACACGGGATGTACGCGTTGTATGTTCCAGGGCAAGATTGCGTAGTTCCTGAAAGTTGATTTCCTTAGCTGCTTCAACTCCATCAGCATTGAGTTCCCCTGACATTTCCTCTACAGTGTTTACTACTCCATCGTCGTCGTCGCCACCTTGCTCCACCTCCGTTTCATTCTTCAAAATGGGATCCTGTTCAGAGATATCATTTAGCTTTACATCACTGTGGCCATCTTTGACAGATTCGTCAGGCTCTAAGGTCTCCAGAGGGATATCCACCACTGGCTTTATTTTATCTGTTTCGGGTTTTTGTTTCTTGCGTTTCATTTTTGCATTTTCTTTTGAGGTATTTTCCTTAGATACCTTTTCTTCTTCATGGAGAGGTGCCTTTCCAGCACGCAATCGTTTTTTAAGTATACCAATGCACGGCTTAGTCTTGATGCGCACCGGCAATATGGAGTTGTATTGTATGCCGATGCTGTTGAAGCAGTCTACATATTCCATCGTCTCAAAATCTTCCTGCAGCGTTGCCCACAGTTCCGTGTTGTGTTTGCTCTTCGCTTCCACCAACAAGTGACTGTAGCTGGCGATCTGTGCTTGAGTATAGTTCATAGTCTCATCCTTGCTGTAAATCCAATTGCTTTTTATTTCCATGAAACGCGATACACCGCTCTGAGCAGCCAAATTGGCAATGTGCACAGAAACATTGGCAGTTCCCGGCTCCAGTCGATGCAAACGTGAAAGCGCTACGCCACCCGGATAGTTTGTGCCGGAAACAACAAGCAAGAAAATGGTTATGATCACATTGACCAGCAAATGTGAAGCAGCAATGAGCGCCAGAAAACTATGCCAAGCAGATTTGGCACTGTTCATCCACCTGACAAAGACAAAAGAGAATCAAATATATATTCAAAAACATATAAAACTATTTAACTTACATGCGTTGACAGGCGCAGGCCGCTGCAATGTTGAGAACCGGAAATACATAGATTATGAAGCGCATCTCTTTATGTGGCAGCACTGAATACAAGAGTACGAATAACAATGCCGATAGGGCCAACGACCGAACACGCCGCTCAAGGTAAATGCCAATAGGCACAAATACCAATGAGAGGCCCATGGCACGCGGCAGCGCCGAGTAAAAGTACCACAGGAATGGTGATGTGCCCCAGTTGGAGCTCTTGTTGAGTATGGTGTTGTACCACAACACTTCACCCTCGGGCCACAGAAGGCGACGCCAAAAGAACGAGTCCACCAAAACAGTGCCCAGCAATATGCACACACCAGCGGGCAAAGCAATTTTCAGCAGACTGTAAAAAAAAAAATGCATTGACATTAATGGAAATCTCTAGTTAAAAGCATATGTCAACTGTACCCATCAATTGATAGCTTTTGTTGGAACAGGTCCAGTGCAAGAAACAAGCCCAAGAAAAGTGCCAACTCGGACCGAAACACAATTATGGATATCGCTGAGCAGATGATGAAGGGCTTCGCTTGGCCACGCATCCAATATGTAATGGCATAAAGTACTGCAAACGAGTCAAAATAGAAAATTATTGATAATTGCGTTACAGATAATAAACCAAAAAACATACCCAGTGGCAATGCAAAGATGTTGGGCAAGGGGCGCGTCATATAGAAAATGAAATGAAATTGTGTTATGGTTATGGCCGTAAACCAAAGACGCACTTCAGCATCAAAGATCTTTGTTACCGCCTGGCGCAAATTAGTCCAGGCAACCGAAATGGCACCAGCCAAAACAAGCCGAACTGTAGGAGAAATTGATGTTAGTGAATAAATGAGCCAGACTTTAGTTTTATCAGTGTATTTTACCTACATATTGTGCCCAGAATTTATTCATGCTCATCGCCTCGAAGAGCAGCACAAACGGAGCTGACAATATCGATATAATTAACGGGCCAATAAATGTGCGAGGCACAACGCCTGGATACTCATGATGATCATAAGCCGTGAAATTGTTGCGCAAATATAAAATATCATGCATAGCCTGCAAATTGAAGCTCTCCTCGACCTTTGTGAAGGGTGTATAGAAGAGATGGGCAGCTGCCGTCAGGAAGACGATGGCATCCATATTGCCCACTTGCTTGCCTTGCAGTTGGTGTTGGCGGCAAGCTAATCAGAATCAATGTTGTCGTTTAGCTGGATATTAAATTGGCATGTTACATAATGGTCATAATTGTGCTGGTGTCACACACAAAATGCTATGTATTTTCGGTAAATGCACATATATTTCACTCGTGACGTTTTTTTTTTCTATCATCAAATAGACCGGTCGACGTCAACAATGTCGTCCTATTTGTGCAAACCAATTTAAATATTTAACATTGCCAAGTATTGATATTATAATAACTCGGGCGTTAAATGTATATTTTTGTTTTTCTTTGGAGCACAAATTACATTTCCAAAAAAAAAATAGAAAATTGATTTAAAAATAGATCCGTTCCACGTTAGAAGCAACAAGAATAAAAAATCAAAAACGACAACACACCCCTCTAACAGCTGCTCGTGACTCACGTACGTTTACTATTTTCGCATCGTGAGTAAGTGTGAAAAGGTGGCAATACTGGCAACGGTGGCAGCCTCACAACACTTTTCTACACAATTTCAAATCTCAAGTCATTCTCATTGCCTTCGTGACATATAATAGGAAAAGCACATAAGAACAACAGAAATATGAATAATATTGATCCAGAAATGCTTGATGAGAGTGATTTTTATGTGATTTACAAGAAATTGCAACTGGAATTAGAGCTACTACGCGTTCAGGAATACTACATAAAGGAGGAGCAGAGCAATCTAAAAAAGGAGTATTTGCATGCTCAGGAGGAGGTTAAGCGTGTTAAAGCAGTGCCCCTGGTTATTGGTCAATTTCTCGAAGCCGTTGATGAGCACACCGGTATTATAGCCTCAACAACGGGTTCCAGTTACTATGTGCGCGTCTTATCCACTATAGATCGGGAACATCTAAAGCCATCGACTTCGGTGGCCTTGCACAAGCATAGCAATTGTTTGGTGGACTTGGTGCCGCCAGAAGCAGATAGCACTATCTCATTGATGACACCGGATGAGAAACCAGATGTGACATACGCCGACATCGGTGGACTCGATATGCAAAAACAAGAAATTCGGGAGGCCGTCGAATTGCCATTGACTCACGCCCATTTGTATAAGCAAATTGGTGGGTAGTCCAGCATTTTTGACGCTTAAGCTGATTGGTGATTACCTATAACCCATTAACTTCTGCAGGCATTGATCCACCTCGCGGAGTGCTACTCTATGGTCCGCCGGGTTGCGGCAAAACGATGCTGGCCAAGGCAGTCGCCAATCAGACAACTGCTGCATTTATCCATGTCGTGGGCTCAGAGTTTGTGCAGAAGTACTTGGGAGAGGGACCACGAATGGTGCGTGATATATTCCGGCTGGCCAAGCAGAATGCACCTTCGGTCATATTCATTGATGAGATCGATGCGATTGCCACTAAACGCTTTGATGCCCAGACTGGCGCCGACCGGGAAGTGCAGCGCATTTTGCTGGAGCTCTTGAATCAGATGGACGGATTCGATGAGACTACCAACATAAAGGTAATCATGGCAACCAATCGTGCAGACACCCTAGATCCGGCTCTGCTGCGTCCGGGTCGCTTGGATCGTAAGATTGAGTTCCCTTTGCCGGATCGCCGGCAGAAGCGTTTGGTTTTCACTACCATTACGGCTAAAATTAATCTCGCCGAAGATGTCGATCTGGAGGAGCTAATTGCTCGCGCCGACCGAATCTCGAACGCCGACATTAACGCTATCTGCCAAGAGGCTGGGATGCACGCAGTCCGTGAAAATCGTTATATCGTGCACGCAAAGGACTTTGAGAAGGGCTACAAGACTAGCGTTAAAAAGGACGACTCTGTGCACGAGTTTTACAGTTAAATATCATATATAATTAAATCATGTAAAATTATATAGTATCATCAAATGCAGTTTCTATGTAAAATAGTATTTGATGCGTGTTTTAAATTCAGCGGGTTCTTTAGGGAAGCTTATGAGTGACCAGTCCCGGGTTATTGTAAGTATACTCTAATAAATATGTAAAGCAATTTGGCATTTTTGTATAGTAAGGCCACACTGGTTGTCTTAGAGTCCACATATTGTCCATCATATTGTACCCACACTTGCAGTTTGTTTAGAATATTTGAATATTCTTGTGGCCAACATGTCATCGGTGGAGGCGTACGTGCTGCGCATAAAGCCAGCCATTGACGTCTTCCTAAAGGATCCGACTAAAACGAATCTGGCGCAAGTGGAGCAAGAAGTGAAAGAATTTGACTTTGGACAAATGAGCATATTTGTTGTTCAAATTGTTGTGCCGCTTGTGACTAAACTAAATGAAATTTCCGGGTGAGTAAATGGGAAAGAAAAAAATCACAAAATATGCTCATAATTGCATATGCAAATCTCTTGCAGCGAGAGTCAGGAGCTGCGCACCAGCTTGCTGGACTGCCTGCGGCACATTATTGCCAAGCTGTTTCTGACGAATGAAAAGGGATTGCGCACCATTCTGGCGGTGGTGTTGCAGCAGATACGTGATCCCATGGCCGCTGTGATGCGATCCGATCTCTCCGAGGAGATCAAGTTGGCGGTGGTACTTTGCATTACAACAGCACTGAAACGCTCCACGAGCGATGTGCTCGAATCATTTTATACTCAGGAAAACGATGTAATCATTGGTCAAATACTGCTTACACTGATGGAGCTCATCTCAAGAGAAGTGTACCGCACATTGGTCAGTGCATCGTTGGAGTGCCTAATGGTTGTTTTCTACGTGCAGGACGAAGCAGATGCAGCCGATGTTGTGCTACGTAATCAGGTGGCAAATACGTTATTCATATATTTGCCCAAAATCGTCACTGTGCTGTTCAAAACATCATTGGCGGACGATAAGATTGGTGAAACCATCAAATCGGTAAGTTTGCCACTCTGAAACCATAATTTAGGCAGAGTTATTAAATCCTATAAATTGCGATTGTTAGATGAGCATCAAAGCACTGGGTCGCATCATTTGCATTATGTTCGAGGAAACGACAGATGAGTTTCATAAAATACGCTACGACTCAAATGCATTCCGTTCGCTCCTGACCACTGTTGACAAGGAAAACGAGGGCATGGGCCTGCTGAACGACACAAACATGTTTGCCAGCAAGCGCTTCAGTCTTCAGCAAAACGAGGAGCGCCTCAGGCAGCTAAAATCTGGACTACGGTCCGACCAGTGGGTGACAGCCACATCGCGACATATGCGTCCCATATACGTGGAGACGAGCATTCTGCGCGCCCACAATTCAGTCACAGTGCGCAAAAGATACGCGGAAATGTGTTGTCTTCTGCTCAAAAGTTGCGCGCATAGTCTAAAGGGCAACTTCATACATTTGCTGGAGAGCGTGTTGGCCTTGTCCGAGGATGAGGAGCCGGATATTGCGAAATTGTGCCACATGACGTTAGCCGATCTGCAACAGAGGCCCAGTATGGTCAGCATCTTTAACGAGAATGCGGAATTACTGCTCGATGCGCATCTCAACAGATGGCCGGGTGTTCTGCATCGCTGTGATGAGAGCGAACAGTTCAGTGCGCTGCTCTTCTTCAAGGGATTTTTGCGAAATCTTAGCGCTGATAAGTTGAAACAGCTGCTGGTGGTACCCATAGACCTGGAGCTGTTCGTCACGTGTATGCTGATGGCGCTCAATACTCGCACATCGCGGCACCTACTCAATGAAGATTATTCATTGCGGCGTCTACAGGAGGGCAGTGCCAAGGAATTGGCTGCGCAATGCTCCAACTTGTCGTGGCGCCAGTTTGAGTATCTCAGTTCTAAGCGCTGTGTGAAAGCTCTTTACGATGTTGCCGCAATCTTGGGCGCTAAGCCATCTTTAAATCGTATACTATTCCACTATTGCCAGGAGCTGATCGAACAACGCACCTCTCACATGAATGAAGCGATTTTGTTTCTTACGCTTATGATTACGCCGCAGCAGAAAGATGGACGGGAAAGCCGTTTAATGTTGGCCGAATTCTTTTTACATGAACTGCTCAATGATGAACACTGGCACTTGGCACTACAGCCGGATGCAGCTTGGCGTCTCAAGGTTGAAAAGGTATGCATATTATGATATACTAGTATATTGGTCACCTATTAATGCTGTAAGTTTTATAGCCCACGTCTTGGTTTGCGGATCACACACCAGGTATCTATTCATCTGCCATAGAAGTTCGCACGCAGGATTGCGACTCGGATGATGAAGTCGATGCGGACGAATCGGTTAATAGTCGCGTGAGGATTATTGATGCACAGCTCAATGTGCTGCACACGTGCCTAGTTTTGGACGCTGTTGGACATTGTGCCAAATTCATTGGCGACACTTTCGATCGGTACATATTTCGCAGCCTACACAAAGTATTACTCAAGTTAGGTATGTAATTGTATTATACGAATGTTTAAATATGTAATGTGAATAGAGAATCGCTCTTAAATCCAGCTAGCAGTAATACGATGGTACATCAGGCAGCTACATTTGCGTTCGTCTCCATGCAGCTGGCCTTGAAATATGCAGCACCTGCACACTTCATCGAATGCTCCACCGACTACCTCAGCTTTCATCTTACCTCATTGCTTAAGAAGGTGAGTCCAAAGTGGTTTCATTGTCATTGTAGCTACGACAACATAAAAGTTTTCCATTGCAGTCACCTGGGAGCAGTGCTGCCGTTGACATTCTCACAGTTGTGCTGCAGTACAGAACGCGTGGCAGTGTGCCCCAACTAAGCAGTATTTACGAATCCATATGCGAGGAGAGTGCCAAGATGCATCAGTCGGACAATATACATTCATATCTGCGGGTATTCAATGTATTTCTGAGCCATTTGGCAACTTGGCAAAGTGACACAGCGTCGCAGATCGCCGACATTCAAATGCATGCGGATGAGGAGTCGAACATTTTAAGCAATTGGCTTAATGTGCTCAACAAGCAGATAACTGACGATTCGGTTGAGTTAAATAGTGCACCTACCGATGATCCAGACATAACTATGTCCCCAGCAGAAGCTGAGGATCCTTCAACGGAGCAGCCTGCAAGCACCATTCTGCCGCGACACATTGAAATGACCAAGAAAATTTTAGAGCAGACCATCAAGTTTGTTTCAAGTTCCGAACAAAGTCAGCAAATCCCTGCACTGGAATGCCTGGCCACTGGTATACCACTGTTGTCAGACTATGAGAACGAGCTGCTGCCGTTGGTGCATCTGGTGTGGCAGCCGCTTGTCGAAAAGTTTCGCCAGAAGGACTCGCTTGTGCTAAGCCGTTGTTTCAGTTTACTGCATATTCTCGCACTGCATGCAAAGGAATTCATCCTAAAACGTAGCCTCAGCGATGTGATACCCCAGGTGCAACAGTTTCTTATGGCAGCCAGTAAGCACAGCTGCGTGGAAGTCTCACAGGCCCAGGAGTACAAACTGCAGCTGAAGCTACTGCAGCAACTGGCGTCTCTCATACGCAGCCTGCAGTTAGAGGGGAAACATCTGCACGATTTACTTAACATTGCAGCATTGTATTTATCTCAGAAGCAGCCGAAAGAGATGCAGGTGCTGGCCGTCCACCTCTTTGAGAATCTAGCTTCGTATAACGGACCATTCGTGTATGTGACGCTGCTGCAACGTGCCCATCTCAAGGATTATAAATCCAATGTGGATGAGCTTTTTCGCAGCGTAGGTTTTACGATATCATCTAAAATCAATGTTGATTAATAAAATTGAATTTTGATTATTTAACGATTGCATTGCTCAGTTTTTTGTTTCTAACTTGCATAGATTTATTAAAATGACTTGTGTAAGTTTATATAAACAAGGATTGAACAATAAAAATTTAATTTATACAGAATTGGAGCCTTTGGAAATAAAAGGTAAGGTAAAGGGTTTGTTGTTGAGTGTGGGCGCTCACATTATTGCCAATTTCTAAATGCTATGCATAAACATAATACATTTGCTCACTTTTTGGGTTTTTCGCCTTTTCAGATTTTTTTTGTATTTTTTATTTTACTTTTTGTCTTTTGGCTTATAACAGCACAAACACTGTACAGTGAATACTCAGATGCTTAGCACCAATAAAACTTAGCATCCGACTTCTAAAGCCATTTTAATATAATCATTCTTGTAGGCAACGTTTTTGTATCAAATATAGCTGAATTTCTTGTAAAGTGATTGCTATTCTGCAGCCCTCAACCCTATATACCACAACTATTTAATTTACTCTAACTTAAATTGTAGAATAACTGGCAAGCTGTGTGCACAAAGGTATATTGAGCATTTAAGAATCCGTGTGTTTTGTTCGTTATAATGCGATTGTGGGTTCTAAAGCGTGGGCCGGGGTTGTGGGAAGTTTATAGTGTGCTTAGCTATTGTTATATGCATAGGAAGCAGATTGCTATGACTACGCCAGCCAGTTCATTAGACTATTGGCATATGCCATTGGCTTGACATCAGGATGTGGCTGTGAATAGAATAAACGTTATTTTTTACAACTCTAAAACTAGATAGCAAATGAAACTTACCACAGCCTCAAAGGATCTGAAATTTGGTTTTAAATTGTTACCAGTTATTGTTATAAATGCGCCCATGTTGCCCATAGTATCACTGTCAATAAAACGCCGATCCTTAGCCATTGTTTGAATATTTCTAAGTTTTTGGTACTTACCAATAGTTTGGCGCTGAGAAGACAGTTATACATTGACCATCGTGGGCTACCTCGTAGCCCATATCTTTAACCTCATGACTGCGAATGATGTAGTCCAAATTGTTGAGGTCACAGAATGATTCAGTTACGTCCGGGCCGAACTGTATGCCTACGCCGCGCTTCGATGGCCCACGGCCCATCCATTGCTGCGGATCGGACCACAACAGCTCGCACATCAGTCCCTCCTCTGGTGGTTGACAGTTGCGCTCAATGCGTCGTATTTTATCCAATGTAACATTGTTTGACGAGAAGAGACCACCATGCATTACCAGGATCTTCTGATTGATGCAATGGCATAACGGCAACCAGTTAAATACTTGCGTAAATATATCCGCCATTGTGCTAGTATACTTGGCGGTCACCTCACCCGTAAATCCATACATTTGATTCATGTTGATGCTCTCGTGATTGCCTGCAAGCATTTCACAATTAGTTGTGTGCACAACAATTGTGGCTACATGTTTAACTCACCGCGCGACAAGAAGAAATGGTTGGGATACAGCAACTTGAAGCCGAGCAGCGTGAATATACATTCTACAGAGAATGAACCTCTATCGACAAAATCACCGTTAAACAAATACGGATTCTTTTCAGATGGCAGTCCGTTTATATCAAAGATGTTCATCAAATCATAGAACTGGCCATGAATATCGCCACAAATTGTAAACTTCTCCTCATCTGGGACCTTAATATCCACCAGGGACGGTTGTGCACGCATGTATACATCAATGTCACAGAGTATCTGCAAAACATACAGCACAGTACTAAGTTATATGTCTAAAGACTAAAGATCAGCTTCCACTACCTTATAGGCGAATTTGCGATGCAGTCTCTTTTGTGCCTTATAGTGTTCCATAAGGTCTTTCATGAACTGTAAAGTAACCTTACCATCCTCCAGTTGTGGTCCCTTGTAGTCGTCCTCAATGGCTAAATTTAAAACATATAGATAAATACATAACTTAGAATACGTATGCGTGGTTAAGTGCATAATATTGGAGTACTCACTGATGTTCTCTAAATCTCTGAACATTTCAGAGAGAGTCTTCTCGGGCTTGTCAACTGCAATAGCACGCTCAAAGGCGCGCATTTTCACAATTTTACTGCACTCGGTAAATTTTAGCTTAGCGTCTTTATCATTGGGCCTGCATTTGGCCACCTGAAAATAGATAGGTTATCAGTTATCGTGGATAACACGCATTCACTTTGAGCATTTCGTGCAATGCACTCACGTATTCAAAATCCGATAGCGCCAGCTTGAACTTGCCAAGGGACATGTGAGCTGCTGCACGCCGATAATAGCCCTTCAAGTAGCTTGGATCCGTTTTGACTGCAGAAACGCCGTCCTGCAGAGCCAGACCGAAGTTTTCCTGACGCAAATGCGCCAGCGCCCGATTAGCATAGTAGATTGCACTGCTGGGGTATAGTTCGATGGCTTTGGAATACATGTCAATGGCTTTCGAAAATTCCTTGGCTGTGAAACGGTTTAATTGTGGCATGTTATTTGTTGCATATCAATAATTGTTGTATTTTAGTCGATAATATTCAGTATGATTGCAGGCCCACAGAATTTCACAAATTATCTCACATAGCGCCAATGCCAGTCAATTTGTTTTAAGGTTAGGTCGAAGTAACTTCAAGCACGGGACGCTGTGGGTCTGTTGCGCATAGCTTCTCATTGAGTTTCGCGTGATTTGCAGACTACAGAGAATATCTAGTGAATTGTGTAAGTGATGAATGACAACTTACTTTTGAGCAAATCATTTCCCTTATTTTTGCACTGCTCAGCAGCGGCAAAATCTTGTTGTCCTGCTTCCGGCACTGAATCGTTTTTGGTGGCGGTAATCTCTGCATTGGGCACTTCTTCCTGCTGATTATCCGTAGATTTCTGTTGGATTTCCAGTTCGGTCGACGACATGTTTTGTTTTAATTAATAATTTTTTCTGCCTAGTTGTTCTCTAATATTATTTACTGTCTGCAAATTCTTAAGAGTTGATAAACGCTAAAATGAATAGTGCTGTGCAACAAGCGGATAGGCGCTACTTATCGATTTGTTGAAATTTTAAAACATTTATGACTTCTAGCATATCGAGCTGATAACAATGTTATTGTATAAATACATATTCGTGTGACTAAACGTACTAATAATTTTATATGGTTTGATAACGAAATTAATGACAGAAAACTTCATAAAATGTTATTGTGTTGGAATCACCTGTGCTGCACAACGTTTCATATGCTACTATCGATATGCCTGAGAAGTCGCAACAGCTGTTATGAGCTGGGCTTTGTAATCAAGCGGTGGAAAAAACTTAGAAACGGGTTGTTGTTAGTATAGAAACTTTGAAGTCAATAGATGCACTGATACGCGCAAGTAGAGTCTGGCTTAAGAGAAATACGCCTTGAATTCCAATTAATCTCAGTCACGCTTACAAACTCAATTGCAATTTGTCAACTTTAAAGTGCATGTGCGGGGGTGTGTCGTCTGTGTTCGTCTGAGAAAATAAAAATAAATCTACAAAAATAAAAGCAAATATGTCTATGAGTAATTTATCAGTAGACGGCGAGTTCCGTTACATTATTCAATGGTTTAACGAATGGAGTGAACTGCAACGCGACGATTTCGTGTATGTATTTGTGGAGTATCTCACGAGAGACACGTCCGAAGCTGGAAATGGAGTCAGCACCTATGTAAATGGCGTCGTCAACTCTCTGGCCACGTCGGGTGTGCAGGATAAGCCCATGAGTCTCTTCCAATGCCGAGTAAATACTAAAATAATTTAAAATATGCCTATTATTTGCATTCACTAAATTCCGGTTTGCTATTTATTATTTTCAACAGATTAAACTATTCCGTGAATGGAGCCCCAAATGGCCGATTGAGTTCAAATGCCAACTGCAAGAGAAAATCAACGAGCTCGACCCAAAAGTTGGAGAAAAGATCATCAATGAGCTGAAGACACCACATGCCATGCACAATGGTGATGTCTCTGTGCAGTTAAATGTAAATGGAACTAGCGGCAACGAGCACGCCGAATTGGACCAATCGACGCCAGAAACAGTAACATTGACAAGCACAATAGAAATAGAGGCAGCAGCAGCTGCAGTTAATGATGCTATTGGTCAGACTTTGGAGGCAGACAATGATAGCCATTTGGCAGCAGTGTTACGTCAAGAGACGCCAGTTGATGACGATGATGATGAACAACATCTAACGGGCAATGAGTGCAATGCCGATACTAATGGCACGCATACGTCGTCGACAGCAGTGACAACAATTGCGGTGAACACAACGTCGTTGTCCACAGCAGACGACGAGCAGAAGCAACACTCGCAGCCAGAGTTACAGCCGATCATCGAACCTGTAGAACAGGTCGAGAATAACGTTTCGGGCAGTGTCATTGTCTCGGTTACCGCAGCTGCGACTGAGGTAGTCCCGGTTGCATAGAGACACGACGACAAGCACACGCTATAAAAAATATAAAAAAGGCATTTTGGAGCATTAGGTCCCCTTCCCCTCATACGCATAATTGTACGCCATCAGAATCAATACATTCCATACATACTTACCATATTTCTACAACTTACAACATTTTAGCGTAAGCCAAGTTTCATTTCATGTCAAGTGCATTTGTATGTGTTTAAGTTAGCCGATTTACTAAACGTGTTAGTAAGTTTTTAAGAAGAACATACGATCAAAATATATACATATTTATAGACTGCAACAAAGTCGCAGGCTTTCTTTGAGGACTTCAAATGTTCAAGTCTTTACTCTCCGAATGACATCGTGCATAATCCCAAAACATGTTTTCTTCTCTCTTTTACTGCCGAAGGTAAATACATATTTATATTTTTTAAATTTCGTGTTTGTGTTGTGTTGCCGGCACTTCGAGTTACGCACGAGGTAGTTACCAGTGCCACTCGGATGTTGGATCTGCTGTGATCTCGATCACGCTGCCTTTTTTCTCTTTTTTTTTTTTTTGTTGTATTTTGTCTTTGCCAGCCAAAAGTTCATGTGTCTGTCTGCTCGCTATTTCGTAAGCTCAGCTTGGCGGGGCACATATAATTTGTTTTTGTGTTTCCTCTTTGTTTTGATTCGCTGTTGATAAAGAAAAACAGTAAAAAAAAAACCAACAGACAAAAATAAAACAACGAAGCAGCGTTGCTGCTCCGTCGTCGAAATGGAAATAAGATATACTCATATACTGAACCAATTTATTTCAATTTTATTTCACACTTCGGCGGCAAAAGTTGTGCTCGCGCCAGACACTAAATGATCAGTTAAGAATTGTATTCATATTTGGAATAGTGTGAGTGTCAGTGTCCATTTGCGTGTGTATGAGTGTGTGAGTCTTTGCAAATCAATTGAAGCAGTTGACAAGACGCTCTACGCAAAAAGCTCAAAAATGCATTTGCTGCCTTCGTTAATATGTATTACAGTTATTTGTGTATTGTGCTTTCAATGTGAGTAAAAAAAAAGTAAAACAAACGACTTAAACAACAAACTTCAAATACGCACAATATGAAATGGGCGTGTCTTTTTTTCCGAGTGTAGTACAAATCAAAATCACAGCAAAAGAATATTAGTCAGTGGCCGATTGGCACTGGGTCAAGGTCATTGTCTAGAAATTCCCCAACATCATGCTTGGAGCCGAACTGAACGAAGGGCAATAAACCACTACAATATAATTACGACAAAGACGATGGCAAAAAAAAAAAAAAAACAAGAAAAAGAAAAGTGACTCAGTAATTGTTGAACCGGACTTTTGCTGTGGCTACTTCTGGTTTTGCAGATTTTGACCTTGGCCACTTGCTGGGTTTTTGTCTTTATGATTTTCGGTCATTGATTATTTATTTGCACGTGCGTTCGCCTGTTACCAATCCCGAATTTTTTGTAGACGTTCGTCCCGCCAGCGTCTGTCACTGCATACGGATTAAGGATTGTGGGCCTTTTGTGCAGCGTCTGCTCAATCATACGCCGGCGGAGCGTGCCTCGGTTTTTGCCATGGTCCATTCAGCTGGCTGCGGTTTCCAGGGACTCGATCCGCTCGCCTGCTGTCCGCCACAACAGCAGGGAAGCAGCCGCAACTCCCGCTGGGTTTGGGACACGCCGAGTAGCTCAAAGCGCAGCACTCGATTCAATAATGATTATAATCGTTTTGAGGCGTACGAGACGGAAATGCATTTGCACGAGTATCGCGATTTCAACTCCCAGCTCAATTGTCCCCAGCCCCTTGATGAGGAATACGATGATGATCACCATCTTCATCATCAGCAATTTGGGTTTCCCGGCCATCATTATCATTATCATGTTGATCATGAGGTTAAGCCACGACCAAAGCCAGCGAATAGACCAATTGTGTTTCCCGGAGACTTACGTTTTCATCACTCAATAGAGACCAAAGGTAATGGCAAGCTGATGGCGGATGATAGCCAGGAGCAGGCTATGCCGGAGGACAGCACAACAACAACAGCTGCCAGTACAACATCAACAGCAGCGCCGCCAGCAGTTCGCATGAATGATCCCGATTGTGGGATCAGTCTAACCACACGGATTTCAGGTGGTCAACAGGTTGTGCCCGGACAATATCCGTGGCTCGCCCGCATTGCCTATCGCAATCGAAGTGAGTCTTATAATTGTAAACATAATAATTTTAATATCATCTAAATGTAAAACGGTAGGTTTCCATTTTCGATGGTCGTCATTTTTTTCTTTTGGGATTAAAACACGTCAAAAAACAAAATGCAAAACAAATTGCTTAAAACTATTGCACTTAACCCAGCTCATTGGCTACATTGGTCAACTGCATGGTTAAAAAACAACCGGCAGAGAAAACCGCAATAGCTTTAAGAAGTGATTTAGTTGAATCTGAGAGTGGAGAATTTGCATTCTCATCATCGCCATTGGGCCCATATTGATCTTGACCATACTGATTTCCATAGTAATTGTCATTGTCTGTCGGATTTGGACCTTGATAGTTTCTATAGTTTTGATAGTTTTCATAATACTGATCATTTTCATAGTAATCATCGTTTCCATAATTTGGATATTGTCTACCACATTGATAATCATTTTGATAGTCATCGTTGATGTAGCCTTCGTTGTGGCTTTGATAGGTAGCATTTTCTCCACAAGGAGCACAAGAACTGTTCATTTCCTTTGCATTTTTACAGGGACATCCTTGACTCATTCTGAAAATATCTGTTCGAGTATGCAATTAATTAATATCATTTATAAATTCTCTTCACAACAGCAAGCAATCGCATCAGCTATCGTTGTTCGGGATCCCTAATCTCAAATAATTATATTGTGACTGCCGCTCACTGTGTCATCAATTTAGTCAGCGATCTGGAACTGTAAGCGTTAATGCAACCAAAAACTTTTAGATTTTTAAATGATGCATTTAAAATGCAAATGACTTCAAAGAAGCTGAAAGCTTAAATTAAATTACAAATTTAAAGATTTGTAATTAAGAAGAAAACAAGTTAATTATTTAGAATTTGAAACTTAAATTATGAAATATTCTTAAAAAATGCCATTTACAATTGTTGAACTTTCAAATTTAAATTAGATTGTGCAACTTCTGTCGATAAGCAAAAGTCATTGAACCATAAACGTTAACCCAGCCAAGCCCATCTATTAATCATTAACCCATTCATAGGTTTCGTGTGCGTATTGGTGACGATAGTTCCAGTGAGCAGGACTGCTCGCCAACTGCTTCCAACTGCAGTCGACCGAATTTATTCGATATTGGCCGTGTGCTGGTGCATCCCAACTACGATCAGCCCAAATATGCGAATGATATCGCCCTGCTAAGCCTCAACAATAGTCGCGGTAAATCAAGGAAAATGACTCGTGGCCCACAAGTTGAACTGAGATGTTTTCATTTTTGCAGGTCAAATTATGCCAATATGCTTACCTTTGAACAATACAGCAACACTTGCGGATAGACTAATTGGCCAAATTGGTGTCGTTGCCGGCTGGAGTACAACTGCAGAGAGTACGTTTTGAACAGATTAAAATAATTTGTAGGACTGAAACACGACAACATCTGACAACAAATTTATCGAACTATGTTTGCCTACTTTGTCGTTTTCAGATAACAGTTTAGCCAGCTCGGGAAGCACGACCAGCTCAACCTCCGTTCGTTTTATAAGATTACCGATAGTTAATACGACAAGTTGCGCGATTACCTATGCCACTCTGAGCGAGAACTTCCAGCAGCCGATTGTCATCACGCCGAGACACTTGTGCGCCCAGGGTCAGCACATGAACGATGTGTGTCGTGGCGATAGCGGTGGACCCTTTATGGACGACGGCACCTCTGGCCTCCTAAATGCAAATGGACGTTATACGCTCCTGGGCATTGTCGCATTCGGACCAACACTCTGCGGCGTTACGACTATTCCGGGCGTCTACACAGCAGTCAGTTCGTACATGAAGTGGATTTTCGATAGCATCAGCAGTGTAACTCAAATGTCAACGCTCAATGTCTTATGAACAGTGCGAAACTTGCGAGTTTCCCGACTGTTTTCCAAAGCTTTTCTAGACGCCAAAGCCAAAAACGTACAAGTGTAGAACCAACACTGTTTGTGTATTATTCCTATTAATAATACTTTTAAAAAAAAGAAAGAAAAAACAATATATACAATAAAAATGAAAAACACAAAATAATTGCATATTTAATCTGGTTGTTATCATCACTATATCAGTAATCAAAGCAGAAACGAAAAGAAATACAAAAAAAGCTCTTGAGGAAAGCTCATCGATGTTCTCTGTTAAGCTGCGCACACTGCCTGAAGCGCCTTAGTCGTGCGCCAAGCCTTGCTCTGTGAACTTGATATATGTGCGCTACAGGCGGTTGAGGAAGAGTTGTACGGAAATCCCGTTTTAGTTGTCATATCTCTCTTATTGCGGCGTTAAATAAATATTCATTATTTAATATTAAAACATTGCAAAACAACTGACGACGCATTTAATAAAAATTGTGTATTACATAAAGCGTATTGGAAATATGCTCAAGATAATTGGTTTCTGTGTGATCTTTGGCTTAAGTGTAAATTTGGCAAGTTCGCGTAAGTAGATAAAAACAGGCAAGGGAAGAGAAGAAAAGTTGGTAGAATCGTATATTCAATAGAAGCGAAAAGAGTAATGATTCAATACATACATATGTATTTGTTTACGTATATATATGTTTGTATGCATGTGTGTGAGGAGGGGGCCTTAACATATCTCACGCGATTAATTATTCCAAAACCAGTTTCTATAAGTAGCAGTAACTAAAATTAACAATTTAAATGCCTTTCGATAAATATTATTTATGCAATGATAATTCAGTTTTGTGATTCTCGTTAACTTTGTATGTAGAATTATACTTTCCCAATGAGGCAACCCAAGTATCAAATTATGGACGCTGCATTACACCAAACCGGGAGCGAGCTCTCTGCATTCATCTGGAGGATTGCAAATATTTATATGGCATATTGACAACATCTCCCCTGCGCAACGAGGACAAACTATATCTAAGTCGTAGCCAGTGTGGCTATTATAATCGTAAGGTTCTGGTAAGTAATCTATAACAATTACTCCCAACTGACTGCTAAATTGATTGATTACTAATGTTGATTGGCGGGAAGTTCGAACAGCAATTGTGGAACATATTTGAAATCTTTTCGATAAATGGATGAATATCGGTTGAATGACTTTATTTAATCATCGCACAGTTCTCAAAGTCATTTTCTAGTGAACATTTAATTGGTGTTCTCAAAGCGAAATGGGCAAAAAATGAATGCGAATCAGTTTAAACAAAAAATATATATATTTATACTGGGCAAAACCAGGTACAGATATTTTGCTTATTAATTTCATTACTTAAAATGTTGCTGATTGCATACATTTCAGATTTGCTGTCCGGATCGCTATCGGGACAGTTCGCCGGTGACAACTGCGCGACCTCCTGTAAATAGCACGAATACAAATTTATTACCCCAACCGGGTCAATGCGGCAATTTACTTTCGAATCGCATTTATGGGGGTGTCAAGACCAAAATCGACGAATATCCCTGGATGGCACTGATCGAGTACACCAAAGGTACTTGATTTATGATCACTGAGATCTCTGCTAAATGAATGCTATCGATTTTAAGGTGGCGGCAACAAGGGTCATCATTGTGGTGGTTCACTCATCAACAATCGCTATGTGGTGACCGCGTCGCATTGTGTCAACGGTAAATCCCTGCCAGCCGACTGGCGTCTGACAGGTGTGCGTCTGGGCGAATGGGATACCACAACAGATCCCGACTGCGAGACCGATATACGTGGCATGAAGGATTGTGCGCCGCCGCATTTGGATGTGCCGGTTGAACGCACCATACCACATCCTTCGTACGATCCGGGCTCCAAGAACCAGATCAACGATATCGCCCTCTTGCGCTTGTCACGCCAAATCGAGTACACCGACTTTGTGCGTCCCATTTGCTTGCCGCTGGACACGAATCTACGCTCAGCCGCATTCGATGGCATTTCAATGGATGTCTCTGGCTGGGGCAAGACCGAGGAGCTCTCGGCGAGCAATTTAAAGCTAAAGGCCGCCGTGGATGGCGTCACGCTGGAGGAATGTCAGTCCGTCTATGGTCGCCAGGACATTTTTCTGGAAGACACACAAATGTGCGCCGGCGGCATGGAGGGTGTGGATTCCTGTCGTGGCGACTCTGGTGGCCCCCTCATCGGCCAGAACACAAACAAAGTGAATACATACTATTTCCTCGCGGGCGTCGTTTCATTTGGACCCACGCCCTGTGGCCTTAACGGCTGGCCGGGTGTCTATAGTCGTGTCGGGGCTTATGTGGACTGGATACAAACTTCGCTGAAGCCTTGATAACATTCATTTATTTTATTCATATATATTTAATTGCGATTGAAGATCATGCGGCAAATAAGAAATATAAATATTCGAATTCGAAGCACAAGTCTGTCAACTATACTTATCAAAAAACAATAATCATATCCTTGCAAATTGGTTCGAGTTTCTAGTGTTTGGAAAAGGGGCAAAAATTATATTTGTTGGGCTTCAGGCAAGGGAAACAAATCATTTTCGTATTCAGCCTACAAATATGCTTCAAAATAGTATACAAAGCTGCTCAACATTCCATTTTTCGAGGGAATTTTTGAAGTGCTCCCTTACAATAATTATGATTAAAATCCAACAATTAACTTAAGTGTCTTTTTTTACATTTAATACAGGTTAAATTACGCAATAAATAATATGTAAAATTGTTATATTAAAAGTTAAAATAGTTTCAGGTTCAACACAATATGAACCAAAAAGAAATATTTTATAAAAAACTGTTTATCGATTTTGACCCTTATCTCGTTTTTGTTTTTAATCAACTGTCGGGGTAAATATTATGCAATATTTTGAGTTTTGGGTGGCGTGCAAGGTGCTATGAGAAACAATCACAAGCTTAATTTTCAAATTCGAATCGAAACATTGCTATGCTTATGTATTTATGTACTTCTACGCCCCTTTACTGAAATTAATCTATGAGCGCAACGAAGCCAGGCGACTTTGCATCTCCTGCAGCTCTTCGCCCTCGTCGTCATCGTCCTCGACCTGGACTTCGACGCGGGATGCAGCTGCTGGCGTTTTGTCAGCTGGCGTTGCTTCTGGTGGCAATGGCGCCTCTCCCAATTTACCGTCCGTAATTTCCCAAAGCACTTTGTCCACCTCCTTGGCTGCCTCCTCCTCCAACTCTTCGGACTCATCCAGCGAGTCCATGGTCTCGTCCAGCATCTCTTCAATTATGCCAGCCTTCATCATTTCCTTGGACATGTCACGCATAATGCCTGCGAGTTCCGGATATCGAACGAGACTCTGCATGGCCTGCATAACCTCCGTGGATTTTTGTAAAGAACCAGCAACCCGCAATGTGGCTAAAAACAAAAGGCACAAGTTGAATCACAGAATAGACTGCTCTAAACGTGCGTACACAATTGATTTTTCATCTGCATCTGTACGGAGTTCAGATGCGCTTTCGATGTGTAAATCCGATTAATGGCCTTGCGGGCATTCACGATTTCCTTGGCAAGAATGATGCATGTGTCCCTATCACTCTTTTGCGCGGCCTGCTTGAGAGAGCGTTTCACCTTATCCTCCTCTCGCTGTATGCTGCGTATTTGCCTATCCAACTGATTGCCCTCTTTTCGTATCTTGTGCGTCCATTCTTGCACCTGCAAACGCGAACGCGGAGAGAGAGAGTTGTTGCAAATTAGAATCAAAACAACTGGAACATGACATCATTTTGTGACCATCAAATGGCCTTGCTAATGCGCAAAAGATAAATCAAGCATTAGCGGATTGACATTTAACCTGTTCTTTGGGGTCTTTGCTAGGGGTTTTGCCAAATAATCCCATTTCGCACTTCGTATAGCGGTACGCTTATATTTAACAAATTGTACAAACTATTTAGTTTAACACTGGTCGTGAGTCATTTTTGTTGTGAATCTGGCAGCATTCTCTCATTGTTTATATTCAATTTGCAGCAGTCTGGCAGCCCTTGCTTTAGCTTAGTATGAAGCTCAAGCTAAATTTTTAGCTTATACAAATTGCACCAAATTAATTCGAGAAATTATTATTTCGTTACTCAATAATAACTAAGTGCTTTTACAATTTAGTATGTATTTATTTGTAAGCCATGATGTAACCTTAATTAATCCAACAAACCCCACTCCAAAACATTTGCCTTACATAGGTCAGCATACTAATCACACTTTACAGCACTAGTGCATCCACCGCGCAATTGCTATCAGGTGTTCGGTTCGTTAGTTCAGTTTGGTCTAATATTTTGCCATATATCGTAATAAATTGTATAGATAGTTACCATGCGGCAAAACGCGATAATTAGTTGTCTATTGCTGTTATTCCACAATGTGTGCTGCAACCATGATGACTGGGTTGAGTCAAACGCTTGGGCGACAGACCAATTCAATCACCGTTGGACGGAGTCCTGCCAATGCCCGCCTCAAATGTCTACAGAAATAGCAGTCATAGAGGATAAACTGGCTTTAATGTATTTCAAAAAGTTTGTTAATACCTTATTCAATCCTAATGAAATGAAGGTAAGTTGGCCTGTGTTTGGTTGTCAAATTTGGACGCGAGTCGTCATACAGTCAAAGTTTGTCATTTGTTTGTTTTTTGTTCTGCATCGTTTTAGTATAGCAGAAAGTCGAGGCTATTTATGCGATCGCTGTTATTTACATTGCGGCAATCGCAGATTGATGAGCTTAAAGCGGTGCAAGATGTGCGTGATCTGGATATTCTGCTCACCACAATACTGGACGAAGCTACAGAAGTGCCTTTATTCTTGGATTATAATGACTATATTGCGCTTATTATCGACAAATTCAAGGATTTTGTTCAGTTTCTCAAAATACGAGAGGTTAGAGTGACTATTTATGGCTATGCTCAACGTATTTGCTTTACGAAAACTTGTTTTGCTAGGTGAGATTCGTGGCGATAGTGCTTCTGGTAATTGTTTTCGGATGGTCTGTGAAAAAACAATATGGATATTCCACTCTAGGCATTATTGCAAGCGGTGTTTTTCTGTTTGGCTACTTCCGTACTTATTTAGAGTGCAATAGGGTATGTGTATATTACAAATACAAAACATATATTACAATCTCATCTTCATTTTCATTTCAGGAGGCCAAGAATAATTATGAAAAACAATGGTTTTCAAAAATATTTATAATCTTGTAAGTAGTTTATTTTAGAGCACAAAACAAAATCAGTAATTCATACGCATTTCAGAAAAGTAAACGAATTGCCTCACTGTCAACCCGATCACGTATTTATTATGTATATAAACGATTTATTCCTCAAACAAGTCGATATGATAATAGAAAAGACATCACAAAGCATTATAACTTTGCATGGTTAGTATAAATGTCATTCAACAAACTATAAGATCCCTATTTATATGAATTGTATTTGCTTCAGGTAAATTATTAGTAATCGCCACTGTTGGCTTATTGCTATATCTAGCCTGCAAGTACCTATTAAGTCTTCGAGCATGGATGTCACTGAAAAATAGAAGATCGTCTGCACCTGCCGCAAAAACGCAACCATCAGTAGACGATCGTTTGTCACAGTCTGAAAATAATCGAAATTCCGATCCAGTTTCAAACGGAAATCCCAATCACAGTAATTCATCAGTAGATATTGCTAAGGAAGCTGGATTTACGGTTGTGAATGATACTGACAATGATGTAAAAATGTTATGTATTTTAATTTTGATGTTTATGATAATTTATTATATTTTATTATCAATCGGCTAAAAGTCTGTTAGTAATATTTAATCAAGTTTTTCTTGATATTTGCACGAATTTATTTTTTAAATTTTTTTTCAAGTACAATTTTGTAAATTGTAAGCACCACCGGTAAAGATTTGTGGAGCTTGTTGATATAATACCTATAAAAATGCAATATCCAACTCCGACGTCCTGCAGACCTCCACTATTTGCACAGTTCCTATTTTCCCTGAAATATATCAGTTTCGTTGGATAACAAGCCAGGACACAGACGACAACCAGAAGGATACTTGCTTGACTCTTCGTGTCTTATTAATTAGTGATGAGTTGTTAACAAAGAGACAGGGTATCTATGAGATGCTTTGGGCAGCAACATGGCGTTATTAAATCCGTATATAGGCAACTTGAAGATGACGACTAATCAATGTATTTTCATATCCGATTTTCCATGATCGATTTGATCGATTTGCTAGCCCTATTTAAAAGGCAATGCTCCAGCGAATGTAGACTTAATCAATTCACCTGTGGGTGACTATAAAATACTCAAAATATACCCACGGATAGTTCTAAGAAACATTGCAGATGCTCTTTGGTATATCAGCAACATATAAATCTACAAAGACTTAAATGTAACACATGCTAGAGACGCAATTGGCAAAACAATGAAGATCGTCCCAAGCTAGACTGTCTAAAAATGAAAACCTACTGGTAATAAATTTATTCGTTAACAGTGTGGATGATCGACGTCTGAAAATATGTTACATTTTGAACATTGCACATAGAGTTGAGTGAGATGAAACAAATTAGTTTAGTAATACATGAAATTTTTGTATTTTGTTTGCATTACCCGAGTAGAATCAATTCTGTAATTTTTACTGTATGTATTTATAAAATGTATCATTTTTTCTCTGGTAGATTGCAAATGAAAAAGTAAAAAATGTTTAATTTCCCTTAAAACTGTTTAATTGATGCCGCTTTAAAATTGTATATTTGTATTTACCAAGAATGCCAATAGAATTTTTGGTTTATATTTACATCTTGTTAGCATTGAGTGTTATATTTGCATATTTGAAATGTAAGCAATAATCAAATATTTGTCATGAATAAACTAGTTCAATATACAACTAATGTGTTGTGTGTATAATAAATATATGTATATTCATAAAAAAAAATTAAAAATAATTCGGTGTAAATATATTCATTCGTTGTATTTTAAATTATACTTTTGAATTACATATTACATATTACTCATTGATGCTGTATTACAATTTAATTACATGTCTCCTTAATATTATTATGCAACTAATGATCCATTTTATGTATTGTATTGTATTGTATTTTATTTTATTATATTGTACTCCAATACACGGCACGTACACTTAAGCCATAACCAGTTTCGCTGTTAAAGAGCCCAACAAACCTAACTAAACCTAGGGAAACTAAGCGAAAACCTAAAGCACGCAGGATCCTGATAATCGTACTAAATTTTCAACTAAGGCTGGCATTAGATTTACATATAACATATATATATATATATATATATATATATATATACATATATGTATACACATATGTACCGCATGCTTTGTTTTCTATGGCAAACTGAGAGAGTTTATCTAAATTGATTTCTGAAATCTTATACGCAAATTGGTCCGCTATCAAAATGTTGGTTAAGAGCTTATCCATTTTGACTAAAGCTAATTTCCATTTGCATTATACTTTAAATGTTAATAAAGTTCAGCAAATAATTGTAAATCTTCTCCTTTAAATCTTTCCTAATGAAAACAATCGTTAAGAAATGAACACGCAATATTTTCAGCGCCCCTTCTGCAGATCATTATCGATCATCAACATGCTGGGTATGAGAGTGAGTATTATTATTTTATACATACAATATAAGTGATGCAATTACTTAGGCATTTTCTTTCAATTTTGTTTAAATTGGTTTGGTGGTAAATAGTTATACAGCAATTTATTGATAGTCAGAAAAGAGACATTTTGCAGTCAACGAAACGGACCCATATCCCGAAGGACACTCGATATCATATCGCCACAAATGCTCCAGAATAGTACTGTTCTCGACTCTTCTGTGTTCTTTTTTTTTTTTTTTTTTTTTGTGAAATGGGATTTGATGTAATTATTTTAGTAATCGGTTTATCGTTAGTTAGTAGTTAGTAGTAGTTAGTACATAAGTAGATAAAATTGTATGTCTTTTAAGTAGGTACTTTGGCTTTTCATTTTGGGATACACGAATGTGTGTGTATGTATGTGTCTCTGTGTATGTGTTTGTGTGTGAGAGTGTGTGTGGTATATATATATATATAGGTGCGCGTCTTCTCCATGTTGAGCAGCTCCTGAAACAGCTCGGTCACATTGTGATTGGTTTTGGCTGATGTCTCCATAAATTATATACTCCAGCTGGTCGCCTGAGCCTGACCCTCGATTTGTGACACCTCACGCAGCTCGGTGCTCTCATCGCATTTATTGCCCACAAGCATCACCGGTATGGAGTTCACATCGCCCTGCAATTAAAAAGTATTGATTAACTCAACTCAATGTGCGAGAGTATTCCAAGTGCACCTTTAGCTCCTTGATGAGCGCCCAGATGGGTCGCAGTTCCTCGAGGCTCAGTTTCGTGCACACCGAGTAGACCGATATGAATGCATGACCCTTTGATATGTACAATCGTTGCATAGCCGGAAACTGATTTGATCCTGTCGTGACCATCAAATGGCGTTGTTAACGCGCAAAAGATAAATCAAACAATAGCGGATTGACATTTAACCTGTTCTTTGGGGTCTTTGCTAGGGGTTTTGCCAAATAATCCCATTTCGCACTTCGTATAGCGGTACACTTATATTTAACAAATTGTACAGACTATTTAGTTTAACACTGGTTGTGAGTCTGGCAGCATTCTCTCATTGCTTATATTCAATTTGCAGCAATCTGGCAGCTCTTGCTTTAGCTTAGTATGAAGCTCAAGCTACATTTTTATCTTATACAAATTGCACCAAATTGATTCGAAAAATTATTATTTCGTTACTCAATAATAACTAAGTGCTTTTACAATTTAGTATGTATTTATTTGTAAACCATGATCTAACCTTAATTAATCCAACAAACCCCACTCCAAAACATTTGCCTTACATAGGTCAGCATACTAATCACACTTTACAGCACTAGTGCATCCACCGCGCAATTACTATCAGGTGTTCGGTTCGTTAGTTCAGTTTGGTCTAATATTTTGCCATATATCGTAATAAATTGTATAGATAGTTACCATGCGGCAAAACGCGATAATTAGTTGTCTATTGCTGTTATTCCACAATGTGTGCTGCAACTATGATGACTGGGTTGAGCCAAACGCTTGGGCGACAGACCAACTCAATCACCATTGGACGGAGTCCTGCCAATGCCCGCCTCAATTGCCTGCAGAAAAAGCAGTCATAGAGGATCAACTGACTTTAATGTATTTCAAAAAGTTTGTTAATATCTTATTCAATCCTAATCAAATGAAGGTAAGTTGGCCTGTGTTTGGTTGTCAAATTTGGACGCATGGCGTCATACAGTCAAATGTTGTCATTTGTTTGTTTTACATCTTTTTAGTATAGCGAAAAATCGACGCTATTTAAGCGATCGCTATTGTTTACATTGCGGCAATCGCAGATTGATGAGCTTAAAGCGGTGCAAGATGTGCGTGATCTGGATATTCTGCTCACCACAATACTGGAAGAAGCTACAGATGTGCCTTTATGCTCGGATTATGATGACTATTACCATACACATAAACTAATGGGATCGATTGCGCTTATTACGGACATATTCAAGGATTTTGTTCAGTTGCTCAGAATACGAGAGGTTAGAGTAACTATTTATGGCTATGCTCGATGTATTTGCTTTACGAAAACTTGTTTTGCCAGGTGAGATTCGTGGCGATAGTGCTTCTGGCAATTGTTGCCGGATGTTTTGTGAAAAAACGATATGGATATTCCACTCTAGGCATTATTGCAAGCGGTGTTTTTCTGTTTGGCTACTTCTATACTTATTTAGAGTGCAATAGGGTATGTATATATTACAAATACAAAACATACGGTTTAATACAATTTATCTTCATTTTAGAAACTAGAAGTTGAGCAAATGATCGACGAAATTGATAGCAATCAGAAGTCCATGAATAATTCTGAAAAAAACTGGTTTTCAAGAATATTTAGCTATTTTCAGTCTCCAGAATGGAATCAGAAGCAGAAGCTCATGTAAGTAGTTTATTTTAGAGCACAAAACAAAATCAGTAATTCATACGCATTTCAGAAAAGCAAACGAATTGAATATGCCTTACTGTCGACCCGATCACGTATTTATTATGTATATAAACGATTTATTCCTCAAACAAGTCGATATGATAATAGAAAAGACATCACAAAGCATTATAACTTTGCATGGTTAGTATAAATGTCATTCAACAAACTATAAGATCCCTATTTATATGAATTGGTTTTGCTTCAGGTAAATTACCGTTTCCCTTGAACTTCATGGCTCCATTCTTCGTAATCGCCACTCTTGGCTTATTGCTATATCTAGCTTGCAAGTATCTGTTGAGTCCTCGGGCATGGATGTCACTGAAAAATAGAAGATCCTCTGCACCTGCCGCAAACACGCAACCATCAGTAGAAGATCGTTTGTCTGGTGAAAACCTTAAGTTGTTCTTAAACGTTATGACCCGAACGCAAATAGAATCACAACTACCAGAGTCGGGTGTACAAGAGCTAGTGGAACCACAATCACTATCATGGCCATCAAACAAATTACAGTCTGAAAGCAATCGAAATTCCGATCCAGTTTCAAACGGAAATCCCAATCACAGTAATTCATCAGTAGATATTGCTAAGGAAGCTGGATTTACGGTTGTGGATGATAATGAGAATGATGAACATATTGAAAGTAGTTAGCGTTTGTCTAAAAATGTTATGTCTTTTAATGTGATGTATATGATTATTTATATTAATTTGTTACCAATTCTCTATTTTTTAATTTTTTTTTAGGTATAATTTTGTAAATTGTAAGCAGCTTTCTGTATGTAAATAAGTATTATACCTCCTTTTTGTAATAAAACATGTATTATAACTTTTTAGCTGCCACCGGTAAAGATTTGTGGAGCTTGTTGATATAATAAATGTGGATTTTAAGATTTTCAAAAGTATCAAAGATATCTATTATTATTATAATACCTACAAAAATGATATATCCAACTCCGACGTCCTGCAGCCCTCCACGACAATACCCGCAGTATTTGCACAGTTCCTATTTTCCCTGAAAGATATCAGTTTCGTTGGATAACAAGCCAGGACACAGACGACAACCAGAAGGATACTTGCTTGACTCTTCGTGTCTTATTAATTAGTGATGAGTTGTTAACAAAGAGACAGGGTATCTATGAGATGCTTTGGGCAGCAACATGGCGTTATTAAGTCCGTATATAGGCAACTTGAAGATGACGACTAATCAATGTATTTTCATATCCGATTTTCCATGATCGATTTGATCGATTTGCTAGCCCTATTTAAAAGGCAATGCTCCAGCCAATGTAGACTTAATCAATTCACCTGTGGGTGACTATAAAATACTCAAAATATACCAAGAGAACATTCTAAGAAACATTGCAGATGCTCTTTGGTATGTCAGCAACCTAGAAATCTACAAAGACTTAAATGTAACACATGCTAGAGACGCAATTGGCAAAACAATGAAGATCGTCCCAAGCTAGACTGTCTAAAAATGAAAACCTACTGGTAATAAATTTATTCGTTAACAGTGTGGATGATCGACGTCTGAAAATATGTTACATTTTGAACATTGCACATAGAGTTGAGTGAGATGAAACAAATTAGTTTAGTAATACATGAAATTTTTGTATTTTGTTTGCATTACCCGAGTAGAATCAATTCTGTAATTTTTACTGTATGTATTTATAAAATGTATCATTTTTTCTCTGGTAGATTGCAAATGAAAAAGTAAAAAATGTTTAATTTCCCTTAAAACTGTTTAATTGATGCCGCTTTAAAATTGTATATTTGTATTTACCAAGAATGCCAATAGAATTTTTGGTTTATATTTACATCTTGTTAGCATTGAGTGTTATATTTGCATATTTGAAATGTAAGCAATAATCAAATATTTGTCATGAATAAACTAGTTCAATATACAACTAATGTGTTGTGTGTATAATAAATATATGTATATTCATAAAAAAAAATTAAAAATAATTCGGTGTAAATATATTCATTCGTTGTATTTTAAATTATACTTTTGAATTACATATTACATATTACTCATTGATGCTGTATTACAATTTAATTACATGTCTCCTTAATATTATTATGCAACTAATGATCCATTTTATGTATTGTATTGTATTGTATTTTATTTTATTATATTGTACTCCAATACACGGCACGTACACTTAAGCCATAACCAGTTTCGCTGTTAAAGAGCCCAACAAACCTAACTAAACCTAGGGAAACTAAGCGAAAACCTAAAGCACGCAGGATCCTGCTAATCGTACTAAATTTTCAACTAAGGCTGGCATTAGATTTACATATAACATATATGTATGTACACACACACACACATATATATATATATATATATATATATATAGATATATGTATATACATATGTACCGCATGCATTGTTTTCTATGGCAAACTGAGAGAGTTTATCTAAATTGATTTCTGAAATCTTATACGCAAATTGGTCCGCTATCAAAATCTTGGTTAATAATTTCACTACACAAATTCAACAATATAGGCAAGTGTATGTACTATGTTATATATATTATGTTTTTGTTCATATATATGTATTTATGTATGATTTCTTTTATATTGTGTGTGTGTTACTGTGTGCATAAGAAATGAGCAAAGTCATAATTAATATAATTACTTGTCTTGTCCTTAATGTTCGCCACGAATTTGGCAAAAATTACCATAGTTTAACAGCAGTTAAATTGATATAACTTCTTAGCTGGATAGGGTATACATAATTTAAGACTTCAATGCCTTTTTTTGTAATATCAAACAACAGCAAAACGACGGGAAACTATTTTCGTCTAATAGACTTAAACTCCTACTCCTACGCATAAGCCAACAAACAATTAAATTTAGCAAATACCACAATTTGTGAATTGTTTTTTGTTTACTTCAAGTTAATCATACATACATTGTAGTTGTTTTTAAAAAACAGGCAACTTATATATTCCATTTCGCACATATCCTTCGATGTACATGCGATTAATTTTGTGTATATATATATATATATATTTTTTTTTTTTGTTTTTTCATCGGCACTAACTCTACATTATATGAATGAACGACAAAAATTGTGCTTATTGCCGAGCATAAAG
The DNA here is from genome assembly GCF_018153295.1 of Drosophila grimshawi. Classification (NCBI taxonomy): domain Eukaryota; kingdom Metazoa; phylum Arthropoda; class Insecta; order Diptera; family Drosophilidae; genus Drosophila; species Drosophila grimshawi. The sequence continues at coordinate 22,817,856 of NW_025063098.1, forward strand.
ATCCGCATTCGGTTTAATGTGACTATCCTAAAACAAGGGATCCTCATGCTCAGCTTATCCATTTTGACTAAAGCTAGTTTCCATTTGCATTATACTTTAAATGTTAATAAAGTTCAGCAAATAATTGTAAATCTTCTCCTTTAAATCTTTCCTAATGAAAACAATTGTTAAGAAATGAACACGCAATATTTTCAGCGCCCCTTCTGCGGATCATTATCGATCAACAACATGCTGGGTATGAGAGTGAGTATTATTATTTTATACATACAATATAAGTGATGCAATTACTTAGGCATTTTCTTTCAATTTTGTTTAAATTGGTTTGGTGGTAAATAGTTATACAGCAATTGATTGATAGTCAGAAAAGAGACATTTTGCAGTCAACGAAACGGACCCATATCCCGAAGGACACTCGATATCATATCGCCACAAATGCTCCAGAATAGTACTGTTCTCGACTCTTCTGTGTTCTTTATCTTTTTTTTTTTTTGTGAAATGGGATTTGATGTAATTATTTTAGTAATCGGTTTATCGTTAGTTAGTAGTTAGTAGTAGTTAGTACATAAGTAGATAAAATTGTATGTCTTTTAAGTAGGTACTTTGGCTTTTCATTTTGGGATACACGAATGTGTGTGTATGTATGTGCCTCTGTGTGTGTGTGAGTGTGTGAGAGTGTGTGTGGTATATTCGTATTGTACGAATAGAATACTATATAGCATTATGATATCTATACAATGTACACATATATTATGCATGTGCGAGTATGTCATGTATTTATGTGATGTATTTGATATGTATGCCGTTACATTTCCGATTTCGCTTTTTTTCATATTCTTTATTTCAGAATCCAAAGAAATCATTCGATCGTGTCTATGCATGGATGTATTTATGTATTTATGCATGGGTGGGGCGTGAGAATGGCGGTTGCCTTCTATATACTGTGACTAGAAAGTGTTGCGGATAAAATCTATGTATGCAAAATATACTCGTAATGCTGACTTATTGTTTTCCCTTTTTTTTTGTTTGTTGTTTTGTTTATCTATAATTAATAATATATGTTTTGTTTACTATGCAGGCTGTTCTCTGATAACATCAGTCCCAAAGTGGTATATATATATATATAGTATATATAGTATATATATAGTATATGTATATGCATATGTGTTTCTTTTGTCTGGGTGTGGGATGAGTTGTTTTGTTTTTTTTTTTTAAATTTTTTATTTGAGTCCTGCCCTTGTCCCAAGTATGCGAGTATTTGTCTCTCACCAAGTTAAGCTTGCCAACAACACGTTACATAACGCCGCACTTTTCCTTAACACCGGCGCCACTGGCGCTCGCCTCTCCATTTTCCGGAATGGCGCCGTTTGTCTCCTTGCATTTCTTTTCCTTTTTCTGTTTCTTTTGCTTTTTCGTGTCCAGCTGCAGGGAGACGGTGCGCGTCTTCTCCATGTTGAGCAGCTCCTGAAACAGCTCGGTCACATTGTGATTGGTTTTGGCCGATGTCTCCATAAATGATATACTCCAGCTGGTCGCCTGAGCCTGACCCTCGATTTGCGACACCTCACGCAGCTCGGTGCTCTCATCGCATTTATTGCCCACAAGCATCACCGGTATGGAGTTCACATCGCCCTGCAATTAAAAAGTATTGATTAACTCAACTCAATGTGCGAGAGTATTCCAAGTGCACCTTTAGCTCCTTGATGAGCGCCCAGATGGGTCGCAGTTCCTCGAGGCTCTGTTTCGAGCACACCGAGTAGACCAATATGAATGCATGACCCTTTGATATGGACAATCGTTGCATAGCCGGAAACTGATGTGATCCTGTCGTGTCCGTTATTTGTAATGTGCAAATGTTCTTATTGCAGCTAATCACCTGCGAGAGCAACAATAAATAGGATGAGTTAATATTGAATTCGTATTGATATAGCGAGATTTGATTGGATCCAACGCACCTGCCGGTAGGTGTCCTCAATGGTGGGTATATAGCTCTCTCGGAATGTGCCCTTTATGAAACGCAGCACCAGGGAACTTTTGCCAACGCCCCCAGCGCCAAAGACGACGACACGATAATCGTTGCTCTGCTCCGGCGCTGCGCGCGTCACTTGATTCTTTTGCTCCGTCATCTTGAAAGGAATTGATTTGCTTTGGCTTGTTGTTATCCTAAAATTTGATAGCGCTGTCGACAGCCACTGGAATGTGTGTGTGTCTTGCTCGGTGTGTCTCCCTGTGTCTGTCTGTCTGTCAGTGTTTTTGTGTGTGTTTGCCTTCACTTGAGAGCCATGCTACGGTTTATCTGCAACGATTAACAAGCATATCAATTGGCGACACACGGACAACCTTTTTGCCAGACGCTCAACTTGCGTCTGCATAGGAAAATCAAGGAACATGCGAAACTGCCTGTATGAGCGAGTGAGTGAGCGCTAATTTTAGATATGTTTGCCATTTTTTGGGTTTAACTTAAGTAAGGGTATTGATTTTCTATTTGTTGTTGATGTTGCTGTTGTTGTTGTTGTTGTTGCTGCTGTTGTTCTTGTTGTCAAATTTAACCAATGCACAGATCTGGCCATTTGGCAGCCAGTGCCAACGTCATTGGCAAATTTCATCATCATCATCATTATTATTATGATTACATACTATTATTACTGCGTGGGCACGCAGTGTGGGGCTGTTCGAGGGGGCGTTGGTTGCGGGGGTTGCGCGGGTCACTGGTGATTTTGTGATTGTGATTGGGCTCTCAGGTATCAGGTCGGTCGGCCACATTATGGGCAGCTTGGCAGCCATACACGCCCCCGCTCAATGCCCACACACACACACGCATATATATACATATGTCTGTATTGCGTATAAATAGAAGCTTTGAAGTGCAAGCGATTACAACAACAGGAACAACATCAGTTGAATGCGTGGGTGAGCAAAATAATCGCTGGCTGTCTTTTCCTGTGCATACACACAAACACAATCACACACACAAACACACACACACGCACACACATATGCTTAGATGTATTTGTGTTATTTGAGCAGAAACTTTAAATTGTTCACTTCCGCACACTGTGTGTGTGTCCTGTGTCATGTGTTGCCACCTTTTACTGTTTTGCTCTTTTGTTTTCTTTCCCACGCCCACACACACACATACAATCATACTTTTGCACACACACACACGGGAAGGCAAGCACACGCACAACATTTTGTATCCGCGCCTGCCGTTGATTTTTTCCTTATATTATTTTGGCTTGGATTTATTGATTTTATGTGTGTTGCATTTTCACCTACATACATTGTATATTGTATTACACACACAAACACTTACAAACACGCAAAACACGCACACACACGCTTAACTTAATTGCCTATCGAATACAAAATACAAAATTCACGCACAAAATGTTTTTCGCTTGCCAATTGCGTGTCAATAAGGATAACATTGAGCACCAATCATAACCATAATAAAATTGCATATTATTTACATTCAGTTCTTGCATTTCGTTGCACTTGAATTCGTTGGTTAAAAAAGTGTGTGGCACGACTTTGCCTGCTGCAGCCGCAGCACTCAGAAATCGGAAAAACACTGACTCTCCGACGTACTCGCATTCGCACTTGCACACTGGACGCGCACACAGCCGAAGCCGATGATGAATGGACAGGCAGACAGATAGACAGACTAACAACAAGGGAAAGCCATCCACATTGAGAACGTTGTACGATAAGAGGCACAGTACCAGTACCGCCCATTAACTCACCACACTTTTCACACGTTTCATTCAAACGCTTGCGCAGAGCAGCCCACTCTGAGCGTAACGGTCCAAAAAAGATACAAATACAAAAAAGAAAGCTTAGTTAAGACACGAACCACGCAAGCTCCAAAAGCGTTCAGCGCCGCTGTATATTTTGCGCACGGCTCGAAATTATTTAGCCGGCCGGTCGGCGTGTGCAAAACTGGAATTAAAGCCCACCCGCCGTGTGGAAAGCCTCGATTCGAAAGTGTATAAAATCGGCCAACATCTGTCAATTGGCATCAGTTGTTTTCTGCAGCAAAAGTAAAGTGACTCATCACTAAGTGAAAAACTAAATTATCTTCTTGTGTCAAGTGTAAACTTAAAAAAAAAACATCATACAAAATGCCTTGCCCATGCGGAAGCGGTAAGTTTTCAAAGGATCTGGGTTATATAAATATATTCCAAATTTCCTATTGCTTATCATTATTAATAATTGTACTATTTTTTTTTCGTAGGTTGCAAATGCTCCTCCCAGACCAACAAGGGTTCCTGCAATTGTGGCAGCGATTGCAAGTGTGGCAGTGACAAGAAATAGGAAGTGCGGCTGCTCCTCCAAGTGAAGTCGACTGAATAACCTATAAACTGTACTATATCTAGAACCTAAAGATTTTTCTACAAAATTAACGCACACACACACACATGTGTACATGTAAACAAGTATTTCACTTATTCAACTATCCGCTTTGTCGCAATGAATTGAATAAACTGAATTTAAATTAAAGTTTTACTGCGTCATTTCCTCTAAATGTCAAATTGTGTAATCATTCAATTGTTTTTTTTTTTCTGGGTGAGGCCACTTTTTCTATTTCGCAGCGTGTGAGAAATTTGAAACCGTTAAATGAGTTCGTTGGAAGAGTGCAGGGAGGGGTGGACAAGAGCTTGTCACTGCTGTCTTCAAGTTTTTTATTGCATGAAGTTAATTGATATTATATTAAAGTAAACGCTTCGTCGCTTCAGACTGTTATTATACTGGGCTCAATTGTTCTTACGTGATTGGAAATATGTTTTTACACTCATTTACCTTCCCATAAGAACATGTAAGCCAAGGAGCGCCAACAGAGAGGTATTACTGAAAGCAAGTGTTTAAATAAAGACACCTGCACTTAATAACGCATAACCCGAGTGAACTTTTTACTACAGTTCAGTTTGTGGCTTTTGCTTTTTTGCCAACTGGTTTTCATGTTCACCACGCATTCAAAGCGTCAATTTGCATTGAATACAAACTTTTGGCATGATGGAGAGTAAACCAGGCGGCGCTTGACACACATTTAAGCACATGCATGATTATAAATTATATGTGCAAATGCTTTTATGTACCTATTTTGTTCATAAAATATGCATTTATGTGAATTTGCACATGTGCTGGGGCAAAGGGGAACTTAATGCTCCGAGCCAAGGTAAGAACAAGGCCTTGGCTGATTCTATTTTTATAATAAAATGGTATGCATGTATCTGGCATGGGCCAAGAGGCAACAAGACACCATTTAACCTTTCGACAAACAAAAAATAAAAAATAAAAAAATATAAAAAACGCCAACTTTGGGATTTAGCCACACAAAAAGTGTGGCGCAGTTTGGCCATAAAAAAAAGGAGGCAAGTGGAAGCGTTGATAAAGCAGTTTATTATCTAAGACTAAAAGTACAGTTTAAGTAGGTCTCACTGCTGGCACAGCTATATCAAGGTACACATAACGGTTATCAGTTAAAAACGGCGGTCATTTTGAAATTGTGTAAACAGAAGTGCGCAGCAAGAATTAATTACCTCGTTTATACGTAAAATTCTTAACACACAATTGAAGAAAAGCAATAATTAAAATTAAGTCAGTCAGCATAAATATTTAGATGTGTATTTACTTTTCTTTCTGCTACAAATCAAACATCGATTGGAAATGTGAACATTAAAAAACAAATAACAAATAGCAAATATTCAATTGTTTAATTGACAAATTACAATAAGTGATCGTATAAACGAGGTATGTACGTATGTATAAATAGGTGTGCGCATATATATATATGTATATATATGTATGTATGTATGTGTCTTTGTGTATCCGTTTGTATGTATTATGTACATATGCATGTAATTGTTTGCTCAATTGTGTTTATTTGATAACAATGTTTTGTGTCAGCCGCTTCACAAAGTCGACGTTGAGAAAATTGGCCATCAGTGTGAGTACCGATTTCTTGGGTGGACGACAGTGTCGCAAACCCGCCTCCTGGCAACAAACATTCGGAAAGCAGTCCAGCGTCGAGGTGCACGCCTTCGGATGCAGATCAAAGATGGGCGGCGGCGGAGCGGTGCACTCCAAGTACTCCGTCACTGTATATGTATATATTATAATAATCAATTATGTAAATCAAATTGTACAAATAATATGGGTATATCATACGATAGTCAAAGGAGCGCTTCACCGGCACCGGCACCGTCTCCAGCTCCGGATGCGAGGTGCGACAATAGCGACGACGTCCGTCCGGGCAGCAGACCCGGGGCCAGCAGTCCATATCCGAGCGGCATTCCTGCACATCCCACCAGAGTTCAGCCAACGGACGTGTCGGACACTTGCGTGGTATCCAGCCAAGTATTGCTGCATGGAGAATAAAGATTTAGAAACTCAAGGCGCATCTCATGGACAATCGACATACGTGTGTGTGCCGTCTCCTCCAGTGGCTTGGCAATGCCAGCTACGCAGCTATTGGAGCCGAAGATGTCGCAGCAGATCTCGTCACGCTGCCACACTAAGCAATCCTTGTCCGTTTTGCAGATCTTGGGAAAGAGCTGGAAGCGCACCTCGTTCTCCCGGGGACAATTGAAACGTTGACGCAGATCGCCAGCAGCTCGTTTATCCTTCTCCTTGTCGCTGCCCGAAGCGCTGGGAAACGTTAAAGTTGGCAGCGCAATGCGGAATGGTCCCTCCGTTGTTGCTGGACGAGATGTTGTTGTTCTCCTTGTCGTTTTTGGTGTAGTGTTTGCCGTTGTTGGCGGTGTGGCAACCAATTTGCGTCTTGGCTTCTGCGTGGTCTTTTGTTGCCTGTTGCGATAGTTGAGTTTCTCCTCTTTGGAGCCGCTGCTGTCCGTGGAATGGGTGAACTTCTTGGGCGGATGCGGATGCGGATGCTTTGTGGGAGCACTCACAGGAATAACACTCTGCTGGCCAAAATTCCAAAAGCTCGGATTGAAGAAATTGAACCCGTTGGCCAAACTCGGACGAGGCGCTGTGCGTGCGATATATGGACGGGGCGCAAAGAGGATGGATTAGTCAACAATGGTCATACTGGTGTTCTGCTCCAAATCACAACCATTGCAAGACAACTAAAGCGCAGTTCCCGCCACCCAGTCAGCCCAGTCATAAAACAAGTGTTTTTGTTGGCGCTGAAGCGAAAAGTGTAATCCCCTCCCTCCCCTTCCCACAGTAAGCAGCCGAACACCCAACCCCCTTCACCCATCCATAGTGTTGCCTGTTGCCAATAGTTGTAGATTTTAAATGGCCATTCACTCTTTCTGCTGGCCTACTTAGACTAACTAACAATGGCTACAATGAGTGCTTCGTTTCAAATTAATCAGCACATGCAACATGCCACATGCAACATGCAACACTTGTGCTTGGTTACAGGAATATTGGAATGTAAGCCTGTTCAAGATTCACACGGATACAAACTTTTCTTCCCAGAAAGTACCTTTTCATATGTTCTAATGTTTATATAGAATTTTAGAAATAAATGAAAATAGTTTTAAATAAAATCCCACAGTAGACAAGTGCTCAACATTTATAAACATTTTTTACTTACTACAAGATGTTTTTAATGACATAAGCTATGGGTGATGATTTTAGGTGAGCTTTGTGGGCATTCATTTGTGTACTGCACGGAGAGAAATTACGACAAACTAATTTCTCACTTGGCTAAAAAGCATTTGCATGTTTTAAATTTGTCTTCAAATGATGTCAGCAGATTGATGAAGTTCATTACAATATCTACTACTTTGATACAAAAAAAAATATAAAGCTTAAAGTATTTTTCATTTATGTACATATTAATGCTTGATATGCATATTATTCATATCAAAATGTGTACCAAAAATAGATTTAAGTGTTTGAATGGAGGCCACATAAATCTGGGCTTAGTTCAGATGGCACCTATTTATTGCTCAGCATTCGGTAGTTATAATGAGTAGGTAGCCTAGCGTGAAAACGAAATAATTGCAATTACAACAGTTGGGGGATTTAGTTACATTAGTAACACAATGGATGCCTCTGCTGTGAAAACTGTCGAGTGACTGGCAAACGACCCAAATGTCTCGATGAGCGTCATCTTCAAGCGTCAATGACAAATGCAAAACACACAAAAATACCTAAAAATATCGCGTGTCATAAAACACGCGCTAATTGTTAGTCAAGTTCAAGGTAGTTAATTAAAAAGGTGTATGCTACTTTATATAAGAAAATAGGTGACCGAAATCAATATCCTTGATAAGTGCGAATCATGCAAAAAAATAAATTGTGCCAAATGAATGAGCCTTGAATGTGTGCAGATCATTACAATTTACAAGAGCGAGTCCAAGCATCTAGTCAAGGTCTCTCTCTCTCTCTCTCTCTCTCTCTCTCTCTCTCTCTCCCTCGCTGCATCTACAAACAAGACAACAAAATATATTTGAAAGCTTTGCTCGCTGCTGATGCTGCTCCAGTTATCGGCCGCATAATTATCGAAGTATGGTTGCTTTTTTTTTCGCGTTCAGACTGCTTCTGTTGTTGCCTTTACCAATCTTAACAACTGAAAGCTAGGTCAGTGCCAGCACTTGTCGCTTGCTTGCCTTACCAGCGGTCATATGCACCTGTGTGCTAAAGTCTAGTTAATGCAACTCACTTGTTGTTGTTGTCGTCGTCGTCGTTGTTGTTGTCGTCGTAGATGTTGTTGTTGTTGTGGTAGGCCTGCGTCGCTTAACCACTTGGCTACGCCTGCGCCCGGACTGCAGTCGAGTGCTGCTGGTATCGCTGCCGTCCAGCGCAACATCTAGCGGCAATTTGTATTGTGCAACAGCGCGCGATTTGCTGTGGCCGCGGGAACTGTTGCCGAAACGGCTGTGACTACGATTTTGGACAAAGGCCTCCTCTGTTGTTGATGTGTTCGTCTCTGTTGCATTTCTGTGACGTCGTGTTGCTACAGCTGCCGCTGTTGCATCATTTGTTGTGGACACAATGTACAAGCTGTTTAGCAGTGGCAATAGCAATAAAAAATACACTGACAATTCCATTTCTTGTTTAAATTGATTTCTTTTAGATTATCCTTATATTTATTCAAATGTTAATCAATTATGAAAAACTTCACATTTTCACACCAAAAACAATTTCAAGCTGAATCCGCACACGCGACGCGCTGTTGTTGATACCTCAAACAGCCGAACGCAACTCATCGAGGCGAGTGTGCAAAATTGTGGCTTTTGGCAAAAAAAAATACAACAAACCAAAGCAGCAGCAGCAGCAACGTTAACCGAGAGCAGCGTAGGCGCCAAGTAACAAGAGAGCGCCAAGCTCAGCCGTCTTTGCTCTTGTACCCAGTTGGGCCACTAAGCAGCAGCAAACTGGTTTCCGTTGGTTTGTTTATTTTTTGCGTACTGATGGCTCCGGCACAAAAAAGCGCAACTTGAGTGCAGCGCGCCCAGTGGATACCACTACTAACCCAATATTATTTAGAAATGAGGAAGTTGTAACAAACATTTAGCTTCCGTCATTTCAAGTGATATGAAGTGTTGGACACATGCTGCATTAAGGATGCAAACTAACAATGCAAAAAGGAGAAAACAATTGTGGTTTACGTTACTTGTTATGTATTTAATCAGACGGAGATTTAAACAGAGAACCTTCGTAGAAGGCAGGAGGAATTACGCTATTGTGTTAGAAGACACGCTGATTTGTGAGTTGGAACTCTGTTTCTATTGCGTGAAAAACGTCGGATTTGTTGCGTGAGATGATTTTGAGATTTCTACCTCAGTGGCCAGCAGCTTCTTTAGCGCATGTGTTCCTGGTTCTTGTTTCCCCGCTGCGTGGGATGCCTTTGGTGTCATTTAAATCTCCAAATGATTAGAATTGTTGTTGTTGTTGTCAGCATATTAATGTATGCAGTCCCCGCCAGAAATTGACATCCTTTAGCGACTGCTTATATTAATATGCTTAAGTGGTGTGACGAGCGTCACAAATTGAAGAGGACATTTAATCCAGCTGCAAGAGAATAGCATTAAAACCACAGCGCAAATTTGCCACTTATTTTTTTGTAGCTTACCTTCTTGAAGCCAATATCATTGGCGTATTCCCTGAAGCACTGACGGCAGATGTTCAGTCCGTATTTGCGAATCAGACCATGTCGGTTTGAGCAGGCACGGCTGAAATTTTAACAAACGCTGCTTATTATTAATAGCACGGGGAGCACGAGGAATTTTAATTCATTCAACAACAGCTTCTAAATCGAATTTAATTGCATAGCTGTCGCTGCCGCTGGCTGTGCGTCATTTAATTAATAAATGACAAAGGCTCGCCAGCTGGCAACATTTGCTTTGGCCACCCTTTATTAAGGAAATTGTTAAAGAAATCTTACACATATTTCCGTACTCAACCGGGGGCAAAAATAACATTAAAGCGGGGAGCGGACACACACAGCATGCGTGCATAAAAAAATCATTTGTACTGGAAAAGTTGGCACCATGCGAAACTAGGCGTGTTTAACCTCAAATTACTCAAAGCAATCAACTATGCAACAAAATACGAAATCGAAAAGCAGGCAATCATGCAAATTATACATTTTACGATGTACATTTTTATGGGCTACACAAATCTTACCAGCAACGGGAGCCTTGGCCATATTTGCGGGGATGCGAGTACCAGAGAGTAGCGAAACCCATGTTGGCGTCTACGATGGAAAAATCGAAAAGAAAGGAGATGGCAAAATATGGCAGCTTGACAATTGGACTGTCATTTGCAAGTACTGCCACTTGGCGCAATATTCGAAGGCGCTTTTCAACACTTTCAGCGATTTACGATATCCGATGTTATCGATTATAGCCGCGCAGTGCCACAGTACTGAAAACAACGTTTTAAATTCAAATTTAAAATTGATTTACTAACATTTAGAATTAACATAGCATTAGAAAAATGGGTGAACACGTTATTAGAAATAGAATGGCTGCAAAGAATTATTTTCAACCACGACAACTTTGACGTTTCCATTATTTTCCAGCTTGAACGGTGGTGGTTCGATTGATTCTACTCCCTCAAATTCCATATACGACATTATATCTGTCTCCTCATTTTTAATTGGCATTGATACAAATTCAGTTTCTTCGGGGTATTCACTATAATCGATATTTGGCTCAAGTGATGACGGAGATGCTACCGAATGAATAGACGTCGCATCCCCCGACTCTACCAAATATTCAATTCCCACTTCATGCAACTGCTTCGCCTTCAGCGCAGCCGCCTTCTCCAGTTCAAACTTCTGCATTCGCATCATTAGGCGAGCATTCTCATCCAAGTGGGAGTGACGCGCCCGCACATGCTTATCCCGATCGCCACGCTGCCGGAACGTTTTCGTGCAGAATGGACAATCGTAAGGCTTCTCGCCCGTATGAATGCGCTGATGGTTTTTCAAAGCGTCGGCGCGATAGAAACGCTTGCCGCACTCTTCACACTCGTATCGCCGCTCGCCACGATGGATGAGTCGATGCTGGTAGAACACGGAGCCGGTGAGAAATCGCTTGCCACAAACCAAACAATGATACGGCCGTTCCCCAGTGTGACACTTTCGTATGTGATCATTGAGATCCGGACGTATGGTGAATTTGCGACCGCAGTTCGCTTCCGGGCAAACAAATGGCTTCACACCTGTGAGCAATTTTTATTTTTATTTTTATCAGCAATAATAAAAAGAATGAAAGAAAGAAAAAGAAGTATTAGCAAGAAGTACAAGAAATTCTGGTAAACAATGCTCAATATATAATTCTGATAAAGTGATTTATTATTTCACAGAATTAGACAACATAATAAACACTCCGTAAAAAGCGCATGAAATGAATGCTTCATGTTTGACAATATACAATTAAATTGTAGACTCCTTAAGTATACTATATATATTATAATATTTCACGATCAAATTATAATAGCCTCGACTAAGATACGTAACGAAAGATTAAACTCACCCTGATGAAAGCGGAGGTGTTGCCATAAATGACTGGACTGTGTGTAGGATTTGCCACAGATGTCGCATAGATATTGACGCAGTCGGACCTTGGACGAAGCTGCACTGCTGATGTTGCGCAGCTGTTCCTTCTCCCGCTTCTTCCGATTGAGATGCTTCTCCTCGTAGTGGGCCTGTATCTCGGTGGCACACTGAAAATTTGTGGCACAGAACTCACAGGGCAACATCAGCCGTGTGCCGGTCTCGCTGAGCCGCGGAAAGAAGTGAAGGCAACTGTAGCTTCGGGACGCAATAGAATGGAATAGCCAGAGGTGCAACTGAAACCAAATTTGATGGAAATAAGGTAAGATTTTCGATCACTTACCGATGCTCCTGAAGCAGCTCCACGTTGGCATACTTCAGCTTACACACATTGCACACAAATAGACGATTTAGCGCAACTTGCAGTTCCTTGAGTTCCTCGCGCATATAGACACAGTCGGTCTGGTAGTGAACACTGGCCTCCTTGGCGGTGGTCAGGCGCAGATCACAGGCGGTGCACTCGAACCGCTGCTCCGGCTTATGGGTGGCCGAGTGGCGCAGCAGCGCGGCAACATCGGCAAAGATATAGTCACAAAACTCGCACTGGAGGACATTAGCCACAACATGGTTATTGAACATTTCTTCCTGCCGATCCAGCGGTATCTTCGCCAGCTTGGTGATCAATTGCAGTTGCTTGACTTCCATCAGTAGCAATTCGAGATGATGCTTTAATTTCACTTTATCCACATTTGTGGATTGGACTACGTCGCTAGACGAGCGATGCACATGGATGTGTTTCAGCGCCAGCTTGACGTTGAAGAAAATGCGTCCACAGTGATTGCATTTGAGGACAACAAGAACGCCAAGCCTTGTTGCGTGATGCTGTTGCTGCGTTGCCTGTGCGGGGATTTGGTCCAGAGCATGCTTCTCCAAGTGACGCGCCAAGCCGGAGGAGTGAACAAACTTGCGCTCACAGATGCTGCACTCGTTGGTGCCCTTGACCGTCGACTCCTTCATCTTGGAACTATCGTAACCCGTCTCCAGATCATACTTGAGCTCATCCTTTATATAGCGACGCATGCGCACTTGGTTCTCAACGATGATGCGCTCGCTGCTCGTTATCCTTGGTGACAAAGTTGCCTTCTCCGGCTGTGGTGGTAATTGCTGAGCTACGATTTGTTTCTGGTTCGCATCGTATTCACAGATGTGATTTTGGAATGCGGGCGTATCGAAGATTCCGCTACAATTGGAGCACAGGATGAAACGGAGGGCTGGACTTTTATTCTCTTCGACCACCACACCTGGCAACGCATTCAGTTCCATGCAATTGTTAACGCCCGATAAGAACTCGCGTAATTTGAGTTGCTCTGCTTCCGGATCAAAATCGATCTGTCCGTTGGCGTCATGTAGGATTCCCATTAGCGCCGGATCTGTCAACGTGCGTTCCACAACCTCCTCGGCGGGTATCTGAAAGCCGCCCTGCAGCTCAAAGAACTTGGCCAAATCCTCGTGACCGAGGAGACCATTGCTCTCATTGGACACCAGTAGAGTGGAACCTGACTGCATGCCATTACTGTCCACTATCAAATCGTCATCGAGCTCGAACTCGGCCATCACGAATTCACCATCATCGTAAAGCTCTGATCTTGAATCCATTTTGTCAACACAAAAAAAAAGTTAAAAAACAAAAACAAAATTACACAAATGCTAGTTTTCTGATTTTCTCAAGATGATTTTCGTTTGGAGGCTCACAAGCAACTGAGGAACCAGGCATGTTTTTTGTAAATATTTCTCACAGAGAGTTATGTCAGTGGAAATGGAAAAAAAGGGTTGCTCCACACCTAGTAGGCTTGCCAGGCATTGGCATTTTGCATAAAATTCTCTTTTCTTAACCATTATTTTAATTTCACAATCTTCCCAATCATCTCACAACTAAGTAATGCTGCTGATATAAACACTAAGCAGATTATATAACGAATTAATAAGTCAAAACAATGAATGGCTTTAACAAACATAAGAAATTATTGAACAACCCAAGAGTCCTGCACCCTTTAAAACATTTCTTACAAATTCATAAAAGTTGAGGTAGGTAAAGCAATTCAAATTCAACAGTAACTAATACAAAAACCACACAAACATTTAGAGACAGAAACACATATACAAAAAAAATACAAATATTTTCTTCATTAAACTGGCCAAATTATTATGTTTTTAGTAATTATCGCATATTTAAGGAATGTGTATGAATCAGTGTGTTAATTGTAGCAACTACGATGCCACATCAATAAACATTCCATGTTATCTTCCGGAAACTCTTCAGCTGTATTTGATGATGGAAACTATGTAATTAGATGTGTAGTAGTACGTAATTATATTTGGAGAAACACAACTTCCTTAGAATAAGGGAGTTAAGTTACAAAAAACACTTAAAATAGAATTTAATAAATGTTATCAGCGAAGCACAGTTAGTCATTTTATTTACACAGTTAAAAACAGTTTGTACATTTTAAAAAGGTATCATGTTGTACTATCTAAGTTAACTAGTATAACAATAATATTTATAAAAATAAAAATATACTATACATAACCAAAATATAATTTACTGTTATATACAATCAATTGGCCAAATTGTTGGCCAACTCACAGAGGCTTTCAAAAATACAGGTGATGCCAATTGTTTTTATTTTCTTTTGGGCTCAGGTTGTCGAAAGCTAAACACCGCCCACAGGTAAAGGCGATTACTTAGTTATGGTTATCAGTGTCTGCGTACCCAGATAACGATGCCTGGCAGCAAATGAGTAAACAGGCTGACATACCAGCTTCGTTAATCAGTTTGATACCTTGGGTTGAACTGAACGGACACGCAATAACATCGATATATACATATATGTGTATATATATTACAAATATATGCCCAGAGCATTAAAGACTTAAACTTAACATTAAACTGCTTCAAGCTGTATCGTGTCAACTCCAGACGCTCCTCTTTAAACGGTAAATGAATAGTTTGTAGATGTGAAGGTTGCCCTCTTGCGTGCCTTTGTCTTTGCCACTCTATATGATTCACCCGCCAAGCTGAAAAACCAATAGAAATCCGTAAAAATTAAATTGATAACAAAAAAAAATAACAATGCATACTTCTTATCTGCAAAAATAAAAATTGGCTCGCAGATAATGCACGAAAAAAAAAAGAAAAAAAAACGGATACGTAGCTCTCTAATAGCAGCTCTATGACGTATCGCTTTTCAGGATAATGGATATGGATAGTGCGACATATGCCTACATCTCCGAGCCCGTCGAGTTTCGGCATCTGAAGGGCAAGCCCATCGATTTCCGTAAGACGTTCGATGTGCGCGGCTTGGGCACAGATGAGATGCTCCAATTGTATTTGCGCAGGGCAAACTTATCCGACGATGTGGAACACATGCCGGCGATGCAGCGACGCACCTATGTTTATGACATAATTAGAAGCCATAAGAGCCCCGGTTATTGGGTGGTAATTGCCAATTCTTGAACAAGACAACACCCTCATCAGTCACCATACTTATATAAATCAGTTGCAATTTGTAATCGCTGCTGAAATTTTCTTTTTGTTTTTATTTACTGGTCTTTTTTAGCCACCCTGCATGCAGGTGAGCAGCGACGTCTTCGCCCAGCCCCCACCCGCCGTTCTTCCTCCGCCCACAATTAAAGCCTCGCCGGGTAGCGAAAGACGCTTTTTTGCCGACGCCGCCAGCCTGAATATGAGTCAATCCTCGTCGTCGAATAGCCTAAGTAGCTTTGGTGGTGGAGGTGGAGCCGTGCCGGGTCCCAGTTTTGCCACCAGCGTTGTCGTCAGCAACAAGGGGTCCAAGTACGAGATTAGCGGACCAGTCGGCTTTCAACATGTGTCCGGTGATGTGACACGGGATCGCACGCGAAATGCCTTCGATTTGAATGCCGGAGCCAATGATAATGTGCTGAAGAAGTACATGATGGAGCATGGCATTGCCGAGGAGGATGTGGCCGGCATACGACGCCAGGAGCTCATCAAAAAGATAGTCCACTCCAATTTCACGTGGATGGTATGATTCACAAAAATAATTCGAAAACCTTTATTATAATTGCTTTTTGCTTTGACAGCCCAACAAGCAGGATATGCAAAATGCGGAGCCTAAACTGGTTTATGCCACCATATCCACAAACAATCAGATTACACCACCACCCTCACCACCACCACCACCACCAGCTGTGGCCAAGCAGTCACCTCCAAGCACCTCTTACTCCAACTATGCATCGCTTACATCGCGCTTTGTGGACATCTCTGACATGGACATGCCCAACAGTCAGCAGCAGCAGCAGCCGCAGCATCAGCAACCTAGGCAGGAGATTGGCACCGTTATACCAGTTCAGGTGCAGCCAAACAGACAAAAGATTCCGCCACCGCCGTCAGCAGTGACGGCAGCCAATACACACTCTGCGTATCCAGCGGCCATTGAAGTGCGTGCCACGCGCAGCACAAAGCCACCGAATGAAACATATGCCACAATTGCGCCACAAACGCAACGCAAGGCGGGCACAATGCGAGTTGCGCCACCAGCACCGCCAAAGCCAATAATTGTGCCCAGCGAGAATCGCACCACGGTGCAATATGCACCCGTTAAACAGCCAACTCAGCAAACTCCTGTAAGGGCATCACCTATGATGCCACGGCCTGCACCTCTACAAGTTGCACCTACTCCTGTTAAGGCATCACCCATGCCGTCACGAGTGGCACCTTTACAAGCTGCCCCTACTCCTGTAAGGGCAACAGCCAACCAGCCACGAGTGGCACCTGTAAAGGCATCAGCTGTTCCACAGCCGCCGCCGCCACCTCCGCCAGTTATGGGAGGAGGAGGACCACCGCCACCACCACCGCCACCACCAGCAGCTATAGGTGGTGCACCAATGCCACCACCAGCAGCTATAGGTGGTGCACCAATGCCACCACCACCGCCACCAATGGGTGGACCTACTCCGCCGTTGGTAATTAAAAAGGCTGACCACCCAAAGGTGCCCGCAGACACAGGCGATAATCGCGATGCTTTCCTGGAAAGCATTCGCAATGGCGTCTCATTAAAGGTAATATATTAATTGGAGTAACTTGCTCGTTATTAAACTTGATCTACTTGCAGAAAGTCGATAAGAAGGCAGCTACAATAAGTGGCATTAAACCGCGAGCTGAAAGGAAGCCAGTGCCAATGGATTTCATGAGCGAGCTAAAATTGGGCATTACACTCAGGCGTGTGAAAAATCCGGCAGATAATCCGTATTCAGATGCGAACGCACCGACGGAAGAATCAAACGTGTAGCAAAAAAAAACAAAATGCGCGCGCAACTTTTGAAATTGTTTGTTGATTTGGCAACGCTTGACTTGGTGGCTTAGCTAGTATTAATTTGGTTTTTTTCCATAACAACACTTGCAGTCTGCAATCGCAATTTAAAGTCAATGTTTATTAAAGAAATTATTTATTTTAATTTTATTTATCTATGCAATCATGTGTTATCTACAATGAGCTGCAATTATTGTGCACATTTTTTGAGATATTTCCCATATGACAAAACATTCAAAAAATAGCAAAAATATCTACACATGTATAAAAAAATGCTATCGCTACTCAATTACTTTTAAACTGTTAATCACAATTTACATTTGGCAGTGAAATGTGTAAATAAATTTGTTTGTGTAGAGGCAACATGATAACTTATCTCGATGGTAATTATTTATAAGGTTTTGAAAGCCAACGGCATTTATGAACACTTCTACTTCGATTCTGCTTTTCTCTGGTGTCTGTGTGCGTTGTTCGCTTGTCAAGTGTCATAATCAGCTGGATGTCTCAGGTGAGCACAGTCGGCCGTATAACTACAGCAATCATTTGATATTTTGTGATTAGTTCTCGACCAGTCTGGAGCTAGCTGCTAAGGTGACATTACTTTTTTGTATTCAAAGACTGGCTATTTAGTGAACAAATAAGATTATGCAACGGATTGCGGTTATTGGTGGAACCGGCATGACCGGTCAATGTGTGGTTGACTACGCATTGGAGAAGGGTAAAGTACAGCAACAAACTATTTTCTTTCTTTCAAATTGTGCTAACACATTATTACTTGCAGGTCTCAAAGTGCGTTTACTTTACCGCACTGAAGCCACAGTTCCGGATCGTTTCAAAAGCAAAGTTCAATTGGTGCAGGGCGATGCAACTAAATTGGACGACGTGAAACGTCTAATTGAGGGCGATGGAGGAGTGGATGGCGTTTGCGTCATCTTGGGCACACGCAACAAACTGGAGCCCACCACTGAATTGTCCCGTGGCACCGAGAACGTCATTAACGCCATGAAAGAGGCAAAGCTCACGAAATTCTCCGTTGTCCTGTCATCGTTTCTATTACGTCCTCTTAGCGAGGTACCCGCTGTATTCCACAAGCTAAACGAGGAGCACAAGCGCATGCTGGATCTGACCAAAGCATCTGGATTGGACTACATAGCAATATTGCCACCGCACATTGCCGATGAGCCGGCCAGCGGTTACAAAGTGGTGCACGATGAAGCACCTGGACGCCTCGTCTCCAAAGATGACTTGGGCAAATTCATTGTGGACAGCTTGGATCAGCCCGAGCATTATGGCAAAGTGTGCGGCATTGCAAAGAGTGCTTAAGCCCATTATAAATTAATTCAGTAGCCCATCGTCTATTTTGCATACAAATAGTAATAAAATAGATTCAAACGTACAAATAATAATGATTCTAACAAAGCCTTTTAAAGACTATCTACTCAATTGTATGTACATACAAAAGAGCGTGTGTGTTATTTTATGCGCACTATAAACTTTCCATTTTAATACACAGAATAAACAAATTTTAATTGCAATTACGTGTCATGGTATCAATTGGCAAACGTCGGATATGCGGCGGTCAGACACCAAACATTCAAAGCCATTAGCAGCTGTCGCTTTTGACGTCATGCAGGTATTTCGAAAATGTGCACCTGTAGAAAATGCACAGACAATCTATGAGAAGCCGAAAATGAGCAGCTTCCGCTTTGAGGTCCAATGCCAAACATGTCGTTGACAAAGAACAGAATACAGAAAATTATTACATGTGCACATGAACTTTGGGGTACAGTGAACTTTCTATATGGCATATCTATCTTATTATTATTTGACAGCTTTCACAAATATTTGAGACTTCTTTCTTCTTGATTGATTCATATATATTTAGTTAAAATGTATATGCTTAAAAAGTAGAGAAAAGTAGAGAGAACAGTTCACTTTCTATATGGCAAACCAATCATATTATTATTTGCTATAATCAAGTCCTCAGCTTTCAATAAATTATTTTTGACAAGTATCTTAGGTTTCTTGTTGATAAAAAGGACATACGCGATTCTCATTATATTGACAGTTCACTATAAATATTTATTTAAAATGCAGACGCACACACAAACCGATGATAAACAAATGCGTAGCCGATGCCTGCAGAGACTCTGGTTTATTTTTGAACAAAATAAACTTTCCGAAGCTTTCCGTTTATGTCGTGTCGCTGGGCATGCAGGCAGGCGGACCCGAAGTCCCCGCACCGACTATATCTGATGCAGCTGTAATAAAAATAACATTACCGGGGCACACATCAATTTTTGTCTTGAAGCAGAACACCGTGAACTTGAACTTGTCATAGATTTTGTTTAGACAGATTGCAGACGAATGTTTCCGTTTTGTTTTCCGTACGTTAAATAATGACAACAAAGCGATTAAAATATCTACATCTTTAATATAATTTATTGCCTTTCGTTGATTGCTTAATGCCACTACATTTCCATTTCGATATGTATATCTATGCTATGTTTTATTTGGAAGATAATTGAGTTAGATATTGTCTAGCAAGCACTTGAGCAAACCCTCACAAAAAATCATAAGGATATGAGTTATAAATAAATAATTATACATAATTAAATTAACTTGTATATATTATGAGCAATATACATATTAACACGGCCAATAACGTGCCAGGTGCATCTCAAGCTTTTTTTTACGAAAAGGTAACAAAAAATACATGCGGAAAGTAATATTTAAAAATCAACACGAGCGTAATATGAATGTTTTGTTTTTTTGTTTTTTTTTTTTTTTTTTTTGTTTTGTTTTATGTAATCGTAATGGAATTAGAAGCAAACGCTCTAGGAGATATTACAGGCTGTTACAGCTCTACCGCTGGGCAGTATTTGATATATATATATATTTATATGTATATATGTATAAAGCCAAAGAGCGTTTACCCAATTTGACTAGTTAAACTGGCAAACTCCGTTCTTAAAGCTGGAAGCTTTGGCAGCTTGGTTAAGCCAACACTACTACTACGGGTGCTGACATCTATAAGACCTTCTTCATGTATTTCTTTTTAAGAATTTGTAAGCTAGGCAACTCGCAGTGACGCGGTCCGTAAATGGAAATTGGCGCACAATATTCATACCCAATGCGCTCGTAGAAGCCATCCTGATCGATGGTGGACAGATAGATGGTGTTCAATTGCAGTACGACACGACAATAGTCCTCGGCAAACTTCATAATTAGCTTGCCAAAGCCCTGGCCGCGATACGACTTGTCCACAACAACAGACTCCACGAAGCATGCTTTCTTCTTGGACGTTATGGGGCTGAGCTTCAGGTGCGCTATCACACGGCACATGCTTTCCGTGGTTAGGACCAGGCTGCAGGGCAGCGTGTCGCATGATGCCTCCAGGGAGCGCATGCGCGCAGTTTCAGAACGCGGCCATTCCGAATTAATGAGCGCGCATGTATCCTTCATTAGCTCCGGAAAATTGTGTATGGGCACCACATCAAAGGGACTGCCAGACACATTGAACGGTGGAAGCCCCTGTAAGCAAACAACACACATTAGTGCAAACCAATTCAAATGGCGCTGGATCTGTTCAACAATTGTGCTTGTGTGCCACCAATCCAGCTACTACCTCAAAGTACGGCTCCAGTTTAATATAGCGCATATCGCTTTAACTGACAAACTAACTGGGCTGACTGTCGTCGTTGTGCCAGCATCAGGCTACGAAAGTATCTCAATATCTAAAAGAGAACAAATTTAGTTCTATTCGTTTCTACGCAACAACTTCTTAAAATATTTGTGATTTATTTACACAGGAGGAATCGAAATACATATAATATGTACACATACATATATTATTTACACTTTGGTCATGAAGGGAATATTCATTAAAACATTTTACATATTGGACAACAATCTAAGAGCGAAATATTTTTAAAGCAAGGATGAGTTTTTGTGTTCCTGTTGTGTTAAATTATAAAACTGAAAGTTTTGTTCAAAGTAAAAAAAATATTTATCTACAGGGGTTACTCGAAAAGTGAAACTATTCGGATTCTCATGTTGTTCTATCTTTCAAATAAATTGATTCTTCTAAACGATGTAGGCAAAAACAAGGCGTTTAGCATATTATTGAAATTGTCGATTTAAATTTGAATATTCAAAAGTTTTGGATGCTTAACTTAAAATATATTTTCATTCTTTAAGCAATAGATTTGAGCCTAATTTCCTGGGCAAGAGTAAATTATCAGCCTTGGTTTAAGGTTAATAGAGAGAGAATTTTCATCTGTCTACAAAACTAATACATTACTCGCATACATTTTTATTTATTTATTTAGTTTTTGTGATCGAGACGGTGTAGGCGTTAACTCATATATATCCAAACATCGGAACGTATGTATAGATGTAAATAAAAATGTACACAAATATGTTTAGTTTGTATGAATGATTGTGTGCGTATAATTTTGTCCGCGAAAATCAAGGTGAGGCATAAAAAAAGAAAATTTTTTTCTAAATGCTAACGACACTTGTCCGACCTTGACTGGCCAATCCCAGCAGCAGAAACAATCGCACACATTTATGAGGATTACTTAGTAATGATTTACTTGTGCGACACACACAGTTTATAACCGACATATGTATATATCTATATGTATGTACAAATGCAGTGCTAAATAATTGTAATGCTCTTGTGGAAAACCGCAGACGCACAGACTTTAACTCAATTCAAATGAATTGTTCAAGAATGCGTAATAATTATTGATTTTGTCGGATGTTTACCATTGCGAGCACTCGTTGCTCTGTGCGTTGATTTTCGTCACGAGCGCCACGGCGAAATATACAAAGCGAACTGATATAGTTTCCAATTCTGGCGATCCAAGAAATGGGCCAAGTTCCGCTGGCCGAGCAAAATGTTTAATATACAATCGATGTTGATGATAATTTTCTGTGTTTGTATTTGTGTTTGTGGCGGCAGTGACGACGTTGACGGCAACAGCGACGCACGCTTCGTTGATTTTATACAAAAGAATTGGCTTGATATGTAAATGTGTTAGTCTCCTGCTTATATGCTTTTATTTTTAATATATATGTTTAGTTTGAACAACAGCCGTTACGTTTTGTTTTATTTTTAAACATTTTGCTTAATATTTTCATGTGTGGAGCGATGCAGGTGTGTGTTGCCACCTTACTTATAAATTGCCCGTTCTGCCAACTTTGAGCTAAAATGTATCGGCCGACCTCCACGACCTATCGGGCATTTATAAATATATCGGAAATTGTAAACAGAATATAAAAAACAACAAAAACGTGGATTACTTGCACTGCTCGCATGTAGTTAATGAAGTAAATGACAAATTTACAAATAATATAATTAACGGTTTAACGGTAAACTTACAGTTAATTGTAAAAGCAGCAGCTGTTGAATTTTCCTCTTCGCGACACTGAAATATTTATTACACAACAAATAAATCAAATAAAGACATGTCGACAATGTGAAACATTTTAAAATTGGCACCGTGCAGTCTATAAATAATTTGTAAACAAATCGCCAAAGAGGAAAGACGCCAAAGCACTTCAATAGCGTGCCAGGCATTGACACTGACCCATTGCTGATTACCAATACTTTTCTGCCGTCGGCAGACGCCAATAAATCAGCGCATCGCATAGCAAGCAGATTCACGTGCAACAGCTGCCGCAGTAACAATGGCGAATCGACAAATGGCACAACCGCCAGAGAATCATTTACGTCTCTCTTGGCACGATACCCAGATGATAGCCACACTGAGTCCCCAGACCGTTATGGACTACTTTTGCCGCAAAAGCAATCCGTTCTATGACCACATGTGCAACAACGAGACCATCCGCATGCAACGTCTGGGAGTTGAGCATTTGCAGTAAGCATCTGCTGCTATCGAAAATTATGCCTTGCGAATTTATCTGTTTTCTTGCAGCAACATGTTGGGATTGGAGTACATCTTACTGCACGTCGCCGAACCGATTCTCTATGTGATACGCAAGCAGCATCGCCACAATCCAGCAGAGGCAACCCCAATTGCCGATTACTACATCATTGGAGGCACCATATACAAAGCACCCGATCTGGCGAATGTGATAAACGCACGCGTCGTAAGTGTTAATGAGTGATAAGGTGGCGAAATGAAGAAGACATTATCAAGCTCAATAAGACCCTGTGATCAGCATCAGTAGCCAAGTCGATTTTGTCTATGATAAAATTTGGCATTCATCCATCCATTTCCTCAATAATGTACATATATCGGCGTGAACTTAGACGGTCGACTATATGATAACTACAGCTCTAAAAAAATGTTGGATAAAAACTTAGCTATTTTATGTATACTTTAGATTTATTATTTGTAAAGCCTTTTTTTTATTTTCTATGATATCTTCTCCCATTGCATGTAATATTATATTACAAATACTTTACCAAATATCGTGCAATATTAGTCTATTATTCAGCACTATTCTCATGTGAAACACTTTCTTTCAGCTCAACACCGTTGTTAATTTGCAGTCTGCATTCGAGGAAGCCAGCAGCTATGCGCGCTATCATCCCAACAAAGGATACACTTGGGATTTTTCATCCAACAAAATTTGTATGTAAAGGATCCTTAAACAAAGATATCTCTTTCATCATTATAATGGACTTTTGCAGTGTCAGACAAGTCCAAGGCGGACAAGAAGGATTCGAGTGCCACCAAGGATGACAGCAGTGGCACGCTGTTTCAGAAGCAACGCGTAGACATGTTACTTGCGGAGCTGTTGCGTAAATTTCCACCGCCAATACCGCCAATGCTACAGAATTTGCAGCCGGCTGGACAGCTGCCAAATGCAGCGGGTGCGGATGGAGGCACTGCGACCAATTCAACCGAGAATCATGCAAATGGACCATTGGATATCGCTACAGAAAGCATAGATATGAAACCGCCGCCAGAAAAGAAATCCAAATGAAAAACTACATTGCAGTTAAATCGTATATTTGATATAAACTGTATATAAGTATTAAAGTAAACACAACTTAAGCTAAAGGGTATTTGATTTAAGCCTGATCTGGAGCATTCAGTTGTAAGTTGTTGGTGTCCTGCTTCTGGTTTTTCGAGTGGACTGTCAGACTGTGTGTAGTGTAGTCAAGGACGCTCTTAAACGACTGCTTGCAGATGTGACACGGCACCATTTTGGTCGGCGTACGATAGACGCCCGAATGGGCCACTTTCTTGGTCAACTTTTTCATTGATGGCGGCGGCATTGGTTCGCTTTTCGTCATTGGGATTGTGGTGGCGCCTTCATTGCAAGTTACTAACGAGGCTGCAGAGGTCTCTCTCGCTTGAAACTTACCCATGGACATAGTCGGTTCTTTTTCAATCGCAGGCATTATGCTCACACGCGGCTTGGAGCTGTCGCTGCCAGATACCATCAGCTTCGGCAGCTTTGCCTTCTCCACGTGATTCAGCTCAGTAAATTGAAGCTTACGCTTCTCGCTCGGCGGAATCTTTGTACAATTCTGCATTAGATGTATGTGAAGCGCACGCTCCAGCACAAATTTCTTGTCACAATACTTGCAGCACGACTCCGACTCTTTGTTCCTTGCTGGCCGGCATTTCCAGTGCGACTCAATGTGTGTATCGAGCAATTTCTTCAAGCGAAAGCTGGCGCTGCACAATTTGCATTTGAACTGCGCCGCTGGAGCCTGAGTAACCAACTGGGATTTAGCAGTGGAATCAGGAGCTGCCGCAGCAGTTTTCACAGAGCGTGAAGTGCTCGTGGATGAGCTACTGGCGCTTATGGAGCGTATCATTGTCGACTTGCGGTAGCCAGTGCCACCGCCAATGCTTAGTCTTGGGGCGGGCAGACAGCTGCGACGAGCAAGCGTATTGCTTGTTGCCAGCTTCCGTGCGGGGCTGTTCAAGGTGGTCTTAACCACGATGGACATGCGTTGCTTAAAAGTTGTCCCAGTAACTGTGGGCAGAAAGGAGCGACGTGGTCGGGGCAAGGCCATTGTAGGCACTTTCTGCGAGGGCTTCGCTTGTCTTTTGGAGTTCTCGCTGAATTTCATAGCCTTGGCAATAAGCTCGGAGACCTCGTTTACCATTTCAGCAACGCCAGTGTCTGCTGCTTCCACCTTGCCCTCTGATAGTGTTGGCATAGTCAGCGGTTTCTTCTCCTTTACGATATCAGCAACTACAGCATCTGCTTTCATCTTGTCTACAATCGCCAAGACAGCATCTCCAGTGTCAACGACGGGTGATGGCATCATCATCGATGGCTCCTCATTCGAAACTGAAGAATCCCAATCGAATAAAAATAAAACCAAAACATTATATTTAATTACCAACCTTCAGTGATATTTTCCAGCACAACATCGGCGCTCAAGGGGTATACATTGTTAGTCTTGTTGTGCTCCTTAACTGAAATTTCATCAAGTGTCGCATTTGCTTCATTGAACATTGTGTTGGTCTTCACTGTGGATGCAGTGGCGTCTATGCTCGATGACAGTGTGGAGTTCTGCTCATCCGGCTGCGAGTTCTCCTTGTTATCGCCATCAATAACAGCAAAAGCCGGGCGTACATTCTTCGTAGGCGTCGAGCACAATGCGTTGTGTTTGCTTAGAATGCTTTTGTCAAAGGGACGCAAAGGGGATACATGATCCTTGCCCATATCATTTTTGATTAGTAACTCAAGCATGTTTTTCTTCGTTTTGTTCTTCTGCTCGAGGGTGTCATTGTGTTGCATGTCCTCGATGCTCTGCATCTCCAAATACTGAGTGGTTTGGGTAGCCATCACTGATTGCCATTTGCTAGCGAGCGTCTCATCGGCATCGGTGTCGAAGGACAAATACATACTGATGCTGTCCTCGCTGGGCGCAATCGAGCGACGTGAATTATCCATAATTACACTTTTGTTCTTTTGTTCGTGCACGCAATGCAATACCTTATTGTTCAAATTTGAATTGAAATTGAATTTTCACTATTACTACTGAATTCGCGCTGAAGATCGCCGAAGACGCCTGGCTGTACCAACAACTAATCGTTAATATTTCAAATGAACTTTTGAACACTGAACACGATCTGCACTTGTAAACGGCGTTGTAAATAAATATCGGCTTCGTACTGCGAGTCAAAGCGAATTTAGATAATTTAACTTCATATAAGCGAGCTGTTTTGCTCTTTTTAAGATATTCGAATATATTCCTATTCGTGTCGAATAATCTTCAATTGTAAAGGCATACTATGAAATCCGTTTACTAGCACTGATATCTTTGACAGCCCTGGCTTATCGTTTATCGGTCTCGTGTATATATATGCAAATTCGATAGTTCTTGTATATACACAATTCGTACTTGCATAAAAAGATTTGCCAAAATATTGTACAAATTTAAGAAACTTTCGATTTACTGATTTAAATTCAAGTTCCTGTTTTACAAACAAAAAAAAAAAACGAAGAGCTTAAATAACGCTAGATAATATTAATCAACATAGAGAGGTGGCATCAGCATCGTGTGTGAGTCACTGGCACAAATTTTCCCAGGCTTACTCAAAAAGTTCACAACCACTTGCTAACTCATCAATTAAACGTCATCAGTTAGACGTAAACAGCTCATCTCATCTCATCTCATTAGAGTCACGCAATGGCCGGTATGGAAAACGAGCCGCGTACGGAGCTGCAGGAGCTGCAGTTGAAATCTGCTCAAGTTGCCGATGAGTCGTTGGAGAGCACGCGTCGCATGCTCGGCTTGATGGATGAGTCCAAGGAGGCTGGCATACGGACACTGGTTGCATTGGACGATCAGGGCGAGCAGCTGGATCGCATCGAGGAGGGCATGGATCGCATCAATGCGGATATGCGTGAAGCTGAAAAGAATCTCAGCGGCATGGAGAAATGCTGCGGCGTCTGTGTGCTGCCCTGGAAGAAGGTGAACATCAAGGATGACGGCGACAATGCCTGGAAGGCCAACGACGATGGCAAAGTGGTGGCCAGCCAACCGCAACGAGTCGTCGATGAGCGCGAACGTGGCGGCATGGGAGCACCACCACAATCCGGCTATGTGGCACGCATCACTAACGATGCGCGCGAGGATGAGATGGACGAGAACTTGGGACAGGTCAACTCAATGCTGGGCAATTTGCGCAACATGGCGCTGGACATGGGCTCCGAGTTGGAGAACCAAAATAAGCAAGTCGATCGCATTAATGCCAAAGGCGATGCCAACAACACTCGCATGGATGGTGTTAATAAGCGAGCAAACCATCTGCTCAAGAGTTAAACGGCATAGTTATTATCAAAATACTCAAAATGATAATGATGATAACCCTAATCATAAAGCTTCTCCTCCTACTCCCCATTCTCCACCTCTTCACCCACTCGAACCAATTTACTATCTCACATTAACTTTCACCACCAACAACAACAACAGGGAACAAAATGTTGTGGGCACAAAAATTTACTATAAACCAGTAGCGGCAATATTAGTTGATATATTTGTTTTTGTTGCTGTTGCTGCGCGATATCAAAACTTTATTTATTACACGTTTACAAAAAAAAAAGAAAAAAAAAACCGACGCGGAAAAAAAGAAAAAACAACTATTGCAACTAACCCATCAATATTATATGTATACCTATATCGTCTATACAACAACTAACTGAGTAACTTTCTAACAAACTTTACACAAAAGCATCAAAAGAAACAAAACACAAATTTTATGAGATTTTTCGTATGTATTTGAAAAAAAAATTGTACTCATGTTTTTTGGTACAAACTTTTTGAGGCAATTTACGACCTTTATGAAATTACAAAACTAAGCAAACTTTGTATGTAGTCTTTATGATACAAATATTTACAACTTGTACAACCCCGAAGTGTGGCATTTAAAAGAAAGAAGAAAGACGGAGGCAAATGGGACGAACGATCGATGGCTGAGAGCAATTAATTATTTAAGGGTAGTGTCATATTCTTAGCCAATTTATGTGCATTCTTTGTGTACGCGAGTTTGTTAATACTTTACAAGTTACTTATATATATATATATACTATGTGTGCTACCCCCCCCCAAATTTATATTTATAGCATACACATAATATTATTAATTATAACTCAACAAAATTAGAAAGCCCAGTTTTCCCTTAGATATAGTAAATGCAGCGTGTTGTGTTGTTTGCAATAATCCGAAGAAAAAAGAAATGTTTGTACACAAAAAATACAGTTCACTTGAATGTTTATTGTATATTGCATAATGATGTATATTAATTAGATATATATATATATACATATATAAACTGGCGCGTTGAATGCTTAAAATGATTATTATTGCAAGTTTAGTTTATATTATAGCTTTACATAGATTGCAACAATTTAAAATATAACCTATTCGCAACCATGAAAAAGGATGCTCGTTTTATTTTTATTTATAAATACACTAAACACATTTCCCCATTCTTCTTTCTAAGCCTTTCTAAAATAATTAAAGGTTGCAATGTAAGCGGAGAAATCCTCGTTACAATCTTCGGCATGTTCAAATTCAATCTCTGGCGCTGCCTCGACTGGAATGTACACAATGCTGCCGCGTGTCAAAGTTATCTGCTTGCGACCCTCTTTGGTATTTAGCTTCAGGTTGCGCACACCCGTCAACGTCAGCAGTATGGAGCCAAAGGGCTGGATCTGCAGTTTATATGTGTCGACGATGTACTTGATGGAAACATGTATCACGGCGAAGTCGTCAACGGGTGGCACAAACACCTGTACGGTATCATCGATGCGATACGGCATGAACACCTTGCACTGCGCCGATTTGCCTTCAAATATCACCGACGAGATGAGCTGGTTCACATCTTTGTATTTGGGTGTGAGTCCCGCACGGATCACATTGTCGGAACAGGCCATGCACTCCACACAGTCACCGGAAAGATAGGCATGTATCTCGTTGGCGCCCAAGTAGATGGCCTGCCCGGGCCTTAGTCGCACCAGATTCATAAAGAATAGAGACAGCACACCCACATCGCCGGGAAAGTCCGCACTGATCGTGTTAAATACATCCAACAATTCATTGCGCTTCAGCTCTAAAGTAAAAATAATTAATTAAATTGAGAATCAATATTAAGTTAATCGACACCTGCCTTCTTTGTTTTTTTTGGCAATCCCTTGGATGCATTTGGAAATGGCCGATTCATCGGATTTCATTAAGATCGCATAGCATTCCTTCAGACCCTCTGCGTTTCGCGTTTGGTGCAGTGCATCTACGGCCTCCTTGCCGATTAGTTTTGACAGTGGCTGGAACTCATCAATATAATCGATTATATCTTCGACTGGCTGGAATCCAACCAACGCTACGAATGGTGTCAGAGCGATGGCCAGCTCCGGCTTGTGATTATCATCTTTGTAGATTTCTGGGCGCTCCTTGTGTAGACGCTCCGCTTCGCATTTGTTTGGATGCACCTGTATGCTGAGTGCTTTATTGATGCTCAGCACCTTGAACAGGTACGGCAGATCCTTCTTCAGCACACGGTCCAGAGTCTCACCCGTCTCCTTGACAATGGAGACGCCACAGAAATGTGTACCCATCCACATCTCGGCATACGTTTCATTCTCGTTCAGGACAAAGTCCGGATCGTTGGCCATTGCCATTTGGGCAACGGCAGAGCTAATGCCCACTTTTCCCCATTCATACGGTTTTACCCAGCCAGTCAGCTCCATTTTTGCTTAATACCTGTGGAAAAATACTTTTCGCACAACGGGGGTCAACTTGAAGGTGATAAGAAACAAAACACGTATGATTCTAACAGCTGTGTGGGAGTGGATGGGGGTGTGCGATTGCGCGGCAATTCGATAACAATTATAAATGGTAAATAATTCTCTTCGTATGAATACTTATCTGTCAACCTACCTACACCTATACCACAGCTCAATATGGGACGTACGAATTTTAATTAACTGTTTACAACCAAAGTTTCAGCAAAATATTTTTCAAATGTCAAACAGTGTGACCACACCAGACTTCGTGCCAATCAGAGTACAGTTCACTGTATCGATATATCGGACTGAAGAAAATATCGTCCATCTCTAATGACAACTTGCACTTTGTCGGCGTTTTGACTTTTCTTGCATTGCATTTCTAATTATTATTCGTAAGGTATGTAACAGCTTAAATTAATGTGTGTGCTACAAGTTTTTGTTGCCAGTTTGTTTATTGTTTTGCTATGCCCAAGAAATCAAGAACAATCACGGCCACTAGGAGAGAACCTAGAGCTTTCCACATATATACGTGCTTCTTCTTACATGCAAACATATGCGTATATGTACATGTATATGTGTGCGTGTGTTTGTGTTCTTGTAACAGTTTCATTAAATCACATTTCGACGTTTGCATTTTTTAGACAATTACCAAAATTAAAGCATTTTACATTTTACAGTTATGCGGCGGTAAATCGTTTCGTTCGTTTCGTTTCGGCATTCATCATATTTCTTAAATTTATTGTATAATAGTTTAGTTAAAATTCTCAATCATGTTGCTAGTTCAGAAAATTCGTAGTTGCCGTCAACTGGGCCGCATTTGTCAGTTCAGTTTACGTATGAGACAGGCCAGCAATTACTCAGTAGCAGCGCATCAGTTGCAGTTGCACAAGCAGCCAGTGCGCCTTCTAAATTCCAATCAGCTAAGCAAAATTGCAGCATTTTCAGCCGTAAATTACAGGTATTAGTTTGATTGTATTATCAGCCTTTATCTGATTTCTCTCTTTATTTGCAGCTCGTCCATTAATTTGCCCCAACCGAGCGCAATGGCCAGCAAAACTTCCCATTTCGTATTGCCAAACACGCAGCCGATTGCCGATTTGGATTGCAAGAGCGCCTTTGAGAACTTGACCGATAAGGAGAAGCTTTACGCTCATTATTTTAGCAAGGCATCCTGGGATGGTGGCCTAGTTGCCCTCATACAATCCAGTCCCGAGGCGCCACTCATCTTTTCGCTGTTACATCGCATTTTCGTTGCCGAAAGCATTGCCGAGCTGAAAACCAAAGCATTGAGCGCAGGAGCAACTGAAGATGATTTTACGGTGAGATTGGGTCGCTGAAATGCTTATATCTTCTTGATACTTATCAGCTGGCAAGATATGACTATCACAATTAGATTAATAAAGATATCTTGTTAATAATATTTTATTTGTTGTACATATATAGGCGTTCCTTGTGTATGCATGTGGCGTTTTCGCCAACGCTGGCAACTACAAGGGCATGGGTGACAGCAAAATCTTACCAAATTTGGGAGAGGACAAATTCGGGACAATTGTGCGATCTTCGAGCGCCTTTGCGGCTGAGCCGCGTGTCTCGAAGATCTATGAGAAAGTGAAGGATCTGATTTATGCACTGGAAGCGCGTAATGAGGTGCTCGGCTTTGCACCAAATGGTATTACCACCTACTGGTCGGATAACTGCACAAAGGAGGATTCGGAAGTGGTCAATGCATGGCTGACATCGAAGCGCATCGAGCCGTATATGTGTCGCACCTTCAAGGTGACGGAGGGCGGGAAGACAATCTACGACATTAAACTCGGATCTGTTGAGGAGAGCAGCAAGGAGGGCATCACGCTTGCCTTGGAAGAATATCAGGGCAACAGCTTTCGTGTTACCCGCGGCGACTATCAGCCGCTGTTGAGGCGTGTAAACGATAATTTAATCCAGGCAAAGAAATATGCTGCAAATACTAATGAGGAGAAAATGATTGGGCATTATGTTAATTCATTTGAGCAAGGCTCATTGGACGAGCATAAAGATGGCTCCAGATGGTGGATCAAGGACAAGGGACCAGTTATTGAGACTTACATTGGCTTCATTGAAACGTATCGCGATCCGGCTGGCGGACGCGCTGAATTCGAGGGATTTGTGGCCATGGTTAACAAGGAGAGTTCGGCCAAATTTTCTGAGCTGGTCAATCGTGCCGAGAAACTGCTGGAGTACTTGCCCTGGACAGAGCCCTACGAGAAGGACTCGTATCTCAAGCCAGACTTTACATCGCTGGATGTTCTAACTTTCGCTGGAAGCGGTGTTCCCGCTGGCATTAATATACCCAACTGTTAGTATTTACTTTCTTTACCAATGTCAAATCTATTTACAATGAATAATTTATGTGACAGATGACGAGATCCGTCAGGATGAAGGATTTAAGAACGTTTCGCTGGGTAATGTGCTGGCCAACATCAATCGCAAGGATCCCATACCTTTTCTATCAGACGCCGATCAGGTACTAATGAAAGAGTACAAAGTGAAGGCATTCGAGGTGCAAGTCGGTTTACACGAACTGCTGGGCCATGGCAGTGGTAAACTGTTCCGCATCGATGAGAACGGAACGCACAACTTTGATGTGCAAACTGTGAAGAACCTCATCACTGGCGACCCCATCACCAAGTGGTATTTGCCCGGAGAAACGTACGACACAAAATTCGGAGCTATTGGCTCATCGTACGAGGAGTGCCGCGCAGAGGCGGTCGGTCTTTATCTATCCCTGCATCAGGATATACTCGAGATATTTGGTTTCAAGGATGCCGCCGAACAGGATGATATCATCTACATCAACTGGCTGAGTCTCATTTGGAACGGCATGGGCGTTGCCCTCGAAATGTACAATCCCAAATCGAAACTATGGTTGCAGGCACATTCCCGTGCCCGCTTTGTTATCATGAAAGTATTGCTGGAGGCGGGTGAGGGATTCGTTACCATTGAGGAGACCGAGAACGGCAAGAATCTCTTGTTAACCGTGGACCGTAGTAAAATCCAAACAGTTGGCAAGAAAGCGTTGGGCGAGTTCCTAACCAAACTGCAGGTTTACAAATCGACAGCGGACATTGCAGCCGCTTCCAAAATGTACGAACACTACTCGGAGGTGAACGAGACCGGATCGCATCCTTGGGCCAAGTGGCGTGATATATGCTTGGCACACAAGAAGCCACGCATTATCCTGGTCCAGGCGAACACGATCATTAATGGCAGCACCGTCGATTTGAAGACATACGATGCGACCCATGAGGGCTACATTCAATCGTGGGTGGAGCGTTATCCGACCACTGAAATTGATGATTTGCTGGAGCAGATTGTTGAGAAAGACAAGAAATACTTTCCGATTGCATATTCAAAGTAAAACAGCTGTAAATTTTCTACATTCATGTTGATTCTGAAAATATATATATTAAAGATCATTAAATATTTTTACTGCCAAATATTTGAGTTTTTTGTTAAAGTTTTACTATGCTGCACATATCCAGTCAAATTATGGTGAAGCCTTCTCTTGTTTATCGATAACAAAATGAATATCGATATAAATATTAAACTACGCTCGCGCAGCGTCAGAAAATAGAATCTCGAAGTATGTTCAAATAGTAATTTGTTCCTTTTGTATTTAAACATTTAATTTTTATATTTTACATTATTGTATCTTACATTGTTTTACATTGTTTATTGTATCTACGTGATTTTGCTACCATGACAGCGGTAATAAGGAGATATATGGAGGCGAGGGATGCAACCCCCGCAATTCATATCACAGGCAGGCCCAAATTTAATGTGGAGGTCGACGAGAAATTTATGTACCAAAGAGCCAAATACTATTGTGCTACCACAAACGAAATGGATCTCCGCAGCACCGAGATGTCCAAGGATAATAGTCTGCGGCAGCGTGCCGCCTTCGTCGAGGAAACAATGTCTGATGAGCTGAAGAAACTGAAACACAAAGAGTTCATCGATCGAAAGCGGCGTCAACAGTTGCGCAACGATTGCGAGGAGCTGCGGGAAATTGCGGAGCAATTGCGATTGGCAGCTATAACAAAGGACCTCGACGATAGCATTGTGGAAATGAATAAACACCGACAGTTGGCAAAAAATGCCCAAATGCTGGAATTTCAACGTGTCGAGGCCGAGAGGCAACAGCAGTTGGCCAGCCAAGTTGAGCAGGAGTTGCACAAGAAGGAGCAGCAAAAAGAGCTGCTTGCGTCGCTCTCAACGCAAATTGAAGAGACGCGTAATCGTCGCCAGCAACAATATGTGCAATCGCTGACGGAACGCGAGGAACTTATAGCCATGCAGCGACAAATCGAGGAGGAGGACAGATTGCAGCAACTGGAGCTCGAGCGGCAGAAGCAGAAGAAACGCAACGATATGATCAAGCTCATTGAACAGCAGCGGGAATACAAGGAGCTGCAAAGGGCGCAGTCCAACGAGGACATTGCAAAGGTGTTGCAGAATCAATCGGAGATGCTTGAGCAACAGGACAGAATAGATCAGGCCAGGCTTGCAGCTCAGCGTAAGCAGGAGCAGATTAGTTTGCGCATTGGTCAACAGGTCTTTGAAATTGAGGTGAGTTGAGGTTTGTCCAATAGCACCACCGACATTTTAAAGCATTTCTTCTTCAGGATCGGAAACGGCAACGTGACAATTTGTTGCTGGATCTGCTGCAGGCAGAGTACAAAGCCAAGGACGATGAACGCTATCGGCAGCAGCTCGAGCAGGAGCAATTGGAGCGTCGTCGTGCCCGTGAGGAATTGGAACGGTATCGCGCTGAGGTCGCTGAGCGGGATATGGAGCAAGCGCGCCTCAAGCTGGCAAATGCAGTGCACCAAAACGTCGACTGCACCACAATGCAAGAGATTAAGGAGCGGGAACTGCAGGAGCGTTTGCGACGGAAAGAGCATGGTGCCCTACTGCTCTCTATGATTGAAGAGAACCATCGCAAACGTGCCGATGCAGCGGCGGAAAATATGAAATTCTTCGAAACGAAAGCCAAATCAGAGGCTGAGCTGCAGCAGCGCATTCGCGAGGAGCGTCTCGAGATGCTGGGCTCCGTGCCACCGTCGGTGCTGAAATATCTACCAAAGCACGTGCTTTCCGAGTCGGATCGCAAGTATTTCAATATAGACAACAAAACAGTTAGCGCGACTGCAAAAGGGCAGCAAAGATTCAAGTAATTTAAGACCAAGGCTATTGTAAATTTAAAATTATGCTTCAACTTGTTCGTGTATATTTAGTTTGTTCTGGCAAAATCCTTAGTTGACATTTCAAATACAGGCGCCAAACCCACCCATCTTGTCTACGTGACGTGTAGCATTCGCTACTTCAGAGTTGCCATACTTTTTTTCCATTAGTAAACAACAATTGAGCCTAGTATGCTGTTCAAATGTACATGCACATCTTATTGTGCCGCCGTTCACGTCAAAACTATTTTTGTTTCTCATTAATATTGTGTTAATATAAATCTAGAAAGGGTGTGACAACAAATGTTGGTCTTTCTATTCACTGTAAATGAAACGAAACAACAAAATTAGTTGCGTACTCAATATACAATTTTAAATATACTAAACGTTTAATTGACAAAATAACAAACATAAACAAAAACTTTACATCTTCAATTTCGCTCTCTTTGCGAATATATGACAACTCTGTTAAATATGCCTACGCAACAGAGCGTATGGCAACACCAGCATATTTACTTCGTATTTGGTTCAGTTCAATGGCGGACGGTAATGAAAAAAGTGGGAGTGATCGTTGTTATGCTTTTTAATTAAATGATTCAGACAAATTAAAATTGAAAGAAAACCAAAAAATAATTCAGGCAAATGCCAAGTTGCAGTGATTGATAAAATGCCCAAGCGTGCGCGTTAATCGGTAATCTTGGTGCAAGCAAATAAAGTGCACAAAACGAAAACAAAAAAAGAGGAAAAATTCCACAGAATACTACGAATGGGAATATAAGCAGACAATACGCGGAAGCAGTGTAAAATAGAAAGACAAAAAGAAATACGAACTTTGTACGCTGCACATCACAACAAAATTAAAAAGAATACCCAAATAAAAACAAAAAAGAACAAATATGTCTGCGCAACGTTTAAATGCGGCAGAAAAAGACTTGGAGAAGTTTATTAAATTCCTGGCACTGAAATCCACCCAAGTTGTGGTGCAGTCGCGTCTGGGTGAAAAGGTGCAGACACAATGCAATCCACTTGCGGGCAACGATTGGTTCAACATTGTCGTCCAGGATCATCCCGATGTGCTCGATGAGACAAAGCGGGCGCTGGCCCTTAAGCCAGGCGAGAGCATTTTGAAGCGTCTGCCGCTGTGCGTCGAGATTTCGCTGAAGACCAGCGAAGGCGATCAAATGATACTCGAAGTGTGGTCATTGGATCTGCTTCCAGTTGATAACAATAAAACAGCAGCAGCAGCTGCTGGTGGCGGAGGAGGAGGGGGAGGCGGAGGTGTGGCTGGAGAAGATTGCAAGGATAACGAGAGTCAAACGTTGAAAGCCTCGCACGCCATCTACAATCGCATGGGCATCATGCTCAAGTCCCTCATCTCCCTCACACGAACGACACCCGCTTATAAGTTGTCGCGTCGCCAGTGTCCCGATTCGTATGTCATCTTCTATCGTATCTATGTGGATCGACCGCAGGTGCACACACTGGGCGAGGGCCACAAACATGTCAAGATCGGTCAGCTGAACACAATTGTGGGCTCCCTGATCATGTCCGTTGCTTATCGCACCAAGTTGACCATTTCACCAACGGCTGGCAAACAAACTGCTGCAACGGCTGCTGCTCATCAGGCGGCGGCGGAACAACATAATACCATAATGCTCAAATCGGATCACTTTCGACCAGCCAGCGATGCCAATTCACCAACGTTTCAGCAGCAGCAATCTACAGTTAAGTTTACTACTGGGGGAGTTGTCTCTAATGGACAGGCGTCCGATAAACGCTACATTGATATTGAGAAGCCATTGCGTCCGGGCGCCTTTACGGATCTCGGCAAATTGCGTCAGTTTACGGAACATGATTTTGTGCTGCCAGAGACGCCCCCATTCGAGTGGCTGTTGCGGCGTCAGCGGAACGAGAGCAATGGCAGTGGTTCCATTGAGTCGCTGAATCGGAAATGTGAATCGCCCGTCAACAACAACAACAACAATTCAACTAATTTTAATGGCAGCAATAATAACATTAACATCAACATTAACAACAATTGCAACAACAACAACTCGACGGCATTTAAGAGCTTTGAGAAGCCAGGTGTTGCCACATCACCCATCAAGAGTCTACTTATCCCCGCCAGCAGTCACAATTCGGCGCCTATGTTGCAGGCACAGCTGCAGCAGCCGCAGCCAGCTCCGCCAGATGATGACAGTCTGCTGAAGGAGCTGCATTTTCCATTCGCTTCGCCCACATCGCATGTCAACGATCTGGCCAAATTCTATCGGGAATGCTACAATGCGCCACCGCTGCGTGGCCTCAGCGAGCTGCAGGTGCCTAATGTGGCTAGTTGTGGAGCAGCTGCCTCGGCAGCAGCAGCTTCAGCGTCGGCAACAGCAGCTGCTGCCGCTGCCTTGGCGAGCAGTGCAGCAGCTGCATCGGCTGGTGGCGGTGGTGGCAGCATGGATGATTTGTCGCGACAGCTGGAACAGTTTGAGACATCGCTCGAGGATTACGATAAGCTCGTCTCACAATTCGGTCTCAGTGGCTCCTCGTCGACGGGCAGTCGGAGCAGCGGTGGCCTCCAGATGAGCAACTGAAAACACAAAAAATACGCCCAACTTTCTGAACTAAAGTGGATTTAAGTTACTATGATATTACTATTACTATTATTATTAATATTCTCATCTGTCTGTAGGTTTGCATTGCATTTCAGAAATATGTAGGTATTTAGTTATCAAGTATCACGTTTCACGTTTTCAGTGCAACAGTTAAGATTGGTTGTTTATTCCCCTCTTTGTTAATGTGCCTTCGGTTTGCTTTCGTATCAATTCGCATACGTATACAAAAAAATATGTCCAGGGTCACTCGCTAATTAAAACTTATTGATTTCGTCTGAAAATTGGGATTTTATTTGTAATTGATAATGAGTATATATGCAATTTTATAATGTCCATGGGTCAATTTCAATCCAATGAAAATCCACACATACGAGTGATCACTGTACAAGCACACATACACACATATGTACATAAAACACGTGCTTACACTTTTTTTTATGAGCTCATTTTGCAGCCGTTATAGTAAAAATCTAAATGGAATATTGAACTAATTGTAAGAGTTAGTTTTAAGTTAATGATTAAGAAGCAACAGTTGCCTTTGTTTCAAAATTATACGAAAGTGTTTTGTAATTTGTTGAGAGATAGATAAAACCGACTATAAGTATAATTAACAAAATATATAAATATATGTATGTCTGTGTCAAACGAAAGACTTAATTAGTTTAACAAAATATCGTACGGTTAATATATATATATATATATATGTGTGTGTAAATAGCGAGGGAGAGAGAACAAAGAAAGCAGCTGCAAAATTGTAAAATATTCTACATATATCTTCTATTCTATAAAATTGTATTTGTCGCGCTTCGTTATTTATTGGTTCCAAAAACTGCAATGTTTTGCATCTTAATCAAATTTAAACAAATAGTATATACTTAATCATCATAATCGGTAAATACTATTAAGCCAAATGCATAAAGGAATAATGTAAAATTATATTAAATTGTTAATCAAAACATAAATTGCTTATATTTTTATTGGTGTTAATGATCACGAGACTTTTTTGCTAAAGCTTAGAAACATTGCCCTATTACGATCACGATTACGATTATATATGCACATGTATATAATTATTTAAATAGTAACAGGAGTTTATGTTTATGAAATCTGTCCTACGATTGACCTTGAAACTTGTTTGGCATTGAGAATGAATTGTATATATATATATGTATATTGATATTAGTCGGGGAAGCTGTCAAATTCATACTATATGCAATTCATACTGGCGAAAAACACTATTCAAAAACCTTGTACAATCGAGCATGAATTCTGGAATCAACTACAAAGTACTAATTACAAGCTGTTTAAATGTTTCAATACTTAATTTAGGAACCAAATTCGTGTGCCAAGCAGATTTAATGACTTGAGTACTTGGAATAATTACTAAACGATTTCGAATAATTAAGTTCTTGGAAATGTGTCTTCAAAATACTCACTTTGTTTGTGAGTGTACTCATTTAGTGCTGAGTAAACAAGATTTATATATATGTACATATATAAAGCTGAGTATTATATTGACCTATCCTCTCAGATTTGAAAAACGTTGGCCAAAATTGACCAACAGCCGAGTTGATAATTCCTTTTTCACTTCATCATTAACTCAGGCTCAGCCTCACTTTGTTCTTATTTCTAAGCTCCGGGGTGCATGGCAAAAAAGCTTTTATTTTTGTCTCTACGTCAAACGAACGTCACTATGGCAACGCACTTCGCTAAGGTTAAATAGTTTTATTTTTAAATAAATAAATACGCACACATACATGCATGCATTTGTGTGCACAGTTGTTTGAGTGCACATACTGAGTGTATGTCTCTGTGTGTGTTGTGTGTTTGTGTGTGTATGTGTGTGTATGTGTATGGGCTTGCCATATTTGTTTTGCTACATTCGTATGTACATCTTATCTGCTGTTTTGGTAATTTGCTACTTTTTTTCGAGTGCTAATGACACTGCCTTTACACTTGCAAACATACACACATACTCACTCATGTAAGTAAGTACATGTGCATATTTATCTGTGCATATGAATTGAAGTGCGCGGGTGGTCACGAAAGTATACCCAGCTGCTGCTGTTTGGTGTTGGCGAACTTTAGGCGTGACCGTCTGGCCCAACAGGTCGTTGGTAGTCAACACTCACACGCACACACACTCACACCTGTCACCTGCACAAAATATATATATATATATATATAAATATATATATTGGTTTTGCTTTTTGGCCTTTGTTTAAAACTGTTGCCAAGCAAAAAGTGTTTGGATTGAGCTCAAACGTAGACTTTGACTGTCTGTAAAGCCTTACTCAATGTACATATATATGTATGTAGGTTTGCATGCTTGTAGAAATGGTAACTGCCCAGTCAAAGCAACCATTGAACGCCCCTGCTCCCCATAAAGGTTGTACACACACATACACTTTGTCGACGTTGCCACATCAGTTTCAGCACGCATCCGGCGGCTTTTGCTAGTTTTTGATATGCATTTCTCTGTCTGCTGGTGGTGGTGAGTTGACTCTCACTTTTACGCCCACGTCAGTCAAATTCAATTAATATTAATTCAACCAGGGCCAGGCTAGCTGCGAGTATTCTGCGAAGATCATCTATGGCATGGTTTGCATATGATTTCCTTGACAGGCGTTTTAAAAGACCACAGGTAGTTTAAAATTAAATTTGAATGCTTATTTTTGCTACTCGCTATAAATACGCTTTAAAGATTAGATTTGTCATAACAAAAAAATGGTCATAAAATACACACATTTTTGTACGTAATCTGAAAATGTCAACTATGTTGGTTTGCTCATAAAATGTTTCCAGATTAAATACTACACAATGGGATTGTTAAAATTTCTTCCGTACAAAATATTAGTTTTCCATATTTATTAGTAAATTTGAATTTTCAGCGAGCTATTTTTTTTTTACAAATTATGTCACTTTGTAATATGCAATAATTATAATTAAGCTGACCCCTTTTTACCACGACACAGTTCCACAGTTATTGCATTTTGACGATATTAACGTGCCGTTAAGTAATTTTTGGCATTCGAAATGCACATTAAAAATATCACCAAAACAAAAACAAAAAGCACTATAAATGTATATATAGTAAATACATTTGTTTGTATGTAAGTACATTTTGTATGATAAGTAAATGCCTAAAATGGGCAGTCAGGGTAAGAAGAAGTAGATAAGCACCATAAAAGTACAGAAGAATTGCGCCGATTATTTCTGTATTCGTATTCGCATTCGTATTCGTATTTTTATTTGTATTTGTGCTCCAAACCAACCCACATTGTTTGCATTTTTTGTGTACAAAAAAAACCATAGTAAAACAGTCAATGGCTGCAGAACAGTTTGCAAGCAACTGGTTTGTCAAGTTACAAAATGCACACACATACTACACATTCGTATGGGTGTGTGTATGCGCTGGGGGCGAGTTTGTTGTTTGTCTGGTTTGCCGGTTTTCCGAGCGACCAGCTGCAATAATAAATAGCATAATTGAAGTTATATTTAGACACCCACCGTATCCGCTCTCAGCAGACAGTATTTTCTAATGCATTTGAAATACTTGCAAGTAATTTGAATTTCAACAGATTTAAGTTGAGCTGTTTTACACAATTTTAAATGCTTTGAAAATCGATTAAGTTTTGACGATGGAAAGTTGGAAAGCGAATAAATTTTTGAGGCGTCTAGATATTTACATAGAGACACACGCACAAAAATGTACATACATGTATGCTAAGAATATTCTAGTAAACAAGCGCATAAAAACAAATTATGTGTAATTTAATTATAGCGTCTCAATTGTTGCTACGTGCCATTTGTCGCGCCGCAACATTCACCGTTGTAAGTTGATGTAGACGTTTTTGTTGTTATCGGTTCTCATTTTTTTTTTGGTGACCTCGCCGGCGCTTTGTTTGTTTTCATTATGAGCAAACAAAGCCATTGATCGAATAACGCCTGCCCCCGCCCCCATTGGATAAGGTATATGGTTAATGTATATATACAATGTGTATTTGCAATCGCAACTAAAGACAGTTGATGTGCAATTAAAATTGCAATGCGGAAGCTGCTGCTAAACTGAAATTGCCAGCTGCCACACACACAATGCGAGGCGGAAGTGAAATGCACAAACATGTCAGCAAATACATATATTAGAAATCAAGATATAGTATTGATTTACATTGATAAATAACAAAAGTATCAGATATGATTTAATGGGGTTTTCTCAATTTTAATGAATGATTCTTTAGAAACTGGATTTATAACATTGTGAATTGCATCAGTAATTTAAATTTGAGGAATATGTTTTAAATCAAATATAATTCAAAGCGCCAAAATTGTGCGCATTTGAGTTGATCGATAGCTATTTCTATCAACTCTATCGGGCTGCCAACTTAACTTTATAGAAAACGCAATACACAACATCCACATTCCTTTCCCCATGCTAAGTACCTATGGATATTTACCACAAATACTGGTTTGGCAAGGCGGCATCTTGAAACCTATTGTTGGATACAATAAGCTAATTTACAAGAGAGCGCCAGACTATACCGATAACCTGAGAGGCGGAGTAATCGATAGAAACCAATGCAATTTGCAATACACAATATCCACACATTGTGGTGGCTCGTCGATAAAGTACGATTTCGCTGCTGCTGCTGGTGCTGAGCTAACTTCGACTTCTTGTGTGACTCGGGCATTGAATAAATATATTTACATATATTTATGTGACAAGCATTTCAGCCAGCCGACAACGCTGGCCAATCACCGAAAAATTCTCACCGGCGACAAGCCGTACACGTGCTCCTACTGCCACATGCAATTCAGGCAGCAGGGCACACTCATCAATCACATGAAGACGCACACACATCTCGTCAACCAGCCGCCCGTGCGAGTTGACCACTCCATGATGCAGGCGCATCTTGCATCTGGGGCACAGCAGCTGACCAACGGTCTGTTGCCTAACAATCTGCATGGCAGCACTCCCAACTTTCTCCAGCTGGACCATCATCCGCTGCTGCATTTCCTCGAAGGCAATGCAACAGTCAGCTCCCTGGTTGCCAGCAATGCAGCGGCTCAAGCGGCATCATCGGCAACCGCAGCGCAAGCGGCGATAGTCAGCCCTAAAACGGAGCCCAGCCAGACGGAGCAGAGTCCTCGTTTGAATGTGGGCAACATCAATATGCTGAGAAGCGATAATCCGGATCGGCCGTTTGGT
Organism: Drosophila grimshawi; assembly: GCF_018153295.1. Lineage (NCBI taxonomy): Eukaryota > Metazoa > Arthropoda > Insecta > Diptera > Drosophilidae > Drosophila > Drosophila grimshawi. The sequence goes on from NW_025063098.1 coordinate 22,860,956, forward strand.
TGCAGCGTCTGTCGGCGCTTCTTCTCGCAGCAGAGCACCCTGGTCAACCACATTAAGACGCACACCGGCGAGAAGCCCTACAAGTGCAAGATCTGTGATGCTAGCTTCCGCCAGGTGGCCACGCTCAACAACCACATGAAGATCCACACCGGAGAGAAGCCCTACAACTGTTCCTACTGCCCCAAACAGTTCCGGCAAAAGAGCACTCTACAAAATCATCTCCGGATCCACAAGTGCTAGTGGAGTAGGCACATACAGTTAGACTATATACAGATACAGATACAAATGCAGTTGCAAGTTGCGTTACATACACACATACATGCATAATACATATATATTATATATACTCAAGCGTATTATTTACCTGCCATGCAGACCGTAATTACATTCACGTACACATAGCTCACTCATTTGTAAGATTAAGTCCGAACGTACAGTTGAGAGTGTTCAAGCCGATGCCTAATCTCAATCAAGCTCGAATCTTGCTTATAAATCTACTCACCTTTCTCCACATTTTTTTTACAGATTCAGATTCATTTTCGATAATAGCGAATAAATAATTCTACTTTCTTTAAGTCACATACTAGCTATGATTGTAATATAAAACTTAATTGTAATGCAATGATTTCCAATGTATTTGAAAATGTTTCAACAAGATAAGGAGCGACTGCTGTATAAAGAAAATTATAGTTATTGCTACCAATCTGTATAATCCCTGCTTGCATGCGATTGTTTCGCTAAATATAAACACGAATTTAAAAATGTATTCTAGCGCAGTATCTTTTAATCGCATAATTAAACCGAACCATTGATCAACACATATAGTAGTTAAGATTGATTGCCTGTAAAACAAACAGTAAAACTTGTAGTTACATTACACAAATAATTCCAAAGTATGAGAATTGAACTTGGACAGTGGAATAAACTCGCTCTGTTAATAACATTTCAGCAGAATGTTAAGTTTGCAGGTGCCACAAGAGACAAGAGCGATAACAGCTAGCACGGGATGAACTAGATTCGTTCAGTTGAGCGAATCGTTCGATCGAACTCATTCCGAACTCTATCAACTATTGCTTCTTGAGTGAGAATCTTGATTAAAAAAGCGAATATTTTGTAGAGGCATTTGTAAAACTGTTTTAATAGGTAAATAGAATGCACAACTGCATATAACAGTGAAAATTCACTTGTTCACACGCCAAATGTAAACTAAATAAATGCAAGATTCGCGTGTACGCCCAATTTGGCAAGACCTGTGTTGTTGTTGTTCTTGTTGATGTTGTTCTTGTTGCTCTCAAACACAATTTCAGTCAGAGGTGGCCATTTTAGCGTGAAATGAGAGAAACTGCAGTGTTAACAAACCGGATTTAGCCTAAAAATGGCTGAATTGCCAGCATTACTGATCTCAACCGAAGAGACAATTTTTCTCATATTTTGTTTGCTGTTTTTTCAGTCAGCTAAAAACGTTGAGCGACAAACAATTTGATTGACGCGAGCTGTAAAGTGCAACAAGTGAAAGCCAATTACCTATTATTACCAAGAAAAATGCCGCCCGTTGTTCAGTAAGCAGAATGCTTTCAATATATCGAATATTACCGAAATTACATCATCATCATCATCAGTGCTAAATGTGACCCAAATATTAATAATCGCTGCTTGCTTCATTCATTTACTTATTCAATCAATTGGTCAAGGTGCAAACTGACCGAAAACACTTCGTAAACCATACTTTAAACTGCAATTATGCAAATCATTAATGTTTTTTTGTGCACACTGCTCTTCATTAAAACAAACGCTGGACGTTTTCTGCCCGCATAAGTTGCATATTTCTTGGTGTTAATGCGCCAGATGTTTACTACACCGATGACGTCATGGGCAACATTCAAATTTATATTTAGACGCCGCAGCCAACGCGCTATTGCCTATGTATGTGTGTGTGTTGGTGTGTTGTTTACCTACTGTTTCATGTGTGTGTGAGTGTGAGTCTGTTGCTTTGGCGGTTCATTTAAATTGTAATGATTTATTCTTAAGTCAGCCTGCTGCACACATCTGCACTGCTTAACGATTGCACTTCAACTGTTGTCCGCACACCGGCCAAAAACTCTCAATCCATAAGGAATGCGACGAAGCTTTTTGTGCACTCGTCAGAAATATGATTCAGCCGTCAGTCAACATTGCCTGGCTCGCTTGATAAGCAAAGCACGCAAAAAAAAAAAACAAAAAAAAATTAAATAAATGTTTGTGCCCTCAGCTTTCTCAGCGTCTCCGTCTCCATTTCCAGTTGCTTTTGCCATACGCTGCGCTGCAGTTGTGCGCTTAAGCCTTCATCGTCATCATGATGTACTCCAAAGCTGAAGTGTAACTGCTAACTAATCTCATTTTTTGCTTTATTACATAATTATATATATTACATAATTATATATTTTGTGCTTTTACAGAGTCCAGGCTAACAATATGTCGCTGAGTGCAATGCATTGCACGAGATGCGCCGACGGTTTCGAGCCCACCGAAAAGATCGTCAACTCCAACGGCGAACTGTGGCACACGCAGTGTTTTGTGTAAGTCGATGGACTCCAAGCGAGAAAGTACATTCCAGTGATTTGTCATCACAGTGGTCAATTCGCTGGAAAATATAAAGTATAGAATCTAAATTTAATTCACGTGAATTTAAAATTAATTTTGTTGTCTTCTGTATTACATTTTTCAGAGAGAATTAGAGAGTATTCATATTCCGTATTTCCAGTCTCTGAGAGAGTGACAGATCGTGCTGATCAAGAATATATACCTTATTGCTCTTGGAGATACTTCCGTTTGCCTGTTGCTTTAATTTACCCAATCTACACGTTTACATTTTCTGAGAAATGAGATATGCTTTAAGATAACAAATGGAAATCTGTCAACGATTCAGCTTAATATTTTGTTTCATAAAGTATTATCAGCAAGCATACAATATGAATTTTGTCGTATGCTTTGCGGGCAAGGCTCATAGATTTTGAATGCAATCAATTTTTAGCTTATATTGTATGCTTAGTAGTAATTTTTTATGTTTTATCACTGTATTATTTTGCATTTAAATAATTTATCTCTAATTGGATTTACTTTGTTGGGCCTTTCAGATGTGCGCAATGCTTCCGTCCGTTCCAGGATGGCATTTTTTACGAGTTCGAGGGTCGCAAGTACTGTGAACGGGATTTTCATGTGCTCTTTGCACCATGCTGTAACAAGTGTGGCGAGTTCGTAATTGGACGCGTCATCAAAGCAATGTCTGCCAGCTGGCATCCGCAGTGCTTCCGTTGTCAGCTGTGCGCCAAAGAATTGGCCGACAGCGGCTTCATACGCAATCAAAATCGTGCGCTTTGCCATGAGTGCAATGCCAAGGTGAAGGCAGAGATAACTGGTCGATATGTGTGCCAAAAGTGTCAGTAAGTAGTCGTGGAATATAATATGTATTGAGATCTCCACACTAATCCATAATCTTTGCAGCGGTCTGATTGACGATGAACCGTTGCGTTTCCGTGGCGAAGTGTATCATGGCTATCACTTTAATTGCTCCGCCTGTGGCACAGAGTTGGATGCCACAGCACGCGAAGTGAAGAGTCGTCCAGGTTTGGCTGCAAACGATATGGTGGGTAAAAGTTGAGATTTGCTTTTGAACACTATTGTTAATAATAATAACATAACAATTTACACAGAACGAGTTGTATTGTCTACGCTGTCATGACAAGATGGGCATTCCCATTTGCGGCGCCTGCCGTCGACCGATTGAGGAGCGTGTGGTCACAGCCCTCGGCAAGCATTGGCACGTTGAGCATTTCGTGTGTGCCAAGTGCGAGAAACCTTTCCTGGGCCATCGTCACTACGAGAAACGCGGTCTGGCCTACTGCGAGACGCATTATCATCAGCTATTTGGCAATTTGTGCTTTGTGTGCAACCAGGTCATTGGTGGCGATGGTACGTTAGACTATTCCTCCCAAATTGTTCATGTTTATAACTTTGTTAATTTCTTTGCCTTCTACAGTGTTTACCGCTTTGAATAAGGCGTGGTGCGTGCATCATTTCGCCTGCTCCGTGTGCGATACGAAAATGACGCAGAAATCAAAATTCTACGAGTACGATGAGAAGCCGGTGTGCAAGAAATGCTACGAAAGGTTCCCCAACGAGCTGCGTCGTCGGCTACGAAACGCCCACGAGATGACCATGAAGAAGAATGTGTAGTGTATCATTGGAGACAGGCAGACAGCCAAACTGTCCGCAACTTTCCAAAACCACAAAGTCAAAGTGCCTTTTGCCGTTCAGCACAAACGATCCGCTTAGTTCTCTGTTTGTAGTTGTCCACTTCTAACATTCAATGTTATTAATCCTCGAAAACTAAAAAAAAAAGCTTGTGCCTTTTTCACATTTCTGTAACTTTATTGTACTGTGTCATTTCAAAAGTAACAAAAGCGTCAACTATTTTGTTATCGCCTATCTTTAATCTTTAGCTGTTGTAGCATTGGCAAACGTAACAATCAAATCATGTATAGACAGCTGTTATTTAATTGAATTTATATTTATATACAAATAATCGTACATAAATGTTTTTAATATACATATAAAAGAAATTTGCAAACATTTTTTTAATTTTGGGATAAACTAAATACATTTAGCAAAGACAAAAACCAACACTGTTATTGCACAAGACCGCTGTCTGTTAACGCAATGTTAAGCTCCTGTTAAGCTTTGTTAACCATCGATATGTAATTTTGCCTGTTAACCTGGCTGATTAATGGGGATTTTTGCGTATTCCATGAGTTTTAGCTTGATTTTGCCGCTTGTATTTCAAAAAAAGAGGAATTCGACATGACTGTTAATCAAATTAAAACAAAAGAAAATCTTGAAATTCTTAAAAAAAGGAGCGTTGCCAAAGGTATACCATAAACTAAATAACTACATTAATATATATTTCTCTTAATTGAAATTCATATACATTTATTTAAACGTAATAATTATTATTATTGAAATTTACAAATATGTAGTCTTAAGTAATGGATTTTTGTTGTCAGAATGAGAAATGTTGCTGTTATTATCGAAGTAGAAGTTATCTCCAGCAATTGATTATTATGCGATGCTGCTTTTATCTACCCTCTTTCAATGACTGATGGCATTATTTGTCTTCTTCTCTCTGACCTTGGTGCACAGTTAATAATCTGTTATTGATAATTGGTGGCGATAGTCTCGCCGATGTCTTTATTTCGTTCTAGGCTGCGAAATGCAGTTGTAAATTTATCGCTTGCATTACGGTCGACAGTTTAATTGGCAATCGACGTTTATTAATTTGTCCTGGGCCCAAAACACAAGTTGGCCACTTTTGCAGCGTGCCCTGTAATTTGGCCAGTCCAAAAAGACGAAAATCCTTTTGGGGCCCCATTGCTTTTCAACACGTTTGGCAATTTCAGCTCCATTTCGAGTGCGCCTGCGCAAAGGAACATGTTGCTACGGACAACAAACTCACATTAATTAGGCCCCTTCATTAGACACATGCCCATCAAGCAGGGCAGGCTTGGAAGCAACACAATGACGACTGCGCCGGCGGCCATGTCCATATACAGTGAAGCCTCGTATATTGAATCACTCTTATAAAATATTTTTTTAAATATTGCTAAGCTTTAAATATTGCCAACTTTTGTTGGATGAATAATTAGCTTTATGTTTGCTGTGCGCCCAAGTCTGTTTTCACTGTATGGCCAAGTTTTACGTAATTAAGCCAGACGCGCTCACAATTTAAATTGCCGTCCGTTCTTCATACGTGTTGCTCCCCGCACCTCCCTCCCCCTCCCTGTCGCCCCTCTAGCTGTGTATCTGTATCACGAATTGGCAATTGAGCTCAGGCAGAGCTTGCGCAATTTGCACAGAGCCCAGTTGAGTCTTCAGTCCTCAGCTCATCAAGATCCAGATCCTCAGGAGAAACAGCAGCAGCAGCAGCCGCAGCAGCAGCATCGTCTGGCTTCGTTGCGACGTTCGCTCGTCAGCGTTTGAGCCAATAATTATGGTTATTAATCGGCTGGAGAATTGGCTGCTAATTTGCAGTTTAGTTGCAAATTCTGGCCGCCAGCGTGCAATTACTCTCTTAAATTATAGCTTCAAAATCAACAAAACGCCGCAACGCCAGAAACGCATCGTCTAAGGATTCGCTGTTGCCAAGGGGGGATTAGGGCGGTGGAGGGTTTGGGGCAAAGGTCATGATGCCTGTCTGATTGGCAAACGCACATTGCATTTTATGTGTTTGCTTATCCAACTCTCATCAGAGGCCATGCTGCTCATCAGCTAATGATGCCTGCGATTCCTGTTTCTGCTCACAGTCGCTGTTGTTGTTGGCAAGCACTGTACTCATAATTAGACGCCCCAGTGCCAGGTCCAGGGCGTTACTCAATCATGGCCTGATGGTACAACCCCCAATACGGCGACGAATCTATCGCCAGTGCCCTGCGCACGATCAGCACAGCTACAACATAATTTTACCCAAGTGCCGAGTTCCAGTCAACTCTCATCTCGTCTCATCTTGTCTTGTCAAGCGTTTGCTTTTGCTTGATTCCTTGTACAATTTTCAAGGCGCTTGCATTTCGCGGCCAGGCCAACACTTTTGCTTTGGCCAAATCAAATCGTGTGCTGTTTATTTAAATAACCATAATTTAGCCAGCACTTCTCGTCGCGGTTCATTGGGCGCTGGGGTGGAGGGGAAACCCCATTTATTAACCCACACACTGCAACAGCAGCCAGTCCCTGACCATGGTTTTATGGTTGATCCGTTCCCAGTGCAGCATTTTCCATGCTCTTGTGAGAACATAAAAATTCAATTTAATACGATATGCTCTCCAGTTCGACTTTGAGTTCGAGTTTGGTTTTGGAGTGGGTTTTTAGCAGGAAAACGTTTTGTCTACGGGCATGCGGCAGTTAATGAAAATTTAGTTCAATCAATGTGGATAACCATGTTCGTGTTCACCTCGACAATGTGGCGAAATACTTTACAATCCTCATAGTTTATATAGCAATGCGTAGCATTATGTTGTAGGTGTTGATTGGCTGTTGGAATAACAGATTCAATGATCTTTGTTGATATTGTCAGTGTGATCGTTTTGTTCAAAATTATGACTGTGCTCTTGCTGATACCCATATTATGGTGTGGAAGACTGGCGTTATTTGTGTGTTGAGAAAATTGTATCATTATTGCTGCATTATATAAGCCCATATGTATATCAGATTTCCAATGTAGTAAAAAATAATATCAAATTATGGTTCAGATGTTTTTGCTCGAAAGTGATAATTAACACTTTTTACAACATTGATAAGTATCAAGATGAATAAATTTATGAATTCGAAGAGCAAGAGGCAATTTTCTGTTAGCAGCTGTTTATTTCATTAATTGAGATACAAGAGAGATAAATAATTATAAAAATAATGGAATGCAAAATTATGTAGAGGCAAAATAAAGCAAAGTTTATACTTTTGATCAATAAGAACCGCCTAGTCGGTCTGGTGTGTCCATCATTATGAACAAGGCGATCTCAGAGACTGTAGAATCTAGCGACGAATTTTGATATATCGATATACCATTGTAAAGATATAGTCTTGCAATTGATCTATAAGGTACCCAGAAATATTATTGATCAACTTTAAAATTTGCACTAAGATCGGATAACAAATACATATTTTATTAAGGATTAGCAAGCCTACTCTGCATTTGACAGATGTGTTCAGGCTCCTAATCGAGTTCTCTCTCATCTAACTTGCGTTTATTTTTCTGATTCTATCTTTCTCCCATTGCTAGTTAACTAGGTGTCAAATTGTGATTGCTCTAGAATGAAAATTATATATTAAAATGCAGTTTATGACACCAAATAAGGCTAGGATTCCAAAGAATGGTGTTCGGTGCATATCACAATAATTGCTATTATTAACGATTTATGAACGGTCTAAGTGCAGCTAAAATTGGTCAATGGTTGCGGGGATTGGGGTTGGTCGATTCCTGCATTCGCTTTTGTTCACCCAGCACGTCAGGTTTAGAAAAATGAGCTTGTTAACGCTTCATGATGAGCGTAGTTAGTGTCCACTGCCATGATCTAAACCATATAACCCCAAGCATTGAATCGATCGCTGGATGGATGGTCAGATGGATGGGTACCTTGGATAGATGCACTACAGCGCTGCAGAGTCGTCATTAGAGATGTATGCAAAATTACAAACACGATAACACGTAATCATTAACGTTGTGCTCTCGGATGCCCAAGAGACGGTGTGAGCAAACAGTTTGAGAGCCAAAAGCAACAGCAAGAGCAACAACAATAGCAAACAACAACAATAACAGCAACAACTTCAATTTGCTGTTTCATTATCAAACGAGGCAAAGAACATAATTTGACTAAGGCCAAAACATTTGGTAACGTCAGCGTCTATGGCTAAAAGAGACCAATTTGCAGTTGCTGTTGGTATTGTTGTTGATGCTGTTGCTGTTGTTGTTGTTTTTTTGGCTTCGCTAGTAGTCAGTCTATCGATCACGTTTCAAACTGAAAGGCACGACCATGACGACGATGTGGCTCCGATTATGGCCACGCTTGTTGTGGTTGTTGTTGTTGCCGTTGCATAGTTTGCACAAGACGCCATTGTCCTATGGTGGAAAAGGTGGGCAAGAATCGAGGGAAGTCGGGAAATGCTGACGGTTTAGAACTTTTATGCAATTAATTGCAACAGTTTTGTGGCTGGAATGCGCTTTGTCTGTTTTGCCTGACTCTCCGTTCCGTCCGTCTATCCATCCATTCGTCTGTCCGTCCATTTCTAGCTGCTGCTGTTCTAACCACTTGCCGTTAATTTAAAAATTGTGCTCACGTTCTGGTAATTTGTTGACCACCCACATACAGAAATGCAAATGCAAAAAGTGAGCCCCGTCCACCTGAATTCGATTCGTGGAAAATTAGACGCCAGGTTTTTCACTGCCCGGCAGCGAACATTTCATTTGCCCGTTGCCCGTTCCAAGTTGCAAGTTGTAAGTTTGTATTGAGTCTGTGCCTGCTCTTTGTCTAATTTGACACTTGGGGCAGTTTGGGGCACCAATGACTTGCAGGCGGACAGGTAGTGGAGTACACGAGGCGCCTCTTTTTATATATATATATAAAAAAAATACTTTTTTTTTTTTGTTGCGCCTCTGAATTGCATACAAAGTAGTTGGTTGTGGCGCAGTTCTCAACTGTTTGGCTTGCCGAAATGAATAATTGCATGTGGAATGGGTGTTAGTGCGAGTGGGTGGATTGAATGATTTTGTATTGGTGAGAATTGAGCATTTAGCTCGGGGCCAATAACTGTTGGTCATTTTTCACAGCAGTTGAAATTTGAATCTCATTTAATCATTTGATATGGTTAGTTCACGGCTCATAAGGTTTCTTAGCTGCTCATTTAAAATTTGCATTTTACAATTTAATCAAATTCTTTTTATAATCTAATCTCATTAAAAATCGGAAAAGCAGTAGATTGAAGTTGGGCAAAACTATGTAAAAGGCAGAAGGAATCATCTCGCCCTCGTCGAAAACTGATTTTTTTTGTGACTAATGCATTAATTAAGCAGATTTTTCTTGTGGCCTTAAATAAAAACTTTTCTCATTTATATATTTTGTAAGCTATCTTTGCAATAAATTATTATTTTCTTTAGTCATTCCAATATAAGTGAATCACCTAGATTGGATTATTTATATACATTAAAGTTTAGAATGTTTCTATGTAGACAATAAATTGAAGCTCGCAAAATAATTGTATATTGATTAAGAGAATAAGTAAATTATGATGAATTTTTGGCGTTTTTGGAAAGTAGGTAAAGGTAGATTAACATATAAATGCATTTTAGAGACTACCAAATAAATGCTGTGTAAAATATTCATGTGCACTCAAACTCGACTTAACGTTATTGGCTGAAAATATCAAATACATTCCAAGAATCACATAAAATTATCTTAAAAATTAATAAATTTCATTCACATTTCGCAACTTCCGTCGCTTTGCAAAAAAAATACTAAATAAAATAAAAAAATACTTTACAAATTGCATGCATTTAAAAAATGCGCTAAAACCGAAATTTCTTGACAAATTAACAGAAGAATAAGGCAAATGTCAAGAGTTTGGAAGCGAAACCAGAAATGCCCAACCCAACCCACGACAATAACGACGAGCTGGCATTGGGTTAAGCTTCCTTGTATGGCTGTCAGAGCTAGTCCGAGGCGCTGCCAGCGGACATTTGGACACAAGAGACACGAAAAGCTTCCAGTTGCAACAGTCAACAGTCTGCACTGGGAGTCAGAGTCAGAGTCAATATATATTCCAAAAGGAATTCCGCAAATAATTGCGGAGCGGGGCCACAAAACTTATGGCAATTGTGTGGCGGGCAGCAAAGGCAACCCGTACACAGGGCCGGGCGGCCACATCGCATACATCACGTGCAACAGCAACAACAACAACAACAACAACTCGCTGACTGTGGCAGCAAACAAACATTTCGAATGCAAATAAAAAATCACGCCAATAAACTAGACATCGCGACGGCAGCAGCGACGCAGCCGCAGATGCAGATGCAGACAGTGCGGCAGACAACAACTACAATAACAACATCAGCAGCAGCAACAACGCTGTGGCAAAGACAATAGCAGCAGCAGCAGCAGCAGCAGCTTAAGCAGTCCTCTCCAAATCCTCGACGTCATGATGTCTCGCTGGGATTTGGATTTCAGCAGCATGCTTCCCTAACCAGCTCCCCTGCTCTTCACTCCCGTGTTTCATACGACGATCGCAAAATTGCATACAAATCGTTTGTTTGGTAAATTTAACATAAGCGCGTCAGTAGCGCCTCTGGTCCGCTGTGTGTTCGTGGCGAGCTTGGAATAACTTAAAACCAAACCAAAGTCAGCAGAAAAAACTCCGGCAACAACAAGAGCAACAACAATATTGGGGTGCGGGCTTATCTTGTTCTTGTTAAGCTGGCAGTCTGGCTGGCTGTCCTGGCTCTTGCCGCTCCTGTCTTGTCGTGTAGCCATCATGTAAAACGCATTGGCCCAGCCCCATCCAAATGGGTTGCATTGGCTGTTCGGTGTATCCACGTCGCCGCGCCTGTTGATCAGTGTCGTTACCCGTTGCCCGTCGACCTTCTCGTTCTCGTCCGCGTGTTCATCCTCAGTCAGGCGGCTGCAATTTGTTTGAGTTACGGCGCTTGTAAGCACACTTTAAGGATCCATTGTATTCCAATCAATAAGCGGGGCATGACAATGAGACACAAACTACAAGCCTCAGACCCATTGAATGTCACCCAAGTGTGTTCAACTGGAGCGCCGTTTGCCGCCGCCTTGTCCAGCCCGATCTTAGTCTTGTTGAGCATTGGGATTCCTTGGCTGGCAATTTGCTGAAAACTGCTGGGAAAACTTGCTGAAAACTGTTGTGAAAATTAGCTATGATTTTGGTGGCAAAGTGGGTACAGTATTTAATTGAAATTCATATTAAAATATATCAAGACAAAATATTTGTCATTAATATATTTTCCAGATACATCAAATTCATATTAAAATATGTGAAGTAAAATATTTGTCATTAATATACAGATACATCAATTAATCTTTAGTTTAATTAAAACTCATATTGTAAGTTAAAAATAAAAAAATATCCATTTCAGGAACAATTTCTGATATCATTTTATTCGAAGTTGTTGCATAATTATTAGCAAAGAACAAAGAATCTGGTATAACTGTAAATTTGGGACTAGTTTAGTCTTAAAACACAACTCTGTATTCATAATTGGATCTACATAATAAGATATTCCTTACAAGTTATAAGATATAAAAGTGAAAAAAATGAAATAGATTAGTGGAAAAAATGTATTTTTACTAACAATTTAATATTGTTATGGGCAGTAAATATATATAATAATTTTTTATATATTTCTAAATTATATTATCACACTTCTCAAGAAATCCGTATTTATGTTAATTATTGACTTACTGCAAGAGACGCAAGTGGGATTTGTGTAAGATGCCAACCAGTCGAGCAATTGACTTCCAATTAAATGTGTCAAGCGACACAAAAACGAAACAACAAAAGCAATAACAGCAACTACAACAACAACAGCAACAGCAGCAACAAGAATAACAACACGCAACAACGCGCTGAAGTCGATATTCACATTTGCTGAGCTTCGATGCAAATTTGTGTGGCAGAGTGGCGCATGCCCAGAGCCAAAAAGGGGCTTTGCACAGCGTTGCGTTGCATTAGCATATCAGTCTTGTTGGCGGGGGTGGCGGAGTGTGGCAACTTAACAACAATAACAGCAACAGCAACAGTGAGTTAAATTTATGTGTGTGCAGCAATGCAGCAGTGCAGTCAAAAGGATTAACGAGGATTAGCCGTGCAGGCAAGCCGAACTGACTGACTGACTGACTGACTGACGGACTGACTTGGCCAACAATTCGGCAGACGCATGTCGAATGTGGCAAGGAGCTGGATTGTGTCGCTACCGTTGATGCCATTTACGATAAATTTACGCAAGTCATTTGACAACGCTGTCGTCTGGCTGAATGGAACGATGCTGCTGCGGCGGCGGCTGCTGTTGCTCATCATTATAACTTGGATGCGCAATAAACATATGCAAAGCAGAGTCTCTTGTGCAAAATAAGTGGAATCAGTTGACATTCAAGCATTTAGTAAGCTGCCTGCCTGCCTGTTGGCTGTCAAAAGTTGTTAGCAGTTGGCAAAAACAAACAAAATGTCGCACATTAAGCGGCTGAACATTACTCAAATGTCACGTATACGTCATGTGTGCCACAGACATCATCAGCAACAACAGCAGCAGCAATAACAGCAGCAGCAACAGCAACAGCCGCAACAGCAACAGCAACAACAACAGCAATTAATTAATCCTGCACTTGGTTAGCAGACAACGTCCAGCTAGAGGCAGTTAGACCCACGTAAAAGACTTGGCAGGTTAGCAATGTCTACGTCTCTATTTGGCCAGCTCTTTCCCATTCATGGCTCAGTCACCGGCTTATTAAAGTGTGTCTAGGAACAGGTGAATATAGCCACATAAATTACCACCTCTTCATTAGCTACGTGCACAGTGGTTCAAACAGAATCTAATCTAAAGGAATATTCTGTTGCCAAAATAAGTATAAAATTAAAATGAAATATGCGCAAATTAAATTATATTTAAATTTTATTTGAAACAAATAAAAAGGGCTTTTGTGGGTACACCAGTTTTGAATTTTTATCATGTTTTACTCATTATATATAAATCGCATTATATATACATATTTATATATTTTGATTGCAATAATATTTAAGCACAATTTCATCGAAATATCTACTCTGCTTTTTCAACATAGCAAAGATTGGTAATTTTTTTCAGATGCACCCACTGTAAGAACCCAACCCCCATTGGCCGGGCTAAGCAATTGAGTTAGGCGCGCGTAATAGAATTTAATTTCTTGTTAGCCAGGTTAACTGCATTTTGCAATTTTATCGAGATAAGTCCTTAACGTACCCGTATGCGTGCCTGACCCCATAAGCCAACTCAGCCAAGGCAGTTCACCTGTCAGGTGTGCACAAGGCTCAGGTTGTGACTTGTCCGTTAGTGGTTGTTAGTGGGCCGCTTTTCCTGTGACACACTTCGGGCAATTAGTCGTGGAAAATCGTGTAGGCTCGACCCGACTGCGTGTCTGGCAGCCATTTTTGTGGGCATACCGTCAACGCTGTCTTTTGTAATTTTAATTACTTCCCTCGAAGCGAAGGATTTGTAGTTGTTACAGTTGTGCTTGCAAGCGCAAATGAAGGCAGATTGTTTTACAACATAATTAAGCGAACTTGTTGTTGTTTACCGCGCCTCAACATGCACAGCTGACTCTAAAGTATCGGGAACAGGGAACACTGAACACTAAAAAAAGGGATGCGGGAATCGATTTAAGGGTATGCGAAATGGAGTGTCGCTTGTGCGAATTATGAAGTGCAGTCAAGTGCATGTTTTGGGTATGTTTTGTGATAGGGGCATGCATATAAAAAACAAAAATGAAAAAAATATCGCTCATAAAAATCCATTGTGCTAAAAAGGCTCAGGCGATGTGGTCAAGCACAAAAAAATGTATACGTTCCTGTTTGCAACTTTATTTTCATGCCCCAGGCGCGAGAACTACATCAACGACAACAGCAAGCAGAAGCAGCGACAACTGCAACAAGTCAACAACAATTCGACACACACTTGCCAACTTGGCTGCCTGGTGTGAAAGCGTGTTTAGTGGTTCCGCACAAGCCCTTGTCCCTGCCCGTGCCCCTGGCAGATGGCCATACCCCTCTGGCCTGCTCCCTGGTCCTTGCTGCCATGATCTTGGCATTCGCTAAAGCGTTCAGCATCGATTCGTTATGATTGCATGTTAAATGGCTCCCGCTGAGTTATTACGAGACAAAATCCTTATTTATCGCTTTCTGATTTATTTGTAAACGATTTTTGCGCGTCCAACTCGTCCTTACAAAACCCTACGCGCCTGTTCCTTGCCACACTCTTCGGCCTCCCCCTGAAATGGCCAATGGCCCCATCTTGATGCGCAATGCCTTGTTTGCTCAGCTCCGCCGTCTCCGCCTTCTCCTCTGCTCCAGGCAGCTATATACTCTTAACCATGGCTATTTTTACTGATTTCAACGCCTTTTTTTATGGGCCAACAACATACACGCATACATATGTACATCTTTCTGCCAATGCAAAGAGTGTTCTGCCCGTGTTCTGACTGCTGCTGGCTGCTGCATTTGTTTGTGGATTACCCATTGTGCCACAGCTTATCGCAAGTGTGTAGTTGTTGTTGTTCTTGTTGAATTGTGATGGTGTTGGTGTGTGAATTTGTGGTTGCTTACTTAATTTTGACATATTTATTTTTATTATGTTATCGCTAAGCATTGCGCCCAAGGTTCGAAATGTGGCCCAATCTCGCATCGCATTTAATCCCACCTTATGCAAGGATTTTGGGTTGAATCTTCGAAATAACTTATTTAAAATCTGTTCAACTAAAAAATATATTTGATTTCCAAATTGGTTGAGAAAAGAAGAAGTATATCACATACTTTAATATTTTTCCTTTATCAACTAAACAATTTATCTCTTTAACCACATAAAAAACTCTATAATATCCCATATATGTGTACCAAATTTATTACCCAGTGAAAGTTATGCTTGCTGTGTTTTCATTCCCACATTTAAATTTATAATTGCAATAAAATTTAATAACAAAAATACTCAGCAAGTAAGTGTGCTATTAAATTGTGTAATGAAGTTGTGGCTCGATTTAACACACAAACTCACATATACTGTGATGGATAGCTAGCAGGTGTAATAACTCAATTGTATAGCCATCATTCTTACTTGCAATTTTGATGACCAAACTGATTTTTTCTTGCCCATTATATTGTTCATTAAATGCGCGGTTCCATAAACCAATGTCAATCAATCAGCCAATTGGTCGACACACAAATGAATCCACTCGATACTCGATTACACAGAGAAACTGTAATTCGCAATGCCCAGGAATGCAGTGAGAGAGTTTAACTTTGCCTTGGCTGTTTGGTTATAGTCAAATGACCAAAACGTCGTCAACATCGACGCCTTCAGCTAACAGCCGCTGAGCCAAAAGAGCCAAAAAGAACGAGTAAACGGAACAACTGCCGCGTGTTTGGCATGGCTTATTAAAACGCAAACGGCTTTTTACGATGCGCAATAAATTGGCGCTGCTTGCCGATGCCTGGTTTGACTCGACTTGGCTTGGCTTGGCTCTGTATGCAAAAATAAAGGGGGACTTCAAACAAACAAGGCAAAGCTGCAGCAACACGAGGCCAACGCTTATGGCTTAAATTAATAAAATAAGCTTTGTCAGACAATTTACAACGCGTCTTCAGCGAGCAGATTACGAGCACGCGGACACGATCCAAAGTTGGGTGCAAGAAGTCGAGAATGGGGAAGAAGACGACGTCGTCGTCGACTGTTGCCTGTCTGTCTGCCTTGGCTTTTGGCCAGTTAGATGACTGGTAGTATGGGAGATTTCAGGGGGGAGTGGTGCCTGGTAGGCAGTTTTTGCTGTTGGTTGCGGTGTTTGTTCGTTAATTAGCGAACATATTTCGTATAATCGGTGTCATATTAGTTATAAATTGGATAAAAGCGCAAAACGACAACTTAATTAATTTTAAATTCCAATTTATAAGCAACAAAAATATATATATGCAACAAAATGCAACAAAAAAAAGAAAAACTCGATTCTCTGTGGGATGTTGTCCGTTGTCGATGATGGTGCCGCTGATAACGATTATGGAACCGCTGCTAACCAGCTAATCATGTGCAGCTCTTTCGCCCTCGTCTTTCGTTTCTTTTGGAAATGCGCACCAATAAGCCAGCAGACAAACTGCAGCCAGTTTGCCATACCAGAGATCCCAGCTGAAGAGTCTCTCCCAGTCTGCCAGTCTCTGCCCGGCTCAGTTCGGCCACAGCTTCATTTAAATTTTTCCTTTATTTTGCAGCCTTTGCCCATTTGCCCGGTTCAATTCCGAGAATTCACTGTAGTTTCTGCAGTTTTTTTAATATTTTTTTTGTTGGCTTTTGCTTTTGCTGCTGCTTCTGCTTTGGCTACAATTCGATTAGGTCGTGGGTCTTGGGCCACGTCCCGCCACTGTTGATATATTGCAGCGATCAGCAGTGATGATCATTTTGTTCAGCAGATTGCGTTTCGATCAGCATCAACTGTAAATTATCTTATAACTTAATTCATTAATAAATTTATGAATTGGCCGTTGTAAATTGTTGAAATTTATTGGCCTCAGTTGTGACATTGAAAAGGTTCGCCCTGTCTTACAAATCCGGAGCTGGACCTCTTCGACGAGCATTGTCTATTTTGTGTGTGATAAATTTGTGTGTATGTTGTGGGCAGACAACAAAAATCTTTCCGTTTCTTTCTCTGCTGTTTGCTGGGTGCTCGGTGGGTTTGTTATAAATTGTTGGATCATTTGTCAGGCACTTTTTAAATACCTGTCTCTCTCTCTCTCTCTCTCTCTCTCTAAGACGTTGTAATTAATGTGGCATTTAAATTTAAAGTCGATTTTCTTAATTTATTTTGATAAATTTCAATTATTGAGTCATCATCATCAAAATCATCATCATCATTATCAACATAATCATCATTATCATCATCCACAATAAACTACAGTCAGAGTGGCTAAATTTAAGACTTCTTTTCTGAATGAATATGCTTACAAATACAATAGATTCTCTTTGATTATAAATGAGATACTTTTACTAGGTTTGACTTTTGACTATATATAAGGTGCTAGAAGAAAGTTGCAGGTCAGTTAAAATTTGCCGTTTCACGCATAAATTTGTACTTTTAGGATATGATCAAGAAGATGATTTTTAGGCCCCAAGAGAAATTTGAAAAATTTGATGAATGAAAATATGACAGTTTGAGTTGAATGATTTAGGCATTTACAAGAGAAGCTTAAATGGTATTATAGATATTACTAATAACTTTCTATTATTGTTATGACTTATAAGCAGCGCTGGTCACAAAGGTTTGGATTAAGATTATACAATGCTCATAGTATTCAGCTTGTTTTTTGTTTTCTAAAATATACTGATTATGATTGAGAAGTTCCGTTAATTTTCGAGAGTGTTGTGTTTGATAAAAAGTTTGATATCAAAAGCTTAACACCTTTTATGAAGTTTCCTTAGTATCTGGGCTTGGTATTTATTTTTGGAAAACTTATCTAAAGTTAATTATTGTATTAATTTGATATTCAATCGGATGCTCTGATGATTTCTGATGATCTTTCTTTTGATTGATTCTTCTGGACTCTATTAGAATTCTTATGAAATTCTACTAGAAATGAACGTGTTGAAAATACTAAACGCATTATAAAGAAGCAAAATTGTTTGATTATGTCGAGCTGATAAGTTGAGGACTCGGAACACTGACAGCTGGGATCGCAGCTTCATTCAGTAAAGAAAGAAAGAAAGAGAGAGAGAGAGAGAGAGAAAGAAAGAGAGAGAAGGAAAGATGGGGAAGAGATCTTTAAAAGCTGTTGCCGCATTAATTTTGCTAATCCTGTTGCGCTCATCATGATGATGATGATGATGATGATTATTAAGGCTGATGATGGGAATGATGATGGGGATGTTGATGGGCACAACAGTGAGGGAGATGCTGGGACAGGAGCGAGCAGCTCAATGGTCATGCCGACTGATTTTATATGGTTATATTTCTGACTTTTGACAGCAACAAGGCTCGTTTGTCGCCATGGCGGTAAAGTGTTGTTCTTGTTGTTATTGTTGCTGCCGTTCCCAAGGAATTTCAGTCCGATGTCATTGTCAAATTAACACACAATGCGCCAGCTAATATATTATACAATATGCGAGCAAAGCAACCAACCAGCCAACCAGTCAGCCAGTCAGCCAGCCAGCCAGCCATCGCTCTTGCCACATTTCCCAGAAGTTATAGACACTTTTTGCACAGCCAAAAGAGCCACTGATCAAGTGCTACATATGTAGCATACATATATATATATATAAATATATCAATGACACTCTCTGGTCAGCATCGTAAATAATATCAATCTTGTAAGTAGCTGCCAGCATTTAAGAACAATTCGGTTAATCACTTAATTTATGCGGCTGCTACAAATCGCAACCTTGTTGCAGGGGCGCTGCAAGCTAATCCTTTGCGTGTGTATGAGTGTATGTGAGTGTGTTTGTGCTTGTCTCCTTGGCTAATAAACGATCATTTAATAAGCGTTTTAATGCCAAATTTACGATCGTTTTATTTGCATAAATTACCCAAGTTGCCAACTGTATGCACATTAATTTTCCAACTAAATTGCCAATAAAATATTATTTATGTTGCATGCAAAAAAGATTTTTCATTGTACAAAAAGCTGCGGAATCTGCAACAAAAACAATAACAAAGAAATGAGATGACTTTATATGAGTATATTTATATCAGTTGAAGTCGAAGGTAGTAAACTTTATAAGCTTTGGTGGGCTTCGCAACATCTTTATAAGATGCCTGCTAATAGAGCCATAAACTTTGGCATTTGGCTGTTAGCAGAATCGTATAAATATTGCCTTTACTAGATTACCTAGAATGTTACATGTGCTTTGTTATGGCACACTAAAATACTGTAAGCTAATTGCATTTCATTTTCTTATCTAGGCGTGACAAGGCGTAAAATCGTGACACTTGCGAAAATTGAATTATAAGTTGTATATAAGCCTATAAATAGTGCAGATCAGTTGCCAAATAGCCAGTTCCACTGTGGCAACAAGTTCAACTCTAAAAATGTTGGCAATTTTGAAGCATGGCTTTGTACTTGTGGTAAGTGTTGTCAATTACCACATTCTCTCCCTGTTCTGGTGCTACAAAATTTGGTTACTTCCTTACAGCTCCTAATGCACGTGACTCTTCAATCTGTTCACGGACAGCTCGTCGTTGATCCGGTTCTCGATGAGACTCTTGGGACCGTTGTTTGCCTTGAAAGTGGTACAATAAAACTTTTGGTCAGTGTACTTCACTTAATAGATTCGGGACTGTTAGGCGAACAAGTTGCAAGCGGACTCAGCCCAGTTTTGGATGATATTAATAATCAATTGTCATTGATTTTGTTACAATTGTAAGGTCGATCCATTTAAATATCAATATTAAATAGAGCATGCATATAAAAGGTCAAGCCATTTTATTTTGGGAGGATGTCATAGAGGGAACTTCAAAAGGGACACCACCAGAGTTCAATTTTTATTGAGTATCGAGATTTAATATCGTGAGATATTCTTAAATTCTTGGGAAATCTACAAAGCTAGTTGGTTGGTAATTATTCAAAAATTAAAGCCAGAAAAGAGAATTATATTCGGAAGAATTTGTTTTAAGTATAAGTGTTTTAAATCTTGGCCATACAAAGAGGTCTCTCATAGAGCGACTCTATTTTCCACACCATTATGCGTGAGTTAACTTTATTCTGATTATTAGTCGGAAGTTGAAAAGATTTCTTCAGTATAATATGAAATCATAATAAAGTCAACTAAGTCGCTACACAATTTGACGATCAAAAAGACAAATTTTAAGTCAGAAACAGATTTGTCGATTATCAAGTTAAGTTGAGAATGTAACAGATTTTGCGGTTTTCTCTCACTTATGTACAAAACCGAAATTTCTTTCTTTATTAAGTAAGTTATAATCTCATTCGCGTGTTCTTTATCAACCGCACATTTCCACAAACTCGTCCAGCACCTTTTGGCAGAAAAATTCATCTTTAATGTCGATTCCCATACAAAACAGAAGTGAACAATTTTGACAGAAAATACTTGGAAACCTTTTAAGAGACTTCCTAGATGTGCCACTTGCTACTCGGCTGCAAAGGATAAAGTGAGCCGTAGATCAGTTGAGATAATGCTTTTTTTTTATGTGACCTGGCGATGCAAAGTGATAACGCCGATTTCGGGGCAGCGCTTTAACGAGCACATAATCATAAAAAACAAGTTGCTTTCGGAGATTCAAAGATCCCAAAGACAAGAAGCTGCAACAAGTGACATTCGACGCACAGAACTCGAGCAGCCATAAAGCATATTAGTTTAATGTTCCGCAGTTAGTTCATTAAAACCCGAAGCGATTCTCTTTAATTGCACCATCTAAGAACCGGTTCAAAGTTGAAGGGCGTACCAGACAAGATGGGACTAGAACACGACCAGTTTAGTTTGAAATTTGGCAAATATTTTTTTGGCGGCACTCGAATGGAAACGTTGTGTGGTCTTTGTATAACGAATCCAGATCTCGCATATCTCGCCGCCAATTTGCGTTGGAAATGTGTGCCACATGACAAGCAATTAAGCCCCGGATCGAGGCAGTGTCAGAGCGCGTACGTGCCCTGTCCCCAGGCCAGGTGAGATAGTAGTTGTCGTTGTGGGGTTAGTACAGTGAACCCGTACGGCGCGAAAGCTATAAATTTATGACAAATTTTCAAAGGAAATGAACGCACTGCGTGTGGCTGTCTCTTCAGCATTTGCTCTGCTGAGACGTGGCGGCACTTAACACCACGCATCATTTTAATTATTTATTTGGTCATAAAACAGTCGAAGCAGGAGGAGGCTGGTCATTTTTCGGGCTGCTCAACATTCGGCACAGTTTTCGCCGTTATCGTTGTTGTTGCTCTGCTTGAGCTGAAAATCGTTAAATTTAACAAATTGCCAGCGATTTTTATCGCGCCCGGCCCTGGAACGTCCATAGATTGCGAGTGGTTTGCTTTGGTTTTTTTGTTGGGCTTTCGACTGCCAAATTTATTTATGACCACTACAAACATAATTCAGCTTTTGTTACTTTTTTCGAGTTCGCGACCATAACGCATATTTGGCCCTGAAGTTATGAGATGAGCAAAAATGAGTGGACTAAACTAAATGACTCATGTACCGCAAACTGTTTCGCGATTGAAATTATTATAATTAAGCACTGGTTTTGTTATACACCTTAAATTCAAATTTTTAAGTTTAAAATTCCACGTTTGTTTTGTGGATTCTATTTGGAAATATACACAAGTTCGTTGTCTAAGTCTTTTGATATTCTTGATAATTTTTCTCGGAGTTTTACTTATTTTTTATATTTTATTTATATATTAGCTTATTCTTTATCACTAAATTATTCGTTATATTTGAGTATATTTGTTTTCGGTTTCTTTTTCCTAGAAATTTTTTTATATCATTTAGCTCTTACTTCGATTTTGAATAGGCAATGGACAGGTAGGCAATTTCAGGCCTAAATACAAAATCTAATTAAATCTTAAAAATGTTTATTTTATACGAAATTGCAACTAATTGCTTGCCAGTCATACATATGCAATGGAGAAAACAACAACAACAACAACTGGCATAGCAAATAAAACTTGCTAGATGCCTGTGCCTGTGGGCATTCGACCAGCAACAGCAACAGCAACAACAAAAAAACACTGACCAACCACGCGCAGTTTAAACAACAAACAAACATATTAAGTTCGAGTACTCGTAAGTTAACTGAAAAATAACCAGTAATTATAATAATTATCCGTAAATTATATGGCGCATTTACAATTGCACACGAATTCATGAGCTTGTCATAAAAATTTAAAACAGTTAAAATAGCTACGCTTTATCTTTGCCACTTAGCCGCCATACTGTGCTTATGTGTGTAATAGTTGCAATTTTCTAAAGCTTTTGCAGCTACTGGCTCTTGAATTCACTAGCCACATTTCACTGCAGAAAAGAAGGTAGTTAATGACTGAAAGAGTATGTGATGAATTTTGTGAATATTTGTTGAGCAGAAAGCAGTTGCCCTTAGAAATTATTAGCAGAGGGGTGACTTGACTTTTGTTTTAACAGAAAATATGCGTTTTTTTGCTGCAGGCCTGGCCGGATCCGAGCTTTAAATTATATAGCTGCCATAGGTATGATTGGTTGCAAGATAAGTTTTTGTTTGGAAAGCATTTTTATGCCACAAATTTATGAAATGTGGAATTTTTGAAGATGATATTATTATATTTGGACTCTGAAACCTTTGAGATTAACACATTTGTTAATATTGTAAGTATTCTATGCGAACTAGTTTCTAACTTTCAAACTAACAGAATATCCGTCCTTTTGCTACAGCCATTACATATATCGGAACCGGCCGGATCGGAGATCTATATCTAGCTGCCATTCATCATCATGTTTATTTAACAAAACTAAATTGACTAAACTTGCATCGACATCCGACTCCCATATCATATAGCTGCCATAAGAACAATCAGTGGGTCTTTTGTATTACATTTATATATCTTTTATAATATTTTTATTTATAGAAGACGTCACAATTGAGATTTCTGTTTATATTGTAAATGATTGCTATTAATTTATAATTCCGTTAAAACAACGTGCAATTTGAAACTTTATATGATCATCCTTGTTTGGTTGAGCTAATACAATTGCAACTGAGGCACTCCGATTTCTTTCAGTGTTTGTATTATACTAGTTTTGAGTGCATTCAGACAGTTGCATTTCATGCGCTCAGACATAAGAAACGTGGTCATAGCTCCAATTAAACGAAAATGAAATCAAATCATATTCGTATTTGGAACTGTTGCACACTTCTGGCCCATCCGGTTGGCGTCCAGTTGTTGACGAAGCCGGAATCAGAGCTGTGGGCCGTGGACGGGGCCGGCCGGGGTTGAGGTTGAGCTTGTACCTAGCCCGCGTGATTCCACATAATTGAAACGAGTTTGCCACAAGTGAGCATGTTTTTATTGTTGCTTTCGATGTTGACGTCGTCATGGATGATGTTTCGCAGTTGAGTGTCGGTTATAAAGTAATTAGCCTCAATTTAACGTTTATACTTTGTTGATTATGATTATGTTAATTATATTATTTTATGCGACACTTTTGGCGGACTTCATCCGCTTACAGTGAAAACCAGATGAGGGCAATTCAGGTTTACCCCGAAACTCGAATGAACTCAAAAGTCGGCATGTCAGGCCGCTAATTACGACTTTATAGTTAGTTTGGCCAACACAAAGTTGCTTCATATTGCATTGGCCAAGGCGAGAGATGTGCAACTGCAACAACTTTTGTCACGACAGAAGAACACATAATTAAGTAGCTGGTATGGACAAGAGTCATTGTCATATTTAATCTGTTTTTTTAGCGTGATTTTCCTGGCCAAGATTGTTGCACATTTGCATCAATCACGCGGCTGCCCTGTTAGACCCCGTCTTTTGATCGCCTCACTGCCTGCTCCTAATGGCTTTCTATTAAAAACTACTTTTATTAATTAAGCAAACAACATAATTTTCCTGTAAATTGTTGCATCAGCGCCAAATCATGGCAGCTGCAGTCGCCGCCGTAACCGTCTGCCCCGCTAATTATACCGTAGCAGATGCTGCATGCACCAAGAAGACCGTGTGGAGTGTGAGTGTGGAGCCGAAAGTGATGCCCCGCTGCAGCGTCAGACACCTGATGCTGCACGTTGCATGCTGCTGATGCTGCTTGCTGTTTGCTGCTTGCTCTGCAATGAAGCTCAACGTTAAAATTAAAACACGATAAATGAGTTTAATAATGGCGGCAATTAAACGACTACACGGCTGCACCACGCACCATGCACCACGCACTCCACACTCCAAGCTCCGAAATGCTGCATTTGCTGCTGGGATAACAGCTTCGGCATCCACATCAGCATCAGCATCAGCGTCTCAATTACCGCTGCTCTGCATGGCGCTTCACGGTTGAGAAATTCGACGCCACTTTCAAAAACGCATCACTCAAAATGTTGTAAGGCGTTGAGGCTTGTTATGGGCCCACAGTCGTTACAGATACCCAAAACAAGTAACTAGATGGAGAATCGAGCAGATGTATCTGTATATCTATATGTATTCTGTATCTGTATCTACGTGGCTTGCTTGGGAAAGCAGCAAGCGCGCACAAAAACTCATCAGCAATTTATTAAAACTCATCAATACTCATCAAAATGACTCGGCCATAGAATCTTAACTCCAACTCCATTTCGGACACGAAACCCAAAATGAATGCCTGCGGTTAATTTAGCGCAGTTCAATACATGTTGGAATAACAACGAAATTGAAATATGTTTGTATATCTTTATTTCACTTGCCGTTGCGCTACTCAAGTTATTCGTCTATAGGGCATATAAGTTTCAGCTTAAGCTATGATAGAATTTTCAATTTTTGTGTTGTTTGTTGTCCTCAATAATAATTAGTCAAATTTTGCAAATGCTAAATGGACAAGAACTATTTAGGTAAATTGTAATAAGCATAAAAATAAGTTTAGCTTTTGGGAATATGTATGAAAAGTGGAAAAACTTGAAAAAGCATTAGTGTAGCAAGAATTTCTTAATACTCATCGTAAAAACTTATACTACTAGTACTTATACACAACTTTTAGAAATATTTACTCATCCAACTACCTTAAATAGTAAATTATGTTTAAATTTTTCTTCACACTATATATAATTTTTAAAGCATCAAGATCCTTTTGGGAAAATATTAAATAATTTGTGCGCTGGAAATTGCAGATATTGATCAGGCTTTCCTTTGGCATTGGTGAGCTTTATGGTGTTGAACCCCGATACTGATGATGGGTATATTAAGTTATATCTCCCAATTTTATATCTTACAACTATAGCTCATTGATTGGTTCGTCTAGACGGACTTGTAGCCATTTTAGCTGGTAACTTCTTCACCTTCTTGTTAGTCATTTGTCTGCATTTTCAGCTCATTTGTTTTGCATAGCTTGTTGTTCTGGCTTTGTCCGCTGGCGTTCAACAAAATGTTTTGCATATGTCAGAAGAGACGCGTAGTCAGAGTCGAGTGTCCAGAGCCGCATGCCCATCAATCTGGGGCATCAATTTGAGAAATGCATCAAAGTTGGCAGCCCGAACAGCTTGATTAGTTAGTTGTACAGCTCACAGGCAGCAACAGCAGCAATAACAACAACAACAGCAACATCACCTAACAGCAACAATAGCAACAACATTCGTTTTGGCAGCCAAGTGCATGTGGCTCATTAGTCTGGTGCCGCTGAGGAGGCTGTGAAATTGGGAATCGTCTGGCGATGGTGTCTACATCAAATTTAAGTTTTAATAATTGGCTCACATTTATATGCTGCCTTAATTTGATTGTGCCGTCGAATGTTTTTCCAGCATTCGACTGATCAATTAATCATCTCTCATTGATTGTTGTTGTTGTCGTTGTTGCTGTTCTCGCTGTGGGCGTGGCAGCCCTAATGAAGTTGCCCATAGTCCCGAGGCGTAGTCGGGGTAGGAGCGTTCCCAACTCGTTATGCGGCTGCTAATTCCAAATTTCAATTGGCAACTTTCGCCAATTGTTCGAAGTAAACGGTTTTTTTTATATATGTTTTTTATGCCCTATACCTATTAAAAACGGTTAAGTAAACTAATGAAAAATTACCCAAAGTCAAAGAGGTTTAAAAAGCATTTGCAATAAAAACATCAACTTAAATGTTACTTGTTGCTGTTGCGGATGCAGATTTTATATTTTATCATCTCTTAATCATTATCGATGCAGAAGCATTTACACGCAAATGTACATAAATATCGCGAATATATATATATATATACATATATCTGACTTCCAACAGAACGGAATTTGTGTTTGGAATTAATTAAATATCAGTAATAGAAGCTGGCATTCACAATTCACAAAAGCTAATTAGATGCTCGCTCATTCAATTGAAATCAAATTATATTAACCATTTGCAATAAGATAGAATCGCAGTGTTCAACTGCAATTTGAAAGTTTGCAGTTGCCTTTGCTGTGTAGAGAGAGAAACAGAGAATAAGTTCTCTTATTGGTTCTCTGTGATATTCTCTAATGACAGCATTTCACAACGGACATACAAATAACATGTAGTCGGTTCCTATTTTTGTAGTTCTGTGGATGCAACCAATTGAATGTGTTGTTGCTGCTGCTATGGCAAATTCAAAGATTAAAAGAGGCAGACATTTTTTGTTCCTATTTATTTTTTTAATTTTTTGTCGTTGTGTGTGAAATAAAGTGCAAAGTGAAATAAGACAGAGGCGATTATTGTGAAGAAATTATGGCGAGTTGTTGCGTGCAGAGTATCACCTAGTCGGGCACTCTCGCCTAGAGCACTTTTGTGCTTTTGAGAATGTGTGCCAAATTCAACTGGAAAAGAGTGCGCAACAATTTCGTGGGCAGGCTGAGCGCTCCGAGTGGGTTCCTTGGCAGACCTTTTGTCGCCACAACAGCTCGCGATGAAATTAAAAACGTCTGGGATCACGTTCAGGTCTCGAACCCCGGCCGGCCTGTTGGGTTAATGCTAATCAGTGTCATCGCATCAGCGGCAAAAGTGTTTGGATATTTGTTAAATGAAAGCGAAACGCATGCAGCCAACAACAGACAACAGGCAACAGACAACAGGCAACAGGCAACAGGCCTTGTCCCGCCAGAGAGAGCGACTGCAGAGAATATCCCATGGACTCCTATCGTGCTGCAAAAATCAAGTCATTGGTCGTTACCGACGTGTTCTATGCCCTGTGTGTCTGTCCGTTTGTCTCTCTGTCTGTATGTCTGTCTGTGTGTCTGTCTGTTTGGTATGCATTCGTTGCGCAATTAATTAACTTGAGCATTTTTAAATGTGTTTGCTGGTTGCTTGCTGGCTTTTCGGTCGGGTGTTACCATTTTAATGCCCTGCACAGCAAACAACCAACAACAACAGCAACACCAACAACTTGAACAAGTTCTTTAACATGTCTAATTAGTTGTTGGCCAGTTGGTCGCCTTTGCTGTTGTTATTGTTGCTGTTGCGGCTGCTGCGTGCGATAAAAAAAAATGCATGGCACTCATTTAGTGTTTTCTTAAGCTGAGACATAAATTTGCAAGCTGTTAAAAGGGACGGCTCTGCAATGCGATGTTATTGCTTTTGCGAACTCTGCTGCTGCTGCTGCTGCTGCTGCTGGCCAGATAAGTAAAACATGCCTGTTGTCTCAATTTTGTGGCTATGCTGATCACCCTGCGATCAATCCGACGCTGGCAGCAGCAATAAGGACTTGAGTGTACTAATTATAGAGCACAGTATACATATGTAGTCCAATGTGTACATACATACATATATTCAAATGTTTTCAAGCATTGTTTAACATATTTTATTTGAATGATCAAATCATTTCCTGTGAGTTTTGAGCAGAAATTTTGTTTTCAACCAATCAAACCATGATCAAAAAATATGAATTTTTTAAAGATTTAAACTGTTAAGTAATCAGTTAAGCAAAATTATGGCGGCAGTAAGTCTAGATCTCTCTCTCTCTCTCTGATTGCTATTTTTTGGGATAGAACTTACACTCCAAGTTAGCTGACTTACCTCTCTAGCTCTTACAATCTCTGATGTCACCCATGGACAAATCTATTCAGCTGTTGATGCTGATCAATAATTGATATGCTTCCTTTTGCCTGTTACATACATACAGACTTCATTATACACTTTTAGAATTTGTTTAGCGTATACAAAGGAATATATTTAATAATTATTATTGAAAACCCATTAATGTAAATGTGTTATTGTTGTTGTTGTTTGCTGCTCGTGTGTGCATATAGAAAGCGGAATTATTTCATTTGCCTGCTAATTGCATTCTGTGTGTGTTTTTGTGCTAATTTGAATTTAATTGCACGCATTTTCAGATGCGTCTTTGGGGTCGCTTCTGGTAATGTGTTTGGCTTAATAATTGTGAGCCGGCAGCGGGCACGCTCGCTTGACAGCGGGCTAATGCGAGCTCCGCCGAATTGCCGTATGTCGCTCCGACTAGGTGGCACCACCACCAGTAACCGAATCCCCAGAATCCGCTCCGTGCGTGTTTTGTCTGTGGCTCTATGTCATTTTAATGGCTGGCGCTGCTGCCACTGCCGCTGTTGCTTGTGCTGTTGCTGTTACTGCTGCTGTTGCTGTTGCAAATGACCATTGGCGTTTAAACTGGTTGGCGCAGCTGTGCCCACTCAGAATGCGTGCCAAGCTGCACCACCAAAAAGGAACGAACTGACGCGTCTTGCCTCCCGGTAGCCAACCAGGCTGACCAGGCCGACAGGCCAGCACGCCAGACGTCGGCTTCTGCCCGTTCTTTCGTTTTTCGGTGTAATTAATCATGGTGCATAAATGAATACAGCCAGCAGTTAATTAACTTACCTTTATTTAACCAACATTTGCAGGGCAGAGCACATTTCTGATGGAATAACATGCCATCAACTACGAGTAGTACACACAAATTCACACCTTAGCCTTACCAATTTACTACTTCGCCTCAGTTGGCTATTAAAAAATATTACAGAAAATCCAAAACACAAAACCTGAAATGTGCTAATGAGCGATCCATTGTGGCAGCTGCTATTGTGATTTGGCATTTACTTCTGATTGCAACTGCCAGGTGCAAAATCACCGTTATCCGTACATACAGAAAAAATCGACCTAACAAAATCAAAATAAACAATCTAACGAGTTACAAGCTCCATGCTTAAATTAAAATACCCACTGGAAGAATGTAAGAAGTATACTTTCTTTACTTTCCCAAAAATCCTGCATATTTATGAAATGTGGCTTATTGCAATAGCATTCCGCTTTTCTCTCTGTGTACGTTTTTGTGCACAACCTTCGGTGCATTGGCTTTGGGGGAATGCGGCCCCATAATTTGGCCGATTGTCAGCCGCAAAAAAGTTAGTTTCTGTGGCTGCACCCACTAATTATTTTAAAGTAGTTGCCCAACGCGACGTCGCGTCGCTTTAGAACTTTTGCCTAGATTTATTGACTATGTTAGTCAAAGTTTTGCGATTTTCGCGCTGCCACGCCCACAAAACAAAAAGCCTGTTTGCGAAACCGCCTCCCTTGTTGTTCGGCAACATCAGCCGCTGACGGCGACAATGCGAAATGGCTTTTAAATTGCGCTTGCCGCATGCTTTAAGGGGGCGTGTCAGCGCCCACATCACATCCAAGTATATTGATTTTAATATGGCCGACTGGGCTCCCTGTCGGTACAATCGGGTCAAAGGTTAATTGGCTAATTGTTCAAACAGGTTGTTTTCGGTTTTGCCTTGTCGAACTTTTGCTATGCGCACCGTTTTTAGCTTTGAGTGTCTTCAAATTGTTTGTAGTTGTAGCTTGTAATAATATGGAGATAAATAAATAAAATTATTATGTCTATTATAAAATTATACTCGAAGTGTATATTTGTGTTTGACTCTTGGATTACATATGCAAATTGGAGTTGCCTTCTGGAACTCTGGAAGACGGGGAAGACACCTCATATCTGCAACAATTCTTAACTTAGATTCACCAAACTTGGAACGTAGGTGGCTGATGACCTCATTCAACAATCTATATCTTTCGAGCTAGATGACATTAATGATTATTCAATTGTCGATATCAGAGTGTTAAGCAACGTTCTTACTTGTTTATATATTCCATTCATTAGTTTGTGTCATAAGTATATTTATCTTTCGTGTGATCCAGTTATCCAAATTGGTCGCTTGCACCGACTTATCACCATCCCTATCATCATTATCATCATCGTCATCATCATTATCCAGCGGCACATGTAGAACCATTTCAATCTGGCTCGAACTTTAATTGATAAGTTAGAAGCTGGCTGCGAAAGGCACTCCTTGAACTACAGCAATTTGAAGGCATCACATTAAATAAATCTGTCAGTGTCTTCAGTTGCACACCCATTCCCAATCGAGATCTGCAGTCGGGTCGCTCGTTGGATCTTGATCTATTGGTCTGTGGGAGACCACCTCTGACCGACAAAAACCAAAAAAAAAAAAACCAAAGGTGAAGCGAAATACTAAAACCAAAACTCATTTGGAGAGGCTGGCGCCCAATTTGTGGAAGGCGCCTTTTAATATAAATCGTTTGCCATTTATCTTGTGTCATTAATTGTAAATATAACTAAGGCAGTTTCTACAAAAGCTCTTTTCCTGGCCACTTTCGACCATAACTCCGCTCTCCGCGTTGCGTGCGCTTTGTGGGCGTGACTGAATGAGCGCCAAATGAGCGCCTCATTAATTTTAAGAAAATGGATTTTCAAATAAAACCCAAAGCCATAATTTACTTTTAAAAATTTGCGCCCAACATGTGCATTTTCATGCGATGAGAGATTCGAGAATTGCACGCACCATTAAGAAAAATTCCACACGATTCGCAAATGATCCGTTCAAAATGCATATAAACCACATATAATTATAATTTGTTACAAAGTCAGGCTATGCAAATTACACTAATTATTTATTATTATTATTAGCACGAATGCGAAAACAATAAAAAATAATAATTACTGCCATTAAATGCATTGGGTCCGCCGCAATATAGTTGAGCACCTATTAATTCATTGTAAACTTAGTTTAATCGCCATGAATTTAATATAATAAGGTGTCAGATACATTATTTCACCTAATTACCATTTATGAGCATTTTTATGGAATACTGTGAGGTCTGAAGTTACACAAGTTCAATAAAACTAGTGACTATGTTTAAGTCGGGCGTTACCGAGTGCGGCATACTCTGTTACCAGTCTAATACTAGCTGATCAGAGGTGGTTAGAGTTTCTTGAGGGGGTGGCAGTGGCTGTTAAATTAAATAATTATAAGTACCTTTTAAATTTTGTGACTCTAGCTCTAAGCAATATATACGATTTCGTGATTTTTTGGGGCGTGGGGCAGGCGTATCCGGAATATATATAGATTTGCCGAGCAAGTTTAGTGACTTTAGTGAGATATTTATGCTAGCCTTCCAGGGGACGTGGCACCTCAATTTGAAAAAAGGGGTACACTGAGTCCATGAAAACATAAGAACCTGAATTCTTATCCAGATTTATTGAAATCATATTATTTATATACCCTTCGATAGCGATAGTGCAAACAGCGATCGATGCTGGTTATTCTTTCGAAAATCTTTGTATTTACAAGATGTATGTACTCATTTTAAAAAATGTTTTCTTAATAATTTTAATTTTTGAGAAGTCAATCTTGAATCTTATTCTTCAGTATCAGAGTATTAAAATTAAATTAATGAAGGATGCCTTTTGTGATAGTATAATACTACCGAGCAGAAATGGAAACCATTTGCGAAACTGCTGCCTGCATTGATAATTAAAAGCAACTTAATGGCATTATGCTATCAGCTTTGAGGATTGACTCTACAAAATTGACTGCTGTGATCGCATTCCAATTGCCAAAGTTGAGCTTTCTCCTTGCGAACACTTTATATAGTTGTGAGTTTGATCACTGTGTTATTTATTGCTGCTGCAAATTAACTTTTCCTCTTGGCTGTCATGGAATCCAATTTGCCAATTGACGCCTAGTCCTAGACTAGACAAAACGGTCAACGACTTTGCTGGGCATTTTGGGCTAAGACTAGCCTGGCTCGGCTCAGATCGGCACAGCTTTAAAGCAGTTAAGAGCTGGCGTCTTGGCGGCGCTCTACCTCATTTCAAATGAATTTATGTGGCGGCAAGAGGCGCCACAAAAGTGCAACTAGCCCGTTGGCTCGTAGGTGCCAAGTCTCTCTCTCTCTCTCTCTCTCTCTCTATCTTCGACTGAGTCTGTTGCTGATTTATGGCCAAAACAGGGTCGAATTCGAATAATGCTATGAAACTGCTTACCTGTGTATTCGCACTACTTGTGTGCCGCTGCCGCTGCCGCTGCCACTGCCACTGCCTCTGCATGTATCTGCATTTGTGCATGTTTATTAAACGACGACTAGCGCCAATCGACCGCCCACGTTGCGGGCTGGCTGGGCACATAAAATGCGCCAAATGCAGTTTAAACTGCAATTCCGTTTGTATTTTGGCTGCCTCTGTTTTGTTATCGCCATACAAATGGCCGCTAAATAGCAAAACTTAAAGCTAAACAACTGAGACGACGCCTACGCTGTCGCCGGCACGTCCGCTGCACTGCAGTATATGTCAGGCCATAAGCACGGCTCCCATCCCTCCCCCCACTCCCACCCGATACTGCTTTCACCATTCCTGCGTTCCCATGCCCCATGCTCACCTGCTGTTGTCAAATTGACGCTGCCTGCTGCACTAATGACGCCCTTGATATGCTCCAAGAGCCCTGAGCTGGCACTCCAGCCAGTTGACGGTTGACGGTTCGGTTCGGTTTACTTCGGTTCGGTTGTTGACTTGGCTGAAAGCCATTTCCCCTCTGATTTGCGCAAATTTGTTTTCAAAGTCGTCGTCGCCGTCTCCGTCGCTTGTAGACATGCCAAAATCAAACGAAACACTTTGACGAACTCTTTTTGGGCTTGCAAACATTTATGCATATATGCTTACAACCTTTGGGTTAGTGTTGCGAGTATTGTGTAATTTATTTTTGTTTGGCCATATTAGTTGATACTTACAACAATATTGAATACTCTGCTATATAACTCACCTGGGTGCTAGTGAGTAATTATTAATTAATAATTAAGTTTCTGATAATGTCAGTCGAATATTAACCCACTTACATTTACAATACAATAATAATGTTATTAATAGTTTTTTTGTACAATTATTTGCCGTAGTTGAGCTTAATGATGAGTTTTAAGAGACTTACATCTCGCTTCTGATACTGATTTAAACTACTACAAAATGTAAAATATCCAGTTAAAATCCAGAGCTGAAAAAAATTAAGTTTATTCCTACATATATTAGAGTGCTCAAGGGAAGATTATTCCAAAATTGAACACTTAACGACAAAAAACCATCGAGTCAAAGATGTCAAGAACCAATTATGTCCAATCTACAAGTTCTACGAAAAGCGTTCCATCTTGCTTATTAATAAGTAGACTGATAGACTTAAAACATAATATATATATATATATATATATATGTATAAAAGAATAGTTTTTTTTATTAGAATATATAATTTTTTTCTCCTGTTCAAGAGATTTTTTTATTTTTATTTCAATACTTTTCGAATCCCGTCGGGATTCGTTTCAAACTCCACAGCTGACTAAACGGACACTGTAAAAATCTCGCTGATGATGAAAAAAAAAATAATATTCGATTTTTTTAAATTTAAATATTAAAATTTGTTGTTGTCTCACAATTCGGTTTTTCTTAATGAAGCGGCTTCTGTGTAGGCGGTAAATTTGTATGTGAGAGCAAACTATAACAAAGTTTTTCTTCTTTCTGTCGATACTAAAAAGTAATATTTTGCTTTCACCTAATTTTGCCAACAAATGTTGATTATTCGGTATGTTTCTATGTAGGCAGAGAATACCTCCAACAAAGTAACTGACGCTGACATGAATATGATATGTACATACATATATATATATATATATATATTTGTGTATGTATATATATATTGTTGTAATAGTTACCCCTGCCTCAGTCAGAGCACCCGCACTCAACTGCTCTACGGGCCAGTAGACAACTTCATTGTCTCTAGGTCTGTTGGCTTCTGTTGGGTGTTTTTAACTAAATGCTCATAAATTTCGCCATTGTGAAACGCCTCTCCCATACACACTTACACACACACACACACACACACACACTCACACCCCAGTCAGCCCACTCTAACAGCAATTAAGTAATTCTCACATCGTTTATGCAAAATACGAGAATTTTCAGGCACTCGAACCCCAAGACAGTGCTCAGTGCTCAGTGCTCGAGTTGTTGTGGGTTCGGTTTGCCACCCAGTTCCAGCTGCTTGCTCGCGTGCAACCTCAACACCCTTTGCTTGTACTCAAGTGGCCCATAAATTGTTGGCCAAGTTTTGCACGGGGCACGCCCACTTTCCGTTGCGCTGCTTTGACAACGGCAATTACCTTGAACTCTTTTATTTTGTCTGGCTTTTTTTTTTTGTTTCAGTGGAAGCCCTCACTTACACACACAATTTGGCATATCAAAAACGAAATTTATCTATATTGTTCTTTGGGTTAGCTGCCGGGCACGAGTCGATCTCTCTTTCCCTCTCTCGCTCTCTCTCTCTCGCTCACTCACTCACTTGAGCTGTCTCCATCTGTCTGTCTGCCGGTTTTGTCAGTTTAATTTTTTGGTTTATTTCACGTTTCAGTTTAAATGACGCCAAATTGCTGGGCCATTAGCTGCTTGCTCTATATGCATATTGCGCCAGTGGAACGATGGCCCCGGGGGGCACACAATCCTTATTTATATATAGTAGTAAATAATTTTTATAGTCAATCGTTTGCATTTTAATATCAATTTCGCATGGTTCGGCTCTTTTCTGGCCCAGTCTGCTCGGCGTCCAATCACTGACTGACGTTTATTTTTTGGCTGCCTTATGAGACCGTAACTCGTAATTCGTAATTGTTGATTGCATTTTTACTGTCAACGTTTAGCACACAACGTGCTTAGCTTTGCCGGAGTCTACCACAAAATGTTTCGACAAAAGGGTTATCGTTAATAACAACAACAACAACAACAACAACGACAGCAATATGAACAACTCAATAAGGGCCCTTGTTAGCAATGTTGCAGTGCAGTCATGGAATGTTAACTGACTGATTGACTCTTTGGCAGCTGATCGATATTTGTTATGGTCGGTATATCGTCGATTATAAACAATTTGCTGGCAGGGCTGTTTATGGTTTCAATCAGCAGCAGTGCAATACTCTAAGCCAATCAGTCAAATGGTTGAATAAATCTAAAGTCATAACTTTATTCGGCTGTCAACGGGGCAAAAATCTATATTGCTTTTGTTAAATGTGGTCGAGTGTTAAGAATTTGTAAGAAAATAAGCAGAAGTAAGTAGTCCATATCACACATATTATATATTTTACTGATCAGGATCAACAGCCGAGTAGATTTAGCCATGTTCGTCAGTCCATCTTTTTATGCAACCCGATTTAAGTTGTGGTCTTGTATAGGTTGGTCAAGTTTACTTAATTTTATCGATAGCTTCCTTAGTTTCGCAAATATTAATACAAATCGATTTCCAATAGCATTTAAGCGACAATTGTAAATATATGTCCATTCAATTTATGTATGTATAATACACCATACAAATCTCATTATGATCGGATAAGGAACACAGGTTTTGTTTAGCGAAAACTTGTTTTGATATTGATACTATGAGCGAGCCTACAAAGTATTAAACAGCTGTCTCGACTAGAGTAGCTCACTTATCGAAATCAAACAAATTTGAACTGTTGATTTACTGATGGCAAGAGAGCTTCAAAAATGATCAGTATGAAAATTATAATTACCCATTAGGTCCTCTCCCTGCATCGAACAGAGTATTATTTGGTTGGCAGACACATTTTTTCTAGTCTGCTTCACGCACATTTATAGCCACGCAAATGAAGTATCATATTATTTAATGTACGTATTTAAATTAATTTATACACTTTAAATTAAGTAATTTACAAAAGAAAGGAACACAAAATCGCTGACACTTTTGGGTCAATTCAATCGATGGCTATTACTGCTTTTCTCGTTCCCGCTCCCGCTCTCGGTCCCTCTGCCGCTCCCGCTCCTTTTCCAGCAGATACATTTGTTGCTGCTGCATAAAGTGTTGCTGCTGCTGTTGTTGCTGCTGCTGCAGGTGTTGCTGATGGTGTTGCAGCAACTGTTGCTGCTGTTGTGGTGTCAGCGCAGCCGCCTCGCCCTGCTGCTGAAGCAACTGTTGCTGATGCTGGACCAGTTGCTGTTGGAACTGCTCACGCAGACGCTGATGCTCCTCGACATCCAGATCGCTGCCATAGTCATCCATGTCGATCACTTCATCCTCGTCATCCTCCTCGATGTCCTCGTCGTCTTCCACATCCGTGGAGCTGTGCTGGGAGCCCTCGTGCTTGGCATCGTCGTCACCATCGCCACTGCCTGCACCACCCCCGCCGCCGGAGGAGCTGCCCTTATTGCTCTTCGTATCGCTGCTGTCGCCGCCCTCTTGTTGCATGCGCTTGTGCTTGGTGCGCCGGTTCTGGAACCAGACTTTGACCTGCCCGGGCGAGAAATACACAACAACTTCAGTTCTCAGTTCAGTTTGGTTAAATGCAGTGCAATGATTGGGGAGCTCAACCCTTTGGCCAAAATACAGGAGGTCGTAAATATATTTAACGAGTCTTTTAATTCTATTTGCCTGCCTGCGCCTGCCGCCCAGCTATGCCAGCAAAGGACCCACCCCTTGCTTGCCCCCTCTTAGCGCTAATAACTTGGTAACTCGCGCCACTTGGCTGGCTAACGACCACCTGACATGCAATCACTTAACGCTCGGCCAAAGGGGTTGCTCCCGCACCCCGGGGTGGTTGGGAGGGTTGGAGTTTGTCCGATTGGGCAAGGCATTTATTGAATTTGATGCGCATTAAGCATGGCCAACGAAAGGGTTAACCCGCCCCTTGTGGGTTACAAATGGGAATGGGATCGTGATCGGGATTGGGGGCTGTTTGCTGCTTACCTGTGTCTCCGTCAGGCTAAGTCCTTGCGCCAGCTGCTTGCGCTCCGCGCCCACCACATAATGATTGCCCTCAAAGGCGTGCTCCAGCTTAAGCAATTGCGTCGGCGAGAAGGCGGTTCGCACCCGCTTCGGCTTGCGGAACGGTTGCAGCAGGAAATCTGCAAGGGTTGAAGATAAATAGATCAGTTAGAGTACATCACATATATTACTTAGTTTATTATGTTCTTTTTTTTAACCTCATTGTGATTTGTATAAGGTGTATAGAAACCTCAAAAACTGAGCACCTCTCTCTTCATACCCAACATATATAGAGAATTATATCTTGGCTGGATTTACGTCTTAACTTTAATGTAGAATACCACACACAAAATGCCGATTTTACTTTTAGTAGCTTTGTTGTTTTTAAACGAGTTGAAATTTCATTATGTCCTTAAGCTTAAAACGACGGGCAATATTTACAGATCTGTAATCATAACATAATCTAGAACATTTTCAAAATGTGTTAGGATCCAATTTCTTCTATTCTGTTTGATATTGTATATAGATGCCCAATGTTCACCTTAAGCTTGCCACTTTAAATCATTTCCTCCTCTTTTATTCTAGAACATTAAATTTAAGAAACTAAATTTGTTGATTTTCAAATTGTAGGTCGATTTTTAATGAAAGTTGCAAGGCATCTAATAAGCCAGGCTACAATACATGTTTACATTTTCTCCCTTTTATAAATAATTCAGTAATTATCACAATGGAGTAAGTACTGGCAATAATATCATAATGAAATAATAATGCTATAAAAGATATAAGATATAAGATATCTTTCGTTCTGCCTGTTATATACTTTTGCACAACCTCATTACATCCATTTCCATTTTTTGTTGGGTTCGGTGTATGAATCTGTGGCAAAGTACAGGTGATTTCTAATTGAGTGAAAGTAACGAACATTTCAATGTTTCAATTAGAGCTGTTGTCAAAACAATGTGACACAAATGTAACATCACAAAAAGAACTGGCAATTATACTACTTAATCACGTTATTTTATTTGCATTTATTTATGCCATTAAGTTAATAATCTTTCGCTGCTTATATGGCTATCACAATAAGGTTAGCTCGAAATTTGAGCGCTTTTCCAAGCATGACACAGCTCGTTTTTTGTGTTTTCATCAGGTGTTGAAAATACAGTAAACATGGCCGCCGAAGCGGCTGGAGCATGCAACATGACCGGCACCAAATTGGCGCTATAATTTGTTAATTACTTTGGCGAGCAACCCGCCAAGCGTACAAGGGCTTTGCCTTCATTCGTGTTGCTATTGGTGTGATGGTGGTGCTCTTTGTGATGGTGGTGTGGTGGTGTTGGTGGTGCTGGCATTGCCAATTAGGCGACATGGTCCTCAATTTGCTGCTTATGATTTCCGCGAATGCGGCGAGCGAGTCTGAAAGATGCCGCACATTCAGACCTGGCAAACTCATTACAAAACAATAAACAAATTTCCAGACATGGGGCCTACACACACACACACACACGCACACACACACAGATACACACAAACACACTCAAAGGGGAAAAAACAAAGGCCAATGGATCGTGCCGCTTCTGCTGTCGGCGTCGGCGCTGTGTCTGGCATCGTCTCGGCATCGCTGATAAGCGAAACAATTGCGCAGAAGCCGCCAGAGCTGCAGCCTGAGCCAGAGCTGGAGCCTGTGGCTGTGCCTGTGCCTGTACCTGTGCCTGGATGTGGGCCTGGTTCTGTCCTCGCTGGAACGCCAAGTTGAACACTTTAGCGCGCCTAAATGTCGACAAAAGCCGCCAACGACGCCTTCTCCTCCTTTACCTCGTCGATGCCTCCTCCGTAGATGCCAACGTGGCCCATTGTTCAAGCTTGGGGGCCCATTGCACAACGTGATATTTTGACGTTTATCACGATTTGTGGAATAAGCCAGTGGCTCTGCCTTGAACTGAGCTGCGTGCAGTTAGCAAATTTTCAATTGAGCCACAATTTGAATATTGATATGGTTATGGATATGGATATAAGCGTGGAGTGTGGAGCGTGGAGCAGCGCAAGCTACTGTTCAAGATTCAGCTGAGATTTGCAATAATACAGCAGGCAAAGCCAGGCCATTCCATAATTATAATGATTAAGTAAGAAATGTGAGCTGAATGGTAATCCTTTCGAGTCACCTGCAGGAAACTCTATTCGCACATTGTCACATTACAAAATCAATATTGACATTGCGAATTGGCAGAGGGCAACTGTTGCTGCAAGGATAACACAGCGTACAGGATATTTAGCTCAGAAAAACAGAAAGAGCAGCTAAGCCTCGCACAATACAAACAAAAATAAACAGGAGAAAAGACAGAGCATTAGCTGCCCCTTATCTCAGGCCTCTAGCTTGCAACGGCAGCAACAGCAGCAACAGCAGTGGCAGCTACTGAATTCTCTTGTTGTGTCGCGTTGGGTTTTTGCTATCTTGTTAGCTAAAAAAAACAGTATGTAACAAAAACGAAAGAGAACGAGAACTTGTCAATTTGACACTTCATAAATGCAGGCTGTGTATCTTGTATCTGACAGATGCAGGCGACTCGATGCCTCGTGTGTGCCTCGAACTTGACAAACAACGAACTTGCCACAAACAGTTTGCCGTGATCCACTTTTCTTTTCTTTTTTTTTGTTGTATGCTACCGCCTGCTCTGCTGACATTTGTTACATTTGACAGCTAACAACGCCGGCAACAACAAGATGCAACTGCAACTGCAGCAGCAGCAGCAGCAGCAGCAAACGCAACTTATAATTGATAGTTGTGCGCCGCACAATAGCCACTTAATTATTTTTTCATAGACTGTCTCCAACGTCATCGAGCGTTTCTCTCAATGAACTGCGCGGGTTGCTTTTTTTCTCTCTGTTTTTTTTTTTATGGCTCACAAAGAAACCGCCGTGCGAAAATACGCGCAATTGACAATTAATTGATGTGTCCGCTCTGCGCTTGCTGCTGCTTCTTCCTCTTCTTCTGTTTCTGCTTCATGTTAGTGTTGTTGTTGTTGCTGCTGCTGCTGCTCACACCCTTGTCAGCTGTCATTTATATACACACACATATATGCTTCGTCTGTTTCATATGATTGAAGTGCTGCTGCTGCCTCAGTTGCCACATTTTGCAGCTCCCTTCGATCTCTGATCGATCGTGGCTTGTGTGTTGTTGTTGCTTTTTTTTTTTTTGCCCGCCTTATTATTTATCACTTATGTACAATTGTAGCTATGTTTTTTATGCCATTTTGTTTGTTGTTTTTTTTTTCGTATTTGGTTTCGGTTTAAGTTTTATGCTCTCATGATTTTTTCATTAATTTATTGGCATTCGCAACAGGAATTGCAATTACCACGCGG
Source organism: Drosophila grimshawi (assembly GCF_018153295.1). Lineage (NCBI taxonomy): Eukaryota > Metazoa > Arthropoda > Insecta > Diptera > Drosophilidae > Drosophila > Drosophila grimshawi. Next base: position 22,901,273 of record NW_025063098.1, read on the forward strand.
GACATTGACACCAAAGACTAAATCAGAAATTGAAATCGCAAAGGCAATCAAATATACTGTCAGTTAGGGATATGTTTTTGTTTTTTTTTTTTCGTTACAGTAGTGGCAATAAAGCGAAATTGTCATCAATGGATAGTTGATTATACACATGAGAATAGTTTTGATTTCGAAGGGTGCCGACGGTTTCTTACTTGCACTTGATATTGTTACATTTGTTATACGAAAAGTTGTACACGATTTTTGTAAATATTTAATTGTTAGCCCAGTTGAAGGGGTAAATAGTCTGACGACATATAATGTGTGCCTCTCTTTTAATCCAGTATAAACTGTATTTTCATTTCAACAATACGTATTTATTAGCTCTCGTTTTCTCCCTTATCATTCAATCCTTTAACTGGAATGCAACTTGCAGCTTGCTTTCAATTCGAACCTGTTGTAACAGCTCTAATTAAGCTGTCATCATCAACATTATCATCATAATCTTTAGCTGCCCACACCTTACCTTAGCCCTGCCACAGTATTACAGTCGTTGAGGAGCACTTACAATTAATGAAATCGTTATGCGAAACATTGACATTTCCATTTTCACGTTCATAAATCAAGCGAAAATTACAGCACTTAACTAACGATACCAAAACACACTAAAAAAAAAAAAGAAAAGAAAAAAAACAACGCCTGCCTTTTTATAATGGAACATCTCATACAACATAATTAAGGCGTAACAAAGTTCGTTCGAAAGCAGGTGAAAGGCGTGTGTGAGTGTGCCGAAAATAATTTAACCAAAAATACAAAAGAAAAAACGGGGGAAAAAATACAAAAATTCTTAACCTCATGTTAAGTACATGTAAAAAAATGGCGTGGCATGAAAATTAAAATTGTAATTATGAGAGCAGAGCGAAAAAAAATGAGAAGTCTGCATAAAAAAGGTTAAATAATAATAAATGACAATGTTGGAAGGCGCAGACGGTTTGGGATCACTCTGCATGTAGACGACCGAACGAGTGGATGAGTGGATGAGGGGCAGAAGAGTGTCGAGAAATGGTAACTGGTAAATGGTAAATGGGAATTGGAATTGGTCTGGCGTTGGGCGGCATTTCACTTTTGTGTGTGTATGTGTGTGTTTTTGTTTGCTTGGATGCTCCAAAACCTCAATTAAAAACGCATTAACATTTCACTCGTTGCACTTTTTTCTTGCCACAGTACATGTGTGTGTGTGTGTGTGTGTGTTCTACATACACCGTAGGGGCTCTGCTCAGCGAGTGGCGCCGTCGCTGTCAAGCGCCATTAATTGGTAATTTTGAGTCTACTCATACACACACACTCACGCACATACACACACACACACACACACACACATACACTAGCACACACCCATCACACATACGTACACACACACGCACACTGGGCATTTAGGTACGCTGCTTGACCTAACGATGTGTGTAATGTTATTTAAACAATTTAATTAAAATGTAATTTGTTTGAGTATTACTTATGAAAAAGGGCTCGGTTTGGTTTGCTCTGTTTGCCACACAACGCCCCTCACCTCTCCCTCCCACTTCACCCGAAGTGCTCCCTCAACTCCTCCCTAGCTTCGGCTATTCGAAATGGTTATTGCCTTCTGCAATGGCTGCTGCTGCTGCTGCTGCTACTGCTGCTGCTGCTGCTGCTGCTGCTGTTGCTGCTGCTGCTGATGATGATGTTGATGATGATGATAAGGCTGATGGACGTCTAATTTACTTATAATAAATGTTTGCAATTTGCTTATTTAACTTTAATTATAAGGTGCAGCCACAACAAAAACAACAACAATAACAACAATGAGAACAGTTTCTGGTTTTAACTGAGTAATTGCTTGGTTCTAAGCTGTTATGGAAAGAGTGCTAGAGGATTATTTATTCTCTGTTAGTTCTGAACCTAATGCATGTAAATTCTTGTATCTCAAGTGTATATAATTTCATACTGTTGTTGATTGTTTTAGCATATATTAAAAAACTTTAATAAAAAAAAGACAAGTCAAAATTACTTATCTAAACTTTTTATTTTGTAAATTTATTAACACAATTCAACAAGTCGGGTTAAATAAAGATTTAATACTTACTCTAAAATATTCAGTTAGAATTTCGAGCTATGGGAGAACCTTATGAAGGTGAGGAGTTGTGATATTTTTAACGCAATGGAGATAAGGTATATATATTCTTTATCAGCATCAGTAGCCGAGTTGATACAGAATTGGTCATTTGTTTCTCAATTTTTTGTGAAAGTTTTTCCCTCAGTCATTTTGTTGAAGCTTTGCATATATTCATCTTTTTGCTACAGGTAGCAATGTTGTCATCTGTCATATGTTGAACCCAACTGGATCGGTTCTTTATAACACATAGCTTACATAGCGATTGATCGAAAAATAAGTTTTTATATAAAAAAAAAACAGTCTTCTCTAATAAGTTATCCCAAACAAACTTACCCAATATGCGAATTATTATGTTCCACATATTTGGAGCAAAATTCATGGAGATCAAGCTATGACATCATATAGTTCCCATAGGAACGATCTGTCGTAAGATGAGTTCTTGTCTTATATACTATGTGTGTTTTTGTTTACCTTTCGATAAGTATTTAACTCTCAGTCAAATGGAGTTCTATATAAATTAAATAATTAACTTGATATTGAGAATATCCTCATTTCAATAACAAATTAAGAATTTTGTGGGGATCGCTTTCACGTGAGCTAGAATGATTGATAGGGAATACTCACTGCCTGGAAAACGTGGAAATATGCGTCCGTGACGACTGAGTAGCCAGGGATACAGCGTATAGCTATCACGAATTAGATGGGGTGCAGTCACAAATGGATGATGCCCATGGGGCGGAGGATGTCCCGGATGGGGGCCGCCCGGAAAAATGGCCAGTGGATGTCCGGGCACAAGATGCGGCAACGGCGGCGGACCATGATGTGGCCCCGTTGGCACGGGCGGATGCTGAGGATGTTGTTGCTGCTGCTGTTGCTGCTGTTGTTGTTGCTGTTGCTGCTGTTGCTGCTGCTGATGATGATGGTGCGCCAAAGCGGCGGCCATTTGAAACTGTGCGGCGAGGAATGGCGGAGGCGCCGCTGCTGTGGGTCGCATTGGCGACGGATTGCCCGGCCCCGTACCAGTGGGTGAGACGCTGTCCGCGCTGCGTGCTGAAGCCCCAAGTAAAGCTAGATTCTGTGGTGCCGGTAATGGTAGCGGCCGTATAAGTCCGGGCAGCGCAATGGGTGCACAAGGCGCCACTGGACCAGCGCCGGATGGCGTTGGCGATGGGGAACGGCTAGCCGACGGCGGTGGACTGCGTGAACGATCATCCAGGGAGACGCGTCGCCTGCAATAGATGAAGCCACGCGGCGTTCGCCGCTCGCTAGTGGGTGATGTGGGTGCAGCCAGCTGTACCGGACTCTCGCCACGCGCTGGCGATGCAATGACGCTGACACGTTGCGTCGGAGGAGGTGGCGGCGGCGGCGGTGGCTTCGCAGGCTGGCTGGACTCGGCGCCGACAATCGAGTCAATGCTGAAGGCCAGCTTTGGCTTACTGCTGCCGGAGGAATTGGTTGCCGCTGACGTTGCTGGGGCGCTGGACGCTGTTGTGGAGCTGACGGACACCACAAAAGGATTCATCGGCGCCATCGGCAGCATGTTGAACGTTTGACGGCCGCACGTGACCATTTGGCAAACAAGTCAAGAGTCGGCTAATTGAAAATACCGCACAACAGGGACAATAGTCGATGATGGGTGCAGTCAGTGGGATTGATTATCACACACACAGTCACAGTCACAGACACAAACACAAGAAGAAAGCAGAAGCACTCACGGAAGCACATAAATAATTGAAGTAAGAGTCAAGTTGAATGCATCAGCGATTGGCATCCGTTGTGGACATTGATAAACTGGAGCGCGTATTCGATGGCGCTGCTGCTGCTGTTGCTGCTGAAGCGTTGCCGTCGCACTTCGCTTAACAATTGACGGACACGTCCGTCGATTGCGGTCGTCGCGTTGATGATGAGCACTGTCAACGCCATTAGCATTATGCGAGCGTCTAAAGGCGTCTAATAGCCAGCTCTGCTGCCAGTTGCTGCTGCTGTTGCTGTTGCTGCTGCTGTTGCTGTTGGGGCGGCGGAGGGGCGTCGGTTCGAGAGTATCGAGTTTTTTGAGCAACGTGATTTTGCGGTCGCGTGGCGGCTGCCGCTAAACGCGCGCGCGATTGTGTCTGGGCACAAAAATCACAAAAGCAAACTGCCAGTCGCTTCATTTTTATTTTTTTTATTCTCTTTTTCGGCTGCCTGGCATTCCAACGGAGCTTCGTAGCTGTTGTGTGCCAGTTGTCGTCTCGCTTGCCCCCATGGCGAGTGGCGCATGCGCCAAAGCAGCGCAGATAAATGTGCCTCTTCACAAAACCTGCTCCCCAACCACTCGTTTCTGTATGTGTGTGTGTGTGTGACCACTCGTCCGTCTGGTCCACGTTTGACGCGCTCTCTCTCTCTCTCTCTCGCTCGCTCTCTACTTATTTTCAGCTGGCTTTGCTCTCTCGCTCCGCGGGGCAGCGTTTGGCCATTTTTCGCACCAGTTTATGACAGCGAAACAAACAATTTGCGCTAAACAAAACAGCATCATTAAAGCGTTTGTGGTTTTAGTGCCTAACTTGCTGCTGGCAGAGAGCACCACTGTGTGCTGGTGCCGGTGCTGGTGGTGGTGGTGGTAGTGGTGTGAGGCGCTATTGGAAAGTGGGCAGGCGGTCAGCTACAGTGGGCACCCAGTAATTGTTGTCCGATAGACGATGTAAAATTGAGTGGAAGTAGGCTTGAGAATAAAATGTATTCTTCGATTGGGAATGATGCTTACAAATGATTTTACATTTCAATTAATTAATATAATAATAAACTAAATAATATATAAATTATTCATATACTTCTAATATTCTAATTGTTTCAGCTAAGTACCCAATATCTCATATCAAATTTTTATTATAATGCTTTGGCTAAACATCAAATTTCTAAATATGTAATAAGAATATAATATCAGTTTGTATATATATTATATATATTGCTGTACAATTATTGATTTCAAGACAAACGTACAACACAAAAGTAAGAGCGTCTATCTTGGCCTAGTCGAAGATGACATATTTGTAGACCTTGTATTAGATTTAGATGTAGATATTATTATAAACAAACTGGGAACTGAATATTCCATGGAGTTTCTGTTATTTTTTAAATTTCATTTATATATTTATTTATTTTATTTTTTGTATATATATCGAAAAATTGCTGTATTTTTGTAAATTACTCGTACCACTGTTTTTACATTTCTGCGACGGCGTCAACATCATTGCTTATTTTCATAGACGCCCCGTAGTTAAAGTGGCTCCCTCCTTCGCTCTGCGCATCCCTTTTTGTGCCTCCTCCTCCCCCTGCTCTTCCTTGGTGGACAAAGTGATGCACGAAGTGCATCGTCATCGGTCATCGAATCTTCATCATGTTGTTGGCGGCCCAAAGAGCCGGCCACATAAAAATGGGCGGGACCTCGTTGTCTGCACCTTCAATAAAGAGCAACTGCATTTGCACACATACATATTAACACACACACGGTCAAACACACAGCTTAGCAGCCTCCTTGGCTGTGAGAGTTGTGAAAATAAACACCTCGTTAAAGCTGCAGAGGAGGCATAAAACATGCAGCGCCAACATCGACATCGTCATCATTGGCATTGGCATACATAGGTAAATATATGTATGTGCATACAACATCTATATGTGGATATGTGGATATAGGGAGCAGTCGTCCAGCTCAAGTTGGTGGTTCAGGCTGCTTCTGCTGCTGCTCCTCTCTGCCTCTCTCTCTCTATCTCTCTCTCTCTCTCTCTCTATCTCTCTCTGTGTGTGTGCAGATTGCGGACAGCCGACGAGGCTGGCAAATAAATTGACGTGCGTTTTGTGTTGGATTTGTATGCATCTAGATAAAGTTTTCTGTCTGTCGTTGCTGCTCTCGCTCTCCAAATCTTGTTCTGAGTTAGCTTCTTGATCCGCTCCTTCTCATCTTCTTCTTCTTCTTCTGTTTCTTCTGCTAGAGCTGCATTTGTGCAGCGTGCCCCTGTGTGTGTGAGTGTGTGTGAGTGTTGTGGCACCTTTGGGTGCGGTAATTGTAATTGGTTTTTGTTGCTGACCCAGCCAGCTGAATTTTTCATGTGTTTTTCTTGTTGTTGTTGTCTTCTGCAAAGTGTTTGGCTGCCTCACGTTTTGGGATAAATCATTTAATTAGTCAGACAATGACTATGTGCCTGCAACGCTTCTGCTTCTTCATCTGCTTCATCTTCAGAACGCCATTGCTGTTTGGCGCTCTCAGCAAAGGTTATCGCAGTTTCCGTTCCGTTCCGCTCCGCTCCATTGTTGTTATTGTTGTTGTTGGTTGGGTCATGCAGATATCGCATGCATTGCCAATTGCCAATGGGAAAGAGGCGTGTTTGCTTATTGAAATATGACCAAAGCAATGCACCCAAAAGCAATTATTAAACTTTGTTTATTATTTGCCAGATATTCCGGTAACTGTTTTTGGCTGGCTGACGCGCCCCAAGTGCTTCGAGCACAAAAACGTTGAGAAACAAAAGAAAATCACACGTCCATTTTGCAACTAATTAAAGCCACTTTGTTTTAAATTAACAACTTTATATAGACATTGGATACATAATGAAAGCCAAAGTAAGCTGTGTGTGTGTGTGTATGTGTGTGTGTTATTAGTTTATGTAGATACAATATGCATATACAAAGTTCAGCCATGTAAAACTGCAGCGCACAGCGAATGCGTTCCACAAACCAAAATTTCCACGTTCCACACTCACAGCGCAGATAACAAGAAACGGGCAAACCTCTCCCATTGGCTGGCTTCCTGAGCAAACGAGCGAGCAGCAGACAGAGCGCGAGTGAGGGAGACAGCGCGCGAGAGAGAGAGAGAGAGAGGAAAAGAGAATGTGGCATTTAGAGGGGCGGCAGTTATTATTGTTGTTGATTTTGTTGTTGTTGCTGCTGCTGCTGCTGCTGCCAGCCTGCAACATAGTACAAATCCAATTCATTTAATAATTGCCAACGAGATGGAGCTCATTATCACGAGTACTTTGCACGGCTTTGCCAGAGAGTGAGAGAGAATGGGTCTGTATTGTATGTGAGTGTGTTGGTGTGTGTGTGTGTGTGTTGGTGTGTGCGTGTTGGTGTGTGTGTGTTGGTGTGTGTGTGTTGGTGTGTGTTTGTGTGTGAGTGAGTGGTCATATCTGGTTGGCTGTCGCTGTCACTCTCTAGTTACAGTTACAACAGCTACAGCAATGGATGTTGCTTATGCAGCATCCCCCCTCCCCCACCATAATTGGGAATCAGAAGCGAATTGATTGCGCCGCCTAAGAGTTTTGAGCTAATGTGTGCAGTACGTGTGTGTATGTGTGTGTGTGTGTGTGTGTGTGTGTGTGTGTGTCTCGTTAGCGTTTTCATTAGACGCACAAATTAGGAGACAGCAATTGTCTCATCTCTGATTTCTGTGCTCTTCTGCGCTGTCTGTCTGTCTGGGCAGCAGGGGGCAGCAGCAAAGTGTTGGGGTGTTGGGGGGAGCGGCATTAAATGGCGATGATGGCGGCGGCATCCGAGTGTCAATTAAAGCAGCTGCCTTTTATTGCTGTTGTTGTTGTTGTTGTAGTTGTTGTTGCTGCTGCTGCTGCTGTCGTTGTCTGCCCGCCCGCTCGACTCCTGACTGGCTCTTTAGCGCATCATAATTGGGAGTATCTATAGATACACTCCCTGCCCTGCCTGGGTTTGTCAGCTTTGTGGCGACTCTCAATGTTGACACAACTAATTGGCATTATTTGTTTTAATAATTGAGCATTTTGGTGCGACGACGACGTGGCACTGATTTAATTAAAATTTTGTCCGTGCCGCCTTGGAGATGCGCTGCCACAAAAAGGGTTGCCACGTTGCTCGCTTTTTGTTTTTGTATTTTTATTTTTGGTCCATTGTTTATTTTTTGGTGTAAAAGACAAAATTTTAATTGAATTTTAATTGCGCGGATTTGTGGGCCGCGTGACCTGTGCCTCAATTTGAACTTCCGATTTGCCGTCGCTAAGCTTGCGATTTAATTAAATGCAAATAAATATTTTGGATTTGCATTGCAGCCAATTGAGCGCTTTGTTCTGTTGCAGTTGCAGTGGCCATTGCATGCCCCGTTTCAGCATCAGCATCAGCCTTAGCTTTAGCTTCAGGCTTAGCGCAGCAAATCCGAAACTTAACTTGGAATTTGTGCGCCTCAAAGCCAGTGGAAATTCGAGATCAGCGCTGGACTAACGCTGGGATCACCAGAGATCGCAGTCGCTGCCGTTGTCGCGTATTTAATCCAATTATCGATGCTCGATCCGGTGCCCATTGCCAATCCTTTCGGGGCCACAAACAATTAGAAGCTGACTCAACTTTATGAGTGGGCGGTCCATGGGATTAAATGCCCGTAATGTGTGTGTGTGTGCATCCTCAGCTACCGGCGAGGAGAGATGCACAGTAGGTTGCAGCCGCTGTGGCTGCTACGAGAACAGATTATCGGCATTACCGCAATTATGGAACTTGGGCAGGTCCTGGCGTAATTTCAATGCGGTTTTCCGGCCAGCAGCGTGTCCAATCGTACAATCGACACAAGCCACTACCTGAAGTATTAGCGAGCATACCTCAGCAATTCTATGAAAAGTACAACGGGTTAAAGAAAGAGAAAGCTGAATTGTTGTTGTATACCAAAGTCGGTGTGTTATATCCGATCTTGATTAAATTTTTCAGATATCAATAATATCTTGGGGTGTTCTGTCGGAAATCGATTAATATCGATATTTTAAATATATAATTATCTAGTTCTTAAAGTCTTTCGGATCCGAGTTTTCATATAGACGGCAATCGGTAATGAATAATTCGACTCGGCTTTTAATGCTCAGCAAGAATATATTCACTTTGTGGGTCTTGGAGATACTTGTTTCTGCCTTTTACAACTTTCGTCTATAGCCTTCATTATAACCTTTTTATATTTATTTAATGGATTTACGGGTCAAAAGGCAGTTGTGCAATATTGTTCAACCGTCTCTAAGTGGGATTTTTTTTGGAACTGAACTTTTACTTTAAGTGCAGTATTAAGATTTTCACTTAGTGTTTTCTCTTTCTTTTTCTCCCCTTATCTCCCCTGTGACAACTACAAAAGATGCCCTCTCGGTTATGGCTTTTTAACATGTACATTTAACGCTGAAGACACCTTCACACCTTTTTTTTACTGTTTTCACCATTGCTTTTTCTTTGTTCGTCTGCCGTAGATTGTTTTTTTTAAATATATTTTTTTCGGATTTTTAATGCCAATTCGTTTTGCATAATGAGCTAATAAAATATTTGGCGTGCATCCCACGCTGCGAGCGAATTGCGCTAATTTGCGGCAGTTGTCGCGCCTCGAATCCGAATCTGAATTTGAGTGCCCCAAAAGTGAATGCGGACGAAGCCCACTCGCTGTCAGGTCGCAGCCAGTTGCCACACCCAGAGGCTTGTCAAAAAAAAACTCATTAAATAATGGGCCTCGTTTGAAAGCTGAGCGAAATTTTAATTAATCAACTTATCCAAGATCAGCGAGCAACTGCCTGCCTGCCTGCCTGCCTGCCAGTCGGCCAACTCTTTTGACGTTCGAGCCGGGACCAAAACATTCCGGGAAGCGATCGCAATGAGCGTTGCGACAGCTACCTGCCTTGCAACCTTGCCACTGCCACGCTAAGCCATTCAACCGCCCACAATTTAGGCAAGGACGCGAGTCGCAGTATTGTTAATTGGATTAAATGCGCTATCCGGTGATTTTTGTTGAGCCGCAGATTCTCAGATCCGCAGATCCTGTGTGATCCGCTGCCTGGCAACGCTAGTCCAGCGCTGATCTTGGATTTTCATATATGGCTTGCAGGCGCACAAATTCCAAGCTAAATTTCGGATTTGCCGCACTAAACACACGCTGATCAACCGATCATCTGGCGGTGGGAGACTGTTTTGATGTCGTCTTCAGATCTGCCTGCAGCTGGACTAACTTTGTCCTGATCTGCGCATCATCAGTGATTTGATCTGGATTCTGTTTGCTCGATCCATAATATTATGTCGCTCAAAAAATAATGTGGGGCGCTCACTGTAAATAAATGTAAATATCTCAGTAAACCGCAAACAAAAAGCTGGAATGTTTATTTATAGAAGTAGAAAGTCTGTTAGACTCGTAATATAAGTGATAAGTGAATAAGTATTTCCAAGGTTCAATCATAGCTTAGCTTAGATTACGAGTGTACGAGTTCCCTGTATACATATATATGTATATATAAATATCCCTATCGTAAATAAATAAATTGAGAGCAACTTATAATTAATTAAACGATAGCAGACCAAACTAATCAAAAGCCAAACACGTTTTACACATTATTCACCCACTTAAATTCACTATTACATAAATGGACAAGGGCGGAGCCAGCGAGTGGGAGGGATGGAAGGCAAGGGGAGGGCTTTGAGTTTTCAACGCATAGACAAATCGCTGCTCATTAATATATTCATTCATACTCACTCATCATTGCGAGCAAATGCATTTGACTATAGATTCGAACTCCAACTGGACTTGGACTCATAATTGTGTCTATCACAAATGCGCAGCCAAACGGTTGGAATTGCACTCTGACAGCGTTGATAGATACAAATGGCAGCCCCTGCCGCTGCACCCGTTCCCGCGCCCTCCTCTTTGGCAACGCCCTCGCAAAACAACACCGAGTGAAAAATGTTTTCTCCTTTTCTTTTCATTTTCTCCGTTTTTTTTTCTTTAGGCAGCGTGAAAATTACAAGCAGCTGCCGTTTGTTGTTGTCGCTGCCGTTTCACAGTGTCTTCCTTAGTATTTTTCACATATAATTAGATACAACAAATTTAAATTTAAAAATTTATATACATATATAATTTAATTTCAAAATTAAAGTTTATGTTGGTTTAGCAAGCTAAGATACAATTTTTTTGTTATTTTCTATATTTTCTATATATATATATATATATGTTTTTTTTTGTTTAATGTTTAGTACCACTGTGCGCTCTTTTGGGAAAGTGAAGGGCGACAAGCTCTTGTCTGAGGTTGGCAGCAAATTCGGCTGCAGTTGTCTCTGTGCCTGTGACACAAAAGACATTTGTCAACACCCCCCACTTAATGGTTAAGGCCACCGTTCGAGGTTTATTTTTTACGCTTTGCCCAATATTTTGACGCGTGTAGATCAATTAATTTTCAAAGAAGAAAAACTCACAAAAAAAAAAAAAAATCATATTTCGTGGGATGGATATGGCCAAGTCACTTATGGATATGGATACCTACTGTATATGCATGGCCACAAGATGCAGCTGCAAGTGTTGACGCCTGCACTTAGTCGCTTGTAGCCTTGTGGCTCAACTCTTTGGCGCTAATTGGGTGCGAACGTGCGGCAATTAGTTGCACTCGAGTTGCGCACGAATGCAGCATTTGCAGCCCTGTACACACACACACACACACCGAAAAGCAGAGAGCAGAGAATCGTGAGCTCATCATAATCTCGGATAGCGCCATGCTGATCAGTGAAGAGCGATTGGAAGATTAGTCCAAACAGACAAATTTGTGTAACGGTTAAAGCTTCCCAGGCTGATGAAAGTGTCAGTCCAGTCGGCCAGCCAGGCCGCCATTGTATCTGCATCTCTATCTGTGTATCTTGCCAGCTATTGTTAAGCTGCATGGCGCCAACACAAAATCCGAGTTGCTTAAAGGAAAACACTAAAGTTTTCTTTTGATTTATTTGGGCGCCTGTTTCTTGGCACACTAACAGCTTCTCAGATACAGATACACACGTGCTGTGCTCTGTTGTGTTGTGTTGTTATTTTGGCGGGCAATTAATTAATTCTCAGCTTCGACATTTACAAAATGTTTTCTTTAATTTGTTTTGTGTTCGACTCTGAGGTTGGTTCTGGCTGCCCGCACTCTTGCGGTTCTCTGTGGGTGTTGCCTGACACTTTTCTGGGCTTGTCCCTCATTAGTTGTGCTTAACTGGAGACGCCAGCCAGCGGCTGTCCAAAAGTTGACAGTCGATTCGAACAATTTTCTTCTGACTCTTGATATCGATGAACTTGTCGAAGTCTTTGACACTGAGCCACAGTAATCCCCATAGGAATGTAGTATACCTGATGGAGTTAAGGAATGATCGCTCGCTTGACTCTCAGAAGACTTAAAATCTTGTGTATTCTGAGATGAAATTTGCGATATTTTTTTATACTTTCGGATATTAAGTCTAATTGTTGTATCTACTAATAAGAATGGGTTTTTAAATGTTACCATATATGTTTAAATCTTAGCTGTGTATTATTTGTATTTGAATTTTCTCATAACATAAAATATATTCCAAATAATTATATAAGTACGAAAAATCTTTAAAAAATGCAATATATATATACTATATAAGAACTTTCCTATGAATATAAAATATATTGTACAATATTCAATACTTAAAATACATTTACAAAAAGTCTATTCCTCTTATGACAATGTTAAGTCTTAAAATAAATATCTTCGTTTGCAATTTTTATATTTTTTTAAGGATTTGCTTTAAGTAGGTGACATACTTTTGCCTTTGTGGTTTTCTATTTATTCATTTGATTATAGCAATATGAGCTGGCATTCCAAACGAAAACTGTTTTGAGAGCTGTTGTTGCACACATTGTGAAATTCCATTCAATTATTTATTTGCGATGTCGCTCATTGACTTCTGTGTCGTTTTGCATGTTGTTTTGCTGCTCCGCCTGTGGCAGAGTGTTGACTTTGATATTTTGACCACACGCCGTGTCAGTGTCACCTTGCCTTATTATTCTTTCATTAACTTTGAGCTTGTTGCAGAGGCAAACAGATACCAGTATAAGTATAAGTAGCATTGCGTTCGAATTTCGTATACAACGATGCCGCGAGCTGTGGAAAGTAACTCACTGGCCACATGCAAATTATAGATCAGGTGCAGCAGCAGCAATTGGATGATTGGATGTGTAATTGTTGCCATAATTGCCATGTGCGGCAAGTGGATCCGTTTTCTATATATGCCATATACCCTGCAGTTATGAGCAACTAACCGAACCATTTGCCATTTACATCTGCCAATTGCAGCCGCAACATGCAACATCTCTGGCAGCAGCAACAGCAGCAGCATCAGAAGCATCTCTGCAATTGTAGTTGCAATCTGTATGTGTAATAGACAAGCCAACTAATTTTCCAGCAATTTGGTCTGAGAAACCCATACGAATACGGACCAGAGACACATTCGCATTCTGGCAAACGGTGGCAGTCGCAACCCCCTCGCCTCCTCGCTCGGCACCAGCGCACCAGCAAACTCTAAACATGAACAAATTAACAAATGATAGACAGACGTCTAGAGTCTGGAGATCGTTGCCTGATTCGCCGCTGCATGCAAATGGAACGTCCTGGAGCACTGGGGGGCGATCTCTCTTTGAATGCCACCACGTCATGTTATTAGCAGCAATTTAAGCAAATAATCAGCGCAGCCCAACTCTGATGACCAAGAGGGGGCAGGCCAAGAACGGTTCAACGCGTGACTTGAAGGCAGAACTACACACACACACACAGTAAAGAGTGTGTGTGTGTAGTTGTGTGTCTGTGCAGCTTACACAAATTTAATAAGCAGGCAGCAAACGCTCTTGAAAGAGATTCTAATGCTATTTTTTGGGTCTGAAGCTGTAGCTGGGTAATTACCACTGGGACTGGCTGAATTTGCATTCCGTTTGAATTGCAACTGTTGTTTTGCGCCTTGCACCTCACGATTTGAGCCAGCAATTTGGCACAGTTTGCGGTTTGCAGTTTGTTGATTGTAGCTGATTTTCACAGTTGATTTTCCAAGTTTTCCAAGTAAGCTTTTTTTTTGTTTTTGTTTTTTTTTTTTTTTTGCTGGTGTGGCTGGCAAATCGCTTGAGCGCCTGATCACTTGATCGCTTGATCGGTAGATCGGTAGTTTTATTTACAAAAAATTAGCACAGCTTTGCTTGTTTATTTACCAGATTCAGCTCCTCAACCGCACACTGCACTCCCTGGTCGGAGAGGGCGAGCAAACGTTTTAGTTAATTTTGCAAATTGCTTTTATTAGGTTTCGTTTATTTGCATTTTGCGCTTTAATTTTACGGTTGGTTTTCATTGTTTTTGTTGTTGCTGCTTTAGCTTTTTGTTGCTTTGACCCTCTGCTGCCTTTGTTACGTTCCTTTTGTTGCTTTTGCTTTTGCTGTTGCTGTTGCTGTTGGTGTAATTTTAAACGTTTATTTTGCAGTCGTCCCTTTCGTTTACTTGTTGTTGTTGTTACTGTTGTTGCCGACTCCGATTTATTGTTAAATGTTGCAATTTTCAAGTCGTAGAGAATGTAAATTTTTGTTGTGTGTATCTCCAGCTACAGCAAAAACAATGCCAAATTGCTACAAAACGTTTTGTGAACACAGTTTTTGTTTTTGTTTTGTTTTTCTTATTATTTGCATTTTGGCGTTTGGCTTAACGCCAGCTTCGAGTTATGCAATCTGATTTGTTTGAGCTTGAATAATCGCTGAAATTTCTACAGCTTTCTGGTTTTCATTTGGAGGGATAAATGGATTTTTTTATCTCAAGCCAAATCAACTGAATCACAATTCAAGTGTTTGAGAAATCCAATTGTAGTTTTTGGCAATACAAAATTTGACCGTCTCATAACTTTCATTTACTTAATTTAATATTTAAAACTACTAGTAAAATTTATGGTTTGTATTAACTACTTTGTAGTTTAGCATAGCTTAGGTTGCTAGAAAGCAAATCTAATTAAAAGTGTGTTAGGTTTTTAGCAACTTATTAATAAAGATCAGTTTCAATTTTGTTAATGGATACAACTTGTTAGTTTTCATAGTTGTATTTCATATTCTAAGTATTTAGCCTATTAAAATAGTCAAAATCTAAATATTGTCATTAAATTCTTGTAGTTTTCAGTTGTTGTTAAGCTGCTTGCTGTGATATTTGAAACCCAGTTAACTTCTTCGTCGAATGCATTTGCTTTCGGTTAGATGCGTTAGTCAGCTTCTTTTAATTTTTTTTTTGGTGCCAGCTTATCGCTGTTGCTTCATCTCGTCATCAGGCTCATGCATTTATTTAAATTGCCGCATATCTTTGGTTTTCAATCGGCATCGCCATCGCCATCGCCAATCCCCGGGCTTAAGCTGTAAACTCTTAGCTCTGTAGCACACCCATTACATCAACAACGGCGCGACAAGCGAATCAAATTACAACAACAATGCGCATGTAAATCAACACATGATAACATTAATGCTGCCAAAGCCCAATCGCTGCTCCCAATCCCAATCCCAGTCCCAAGCCCAGTCTCCTGTCTCCAGTTCCAATTTCGATCCCCTGCCTCATTCTAAGTCTAACCTAAACTTGAAGCTGAAACGCGTGTGCTGAGTTAGCCGCCGACTTAATAACTGATTACAATTTATAGATAAGCTCTGTGGTGCGAGTGATGCTCAAACCCAACCCAATTGAAGTCAAACTCAACTTGCAGTCTGTTGCCAGTTAATTAAGACATTAAATTGTGGCCCGTTGCCGCTGCAATTTGGCATCTGCAATCGGAAAGCGTCAAAAGCTGGTACCAAATCGCTCACATCCGCCCCCAGACTGAGACAGAGACAGAGAGCCAGAGTTACCTGGAGTCTTATCAGCGCCCACGTGTCGCCGTTTATTGTTGGCGACTTTCCGGCCATTAGCGTTACCCGGACGGAGGCATTGTAAGTAACTGGCAGCACTGGGAGTACTTCTACTGGAGCTGCTGCCGCAATTACATTGTTGGGCTCGACAATTGTGTAAACTTCCTATCGATTTGTCGCTGCCGTTTGTCATGTTCGACTTTAACAGCGACACCTCACCATTTGAGTGACTCCCTCCATGTCCACTTATCCATTTGGCCTATGTCTAAGCCCTATTCAACGGAAGTACCGCTGTCACTTTCGTTCTGGCCAAAAAAAGAGCTGCAGCTCCGTGCCTGCCTTATTATGATCGACGCCATATTCGCTGTGCTCGTACAGTAATTGTTTGTCCCGTGCTGCGATTGCCCAAAACTGTTGGCTGAATGTAAACAACATTATGAATTCCACACGCTGCTCACAACAAATATTTTAATTATTTCCAATTGTGCTCAGCTTGGCTTGGATTCCGTGACTTCTGTCAGGCATCGCTTCTTAACTATCTGCCGCACAAACTGTGACTGTTTCAAGTAATTGGCAAAGACGTATTTGAAATTTGGCTAAGGGTTTCTGGCTAAGTACCGCAAGCTCGTAAATAAAAACATTTCTAATGAGCAAAGCTATACGGCTCTGGTCGAGACAGCTCGACTGGGAGATACCCTGAATACAGGGTTAAATACCTTGTGGGTTTACTGAATATATACTTAATAAGAAAATATATTTTGAATAAAAAAATCTGTATTGCTTATTCGATGTTAAGAATATGCCTACATATATTGTATATCAATTTGAATTTTGCTTTTCCTGTTATCGGAAATCGATTTGAATCGATAAAATTAAATAATCTTGATCCGCCTAAGGTATACGATAATTTAACTTAAGTATTTGAGGTTTCTGAGATCGGATAGATAGTTGGACATGGTTAAATCGAGTAATTTATGGAGTCACAGATACTTCTGATGGCCTGTTACGTAGTTTTGCACATCTTCATTATACCCTTTTTACCCATTTGCAATGGATTCAGGGTATCAAAAGTAGAAGTTGTATGTGAATGCGAGGTTATTCAGATATGGCTTAACGAGGAATGGATTTCTTGTAGTATAAATGAGATATTATTATTAAGAATGCATTTGTGACTTACGTGAATTCCCATGTAGCAATTCCTTCTAAAACTGAACTAAACTGAACTATTATACAAAGTAGCTTACCATAAAGATCATGTAGCTCAATAGTAATAAATATTTGTTTAAGTTTGTGGTATGTGACTACTATTGAAATAGTTTTGAAATGAAATTCAGATCAAGTTGCAGTCACAAATCGTTTACATTCCTTAGAATTACACAGTAGTTGTTCACATGCCAAGCGCTTGACACACTCATAAAAATCGAAGTCAAATTCATTTGTAATTCGATATTTTGGTCGATTGGTAGCACCAAACGATTCGCAATCGGGGCAAGGCGCCGAAAGCCCAATCAAATTTCAATGCCCATAAAATTTGCAATAAAATAAATTGCCGCAATAACGGGGATGTCGCCCCCACCGACCCACAGAACAACTGACTGCTACAATGTAGATACAATATTGTATACTGTATACACATACATATATATATATATATGAGGAGAACCTCTCTACCCACCTGGCTGCAGAGGTGTAAAGCAATTTTCGACTTAGCGCCGCATCAGGCGACAAACAAAAACAAAAATATGTTCGCCAGAGACATAAAACATTTTTTATTGCTTTAAAATCGTCGCTGAGACGAGTAAAAGTTACACTTTCTCAATAGAAAGCCAAAATGCCCCGGGGCAACCGCAAAGCCCGAGGGAGTGCTTAGCCAGCTCGTGTTGCCGGTGTTAATATTGTGGCGGGCCATAAACCCCACGGTCCGACAATGATTCTCCTTTTAGTTTGGCAAGATGATTTGCACTTGAGAGCCACAGCTAGATAGTTGACCGTTACAGTTACAGTTTTGGGCCCGCAATTTATTGCAAAAGTGCAATAAGTCTTCGAGTGGGCTGGGGTGGTCGAGTGGAGTGGAGAGGAGAGGAGTGGAGTGGAGTTGGCTGAGTTGCTTAGTTGCTTACAATGAAACTGTCATGGGCCGCGTTTTAAAAAACAAATGGCCCAAAAGCAAATAAAAACTGGGCCATCTACCGCAGCGAGCAACACAAACACAGTCACAAAGGTCAAGTGGCTCCACAGACTTGTGACTTGTGACTTGGACAGGGGGGAACACACCACACCGAACCTTCCCCCCCTTTATTGTCATGTGTTTGCTTTCCCCTCCACCCTTACCAACAAAAAAAAAAACCGCGTGCAGTGTGTGTGTGGGCAATATTCTCACTTTTTACATTACATATGTACCTCAATTCGACAGGCGATTGCGACGGCCCCTTGGGCCCTCTTTAATTGGAATTGGGCCCGATCGCCGTTTTGTGGAACTGTTGTGTGCCTTGGTACCTTGGACCAGGGACGGTGGACTGGGGCCCAAGCAATTGCAAATTTACGAGCCAGGCGTCAATTAAGTATCGAATTACAACTTGTTTAATGTCAATCTGTCTGACTGCTCAGACGGTTTAGACAGTCAGACGGACGGGCAGACGGACAGTTGGCTGGCTGTAATTTCACTTGGGAGTAAATTGGCCAACGGCTTCGGTTTGTTGACTTTGTTGTAGCTGGTGCTGCCACATGTGCTTGTTGCACTTAATGTAAATGTCGCGCTGACGATCTGGCAACGCTCTGATCCGCTCATTGTGTCTGTCAAAAATCGCACAATTATCCAACAAATTAGCTTGTCAGCCACACACACTAAACATGGCCGGCGCGTCACTTTGTCTCCGATTGTAAACCCCTCCCCCCCGTTTTCCTTTAAGCACACTCAACACTATACTACACCACCCCATACCCCACACCCCTTTTGGGGGCTGCGTTGCGAGCCCATTAATATGCCAGGCCAGACGCATCGCGTGGGCCGCTGGGCAATTACCCGCGCTGACAGTTGCTTGTGTGAGTTTTGACAGCCCGTTGGCTACCATATAATATCAAAAATACAACCAAAAAAAAAAAAAAACTTATTAACTGCATATATTAACATTCAATTTGAGCGGCCATTGCTGCCACAATGCCCTGCTGTCCCCACTCTGCGCAAGCCAGAGGCAAGCAACGCTGTGACATTTGCTGTAGATTCATGGGCATAAATCAAATATCGAAGAAAACTCCAAAGTCGTTTATGAATTGACAATTGAGACAACGCCAACACGGCGAGGCATTTAAGTATCACACGGCCGCCTGAGGATCCAAATGCAACAACTGCTCAACTGTTCGACTGCTCAATTGTTCGACTGTATCCAACTGTGGGCCGTCCTCATCGCTGCTGTTGTCACGTTTGGGCTGTTAACGTGTTTCGACGACACCGACTGTGGCAGGCGGGGAGGGTAGGGCTCGGGTCTGAGCTGAGGTGAGGTGAGCTGAGCTGGGTGAATGACGACGATTGACTTGACGCTGGCACTTGTACAATTTTAATTAAACGCCACTGATATTGATAATTGATATTTTTGGGATATTATGCACTGAGAGCAATTCGCTTGACATACAAGATTATTGTTTAGATTTCATTTTCAAAAAAGACAGACAGAGAGAGAAAGACTGATTACTATTTTCAATAATTATATATTATTCAACATTTTTTGTATACCACTTATTTAGATTTGTATATTGCCAAAGAGCCGAGATTTTTTACCTCAATATTTATATACTATTAAATATTTGTATACAATTTATGCAGAATTAATGATTGCCAAAAGCTGTGATTTTTTAGGATAAATTTGTGAGTCAAGCACCCGAATACAAATCTAACTGCACCATGATAAATGTACCAATAGCTTTTAAGCTATATTCTGACAAGCTTGGCATCTATAGAGGTAAGCATGGAATGACAAAATAATATATAAATACGAGTGGCTTACATGAGAAAATAATAAAGTGGTAGAAAGAGGTAAACAAAATTGTACGTATCTCTGGATAACTTTTTGAACTTGAATGTGTCTCTCAAGAGATTTGCATAATTTGGTATACCTTAGCTGGGAATGTGATAACCGTGTAATAAAGAAATAAAAAAGCTTTAATGAAACTTAACTTTATTCATAAATAATTTTGTTTCCTTAATATTATGATAATAGCTAACAGCCTCGCCGGGCTTATATTGCGGTAAAAACTTTGCACATAATTATATCTTTCTCGCTTAAGCTATTCATGTCAATTTGAATCCGACAAAATGACATAAGAAGATTAAGCCACTGTCACTCGCTAATTTTTCTCAGTGCAACGGCTTGTATAACATCGAGTGCACCGATCTTTTGCCTCTCCACCCGCGCACATTTCAGTTTCATTGACTTACAATTCTAGGAAACTTTTAAGCCACAATTTATGCTCGTTTAAGGCGATAAATATAACAGCGAGCCAGTGTGATTGAAGCTGATTGCATTCCACAGCACCACCAACATCAACACCACCAGCAGCAGCAACCCGCCCTGGGCGTTGTCCGGCCTGGCCATTGAGCATGTGAGTCATTGAATGGTGGTAATTGAATGCGTGTCATTTGAATGGCGACGCTCAGCGAGTCCGTTCCAGGCAGAGTCTGGCCATAAATAAATAAATAAAATGCTCAAATGCAAACAGCGGCAATTAATAATTCGCAAAAATGAACAAAATGGCCGCCAACACCATCATTGGCAATTGCATTTTTACGAGCTGCAACGGCTACCGAACTGGCCACTGATTCATGCATCCCGCTCGTATGCGAACTTCAATTTAGTTCGATTTGTTGCGTTTGAGTTCGATTTGTTGCGTTTGTTTAGAACATCAGTTGGCACATGCATTCATAAATGATTATTGGATTGCAACTGCCGCTAGCTGTTTGGCTATAGAATTTTGATTTATGACCGGCAATTAAAAGCACATTTCGCTTACAGCCGCAAGTGTAAAATGGCCAAGTGCCAAGTGAGTGTGGCAAACAGAATGCAAATATCGAGAATTGTGCGTAAGCGGCATTAAATAGATTTTTAATTGGGTGCTATAATAATGTAAATGCATTACGTTGCCCCACACGGAAGCATCAGCAAAATTATGACTGCGTTGCTCACTCTTTGCTGACTCAGATTGATGCAAATTTGAATTTGTTTAGTGCTTAGCGAAAATATTATTTTGACTCATTGTGCGCTTGTCTTGGCCAACATCATCACACCTTGGCCCATTTCCGAGAGCAACTTTCCACTGATTCACTTACTCAGCTGCCCACTTGCGCCACACGAAAAAAAATATATATATAACCAGCATAAAGGCCACTGTGGACATAATTAAATTTAAAGCGAAAAAAACCCCTTTGGAGGCAAAAGGGCAATCATAAAAACAAACTGATAGCATCTCTAAAGAGCTGCAAAGCCAAAAGCCAAAAGCGAAAAGCGAACCATTAAAATTTCGCACGACCAAAGACAAAAGCAGCCGCTGCTGCGACAATCATATCTAAGCCCGCATCCGAATCCCAATCCAGCCCTGAAGGTGTGAGCCGAGCATGAGCTTCAATTTCATTCATGCGACTAATTAGCAACATGTCTCGCATGCCCACAGATATGACAGTTGTCCAGCTAAAAAGAGAGAGGTAGATAGAGAGCGAGAGGAGCAGAAGAGAACACGCTTCTTCAGCGGAAATGCGATGACAAACGGCTTTAAAGACTGCCTCACACCTTTTTCAGGGCAGTGCATTTTTGGGCCAAAGTCTCAACTGATGCTTATCCGGGAGATGAAATATTTCGGTGATAAACGCGTCCCAGATGAGCCGCCTTTGTAAACGCTTGTCAACTTTGCTTTGATTGCGCTGTTAGCATGCGAAAATTAATTTTTATTGCTTTCAATATGCAAACGGCCCACGGGGCGTATCAGCAATGCTGTCGCTTAGTCTTCTTCTGCTGTTGCTGCTGTTGCTGCTGCTGCTGTTGCTGCTGCTGCTGTCTCGCCGACAGACCACTTCCCCGGCCTTAGTTGTAGCTAAAACATTGGCTACTGCCATTTGTTGGCTTGCTTGTTGTTTCTCGTTGCGCATCTCTTAGATGCGACTTGTCAGATTTGGGTCTGCCAGCGCTGAAGTATGGCTTCCGTTAGGGGGCTACCGTGAAGAGGCGCGGCCGCGTCCAAGACTTATATAAATATATACATATATGCATACAGGTCGAGCTGGTTGCTGTTGTTTAGTCAAATGCAGTGGCCCGGCTCGGTCCAGCTTAATTAGCCAGCATTGCATGTGTTTTGCACTTTAGTTGCTTGGCATTGGCTGCAAATGTTGCCCGCAACTTGCTGCGCTGATGAGAATGACAATGAGAATGAAAACATCCCATTGGCTTGACCGAGAGTTCACGCTAAATGTTGTCCAAGCGCTGTTTTCGTCGGCAATTAAGAAAAAGTTTACATTGCTCAGTTATTGTTCTTAGCGGTAATTAAAGTGCATTTAACAACTTTTGTTTCCTGTGCAATGCATGAATAAACGCTTAAATAATTGTTAATTGTTGCAAATAAAATAAAGTTAATATAATAATAATAATTCTTATTAAGGAACTTATCTACAAGAGAAACCAAACATTATACAATCCATAAATAATTCATTTACTTCAACGATGTTTCCTTCCATGAAACATAAATTTAATGTTCTAGATCAAAAATGCTCTCAGCTCATAAAATGAAATTGAGGAATTGCCTTTCACATTTCATCGAACATTTCGAATAGCTCAAGCATTTTATGGCACTTTCAACAGACGCACAAAAAAAAAAGTTTGAAAGATCTTCACATTGTTCCCATATAAATCACATTACAATCATGTACCCAAAACAAAACACAAACTAAGCTACTCTGTACTCGTGAGCCAAGCCTCAAGTCGTGGCAATAAGAATTGTAATTAATTACGTCGCATAACCGGCGATGTTTCATACAAAATTAACGAAAACAAACAAATAAATAAATGCGACCTGACTTAGGGTAAAAATTACAAATACTTTATGGGTCTGTGTGTGTGTGTGGAGCAGTGGGGCAGCAATAGTATATTTTTGTGGCACGATCACGAGGCGCTCGCATTTCACCGTTCGCGTTCCAAAAATAATTCAAATTAATCACAGGCAGCAGTCGTTGCTGCTTTTCCATTTTCCCACAGTGGAGCAGTGAAGAAATTCATAATTAAACACAAATCAAATTGAACTTTTGTTAAACAAATCACAAATCACTAATCACAAATGCAAAGAGGCGCTCCCCAAAAAATGAGCTCAGATCTTGGAAATAGTGTTGTTCGACCCTTCTACTCACCGCTGACCTTTGAGATTGGCTTGGCTAATGCGCACTTTCAACTGATGTTGTCGAGATGCATGCAATTCAACTCAACAAATTCGAGAACAAAACTAAAAAGCAAAGTAGCCGCCAATTATGCAAAATACTTAACTTGTCTCTTATCAGTTTGTAATTTCGATTCGCTCGACCACAGCATCCTCAATCCCAAAACGGAGATAATCGGAAGCCTTTGTATAGTGCCGACTATACAAATGATGAAAAACAAAAAATAAATAATTAAAATTATATGCTGACCTTAATTAGCTGATTAAAAAACGCGACGTGCTTAAGTTTATCAACATACTGATCATCGCCATTGAGTCATTGTGGCTCCAATTTCCAAGTGGCTGACTCAAAAAAAAAAAAACAAAAAACAAAACAAAAAACTAAAAAGATCTTAATGTAACAAGCTTGTGCAATTAGGATGGACCACCCCCGAAAAATATGTGGTTGGGCCACACACAGAGACACACTCACAGATGGCAACAGTTTGCGGTTTAAGTGCCATAGACAGGCACTTGACATGCGTCAGGGCATTTGTCGCAAATGTCAACGACATGACGCCAGAGACGACCACACACATACACACACTCACACCGATCTCAACTCGGACTATGGCCTATAAACACGCCTATATCGATGCTATCTGCACAGACATTCTGCACGTAACAAACTTGAAACTCTTCGAATACACGGCGGTTACTCATATTTCAGGCATTTCCAAAACTACGCGCCAAACTGCCAAAACTATTAAAAAACAGACAAAAACAAAAGCAGAAGAAAGACAGACAAAAACCAAAAACAAAAAAAAAAGAGTCGTAATTCGCTTGAAACTGTGATAAGTCGGTGGACAGCAGCAGTGGACTGGACTCAAGTGGAGTGGAGTGGAGTGTAGGATCGTAGGGCAGAGATGAGGGCAAACCCTCATCAAGCAACGAGTTCATCATCTTTTTGACAGCCAAACTAATTGACGAGACGCGCATGCGCCGTGGCTATAACAAGATATATGGCCAAGATGACAACCAAATGCCTGGTACCAGTCCCAGCCCCGCTCCCAGTCCAAGTCCCGATCGCTGTCCCAGTCTCAAACTCGGACTCTGCGCGGCTTCGGTATGGTCTACAATATTTGAGGCTTTTGTATAATTATGAGCTTAGCGCCGGCTGGCTTAATTAGCGTGCTGCAGCATTCTCTGTATTGGTTTCAACAAAAATATCAATCAAATGTGAAATTGAAACGATTGAGCAAATGATTGACTGACTGACTGACTGACTGGGTGACTGACTGACCAACTGACTGCCTAACTGACAGAGTGGCATGGCATGCCGAACAATGCCGCTTTGATTTGCCAGCAGTGAAAAGTGTCAGAGAAATCAAATCAATTTTAATTAGGAATTCGAAACAACTCGTCTCGTCTCGTCTCGACTCGACTCGATTCGACTTAGACTCCAAGTCATGTGTGCGGTCTGTGGCAAGTGGCAGCTGATTAAAAACAAAGCCGCCGCGGGCACACAAAAACTCAAAAACAAATCTCTGCACATTACAAATACCGCAACGTGCACTGACACCAATTGAAATCAATGCAATGGAATTGTTGCTGACCCCTATGCTTCAAATCGACAAGCAACAAGCAGCTCCCACTATGTGGAGGCATTTTAATGCCTCCGATTTGGATTGGGATTTGGCTTTGGGTGTGGGATTGGGATAGGGTTTTGGTACTGCGGCACGGGCCGTCCAACGCAAGTGTTGGCTTGTCGGGTTGTCTGCGCTTTGTCGGGCCAATTAGCTTTAATAAAAAATATTTCAATAAATTATAAAATTTATAGAATTTCTTTAGTTATTGTCAACAACAAATAAAACAAAAAAAGACATCATTATGATAGGCATTTCATTTGCATTGATGGACAATTTGAAGGGCGTGGTGCCCACATCAAAAGGCCGCCCTGAAAAGTAGCACAAATCGAATGACACGGCAAGTGGCACAAAGCAGCCGCTCGAGGGGCATCACACACCAAATGCCGACTCGTAAACCAAACCTATGACTCCAGAAATGGACAGGGCAAATTACATAATAGCATGCGCAAATTTGTGCTCTCTCTTCTAATAATGCCGACTCCTGGCTACTGGCTACTGTGCGGCTACTGAGCACTTCAGGATTACGATTACATGGTTCAAGTGGTGCAAGCAAAGTCAGCGGCTTGCGGGTGTTCCACTTGGCACAAAGTTAAGCCGCATACGTATTTCTATACATCTACATATGTGTGTGTGTGTGTGTGTGTGGACTGACTGATGTTTTTCTGAAAACAATTAAGGATTGAAAATGCACTCGCATCCTCTTCCAATGTAATCTCCTTGCTCAATGGGCACTAAATTGGCTTAAATTAAGTCAAGTATGTGAGGCAATTGAGTATTTGGATAAAGTCTCTCCTCTCCTCTCTTCCTCTCTCTCTGTCTCTCTCTCTCTCTCGCTCTCTCTCTCTCTTTCTCTGTTGCTCGCTGTCTTGTTGTTGCCTTCTTTTCAATAATTTCATAATGGTCGCAATATGAGTTGTATTATTCATTTTGTCTTGAGCAACATTATGGGAACTGAAGGGTGCCTCAATTCTTCTGCTTGTTGACATTTTGGCATCTTGTTGAATTACATTTATTTTCAGTTTTGTTTCGTAATCCTAATGAATTTCAAATTATGTGCTGGGAGGTCTCTTCTGTGCACTTAAAAAGGGTATACACACAGTGGAGTATCGAAAAGGGAACAGGCAAATATTTTCTAACAAATGCCATTATTTCCCTCCTTAGGCAACTTTTGTGGAACTACTCCACTGTGCAACATATGCATTTTGTTGTAGTTACTGGTTAGGTAAATACGCTTGAGAAGTGTGAATCTATTAAAACCTAAATACAAAAGAAACACAAATGAAATTTTATAATTGAATTCATAGCAAAATGTTGTAGTTGAGCAACTGGAGCTGGCTGAGATCAGGGTTGATAAGTTGATACGAGTTGGCATAGAGTGTCCATCCGTCCATTCGTCCATCCATCCGTCAGTTAGTCAGCGAGACATACACATATTTTAATTATAACTTTAATAAGCCAAAAGGCAACACGCACACAAACTCGCCTCGTCACATCTCGCATCGTCCATCCGTGGAACCCTCCCTGGAAATCTTTCACATATTTGCCGATGTTTCTTTCCCCTATGCGAAGCGGCACTTCATTATTTCCCACTTTGTATTTAAATCCGTTTTGATCCTCTTGTATGTTTGTGGCTTAACTTTTTGGCTCTTTCCGCTTCAGAGCTATGTATGTTGTATGTATGGAAGCATGCAGGGAATGGTTGCTTTTGTCTTTTCGGTAGGAACACCCGCGTGTTGTCTTTTTGCCTGCCGCTGACTTTTGTAACAAGATCAAAATGTTGAGATCACCAAAGATCATCGGTGATCAGCATCAGCTGCTTGCCGTTAACTTTGAGCACCTTCCCGCACTGATCATTGTCTTCCTCTCGTTGCAATTCCAAGTCGGACTCCATGTTCACAACTCAAGTGCCAGCTCATTGTATTTGGTTTTGGCCCTGATCCAGTTACAGTTCTACAGTTGCAATTGCAGTTGCAGTTGCAGTTGCAGCTAATGTCGGCTTGTTTTGGGCTATGAAGCTCATATATGTTGCATTATCTTATTGTTAGACCGGCTTAGATATGGCTGAACGATGGCTACCGTATGCTCGGATAGGTAGCACCGTGTATTTTACCCAATATGCAGTTGTTGGAGATTAGGTTAAAATACGACTATCATCAAACCTGTCATACTCCATCTGGCATTAAATCAAACTCAAGTGAAATTCTCCAACTACATAAATCTCCTATCAAAATAAGCTGATTCCACCCCTTTCTCTAAACAAAGAACGGCGGCTGCTGCTGCACTTAATCAACACACAAATCCATTTAATTTAACACGAGCGCACATTTTACTCATTTCGCCATTTTGTGGAACATATACAAGTACACTCAGTAGAACAACGGGCAACACAAAGTAGCGGCATTATTTGTCGCAATCAAATGCTGATGATGTGCGCTGATTATGTGCCTGAGAAAAATGGCATAGACTATGACGGTTTTTGTTTTTTCTTTTTTTGGTTTTTATTTTTTGGGGTGATTGCCTTCATTCGGGTGTTGTGATGTGAGTTGGGTTGAGGGGTTGGAAAACGTGCCAGACGGCGAGTGCCAGGCGACAGTGGCACAGCATGAAAGCGAAAATTATTTAAATGGCGTATAATAATGGCAGTCGCAGGACGCAGCGCAGGATGCCATGGCAGCCTCATAATGATGCGCCTCATAAAGTGTGCAAACTGTTGTCATTGTTGTTACCCAGAAGCAGAAGTAGCAGCAGAAACAGAAGGGGTTGGGCTGCCAGCACTTTGCCACTTTGCCAAGCAAAGCAGCAAGCGGCAGGCAGCTGTGCCAGAGCAGGAGCAGGAGCAGGAGCAGTAGCAGAAACAGGAGCAGGAGCCGCAGCTTATTATAAAACCCATCTAAAGTGACATTGCAATCAGGCAGCGCTTATGGCAATTCATTTGTTTAACGACGCTGTGCGATGCTGATGGCAACAAAATGGCGGCCCATCTACGGCGTCCTGGTGCTAGTCCTATTCCTGTTTCTGCTCCTGGGGCGGCTGCTTGGCGCGCTAATTTTGCTTTTATTAGGTTCGCCAATTTGTAGAGCAGCAATGAGAATGAGAATGAGAGAGAGAGAGAGAGAGAGAGAAAGAGAGAGAGAGAGGGAGAGAATGTGCGAGAGAACGACATAAAAATAGATTACACATTTATGCAGCGCATTTCTTGCATTTCAGTTTCCATTTGACATTTGGCCAACTGTCAAAGGGAAAATTGCGCACGAAATGAGGCGCAATTTACGGAGCTCGTTGTGTGTAAATTGAGTCATCTGCAATGCGCCCCGCAATCCCAGTGCTCATCCTCATCCGCTACACCCTGTTTGCCATTTTTGTTTTCTATCCCAGTCCCAGTCCCAGTCGCAATCTCATACCCATTCCCTTTCCTAAATCCCATTATCATTGTTGTGCTCG
This sequence comes from Drosophila grimshawi, assembly GCF_018153295.1. Taxonomy (NCBI): domain Eukaryota; kingdom Metazoa; phylum Arthropoda; class Insecta; order Diptera; family Drosophilidae; genus Drosophila; species Drosophila grimshawi. The sequence continues at coordinate 22,929,504 of NW_025063098.1, forward strand.
TTTTTTATTTGTATGAATGTGCGACATTTTCAAGTTACATGCACAAGTCTTCATCCCCGACGCGCCCCTCGTCAAATCGCTCAACCATATCCATGTATCCCTAAATCTATTCCTATTCAACGAAATTGTTGCCGTTTCAAAATTTACATTTACAATTTCGTGCATTTTTACAAATTTACACATTTGCTGGCATTTTTTATTGGGTGTCATCATTAGTTTTGATATGCTTCATGTGCAAGCCAGAGGGGAGAGCGCGGACTGTTGGGCATGGGGTGTAAGGTGCGACTGACAAGTGTGGGCGTATTATTTATAAAGTGTTTTCCTCATTGGTTGGGAGAGTTGTAGACAAATTACATCAGTCGGTGACTGTCAGAAAGTTGAAATAACACTTGGAGTTCAGAAGAGAATACAACCGTTAAATTGAAGGAATGAGTTAAATCGTTTCATTTTTCAGTGGATCTAAAAATACAAGGTATATGCATAGAAAATATATTTCAACTTAGATAAATAGATGACACATGAAACAAGTTAGAATGCTCTGGTCGAGACAACCCACGAAAATATGTTTTGGTTAACAAAATCTGGGTTTGTTAACCGATCTTATTGTCTGGATATACATCTGGATTTTTATAATTGCGACTTTTATTGCTATCAATAGCCGATTTGTATCCTGATGGGGAAACTTATCATTATACAAATTGAACTTGATCTGGTATACGAGATATATATTCAAAATATGAACAGACTTGCTCTTATAGTCTCTGATATCGGAGTGTTCATACAGACTCTGCTTTCAAACCTGTTCAGGAAAATGTATTTTTAAAGAAGATACAATATTATATATTGTCCCGTGTACATTTTCAAATGAGGAATAATGCCAAACTGTAAGTAATGCACTATCTTAGTCGATTTTCACATATATAGGCCGAGTTATAAGTTAGCTTATAACTATTGCCATTATTATAACTATGTTTTGTCAGCAGATCTATAACCACAAGTACATTATAAAGAAGTATATCAATCGTTGTCTTATCATATCTCTCGATCAGATTGTGCCTTTTTTGTATTATGCCGCCGGTTCATAAATTCCAATGGAAGATAAGGGCTGTTCAAAACGGATCCCGGCAAACGATAATGACACACGAACAAAAGTGCCTGTCAGCCAAAATAATAAATGTGTCAAAAAAGGGGAGTGTAAGCAGAGCAGGGAAAACTACTCGTAACGAGTACGAATGACTACTAAAAAATAGCGGTGAAAAAGCTATAAAAATTACGTTGATTTTATTTTCAGCTAGTAAGATTTGTCCTGTTTATATTCGTTTGTTTTTCATGCCATCCAAAAGGACAGCAATAGGGTTAGGGTTATGGTTAGGGATTGGTTTTGGGATAGGTATAAGGATAGTCCTTTCCCGTTACGCAAAGTCTCATAAAAATGCCAGATACTTTTTGTATAGTGTAGAATGTTTTGCACACGTACCAAAAGGAAGCGATGTACGGTGAAAAGTGAAAAGTGGGAGCCAGCTAGACATTTTTATGACATTTCTCTACTGTTTCGGGACTACTGTTTTCTTGACATCTTTTTGGTTGGCGTTGGTTTCCCCGCTGCGGCTCGTTGCTGACTACTTTTCCGACAATTTAAAGCAATGTTTGCCGCTGCTGACAGCTTATAGCATTTCCCATTTTCCATTTTCCATTGTCGTTGTTATCGTTGTCATGTCGTCTCGGTGATTTTTATGATTGTCAAGGATTAGATATAAATGTTTTATGTCGCTGGCCCCTTAACGCTCGCTTGTTGACCAAAAATTGTGTTTTAATATGATTTTATGGCCTTTTCAGTTATTATACTGAACGTCTTTTGGGGTTAGCTCTTGATTGGTCTCGTTCTACGCGGCGTGCACGAAATACGAATAACACAAATACTGATCCTTAGCCAGTTACCCCTTGGCGTTGGCATTTACCTTGTAATGGGTTTTTCTGGGAACTCTGCAAACACATGCCCAGCGCTGTCCAGTTGTTTGATCTACCCCTTCCACACATGCGCCCCCGCGTCTGATCCTCTCATGCCTATCATCATTCGAATTGGAAGCGCTGTCAGTTTCGAGTTTTTCTCGGCTGCTACTATTTGGCCCCACCCCTGGCACGGTTTTCAAGCGTGAAAATGCAACCACAATATCATCCATCATAATTTTCTGAGCCGCGTCGATTTACAAGCGTTCAAATTATGAGAGGATCTTTTGGGGGAAAATAGAAATAAAAACTTACTTATTATGAGAACTGTGAAATTGATAGATCTAAACTCGAATTCCTGGAACCAACTTATGTAAGTGTGTAGCTTCTTTTTTTTTTTTTAATTCCAATCAAGGCACTGTAAATTAATTACATTTAAATGCCAGTTCCAAAATACCACCAGCACACACAAGTAGGGTAAGTGTATAATATTGAGATTTCTATATAATTGTGCCATTTTCAGCGTAAAAAGACAAAACATCAACATCAACAGCAAAATAAAAAAAAAAAATGAAGAAAACAGAGGGAATTACACACAAACGCAATTCAAATGAATTTAGTGGCACTCCTGAGGGCACTCGAAGCATTTTGAAGCGTTCTTCTAATCGCCAACTCATCATCATTAAAGTCAATTTTTTGTTTCTCCCATTTTCATGTTGCTTCTCAAACAATTTCTTGCCACTAAATTAAACAAAGGGAAATTTGCCACGTTTTTCATTGTTTTCCAGTCCGGCAGCCAAGCAAAAGTGAAACTGTTGTTGCTTTTATTTCATTTTTTTCATCATCATTTCAGTCGAAAAATTGTTAACGTGCATAGATCTACAAACGGTATCAGGCCAGAGCAGGACAGGCACATAGCCTAACTGGGAGATAAGAGCGAGAGGGTCGAAATTGCATCATGCTGTGCGCCTTGTTTTCTATGGAATTGTTTGCAGCTCGAAAATTGTTGATTTTGACACCTTTCGGCCGGGTTCGCATTGTGCTCTCGAGGGCTGGCTGGCATCGTTTTTATTTCCATCTAATAAATACGCTTTTTTGTTTTTGTTTTTGTTTTTGTTATCTTTCTCGCCCTTGTCTTGCATTTTTTATGGTTTTCATTTGCAGTCACAGGAGCGCCTGTGCGAACTTTGTGCGTGAACTGATACCCTGTAAATGTGGGGTAAGCGGGCTTCCTAGCATTTGATTTTTAAGTTTATTGAAATTTGCTTAATCTATTCACGGTCTATGCTACAGTTTAGTATTTGTGGGCATCTATGTTGATGAGATCGATTATAGCGAAATTCAAATTTAAAAATGAAAACTTCAAATTAAATTATATAAAATTAAACATAAAAGGAAACCCAAAAGAAGCCCAATCAAACCAAAGCCTTGTCATAAAATTCAAGAGTCCGGGAAGAGTCCGCTCTGCAGGGTATTTTAGGGTCGAGTACTGTCGTAATTGTGTACAATTGGGTGCTCAGCGGGAGTTAATGCTCGGGGCAGGCAGCTGGTTAGTCGGACATCTATTTAGATGATGCTGCTGCTGCTGATGCTGCTAGTCATGCAGATATCTTTATTTGCTCATTAACAACACAATTGTTGCGCTCTTGTTGCACAGATCCTGCGGTGAGAGCGGCGGGCACTCCTTGTCCTTGTTCTGGTCATGTTCCAGTTGTTATTCTCTTCTAGTGTTGGCCCCTGATATCCCGCAGGGGGCGTGTGAATCTAAACACTTGATGGCTCATACATTTGACTAATTGAAACTGTGGCCAATGAGCAAATGTAAAAGTATTTGATTTTTGCAGTCACTTTAATTTGTTCGCACGTTTTGTCAATTAAGAGCTTTCCATAATTTGATTATTGATCACGAATCCCATTAGGCAGCAGATTTATACTTTAATAGCCACAACGGTTGGAGACTACAATGTGTTCCCAGGCAGTTGACTTGATTAGCTAGTCATTAAATTGATTTTAATCTAAAAACAGCACACACAAAAAAAAATCCATATTCAATTTTTATTTATTTCGAAAGTCATAAATTTGTGTGACTTGCCCCTGAACTGATAACCCCGGCAAACAATCAGCTCAACTTAAGTCAAACTATAACCAGAAAACACTAAAAAGTGTGAAAATTATTTGTGTGAATTATTTACTGATTACTAATTGTTATTTGCGTCTCGACACCAAAATAAATTTACGCTCTGACAATATGTGTTGCTGATCCAATTTAGATTCGGATTTCAATCGCACATAAATTATGCAAAGTTTGTCTTGTGCCAAAAAAAAAAAAATTATACAAATATTGACTTAAAAATATTATTCGAAATTAACATTTAAATTGTATGCGTAATGCTCTATATATAAAACTGTCGTAGAAAATGTTCGGTTGGTTTGATTTATTAATGCCAGACCAATTTTGAAGTGCATTTGTGGTGCGGAATTTATAATTTGATTGATTCTATTTGAACTTCATGCATGACAATCTAAGCTAGCCGCCTGGAAAGTGGTTCAAGATAGTACAAAGCTAATACTGAAATCAGCATTCAAAGTGTAACCTCAGCGCCAGGGAATTGATAAGCTGAATGGACAATGGGGTTATGTATACATATTTAATGTATGCAAGTAGCTTAACAAAAATTAAAAATAAAATACGCGAATAAACAAATATAGAAGCAATGTTATGTTCTACTGTCTAGTATACTATGTATGCTTAATATGATTAACGAGCCGACTAAATTGGCGTGGCACATTTTCTATTTAAAGCATTTGGACACATTTTGCTTGTTTTCAAACAAAATTAAGAACATGAAAATCTAACCACAAAAACTATGAATGGCAGTTTAAGCCAAATTACACAGAGACAGCCACAATGCCAACAAAAAGAGCAGCAGCAGCAGCAGCAACAACAACAACAATAACAACAGCAACCACCACCAGCAATAACAGCAGCAGCAGCAGCACCAGCAGCAGCAGAGAAACCAACGGAAGCCATATGCAGAAAAAACACAATCACACAAATACAAATACAGAGAAGCGTAGAACAACGTAGCGAATTAAATTGTGTACGCCTCTCTTCATGTACAGCTGACCCGATCAGATAATGAGACAGCATGGCGTGGCCAGATAAAATCCACAAGAAGGCAAGAGTGCAATGGCAAACAAACAAGCCACTGCCATTGGTCGGCGCGCATGTATTTGCCGTTCTGCTCATGCGGTCTCTATCGCACAACGAGGCGAACAGCAAGCACAAATACAAATACAAGAACAACCGTGACGAAGACCGGTTTGACGTGTTTGTTGGGTAAGCGAGAGACAGATAGAGCGGCAACGCGCAAGAGCGTCAGCGAGAGAGGGAGAGCGAGAGACAGAGAGAGCGAGTCGTGTCGCTTCGCGTCGCTTATAATTCCCACTGTGTACACTTGGTGTCGCTGTGCCGCTTCTCTCGATTATTCAGACTGTGAACGTCGTCGAGTGAACACGTTACGAGCGCGTCGATCGCAAAAAAAAAAAAACTCAAAAACAAAAAATCTGTTGACTCTCCCTCTCCGCTTCCCGCTAGAAAGTTGTTTACGTGCCCCGTCGTCAAAGGGTTAAACGGAAAACAAACAAAAAGCCAAGTGCAAGTGTTGAGTGTTGTGCAGCGCTCAAATGTTGCGCCAAGTGTAAACAACAAACAGCAGTTACCATTAAGGGATTAGCTGATTAACACTGACCAATAAAAGAAGCAAAAAAAAGAAAAGAAAAAACAAAAAAGAAAAGGCCGCCAAGATAGCCGAACTAATCGCCGCCTCGCCGCCCGCACAATCAACGCGCGTATTTATGACTAAAATGATTCCGCCGGTACCCACCTCAGCCGTCATGTTGCCCACGCCCAAGCAGAAGATCGGCTTCAGCATCGACTCGATTGTTGGCAACGATGCCACAACGACGACGACGACGGCGACGGTGACGGTGACTGCCTCTGGAGGCAATCCCGATCAGCAGCCGGGCAGCCCTCAGCCGGAACGCAATGGTCCCGGTTCCCCACCACAGACACCGCCAGCTGCGATTACGTTGCTATCAACGACGCCGACGCCACCGCATCATTTAATGGCGCCACCAACACATCATGCCACTCACGTTATGCCGTCGCACATGGCACCGCATCCACACCCACATCAACATCCGCATCTCTCGCCAGCCCAGCAGCATGCACTGCATCAGCATCTGCTGCTGCAGCAACAGCATCATCAGCAGGTCACACCAAAGTCACATCATGATATCCAGGAGCTGTTGCAGCGTCTGCATCACAATGCCGCCGTCGCCAACAGCCTCAGTCCGCTGCAGACCCGCCTCTCCCCGCTTGGCGGCGAACCTGTTGCTGTTTCCCTGAAACGCGAACGTTCCCCCGCCCCACCCGGCTCGGAGCAGACTGACAATCCGGCTCAGCGCATTCAGCCGCCACATACGCCACCCAAATCCGTCTCACCGCAATCTTCGCAGCCCTCCTCATCACCCACTTTGCTGGTCAGCAGTCCGCACAATACACCACCCCAGCAACAGCAACAGCAGCAGCAACAGACACCCAGCTACCCAAAGCCTCCGGGAATGCATCCTGGTGCTGGTCCAGCCAATGGTCACAGTCCCCTTATGATGCCGGGCATGCCACCCGCCGGACTGGTACGTCCCTTTCCCATGGGCCCAGGCGGTCCGCCGCAGCACCAAGGACAACCAGGCATGCCGGACATCAAGGCGCTGCCGCCGTACATCAATACGCCGCCAGAGCTGCCGCCGCAGCACAATCCGCATCTAATTGCCGCCGCCCAATTCCAAATGGCTGCCGCCCTGCAGGCCGGTCATGTACTGGGACCAGCAGCAGCAGCCGCTGCAGCGGCTGGTCTGCCTCCACATGCGGCTGCCTCCTTTATGGGCAGCCCGGGCATGCCACGCGACAGTTATCCGCTCTATCCATGGCTGCTCAGTCGCCACGGACGCATCTTTCCGCACCGCTTTCCAGGAAGTAAGTACAGACTAGCTAACAGCCAGCTGCCAAACAGTTGACTAACCAGATTCCCTTTTTTTTATTTGGCTTTCTTGCAGACTTCCTTTTGCAACCGTTTCGCAAGCCGAAGCGCATTCGCACCGCATTCTCGCCGTCGCAGCTGCTGAAGCTGGAGCACGCCTTCGAGAGCAATCAATATGTGGTCGGTGCGGAGCGGAAGGCGCTCGCCCAGTCGCTCAATCTGTCGGAGACACAGGTGAAGGTCTGGTTCCAGAATCGGCGCACCAAACACAAACGCATGCAACAGGAAGACGAAAAGGGGGGCGGTTCCGGCTCTGAGCGCCACATGCACAACGGCAGCGGTGATGAGGATGATGATGAGCTCATCGATATGGAAATGGATGAGTGTGCCAGCGATGATGAGCATGACCTCGATGCGAGTCATTAATTTGGACTGCCTCCTCGCCTGCCTGCCTCGCAATCTCTGCGCATCTCCATCCGTGAGTTCCTTACTAAAAAAAAGCGCCAAAATTGCCGAGCATTGTGTATGTGTATGCGTGTGTATCTGTGTGTGTGTGTGTGCGTGTGTTTGTGTGTGTGAACTCTTATAATTAGTTATTTGTGATATATTCTTAAAAAATGAAAAGCGCTAGGCTTAGTGTATATAGCAAACTGATCTAAAAGCATCTCCCAACTATAAAAAAAAAAACAAATCAGAAAACACTCCCTACAAAAGTATTAAGTACGAAGACGAAAGGGTGCCCACCAGCCACGCCCCCTAACTGTGCCAAATCCCAAGGCGTGGGGCGCCCTTCGAATCGAGTTGAGTTGAGCTCAAAATTAGAAGAAAAAAAAATAGCAGCAACTGGAAAATAACAAACTAAATAATATAGAAATCATCTTGAAAGAAAGCTAAGACAGAGAGAGAGAGAAAGAGAGAGAGAGAGAGAGAGAGAGAGAGAGAGAGAGAGAGAGGGAGAAAGAGAGAAGCAACAATTGTACAAATTTAATTGTTTAAGCGTGTAAATATTATAAAAAGAAGAGGAAAACGTGCGCCACAAACATTAATTTTAATTAGCGAATTTCTTGCACATTTTTACTCGTACTTTTTATGTAATTCCTGTACATCAATATAGCATTTATTTAAACCTCTCTAGTTATGTTAATGATTGTATTTATATTTAGTACTAAGCACACAAATCCGGCATTCGTTTTTTTCAGCAGCTTTTTACTTAGAATATCGAAAACTTTTAGTTGCTTTAGTTATTAGTTTTAGTTGATAAGAAACAAAATGCTTAAAAAAATATTCATATATAAAATATAAAATATTCTTATGCAAGAACAAAAATATAAATTTCAAATGTTGTTTTAATTGGGTAAACAAAAGTCAAATGGATTCCATATCATATTCAAATTGCCGTAAAGGTTTCTCACCTTTGAAACAAATACATATTAATAAATTATACTTAAAGACCGTGTGCCATCATAAATTCATTTATTAATGGCTATTCAACCTTTGAATATTAAGTTTTCTATTTTACATTTTGCAAGTTATAGATTCAGTTCCAAATCCAATTTTTCCTCTTCAGGTTAGAGTCTCGATCTTGCGAAGATGGCAAACCGACGGCAAAAAGTCAGTGTCAAAAGAGAGTAAACATTTAAGGTTTGTATGGCGCAGTTTTTTAAGTTTCTTCAACAAACACATATTTACATAATTTCAAACAAAATAACTACGGTGCTAAGCCGTTCAATGCAAAAGTGAGGGGCAAACAACTGAAATTGCCACTTTAAGAAATGTTGTGGAAACAGTTTCCAACCAAATCAGCTTTTACTTAGAAAGGCGCCAGACATTAAGTCGATTGTCGAATTAACAACAATAACAAAAGTATATAGTATATACTTGGCTGCAGATATATGTAGCTACCTTTAGAGTGTAGACTCTAGACTCATCCATTTTCACGACGAGAGCGGTAAAATATGTACTGCTAATTTATTAACGTGTGACATTAACATTTCCTTCTTATTGTTGTAGTTTTTGTTTTTGTGATGATAGCAGGGGGAGTTGGGATGAAGGAGGCGTCCATAAAATGCATTTAGCGATTTTTTTTTATTGACTTCATAAGCATTTTAATTGCACAATTTAAAATGCAAATCGTGTTTTATTGTGGAAATTAATTGAGCGCAGCTCGACTGACATCGGCAAAGACGGTTTGGGGGTGGTACAGGTGGTGCAGCCGCTCACACTGAGAGGTGTGAGGGATACCCATAACTGGTTATGTGCAAAATGACATCGCAGCACTTTGGCTTGGGGTGTGCTAATGATTTTAAAATCAAAATTTATGTTTATTGCTCCACAACTTATGCGAATAAACCGAATAGCGTTATTATTACGACAGATCTTGACAATCTTGCGAATTTCACAGCAGCAGCGGATCTTATGAATATGCAATGATAAATTGCATGGGGCAAGCTGCAAGAGCCGGCAAATTGATATAGCTAATTAACAGTCATATCGAGTCTAATTACTAGATGTTAACAACACTAAATTGTAGCTGCCTGTCAAAGGCACTGATTTGGGGGCGTCTAGTCTATGATTTGGTTGAATAACTGAATAGCTGAGTAATTCACTGTTCAGATCCGACAAAAGCCATGCATAAATCAGTGTCAGAACATTTACAATCCGAGCCCTTAAAGCAAATTACATGCCTAACACATACTCACACACACACACACACACAGATAATGATATAAATCGCATTTATGTATAAAAACAAACAACAAATTAAGTGCTTGGCCGAGTTAAATACGTAGAGGTAAAAGGCGTGTGTTTGTTTAGTAGCACGCACATTTGATCCCGAGATAGTTGCCTTGCCTGGCACTCCACTGATATTCTCTGACTGTTGTCTATCAAAAGTTGATTATAATTAATAATAAATTACGACGCCCACTTGATTGGGAGCCTTCTTGCCGTGCATTTTGTTTTTGTGGGCTTATCTTCGACCTGTTTTTGTTTTTTTTTTTTTCTTTACGATATCATTTCAAATGTTTCTGTAGAACAGCACACATTAGAGGAGAGCACGCAGAGTGAGTGAGGGACATGGGGGAATCTTTGATAATTCTCAGAAATTAACTCACAATTTTTATATACAACTTGTTTTGCCCCGTGGCTTATTTTGAATGCCACAAAAGGTTTGTGCGCTTGTGGCGCGCCCCAATAACAACAACAACAAAACATTCACTTTATGCTTTTGTGGGCACAACGATTCGTGGTTGTTGTTGTTGTTGTTGTTGTTGCTATGACCAAGTTATTTATCCAATAAACTTATTAAGTAATCCAATTTGGTTAAATTAGCTGCGTCTTTTTTTGGTTGTTGGATTTTTTTTTCCTCATATTTCTCTCTGCCAGCTGTCCATAGTTGGCGTAGTTGTTGTTGTTGTTGTTGTAGCGAGACAACGCTTTATTTTTGCTTGTTGGATTTTAATTGAGTTTTGTTTTGGGGTTCACTTAATATCTCAGCATCTATAAAGGTGTTTGCCGTTGTTCGTTCACATGTTCGTTTAATTGCCAGGTAATTTTGTTGAATTTGATGAGCTTTCTTAAATTACTACTGATGCTTACTTATTATATTAATTAGCTGACTTTCGTTTTCGAGTTGTTCGCATATTGATCGATTGATCGCATCATGCAAATTGTCAAAAGGCGGCTCGATAAACTGGCTGAATGCCCGTTCCATTGCATTGGCAATAAAGCCAAATTGATGCCGTTGATTTTCATGGCCCGCTAATGATCATTATGGCACACACATACGTGCCACAACGGGTGTGTGTCCGTCTGTCTTTCGTCTTATTTCGTTTTTTTGTTTTTTTTTTTTTTCATTTTAATTTCTGCTGTGCTTTTCGCTGCGTTCTGTGTTGTTTTTAATGTGTGTTTCCAGGAAGATTAATACGGCGAAATTAAGGAAAATAAATAAATGTCAACGCAGTACAAGATCGTTATCTCATTTAACAATAATTACCCTGATATGGGATATGCTAACTAATCTGTTATGCCCCCATCTTCAGCCCAGTGCCTGTGCCAGTCTCAGCCAAGGACTGTGATTGTGGCTCGGCTGTTCGATCGACAACAGGTTTCGCCTGCTGGCAATTGGTCAATGTTAGTGCTTTGTGTTGTCGTCTGCGAGGCTGCTGTCAACGTCGCGTTGCATGTCATCGGTATCGGAGGTGTCGCTGTGCCGTGTGTTGTGTTAAATTAAGTAATTAATTTAAAGTCCATGTTGGGGCATTTGTCTAAACGAAAGACTTAGGCAACGAACTTGATGGTCAAACAAATAGCGGCCATTTTTGCCGAGATAACTGCCACGCTCGTTAACTTTTCAATTCACTTCCGCCAGTTGGCCAGAGATATTGATCATATTCTTTCAATTGCTTGTAATTTTTTTCTTCATTTTGGGCCGCCTTTTTCAACTTCCTGCGGTTAGCGAGAGAGAGATTGGCATCATTTGAAAACTCTCGACATTTGTTTGTCATAATAATAATTCCTAAGCGTTTTAATTGAATGATCATAAGGTGGGCGTTGGTTCCAGCTCCCTCAACGCTCAAACTCAAACACAAACTCAACTCCATGTTCCATTCAAAATTGCTGTGTCATTGCTCAGCGCTTGAGAGCTGGCTTTAATTACATTGTGAACTCAAAGAGTCGGAGCATTTGTATTTGTGCATTGTGCCTGTCCAGACTTTACATAAACATTCAGCTAAGCGCTCAAGTGCTTAATTAAGATCAAAATTTGTTAGCATTTATTTATTTAACAATTTTCTGCGGCCAGGCCCAATATTTTGATGTTTTCTAATTGCCTCAATTATGTTGTTTTCTATGTTGCTGATCAACTTGTTTGCTCTCCGTGGCGCCAGCTGCCCCAGCGCCAACTCATGCATATGCAAAGTACTCGTATCTCCAGATTACAGCGCTCAAATGTCCACTGTCCGTCTTCCAGTGTCCAGTGTCCATTGCTTTAATTTGGTATATCAAAGAGAGACATTATGCTGCCTGTCCGGTGTGGAGAGCAGCTCGTAAAAGCGTCAAATTTCTCAAATCTCTTGAGGCCATGGGGCGCCTGACGTGCTTCTAATTGTTGATATGCATCTCACTTTTGTTGGCGACTCTTAATATTATTTGGTGAGTTTTATGTTTTATATTTTATTTCAAATTAGTCACATAAATATGCCAACTTTATGTGCCGGCCTGATGCCAGTGTCGCTTGTTTTTTTTTATGGGCGCCCACGCGGCGTTTGATTGTTTATTTTGGGCCAACAACCAAATGCCTGTTCGCCACATGATCTGCTCAAGCATCATGTGTAGTTTACCGTTGACAACGCATTATTCAAATGATGTTGGAAAATAACCATACGTAAACTATATTAAGTTGAATAAAAAATCAATTACCGATTTACGTTGCTAAATTATGCATTCCATTATTCAATTATAATAAATGTATATCCCCCCTTTGCCATAATTCGCCAAATGCTTGGATTGCATGTGGTGATTCCCATGCATCACTTGCTGGTATACATATTGGATAGCGTAGCTGGCAGTCCATATTAATTATGGCTTTGCCAACTGTAACACTAAATAAGTTTGTGGTTGGGGTGTCTAATGTTGCAATTACCGCCAGCAATTAGCCTTTTTCTAGATTCCACTAAGCCCAGAGGCAAAGCATTCTTCGCATAATTAAAAGCCAGTTGTAATGCATGAAAAATATAACCGATTCATTTACAAATGGACTTCAGCGAATATTAACAAATTATAGAGCGGGTGGACCAGCAGCTACAATCGAATACTCAGTTCGACTCGGTGCCGGTACTCACAATCGCAATTTAATCTGAAACCGGTCTGTATTATCTTAATTCCGTGAGCCACGTGAATTTGGTCCAAGTAAATCGATATGAGAAGTATTGGAATAAAATGTAAACCTAAAATATCTCTCATTTGCTGGAGTTAGAAATTGACCAAATTAAAACAAGAAATTAACAAAAATAAGAGCAACAAAAAATTCAAATATATTTTTTATACACTCTCAAATGTTTTATTATGTACGTGTTTGGATGCCATCATTTGTTGTTCTTAATGTCGATCGCAATCAGACATTATATACAGAACGAGTTCTGTTTAATATCTAAGCAAGTTTGTTGCCCAAGTCATTTGTTATCACTGCTCATTCCTTCGCACATATTACGCCTTCCTGGAGCGATATTAAAGATGTCTTATTTACAAAATATCCAATTCGTCACACAGCTGGCTACTACATAACTAATGCGCACCCACACGCATCCCGAGTCGCACTCATCGATTCACACTCTGTTGGGGACTGCTTGGCTCGCTAATGCCCCGAAATTAATGAATGCAGTCAGCGCCTAACATTTGTCACAGCAATTTTCAATAATTTTCCAGCAGCAGTACCAGTTGGTTGAGCGTAAGAGAGAGAGATACAGGGAAATTATTGAGAAATTATGCAGTGAACGGCTGGCAATCAAACAATTAAATATAAATTTGTGGTATTCACGCCCCAATGCGTGAGTGGCAGCAACCAGCATTGATGATGACATTCCTATAGTGAGTGCACTGCAACCACTTTTCTTACATACACACATAACTTACGAGCATTGAAACCACAGACATGAAATTCACAGGAAAATATTGTCAACATAATGCTCATAGATTATCAAGAGCCTCTGAGGCAGCAGCAGCAGCACCAGCACCAGCAACAACAACAACAAGTACGCTCCAATACAATTTTGACAGCGTATTTCGTAATAAAATGGAAAATTCATTGAAATTGAGCACCACGGCAAGTGCATTTCAATTAGCACCGTGGAAGCCATATTTAGACTTTTAATTAATCACGCAGCCACAGAAGATGTAGAGTTGTTGTTGTTGTTGTTGGTGTTGCGCCTTACGCTTTATTTTGACATTTTCCACGGATATTAGATTAACATCATTTTAAAATCAAATTAAAACATTAGCAGGGCCCACCCCTAACAACAACCGAAGCCAAAAAAAAAAAAAAAAAACAGTCAGCAGTTGGGCTTGGCCCAGTCAAATACGGTTGCCCCTTCTTTTATTTAGAGTTTGGGTTCTTTCAGTGCTCGTTACGGCAACTGCTGTTTTGTTTGGCGTAATTTAGATAACAGCTACAATGGGACAGGCATTGGGCCTATTGACAAGTGGCATTTTCCGGGAAACGGCAAACCTCACTTCATCATCATCGCACTCATTTCAACGGGGCCCACGCACAACGATAAACGCTCAACGCTTGACCAGCCACCAACCACCAGCCAACAGGCGCAACTGTGCAACGTCCAACTGGTCAGCCACAGGGCCAAAGTGTCAGGCGTTTGCACACACGCAGTGCGAGATCCTTTTGGCTCTACCTGTCCCTAAAACAGTTGTCAAGCAGCAGAAACACCAACAACAAGCCATGTCGTGATGTCAATGATGATAATGCCTGGCGATCTGACTCTGACTTCGACTCGGAGTCTGACTCTGACCTGCTGTGCGTAGGTGTAGGTGTGCGTGTGTGTGTGTGTGTGTGCATGTGTGTAGTGTGTGCTCTCTCTATGTATAGCTGTGTTTGCTCTTTTTAATTGGAAATTAAACAAATGGTTTGAGGTTGAGGTTTATTATTCCTCTTATGGTTTTGCGTGATTTACCCCAGGGCACTTGAGCACCAATTGTTGTGGTGGTTGTGAGTATTGTTTGCTAGCTCGATTGTTTTGTTACTTGTTTTTGTTTTTTTTTTTGTTTTGTTTTGTTTTTTATGACCAGAAACCGTTAGAGAGTCAGTCAGGCCAATTCGTTGTTTGTGGGAACAATGAAAATTCGCTACAAAAATCCATCTAATTACCAGGAAATTTTTGAACTAATGAAGTGAAATGATAAGAAATATAAAATTTATGTTTCGTAGTTAAATATTAATCAAGATTACGTTCTGGAAATGTATATAAAAACTGATATTGTCAACTTTCTCGTATTATATCTTAAAAATCTCTTTAGTGGGTAGTTTGTTGCCTAAGTCTTTTGTTTCATCTAGAGCACAATCTGGCAAAACCCACTGAAAATCCCGCTTAAAACTCATTTTGTAAACATCACAAACGAAAATGCAACATTTAGTTTCTCCATTGACTTCCGTTGAATTTGGCAAAGACAAAAACTCCCGCTCGAAGGATTGCTGAAACCGAGCCTTAACGAAGCTTTGCCTGCCATCAAAATTGAAACAATAAGTCAGGCAAATGACACACCGCAAAGCGATACCCTTTAGTCCAAAATTTTAAAGAAAATCTAATCATCTGTTGTTACGCCTACTGTGGCCAGTCAGCGAGCGAGCGATCTGTGTATGGCTCAGGGCCAGTTCGAATTCCGGGGCCAGGAACTAAGCAGCAAGCAACAAGCAACAAGCAAACGTATTAATTAAATGTGCGCAACGCCTCCCAGATTCTGTATATTTTCCTATAGTTGTTGCTATATCTGTTTCTACAGCTACAGTTGTATCTGCGCATTGTGTCAGAGCTGAAGGAAACCCTTTAGGGGCATCCCGCTGACAAGACTCTGTTCCGAAGTTCGCTGTAAAATTATGATTATTGCCATTATGTGCTTATTAAATATGAATTTTGAGCAGGCCACAACGAAAAGAGGCATAAAATTCAAGACTCGCCGTTGCTGCTGCTGCCAGTTTGACTTGTGGCTTGGGCTTGTGACAAAAGGCATAAGTCAATGCCTGGGCATGCAAATAAATGCGTGGGCGTGGCGGTAACCCTTTTGGCCTTGCCAACTGATCTTGCCCAGCACCTAACTCGACTACAAACAATGACAAGCTGAAAACACACAGCAATTGCAGTCGAGGATTAGGTGCACTATCGTTCATTGAAAGAAATTACAGGCCTCCACAGACACAAGACCACGAGAACGACCACGACCAAGTCCAAGTACAAGTCCGACAGCCTAACAGGATTGCCAAAGTTAAGCCACAAGTGCATGTTGTGGGCTTAGCGAGAGTCGGTCTGCTCTAATCCTGTTAGAGAGAGGGAGATTCAAAAAATGCAACCGGATTCAGCTTAAGCCAACACACTGCGAAAATCCCGCTGACTCTCTCGGCTCGAACTCTAACTCTATAGTCCATACGTCTGCGGTCGGGCAGGTAAGCAGCCTACTTACGAGCTCGTATCGGGGCAATTTCCCAAATAAATAAACACGAATTGATTGCCAAAAATGAGAGCCAATTATGGCTGCGACTGACATTTGAAACGCTTGTCAACGTACAAATTTAAACTAAATATTTGTTTTGTTTATGTTTATGTTTATGTTTCGGCTGAGCAGAGAAATACGGATAGAGACGAGTCGTTTCTTACGAGTTTGGGTCTCATTTGACGGAGAAGTGGCAGTTGGCCGCTTTCTTAGCTCGTTTTTCCTCGTTTTCCACAGTTGTTTATCGTTGTATTCATCGAAGATTGAACGAGCGTTTGCCCACATTGTTGTTGGCCCGCTTTTATAGCCAATTTACCAACTGAATAAAAGTAAAACGAAACAAAATCTCTTGGCCCAGAGATCTGACATTAATCTCAAATATATTACCACAGTAATTTGATATTTTCTCTCGCCGCGCGCGCCAACTACACAAAAACTTCAATGCAATAAAATTAATTTAAATTCTCGACTTGGCCAACACACACACACACACACACACACACACACGCACACACTCTCAAAATGACTAAGCGCCTTCGCGTTGCGACATCAACTCCATCTCAAGCTGGAACCTCGCTCATAAAGCAGCCAGCAACAAATATCTGTCGTTTATTTAAATTTAGCTATCAAAAATGTTTACGATCCACATAACTGACTAAATCACCATAAACACCCTGTTCAGTGTTTGGAGTCTGCTGCAATCGCTTCTCTGCCACATGCGGCGCTTGGCTAGACCAAACTCCACACCAAACTCTCAACCAGCATCATCATCATCATAATCATCACCAGCAGCAACATCATGATGAGTGTGCGCCACAATGGCGCATTTGCTTACCCTAGGTGGTAAGTTGTGGCAACAAGTGCCTCGCCACAGATGATCTCTCTCTCTCACTCTCTCTCGCTCTTTTTCTGTACCTGTCTCTTTCGCTGATGGACACATCGGTCTAATCTCTGCAAGTCTGGCCTCGGACAATCTTTGGCACTTTAGCGTGTTGAATGCGCTCATTTATGTGATATATGATACGGGCCATAATATGCAAAAACATTTTAATCAATTAATTATCTGCACAGCTCTTCAGGCTAACACACGGCAACAGAATCCCCACCGATGAGCCCAAGCGGGTGCTGGACAGAAGGCGTTGGAGTTGCTGCCGTTGTTGTTATTGTTGCTCTTATTGCTGTTCGTGTTGGTTGCTGTGTGTAAATAATTTTAAAAGTTGCTCATGTGAAATGTGGCACTTAAATAACACAGCGGGTGGCTGGTTGATATGTGATTACTGCCAGACCCAAAGCAATGGACAGGTGATAGAACCCAACAGTTAGCCAACTTAACAAGCTGTTTAAAAATGAAGCCATTAAATGATCCAATCACTTTTGACTTACACCATAATCTTTATATGCCCTATAGAGTAAATACTCTCTTTCAATTATGTAGACGTTTAATGTAATCATCATTTATAAGTGGTTGCAAATATGTAAAGATGTGTAAGACTATCATTGATCACATCATTCATATTACAGATAGTTTTAAATCGTTTCTGATGTTAATTAAATCAGTGCTTTAATAGCTTAATACCAATAATTGTTTCCCATATAATTGTATTCCCAATTTGCGAAGCGATAACATTTTTTACATGTGTAACAACACTTTAATATATTGCGATAAGACACGCGCTTAAGTTATATTAATTAATATGCAATATTTCTGGAGAAGCAGGTGAACCGAAGAGAATTGGTCTTTAGCAAAAATTCCAGAGATTCCTTGGCATAACAAAGTTCTCTATAAGCCCGCAGATATCGTGTTTTATTGATTTTAAATCGCTGGTCAAACTCATTTGGAACACCATTTCCTTACCTTCTGACCTTTTTCAGTTCGCCTTCAGCTGCTCGGGCTGAATCTTTGCTGTTCTTCTTCTGTGTGATGTCTCATAAATTTGTTCTTTTGTGTGCCCCTTTTATGTGCTGTTAATTTATTAATGAACCGCTTCGAACAGCAACAAACCAAACAGACGAAACTCATTTACAAATACGCGAAAATCCAAACCCATACGATTCACAGGGATTTTGTGTTTTTTTGGTGGCTTCGCGCCAGTGCCTAATTAAGTTTTAACAAAATTTTATAATTTTCGCTGCGCATAATTTAACTTGAGAGCTCAGGCAACTCGAAGCGGGAGTGAGATAGAGAGAGAGAGAGAGGGGACAGAGAAGGGAGATTTGATTGCTTTCATAAAATGTATTATTTATTTACTTTTAATTGGCATCATTTGATGGCTTTAATGATGCGCAAATATCAGCAGCAGCAGCAATTTTGATTCACGCTAATAATATAAATTTCTTATTAAAGCGAATCGAGGGAGATTCGGGGAGCATGAGCTATGGGGAATCCAGCAGGTAGAATCATGCAATGAAACGGGTTTTAAGTAGACTGCAGGGTTAACTAATGATATCACACCCAAAATACCCAAGCTGTGTGCGAGTGTGTGATAGTGTGTGTGTGTGTGTGTGTGTCTAAGAAAAGTGAAACCCATTTGGATGCTGCGCGCTTCTCACCTGATGCGCCAGGCAATACACAACAGGAGATCGAACCCCGATCATACACCGACCCCGCATCTCCAGCTCTATTCCTTTTTATCCCTCTCTCCCTCTCTCTCTGAGTAACTGCCACCTACTGTGAGCTGATAGCTCAATCGTTGAATTTGCTGCTAGCTGGTCGCAATCTCATCTGAAATCACTTAGATTCCAATAAATAAACTTGCAAACGTGGCGTACTCGCACCAGCCGCTCCCCCTTCTCCATCCTACCGGAATCATCCAACTTTGTATGACTTGTAACATTAATTACGAGTTACTTAAATTCTAATGCGCTGCGATTACAAATTAAGTTACAGGCTTGAACATTCATGCGAATTGTCATGCTGAGCTCACTGGCCATATATGCAAGTGGCAAGTGGCATCTGAGACCAGTTGCTCACAGCATGCAACGTCTGGCTTGGCTAGCAAAATATGCAAATTCATCAGTCATGAGCCATATCATAGAGTGAGTGAGTAAAAGAGAGGGAACGAGAAGGACGCCCCCACAGTCATTCAACAACAGCAACAACAACACAGCATCCACATTAGCCATTAACTGGCATTACAATAAATATGAAATTAATATTAATTTCAATTAATGTCAAACATTAATGTCCACAAAAGCGTCGGGCATCATTTGTTGCTGTCATTCAGCAGTGTGTTTTTTTTTTTTTTTTTGTAAATGTCTCTCAATTCAGGTATTATTATTGTGGATTTTGTTGTTGTTGCTGTTGCTGTTGATTTTGATCGGCTGTTGGCGACCTGGCGGCTTTTGCATGCGATTTTATTAGTGTGATAGTGTCACAGAGTCAGCATGATTTATGAGGAGCCCCAAAATCAATGCCTGACTCACTCACACACACACACACGCATGCAAAAACACATGCGGGCTTAACGCATACATTTCTTAATTTCTTTTTAAACAATTCCCAATATACGTGTCTGTGTGTCTGAGATTGGTTGGCGCTGATAAATACCACTCATTAGGCACCCTAACGGTTGCCCTTAAGATAAAGCCAAAGTTCACAGCCCGTGTGGAATATGCAAAGCTCGCGTATCAGCTGAAAGTTATTGTCATCACCGTAACTTTCCCACATTGCTTGTTTTGGTTTGTCTTTTGCTTTTTGACTTTTTGGCTTTGTCAGTGTGTGTTGGCCCAGCTTTTGACTTGTTGCAAATTAGCAAGAGCACATCCATCGACGATCGATTGCTTAATTAAGCTGCGATTTGACAATGTCGAGTGTCGCACATAAGCACGCTGGCTATCTTTCAGATACACAAGAGCAACATGCATACATACTCTATTGCTCGCCCCCCACCCACCCCCTTTGTTAGCCACACCACGCCTTTAACGTCCGCATGCAAATGAGGCGTTGGCGTTATCGATCGCAACATGTGTATAAATTTAAGCTCGATGTGTATTTTGTTTTTATTACTGTCGATAAGTCGTTATAAATTGGGTTAGAGGTGCGTTGCGATCACATAGCGTTGGCGCTGTTTTGTGCTCTCCCCCTACCCTCCCCACCAATCCATCTTCCTCTTCTCTGGTCTTCCAATTTACATTTCGCATAGCTAATGCGCCTTAAAGCTTTAAATGATTGTCAAGAGATTTGCATAATTGCCGCCTGAACCTGGACCAAGAAATAGATGACGCTCAGATCGCTTATACTTGTTTATACATTTTGGTAACATGCGTCAACATAATTTTAACGCCAAGTGACTTAACATAATTGATCTTATCATTGTCGCTCCCCTATCCAAATGCAACAGACTGGTTAATATATTTATGTTGGCCTTGGCTCTCAGCAGAGGCCCAGACAGAGACAGAGACAGAGACACGGATAGAGAGTTGTTGATCTTGCTGTGCCAAGGGGGCGACAGGCCTTAAATCAGTTGCTTACCATTAGGAGAACGCTGCACTCACTACCTCTATCTGGCCATCAATTGCCAGGGTTAGAAGGAAGTCATAAACCAATTTGGTGCGCTGGCTAACTGACTAACTGGCTAACCAAATCGGAGCTGGCCGGGAGCCGGCGCTCGGCTCAGCTCGCGCCTGTTTAATATGTCGTACATGTGGCTATATTTAAACAGAATCTCGTGCGTACGTGACGTAGAGGGGTTTCGACTCAAACACAACCAAAAAAGAAAGAAAAACTCAAAAACGAGTTCACCATTGTTAGAAGTTGTAATAGTTGTAGGTTAGTGCAGTGTCGTCGATTCAAAAAGATTTTAAAGAGGGTACTAACAGAAACTAGACTATCCTGAAGATGTCTACAAAGCATAATTTGCAATATTGTGGAAGGATGGAATTCTTATAATTTAATCAGTAAAATAAATCGTGCATAAATGCTTTCAAAGATAGCTTTACTACTGATTGACTACACTATTGACAAATGAATATCAAACACCAAAGACTATTGAGATAATACAGATAACTCTATGGTCTTTGCTAATATTGATTTATTAAATGACATTTTTACTCAGAGATACACAAAACTATTCTAACTTCGAAAGTGAAACCCCTTCCGTCGTATCATACCACGCCACTGTTTGTGGATTTAGTGTATATTCCATTGAAATGATTTTCCTCAGCGCTCGTAATTGACTTCATTCACACTTTGCCCATTTTACAAAGAAAGATCGATTAAAATCAACTCTCTTTACGAAACAAACATAAACTAAATTCGTTAATGAACTTGTTCCAAATTGTTTGGGTTTATTTGACACTTGGTATTTCCATTCATGAAGTGCAGCCCCAACCACTGTTGCAGTGTTCCAGCCCCTGATTGTTATTGATAGGCAGCATCCTGTTTCCGAGGCTGAGAGTGCACGTATCTGGAATATTAATGAGTCTGGCAAACGCAGATACAAAACTGACACTGGCAATTAGCCAAGCGGAAATGCCATCAAGGCAGTAGTCACTCAGTCAGCAGAGCTCCTAACTCTATCGAAAGTACCGGAGAGTGCCAATTGGATATTTACTAGTTAAGGGAGGCTTAAGGGCGCCCACATCTTCTATACAGTTCTGTCAATCTCAAAGTTGACAAAAAACATGTAAGAGAAGAAAAAAGAGAGAGAGAAAAAAAAACTGAAAGCGCGAATTAGTGTTGATTAAATTATGTTAATTTTGGATGTTGTTATTTTTAACTCGAAACTGTCACATTTCATTTGTAAGACACTAAAAACGTTTTGTTCGCTGCCAATGCCACAAAGTCGCATTTTACGCCAGACATCTGATCACATATGGCAATATACTATGTATGCCATAGTATGTATATGTATGGATATACAATCGATATGTGTTTGAGTGTGTGTTTGTCTTGTTGTTTTTTATGATTTTCGCTAGGCCCGCATCGTGTTGCAAACAGCTTGTCGAACTGTCCACACAAAAGCGCGACAACAACAATAATGCAGAGACTTGAGGTCTTGTGAGAGAACAAAAAAATGTTGTACGCAAGTCCATTTAAAATGCATTTACATTAACATTATGATGAGGAAGAGGACGCGGACGAAGTTTGTGTGGCCCAAACACAGGCTCAGGCTCAGGCTCAGGCTCAGGCTCCGTTCCTGGCTTTGGCTGAGGTCCCGGACCCGATTGCATGGCTTGGCCTGCACACAACAATTACAATTGTATGTCTGGAACTTGCCCAAAGATCCCGCCAAGCCCCGCCACCCCGCTCCGCTCCACCCTGCCCGGCCCGGCCTGGCCTCATCGTGTACTGTCAACGCGCCAATACCGATCGATCGCAGCGATAGCTTTGAAGTCGTATTTGGTGTGTTTTTAGTGCAAGATTTGGCGCTTTTGTCAAACAGCCGCAAGGGTGCGCAAAAAAAGTTAAGCGCAAGCGAAAGAACAAAAACAAGAGCAGCGCCCAGCGATACTTTGTAGAAATGATTGTTAACAACAGAATCGACAGCAGTGCAGCATCGAATTGGATTGGGGGTATTGTGAGTTGGGCCACATAGTGAAAATATTTACGAGCCAATCAAGCATTTAAGTATCACATTACAACGTGTTCAATGTTCGATGAGTTGTCAAGTCATGTTTGCCTGGAGCCCTGTTCCATGGTCTGACTATCTGAAATGTAGTTTTGTAGCTTTTAAATGCATTTTGTTTGTTTGACTGGCCCAATAAAACATACACGCACTCACCACACACACACACACACACACACACACACACACACACACACACAGACACACACACCATACACACACTCTCAACAGAGCCCAGCGATCTGAGAGAGATTCGTATTTAGATTGGTTTACATGCGCATAACATGACTTGCGACACGCTTTTTCGGTGCCGAGGTCCATGCCCAGGTCATCCCAGCCAAAGAGCCACAACAGCAATTCAATCTGTTGTTTAGTAACGGGCGTGGAATTTAATAAGCGTGTTTAACAAATTTCCCAGACGTCACTTACACACACATACACACACACACACATAAGTGCACATACGACATTGAACTTGAAATATCAACGGGTCCAGTCTTCGAGTTGTTGTTGTTGTTGTTGTGCCTGCTTAATTTGCAAACAACGCGATGCCGCTCCATATATGTGAGTGTCATCTAATTTAGCACCTTGTTAGCTGTCAATACTTATGTGAGCGACATTTGTGCTCACTTCAAAGCCAACCGCTCGCGTAGCAAGTGTCGCACTTTGGCTCCGTTTGTTCAACCCGTGACGATGTCGCCGAGTGCCACACAACTCATACGCCGCGTAATCCACCACTCAAAGCAGCGTACGCCAACGTTGTTCAGGAACCCAAACATAACTTGATAACTTAATTGTTGCACACACTTATAGAGCTTAAAGTCCAAATTAATCAGCGGGTGTTCATTCAAAATCGTGATTAGCAAAAAATGCATGGAGAATAATTTGGTGACTATTAAAAGTCTACACACAAAAGTAAAATAATGAAATATTTAAAGGATAATCTTATATTTCCGTACTACTGTCCGTAACTATACATTCAATCATTTCGTATATATGTATATATGTGAGTCGTGCCTGCTCGTGTCACGAATGCAAAAGAGGACACGAGCTCAACTCTAACTCACATATGTGACATCTTCTTAAGAATCCTTCTGGCATGGGGTTTGCTGGCTTATCTATAACAAATTTTGCCAATTGGTTTGGCCCCAGTGCCATTTATCGAACCGTAGGAAACAAAAGCACACCAACACCTTCATGAAATTGCCCAATTAAATTAACAATAAACGAAGCTATCGTGCGCTCTGCTTTCCACTCATATGTGAATTTGTGAATGTGGACCGCCTGCTGCAGACAGCTGAAACAAATGGAGGCCATTCCTATGGAGCAGCTGGCCACAAATTCGCAGCCCACGCCGAAGAGGAAACCGGGCAAGATTTGAGGCAACAACGACGACGGAGACGACGATGCGAGCTGACGATAAGGCGCGAATTGAGTTTCGAGGGCGTCGCACGCTCTACGACCAACTATAAAGCCATCATATAAAAGCCAACAACGTCTGCAGCTCGCCTGTGCCTGTATCTGAGTGTGTGTGTGTGCGTGTGTGTGTGTGTGTACTTAGTCAAAACAATAAACATGGAAGGTGGAACCTATTGCGAACGTAAATTAAGTCATTAAAAAATGCTAAGTTACCGTGCAAACTCAGTGAATGGCTGCGGGTGTCGCGGAGGGGTTGAATAGGGCGCAATGCTGCTGTGCTTGCGTTGTGGCAGTAACAAGGCGGATATTTTGTCGCCCAAGTGTGTTTGTGTTAGTGCCTATGCAGCTCTCTCAATGAGGTTAAGTAAGTCATTAAATTTGTCGCTAGACACGACCATGTTGGCCACAATGGCGACAATGAGCGTAGCGAATCCACCGCTGCTTGTTGGTGGTTCAGATGGGGCAACACGATAATAAAATAATGCAGACGTTCAGGCAACAAGCGAAAACCAACAACGAATAACCAGCAAGAACAGGCAACAGTAGTAAAAAACATTTTCGAGAGTGTCTCTTGTTCAGAAAGGAAGTGACGATTGACGATTGAGGATGGCGATGTTTGTTTGCTACACCCACAAACATTAAGTATCGCCTATAATTTGTCAGTTAGTTTGCGATTTTATGGTCAAAAGACATAAAATCGAACGCTGCGTGGTGGCCTTACCATAATTAGGCAACCACTTGGCCGAAACGCATAAAATGTGCTAATTGAATAAGCAAAGCAATAGATCGTCAATCAACATATGATGTTTATGAATCATTAATGTGTGCTGTTAACCAATGTACCCGGTCCGGAATATTTATGCACCTGGGATCAGCTGATGTGAAATGTGTCTAAAATTAAGTTTAAGACGATAAATAAATTTATATATTATGATTATTGTTATTTTCATCTGTATTTGTTTCATGTGTTAATTATATGAAAACGTTCCCATCGATTTGATGCTGGCATTAATCGATATTCAAATTAATTATGTAAAACTTCCACTTAATTGCAAATGGTTTATCTAAACAAAAAAAATCTAAAATTCGAATTTGAATTTGAGCAAAATTTAACAAATGTTCAATTTAACAAAATTAGTTAAACTCTCCGCGCGACTAGCGATAAAAATTTGAATTTTTAAATAGCCAGATCTAGAGGAAAAAATGAAAAAACAACAACAACAACAAGCAAACAAACAAACACTGAGTGTTGTATATGGCAGTCGGTGTATTGTATATTGTATTGTATCTGAGTTCCAATATCTGAAACCCATAATTTCTAAACGACTACACACGCACACGCAGCGATTTATCTTAAGTGACTTATCTAAGCAAAGCGCTCAACGCTTGATTACGCCCCGTTCGTCACCATCTGGGCCCGGGAGACACTGGCTCTTGGAGAGTCTGAGTCGGGATTTGGGTCTCAGAGCCAGAGACAGAGAGAAACGCCCGCGCAGACGCTTGAGTATCGGATTCGGTTTTTATGTACGACATGGCGATTGTTTATGAAACATTTGCCTTAATAAAGTAATCATAGCATGTTTTACGAGCACTCGTAATGTTGTCTCCCGCACCTCCACCCCCAA
The DNA here is from genome assembly GCF_018153295.1 of Drosophila grimshawi. Lineage (NCBI taxonomy): Eukaryota > Metazoa > Arthropoda > Insecta > Diptera > Drosophilidae > Drosophila > Drosophila grimshawi. The sequence goes on from NW_025063098.1 coordinate 22,955,316, forward strand.
CAGCAACTTACTTACTCCTCGTTTCCCGTATCCCGACCATATCCATAGTATGCCGTCCCAATTCCAGACATCATTGATTCAGTCTCAGCTCACTTTCTATGCGAAACGAGTTGGGCATCGAAATCGTGTATTTGGATTCTTGGCCAAGTGCGAAGCACATTAATGTCCCGCTGTTTCGAAATATATTTCTGCGCGATTAATGAGCTTTAATTTGCATTTAGCAGTTTTTAGCTTACCGCTGTCATATAAGATGTATATATATATATATATATATATATATATAGAGAGAGAGAGACTGGGGAGACTTTATAGAAAGGCTGGGCCGCTGTCAGAGAACTTGTATGATTATGGCGAAGCGTGCACAATTTGACATTTATTTATATTTGAATGCCGTTTAGCATTGCCCAGCTCCATAAGTCCATAGTTTATGGCTCTGCGTGGGTCGTAGCGCAAAACAATAACAACACCAACAACACCAGCTACAAAACTTAATCATATTTAATATTTAATTATTTCAGTCGAGCGCACAATGGAAACTTCCGCCAAAAGCAACGAGCAATCAAAAAAAAAAAAAATATATATATATATATAATATAGTAATTTATGCGCCCAGCAAAACATGACAAAACGTGGCTTATGAAATTCTCTGATCTGTTTGACATGCAAATGTTGTGTTTTATGGCCAATTTGGCATTAATTACAATAATTCATCTATCTGCATAGATTTGGTCAGTTCGAACATCCACATACTTGTGTATTTGTAAGACAGGCCGTTCTCTGTTCAATTTGAAAGTTCAAGCTAATGCAAATGAGTAGTAGACACCATTCACCTGACGTATTGTGTTACAATAAAAAAAAAATCGGCCTAGCCACCTAATCAAAAGCCACTCGAAACCCACAAACGGTAGTTACAAAACAATTTAACAAATAGCCCAACCGATATCCAAATCAATTTCAGCACCGAATAAAAAAATAAAAATAAACAATCACTGTAACTCAAGAGATAGAAATGTATCTAATGCTCGAATCGGTCGAGCGTTCGCACAATTTATGCACAATTCACACCTCGGCCAAAAGAGCCCAAAAGCATCGTCAGTGGCAGCCAGGCGAAGACAATTGCGTGTTTCCCCAAGTTAAATAACAAATTCGCACATCAAATGCCACAAGGCCCGAAGCACCTGGGACTGAGGACTGCTGAATTGGACTGCTCTATCAAGCGGGTCTCCCCGGCACAAAAAAGGTAAAAATTGAACCCAATTTCTGGGCCTCAGACAGCGGCTTATTGTCACCTCGAGCGCTGTGGACCCGTGGGCCTGTAAAGGTGCTAAATAAAGTTGGTCTCTGTTGTGTCTCCGTCTCCGTCTCTGCGTCTGCCTCTGCCTGCGACTCTGCCACTGCGTCTCTATGTCGTGGGCCAATCTAAATATCTTAATCTGGTGACTGGCTGCTGGGGCTGTAACTGAAACTGAAACTGAGACAGCCTCAAAATGGGCCTGAAACGTTCAACTGGATTTGGGTGTTTGTTAGTGCGTAAGCTTTTTGATAGAATTGAACGATTAGAAGTCCATAAAGCGACAAAAACATGACAACTTACGAGGCGGCGGCTTCGCATTTAAGGCGTTGCCAATAGCCGGAGTTGTTGAACCTTTTGCACATGGCTGGCTGCAAAGGATTAATGATGCCAACTGATTTCGATTCAGAGCCCAAAGAGCCAAAGCACTCGCTCGCCAATATCAACTGTGGCAGTCGCTCAGCTGCTGCCGTTGCCGCTGCCGTTGCCACTTTGCCTTTGCCTTTGCCTCTTCGCCAGAAACACCAGCTCAGCCAGCTCGTTAGTCGTTTTTGGTCAAACGAGATTGCTGCGACAAAAAACTGTGTATATGTTGTGTATCAGCAGCAGCCGCAGTCGCAGCAGCCGCAGCAGCCACAAATAATCGCCACGATCATCATCATCATCATCGTCATCATTGTGATCATCATCATTGGAGTTGTTGCCGCATTGCTTCGCGGATTAAGGCAGCAACTGTTGCCCGGCCAGACCCAGCGACGTCTGTAGAGTGTCACCAGAATACCCCTCTTTCTTTCCATCCCGCTCCCCAAGGGGCATTGTACTCAGATCACTGCTTTGTGCACCGCAACGCGGCCCATTTAAAATGTGCACAAATAGTTGCGCATGCTCGCAGTTAATCTGAGGTTCAGGCTATCTCTCTGTGGATGAGAGGCTGCGTCACACTGTCTGGCCGGTTGGTTGGCTGGTTGTTTGGTTGGTTAGCTGCTTGTTTCCATCGGTTCGTTTCTTGCCTTGTTAGCCGACCATTTGGCTGGCATTTCCCGCACTCGCACTCACAGTCGTAGTCTGAATCGGAGTCGGAGTCAGAGTCAGAGTCCGAGTCACAGTCGCCTTGACAGTGGCAGCTTTCGTCGGCCCGGCACTTTGGAGTGATGGAAAGTGACGCGTTCATGTTTTGTGTCATTCCACTGCCATTTGATGTATTGTGACAAACATTCTTGGTCATCGGACGCTTCTGACCATAGCCACACTCTCCGTCAGCAGCACTACCCTTGCACAGATACCGAAAGCAGATACAGATATATTTACACATTTACAGATAAAGTGGACAGTTTCTGTTAAGTGGCACAGAGTTTATGAGCATGTACAAAGTTGGTAAATGAAATTAGTTGGTGATTAGTTACAATTGCAAGAGGAGTTCAGTAATTGCCCCTAACTTATGTGCTCCAGTACTCTTCAAGCAGCAGACTTATAAGTTTAATATCGTGGGGTTTACTTAAAGCACAATACGAGTCTATTCTATTCTTATCAAATTGTGTGCAGAAAATGTTATGCTCGTAAATCATAAAACACAGTACAAAAGGATATAATAAATATCAAATTACACTTTCTTCAAACTAAATCCTAGTGAGCATCCTATTTGAAAATCAGTTCAGTTTTTCGAATATAATTCCAAGTAAATATCGTATTTTACTATTATATTTAAATACAGGGTTCATCTAAATGCGAAATCACGAGCAAAAATTGATTTCTTTATTGGCCATGAAAAATTTATGACAGCATTTTTAAATAAATTCAAGTATAAATGCAACATTCAACAAGATGCCAAGCCATTGCAAAAAATGTATTACTCGGAATAATTTATACAATATCAATATGCCCAATATAATTTGTATGTAATTTATGTCTAAATATAAAGCGCAATCCGTAAAAAAAAACAGGGGAAAGTTGCTGCTTTAGGAGCACAGTAAGCTTTAAGGTAAATTAATCGCCAACTTAAGGTTAATTTATTCCTTTTGTCAATATATTTGCCTCTCCCTTTTCAGTTGATTTTATCTTTGAATAATTCACGCCCACTTTCAGATTTAATTAATTGTTAGTGGCCTTTCAATTGTAATTGTAAAAACTTTATTGCATCAAAATAAACCAATGCCAAAATTACAAATTAAATAATTTACATAAATAACAGACGAATTGAGTTTCCAATTAATTTATTTCATGACAGCAGAAACCAATCTCAATTTTGCTTACGCAGGACGATAGGCATCCACAGGACCCAGTTAAATGGACCAGTTACCATTTGACAAAACCCACAAACGTTGATCAATAACAATATCAGTAAGGACACACAACAACTAGCTATAAATGAACAAAAACCAATTTACAATTTTATTATATTTTCGCAAAGGATGTACACATACAGAAACACACACACACATACACAGATAAAAATTGTGCCGAAATGGGACAAACAACAAAATGGGCGAAATCGGCGTGAAGAGAGAAATCCAATAAAAATCGAAATTGTCGCATGCGAAACGGCGCGAAATTGAATGGGAATCAATTTGCTTGCGAATCATTGAACAAATTGAAAAGGACATAAGCACAAAACATGTACACAGCATACAATGAATGTACGAGTATCGGATAAAGCACTCGCACACTCTAAGAGAGAGAGACCGAGAGAGGGAGAGAGAGAGAGGGAGAGGGAGACAAAGTGAGAGAGAGAGAGAGAGAGCGACGGGTGCCCAAAATACTGAAATTGCTTGCAAAATAAATAAACAACAACAAAAGGCTATAGCAATGGATGGGCCCAGACTCAGTCAGCGGCACAGAGGCTGAGACCAAGTCCTGACAGTCCCGGAATTGAGCCAAAAGTGTTATTGATCCTCGGGCTGGGTGGGGGCAAAGCTGCTGAAATGCAAACAAGCACCAACTACCAGGGGATGAGTACCCTCATCCGTCCACGCTGTGTCAATATCTGTGTCTCCATTGCGATTATGTTTGCGCAGCCATCTTGATTGGCAATGTTATAAAATAAATACACTACGAGCTCGGCCTGAGCGGGGAAGGCGTGCCGGATGTGCGTGCTGTGCGCCAGAGGCAGGGACAGTAAATGGCAGAGAGCAAGAGACAGAAAGAGAGAGAGAGAGAGAGAGAGATGCTGGGCTGGAGGAACGTAAAGTAGTAAATGGCTGGGTGGATTAGTGCGCATTGCCAGCAGCAATTGCTGTGGGATTTAGCGACATGGATGGCGGTAAATGTAGCTGGATGATGATGGTGGCTGCTGCTGGTGGCTTATTGGTTTTGGCTGCTGCGCCGGCGGAAGGATAACGTCAACGGCTGACTGTTTGCTAAATTGAGCAGCGTAAAGTGCGACAACAACAAGAAAAACAACAACAACAACGACAGCAACAGCATCAGCAGCCGGCTCTGAAATTGAGAAAGTGTTTGGGTTTTTGGGGTCAGATATAGAGTCCGGGGGACAAGTGACAGGAGTCGGGAGACGGAATCAGCCAACCAAGCGACGATGACAATGGCAATAATAATTTCGCAAAATCGTTTGTCATTTACGCATGGCAAACGGTTTTGAAAGTAAACAGCCGGGTCGTCATGGACCCCAGACTCCGGGGGCAGGGGAATTCTGCAAACAAATTGTGTGCCACAGGGTGGGCAGAGAGCCCCAGAGATATTTATGGCATATAGATATTGTTCATTTCGCTGTTGGCAGGCAATTTTGTGACTAATGTTTGTTTAGCTGTCGATATGCATTTGCGATTCGAAATAAGGTTGGAACAGTGATGCTGTATTAAGTAGGTTGTTGGCATGGTATTCAAGCAATGATACACTACATGTAATCGATGGCAGTGGTATAAATATAGCGTTAAGCTGCACACGCAATTATCACACCAAAAATTCGAAAATATATATTCTTATAATAGGTATTCACGTTTGGTTTACCACACCCTAATGAAATCCAGACACCTTTTTTGTGAAGCCGTTGAAACTGTATTATAATTATGATGATTTATGTGAAACTAAAACAAATGCAAAGAAATGAGAAAGGCGCAAAGACAGCGCCCACGCCCCGAATTCGAAAGCGTTTAGCTAAAAGCTGTATATAAATAATATTGAATTGATTTATGTGGCAAATCTATACAATAGATTTCAAGACTTATGTATGGAAACTAAACAAAAGGCCTTCAGAATTAATTTGCTGTCATTAAGAGTGCATTGTGAGCCCCAACAATAGGAATCGAGTGTTTTAGATCATGTTTCAGGTCATAAAGAACCAGCAATAGAGACAGAGAGACAAAAAGGCAGAAAGAGAGAGAAATAGATGTGCGACCAATTCGAAAAACAAGCCATTAACCAACAGAAATTGAATTGAAAATTTCTCAAAGCGTTACACAAAACTAAAACTAGCGAGAGCAAAACAAAAAAACAAATACAACCAATAAAACTGAGTTTTATAACAATTTCAGTTTATTTCAGCTTATATCGCGCATCATTAACAAAATTGGTTCCGCCAAGTTGACAACTTTAAAACGCGTTCCGAGCCCCAAAAACTCGTCCAATTCTTAAAGCTGTAATAAAAATGTATGTTTTTTTGTGGCTCTCTCGCTATTATAGCATTCTTGTTGTTGTTGGCCATTGTTGAGCATTATTTCTTTATTGGAAATATTTAATGTGTTTCCCAAAGTGTGTCTCTGTATGTATGTAAATGAGGCTGCGACAAATAATCGTAAACGGACTGCACGACGGCTCCGAACGGATCGAATCTGGGCAAATTTGTATGGCAACGAGGCGTATGCTTAATGTGCCATTAAAATCAATGAAAATGCGGCTCAGCTGCTGGTGGCATTTGAATACTTTACGAGCTGGCAGCCATGCCCATTCCAATGCCACTCCCGAGCAATTAGTTTATCACTTCATTCGCTGTGTGGTCCACGCTCAAGTGCTCCTCGAATTCCCATCAAAATGACTTGGAAAACAAGTAGCTCAGCAAAAGGAAAAACCCGTGCAACTGAAGCGAATGCAGCCCACGCTCCTTATGTAATTATGCGTCCTTTGCCATGGCAATCAACCCAAATACAGAAAGAAGCAAGAAAAAACAGGCTCTCATTGTTCAAGTGGTGCGCACGCCATGTGTGTGAGTTTGAGTGTCCTTTTGCGCAACCGTGAGGGATATTTAAATTTTATGCCAAATTAAAAATACAATTTTATGGCTCATAAACAACACAATACGTCGACATCGACGGCGGCTGCTTTGTGTGACCAAGTAGAGCGAAGCGTATGTAATCAGCAACCGGGTTGAATTTCATTCAAAAATGTGCCCATTACTCTTGGAATGAGTGAGAAGATGACGATGAAATAATGAAAACTATTTAAAAGCATTCCATCAGCGCTAATAATAAACAAATATTCGCAATATATATGTACATGTATATATGGGTAGCATGTTTATAAAGTATATAAGATATTATTATATTGGGAGCTTGAAACACTGCGCAGTCTCGTTAGCTAAGAGCTGAGTGGAGAGCAGAACAGCATCCACATTGACTAGTCCAGCTTCCAGCTCTGCTTAGATAACTTGGGGCGTTGCCGCATTTTCCAGCGCATGCGAAACGCAATCGGAAAGAAAAAAATCTATACCCCATTGGAGTGGGGCTAGATAGTTTAGATAATTGTGTCGCAGAGACCTGCTGAAATTCGAAGCATATAAGGAACTGAATGTGGTCCATTAATTTATGTATGGCAAGTGCTCGGTTTTGTGCTCATTTAATAATTGGACGATGCCTCAAGGTATCATTACAGACGCACTGAAGCACCTAGTCACCTATTAACTGTGTGCGTTTATGTAATTAACTGAAATCACAGGCCAAGCAGACAAAATGCTGAACTGGTCAAGGGGGTGGGGCAAACTATAGTTACACGCCCAATCGTAAGTCGCTTTTCAATTATGAAAAAAAAAAACAAGTTGAATGAAATGTGTCTCTGTGTGTATTTGCTGTATTATTTAAATTAAAACACACAGTCGACTGATGCTGATTATGTCCACATATGTTGGAATGTCGGAAGCTGTGAGACTTAAGCGGCTGATAAACGGCTTCAAAACATACAAAACGTTCGATTTAACTCACAGAGTTAATAATATTATCGGCTTAAGACATTGTCGCCGCTCCGCTTCGTTGTGTTACGAGCGATTTATTAAAATGTCAGAAACTAGTTGGTTCGCTTTTCAACTCGGCTCAACTTGGGTATCTGAATCGGGGCAGCGGCTTTGCCACACTATATATATTTTGATCTTAATGCGTTATAATTTTGCTATAAATCAAACGTTCGGCTTATAAACTCCGCCAGTTCCGCAAAGGTGCCCGATCCGAAGCCCATTTCTAACACCTTAAATTTATGGGAGCCCAGCATTTTGGTCCAGCAATCTGAGTTCTTCTTTTGACCATTTCCCGCCACTTCAATTCTAATGCAGATGCCAATTCAAGTGTTTGCCCGAACAGTAGCCTTACAGCCTTCGCTTCAAGCGGAGAATGCATCAAATTGTTAAGCTCCGATAATGGCATTTTAAAATATTTCCATTTAGGCAATGCGGCTTACGGCAGCCAACGTGTGCGGTGGCTTTAACGATTCTAACCACCCATACTGAAAACGGTTTTTTAAATGCCTCCATCGAATTGTGTAATTTGCATCTTAATGTGCTTAGAATGGAATTCTATATTTATCTATCCTTTAGTTTATCTGGCATCCCAACTAGTAGAGAAGGGTACATACAACACTTGAATTGATTGTGTTGGCTTCAGTTTATTTTCAACCCCTTTTTGGTCTGATTGATTAAGCCTCTCATGAATATGTGTGTGAATCCCATATGCCGTCAGTTAGTCATTCAGTCAGTCAGTTGATTCGTCAACCCCGTTACGCCGTTGTCGTCGTTAATTAGAAACTATTCAAAGTCTACTTAAGTGCGCATTTCCTGTGACCATATGTGAGTGTGCGAGCGAGCGAATGTGCGAGAGTGTGTGTGTGTGTGTCTGTGTGTGTGTGTGTGTGTGCCCGATCTGGCCTATATGGGTGTGTGTTGATGCGTAACTCCAAGTGGATGAGTTCGAGTGAGTATCTTGCGGGTAACTGTAATTGCTGTGCATTTCAAAAACTAACGAGACAATTTGAAAATAATTGCTTTGATATGGCGGCCATTAAACAATGTGCGCCCATTGGTTGAATTTTTCTTCTGTATTTATTTATTTTTTTCTTTTTTTTGCGGTTCGCTGAACTTTTATCTGTCAACGTTGTGAGTTCTACTCGCACAACTCTCACACACATTTGAGCCACTTGAAAAAGACTGTACCTATTTATCTACAATTGTTATTTGCGGCTTGTTGTGAGGTCTTAATGCCACGAAATGTCTGCGGCTTTAAGCTATCCGCAAATTGACTCGAGTTGGTTAATTAGAGCCATTGTTTCTTTAATAATAAATTTTTAAAAAAGCCAATCACTTAGCTATTATATTAATACAAGAAATAAATAAGTTTGTAGCTTGCATAGAATCTAGTTGGCTATAAATAAATTGCCCAGCTAATTGAAAATACACAAAATGTGAGAAAAAAAAGACACTGCAGCAATCTGTTTATATTTAATTAGATAATTAGTGGAAACTCATGCTAACTTCCATTCGATTAAGAGATTAGATTTATGCGTTCAACTCCACAGCAGTTGTCCTTCTCAGCATAAGCGATGCCAAAGCAAAAGGCGCTTTATTAATTAAAATCAGTTTTGATTTGTGACCATTTAATTTGCAGCCGAGAGGCAAGACATAAATTTTTCATTGGTATCCGTCTTGGCCATGGATCAGTCCACTAGCGATTTGGCTTATGTGGATCAGGTTAATTAGTTAGTCAAACTGCAATTATCTAAAAAAAAAAAAAAACATTCAATTTCTGAAAAGCAATAATAAATTAGTTGATCAACGCTCGAATCGCTGATGAACGTTTGACTTTAATATACCATTCGTCGAATTATGTATACGAATTTGGACGGTTTTGTGGTTCGTCAGAGTTTTGTGATAATTGCTTAATTTAGTTAATCAAGATTATAATGCGAACTCATGCAATAAGCGCATAAATCACTTCATTAACTATGTCTGTCTGTGTCCCTGAGACATCAGCTCATAGAAATGTGATTAGCATTTGTTTGACACACACACACACACACACTCACATACGTACCCAACAACCCCCTGATACCCCTGCACTCCACTTCAACGAGCTGGTAACTTACTCATTCCACTCAATGCGGCGCTCACATTTCACCCCAATTACCTTATCGTCACCGCGCCACTTAATTTAGAATGTTTAACATCAATGCGCCGCAATACCGCATCCATCCATACCTGCCTCAACCCCTGCTCCAGATTGTAACCCACCCTGTATGCTGCATATTTGTGGTTCGCAGTCAACAACACTACCACTACCACCACCACCACCACAAGCACTGAGATTAACGGCTAAAGTCAGCGCCTCTGTCTCTTTCTCTGTATCTACCCCTGCCATTCGATTCAGCTCTAGTACAACCCAGGCAATTTTTCGGTTGGCGTTTAAGTGTTCTCCAGGGTGAGATACATTTTCGTCGGCAACAACAACAATAACATCAACAACACCAACAACAGCAACAACAACAACAACAGCAATAGCAGAACGAGAACGACTTTACATCATTTTCATGGTCGCTTCCATTTTGTTGTTGCGGTTAAAGGGAGATAGCAATATAGCATGCTGTCTCCGGTGGTGTGCTGTGCTGTGCTGTGCTCTGTCAAATATTAAATTACGCTTGTTAAATTGTCTTGTTAAAATCAACTCCGTAAAATAGACGCAATTTATCATATTTTAATGGGGTTCACTTCGGGAAAATTGCTGCTTATCGCCAAGTATTGGCCCCGTCAGATACGTAAATATCCATAGAGACGGAGCAGCAGGCAGGGATTGGGAACTCTTCTGAACTGCACTGGGCACTGTTGTTCTTCAGGGGAGCCACTCGTACTGTGATCTAGCTGATAATAATGTTGCTTGGGAAATGCTGTCGATTTTGCTGCCCCTCATTTTGACTCTGACTCTGACTCCTACTCAGACTCCGACTCTGTCCGGCTCTATAAATGTCGATGAGCAATGAGTTGTTGATTCCATTTGTAATGGACTTTTATTTCACTCGCCTAACGCAGCTGTATAATTTTAGAGTACTCGTCGCACGCCGCCCGCCGCCAGACGTGTCGCCTCGTCTGCACCTAATAATTGAGCAATTGAGTTGAACAACATGAAAAGCGTCTTAACATTTGAACTTGGCCCACAGCTTTTGACCAAGCTGGTTTGCTCACATTTAATTCGGTTCTGAATTGTAAAAGTTCCGCAGGATATCAGCGCATGCTTATTATCACATTACGGAAACATAAACTATTCCTAGACCTGTGCCCAAAGTTGAACATTCATTATGTAAAACATGCACAACACAGCAACATCATCGATTATGGCAGCTTTATTGCAGTAGCACGAATTTTGACGAGAGAATAGGTTTTGCAAAGATATAGAGTTCAACGATGTTTAACAAGATCTTCAGAGTGGTTATGACGATTAAACTAACAGCAAAGTAAATCAGTTGTATTCATGATGCCACTTGAAATACTCTGTAATTCAGTGCATGGTATTAGTGACACAGCATATACTCCTGGTCAGAACTGACTTCTGACTGAACACATGTCGTGACAAAATTCAGTTAACCTCCAATCGATTATAATAAGTATAAGTTTGGCAAATCTCTCAAACTCATTTCAAGCCCATTTGATGATACCAATTTTGAGCTTAAAGAGTTTGCTTTGGCAACTCCCATGTCAATCATTATTGACCATCATCAACATTTCCACACTCCAAAGTGGCTGTGGCTTCAACTGAGACAAGCCAGAGCCGATGCTTAAGTGTAAAAAATGTTGTATGATGTATTTGAATGCATCATCTTAAGAGCACGCAAACTGCTGAAATTGTTGGCATCTCTGCTCAAATTGTATTTAATAAATATATATTTTTTTGTAGTGCTTATTGACGACAAATTATAATTAATTGCATTGATCACGTGATGAAGCTTGAGCAGCCTACAGATACTTTTCAGCAGGCGCAATTTATACGTTGGACTGCAGGTGTGAATAGACCACGCCATGGCCCCAGGGCTGCCAGTTCCATGATTGGGATGAAAGTGCAATAAACGCGCATCACAGTGCCTTCGGCCAAAATTGTAAAAGAAAAATAAAAAACGAAAACCAAAAATGTTGCAAATGAAATGGCCAATACGCATACAAAACATGCAACGTTGGCTAAGTGAGTTGAAGCTGCGAATGGGTAGATGGAGAGGGGCTGGGAGGGAGAACAGTCGGGGGGACTGTCGAGGGGAAGTTGGGCAAGTGTGGACGACATGCCGGTCACAGCAGGATGCTTCGCAATTCAGAGTTTTTGGCCAGGCAAACGCTGCACAAAATTATTAACACGATTTAAAACACTTTTATGGCATCGCCTGCTGTGAATGAAGTTGTTATGCATTTTATCGCAAGACTTTGCTGAAACGCTATGGCTAATGGGGGGCGGAGAAGTGTGGCAACAAAAACCAGTTGCTATATATATGTATGAATGTACATATATGTGTAGAAGGTTGGCATGCAAATCCAAATGAAATTAACGCCCTGTCCGGCAGTTTTAACAGCATTTATTTAGCCATTTCACAGCAGCCCATTGCCGAGGCGTGCAAATCAATTTTACCAATGTTGTTCTTTGGCATCGACTCTAAGTCTCTACGGTGCGAGGGGTAGGAGTATGGTTAGGGGTAGGGGTTGGGGTAGCGTGTACCCTATTGACTTTTGTGACTGCGGCTTGTTATGACTGGCGCATTTGACGCTTTAATTCCATAGAAATCGCACCCAGTGCAGAAAAACAAGCCAACGAAACCGGCTCAACAATAAGGATAACAATAACAGGCTGGCAACAGGATCATGGGCAGGACAATGCCGAGGCATTCAAGTCGAAAATGTGTTTTAATTGTTATGCCATTATGCGAGTGTTTTTCTGTATGCCGATTTTTTTTTCTTTTATTTTTTTGGTGCAATTCTGTTACTTCCAGCGAACGAAACAAAGAATCCAAAAACCAAGGATGAGCCTGCGAGATTTGTAGTTTTTTTTACTTTCGATATTTCGTGTGAAATCAAAGCAAAAAATAAATTGTCGCTGCTCGGTGGCAATTGAATGGCAATAATTGAGATATGGCCAAACAGCAGTTGACAAAGGGCCGCCTGCCAAAGCACGCGTGAATATTTGTTATAAATTTGTCAAGCGGCAGCCAGACAATGAATGCCACAGCTCCTTTTGGACAACAGCTGTGAGTAGCCAGCAGGAGAGAGGAAGAACAAGACAGAGACAGAGACATAGATCCCAAACACGGATAGCGCAGAAGAGGTTACGAAGCTGCTTCGAGTCATTGCATTTCCATTAATTAAAACGAGTCAACTTTATTGGGCATAGACTGGTGCTATGCCACGCCCCCAGTTGTCGCCTTTGTTGCGCCTTTTGTTGGCCGCCTTTGTTCGCCTAAGTGGACATCGTTTATTGCACTTTTGTTGGGCCTCCTTTGAAAATTAGTTGCGCTATTCAGACACACATACACACACACACACACACACGCACACACACAGCCAAATCGAACACTTGAGCCGCTCTTTTGAGCCATTTACTGCAAACTGCGACTGCGCAACGGCAGCGCTGTAAATTACCCAAACCCCGTACCCATTTCAGATGTTGATTGCACCCACACGCTCCATTGTCCATTGTCAGGCCATACCATGTGTGTTCCCCTCCCCTGTCCATCTGATTCCGATCTGCCTATGGCATTTGGATTGCCTCCGTTGCCTCCGCAGTTTGCAGTGTGCATTTGGCACATGCGTTTTGTGTCCCCTCGTTTAGCAGCTGTTGCAATCGTCGCATCGAGTTCGCTTCTTCTTCTTCTTCTACTACTTCTTCTTCTGTTCTCTGGTAGCGAAATTATGTTAAATGACTTAATTTATTATGTTTGGTTTACTTCTGCTCGTTTCGCTTTTCTTGTCTGTTGCCAAAATGGAGGGAAGCTCGCAATCCAATTGTAATACGATTGTGCCACAGTAATCGTGTGATACATTTTGGGGTGTGTATATATGACTGCATTTATATACTTTAAATTTATGCCCAACTGATAACCTGAACATGTGTCCGAAGTTTATCTTGTGAAGCACTTAATATATTATTGCCATTTTTTGCAATGTGAATATGTTGATTAATAACAATTATAAACAAAATGATTGGTAGCACTTTATAGGAATTTGTTTAATTGGGTAGTTTGTTCACTATTTGCCCAACATTTAAATTTAAATGTTAATAGATTTTGTTAATATTACAATGCTCTAAACCTTCCATCGCCTGAATAGGTAGAGACCACAATCGATAATATATTTGTAAAAATCTTTAATAAAATTATGATATTATCAATAGAAGTAGAAAAAACGCAAGTTTATCAAAGCTAAGTCGTGTAGTTGATTTGATGCCTTTGGATATAGCAAGATTACTGCACTACCATTAAAGCAATAATGTAGCAATTTCCGTACAATGTTTCAGCAAAAGAAAGCACCTAGCATTCAGTCAAAAACAACTGACGTGTCCTCATCAGATTACAGTTGGTCATTTCTGAAAGGGGCTTACAAGCTTACAAATTGTCAGGCCATTAAGCTGATTGAGTTGAGTTTTTGAGCACGTTGCCCATTAAAATCTGAGTTTTGTGCAAAACTTTCATGCAACGAGTAGGGGATAGCTCCGGATCGATATCATTTTACTCCTTGTTTGCTTTCACACTATCATCGCAAGCAAGACAACAACAACAATAGCTGCCACTGGCGATTGAGAGAGACAGTTCGCGATCAAAGACCGAGGTGAAGATGCAGTAAATGATCCACTTTTGGGTGCAGCCCTTGCGATCGTCTCCCTCTCTCTCTCTCTTCTCACTACTTCCAGCTTGTGTGTGTGTGTGTCTACCTTTTGCTGCCAGCTTCCAGCACAAGTTGCCCCCCTTTTCGTCTGTTGCGAACCCATTTCCCGTTTGCAATTTTCACTCGCTGCCCGTCTGATTATTATATTGTACGCACATGTTCCGCCATTATGGAGTTATTATGATCAATAAGACAACTTAAATGCCGCAATTAAGTTGAGGCAGTGAAGTTTTTTTTTTTTTTTTCTTACTCTGCTTTTTGCAACTCTGCTCATCGCGTCTCAAATTTGAGACTACGCAGAGCCAATGGCAACGGCAACGGCAACGGCAACATATTTTTTCAGCGCGTAATTGGCTCTTAATTCTCCTGCGGGATCATTTAATTTTACGAGCCCGGCCAATTGATTATAATGGACGCCATCAGACTTTTACAACATGCTAAATGCGCGCGTAAACAGCGCGACTACGAAAGGGAGGCAGCCAGTGGAGCAGGATCAGGAGATCGCCTCATTGTCAATCAACACTGGCAAGATTGAAGATTGGCTCAGACTCAGATTCAGTCTCAGTGTCTGTCGCAGACCCAGACTGCAGAGTGAGGCCCAGACTAGCGCATCCACACCGAGCATGAGATCGGTGTTTGTGTTGAGTGGCCGTCGCCATTAGGCAAATTCAGCGATCGATTGCGGACGTTTTACGGGGCAGGAACGCGGATGCGCCGCGGTTGCTGCCACCAATTTGAGTTTTATCGACGGCAGCAATTTGCAGTTACTTGTGAACTACCTGAGAAGCTGTTCTGTTGCCAGACCTTACCCACAGCCGCGATCGCTGAAACAACAACAGACACGCAGATTCGCAGTCGCAGTTTTAGCCAGTCTCAGCCTGAATCTCATCCGTTCCCGTTTCAGTCTGCGATCGTTGTATTAATAATAAAAAATAACGATCGATTGCGGTTATTAGAGACAATTTGGAAAAACGAGATTTTTTTCTCGGCTGCATTTTACCATTTTGATTTTTTTTCTTGTTTTGATAAATTGCACAAAATTTATCGTCTGATTAAATGTTATTGCACTCGCTTCTAAGTGGTTAATGATAGGCATAAGCGTACATAGGATATCTTATATGCGGGCTGTCCGCTCGGACCCAGTAGATGGCATCGAATTTGATTTTAATTGACAAACACGTCCAACGAGTTGCATACAAATTGGCCCACTCGATGCTCCAAGAGCGATCTCCGATCGTTGCAACAACTTTATCATCCCAATTGCATGCACACACACACAACAAGCACTCGATCTTCGGAAGATCGTCGCCTGGCAATCGGGGCGATCAGGCGCTATGGGCGGCAACTCCAACTCCATTAGGCCGACGAGTGACGGCTTCAAGTTGCGCCCGCGCCATCTCTAAGAGCCTGAAAATGGGCCAGAAGCCAGTTTTTGCCAAATGACAGCTGCTGCTGCTCTTTCCTATCCTATGTGTGTTTATCTCTTACTCACTCTCTCTTTCTCTCTCTTTCTCCCGTTCTCTCTCTCTCTCTCTCTTTCTCTCTCTGTCTTAATGACACATAAATGATCGTTTGTGTTTGTCCGCTGAGGGGTTGCATTATTGCATTTGCAAAACTGGCAAAGTGAGCTGACAATTCAGAGCACAACGTTCAATTTTATTGTGTTGCACTTCACTTTTTGTCGGCTTGTCGTCGCTTGACCACTGCCGGGGTGTCAAAGGCAACCTTTTGACATTTATACCCAACGACAATGGCCAGCCATTTACTAGGCAAACAATGCGAGCACAAAAGTGCCACTCGAAGCCAGCCGGAGAACTCTCTTAACAAGTTTTTCGTGCAGCAGCTGAGCAACAGTCGGAACACGATCAGCAGGATCACCATATGGCCCATGAGCTATTTAAATTTGGTTCAGCCTATAAAATTTAAAACCTTTTCAGGTATCTTTGCGTGTTGCCATCATTCTTATTAAGTAATTGTGTTGATGATTCTCACGTGGGATAAGTTTATTATCAATAAAAATGTCATCTAACGTGTTAATATGTTTCACACTCAAATATATTTTTGGTTAGAGCTTCAATTCTTCTCATTGAATATTATTTATAGTAAATATATATTTTTGGTATGCTATTTCATGAATTACCACTTTATCTTATATTCATTCAATTGATAATTCATTCATTTACTAATCCTTTCGAATCATAAAGCACAGCTAAAATTGTAATATTAAATTTATGTCTCACTTTCTTTATATCTCTTCACCCGAAAGACATTTGCAAAGTTGCCATTAATGCGTTGGTAATTTTTAATACTAAAAAAATAAATTAATGAAAATAAAAAATTTAAAATAAATATTAACTTTATTTACGTATATAAATATGATTTTTTCCCCATTTGATATCCTTTTAATGGATGCAATTTTGAGTGCGCTGAAATGCCTTTGAGCTTTACAACAATGTAGACTTTAATGGGACTTCTGCTGGTATTTACATATCGCTCACGAGTTGCCAAATTACCAGTTTCATGTGGCAATCAGTTGGAATCGTGTCCGTAATGAGCGTTTACAAATTTGGCCTCAAAACGAACAATGAGTGCAAGGAGACGAAGCTTTCCCTTATTGAAACCCATGAAGACTTATTGACAGCCCAACGCAATTACATTTACCCAAAACGCTGACCGGCCCCGTTGGCGAGCACGCACCGAGAAGCTGGTCGACAAGGTATGAACGGTTTGTTGGTTGGTTGGTAACTTCAGATTTTTTGGGTAACTCATTAAACTGCGTTTAACGAGTGAGGCAACGCGCTGGCAATTGCCAGTTGCCAGTTAGCCAGTTAGCAATTGGCAATTACTTCGATTTATGAGCGCTACTAAAAAGCAGCTCAATAAAAGGGCGGCCAGCGAAGCACAAACTGGGCTAATGAAAGCGTTAATGTAAACTGGCTGAGGCAGTCTAAAGACCTGAAGCTGCTCAGATAAATACGAAAGCAAAGATATATATATTGCGAAGATGTAGATGAGAGCAGAGATGAGGATGAGAATGAGTGCCTGGCTATTTGTTTTAAATCATTTGGCCAAATGCCAGACATATTTCATGCGCGAATATAGCGCATACGCCTCCGTGTGCCACGTAACTCACGGTCAGTGCCAAGTTTCGTTTTGGGCCGTGTCTTCGTTTCTTTGTTTTTGTTGTTTTCGCCAAGGAATTTGAATTTGAACGCCAGACATTTGGGCGTTGCACAGTTGTAAATTCATTTGTTAAACGATGCGCTCATAAAATTTGCGCCCTTTTTACGGCGCTCGGACCCAGAACCAGACGCGATCTTAACTCTTGTGCTGTGAGTTCGCCTTGAGAACGTTGCCAGCAATGCACACACAGGACACCACAAAGGGGCGTGACTGGCATCGACTCTCCGAGTCCAACTCAGTGTCAGCATTTGGCAGTGCCATTCGACTATCGGGCACTGGCAATGGTTCTGGCTCCGGTTCTGGCCAACCTCCACTCCACCCCGGAGGCACTGAAAGTTCAACAGCAGCGCGATTTATTTGCCAGCCGCAGACGGCGCCAGCTGAGGCCCCTTTTCAGTTTCGGTAGGGGCTTTTGCTTGCCACAAAAACTTAACAGTAATTATATGTCTTGCACTCGCAAATACACACACACACGTACACACACACACCTCAAATGTAAATTGTGCTTGGCCCAAAAGAAATTTCAGCTAATTTGCCAGCATTTAAATATATATATGTGTATATAAATATATACACAACGCGATAGGTGCATATGTTTGCCCCATAAGGTTGATGCTGCTGTTGCTGTTGCTGCTTAATCCACACTCGCAGCTGCCCTCGACTGCCACATCTACAGCAAGAGCAACTGAGCGTGTTAATTCGACATGTTTTTCGCCAAAAACCATTTAGGGCCAAGTATTTGCTCTGCGTGCGGCTGCTGCGACTTCTGCTGTTGCAGCATCCTTGTGAAGCTTATGTGGTTTTCATGGAACAAAAACGCGCGTAAAAAACGTCAAATTGCAACACCTCGAGGGCACAAAACAGCGCACAGCACACAGCACACACAGCCAGAGTCAAAGCTAAAGAACCAGAACAGCAGCTTCAAGAGCCAAGAGGTTGAGCCACTGGCCTGGACAGTCCATAAGTCAGACGCAATTCACGTTTCTCTCTCTCTCTTTGTCTCTCCCTCCGTTTCCCCCTTGGTGGCTGGGCCCTGTCTACCCTCATAATAATTGCGTATCTGGCAGATGCAATTTATCCGTGAATTTGTTTTTAATTTTCAACACATTCGCTAATTTGATTTTTAACTTCGTTTCGAACACTGCCTCGGTCTCAATCACAGGCAGCCCGTCCAAATTGCTACACCTAATCGTGGACGTGGATGCTGCTGGGACGCAGTCGCAACGTTTGCGAGATGCTAAGATGCTGGGATGCTGAGCAGCTCGGTTAGCTGAGCTGAGCTGAGCTGAGCTCTCCTGTGAACGGTGTCCAACACCCGCTTTCATTTATAATTTTGTGCAACTCACTCTGACTAGTGCAGCGGACAGCGCTGCCCAGCGTTCCCAAGTGCCCAGTCTCGGCTGGCAGTCCGAGGGTTTGTATCTTTTTTAGCTCTTGGCCAAGTTAGCATTGGTTGCTTGGCTGACTGGCTGGCTGGCTGGCTGGCTGGCTGGCTGACTGCACGGGGCGCTGCTTGTTAGTCGCGTAATTTATGTTCCAACAGATACTCGTTGGCGTTGGCTTCAACCATTTCGCCTTCTTCTTCTTCTTCGCCCCAGCAAATGTCCCTCGCGTTGTGTCCCTCTTTCGTGTGTGTGTGTGTCTTTGCTTATTTTCTTATCCGTTCTTATCCAAGGGCCGCGTTGTTTGCGCAGGCGCAACCCAAACAAATCGATTTTCAACGCAATGCCACGTACGTCGTAACTCCCAGCTCCCCGCTCCCGTTGCGGTTGCCATTCTTCATGCCTCGTTGGCTCGTTACTTGGTCTGCTTCTTGCTGCATGCTGCAAATGCACAGTGAGCGTGAAAGGATTAGGGATTATTAGTGGCAAAAGACAAAACTGTGTCATATATGAAAGAATGCAAGTAGAAAAACTATAACAACTAAATTCTTAAGATGTTTAAGTTTCTATCTATCTACATCTATCTGATTTGCCCATCAAACACCGATCTTCTTGTGCATATTTATATGTATATATTATTATTTCTTTATTTATATGCATGTATCTCTATCATTTAATATATTTTGTACTACCATTTTGAACGGCTATCGTTAATCGCTTGCCACCTCGTGAAAAGCTTTTGACTTTAACATCCACCTCCAACTTTGAGTTCCCAGTGGCTAACTGGCTGCAACATAAGGCTACCAACCAACTATAATCCACACCTTAGCTTTATTGCCAATAATTTTCAGCATCGGCCACAAGAACACGAACCGGAAACATAACAAATCATAAATTAAACCCTCGTTAAGCGAACTTATTGCACTTGCAGGCCATGCCGGGCGTCTCGCCCATGCGCCTTAACGTGGAACCGGACTCTTGGCTGTGGACAGGGACTGGGCTCTCAGATCCAGGCCAATACTGGCCAAGTCAAGAGCAGAGCTGGAGCGCTGCAGAGCCAGGGCATACCTGGCATCATTTGCTTCTTTTTATGCCTTTCAATGCGTTGCTGTGAGTTTTATTTTATGTTACTACTTGTTTAAATTATATTGCGCTATTAAGCGAATTTAATGAAAACGCTGCAAGGCGAATGTGCGAAAGACATGGAGAGTGCACCACTGTGCGCCAGAAAGAGACAGTCATACTGTTGCCTGGTTAGGTGTAAATTAAAGTACAATTTTTAGCAAATTCATTCCACTGAGCTAACAAATTTTTTGTAAGCAGCGCGCTGACCAAGAAAGAAAATACCAAAAAAAAAGGGAGATTTAGAGTGGAATTTAGTGAGTGAAGCGGATCAGTGAGCCCGTTGCATACCGCATACCGCACAAATTGCGCTTAATCCATTGGTATTTCATTATTAAGCAATTTTCTGGGCCTTGCCGCGCCAAATCGAAAAACTTTTGCCGGCCAATTTAAATTTTTATGCAATTTGTTCAAAAATGCTGTTACTTTTGTTGCAAAACCAGCATAATTATTTCCGAGAAGAGCTCAAAAAACCCCTCTGGCGGCAGTTGCAAAAAAAAAAAACAGCAACAACAAATAACACAACAAAAAAAATACATGTCAACCAAAATCATTGCAGACGACACATTATCCTCACGGCAAAATGATGCTAATCCATCACAGACCCACACAGTCCCGCAAAATGTCACTTAAGCATGCGAGAGCGAGAGCGGTCAGTCAGATCAATTCACAGACGCAGACGAGCGATATCATTTAAAGTACGAATTTGTGTGCTGGCAGCAGGACAACGAGGAGCCAGCCCGGCCCATTGTACTGCGCCTTGTATGGAGCGTTAACCAAGTGCGAGCAGCAGCGATCAGCGATCAGTTATGAGATTTTGAACAAAAGAACTTAACTGTAAACGAGGGCGCAGACCAGACAGAACAGAGGCAGAGGCACAGTCTGAGCCAGAGCTACAGGAACAGGGACCCCAGAACGACGCAAAGTCTGGCAAAACGTGAACGCTGATCGCCTTGACTCTCAATTCTCAATTCTCGATTCTCGATCTTCGATCTCGTACTCGATCAGTGAATTATGCGCGACATCATTTTAAATCGTTGTAGCAACGTCAAAGCTAAACACCGATCAGGTCAGCAAAAAGCAAACCAAAAACCCGCGTTGCCCATTGTTTTTTCTTATGATTTTTTATTTATTTTTTTTTTTGAGTAGCAGTCGTCGGTCGAGCTGCCGCCCTAATTGATGCAGCACGGCCATAAATTTTGAGTTGGCAGCGGTCGTTGAGGAGCTGTGCAGATCGCAAGCCTTCACCCAGAGGGACGTGTTGGCCCTTAAGGCGAACTGCCCGAAAGAACGCCTAAATATTGCCATGAATACATCAGACATTAACCATCAGCCATCAAGCATCAGTTGCAGCATCCGCAACAGCATTACCCTTTATTAAGTGCAGCGTCCTATTTGTGTACCCGCAAACCGAGTGAGAACTCAACTCCGCGCGGTGCAAAGCTGCCGAGTTTCATGCTAAAACGTCCAACCAGTAGCTCCTGGTCGGCAACATCGAGGGCATTATCTTCTAGGGATAGCAACGTTTGCTTCATATACGTTTTTGGTGTATCTGGGCCTGTGGCAAACAACTTTTGCAGTTGACCCCTGGCATTGATGAAGCCTATATCAAAGTACAGCATACATCCAGACACTTTGCCCTTCCGCAACGCCTTCATCTTGAAATCGACTGTAAAAGATTCATTATATTTGGACGTAGTCAGGTTTATGGTTTTCAGTAGAGACTTTTCCGTGATGACTGATTGCTGGTTCACATATTCGTCCGTCAATAAGACGGGTCGTAGGTTTTTATTCATTGTCTGTCGGGCTGACTGGGCTATGCCATGTATGTAGAGGTTCGCAACGTTTGGAAAAATGTGTCCACCCCTTGCCAGCCACTTGTCACGTGCCTCCAACATCTGGCGAAAAAGTGAATCAGCGAAGAGGGCGTGACTGAAAGAGAAATGATAAATAAATCAAGCAGACTGGTTGGATGTTTATCAATGAATAAACTCCTACCCCATCCACTCTGAAACTATGATATCCACCTTCTTAAGTCCACACGGCAATCGAATTTGGCTGATGCAGCCCTTGAGAGGTTCAAAAACCTCTGCATTCTCGCCATGCCCCAAAGCCTTTGTCACATATCTGGCACTACGCATGTTGCCCACAGCAAAGACCTTCACAGCACCAGCTTCAACGGCCAGAAGACTCAGCAGCCCACTGCGGCAACCCACATCCATCACAATCTAGAAACGAGATCGCCAATTGAAGCACGGGCAGTACAATGATATTAGATTAGATTAGAAGCGAGTACCTTGTCTTTGAACAGGTCCGAATTGTTCTTGAAAAACTGATTGTAGACATTGGAAACGAGCACATCTGATAACATATTCTCTGCCATATCCCAAGGATCTTCCATCTTTTCCAGTGTTTAGAAATCTTGATTTCTAAAATGTTGGTTATATCGAAATAAAATTTCCTTGACAGTAATAGAATATGTCAGGCTGAACACAACGTTAAAGCTATTGCTTATGCTCACAGGAACTCATCTAGTCACTAAATATTTAAGTTCTATTTTTAAAAATTTGAAAATAATGTCCAACAATTTGAAGCAATAAATAAAAGAGTTTTTATTTAATGCGATTCGAGGATGTCTCTGAAACAACACATCCATAACATCTTATCGCGTTCCCACAGCCACAATCCTTGCTGTCGGCTGGAACCAGCAACAATTAGTTATGAACCAATGAAGTGACTTTGATAGCGGGCTCTATCAGCACAACTTGTTGCCCATATGTTATACCCATGCTCATGCTATCTAACGAGCCCTTAATTTATGGTAGACTAGCACAGTGCGCGCCGTTGACAAATGCCAGCAATTTGATACCTAATACATTCCAGCAACAGGAACAAGAGCAGCAACAACAACAACAACAACTACAACAACTACAACAACAATAATAACAACAACAGCAACACCAATAGCAACAACAACAGCGCGGAAAGACGGAATACGATTTCATTATACAAATTGAAATGTTTGCTGCGCCTTCTCCCTCCGCACACTGGCTCCTTCTCACTGATCTGGCCTGAGCTTGGCTTTGGCCATTGTTTAGAGTTTTGTTAATGTGCGCCGCAGGGAGCAGTGTTAGTGTTATTTGGTGTTGACCAAAATCAAAGATCGTCTCTCTTATGCATACATATATACATACATATAGACAAACATATTGTGTTACCCGAGTGGGTCAGCCTATGGCTCATTTGTGGCGCTTTTGTGTGCGCCAGATACTCAATATATTATAGTAATATCCAATATTGGTGTGCATATTAATATCATGAGCTTATAAAGCAATTTTATGGCATTTTAAAAACGGTCATTAACAAGAGACATACCATGCACAAACACAATAGCGATATCTCAAGATACAGACAAAGTGAATACCCAAAATTGTAAATAGAGTTGTAAACGCATAAAAGGCGATCATTGTGGACACCAAGGCGACGGCTTTCACAAATTTATATGGGGCTATCAATTAATTAAAAGAGCAACCGCGACAGGCACGTTATTATTTTCACATTTTCTAAATGATCTTGTAGCGAGCTGGGGCATGGACTCGACTTGAATACATATACAGATGCGTAAATATATATGTATATATATATTTAACGTGTGTGCCGAAATGAATTTGTTAAGAATGTTGTTAACATTCACAAACATCCACTGTCCACTTTCTAAGCCAACTTTTGATTTGACTTTGACTGCCTCGGGCAACAATTTGGTCTTCATTTAACGACTCATTTTATGATAGTTATTATATTTTTCAACGCATTTTATGGTCGCCACGTATTACACAAATATTTGTCTAGCCATATAATTTTGTGTGTTCATTATGCTCAAGAGATGTTTGTTGATTGTTATTGAGACGCATAAAACTATCTGCTTTTGTAGGTACATTATCGAATATAATATAACTACAAGTCTGATGCTTGCTAAGATTTAACCTATTACTATTTCCATTCCAGGTCGGATTTCCTGACAATATTAATTCTTACGGTAAGTCTTCCAATCCAAGAACTTCTCGTAATTTTTAAACTTTATATAATTAAGTAATAATGCGGTATCGGAACTCCCGCTGAGTTTCGCTCCGTAGACCTGGTAAATTTTATGAATGATCGTAAAAAAAAGCTTTCAAACCAAAAAGAGAATCATGCCGCCAACACCTAAGCGTTAAACAATAACATTGCTTTAGTCTGTCAGTCACAAAAACCAAAAAAAAAAAACAAATTTTATGGTCAAAATTTAATGACTCCTAAAAACCACTTTCACTGGCAATCCTAAAACAAAAACTAAAATTTGTGCAATATGTGCCGAAAATAAAAGATCAGTTATACACACATACATATGTATTAACGAATTAATGTGGTTTTCTATGCATATAAAAACAACAATATAATTCGTCATAATTTTAGTGTATCATAAAAATTCTCCATATGCAATCGAAGCAAATAAATTACTTCATTAATCAATTTTGTCACAAAGTAACCATAAAAAAACAAGCACCTCAAATGACAGTATATGAGCATAATAAGCTAGGTAACATTTTTAATGTTGCAAAGTTTTATGTTAATTTGCCATTTCTGGCATTCCTTAATTAGCTCATGTGATCCATGAGGGGCTTGGTGTCTGGCTCCAACAGCTCATCCCCCCCTCTCTCTCTCTCTCTCTCTCGGTCTCTCTGTCTCTCTTGCTCAAAGGGCGAAACCGTTGCTTTGTGGTCGCGACTTAAAAAGCTGTTTGGTTTTTGGCACAAATCAATTAATGTTTTTACAGCTCCGTCAAGTTACCACCGAAATGGGACACAGACCGTGTCCCATTGAGAATGCCACCCACTGTGCACGAGTGCAAATAAAAATCGTAGACGCTTTGCATATTGAATGCGTTGCTATTGTTATCTGACTGGCGACTTGGTGGCCATGGTTTATTTCCAAATGCTAAACATCCAATTATGAATGATGGCACCGAATCGTGTCGTTTTCACCTGCTGACCCAAAGAGCGCAATACTCAAACTCGAAATTTTATGATTTAATTATGCATTGTGGCTGCAATGTTGCCCGACTTGGAATCGATTGCGTATGCGACACATTACATGACAGTTATAAATTGTAACAAATGAGCAAACGAGGGAGTGTCTATGCCTGTGTACATGCCAGGGGTGGGTTCATCTGCGAGTTAACCACTTTATGAGCAACTAATAATAACATGTGCACCCCGAATGCGTTACAAAAATCACATCAATAAGTGGTTGATTGGCCTATCAAATTTATGGCTTCTTATTGTATTGCATTCGCCATTACACAATTGTTAAATTGCACTACAAAAAAGAAGATTGAATTTAAATTAGACTACGGCATTCGATTACAGCCGAGCATAATCATTATGAATCTGTTCGATTGAACTACTCTCTTGACAGAACAATTCAACTAAGTTATTTTAGTTCGTTCATTTGATTCAGTCAATTTAGAAGTCAGTTCTTTAGTTGTAAAATTCTTTCTGCTTCAAATCCAGAAATTGTGTTAATTGTACTTAGTGCATTGAACTGTTTTAAGAACGTACACTCACCCTAATATACTCAGCGATTCAGAAACTATGTAGCACAGTGTAGATTTTATTTGGCAATCGTTCACTGATTCCAACGCGACTCACCCAATACTCAATCGTGTTTTTTTTATTCCCACTTCTGCTCTTTCGATCCTGCCAATTTAATTGCTGGTTGTGCCAAAAAATTTGATTGATGGCATAGTCATAAATATACTTTCCGACACTTGGATATTTTAATTAGAATGCTTTTGTGTTCGCTGCCACATGCAACAAAATTGCCAGGGCAAAAAAAAAAAAAGAAAGAACTAGAAGAATATATTATTAAGAAATTACCGGAAAACCCCTAAGTTGTAAAATGAATGCAGTGCTGTGTTGACAATTCTAATTGTTAATCCCAAAAAATTCTTTGACTTTCAATATATCGCGATAATAGTTTAAACCGATTATTTGCAAAACTTATCGAATTGTTTGCATAAAAAAAGTTGCTAAATTTTTCCAAATTTTGGCCACCAAGCTAACGAAACCGTTGTTAAACGATTGTTTTTACCAATTAGCTACCCCAAATGGGCAGATACGATTTGAGTGCCGCTGATAAATGAGCAATTCTTTGTTGTTATTTTGATTTCCTAACCAAATTTCCGCCGAGAAGGCCAATAGCCTGAAGGCTGCCGCTTGTCTTTCGTCTGTTTTGTGGCGGACACAAATAAACTAAGTGAATTTATAGCCACAGGGCGGCTCGTGCACACGTGTGCGACATGCCCACACATTGACACCTCTTGCTTTTGGCTAGGTCTCGAACCCCAAGCAGCATACTCCTCCTACTCCACTCACAAACACACACACATGCACCTGCTGCTTGGCATCCAGTTTGCTACAGTTGCAAGTCCCTCGGCGCGCTTTGTTTTTGTTTATGCTGGGCAGGCACAAGCTGACAATGCTCCATCATGTCCAGCGTACGTGCGGCCAAACAAATTACAGGGGCACTGCGTCACCTGCAGGAATTTCCAAGCCTACATTGTCAAATGCCATCAAAAGTTGTTGGACATGTCGTAACATTAATTTGACATTTTACTGCATTGCACGTGGGCCAAAATGGGGTTGGTAACAAGAAACAAAAACAGAGCAACAACAAAAAGAAAAAAACAATATCGAATTATGCATGAATAGTTGACTCCTTAAAAATCTGTCCAGGGGTCAACCGCAACGGCACCGGCCAACATCGTTCAACCCGACAGCTGTCAAGGATGCTTAATCTACCGAGTGCAACGACAGCATGCAGCTGCTGCAAGCTGTTGGAGTGGTCCACAAGGCACCCCAAAAAAGTTGGTTGATGCTGCTGCCAAATCTCATTGCAGGCCTAGCGAATCTGATTTGTGGTCAACTGCAACAGCAGCAGCCACAACTACAACTACAACTACAACAGCATCCGCCTTGTTAACCCAAATATATTTTACGAGGTTGCCAACTGTAGCGATTAATTTGCTGCACTGCCGATAATTTGTTAATGTTAATCGAACTTGGCCAGAGACCAACGCAGCAAGCTGTTGTTCAATTAAAGCCCACAGCATCTTTAAAAAGTAGGGTGGGAAAATATATACATATATATATATAGATATACATATGTATGTCGTGGTCTGCTCAGTTTCAAGCAATTTCAGGGGCAGCACTCTTTACGATACCCATTAAGCTAAACTATGCCCGCTCAACAGAATGTCTTTCACATAGCGACATAGCCTGGGGTGGCTTCGGTATTTATTTATTTTTTTTTTTGCTGATGCCGCAGCATTTAATGTGATGCCATTTGTGCGGCAATCGAAACGTGCCCCAAAGTGTATTTGACTGTATTTGATTAACTGCGAAACATACTTATATTCATAGATTCCTGCGACGGGATGCGTCACGCATTGACCATTATGATCCGAGACACGCCCACGCGATAAACCCAACACCGCCGAAATCCTTAATTGCCGCGTGGCGCTTGATTGCCTGTGTAAAATGGAAGCAAGTTCTTGACGCAAGGAAAGATAATACGAAAAAGCAACACTTCAATTATTTTATTCTTTTAGAAAGACAAACTTTGTTTAACTTAACTTATCATTTTGACTTAATCCGAGTCGCCTGTAATATGTATAAATGGTGCGGTTTTCTTCTTCTTACGCATGCCCCATTCTGGCGACGCAAATGATGAGGAAGGTGAGAGGGGTGCGGCAGGAGAATTCTTATCGGGCAAATTGGCCAGATTCGGTATACCCAACGTGGCCAGTGCCTGAAAGTAACTATCATCATTGCCAGGATGGGCGATCGAATATTCAACGTGCTTCATCGCATCCTTGAAAATATTGAATGTATTTTTCTCCACATTGCCGAAGCGATCCTTCCACTTCTCGTACTCAAAGATCTGGGACTTTGTCACCTTGCAAATGTTGTTGGAGCCGTAGAAGTACACGCGATACATTTTGCCCTCGTCTTGCAGAATACGCGCCGGCCACGCACAAAAGCCGGGCACCTTGGCGAACACAAAGTCTCCCACTTTGATTTGGTACGGTGACTTCTTTGTTTTTTGCTCCATTTTTCCAGATGTTGGTTGTTTCGGTTTCCTGTTACTTTTGCGACCCATTTGATATGTATATTTCTTAACTATTACTTATTTACTTCGTAGTTTGCAAATTGTCTTTATACGCAAGTGTTGGCAGATTGTCCACTTGTAAGCGCGTTTAGAGCAGTGTTGAGCAACGTCTGTAAATGCAAATTTGCTTGATGACGTAAGGTGAATCGATGCTGATCTTTTTTCAATTTGTATATTTACTTGGTAACACTTAAATTTAAAATATCTTTTTACGCAAGTGCTGCATGTTGGCGCAATTGCTCAAATTTATGAGTCAGAGTTGAGCAACGCCTAACAATCCATGTTAATATCAGTGCTGATAACAATCAAGCTAAGAATTAGAACGGAATACTGATACCAGTATTATAGTAGCTGACCACAGGGCGTGCGGGTTTTGTAAAGCATTGAATACTCATTTCTATTCAATTTATATAGCCATTTTCAATATTTAAGCGAGGATTACCTAACTCATATATCTTCGGTTTCAGAGTATGACAAGAAGTGACTTAAGCAAATTTTTCTTAATTTGAATTTTATTAAAGCTATAAGCTTTTTTAAAACAGCAACAACTGTCGCGAAAATAGCTAAATTGACAACACTGATTAGCATGCCAGCGGTAAACAGGTCAAGCCGAGTTAATGTTTTCTTAATAAGCTTATCAAGCCGATGAGGCGACATTTGCATTAGTGTCTATTTACCAGACATATGCGTAGAAATTTGTTGATATGCTCCGTACAAATATTCTGCTTAAGATTTTCGCTCACGTTCGCCGTATTATGCGCAAATTGGCATTTTAAATTGTCGAGTTGGTTCAGCTAAACGCATGTACACTTTATGGCCATGTTTCGTGTTGCATTTTAAAGCATGCGAAATTCCGCTAACTGAACTACCAAGTTGCAAGACCTTTAACAGTCGGTTCAACACCCCAACTCGCCCCCTCGTTGAGCTTTGTAACTCAATTATAATTATTGTAATTGTGAAATTGCATTATTTAACAGTCGTAATTGCCACTGCATTAAATATGTAAATTAATATGTAATTGCACCTTCTTCTTTATCTGTGCTGACATAAGTTATTCACCAAGTGCAAATAAATCTATAAAATTATTATAAATAAAAACACTCTGCAATAATGTGCAGAAAAAAAAAGAAAGAAAAATATCTTTATCAGAAAGACTATTCATTCACAGTTGTAGCATTTAAAAAACCATTCTTGCACGGCTGCTTGAGGCACACACCCACTTGAGTGTCACTCGCCTTGACAGTGCTCAGAATTCAATTAGGAAAAGCAATTTACGACTTGGCAACGAGACGTTATACTAATATCAGCAGCGACAACGAACACAACGAAGACGACGACGGCCTGGCCACATGAATACTGGATAGTGCATAGTGGACATTGGGCCCGTAACCCGCCACAAAGCACATTAAGCAAACAAGCCGAAGGCGGCACGGGGGCATAAGCTACGCATGTAATTTGTAAGTAATTTTTTCAACTATCAACGTCCCAGACAAACGACGACGGCCACGCATTTAGCCAGCCAAAACGCATTACAAGTGCAAGGCGGAGACGACGGAGAAGGGACGATCAGACACACAGGCACAAGCCACAGTCAGCCAGTACGTTAAGTTGAAAAAATTAAGTAACGAAAGCAGTGAATGGCCAATGTGTGCGATGGGAACGGGAATGGGAATGGGAATGACAGTGGGAATGGGCATGGCCAGCGACAGACGGGCAAGAAGCTAGGCATAAATTATGAATCATTTAGACGCTTCCTTATGACACCGAAACGAAGAAGCTACCACTCTCTAACGTGGCTACGCCAACTTCAAGTTAAGGTGCTGATGATGCATGGCCATCCAGGCGAGGAGGTGATTAACAGGCGACCAACTAAGTCGACTGCTCGTCCGCTGAATGATAACTTCCCAAGGGGGGAGCTAACAAGTATTTATGGGATGGTATCGTGCCTCTGCGACTCTGCGCCCTGCTTGCTACTTGCTGCCATTTTATTAGCCACACTGGCCTTCCTGCCAGCCTGTTCAACATAGCAATTGTCAATGTTTACGTTATGTTTAGCCAATTGTTAATGGCTGTCCGTGTTTAAATATGTGCCAATTGCGCCTCCAATCAGTGAGCGATAACTGGAATTAAAATTCAAATTTGTAAGAGCAGTATTTATAATGGGAGTGTGCCTTAAGAAGCTTAAGAAACTGCCATACTTTTGGTAACAAATTCAGATTTTTTTCCGCTTTTAAGAAAGTGTATTTCAATTATTATTAATGGATCGGTAATAGTAGCTTAGTAGCTTACGATCCCAACTGGACAATGTTTCAATGCACTTTCCGCCATCAATAAACAAAAGACTTAAGACACGAACTTGGCCCTTAAGTAACATTTCCTGCGTGGCACGCAATTCAGCAGACCTGCAAGCCACAAAATACACTTTGCGCATAAATTACATTAGCTTATAGTAAAAACAATTGAAAACAGAAAAAAAGCTATCTAATTAAGTGATTAAAAACGCACACAGACATCAAATTGTGGAAATATGCAAGTCAATAAAACAAAAGGCATGCAACATGAGCCGACACAGCTGGCGGTGGACAATGCCAACCCCCTCCTGCCTCCCACCACAACACACACCCTCGCCGGCAACTGGGCCGGGTGCGCGAGTACGTGTTTTTCTTAATTTTTGCAGTGTTTTCCAGGAACAAACACGCTTTTGCATTTTAATGCCGCTCAAATGAGGCGACGAGTCGGCCAAAAGCAAACGAGCCGCAGCGGCAATGGTCAATTCCAAATGTGTGTCGACCATGTGGAGGTGTCGGTGAGTGTAGCTAGCACGCACACACATACACACACGCGCACACAACCGCATTCAATGGCATTGCCTTGTTTGTGGCTAATAAATGCCTTTTTAATGAATAAATCACTCAGAGATAAGCATCTCTTAATAACATTCATTTAAAGCAGCGAAAACAAAATACATACTCCAACAAATAATAAAGTGAACATGGAGATGCACAGTTGCTACACACACGACTGCACACACACACACACACACACACGCACATACACACACACACACGCACATACATCAAAGCTGAAAGCAGCGACAAACGTTGATTTTGAGCATCTACTTAGAGAAACTTTTGAGAGATTGGCGCTAGAAACGCAAAGCTTTGAGATCTGTCTATGCTGCCTTCCACTTCATCCATATTTCAGTGGTTGGCCCTAGCACACACCTTCGTCTTTTGGTTGTTCTTGGGCTGCCAGCTTGGCTGTCTGCAAGTGCCACAAATTTATTTGTATGTCTTCTTCATGTCAGTCGTCTGGCAACTACTTCACTGGCGTAAACTCCTTACCCGAGCCCAACTAGGAGAGTGGCATGGCATGGCTGACAAACGCAGCTCAGCTGTCACTCTTGTCCGATATGATTTTTAATAATTTCTGTATCCTTAACATTCCGAGCACGCTGCCCACAGGTAGCAAGCGTTCTCAGACTTGTCCGATGCCGCAATCATCAATGTCAATTAAATGTTAATGCCAAATTGTTGGAGGCTATCAGTACAGTACATTATGGGTATGTGTGTGTGTGTGTGTGTGTTGACCAGGATGTGGTCATTTCATATGGAATGCAAGGTGTCTGCCTCAAATAAAGCTATCCCAAACACTATCTATGTGCGTCTGGTCCATGGGGTCAGGACCCCTTGAAGCTGCCACAATTCATTGGTTGGCGCGTAAATCTTAAACTAACGCCTCCAACGCAACGCAAAAGAAAAAATCTACATATTAACGCCAGTGGAAAGCCAACTCAATGGCAACGAACAGCGCCACAATTGGCACAGACTGGCCGGGGCCAGGTCCGCGACCCAAAACGACGATCATTTACTTTATGATCACTTGAAAACCAATCAAGCATAATAAATAATATCGCCAATTCGTGGCAAGGGATACAAAAGTACAAGCAGCGATATTGAAAATCACACACACTCACACACACACATTAAATTATATTCACACTCTTGCCCCCAGAAAATGAAATGGTTTTAAATATGGTGGAAAGCCAAACAAGCGCTGATCGCGCCGAGATCAGCAAACAGAACGAACAACAACGTCAATGGCCAAAAAGGAGGCAGGATGTGTTCTGGGATGCTGCATCCCATACCACAGGCCATTAAACATGACTGTGCATTGCCAGAAAAAAAAAAAATCGACCCCAGTCGCAGTCACAATCCCAGTCACAATCCCATTCACACTCGCCCAGCTGGCGCAGAGGTGAGACCTCAACTTGCACTCGCTCCGCAGGCAGCCAGATCGCAGCACGTTCGACATGGTTCGACTGCAACGTTCGCTCGCTTATCATCATAACAATAATGTTAAAGTGGCAAAATGGCAAACTTTGCGCAAAATGCATACAATTTATATGCACACAACAGGCAGACAACAGATTTGTATTTCAATACGATTGAATTTCCGCTGGATATCTTAGATCAAATGCTAAGCCCAATTCATTTGATCACCATGCAATGGACCAATTTGAATTCTTTGCCTGTCAATTACAGTATGCACTTCAGATAAATGCGCTACGTGGTGTATATTTAAGTACATGTATCTAAGCATTCGATTAGATAATTGCTTTAATTAATATCTAAGCATTCGATTAGCTAATTGTATTATTAAATATAAACGTAGCTCAATGTCAAAGTTCATCTTTCTTTAAAAAGGTATTTCATAATTGAAAGTCGGTTGATCAGGGCATAATTAAGCTGATTACTGCACAAACCTATTTCAAAATAATACTATACTTTTAATACTATTACTATACTATTAATGTTGATCCACACTTGATCTAACTCAATTTTCCAAATTATCCGATAAGTGTTGATAAGTTATATTATGTAAAATCGGCTAGACTAAATCCATTATAAGTCCAAACATGAAAGAACAGAAAATATCTTTGAGTTCAGAGAACTTATAGTATAATATTAAATTGTATTTAATTTGTTGGGAGAGTTACTTCGATATGTCCTTAAGCCAAAAAAAAAAAAAATGATATTCACACCTTGCACATTTTGTTGTAATTCCTAAAAATATGCTTTTAATATTTATAATCCACTTTTTGCAAATTTTCATGATAACCGTTATCGCTAACAAGGTGAAATAAATGCTGCATAAAATGCAAATACCTCTTTGGACATAAATCAAGGCATCGACAGCAAAGCGAAAGATTTCAGCTGTGGGCCAATTCCTGATGCTGCAAAATGCAATTGAAGAAATAGAAGACGTAAGAAGCTAAGCAGCTTTTGTGGAGCGAGTGGGTGCAGTCTGCAGTCAGCAGTCAGCAGTCTGCAATCTAGAGTCTGGTGTCTGCCGCCTGCTGGCAATTGCACCAATCGAAAACTGGTAAAGACAACTTCTAGGCTCAATGGGTAGACATTTTGCAATTGACTCAACGGACAGTAACCCTTTCTTTCTCTCCATCTCGTTCTCTCTACACTTTTAGCAGTTGCAGCTGAATTTTGTCACCCAATCTTTTTTAGCTCGAATATACTCAGCTAATCAATAAGCTAACTTTCGTGGCTACTTTAAATTGGCAACGCCCCTTAACTCACAAGGCTAGGAGGGCTTTGAGCCGCACAAGGTAATCGAATGTAGCGCATAAGTTTATGTTTATCAGCATTGTTAGTTTTGTTGTGGCATCGTTATAATCAAGTTAACAGCATGGCAAAAGCACATAACATGATAAAAGTAAACAAATTTATAGAAGCGTTAAAACTCGTTTAAAACACCTCAGGGGAGGAGTCGTCGCAAAAGTAAAAAAAAAAACATTGTGGCCATAACAGAAATCAAGTCACAACAGATATGAATATTTATACGCATCGAGAGAACCGACGACTGGCTTACATTTCGTTCTGGCGATTAATTAAAGACTCATTAGGAATTTGTTTAACTCAATCGATTAATTAAAAGGCTGTTAGTCTTGAAAAGGGTACACAAAACACTAAGACAATGCAGCAGACAAAAATCAATAAACAAAACACAATAGAAACAGCAACAAGAGGAAAACATGTGTATTCAAACTTAATTAGTATACTTGTTTCAAGCTGGACTTAGTTTCTTCTGCCGGCCATCCCAAGTACAACAAATGACTCAGGCCACAAACTTGTTACAAACAACTGCAGCGATATCATCAGCAACTGAATTATTATCTAAATGCTCATGTTTAGGGGAAGTCTACGAATTTTCATGATTGCAGCTATTTTTTTTCGTTTTAACTAGTCAAATTTGAACTTTTATCTAACCTGCTAGCCAAGAGTTACATTTTTGATTTGATACAATATTTCTTCCTTTCTGTTCATAAGACTAATTTGAAATCAATCAATTCAATTTCTTCGAAACTCGGTTCGACCACATTTTGTGCGAAAGGAGGCCAATCAAAACTATTATATTTGCACATTTTATATAATTAAATTATGACATTTATACACTTTATCCTGAAGAAGTGATTCGACGCAAGATTCGGCTTAAACAATAAAAAAGTGTTACAACTCGGACTTCAACCAAAATAAGACTGGCTTGCAGCCTTAATTTCTACTTTTAATGGTTTAAATATGTTGTTAATATTGAGTATGATAAATTAATGTCTAGCGGTTAAAAAATCATTTGCCAAAAATGAAGGTAATCAAATTAAAACATCAAGATTTGGAAAGGTGGTGAATATTAACTCATTATAAGCAACGCGTGAGTTTGAGTGAAAAATCAGCTCAAAGAGAAATGTTGTTGCTGGTGCTGCTACTGCTGTTGCTGCTGCTGTGGCTGCTGTTGTTGTTGCTGCTGCTGCTGTTGTTGTTGTAGCTGCAGCATATTGGCGTAAATTATGCAAAGTCATCAAGTCAACGTTATCCAAACATCAATTGCTTGGTCTGCTCGAGCCTCTGCTCGAAAAATTAGCATAAGTCAAGCGATACACGCATAACTTGGATGAACGCTGGCCCCGCAGGGCACTCATTTCTGTGCAGGGCGGGACAAGGCAGGACAGGGCGGAAGAATTGCAGGAATGCGTCCTCCTCGTCGTCGTCGTCGTCTTCATTGCCACATTGATGCAGTCACTTTGATAGCGCGACATTAGCAGCAATTTATATGCAAATGCGTCAGGCAAGCTGCCTGAGTTGCGACAGGAGAGCGTAAGCTGATTGATGATCTCATTTCACAAGATGAACTCGGGAGTGCGGGAGCAAGAGCCATGCGAGAGCCGTGCGAGAGCCGTGCGAAAGCGACTTGGAGCGTTGTATTCAGCATCACCAATGCAAATCATTAGCAGTGCTCGTCGATAAGATCAGGTGAAAATTATGCAACAGCTGTGCCTCAATATTCGTACAATATGTTCCTCCAAGCTGATTTATAAATTGGTCGGCATACGCTAAATGGGGCGGTGAGTGCATAATTTATAATTGCCAATTAATATTGGTTCAATAAAGCTGTGAAATTTTAAAAGTGCTTGCATAATTATATAATGCCACATAAAATGTTACTTGTACAATCGGAAAATTTTAAAATAACTAATTATAAGTTACAAAATATTCATATCTAACCTATTTAATTTTAATCACATTATTCTCAATTTATGTAAATTTTTTGCAGATTAGACGCAAATACAAATCCAAATTGAAATATGCCGCTAAGCATTTACATTTTTTTTTATATCAAGTTGGCACTACCACAACTGTCGTGAGCAGATATCGCCATAACATCGATACATTTGTGATGCGTGTGGTGGCTTGGCGATACACTATTATTGTGAGATTCTAGTTATCGACCTCTATCTATTAAGGAAACCTTAAAAGCGATGCAAAATTAGTTTAAAGGATGCCGTAAAAGAAAAACAAAATGTCTCAGAATATTAATTTGCTGCGAGTTCTCATCAATTGTGGCGAAAAAGCAGCAAACATTGCACGCGTTTGCCGCTCCAACGAAGAGTTGCTGGCGCTGCTGGTCCAAGAGAAGACAGGATCCGAGGCCAACCAAAGATTTGAGCATGATTTCAAGACGCTGGCCGATGTGCTCATCCAGGAGACGGTCAAGCACGAGGTGGGCCAACTGTTTCCCGCTATGCGCGACTCAATACTTGGCGAAGAATCGACGCATTTCACCAACAAATTGGGACACCAAATTACGATAGCCATCGGCGTCACAGAAGCCGAAACGGCCGAGTGCCTGGAATCGGTGCTCGATGGTCAGAAGACGGCAGCTGAGGCGCTGGCTGCCGAGGTCCATATGCGGGTCAGCATAGACACGAAACTCACCGGCATTCCGGAGCTATGCGAGCAGCTCGACTACAGCAATTTAGGCATCTGGATTGATCCCATTGGTGGGTGCTCCTTTTTTATTTATGTACAGAAATATTGAATGTTATTATTGCAGATGCCACTGCCGAGTACATCTCTGGCGCAAGCATTCTCAGCGACAAACCGGACATCGCCGCAGCGGGCCTAGACTGTGTCACCGTGCTGATTGGCGTCTACGAGCGCGACTCCGGCGTGCCCGTAATCGGTGTTGTGCTACAGCCCTTTGGCTATAAGCTGGGCGAGCACGACTATAGCTCTTCGCTGTATTGGGGCGTCTGTCTGCCTACGTTACAGGCCCACAACTGTAGCTTTGAAGCCAGCGATGGTCAGGACAAAATTGGAATTGTCTCTGGCTCGGAGAAAAGCGACATTGTTCAGCGCCTTGTCGACTTGGATTATGATCTGGTCGTGGCGGCCGGTGCTGGCTACAAAGCACTGAAAGTCATCTCCAATGATGCGGAAGTCTATTTACTCAGCAAAGGCTCCACATTCAGGTGGGACACTTGCGCTCCCCAAGCGATTCTGCGTGCTTTGGGCGGCGATATCTTCGATTATGCCGACAGCATCAAACAGCAACTGCCTGTCGCACTAAAATACAAGGACCCCGACACAGATTCAAAGGAATGCGGCACCGAATGGAAGCGTAATGCGAACGGTTTGATTGCCGTGCGAGATTTGTCAGTTATTAAGGAGCTCCTCAGCAACTTTAAGGAGAACTGAATGTTGTTATTATTTTGTATTATTGCTGCTGTATCTGTGTCTGTGTAAAAAAAAGGATCCATGATCTCAAAATGTATGTTGTATAAACATAAATCATTTACAAATACGATTATTTCATTGATATAATCAAATTGAATGTATTAAAAGATACTTCTTTCTTTTACTTCGACACATTGCTCTTAGATGACACCATGATCCTTGAATGCACTTCGCCAGGGTTCGTCCTTGCGATGCCTAAATTGTTTCTGTTGAATGAAGCTTAGCCAATACGACAACCACATGGATGTCAATGGTGCATGTATCGGCTATCTTATTCGGCGAGCTGCAACGACTTAGGGTGACCATATTTTCCGACCGACAAAAGAAAAATAATCATTCAAAAACATAGATTAAATGAAAATGTAATTTATTCAAAGTATTTTTGAAAGGAATACGAGATAATATTTGCCTTCGAAGAACATTAAAAATAAAAGGGACGCTATCCACTTCGTCATGAGAATGAATGCTTTCAAGTATTTCAAAAATTAAATTATTTGACGTGACAAAATCTTGTCCAAATGGGGAATGTAAATCCGACGCGTATTGAGCTCTGGTCCATCGAGCACATTACACAGAATTTTATTTTTCACTGCAAGAGATTTCTCCAAGCTCAAGAAATTTTTGTCTTTATCGAAGCCTAGAAACACAGCATTTTCAATTACAATTTTTACAAAGATCTTTTTAAAAATCTCACCATCGATAAAACACTTGGTGGCATAAACTCTCTGCAAAAGGTTCTTCGGAATCGGTTTGATACGATCGAGCGGCACCATTTCGGAGTTGCCAAAGTCACAGTACAGAATACAAGCTTCCTGAGCCGTAACTCGCTGGCAAACACCACGGTACCAGGTGTTGTCCTCCGCATAGAGACACAGGCACATTTCGTCAACGCTGATGAAACATAGGATAAGTTTAGAGTCAAACGATTGATATATATATTTATATATGACATATAGATGGGAACTTACTCCGGTATATATCGTGGTGATGTCAGCTTGTCGTGTGTCTTGCCAATAGTGAACACCTTATTGAGCAAGTCCTGGAAATGCTCGGCGACCTCCTCGCTGGAGAAGAAGCATGCCGTAATGCAACCAGTTTTGTGCACATCAATCGCATTCAGGACAATAATTTGCATTTTCTCGCCCAACGGTATCGGATGTCGCTCCATATCGCTAAAATAATATCGCTCAATATGCCCACCAGCGATCAGTGCTCCTTTCTGAATCGGTGTATTGGGCGGTGATAGTGGTAGCGGAGGCAATTCATCATGTGGCGCGGATTCCACCATTGGAGACGCCTGAATTGCTTCTGGTTTTAGCACACGGGCTGATGCATCTACGTTCTGAGTCGACTGTTGCTCCACGGGAGCGGGCGTAAACATCAACGGCAACATGCGGGTCATCAGCGATTGCGGCTCAACCGAAAAGTCGAGCAAATCAATAATGCTGCATTCCGAGTCCTTGAACTCCACCTTCATCTCTGACTGCCGCTGGCACAGTTTCATCAGCAGCTGCAGACCAGCCGAATTTTCTGGCACAGCACACAAGGGTAGATTGCATATGGTACTGATTCTGGCACGACACAGACTAACCGGCAAGTTCTCCACAAAGCTGCAAGGCATACGCAGCCATTTCTCCGGCACATCCTGTGCGCAGCCAGTGTCGATGTTGACAACGCTAAATGTATTATTTTTTACAGCAGTGACCTGTGGAGAACAATAGATTTATAATAGACCGACGTTAATGGCACTTAAGTTAAGACTTAGGATTAGATTATTAGATATTTCCAAAAAGCGTAAATATTTTCATTTCTTTGATTACAATTAGCTTAAGCCATAATCAAAGAGAGAAAGATAAATTTAATTAAATAAACATGAATCAAACTTGAATATATATATTTTATCACATGCCTCGCCACGGTAGTTGCCCTGATTGGGACTCACAACCAGCACAATGCTGCCGATAGAAATATCGCCGGCGTCTTTAAAGGGCAGACACTTGTAATCCAATCTCTGGAAGATCTGCTGATACTGCTTGGTGATCACAGAACTGATGCAGACCTCGACAATGCTGGCGACATGCGCAATGTACACCAAGCTGCCGTTCTCAATGCGTTCGCGCCAGAACTTCAAACTCAGTTCGTCCACATGGCCTAGGAAGCTGTTGACGCGAACAGCGCAAACGGGCTCATTGTTGTTGGCCAGCAGCAACGTTGCCTGCGCTGCACTCATCTCCTTCTCAACGCCCTGCAGGCTCTCCATTTGGAACTTGATGCAGAGACCGGATGATGCACATTGGGTCAGTTGCTGCCTGAGATTTCCGGCATCTGCGAGGGTGACGGCAAACACGCGCAGTGAATGTTCGAGCAGCTCGCTGGGAATGCGACACACCTCGTTGGTTATCGAGATGCGACCCTCGTCCATTTCGTAGACCAAATAAAGCGACGGATGCTCAATAAAGTCGAGCAACATAGCCCGGCGAAATCCACGGTGGGTGCGAGCCGCCAAAAAGAATGTGCGAGTCTCCTGCGGCAAGCGTCCAGTGAACGGTTGAACCGGCTTATCAATGAGACATGCGTTCAAGTCATCGTTTAGATTGCTCATCACCTTGATCTGCAAGAGGGCCACTTGCGGCTCCTCGCGACTGTCATCGTGTTGAAGGATCCTAACAACGCTCACCTCCGGATTGACGGCCAGCATTTGCAACGGCAAATTAATGGGAATTTTCATCTTGGGTTTCAGCTGCACATGCTCGATGCCATCGTCTGTCTGACTGCCCATCAGGCGCAAAGACAGATACTTATTCAGCTGCACGTCCGTATTAGTCGGCAGCTTGACACGAAAAGCGAACCGCTTGATTTCGGCCATGCTCTGCACAGCCCCATAAATATCGCACGCATCGCAGCGAAAAATTGACCCGAAGTCAATGAGGCGCACCTCGGCGCCCATTGCTCCCGAGGCACTAATCAGAGCACGCACCTCTCCCCGAAACATTTTATTGTCCACCACAACTCCAACCAAATCATCCACACTTAGCATCTCAAAGTTACACGGCTGCTTGGACTGCATTTCGTGTGCAATTCTGTCGGTCAAGCGCTTCAAGTTATCCTTATTGGCGGCGTGCATCACCCAGATGGGACCCTCCGCCTCGATGTGGGTCACACGACACTCGAAGAACTCGTTCGCCGGCGGCTTTAGAGTACCCCGCCACTCCACGCTCAATTTGCCCAACGATAGATCCTGCACCATGGACTCAATTCCCGTCATTTGATTCAGATTGGCATTTGGAGCAGGGGCATCCAATTTCCTTGTAGCGCGACTCCCAACAGCAGCCGGCATCGATTTCATGGACTTAGAGGAAACAAGTGGTCTGAAGTGAAATTTAATTAAAATAGTGATCGTAATTACATAGAAAACTAAGTAGTGTATGGTGTATGTGCATGTCTGTGTGCGTACTTTTTTCTCGTTCCTACTTACGGCATTATGGTGCAAATGTATTTGTGTCGTTGCCAATCCTTGCGCTGGCAAAAATCGTTACAATAAGATTCCCCGCAACGTTGGCACATCAATGTGCATATAATGCCGCATAATATGCACTTTTTTTCATTATCGTCATTCATGACTGATCTTAATAGAGAATACGCAACAGCAAAAATACAAAACACGCGGCGAAGACGGAGCGCGATAAAAAAAAGATGGTGGACTTAACGGTTGCGAGAATGAAAATGCAAATGAGTGTGTATGTGCACTTTGCGAAATATCAATGAATACAATAATTCACAACGAATTAATTAAGAAGTGGTTCTGCTATTTTGTAAATCTCGAAATCCACCAAACGACTTATTTAAATTGTACACGAGCTTATGCCATGTATCGATATGTTCAAGGTACATACAACTTATGATAATTGTTTCACTCAAAAGGCACTGTTATTGCATTTTGATAGTTAATGTTAAGCTGCTTCTAACTCGTTTGGTACGATTTGCAGAGTTTATGGATTTTTGCATGAAATAAAGTAAGATTTCTAATTCTGTGATTTTGTGACAATACAAGTTACTTAGAATATATCTGCAAATTTCCACATATTGAATATGTATATTTTTCTATATTTGTAAATTAACATAAGTAATTGCATACATTCTTTCTTAATAATGGATAGCACTTGTAAAGTGTTAGAATAATATCATAATTAAAATAGTTTTCTATGCTGACAAGCCTAGAAGCAACTGGCACAGAATCCGAATACATGTTTAGCAATGAATGCGTTAGAGCTTTAGGATTCGGATTACTAGCTAATTTTCATTGACACAAACCATTGAGCAACGAATGTTGTCACTGCAGCTGCTATTAAAAAGCTTTTCGTTCGACACACACTAACCATTCTCTTTTCCTCCTTTGTTACAAGCGGACAGGCGACGGTTCATGTCGTGCTTGTGAATGCAATAGCCAATTTGGTTTTATCTTTAGTTCTAACGGAAACAGAAAATGAGAGCGAAAGAGAGAGAATATACGCCGTTACCGGTAGTGCAACATGAGAGGATTCTGTGCTATAAAATCCGCATCTGTCAAGTCGAGACAAATTGTCTCGGAAACAAATGCAGTACAAATGTATGCTTGTACATATGAATGTATATGTGTACATAGCCACAACTGATGATGTTGGCAGCCAC
Source organism: Drosophila grimshawi (assembly GCF_018153295.1). NCBI lineage: Eukaryota > Metazoa > Arthropoda > Insecta > Diptera > Drosophilidae > Drosophila > Drosophila grimshawi. The sequence goes on from NW_025063098.1 coordinate 22,997,307, forward strand.
ATAAAACATTAAGCAAATAAATACAATAAATAACAGCTGACTTAGTCAGCCCTTGCTGACTTTGGAGTCAAACTGCTCTCAATTATAAAAATAAATATAAAATTCAAAATATTATATTATTATTATTTCATAACAAAATTAAAATACTTATCCGCAGAAATAAAAATTCACGAATAAATATGTACAAACACACGCATACACACACATGCATAAGTGATTCGTGTATAACGTATGTCGATATGCAGCAACATGTGTGTGATTGCTAGTGGATATGGCAAATTCAATTAACAGTAAACGTTTGCACATTTCTACGTACGTATGTATGTGTATTTGTGTGTGTGTGTATATGTATATTTATGCGCATATTGTAACTGTTGAGTAGCTTTCCATTGGTTACAATTACAATGCGCTAATAAGCTGTAGGAACACAGATAAAGGCATCGGTTAACTTACAGCCGACTTTGGCGCAGGCGTCACGCACATGCACACACAGACACATACATACATACGCATACATACATACGTAAGTAGTAGTGACTTTAATTACGCTGCTGCCGGGTGTGCGAGTGGTGTGGGCGACACTGCTTGTCTCGCTCGGCGTCGCACGTTTAGTTAACTTCGTCGTCGTCATCTGGTTGTTGTTGTTGCTGTTGCCTGGATGGGATTTATGTTTGCTGTACATGCATGTTGTACAAACAATTTAGCCGTAACTGTGACATTCACATACACATACACACGCGCACATACATACACACCCAAATGGGCGACCTCCATTTAACACCAAACGTGTCATTTGTGGCCATTTGCTGGTTGGTTTGGCCTCTCCCTCTCCCTCTCCCTCTCTTTGTTGGTTTTCTTTATGGAGTTTTGTGTAGCTTTTGTGGTCTATTAAGTAGCTCGCAGCCGTAAATCAAAATACTACGTACTGCATAATCTTTATGCGGCTTGTGCTCGTTGTACAACGCATTTCGTATGGGTTTTTAACCCAGAACGCTTTTTGCCTGAAGTGAGCAACAAGCGGCAAGCATTATATTTTTAGTGCCGCAAAAGTGGCAACAAAACAAAAAGCTTTGTGAGGCTGACCACGGTGTAATGACGGCCATGCAAAATGACTATGAACGATTTGATGGAGTTTGGTGAACTTCATTAAATGAGAGTAAAAACAAACGAGAAAAGTACCAATGCAGCCAAACAACTTTGGCTCGGTAACACTGGCAGCAACCACAAGTTTACTTAGCCTGCCAAAGTATTGATGTGGATAGCAAACTGGAAAATATTACTACTTCGAATGCCGAAGTAATGACTTAGACTTGGCTTCAGGATATCATCTAGTGGAGGCATTTCGAATGGAGAGTTACTTGTCTTGAGTTGCTTACAAATTATCAATAAATAAAATAATTCAATAATGTTGCATGTAAATTTAAATAAATACATCAAAATGTGTCAGGTTTTGAGCAGGACACTAAAATTGATCTGAAGCTTAAGGCGTTTTGAATTGATAGCTCATTTAAAAATATTTTGAATCTTTTATTTATTGATTACACAATAAACAAGAGATTCAACATTTAAAAGTATATGAAACAAATACAAATAAGTATAAAAAGAAACAAATACCAATAAGAAAAAACCTTACAAATTCCCCATTCTTAACTACAAATTTATTAAAATATATAAAAATCAACATCAATTTATAAAAGCGTACAAATTTTGTGCAGTGCACCCGAACACAGCACGCGCAAAGAGTTTCCCACAGAAATTTGACCAAAGCAACAGGAAACCGCACACAAGCACACACACACACATATGCACACACAGTCACGCACACGCACATGCATATAAAATTACGCACGTGTATGGGTGAATAGGTTAGAATGCGTGCCGCACTGCATAAAACTGTCTATCGAAATTTGTATGTCTGTGCCTGTGTGTGTGTGTGTGTGTGTGTGTACGTGTGAGTGTCTGTGAAAGCGGCGCACTTGTATTGAAAGACCATAAAGAACAACGTTTAAAAAGCAAACAGACTGTCAATGGGCTGGGCAAATGAGCATCGCGCCGCGCAAATAAACAAATTAATAAAAGGCAAGTAAAACACACACACAAACAACGAAAGAGAAGAAAAACACAAGAAAAACACGAGTCATAAATTAAATAGAAACAACGAAAATTACTTATCCAAAACGAGGCCTTCACACAACAACAATAACAACAACAACAGCAATAACAACAAATATGTCCCATTTGCTGTGGCTGTCAATTTTTTGTAGCATACACACGGGCGCGCTTCAAAAAAGGAGTGGGCGGCCAGTGGGCGAGTTGGGGTAGAAGGAGGAGCAGCAGCAGCAACGGCAGTAAGGGCTGCCAGCACGAATAATCTACTAGCGATTTATTTGTCGCTGTCGCCGCAGTCACCGTCGTCGTCACCGTCGTCGTCACTGTCGACTTCGCAGCCATCAGCTGCTGCTATTTTCGTTACTTCTTTTCATATTTTTACTTACTTTCAACTAATGCCAATGGGCCATAAGGCAACAACGGCTGCTGCTGTTACTGTTGCTGCTGCTGCTGTTACTGCTTTTGGTGTTGGGTGTTCGGCTTTTCTAGAGCTCGTCTCTCGTCGACATTCTCGACATCGTTCGTGCGCCGCAGTCGTGCGTTGTCCTTTGCTTCTGTCGGTTGTGCGCGCGCTTGGCAGCAGCCTGGCGGGCCCATCTTCTGGCCAAATTACTAACATTTTTGGTAGCGGGACACGTCCACCTGTGCGCGCCACTACTAGGCACCAACTACACTAACTAACTCGACCTCTGCTACCACCATCTCAACCCACAACGTATCAAATTTGCAACCAAATTGCTTTAAATTATCTCCAAACAATATTTTGACACGCGCAAAAGTTTGCACGGCGCGAATTTTGTGTTATTTGCCCTCTGCCGCTCCAGCCTGTGTATTTCTCTGTGTGTGTGTGTGTGTGTGTGTCCTCTTAAGCTGAACAAGAATACCAAAAAAATAAAAAATAAATAAAATATATACAACAAAAAACAAAAAAATCACCGCTAAGTGTTTTACAACTTGAAGGCATTAGCTTCTGTCCGGGTCCCGACACCAGCCCCGCTGCAAATCTTGGTAAGGATTTATATATTCGTGTCTGGCGGCCTAAAGGCTTTTAATTGTACAAAGTTTTTGGTTTCGTCTTAATATTTAACGCTGGCATTGTTGTGCTTATGAAATATGATGGGGTTATAAAGCAATTTGTTGCTCTCAAAAGTCCCCATTGGGCCTGAAATCCGAATTGCAAACGTGTAAGCATTTAACAAATGAGTTTTGCCCGTTCGTTGGCAAAAGGGTTTTTGCGGATCAATGACTTTTTTCGATATACTTATCTTGATATCTATTTCTGTGTGAGAATTTGTCTAGTTCATCCCTCAAGTTTGGCGACATGTTGCTGTTCAAAAGGGACTCCGGTGGCAAACCAGCAGATGTGGCAACTTCATCGAGTCGTCACTGTGTGTCACCTGTCCAATTCATTTCAGTGTCGACAGCATTAACATATTCCCTTTTGTTGAATACCAGTGTCCTTTTGCTTGTTGCCGCCGCGACAGTTTGTCTTCGAGTGGCTTTGCTTTGTTTCTGCTGTTGTTGTTTTTCGACATATTCACGCATACATTTTAATAGTCTGCCCATGCTTTCAATGGCCCACAAGTATGTCTGTCTATCGGCCAACTTGCCTGCGTCGACAGTTTTAGGCCTGCCTACTTATGGCTGCTAGTTAATTTATTTTACGGTCGTTGCCTAAAAATAGCATACGGCAAGCGTATATATCCTTGAGTGTGAGTTTAAAAATAAAATAAAAAAGTACATTTCAACCAGCAAAAATAGATTTGTGGAATTTTGCTTGGTGCCAACATGGTACGCATGTATATGTAGGTCATAAATCTAAAAACAACAACTCAAATGTAAGCACTTCTCATTATTCAAAGGAAATAGCATAATAAAGGTATGCTTACGCAAATTTCCTTTGAAATCATTCAACTTCATTACAGTCTACTAAATTTTAAAGAGCAGAATCAATGCGAATCGCAAGTCTAACAAACTGCTCTTGTTATATTGTTTATGCATTGATTTTAAATCGAACTATCGCTTAAAGTAAAAGTAGCTTTTAAAATTACTTTAAGGCAAAGATGACTGAGAAGCCTGCAACTTTCCAACAAATATAGAAGAAATTATAGTTTTATTAACAATTCAAGTTACTACACTATGATCATAACGTACTCATAAAATACGAAAATTTAATTCTCATAAAAATAGGCTTCTGTAAATGATTATGCAAATCAGTGAATAAAATATCTCTGCTACCAACTATGAAATGTATTCGCATAATATCAAACTTTTAGAAACGTCTCGAATGCGGTAACATTTATAAATAGAAACTTTTGCACACTCAATGTCGATATGGTTGTGGACCGAAGTGTGCTCGAAACATGATTTTATCTGCCAGCAAGTGCGTGTCTGAGAATTATTCATTAGCGCATTTTATTTTAATTAAGCTGACAAGTGTCACGTACTTCTGTTCGATTTATTGTGCACACAAGCAGCACTCTCTCTCTCACCTTCTCTTTCTCCAGAGTATACCTTTAATAACTGTAATTTTAGCCTAGCCAGTCAAAAGGCCAGAAGGAAGTTGTGAATTGAAACAAATCCAATAGTTTCGACAAATTACGAAACACACAAACACAAACAATTACAACAACTGTTTGGAAAATTTGTGGTCAAAACCCTGGACGCCCACCTGTCTGCGCACTTGCTCGCATCGAATATCAAATTGGCTAAAACAACCTGAGGACATATTCGATCCAAATCGGACGTGTTTACTATGGAAACATTAAGTTGAATTATGTGCAATAATATTTTGATTGTCCCAATTTGGTGCAGCGTTCAAAAGTTTGTGTATGCAATATTGGACAAAACGCTTTTCCCCCAAAAGCATTTAATTAAATGAATTTAAATCGTTGTACGATATTGACCTTATTGCATAGTCACTGCTGTTTGGCCTAATAACTTTTTCAGTTAACGCAAACAATTGCCAAAAAAAAAAAACAAAGAGAAAAAAAAATATCAAGTAAAAAGTAAAATCGAAAAAGTTGGCGAGTTTGCCGAGGCTTGTTTAAGTTGTTTCTGCCAATTGTTGGTATTCGAGTCGTTAATTAAGGGATTGCCTGATTGCCTGATTGATGGAATTGCCAGTCATCCCTTGACGAGCCGAGCAGAACAAGTTGTCTGCGTCGACACGAGAAACTGATTTGATGCACATTGTATTTGGTATTGAGTTACTTTTCTCTGCACTGTTCACTCTCTATCCTGTTGCTCGGTTTTTAATTGGCCACAACACGCCTTGGGAAGCGTTCTAACAAGACTATTAGCAGCAAACAGCAATATATACTTAAAGCTGTCGATCCGGGAGACTTACCTACAAAGTGCTCTGCTCACTGCAAAGGCCAGAGTCAATTAGAACCGTCCTAACGGAATTAGCTTTGATAACTGTGCACTGCAACAACACGAGTCCCCATTTGGCTTGATTGATATGCGAGTCGAGTGCAAAATATGACAAGGTTAGCAAAGTTACTCTGGGACAATAAATACGCTCATTGTTGGATTTGTTTGCAATATCCGAATTACATTTAAAAAAAGATAAATCAATAAAGAAAGTTAATCTTAGCCAAGCCTAAGATTAAGTACATGTGTAGACCAGAGCTGCTGGCAACTAAATTGTTGTTTGGAGTTTGACTTATATATCGGTTTAAATACTTCAGACAGAGTCACAGACGTTTCCTGTAGTTGGGCAAACAGAAAGGATACGCGATTGTATCGATTTGAATTAAATTCTGAACAGAAGCGGCATAGTTTCAGTCATGTCAATTTTTAAAAAGAAATGCAGTTCGTCTCACTATTCCCTCTTGAATTAAGTAAATTAACAATTATGTAAATAAGTTTAAAAAAAATAATAATAATATATTTTTGTCGCACTCGAACTAGGCCAAAACAAATATCTGAAGTATCTACATGCCAACCAACAATAAATAGTTAGATCTTATTATTTCGATTATTTATTAATTAAGTCATATTCATTTTCGTTACACAACTGACAGTCAAGCCCCATGACAGAGTCAAAGTGCACAAACGTGTAAGTCAAGGCTCATTTCACATATCGCATACGCACTGTTGCCTCGCTGCGACATTTCCCTTTGCATTCGTAATGCATGCGAACTGCTGACTGCTAACTGCTAACTGCTAACTGCGAACTGTCGCTCAAATAGACACGTGAACTGACTGAAGAAGAGCTGACTGATAAACAAACTCTGCCGAATACAATGCTAAACAAAGGGCAGTTCGTTAGGCCAATGTCTGCCTCCGTGGGTGTCCATTTGCCTGGGCAAACCAATGGCTGTCAGTTGGAATTTGGTTAGTCAAACGCTAGACACATCTGCTGGATGCCTTTGTTGCTTATGCGCTGCCTGCTGATGCGGCTATGGCTAAAAATACAAACTTTATCCTACAAGATACACAACGACGCTAACCTGGCCTGTCTAAACAGTTGCCAGAGATCTCTCTGTTGCCTGCTTGACACACTCACTGACTGAGAGACTGAGCCACTGACTGACTGACTGACTGACTGCATGACTGCCCAACTGACGTACTGACTGTCGCCGTTGTGCTTATCTAATTATAGCATCATTACGGCCACGGCGATGAACTTAACGAGCAAATGGAGCGTTTGTAGCTAGCAGGTTTTAGCCCATTGAAGGACGAGGCGTCCTGGCCAACGATGACAAGGTTTGGGACATGTGGCACCAACCCTTGGCCTAACAGACAGTTATTTATTTTCATCATTATTGCTGGCAATATGACAGCTGGTTAGTTGCACAGCACATCTCTCCATAGTTGTATGCTGATACTGTTGATGGCATCGTAATGATATTGAGCGCTACACCAATAGTCAAAATAGCACTCATTAGCACTTATAGTTGTCAGTCAACAGAAATTGAGTTCGTTAACTCAAATATAGGCTGTGTATGTGTATTTACACTGCAGGGCTTACGGATGGTAGGCAAGGAGGGTGTGTGTTTTGTTGTTGTTGCTATTTCGATGTCATAAGTATTTTCGGCAAGCCATCAACACCATCAAATTGAAAGCGTGCCTCGTACCTTGCTACATTGGCAAATGGCAACTCAAATGACGGCTGACAGCACATTCATTCACACATCTACATCCACATCCACACCCACACCCACACCTACACACGCACACATACAGCTGCAATCACTAGCAGCCACTGTCATTATTTTATTTTATTTTATTTGATTTGCCTCTACATTTTACAAACGCTGCTCAGCTTTTGGCTTTTGTTGTTGAAACCTTGGACCATTTTTTCTTATTTTTATTATTGTTTTTTTGTTTCCTTTTTGCTTTTTGGCACCACGTTTGACGCTGATTGAATACAAATACAATTGCAAATACGTATACAAATACACAAATAAACAAATGTCGCTCACCTGCATGTAAATACAAACAGCAGCGTTAATATACCATCAAATAATGGCATGTCTGGCAGCTGCCTGCGCTTCCTGAAGCCAGGATTCATCGCTAAGTGAGGAGTCTCTGGCAAATTTGATTTTCAACATTTGCTCGTCCTTCTTTTTCACACTTTTGTTCGCGTTGTCTCTCCTCTGGCTGCTGCTGCTGCTGCTACAGCTGCCATTATGTGCTCTCGCCCAAAATTCAAAACAAAATACGTAATGGCCCGTTGGCAGCTTAATAGTATAGGATACCAAGATACCCTTTTGGCAGATTAGAAAATATATAAAAATGTTGGCAACATCTCATACATAAGATTGTATGATATCTAGATCGGGAATAAGGATAAAAAAACAAGGGAATTTTAACGTCATTTGGTATTCTGGTTAAATGATAATTAATATTGTTACCTCTGTCAGAATCTCCTGTTTGGTCTTCAGAACTACTTTTTTTTTTGTTATGATTAATGTACACTGCAACATAGTTAGATCTACTGTGACCCATTCTACTCCTTCGACAGCTCTTAAATCAGCTTTGATTCTGACATGAATTTAATTTGGGGGTTTCTATCGCAACAATTTCTTTACGTTTATCGAATTTTTATTATTTTCATCTCAGCAAAGTAATTTTTAGCAAATATCCTGAAAAAAATATATGCAGCTACATTATAGGGTATAAATGGGAATGAATAGTTGAGGGGTTGGCTCCTGTTTCTTCGTTCGCGTGGCCACCTCAGCAGCCATTACCTTGAAAATTCCCCATGGAGCATTTGACTTTAATGGCGTTGGGACTTAAAGTATATTGACATGTTATGATGCGTGGCCAAAGCAGCGGGTGCTCTTACACGCCAACCCTTAATACATATACACACACACATACACACACACACACACACACACACACACACATAGCAGGAGAGCTAATACACTGATTGTGTGGCGCGTGTGCAGCGGACATTTTACAACGCGCTGCGTGCGCTGTTTCTTAACGGTCGCTCGGGTCTATTGTTGGTCCTCTTGTGGCGCCTTTTTGGCCATCTCGATGTCTTCTTCACATTTTCCCAATATGAATTTAATCACTTTAGTTGTACAAGCCGATGATTACTCACTCACTCATATTTTTTGTGCGAGCGTGTGTATGTTTATTTTGCACGTTTCTTTAAAGCTGGCTCACGTCTCAATTTCTCGGATTGCATTGTTTGGTTACTGGCAACGGAGACCGCAAATCGAATATCAGGCAAAAGCCATCAGCCCAGCGGGTTGCTGTTGATGTATTTGTACGTGTATTGTTTCTATTCAAGCTTGAATATCGTGATTTTTCTTTAGCTCGTTGCCGGTGCTGTTGACGTTGCCGTCGACTGCCAGCCAAATAACAAATATGTAATTTTTTTGTGAGCATTTTGCACAAAATGCTGCTCTGTCTGTGTTCAATATGCTTGCCAGACCTTACAAGGTCCTTACAAACGGTTCTGAAGGGACGAAATGGTTGGAAGTTTAGCGAAGGGGAGGTGGGGGGTGTATTAAGTTAGGCATGACCTTTGCTGACAATCCGAGACCGGATCGCATTATATATATATATTTATACTATATGCGGCACCAATAAAAGTTAAATTGAGCGCCATATAAGAGCATTCAATGTGGAATTTCATATTTGTGCCCTAAATATTGTATCACGGCCGTGAAAAGGGTAGTTACAGGACACAGAATGTCGAATGCCATTTATCGAAACTTGAAATTGCTTCTTCGCCTGGACAATAGATACGAAATTAGATTGTGTTCAGACGTGTATCCGGATAGATTTCACCACAATTGTATTATTTATTTATTAAATTTACTCAAAGTGCAACCCACGTGGCCAACTTTAAGTTGGCTTAACAATATCGTACTGTATTCTCAAAAACTATGGTTTATTATTTGGGCATGATACAAATCCAATTAAAGTCTTCGTTAAAGCGGTCAAATTTAACAAAGCGTATGCAGCCTCAATAGCTGACAGAATTATGATAAAACACTAACTAACTGCCTCATTGTAAACTAAAACTAGAACAGCATCTCAAGTTTTAGAATGCAGGCGACGTTGTTCGGTTAGCTTAATAACTACTCAGGTAGTTTCAGCTAAGCGCATTAAATACTCACTCAGCTGCTTTGAAACGTGACTTTAATTTGTTGGTTTTTAATGGCAAACAAACAGGGAGCTTAGGCAAAATAAGCAACAAAATGGATTTAATTTAATAAATTCGATATTTAAATGTGTTTTCAGATATATCATAAGCGACTTAAGTGCTTTATTTAATATTAAATTGGCGCACATCAGTCTTAAACTAACCTGTCTGCTGAAATGCAATAATAACAATATTTTAATTAAATTTTAAAAAAATATTTATATATATATAGACTAGCATTGAAATCGTTAACTTTAAACTTTCGCTTGTGTTTACAAAGCTATACAAAACATTTAACGACTTAAAGCACTTCTTTTTAATTAAATAATGGTGATGTAGATACCAGTTTATTTGCCTATAAAACGATCATTCAACTTACTTATTATATATTTCATATTTTCGATATATATTTTTTTTCTGTCTACATTTTTGGCTTATTAAATTTCTTATTTATGGACAAATTGTGTGGGGTGTGCTTATTCATGTGCCATGCAATAAAAACGAAACAGTATTCAATATAATCATAAACATATGTACGTCTGTATAAATTGGTATGTACAAAAGTACCATAAGTCGATAATGTGCTCAATATGTTGCTGTCTGAGTGCACAGAAATACCTCAAGAGCGAGTGGCTTTTGGCTTTAAAGAGGCTTCGCTTAAACTTTAACAGGGCTCAATAAGAGATTTAGGTATTTATTCGGCAGAAGCTCACCTAATCAAATTCCATTCTCTGAAAAATGCGTAATTGCCGCTAATGGAGGGAATGTGGGCAATGAGAGCTAAAGAAATCTTTTCGAAAGGGAGGGCGTATCAGAGATACAGTGAAAGATAGAAAGAGGAAGGGGAAGAGGGGGTTTAGCTGCCAATCAGACATTCATAAGCACACTTTGCACACACACGAGTAAATTTGGGTGTGTGTAGGTAAATAAAATAAGTATAAAATTGCAGCATATTAAGCATCAAAATGCCATAAAATGTGCCAGAGTTCACACACTCGAGTGTACTTGGGTGCGTTCTGCCACAGCTGCCATAAAAAGCCATGGCGGTAAGAACAAAAGGACTCCCAGGCGAAAGTCAAATAGCGTCACGGAGAGCACATGTCGTACTTGCTTTTCGTTTTTGTTTTTGGTCTTTTAGGCAGACACACTCATATTTTTATAGATATAATATAAAAGTATTTTATGTGTAATGCAAATGGCAATTGACATTCCTTTTTTCTTTTTAACTTGCAACGGAACCAAAGTCGATTCCAATCGCTACCGAAGGTTGGCCAGCCCAGCTCCGCCCTCTCGGCGGGGAAAAGGCCAAAGTCATTGTCTATCGACTTGGGTGATTGACTTGAACGAAATCGAGTCGGTGCCGTGTCGTGCACGTGATTTCATGATAATCATGCTAGTGCTTGGCATAACTGCATCAGCAGCTCAGTCAAAGTTTTGCCAACAAAGTTAACCATCCCCAAACCTCCACCCATCCACCTCTCTCCCACTCTCCCTTTCTCCCTCTCTCTTTCTCTGTCAGCAGCCACCCAATTGGCAACCTTGCGGCAGTCTGCAATTTTGCGCTTCGTTTGTCAATGTCGTGGCAGTAACTTTGTTGTCGTCGCTGCTTACTTCTTCGGGCCATGTAATCAATTAACACTAATGAAGCAGCGCATTCTGTTTGCCTCTCACAGGTTTCGCTTCTATTTCTGTGGCTGTGTGTAAAGTTCTTGTTTGTATTACACACACTTTGAGCCAGTGCAATCAGGTGCAGACTGTCTAAGCAGCGCTGCCGCTCAAGGTCGTCCTCTTGGGCAAAAAGAAAAAAGAAAATCACATAAGCCAAAAAGTGTGTGTGCGACTGATAGACGCTAGATTCTTAGACCTTCAAGCGATCTATGTGACACAGGTTGCGCAGATGGCAGTCAGTTTGCAGCAGCAGCATCAGCAGCAGTAGCAGTGGCAGTGGCAGTGGCAGTAGAAAAAGCAGCCACTCGTGCTAAGAGCGCCTTCCCCTTCACCTAACTAGCATGTACGTGTATACACAGAGACGCACACATACACACACGAGCGTAAATAATCAGCACAACAGTAACAACAATTGAGGAAAATACTTTCCTGTGCTGAAAGCACTTTTTTGTTGCCATTGCCACAGCCACAGCCAGCACCCGACCACATAATAAGAGGGGCAGCAACTAGAATAAGAACAAGAACAGGGACTGCCCCAGTCGCATGCAATTGTTTGTGTCCTTGATAAGGATGCTTCTTTTCTATTGTTAGGTTGGCATTTAAAACAAAATACTCTCGTTCGTTTTCTGTTTCTCTCTCTCTCTGTCTCTTTGGCATTCACAGTCAAAGCCAGAGGCTTTTGAAGTACAAATATGTCTAGCTAGTCTGCTGCACATTGCCACATGGCCACATTGCCACACTGCTGCACTGCTGCATTTAAAATACAAACACACCAAATCATGCGAAAGGCAGTCAGACGCAGTGCGGCAGACACATGCAGCAGGGCCAGCTGCTCTTATGTTGCCCTTGCGGCCTGGTCTTGTCGTATCAATAAACATTCACCCATAAAATAGACATATATTATCCACTCGTGTGTTATGATTATTTTTTAGTTGTTCTTTTTTTTAAACATTTTTCGAATACTCCTAAATAAATTGTCAGTGAAGAATGCTAAATATTTTTTGTGGCTCCCAGGTTGCAACACCTTGTATATCAATTAAAGCGTTAAGAGCACGTTTTGGCCATTATTTTTAGGCATTGTCAGCAGCATAATTTCCAACGGTTTTGGCTTTGTCGGCATATTTTGCAAGTAATTTCCGTGCGCTTTAAAAAGGTATTTAAATGTAGCTCTGGGCCATCGGAAATATTGTGGTCATAGCCAAAGTTTGTTTTCGGCCACAAAATGCCACAAAAATGGCATTGTAAACATAGACGAACAAACAATAAACAACATACACAAGTTAAACAATTGCCAAGGTAAAGCAAGCAGCAACAGTAATGACACGACATGTTTGTAAACATATGTGACTGATGAAGTGTTTCATTCTTTCGACTTCTTTTGCACTTTTATTTCGGGTAAATAAATGATGAATGCCAACGTAGTCAGCTAAATATTTATAATACAAATTATATAAGCAGCACTTACGACAACAACAACAACAACAAAAACAACATGTTACTCTGTCCACACGTTGAGCATATAAACAGTAAAAACGCTGAAATATTCAACAGCTTGTGCGTTGACAGAGAAAGCCCTTAAAAGTATGCAATGGAAAAGGGCTGAGCCGGAAACGGATGCCAACGCGACGAATGCGCAATATTACGCAGATGAGCACACGGCATTCAGCGCACAAATTTCGAGATTAAAGTTTTTATTTTGTTAACATAGAAAATACGTGAATTGATTATGTATATATTTCATATATACAGGAGAAACACGAATGTATTCCAGGTATTTTATACGAGATGGAAAAATGGGGGACGAAAATCGTGCTATGTGCAATGGACAAACTTAATTAAAAATTGCATAAGTAGCATTTTTGTGTGTATTTGCATGAAAAGGGCTGACACAAAAAAAAATATTAAGAATGTGGATAAGAGTTGAAAATGGCGTGTGTTAAAATTAACCAAATGGAATTTTATTATTGCCCTTCCACCATATGTCAATTTAATTATTACATATAATTATCTGCTTAACTATGTCCTGAACATATAGTGCAGATATTTCGTTCAAGTGGATAACTTCATGATACCCTCTATACATGCATAAAAAAATATACATAAGCCCAGCTTACAATCAACTTTTAAATTGGGTTACCTTTATTTAAAATGAAAGTAAATCACAGAAAAGCACAAAAATACAATAATTTGGTGTGCCTTTTATTTATTTCAGGTAAATACAAATGTATAAATACATAAAAATGATAAGTACTTAGAAGTAACTTTTTTGTTAGAACATTAAATGGCACACAATTTTTTCCGTTAATTTAAGGGTCAGGACGTGGATGAAGGCATGCAAAAGCCTCTTATTCTTGTGATTGGTTCCGTGATGCTTGTTAAGCCTCGACACGTGGGCTTGTTCATGCGTACTAAGTTCAAATGTCACAGTCGCAAAGAGTAGAAAATGCCGATTTGATTTTGTTTTGAAAACTTGTACATTTTTTTTGCTTAGTTCAGTAAATGTTACTTTTCAACTTAGTCACATAAAGAGTGACCTTAAAGTTTACAGTTTTGTTTTTGTGTAACAATGATGTGGCAGATAGAAAAATAACATCAACCTCGAACTACATACATACATACGGTCGCCAAAAGAAAATACGACAATCAGAATTTAACCGCAGTTGAGTTTTCCAATAAACGTAGAAAACTTTTAAATCATTAATTACAATGTGTGAAACGTGTTTTAGCCTGGGAACCAAGAAAAACAATGCAACTAATTCGTGGCTTACATCCTTCTCTGTATGTTGTATTTTTATTGCTATTCATAAATAAGGTCAACTCACTGGCTTTCCTTGCTCCTGACTTTATATATTCACATTGAAAATGATACATTTCCATGTTTCAGCTATTTTTATGAATATTTTTTGAAATGCTGCAACAATGCTCTATGGCCTTTTCAGTTCGCATCCACATTTGCCAGCAAAGTCTCAACCACAGAAAATGTTGTTGTTGCCGTCAACAGCTATCTGAAAGTGAAAAGCCGCCAAAATGCAAGCATGTCCCTCTCTCTCTCTCCCTCGCTCGCTCTCTGTCTCTCTGATGTTGTGGCAAGCTGTGTGTCTGTGGGTTATGTAAACGAAATTCAAATTGTATGTAAAAAAAAGAAGAACAGCTATTCACAAATTTGTAGCGCGTATTTGAGGCCACTTTAGCTGGAAAATGCAAATAATCATATTGCTGCAATTTAAAATGTAAATGTTTGAGGCCAAGGAGATGGACAATTTACAGCTGGTCAGTCTCCTATATACATACACATTCTTGTTCGTGTGGCACATGCGTGAGGCATGTTGTGTTGCATGCCGCTTCGTCATAATCAACTGAAAGAAGAACAAATTTGTGGGTAGATGAATAATTGAACTGCTGCTTTCGCTCTGTTGCCTGATTGCTGGATACAGTTCGCTACGCTCACAAGGTCACAGGGCATACACATACACACACACACACACACACAACACACACAGACACACTCGTTGTGGCACACATACATGACGGTTGTGTTTTTCATGTTGGGTAGTTTCCTGTTTCCATTTCTATTTGATTTATCAAATGGTCGCTATAAAAACAAAAATTCTTTTTACTTTGCTCGTTGGTTTCTACCACGCCTGCTTGGTCCGCTGACCGCTGCGGCTGTATCTTTTGCATATTTTGAGGCACCCAATTAGTTTCGTTTCGTTGGCATTCGATTCGTTTGTGCTTTCGATTCGATTTGGTGTTTCGGTAAGCAAAAATGTTCGGTTGACTTCACTCGCCCTTCAGCTCCGTCCACCAATCAGAGCAGATTTTCTTCCGCCCATTGTCTTTGGCACATTTAGCAGTCGATTAATTTGCATCTGACTGAAGATCTTAGCAATATTTATGGGTCCACGTCCTTGCCACTGTAAACCTTAATACATCTCTGATAAATGACCCAAACTCGAATGTTGCAAGCTAACAACTTATTTAGCATTTTGTTACTTTGCTAAAGCGCAGTTTCGTTAATGTAAAAATTTGGTTAAAACTCCTTTTGCCTGCATAAATAAAAATTAATTAAAAGCAGACTATAGAAGCGAAAAGTATTTAAGACCCATTCACAGAATTCAGCACAAAGAAAAGTAATTAATGCCCAATACCAACCCAGTAGCAGTACTCCTTCCAACCAAACCCACAACCACAAGCATCTAAATTGCTGTGTGTGTGTGTGTGTGTGTGTGTGTTTGCGTGCTTATGTGAGGGTGTAAGTGAAGCGTCTGGTATCCAAAGCAAATACTAGCCGCCGCCGCCTGGCTTCGCCCAATGCTCAGCTGTAAATAAACACTGGCGAATTCAAATAAGCAAGAATAAGTACGAATAAATAACTTATAAGCCAACAAAAAAAAAAAAAAGAATATCCAACACTTGTGACGCAGGTAGCCAGCCAGCGAATCATTCTCCATTGCACCTCAACAATGGCCCGTCCCAAATGAAATGAATCACATCCCGTCACAATATGAATGGAGCGCCGTGTGAACGACCTGCTGACCCACCAGCCCCATAAAAAACCCAAAAAGAAAAACCCCGAACACTGGGCTAAAATATCCCAACAATCAACAAAATGTCAAATATCAAATACAATTATGTCCGAAGGCATGTATTCAACTGAAAAGTAAGCAAATAGCGACACATTCATATATAATTTGAATATCAGACACTTGAGCTCCACATCTCAACCAACATATATATATATATGTGAAGTCTGTGTCATTGTTATGGTTATGTAAAATTGTATTCATAACAGTTACCACATCACATATATCTAATGTGTTTTGTATAGAAATTAAATAAACAAGAAGAAAAAAAAAATACTTTCATATTTTCTCTTATGCCATAAATTGCTAGTTATGGCTTCCAGTGCACATTGCTTTTTTATATGTGAAAATGAAAGTTTCAGATCTGCGCCATTGTACATTGACTTTCTCGTATACATAGAATGAATGAATCCCAAAAGCAAACAAGCTCAGCCAAATCCCAGATACTTTAACAACAAATAAAAGTCGAAGGAAGGCCAAAAAGAAAAAAAAATAACAAAACGAAACGAAAGCGTAAAACGCACTCGCGAGTCGGGCAAATAAACCTGGACTATAGTCCAAGGGACTGGGGTCTGACACTGCGAGGGGACTGGGGAGTGGGACTGGGATGTGCCACTCGTCTTAGATGGCTAGCGGCTGTGGTTGGAAATGTTCTTACCTTAAGCAGTGATGTATTGTGAATGTGTACGGTAGAAGGGCAACCAATCTCAATCGACTTCATACATATTCCATTCCACTGACTCCACCAGCTTCAGCGGTCGTCCTGAAGCCACCGGGCACTTGAGAGGCAGCTGCAGCTTTTATGTGTATTCTCGCTGTTGTTGTTGCTGTATTGTTGTGAAGTATTGTCAATGTGGTTGACAAAAGCACTTGGCAAGCACCAGCACACCATCGCATGACATATTTCAAGATTTTCATGCTTTTCTTTTTTTTTGTTGTGTCGCTCTCTTTCTCTCTCTCTCTCGTTATTGATTTAAAGTTCACT
Source organism: Drosophila grimshawi (assembly GCF_018153295.1). Lineage (NCBI taxonomy): Eukaryota > Metazoa > Arthropoda > Insecta > Diptera > Drosophilidae > Drosophila > Drosophila grimshawi. The sequence continues at coordinate 23,014,267 of NW_025063098.1, forward strand.
TCAGCTGTGGAAATGGAAAATGAAAAGCGTGCTCGCGCTTTGTGTGTAAGTGTCGCTGTGTGCGTGTTGGCACGAAATTCATTTAACTAAAGGTAGCACACACAAAGCACATAGCGCAGTCCCATCGGCCTTATATTTTGTTAGCTAAGTTACGCCCTCACACACATAGACTCACGCACACCCTCAAACTTTTACCTATCAGCTGTCTGTTAAACTTAAGGGCCTTTCTTGAGTCGAAGACACAAATGTTTGCTCAACCGGAAGCGAATCAAAGATAGCCCACACACTCATATCTGTAAACAGCTACATTTTGCCAACAGCAATTGGTTATTTATCTATTCACATTTTGTTGGCTTACTTGCCGCTGAGCCATCTGACTTCCATCTGAAGTTTATCTTTTCCAATGCATTGAAATTATTTTCAAAAAATATTGATTATCGATCACGTCAAAGTGTGTGTCACATTTGAATTTTTTTTAAATTAAGTCTTAAGATATTCCACAAATGTGAATTTGCATATAAAGCTTTAGGTGTCGGTATTAATTCATTTAGCCTCGAATTGCCTGATATATTTAATGGGAATGTAAATTACGCAACTAAGAATATTATTTACAATTACGAGCGAAAATAGTTTTTGCTCGTGAAAATTAATAAAGTTTTGGCGAGTTATGCCTGCGGAAACCCTGAAAGTGCTCATGAATTTTTATGGTTATGGCAATGCTTATTCCTACTAAAATTGGAAAGGTTGAGGCATTTTTGTAAACCTTTAAAGTATAGTTCTTGAAATTAAACGAGTATTGAAATGTTGTTGGTTAGTTTTTATAATTTGTGGTTCAATTTAAGCTAAAAAAGATATTACATGCAATCGTAAGATGCATTTGCTTCTGCCAAAATTACATGTTCATTTCCCTGGGCTATACAACTTTTGCCGATTCTCTATTCGGAACACTTGTAGTCATACTAAAGTTAATTTGTTTCGAATCCACAGTGCGTCTATAGAATTTGTCAACTCAGCTTGATAACAAGTCATTCGAGAGCTGCAGCTAAGCAAATTGCAAAAGTTTGAGTACGAAGATTATTTCAAAGTTGACATTCGCTAATGATAAGGATAAAATATTGACAGGCAACAGCTGTCGGTAAGCGGAAGCAAGTGAGATTTCTGTCTCGTTCGACTGGCGCCAAGGAAAATGTCGCTTCCAGCAGACGTACTGGCGCTATTTATGGCAAATTAAGCCAATTGAGTTGAGTTGAGATTACTTTAGGTACTCGGCCACGCCTTCGCAAAACCTGAGATCCATGCGTAGGTAGCAATTTAATTCGCAATTCTCAGCAAAAAGCTCAGCCAAAGCTTTATTAATGTTGTTGTTGATGTGGTCGTTGTGGTTGTTGTTGTTATTGTTGTTGTTGTTGCTGTTGTGTGGGAATATGGTAACCAAGTGCCTGAGGTTATACAATTTAGACAATGCCATCAAAGGCACACGGAAGGTGTTTATGGGGCTGATTTACATTTGCATGTTCTACAAATTGTGGGCGACAACTGTGTATTGCTTATAGCTCAGTTGGCTAGGTTGCCTCGAAGGTAGATGGAAGATAAATCGGTAGCACGTCTTGCTTCATTAAACTGGCCCAACAAATGCTAAATTGATACAAATCGAATGAAGATAAGCTAAATATAAATATAAATGATATATGAGCACTAATAAATCGTTTTGATATATTTTCAATTGCAGACTTGTCAAGCAATAAAAGCAGTCAACAGCAAAAGCAACAACGCCAAATGACAGTTACAATCAGCATGTCGTGTATAGCGTGTGCCTCCATCTACGAGAATGTTACCACTACAGGGCAACAACAGCAACAACAACAACTAGTAAGCAGTGAGTGGCAAGGCAATAATTGCATGGGACTCAAGGACTAACTGCCTCAACCACCTCAACACCAACGATACGACAACACAGTAACAATAATAATTGTTTAATACAATGACACTGCTACGCAAGCTAACGGCAACAGCAACATCGGCGGCGAGGACACTGCTCGAGGATGGCGACGGAGCTGGTGCGAAGTCACAGCCCGTCTATATACCACTGCTGCTGGAGGCATCCGCTTCGGTGTCGGCATCTGCGGCAGCGGTCGCTGCAACTTCACATGCGAGTTACTTGAATTTCGTTGCCGATGGCCTCATCGATGTGGAGGAGAGCGTTGGCAGTGGCGGCAGCAGCTCAATACCTCTGGACGACATGGGCGGCGGACAGGCGCTGGACAATGGCAGCAGTGCCGCGGCCGCCACTGACGAGACAGCGGGCAGTGCGCATTTGACATTTGTCATCGTCAAGTGTTTCATTATTGGTTTCATCATACTGGCCGCCATACTCGGCAATATGCTGGTGATTGTGTCCGTTATGCGACACCGGAAATTACGGTGAGTGAATCAACAGCAACAACACCAACATCAGCAGCAACGACCAACAGTTCTCCCATTACTCCCATTAATCTATTTGTGCGGTTGTTGTTGTTTTTTTTTTTTTTATTACTGAATTGTTAGCCACAATGCGCCTTTGTCATCAGAGTTGCCAGCAAGGACACAGCCAGGACCTTTGTGTCTGTGGAACAATTGGAGTTTTTTGGACGCGGTCGCGTTAATCCTGTGCGCCTTTACGCCCATTAGTTTGAGATCATTTATCATACTTTGGCTAACTTGCGTGTCTCGCCCATTTACAATATTATTACCTTGGGTGGTGGTATCTGCCTAATAACTTGACCCCCCATCATTGGCATACTTATGTGTGGCACTGTTAAATGTCAGAAACGTGCGTAATTACATCGAATATGTTAATAGGAAGCGTACATTAAAATATTGTGGCCTTCTTCAAGAGCGGCGAGCCAGCCGCTGTTTGCACTCAGAAAAAAATCATGCTGTAAACCACACATAAAATTTACATTTTCGAAATACGTGTCTTAAATCTCATTTATTGATACATATTTCTGAAATGTAAACAAAAATATTCTAAATTCAGAATAAAAGCCTGTGCTGCAATTAATAAGTAAGACACTTGCTAACTATAGTTTTCCTTACACAAAAATATAAAACAAAATTATTAAAGAATGATAAATATATTTAAAATCTTATTAGATATTTTTGGCAAACCTTTCTGAAATTCCGAATATTTTCATAGAATTATAATTTTAAAATTATAAACACGATTTCTAAGAAATAATTTAGTAAAGCTGTCCAACCGATTTACTATAATTCTAGTGCAATACTTTTTCTGAGTGTACTTGTCATTTTGTTTACGACAGTCCACATGAATTTTATAGAAACCCACACCCACACACACACACACATATACACTTACACACATACACACCCAAAACCACACTGACACACGATTACAGCTGTTGTGGTAGGTGACACCGTGTTTGCCCGGGGTTAGCTGTAGCTCTTCATAATTTCGTACGTGTTTCAGGTGAAAATTTATGTGCTATATTTTGTTGCTGGCATTTAAGCAACATAAAGCACATACACGTAGACGACCGACAACGCGGTCACGCCCATGTGAGAGGCCTAAGGCGTCCAATGTCAAGGCATAAAACTCTTTAAGCAGGCGAAGAAAGTCTTCACCTTGGCGACAACGGCAGCAGAGAGTGCAGCACTGAAGCAGACAAGCATCTGACATTTGTGAGGCTCATTTAACTTGAGCAACTGTGCCGTGTAGAATAAAATGGAATGCAAAGGGTACTATGGTTTATATTTAGGTACATACCATTTTTATCTGGCTGCTGTTCTCTGCTTGTATTTGCCCACTTCAAATGTTTTGCTTCGCTGCGCAGTTTTAAATCATTATGCCAAATTAAGCCTAATTATGCTCAACATGCATTCGTACTTAAGCCTCTTCCCTGTGTGTTCCCTTTGCGCCGGAGTGCGTCCCGTGCCAAATCACAGGTGTGCTGTCAAAACCAACCTCACAAAAGCCAAATAGTCGTACGATAATTTGGGCCTCATTTAGCCCAGCAACTTTGTAAACGTTAAGAACTCTTTTACCACCTAAACTATTCTCAGTCAGTTGGCCAATTTTGCGTGTGCGACTCTTTGCTGCCTTAATATCCGGCCAACTAATTGAACCAACTTTCGTCCAGCCCATTAGGGTGCAATTTAGTAAAAGTAGCCGTGTTTCAGCTTGTCGTAATAAGGCTATACAAATTATATGGGCTGCAAAGATTAAATTGTCCAAAACATATGATTATACTAATCAGAAACAAGTAGTTCGTAAAAATCTCTAAAGCTGTTATTCTTATAGAAGTGGTTCATAAATGCTTCACTTGTATATTTACAAACCTTTTTGTAATGTTTTTATAAATTCCAATTCCTTTTTACTTTCCCAACAGGTTATGTAGTTAATAACTTTTACAAATATTATTTTACTGGACGATAATATTGCAGCGAAACTCAATTTAACATGAACTTTGATAAAACTTTGAGAGAGTCTGACTCCAATTTGTAGAGCATCCCTAGAAAACGTATCGGAATTTAATCATTTTTAGTTATTTGCTGCCACGCGCCGATTGCTGTTAAGGCAAAAAAAAAAAACAAAAATACCATCAAAAGAGTTTACTTTACTTCTTCTGAAACGCACCAATGTGGAATGGTAAAAGTGACAAGTCATAAATCTAATTAAACTTGCCACCTATCAGCATTGATGTTGTCTGTACAACTCTTCTGCTGGCATAGCTTTTTATCCTTTAATCGGCTTTAAAGCATCGCCTTCCTACTACTTACATTCTGATGTTGACGTGGGTATTTTGTGCTCTGGGCCTTGTACATTTTTGCTGTAGTTTAAGCTCACCATCAACAACTGTCCGCTTGTTGCTATTCTGCCGTCTGCCGCCTGCCGCTTGTCGTCTGGCTTCTGCTTTTAGCCTGCTGTTTTCTGTCATCTGCGGCTGGTTCCTGTGGGTTGTAATTAAGTTTATGAGCGGTTTGGGGCATTTTCGGGGGCAGGCTTTGGTTCAGTGGCCTACTGTAAAGTGGAATATGAAAATGTAATTGCCTTTTCCTTTAAATTTCGGAAATTAAAGCTGCAATCATTTTCAGCGTTGCGCATACGCCGTCTGCTCATAATTAGTTTGAACGTTGTGCGGTGATTGTTGCTATTGTGAATTGCGGTGGGTATGGTGCTATATGAGTAAGTTGACAGCATTCCACCAATGTTAAACAAATTATCAATTAACTCATTAAACTCGGAAATCCACTTGTCAAGCCACACGACAAACTGCTGGCTTATGCGGCTTGTGCGTAATATGAGCACAAATTGTTCGATCCAACCCAGAGGGCAGACAAGTGCTTAGTCGATTAGCTGTCACGACAGTTATATGTATTTATATTAGAGCGCATAATGACATACATTCTCGTAGCTGAGAACATCATTTGTTTAATTTTTAGTTGCCAAACTGCAACTTTATGAAGTATTTCAACGTTTCTTCTTTCCGTATTCAATTCTCATTTGTAGCATCATTACCAACTATTTTGTGGTTTCACTGGCTGTTGCCGATATGCTGGTTGCTCTCTGTGCTATGACTTTTAATGCTTCCGTCGAGATATCGGGCAGATGGATGTTTGGATCACTCATGTGCGATATATGGAACAGTTTTGATGTATACTTCTCCACGGCCAGCATTATGCATCTATGTTGCATATCGGTAGACAGGTAAGTATCAACTAACAACAATTACAATCTATACATGCCAATGATTCGGCATTTTCAGATACTATGCTATAGTGCAGCCACTGGACTATCCGCTTATAATGACGTATCGACGCGTCTTTATAATGCTGCTGTTGGTCTGGCTCTCGCCGGCTTTACTATCGTTTCTGCCCATCTGCTCGGGCTGGTATACCACGAACGAGAACTGGAAGTATCTGAAATCCAATCCACATGTAAGTTGACCAACAATGTTTTTTAGCATTTTAAATCAATTTCCTATCGGATCAGAGCTCAAAATTCAACAACACACACTTACAGCTATGAGGCTGTGTGTGGGTGTGTGCGAATACATTCGCTAGAATTTGTACGGTAGACATGCATTTTTCTGGCTCCTGCCACGTATGGGCCACAAGGTGTGCCATAAATTCTGCCAGCGCTTGCTATAGTTGGGGGTACTTCCGCTCTGCTTCAGACTAGAGATGTGTACGGGTCGCCTCTGACAACAAGACTTGACGTGGCACGAAACAGAAACCACAAATTGCAAATACACACGCAAAACTTTGCCTGTGGAAATATTTATTTGATTCAAACGAAACAAAAAAAAAAAACAAACCTTATAACAAAAAACTAATGAGCTGAAGGTCAAAAAGGCAATGACCTATTTAGGTAATTTCCAATTAAGAACGCATATAACTCAACTTCACACCAATTTATTGAACTAATCAAGGAACTATTATACCTGTCAAAATCTATATTGATATTGAGAAATTTAACGTAACTTAACTTGTGAGGAAAATACATAAATAAACATTAAGACGATGGACTGAAGAGAAATAACTCAATTATGACCAGTAAAAATTATATTTCAAGCACATTAAATTAAATGTATTTTGAAACGATTTTAGCAAGCAATATTTATGGAGAAGATCAGACTTAGATTAGTCACCTGTCTCTTGACAGGACACTGTAGATTTTGAGTTGATATAGGTATTCGTGTCACAAAAAAGTAAACACGAGGAAACACGAGCTGCACTCTACCTCAGTCTCGGATACGGATACGGTTCAAAGAAAATTGATTTATGTGTATGCCATGGGCGTCTGCAACATTTTTACGCCTTTTTAGACGCTCAGTCGACAGTTGGCATATTTATTACTTTGACTGCTTTATTGGCCATTTTCGACAAGAACACGTCCTGGACGAGGCAACATACATATTTGTTAAGTTGTCAGGCAGTGATAGCAATGAAAGTGGTTTAATACCGGCTGATGTTGCTCACAGCTCACTGCTGCTGCCTAACAACTGTTGCCAGCAGCAGTCAGTGTTGTTCTTGCTGTTGCCTCTCCTGCGCAATACAAATGCTGATGTATAAATAAATGTAATTATATTTGCGTTTGTGGTTTGTGTCTGTGTCCGCGTCTGTGTCAGTGCCGCCTGTGCATAATTCTCGACATCACACAAAGCGCCGACTCATTGAAAGCCCTTTGCATACATTAGCATTCAAGTTGTGCTATAATTAGTTTAACTTGCTTGTTGTCCTGGTGTTTGGTGCTTCGTGTTGTGGCTGGCTGTTAATAATTGACAGCGACTCTTGGCATAAATCTGATTATATGGCCACGAGCCTCTAGCCCCAAGACTTAAGTATCCTTCTGTTGTTCTATTGTCATTTCATCAGCTTAATGTATGCTGTAATTGGGTTGTGTTTTTATTGCTTTCACTTGCAATGCATCAATCACATTACGCATACGCTACGTTGCACCGGCAATTACAACAATTTGCCCATGCAAATCAATTCGCTGATTGTCCATTGTGATGCAAGTTATTTGTGTGAATTTCATATACTATTACGTATGGCTGGCATCGAATGGTGCCTCTTTATTCTATTGGCAAGTTTATTGTTTTATTGATCATTTAAAGAGCTTGGTGGTGCATTTACTGTGATTTATGATAGCCATCCAGCCAATGCGTAATTTAATCAAATTGCATTGCAGATATGCGAATTTAAAGTGAACAAAGCCTACGCGATTGTTAGCTCATCGATGAGCTTTTGGATACCGGGAATTGTGATGCTGTCCATGTACTATCGCATTTACCAGGAGGCGGACCGTCAGGAGCGTTTGGTCTACAGGTAAACCAATTAATTTGTTTTGCCGCAATTAACGCTAATTACTCTCTCAACGCAGATCTAAAGTGGCAGCCCTGCTGCTGGAGAAACACCTACAGATTAGCCAAATACCCAAGCCCCGGCCAAGCATACAGGTGGAGCAGTCAACTATAACGACCATGAGGCGCGAGCGGAAGGCAGCCCGCACATTGGGCATCATAATGAGCGCCTTTCTGCTCTGCTGGCTGCCCTTCTTCTTATGGTGCGTAGAAGCAACATTTGCTGCATCAAATTTGTTTCCAATTAATTTATACTTTGATATGGTATCCTTTTTAAGATTATAGTATTTTTTGTTATTTTATATTTCTGTATTATTAAAGCCATTGTTGTGCAACTACAAGATTGTGTACTTGGCCAACATATTAAATTATTTTCAGTTCTTTGCCAACAATTATTATATTATATAAATTCATATGAGCCCTCTTCAAGCTCTTGCTTTAGTCAGGCTTCTTCGTTGCTCTATTTAGATGGCTTTCCAGTCTCTTAATAAAGTTGATAAACTCTTTGGTTCTCCATTGCGCCTTGAGTTATTCAAAATTCTTCTTTTCTTTGCGTAATTAGTATGTTGAGGCAAAGTTTTAAATTGAAAGTTCTTTGCTTTTATGAAATGAGATCACAGCTATTAATATTTAACTCGAACGTAACTAGTCATAATACTTAGACAATCTCAGTGAGTAATTATTAAGTTAACAAACAGGTGAAAGAGCAAGTTCAATGATTACTTTAAGGAAAATATTAGATTTGGTAGTATGTACCAATTCAAGTAATTCACTTCTATAAGTTTATTAAATATTATTATTATTTTGTGGTTTTATTTGAGATGCACAAATTTGGATTGCTTGATATCGAATGTGTATATATATTTATATATAATTCATTTTGAATTAGGTACATCACATTTACATTATGTGATAGCTGCAAAACACCTCGTATCGTTGTTGGCATATTGTTCTGGATTGGTTACTTTAACTCGGCACTGAATCCAATTATTTATGCATATTTCAATCGAGATTTCAGGGCCGCTTTCAAGAAGACGCTCAAGGTGAGTTTCATGTGGGAGCTATTAGGTTTTTTTTTATGTATGGGGCGGGACATTTTCCTTTTCTGTTCTTGCATTATGCAAATTGCCAAGGAAGACCTTTTAACAGTACATATTGCTTTTGAAATCGATTCAAAAAAAAAAACAACAATTTACATATATATATATATATATCAATCGCAAATGGCGTTTGATGCTCGCCTAGACTTAGTACAAATGCCGCTGATGCAACAACGGAAAGCACAAGTACAACAACGGCAACAGCAACAATATCAACATCGGCAACTGCAACAGAGCCAGCAGCACTCACAGGCAGAGCACATCTCGGTAGCTATATGAGTTTACTTGGAGCTGCATTGGCAACTAGTGCCCAATAGACTTTAGCCATAGCTTTTAAAAACGATTTCATTACACTTAAATACATATATATATATATATATTTATATATAGCTGATTGAGCCAACAGTAATAAACTATTCAGTGCAACTGCAACTGCAACTGCAACAGATTTTGCTTGTCCATGTCACGATTTTCATTTGTGCGATATTGTTAATTGCCTGTTGAATTCTATGCACGCTCTGCTTGCCTGTGCTATTCCTTTTTCTACTATATATACAACTAAACAGATAAGTATATATCTCTCTAAGCATTTCTTAGTCTTTGTTGGCAAGTCGCAACATTTCGTTAGTTGATTTTCTAACTGTCTCTATCGCTCTCGAACTCTCGCTATTTCTCTATCTCTCTAACTCTCTAACTTTTATGTCATCATCTACTCATCTTTTCCACGCACAGCTGGCTTTTGCCTTACTGATACGTTGTCTAACGTCCAAGAAATACTAAGCCCTGCCAAAGAATGCCACAAAACAAAATGTAATATTCAAATTGAAAAGCTTTTGCGTATATAAGTATGTTACACATATTATGTACATATATCCCCATACATATGAATTAGTATGTAGACAACACACATATACACCCACACACACACACACACCCACACACACGCTGACAACATACTGTCCTTATGGTAAACCAGCACCTGTTACAAAACGGTCGCCCAACAAACAACAACAAGCACTTGCAAATGCGCATATTTTGATGCCCACAGTTTGTCTGAGCGACATTTTTCTCCTTTTTATCTTTTCCTTTTTTTTTACACAAATTTCTCATTTAGCGCACTACTCTTTAACAGCACTCACATTTACACATACACACGTAGCAGGTCCCCAAATGAATGCGGACTTTTATTTTTTATTCCATTTGGAATTTCCATCTACCATTTTTATTTGTATTTTCATTTACATTTTTTTTTCCTTTCCATTTGCTTCTGTTTTTTAACTCACACAACCAAAAGTTTGCCAAAGACATGTGGCATCTATCCCACACCACACAAGCCAAGCAACTCTCACGCCCTGGGCGCATCCCGAATTCCGACTGTGTGTCTCTTTGTCTCTTTGTCTTTTTGTCTCTTATCTATTTATCTCAACGCTGTGTCTGTCCCCGACGTCGTTTAAATATGCCTAACCTTTGAGTACGTAGCAGTAAGCATTCTCTGTACGACTTCAACTCCAATTTGCACTCATTTTAACATGCCTGCTTCTTCTTCTCTCTCTCTCTCTCTTTTTGTGTATGTGTGTGTGTGTGTCTTTTGCAGAGCTGCTGTCCCTATGCGTTCATCAATTGTCGCGCCAGTTTTCGGGCGGCGGCTGGACGCGGTAACGGCCTGGGTGGCGGCCATCGGAGAGACAACGGCGCCAGGAATGGGTCTGCTGAACTGCCCAATTACGTGAACTCCACGGCCTCATCGGAGATCCACATGAATGTGATGCGTGCGCGACAGTACGTGGAGGCCACGCCCACAATGACTAACCAAGAGCAACAGCAACTGCATCCGCTGTACACCAACTAAAACGTGCAGAGTCCTTTTTTTCACTTTCAGCTCTTCATTTGCTTGCGTGTATCTGTGTGTGTACATGTGTGCAAAATAATATACATATGTACCTATACCTCCTATGCTAGCTGCCTAAATACTTGTTAGGAATACATATATGATGTATTACTAACATATATATATATGTACATATATATGTATATATATATAGCTTTATAAAGCTATATAAAGCTAGTATCTATGACCACGCTAAGCAACAGTTAAAATGGTAAAAGTATAAAAAGCCGACCACGACAATCCCACAGAAAAAAATGAAGCCTTCAAAAGAAAAAATCCTAAAATAAACAAAAAAGAATATCCGATATTGATGTGCAAAAATACATTTGAAATAGGAAGTATGAATACGTACAATAAAAATAAAAATAAAATAAAATAACAACAAAAAATATTTACAAGTTGAATTTAAAGCGAAATTGTTGGGCAAAAATATAAAAATGAAAGAGAAGAATTCCAAATTCCTAGAATTTGCCAGCAACAATTTCAAGCAACATTTGATTGGCATTTAGTGCAGAGTTTATATAAAATATACTTACCTATTTAATATATATACATAGATATATTATATTGAATGTTTGATATACGTATATAATGCTATTTGATGTCCCATAAATATAAATAATTACATACATACGGGTGAAATGTGTAAATTGAAGTTGAAACTGGGCTACTCCTGCAATGAATGTCTTCTCATAGTACCTACCACAGTAGAATTGCCCAAGTGTAGCTTAAAATGATTAAATTGATATACATACGTGGTACATGTAGTATTGCATAACTTACTCGTATGACTAACATATCCACTGGGTCTATTAGCCACTGTACTTTTAGTCTCTAAACAATATGTAGAAAGTGTGACTTAAAGTCTCATCAAAACAAAGCTGTTACATATTATATTTGAGCACGTCGCGATTTTGAGCGCATTAGTTAATTGTTGTAGTATAGTTAGCGCTCAAATACTATAAAAATAATAAATATTTACCTGCTAAGTTATAAGTTCTAACCGGCAAACAACTGTCGATACCACATACACAAACATATTAAAACAATATTGGCATTCAGTTTTCTAATTAGTTTCAAGCCAGTCTTTTGTTAGTTAATGTTTTTACACATACATATCTCTAAATATTATTGTTTCTAATAACTATTTGTTAATTTACTTATATAATGTTTATCCTTGCATTTAGAGACTAAAGTGATATTTAAACTTAAATATTTGTTCGTCTAGTTATGCCAATTTGTTTATTAGCAAGTTATGCATTGATAATTTATATATTGGTTTCAAATGCCCAGACAATCTAATCCAAACACACTTTAACTTTGCATTTAGTTGCATTATGAACAAAAATATGAAATATTATATAAATTAATTTCTTTTGTTTCGGTTCGTTGTCTAACTTTCAGTTTGGACTGCTTGTCGCTTAAGTAGAAGCCAAACAAAGCAATTATTTACACTGTGAACCTTATCAAGCGTTCCCAAGTTCACTTTGCTTGCTTTTTAAATTTCAAATCGTTGCTAGTACATATTGTATATATACCTATATGTATACATAATACATATATTTGTCTAAACTAAGTATGTGCATAAAATACGCAGTGTTTTGCAAATCACAGTCATTATCTGAAGCTTCAGCTTAAGGGCTCAATCCAATAGATAAATTAGCCTCTCCCGCCTGTCTTTGTATCTGTGTATACTCTGTCAATATTTATTTTATTTAACTTTGACAGTTTGATTAAGCCAAGAGGCGTAAGCGAAACGTGTTCAACCAATGAACAATTAAATCGAAACCCGACCAAATGTTGGCCACAAAATCAGTGTGAAACTCGCATTAAGTATCACAAATTGAATTAAATTCTCATGGGAAACAGTTGACCTTTTATTTCACATTATACTATTATCAATATTAAGTTTCATTAAAAAGACTCTCATTAGAAGCCAGAATACGTATATAATATTTATTTGCACTAATTGCAAACGCGTGGCATTTAGAGTATTATATTTGATAAGAATTTATACTTTTCAAGTGCGATTAAATGATTTGTCGAGCTTGCCACTATTGATAGATAGCATTTGTATAGCCCAAAGCGTATTTATATTGTTTTCTATTATTATACAATCACCCATTTAGAGTAAAATCAGTAAATAATAGAATTCAAGAGGGTGTGCGATTAAAACGTAGCCTGTTTATAGTAAATGCCCTATTTTTGTTTGATGACAATATAAATAAGAAAGAGCATTAATCGCTTACCACAGTTGCTTAAGTGCAAATTTTTGTATGCGTATCTCCAAATGAGAGTCCCTCTGAATTTGGAACAGATTGAGGGTTTTCCGTGTTTTCATTCTATACAATATAATTTATCACTCATATACAAAATTAATGAAGAAAGTCGGAAAACTCATAGCACGACGGTAATCTACTCAGATAGTTCAGGTTGGTAGCTTCAAGTTATATATATATATACAGATACTGACTGTTGCCGATTGCGTGGAATATTTAAAAGACAGTAAAGTATTCGCACCATACTTAGCTATTGATAAAATCAGCTGGCTAAGAATAATAACTACAGCAACAACAACAACAACAACTGTATCAAGCAGGTTCTTATTGTTAGTTGGCATGTTAACTGACAGTGCCGGGCATGTGACTCTCAGTTATAATAAATGGAATATTTTGCGCAAATATAAGGGTAAATAATTAAGTTATGGCCGTTTGCTAAAGCACACAGACATACAGTAAATTGATCACAGTTATGGGCAAAAATGTGTCGCCAGATACGCATTGTAATTCATGATCATGATGATAATGTGAAAGTCAGTGCTAATATTTTGCCTGCGACTATATAAACATTTAAATGACTGATTAATTTCGATTCATTTCTCTATAGTACCGATTATGTTAATCTCTAAATATAGGTTAATGTAACGCTGTAGCAATAGTTATGTATATTGTTGTATATACTACTTATACTATTTATAAGTGAGTACGTAGCATTCGTGTATGTGTTGTTATTAGTATCGATCACCATTTAACATGCATCATACGGCATCAACAACTAAAACAAAGCCAAATAATCGTAAATGTCCAAAAAAATAAAATTAAACTACATAGATTATTGACAGTGTAATTAAATTACTAAATACAAAAGTAAACTATGCGTGGAATAGCAAATAATTGTTAAATGTGTTTTGTGTGCATAGTTGACAAACAAACAAATAAAAAGCAAATAAACGAAATGTGAAATAAATAAATGACTCGTAATAAAAGTATTATTGAATCGTTGACAGATTGCAAAAGTTGAAAGAAAAAAACACATACTGAACTTAGCTCTGGTCTCTGATATAATAGTCTCAGTCAATTTTGGAATTGCGATATGTTCAAATTTTATAAACGGAAATTATAAAAACGTCTAGAACTAGAAAACTAAGTGAATGTTAATGTGTGCGTTTTTTGTCGGTGTAATTGTATTAATATTCGTATTATGCAAAACACAAACGTATATTTGTATGTTGTATTTGTATATAAATAGTATTTATGTATATCGAATACATATGATACAAACTAAAGAAATGAAGCAATTACAATCGTATATAATAAAGATAAAAATAAAAAGTTTCAAACATCAAGCGTGTTGTTGACTTTTCAAATACGACGCAACTCTCCTCAGGCAGTTGACGGATGACAGATGACGAGTTGAAGGGGGGCGATGACGGGGTGACGACGGGAGAAAGTGGCGGGGCACAAGTTGCAGCTTACGGGGCGCAACGTCATTGACCGTTATTGTTATTGGTGTACGTTTCTTTAAACTTTTTCTGTATTAACTGATACGCATTATATACTCTATATGCACAGATATGTAGACAAATATAGAGCCGGCCACAGCGTGATAACGATTGAAACAAAGGAAATTGTAAAATAAAAACAAGTTAGTAAAAATGAAATATAATCAACAATAAAAGTCTCAACAATAAAAAACTCACCGCTCTTTCGCCGCCTTAAAGGACTTTTTGCGCTGCTTGAGAATCGCTGAATTCTGTCCGTCATCTGTTTGAGGCAGATCGTTGGGAGATATCATTGTTATATTATCTGGATGGCAGAAGAATGCAATGGAGTGTCGACCACGAGCTCGAATATGCTCCTGCTCAGGTATAACGACGCGATGCTCCTGCAAAATGGAAGATAATGCAAATTATTAGCTTGTGCGTCCTTTTTTGTGAATTAGCGTTTGTTGCCTACCAGTGCGGGATAGCGCTCTTTCGTCCAAATGGACAAGATCTCGCCACAATTGATAAATATGGCACCCGGCAAGTGTCCAACACGATGCCACTTCTCGCTGCCCGGCAGTTTCACTTCCAAGCCGCCTTCGGAATCCTGCGCCAGCAGCGTAAACGTGCCGTAATCGACATGGGCGCCACAGCGTATAATCTCGCCATTGGCCAGCTTATGTTCGGATATCTGTCCATCCTTACCATTGGTCTGCACGCCATCCACCTCGTTTATGTCATCGCGGGGATTGTGTTCCGGCCGGAAGTCCGGCTGATCCGATAAGCAACGCTGGTAGCTATACTGGCAACGCCCCTTGATCACATCATCCTGACTGTGTCCGGGCTCATCGTCCACCACTGGCGGATAGTAGAGCATGCGCAGGGTGGTCATGTTGTCGTGATCGCCAGACAGCATGTGTGAGTGCTTCTCGAGGAAGAATGTGTGCGGAATATCCAGCGAGACGGCCAGCGCCTGCAGTATAAAGCTGCCCAGCGCCTTAAAGTCTGTGGCCAGTGTGCTGATGTGATCCGCAAAGCCTGGTAACGGCTCCTCTGGCAGATTCTGGGCATTCAGTGTGCATATGTTGAATGCATGTCGCAACTCCGGTACCTTGCCATTGAACCGTTCAACACCCGGACTCACATAGCCATGATTATCGCCATCGGTGCGTATATAATGCTTCTTAACATCAGCCTCCAGAACCACAAAATCATCCAGATGATCCCAAGCGGTCTTCAGCTATAGCAAAACAGCGTTATAATTCAGAATATGTATTCAAAATGTTTAATCAAGTTTAAGCTACCTTCTCATCAGATATGCCATGATTAACCAGCATCGCCATGCCCTTTTCGGATAACGCCTTTGCGAGCTGATGACCCACACGGTTCACCACCGATTTGACAGGGATCTCCTCAATGCCTGTAAGTATATATAACATACAAATACATTGTTACCATTAGTTAAATGTGTGGACGTGAGAATCGTACAAAGTTGAAGCCCCAAATCCAACGGAACTGCTACTTTAGATCATGCGATAAGTTATTTGTGATCAGCGATTAGTATCTTCTTGGAATGTTTAACAATATTAATAGCTGGTTGGGTATTTACAACCAGCTGCTGCCAATAATGATTAATACAGTATCGAGACCGTTTTTATTGAGACCAATTAAACTGCAAAAACCCATAATGAACATTAGCAATTTATACTTATTTCTCAGTAAATTGCAGTCATAAATAAAAGACGAAAAGTGCTCGCTGCTATAATGGCCAATGACGTAAATGCGTTTTGAGCAATCAAACTCGATGAAAATGCAATGGGAGTAAATGCAATAAAAATAGTTAAGTCAATTTCAATGCCAGTGCAAATGCTCAAAGCTATAACGATAACGGCGACGAAGCCGACATGATGGTTTTCCCCAGCGGAAAATTAAATAAAAATAAAATCACCTTCCATTAAGTGAGCGAAAGTCGCATCGGAAGTGAAGTCAAGCGGCTAACGCAAGGATCTGACTACATCAATAAAGACACAAAAGGAAACCAGAGCACTTAAGAGCATGCATAATAAGAAGAAAATGTATGAAGCCGGTTAAAGTCCACAGATATATAGCTAACCTTATCTTACCTGTTGCGCAACAACAACATTGAGATATGACTTTTATTGATGTGTTTTTTATATCTTAAAATTGTATATATATAGATATGCATATATTTATTTTCTCATTGTCCATTCAGCACCAGGCAATGAATGAATACAAACAATTGCAAATATTTCCACACGTTCACGTTGGCAATCTATAAATAAATAATTGCCAATTTCATATCAACTGTTCGCCCATATTTCCTGCCACTTTTCCAGAGCACACCCTAATCAGCACAATGACGCATGGCTTTCTCAGCTGATAAGCATAAAAATTCACGGTTAATAGTAATTACGTTGTGACGTTATCAGTTTTTGTCACCAGGCGACAAATACATTAAATACTTGTATGAATATAACGCAATTCTATGAAAGTGTTGTCATGCCAACAACAAGTTCAACATGACGACGATGATGATGATGACGATGATGACACAGCTTTCAGAGAGGTCAAGCAATCCTTGGAATGGAATCAATTGAAACGCCACGCCTCCTTTCGATTTCGATTTCGATTTCGATTTTATTAGATGCACATACATGTTTATATACACATTTGTGTACAAAATCCCATTTGAGTTGAATTGAAGGAGGAGTAGGTAGAACAGTTTATTATGACTATTGTTTGCATGCACTTCAATTAGGCGCCAACTGTGTTGCGAGCACTTTTCAATTTGCAGCAATTTTTTTGTATTTATTTTGTGTTGTTTTTTTTTGCGCAACTCACATGCTTATAGTCGCTAACTTGTCGCTAATTTATCTATATTGAGGCTAATTAATTGAGTCACCAGTCAGGCAAACATTATGTTGAGGCCACTTGTCGCAAGCGTTGAAGATCATCGCCTCGATTGCTGCCGCTTGCCACACATTGAATATTGCTTTTGGCTTTGAGATTCTATTCCGAAATGTTTGATTGGCATCAGTGTTCGATCCGCTGCCAAATTGTTTGTGTTTACGAACATTTGTATATGTATTTAATATTTATGGGTGCTCGCTTTTGTGGGGCGCCATAAACTGACGAATATGCGTTTTGCGGCTTTTTATACATTTAGCATTGTGTATTTTAGAAATGGAATTTCTATTGACGCCACGCTTGCTGTGCATACCCTGTACTCGATAAAAATGGTAAGGCACGTGTGTAATAAAGATTTTCAAATTTATTGAGTTATTGCTCAACGTATAGCTGCCATAATATTAATTATTTCTTTTCTTCAGAAAAATTTAAAATTAAGATTTACAATATCCAAGTCAAAGTCAGGAAACACCTGAGACCTCGAACTAGAAACCAATGTTTATTATTCACTATTTGTCATACATCGAGTCCTACATTTGCATTGATTTCATAAGTGACTCTTGAAATAGTGTTTTCTAGTCGAGCATGGCTGAATCAGTTGCTGCCTCGTTTCTATTCTCAATAAATGATTTAATTCAATATTTATAGCACAATTTATTTACACATACAAATATACGCGGACAGCTCTAATAGCAATTTAGTTTAGTTGGAAATTCTGTATGCATATAAAAACTGCTGACCACACTTATAACATAGTTATATTTATAGACAACTTAATTGGACTCAGTTAAGTGGGGGTTTGCTGCGCAAAAACAGCGCAAAATATTTAAATTGCGAAAATTAATTTTATAGGTTAAATCAATCGTCAGACTCAAATGCGAAATGCCTCCAAATCTAATCGATTTGTTATGAAATGTTTATATTTGAACTCAAGTGTAGAAAATTCAAATTTGTAAATGTTTTTTAAAAACATTGCTTGGAATTTCAATAATTTTGCAGTCAATTTCTTATATTTTTCGGTCTTTGATGTTCTGAAGCATTCTCGCATTCAAAAATCGATCGTTAAATCTAAAAGCAAAGGCATTAAATGTTTTCATACTTGAAATAAGGCATAAAATCAATGCTGAAAAACCTCACTGGGTTCAGATTCAAAGAAGAAATACATTTGTAATATTCAAACTAAAAGAGCATCAAAATAAAATTTTAAATTTATACTCAGATCAATACAGTTTAACCTTGTGGGTTTTCACAACTTTTTTGAAGCTTCTAATATTTCCATGACTTTTCGCGCAGTGTTTGACAGACTTATCCGACAATTAACGCTTAGTTAATTAATAATTTGTCACGAATTGTTGGCCATTAACATGAAAAAATCCCCCAAAACATAATCATTTTCATTTCATTGCAATGCATCAGATTATTTTAAACCCGTCTAAATCAAAACAAAACAGAAAATATATTTCTATAGCGGGAAAACCATTCAACATATTTATGTAAGTGTGCGGGTCTAAGCCAGTTTTAGACGTCGTATGCCGAGTTGCTTATAGTTGTTGTTATTGTTATTGATGTTGCTGTGACGATGCTGCAAGTTTTAATTTATCTACACAATCAGCCAAGTGACGCTGCTGGGAATTTGCTGGCCAAGTGCGTCACAGTTCCGTTGACGTAGCTTGAATCGAGGGGCGGGCTTGGTGCTTGTTGTGCGAGTTTGTTATTCGGTTTGTCTGAGCACTGTGTAAATAAAGTAGTCTACACAACAAATCAAACAAGTACTTGCCTGTATCTGCCCATCCCATTCCCGCCTTTCATCCATATGTGTGCCGAGCAAAACCGAAACCAAAACAAAAATAAAAATAACTCACGATAACATCCAAATCAAGTTCCCAATGCAAATTGTAATAATACTTGAATGTGAATGTTGTGATGCATTTTGTTTGGGTTTCCGCACTGTTCAGGCGCATTTTGATTTTTCTGACTGGCATTGGACAAACTTTGAGTAGTACTCATATATGTGGTTCAAAAACCTCTCCAGCTTGAAATCAATTTAAGTTCCGTTGACACAACTGCTACGCATACACTTTCAACCTAGTTCAATGCTTGGTTTGTATACTTACTTGTTTTGAGGGTCAATGGCAGAAATGTTTGGAAACAAAATCGACAAGTGAAGGTCAAAAGCTGAAGCGAAGATTGACAGGGCATCATTTCAGTCCGACTTGGGTAAGTGACACTGTAAATTCTCTAGCTTTCAATCACCCAAGTGTTGATTTTCGAATACTAAATATGCGCTGGTGCTAAATACATCAAACAAATAGAGTACATATCAACAATACTAATTTGAAGGCTTAGTGGTGGAATCTTCTTATCGATACTCATACATAATCTTGGTCACCATTGATTTAACAATTTTAATATAACAAACTAGACTTGGTCAATGTTAATCTAAGCCCTGGTTAATTACTTTGCACTTCGACTAAACTGGGCCAAACAAGTAACAAAGAGAAGTAATTTAAAAATAATTATGGAAATTTACCAAATAACTTCCAAAACGTATTCATATAATACAGTATTTAACAGTATGTCGAAATAGAACGGGAACCAATTATAATCCATAGCTAAGCGAGTTTAAATTTTTTTGTCATTATCATTATGACCCATATAATTATTATTCAAAAGTAGATTTTAAGTGTCATACTTATTACAGTGCTACTAAAATGTGAAGCTCATACACAAATTATAATAATTAAATTTCATGATATACCATATCATCATGAAATCACTCTTGTATATCTGGCCGCAATTAGAGTCCATGAGACCAGATTACACATAATAAACTAATATTGTTGGCTATTAACTTGCTGAGGCTAATTATGAGTCTAAATGGCTCAGTCAATTATGGCCAAAGATAAAAGATTTAAGTAAATATTTGCAAGCTTCAAAATATTGTAAAATGACTATTCACAAAGTATTGGCCCTACATATCTGATGTATGCATTCGTAGATTGTTTTTATTTTAAAATTATTGCTTTCACAATTTTTTTTATTTTTTTTTTTTTTTTTTGAAGATTGCGGCTTGTGCAAGTTTAACATTTCCTTAACAAGGTGAATATAAATTATTTTCTTTTTGTTTAAAATGTAGACTTTAGTCATTGAGAAAACCGAGTGACAGACAGGTATCTGTTGCACAAGTTAATAAATAATTAAAATTGACATGCGCTCAAAAAAATAAAACAAAGATAAGCAATTGCAATGCAATTACGAGATACAGACGAGAAAACAACTGCTAATTATCCAGGAATGAGTCAGGGCTGTATCTAATTAACCATCGACGATTCAAGCGCTAGCTAAAGGCGTGCTTGGCAACAAAGCCAGAATGGCGCATAGCACTGGTACATGTTGTACACTCATGATATGTACATATGTATATATATATATATATATACATGCATAGTTGCCATGTGTGAATTGAACTTACCGCAATGAGCCAGATCGATGATTGGCACTGCAGATCGTGAGAGCAGCGTGTCCAGCTTATCGTCACTCGATTTTGTTTTCAGCATTTTGCTTGTGTGTGTGTTTGTTTGTTTGTTTGTTTATATATTGTTTATTCTTTAACTCTTTTTATACACTTCTTTGGTTTTTGAGTCAAGACTCAATTCAGCTCTTGGCGCAATTCTTGGGCACTATATCACCTCTATCAGCGCCTAAGAATTATTACTTTTTATTATAATGGTTTGTTTGTTGTCTGTTTCCGTCTCTCTCTTTGGCTATTCAGCTTGACGACGAAGCAATTTAATTGTTTTATTATTGTTGTTGTTGCTCTTTTCATTTGTTTATGTTACGGTTTATATGTTCGAAGTGGCTGTTGGCCAGCGACCAGCGATTGTGACGCGCAGCCACGCCAAACGATATCAAAAACAAAAGCCAAAACCAAATCGAAACCAACAGCTATAAAATCCAATTGGAATATAAAAAAACGGCTGAGTAGGGCGCGTGTCGGGTGCGTTTCTTTTTTTTGTATTTTACACGCCCAGTGAGAAAATCGAGCGAATCAAAACCGAACGTTGCGAACGCGACGCGTTTCTCTGACAAACTGATCGGGCATGAAACCGAGTTGCCGTTTTCTTGAACATTCCTCGAGTTGTTGAGTTGTTTTTGCTCAGCTGTCGCGATTGCTGCTTCGTTCGCTGCTTCTGCTTCTGCTTCTGCCGCTGCTAATGCTTATCGCACCTCTGGCTTTGGTGCTGAGATTTTCTGGTAAACTTTATGTACATATATATGAATAAGTAGCTTGATTTTGCAGCTGTGAGCGTCATATGCACTGAGAAAAAAATATTTTCAAGAATTTAGAAAACTATTTGTATTATATGACAAGCAAAATAAATCTTAGTTATTAAAAATAAAAAATTGTTTTTCTGTTGTTTAAATTTTTATTTAGATTTATTTGCATTTTTAAATTTCAGATAAATTGTATGTATATTTTTTTGTTGAGTGCATTTAGTATTGAGCGTAAATCTCAGTTTGTGTGCGAGCAATGTGTACCTTCGCATGTACGCAGCAATTAGATAAAATATAATCAAATCAAATTTGTGATAAGTAAATTAGCACTTGTCGTTTGTGCATGCGGCCGGGCAACAACAGCTGCATGGCTGAATACGACAAGACGGTAAACAGTTCGTACGGGTGAGGAGCGCATATATCTGCTAACTAACTGCTAAAAACACGATACAAGTATTTGCACTGGGCCCCCTTTGGTATCAAAAGCCAAAGCCATGCGCAGCGGCCTCAGTCGCAATCTCATCAACAGGTAGCTGCTGCCAGAGTTCGCTCTCGCGATATTTCAGGTACTCGCACACACATTTAAATGCTGATATGCACAGACGCACACACACACATACACACACGCGCACACACACAACACACACACATAGATGAATACATATGTATGCATGTATTTATATGTCTGCACATATATATGCATGTGTAAGTTTTTGGCTTCGCTTCGTGTTTTTATTCACAAGGCGAGCAGATACTTTTGTCAGTTGTTTGTACGTATATATACATATATATGTATATATTGTACATATGTGTATGCATATATGTAGACTGGTGCAAATGTATCTGACAGATCTCGTTTAACGGCACTCGCACACTTCTACTCAGGTGTATTGCCTGATTGCTGCCCGCTCCGCGTCGACCCTTGCCAAACCAGCTGAGCTCAAAACTCCATGCGTCGTGTCTGAACTTTGATTTTGGGTTTCGCTCTTGTTTTTGTTTTGATAGCGTCTGTTGCCGTTTGCTGTTTGTCGTTTGGTGTTTGCTGTTGCCAAGCGGCATCACAGGAAACGCCAGATGAGACGGCCGTATAAAGTCTGCAACATATGCATCTTCAGGGATGACAACGACAGACGGAGTACCCCGTATGTGTGAGTCGTATCTGTGTGTTAGTCGTAGAGTGTGTGTGTGTGTGTGTGTGTGTATATGGTAATGAGTAAGCATTTCTCAAGATATGTGCACAAATGTTCATTTGCATATCGAATCTATTTTTAAATAACTCGATTTATATATACACATGTATATTGAATTCGGAGTTTCCAAATGAAAAATCACTTTCTTTTTTCGCACAGGTTTCCCTTAACACAGCGTCACGTCACCAAAAAAATCACCAAATCATTTCTACAGTTTGATGTGTTTTTTGTTTTTATTTATTTAACTTTTCGCACACTTTCGAATATTTTGTAACACACACGCGAACGCGAATTTAACCTAAATACAATACAATAAAAAATGCGCACGCCAACAGTTGAGCCAAGCGGAACCTATTTACCTGGCAACAGAGTAACCAGAGCAACAGCAACAGCCACCACAACAACAAAAACAACAATAATAATAATAAAAGCAGCAACAACGTTGCTACACTTACAAAAAAACAGTACGCAAACGACAAACGCGCCAACGAACGGAAGGGACGCGTCTGCACTTCACCACATTTTCGCCAACACTGCGAGGCGAGTTTGAGTTTCAAATTCAATTTGCCTGCAACTTCAACATACACTGTAATATATACATATCTACAATTCACACATTCAACCGTATATACACACTTAGATCCATCAATTTCATGGCATACTTTTGGTCTGGGACTAAAATTGCGAAACTCAAATTATTTGATATGACAAAAAGTTTGACATATCGAAATGTCTGGCACATATATGTGCATGTGTTTTATCAAAGTATTCTAGCAAATCTTGATTGTTAAGTTATTTTTATATATCATGAAATAAAGTTCATGATAAAATCACACTGAATCACATTTTAATTCTGGCAATTACGTCTTTAATCTTCAATTGCTGTTAGTCAACTTTTCTTCATCATCTTATCGCATTTTCTGTGTGCTCGATGAGTAGACCATTATCTATATTATCTAGAAAAATATTCATAATATGAATCAATGAATAATGAGTGTATCAATTTCATGATACAAAATTATTTATATATTTTATTTTGCATACATTTTGCCACTCCCACATAACCCATCTCCAGTGTGTCTTTTCCCGGTTTTGAAAATCCAAATCAGATTTTTCCCTTGCAGTATACCCAATTAAAGCTGATTCATTAACAAATACAAAATTGCGATCATCTGACAAGATTTGTGCCAAGAGTTTCTCTGGCAATCGATTGACGAATGAGTCAGATGACAACTTGGGTATTGTTTCTGACTCAACTGCACTTGCGCGCCATCTAGAGGAATTTATAAAAGTTAAAGATTTTGCGATTGTTGTTGCATACTTTGTGGCATTCGATTTAATTTACAATTCGTATTGTTTATTTTTTTTCAAAATTTGGTTCAGTACAATTTAAAAACAATTTGGGTATGTTACAAAAGAAAAAGGGGTAAACTAAATTGCTGCCAATGACAATTTGGTGTTTTGCCATCTGCTGTATGTCTTAGAGTTTTATTGCACGCCAATCAATAAAATAAACACTACATACACGTATCGATGAGCTATAATAACTATAATATTTGGTTCTATTTTACTTTGCCAATACGGCTGGTGCAAGGCATCTTGCACTGCGCAATGGCGTCTGTTCAAAGAGCCACATTCTCATGTTTGACTTAAAATACTTCAGAACTTAACAGCTACAAAATGTAATATCCAATGTACATACATACACCCAGTATAACTAAAAGGGTGTGCGGTACCCCTCCCATTTTGACAGGGTAACTTCACAGTAGACGTGTACAGGCTATATATATACATATATATATATATAAACCTAACTAACGATTCGGGAACCGATCTTAAGGCAAAAAATAAAACATCGTCAAGGTGACTCTACTCCTGCTTTACCGCCAACTTGGCCTGTGCCGCCAGTTTGGCCTTTGCGGCCTGCTTGGCCTCCTTCCTGTAGTTGTGCACATAGAAGGAGCTGAACATATAGGTGAAGAGGCCGGCATTAAAGGTCAGCAGCGCCGCAATCGATTTGGGGAAATCGCAATTGGGCTGGAACTGAATCTGCAGCGTGTGCACAAAGATGATAAGGAATTGCACCTGTTCAAAACAAAAGTGGGTTAATCCATCAATCAAACAATATTTCGTGAAATTCACTTACAATCTGGAGTATGGTGATGTACTTCTTCCACCACAGATACTTCTGTACCTTGGGACCCATTGCCGACAGCAGATAATACGCATACATAATGATATGGATGAACGAGTTGATGAAACCCAAAAGTGTGCCATGACCGCCGGCAAAGTACTTGACTCCAACGAATGCACACACGGGCATCAGAGTGTGATGGTACAGATGCAGGAATGAAATCTGGCGATCCTTCTTGCGCAGCACAAAGAACACGGTATCCAGCAGCTCAGTGATCTTGGCAATATAGTATAGCCAAACAGCGCCTGCCATCTAGAAAGAAGAAACATTTATTTATATATAGATCCATATGAATTATACTTGAAATTTCATATTATAGCTCTAAGCTTAAACTTTATTTTTATTGAGTAACTTGATTAATAACTCAACAGCATTCAACTAATTGCTTCGATGAACGACTGCATGAATATATTCGTTTTGTTAAGCTTGTCACTAAATATAACATATATGCTATATATAAATACAATAATAAAATATGCAAATATATTTTAGAAATAAATGTCTCCACAGTGACTAGAACGCTAATTGAACAGTCATTTTACTTGTAAAGGAAGGCAAAAAAAATGAAATGAAATGAAATAAAATACATGTAAAAGTATTTGTAAGGCTAACATACCCTCATCGAGATTGGATCCGTTGCATAAGTCACCGGCTGGCATTTGAAGTTGTAGTGACCGCCCCAGCCGCCCTTGTAGCCCTCGTAGAACAGCACCCAGCTGAGCAGCACTTGCACCGCATTATAGATGAGCAGTGTGTTCTTTAGCTCGAACGGTTTACGATCGCGCATGTAACGCGGTCCGGCATACAGGCAAAAGTACAGATATGCGCCCAGTATCATGAACAGCGGTCCGGGTGCATTCGAAAGGAACCAGCTCTGTGGCATAGAATTAATATAAGTCCGATCTCAACGCTTTTATCTGATTCCGAGGCTTACCTTTGTGCGCAAATCCTCATGTTCCACGAAAAAGTTGACCATCTTGTCAACAATGGTATGTGTCTCGTTCAGTCTGACCGACATTTTGCCAACTACAAATAAATAGCAATAACAATTTATTAGTTTATTCCATTTTTGGATTAGCTAAACATTAGCAAATAGCAGATAGCTCGGTATTTACACATTAGACCGTCTCCTCGACTGTTATTTAATCTATTGATCTACTGCGCTAATCGCCAAGCCACATAATTGGCAATCGTCAAGGTAAAGCCTCGCCCACGTCTTCGGCATCTGACACAGTATTGATGAAATATTAGCAGTCAATGGGTCATAATTGTGGTACTTTACTTGAGTGTTAATTGGCTAGTTAATGCAAACATATGTAAATTAGCCAGAGTCACAGAGTTCCGGGCCATTAACCCTGCCCGGCAAAAAGCGACAAATATGCATTTATTTCAAAGGCAGCTCGAAACTCTTCTGAGTGCTGGCCTCAGCTGAAACTGAATTTCTGTTTTCATATTTTTATTTTTAGTAAAATCATGGGCTTTTACTAGTGGCTAAAATTACATGCGACCAGGGATACATGATACTACAAAAAGAAATCAGTTAGCTCAGAACTGGTTTGATTATTTCTTATGCCAAATCAACGTTGTTGTGTTGTTGTCGCCGTCTTTGTTTATTGTCTTCTAGTTTTTTTTTTTTTTTATACAATCTGGAAATGCCGAACAGGCAACAGCATCAGAAGCAAGATAGTTCAAGGACAGGCAACTTTGAGGCAGAAACCAGTTTCCATCAATATTAATAGCTGCTACCTTGCAACATTATGTGTGCAACGTGCGAGGCCCGTCATAATTGTTGGTCAGCTAGATAAGCGCAAGTCCTGTGCTTTTGCGACTAAGCATATTAATTGCCTGTTCATGTTAACATGATAATCCTCATGTTTAACTCCTTGCTTGCAAATTGCACATATGCCAACGATAAGTTCAACCCATTTTACATTTTATACCCTGCACCGAATAAAAATGCATACGAATGCCGGGAAGTTGGATAAGTGTATGTAACATTAATAAAAGGAAATCGGAGGGGAATTGTTTACTCATATTTATTAAAGAACGCAGTAGCCAGCTCAAATATTATCTGTATAGATTTACACACAAATACATATACATATATAGACATTTAAACAAAAATGCACTTGAGCTTGTTGCGGCCTTGAACAGTTTGGATTTGGATGCGAGCTTTGTGTGCGGATCAAATTACAGTTTAATGCACTCCGGTTGCACAAAGTCGCTAAGGCGTTTGTCGCTCGTCCCGAGCTCTTCAAAATTGGCGTAAATCATTGGTAAACATGCCCCATGTCAAGTTTCTTTAATGTCGGTGAGAAATTTTGTTTTTGTTCGCACTTTGCCGTTCTAATTATATGACGCGTTGCATTCAAATTTGTCTTGTCATTATCCGTACCAAATCCAAATCCCAAACGTTGCCAGTTTTCTGCGCAGTCATTGTTCTATGTCAATGAGAACTTTAGTGTTTTTATTAAGCTTTGTTTTTGTAGCACTAAGCATGGCTCTTAACCCAATGCGACACCTGCCGAAAGTCTTTGCCTTCAATCGGACACGTGTAATCCATAGAATTAAGTGACACTATCGGATCCAATCTGTTCAACTGAAATCTTTTTGTTGGTCTAAACGATGACATAATATTTAGCAAAAGATAAATGTATTGGTTAAATCAGTTAACTAAAAATACTAATAGTTATAATTGTATTATCAAACTATCTACTACATCTGTCTACATATAATGTGTATAAATATATAAGTAAGTGTATCTGTGGCTCTCCCAATCAGGATTGTTATCGAATTTGATTCAATCTTTAACTCAATCAAAACTTGTTCTAATATTTCTCATTATCGAATTAGACTCGTAATTCAGCCACAGCTTGTACCAGGTTAATAGCCTACGTGCATTTCTTTCAATGTCAATATAATATCGTTGAACTCAAAACAGATAAAATGAAAAATCCAATAGTCTAACAGAGAATTATATTTAGTTACTTTACTGACGTCAGAAACATCGTGACAAAATTACAATAACATTAATCCGATTTGGAGTAAGTTGCATATATAAATACACACTTTATACTCTACACTTAGACTCTATTTATTCAACGGCTCCGAAGAGTATATGTGAAATCATTTGAAATGTGTTTGAATAAAAATTAATATCGATTGCATAAGCTCATAGAATATACCAAATTTTTTCCGGTTTTATTTTTTGCCGGCTTAGCTATTTCTTGATCAACTGGCTGAGGCCTTTCTTTCTCAGATCTAAAATCTGCAAAACTAGTATTAAGAACTAAGTTTTTTTTTTTTATTTCGCGTCTGAATTATTCCATTCAAATTGATGACATTGAATTCTTATACGCATACCCACATATACATACCTGACTGTTTGTATAAATGTGTATATCCTATTTGCTGAACACATTCATCGGTAAATACCTACAGATCTCATGGCTCATTCTAAGCAAACAACTTGTGTACGTATGCTGTAAATTTTGCATATTTATTTATTTTGCTATTAATTTCCTAAACATGAGCGACGTTCACATGCAAATCAGTTTGAAAGTGTGTGTGTGTATCTGTGTTTGTTTCGTTGTTCCCGGTTGCTATGCATATGACTACTATAATTTGCTCATCCTGATCACTTTTTGAATGGCAATGCCCGCGATCCAAAAATTGTTTCTAGCCAATAACGAGCTGAAAACACAATGCTCTATAAATATTTGCATCAATTTTGCATAATGCTGCAAACAAACCACAAGAGCTGAATATGCCTAAATATAAAGAAAAAAAAACTTTCTGGTGATTGTAGATATTTGGCTATCAATTAGTGAGGCAATTGCGAAATTGTGTATATATATTCGAATAATGTAAATAAGTAGAAATGTTATCCACTCAATGAGCTCCAGCTGTTGACGTCACTGTCCAGGTTCTTCTTATTATGCGATAATCCGACCCGCTTCATACAGCGAACTAAAAATTCTACACACGCCTTAGCAACGCCACATCACAAAAGAGGCGCACGTTTACTATTATGACTCTTTTCTCCCCATTTATTTTCGTACACATAACATTCCACCAGTTTTGGAAGTGGCGCACATGTCGTATACGCATTGTTGAGCTTAGCCTTTAAGTTTTTGATTGTGGCTTGAAGTTTGAGCTATTGATAAGAGACTTTATCGAAGGTTGCATATCTGTTGTTACACGCATAGTGTTAAGTTGCTATCTAAACTCGACAAGTCATTGAGCTCGACAGCAACAACATTAACAAAGCAGCCACCCAAAAAAAAAAAAAAAAAAAAAACCAAAACAAAACAAAACAAAAAGAAAAAATGGACAAGTGCGCCGTATAAACTTAATCAGCAGATACAATGTCAGTGTCGGCAGCAACTGATCTGATTGAAAGGCGAGTCTGTAGCTGATGCTGGACCCGAGGCAACAACAGCATCAGCAACGCATTATAAAATCACTACGAAGGTCACACGCTTTTGAGGAAACGAAATCGACAACAAAATGAACTCTTGCACTCCGCAGCCTCCAGTCCCCGTCTGCGATTTGTTATTTCTCTGTGTTTTTTGGTTAATAAACAAATATAAGCATTAAGATACAAAATTCACAGCGTGTTTTTTCTTCTTTTTTTTTTGGCTCCTATTAGCGGGCAGCAACGAGCTTGAATTTTAACGCAACTTGTATGCAGATTTGCGACTTTATTGAAACTCGATTTTTATTGCTTTTACTCTTTGGTATTAGTTTATCTTCGATGCTCGCAGGCATCACCTTGAACTAGTGCGTATTCGTGCTAGTTGCCGCGCATTATACTAGTAACATAATTAATAATACTAATAATAATATGAACAAAATTGTCTACACGTCTATCTTTCACTAATAAATAATGCTTAAAAAGCGCTTCCGAGAGCCGATTGACAAATGCAACATTCTAAATGCATTAATTTTTTTTTCTAAGTAAATAACAACATTAGATCGTGATAGTAAAGTTAATATACCGGTAGTTTTTAGAATTACACGAGGCCTTCCTGTTAGTTTGTTAATTAGTTAACGAATATAGTTGGAGCATTTAAGAAAACAAATTCATTCGTTTCACGTTTTTATTTGGCGTCTTTTTTTGCACAAATATTTAACTAAAAGGGTATTTAAAGTAATCTTGATATTATTTTCTGATTGAGAACGTTTTTTGTGACGTTTCTCTCTGGTCTTAATTTTTATTGTCATTATATTCTTATAATTAATCTATTAATGCCGATTTTTGTTTGTCACCTTCAACACAATTTGACTTCAATTAGTTGTCTATTAACTTAATGCTCTTAAAAAAATACCGAGGCATTTTCCATTTAAGAAAAAAATACATAAGGCAAAATATTTATGACATTTTTTTAATAATTCTAAAAAAATAACAAAAGTGTTTAATCATTAAATGATTATTAGGCTTATCATCAATAAGAATCAAATGACATATTGATAAAATCATAATAAATTGAAAATCGGTTTCTATCAGCATATCGCCTATATTTGTGGTAGTTGACGTAATATTGTCTCTTCTACTCCTACTACAGCTGATATTTCTTGCCCCCTTAAAAATATCAAATGCGTTTTATAAAAATGTAAATAATTTTCATTATTAACTTTGTACCCATAATGGGTAAACGGTTCGTTGCCAGAGTCTTTCTAAATATTTACTAGAAATTTACACACCTGTAAATCAAAACCGTCGAGCGGATAATTGCGACAACTGCAAATGCAAAAATAGTACTTAGGGGTGTGTGCTCAGGCAAAATGAACTACTGACTTCAACTTAATATTTAGTACTTAATACTAACTCATTTAGGCAACAGTCATCAGTTGGCGACGACATCATCATCATCATCAACTCTATGATTACTATTACCATTATTGTTTTATATTGTTGTTGTAAAATTTTGACAAATCATTTGCTCAATACCAAGGGTGTAAAGATTGGTTAAGTCATTCGTAGTACATAGTTAAACTATGCTAAAAAAAAATAAATAATGTCAATGTTTGTATTGATGTGTGTGTTGATATTTAGATACTTGGACAATATTGTTGACAATGAGCTGCTGCAAAGCGCGAAAACTTCTGGCCTCCAATATTTGCCGCTTCATCATCAGTGTCATGACGTTCTGTTATTCTGGCTCGCTTGCTCTCGTTAGATTTTCACCTTGCCATTATTAACAAATTTTGAGCAGCGACCGTGGCTTGTTAGGCAAACGAAGTGATTTGAAAACCACCAGGCCAAGAAAATGGCGAAACCCAAATAAAGATAAGATGAGATGGTTTCTGCTCAAAGGTGTGACTGTCAGCGCATGTGACCCCAATTGGGCTTGAAATTAAAATGCTATTTCACATGGCTGAGATGTCACCCGAAAAAGGCCGCAAAATATAACAAATGACACCCCCGTAATCGACCAGCAGCCCACAGCAGCCAGCACCTGTGAAGCAGTTGCCCAACCCAACGGATGTGCAGCAAAAATTTTGGCTGGCAGAAATTGGGGTTTTTTCTTTTCGTTTTGACTCTCTTTGATATAAAGATAATTTGACTAGCTCGTCGGACTGTGCTGTCTGGGACTTTTGGTCGGGTCTGTTTACGCCAAGACAACAACTATAAAGATCATAAATAAACAAATTGCGCGCATGCGTTACCATTGCGACGTCAGCGCCTTTTTGAAGGGCATTCGGCCGATTTACGAATATGAGAAATTGGTTACAGTCTTGGCACCAACTTTTCGATTTCTTACACATACAGATGCGTACGTACTGCATACGTATATGTGAATATGTACACATACATACAAACATAAATATGTACTATAAACAGTTTATATTGTTGTTTAGCACATTTTCCACGAACTTGATCAAGTTTTCACATTGCGTCAAAAGAGTAGATATTTTACTGATGATATAATACCGCGTAATTGTAGGAAATTGGCAGTAGCATCTATGTATGTACAATAGGCATATGTATTTACAATATTAACAACAAGTTGTTACTGTTGCGTGGCCAACTGGATGTGCTTTTCGAATACATCAGATTGACAACAGTCGCTGATTATACTCTGTTGTAGTAGTTGATCAATCGTCGAACACAAATTTACATATGTTTTGATAATTGACTTTAGTGATTGACTCTGCGACAGCTCACGATTTCAGACTAAATATGTTGGCCACATACACATTGTATATATATGCACATATGTATCAGCTATATTTGGTGTTGTAAGCTGGTTTCGAAGATGCGAAGTTGCTGTTTACAATACATATATGCGGGGGGTCCACGGAATGGGTCCACAAACACGCACGACTCTTTCGTAATAAGTCAACAATAAAATGAAATGGCTGTGACTATGGAGACTTTAAGGCATCTCCCTTAATTTAAATGCAACATATTGTTGATTCAAAATAATTCTGCAGCACACTTGCCTTTTATACGATCGCCAACAATTGAATGGGTTTGATATTATATATAGTTATATATGGACACAACACTGCACGTAGCACTTATTTAAATCTTCTATTTTTATCAAACCGAACGATTTTGTTTGGGGTGATCCTTACACAAATCACGAGACGAGAACACGCGGACGCTTTAGAACGCTTTAGAAGCAAGCAGCAAATAAATGGATATCAGTTTTGCCAGTGGCCAACTTCACGCTATTGCGCTTACTATGCGGTTAAAGCGCCGGCAACAAACTAAGCGACATCCGGACGCGACAAGCCGTCTTCTATGCGCCGCCGCAGCACAGACACAATACACACACACACACACACACACACACACACACTCACACGCAAACACACGAAACACACATCACACACACACACTCACACACACGTGCACAGCGAACAGCAGCGACTTTGATACGGGCTCGATCGATTGCACGAGGTGAGCTCCGAAGCCGATCGCCGATTGCCGATTGTTATTGTTGTTGTTGCTGTTGTTGTTGCTGTTGTTGTTGCTGTTGTTGTTGCTGTTGTTGTTCGTCAAGCCACAAGCAAAAATGTGTGTATGTGTCAATCGACAGTTCTGTGTGGTTAGACAGGTGATCGTGGCTGGGTGTCTGGTTGTATGTGTGTGTGTGTGTGTGTGTGTGTATTATTTTATGCTGACCTGTTGCATGTTTTTGAGGGCCTGTGTTCTATAATTTGATTATCTTCAAACTAAACTACTAATTATTAATTATCAATTATCAGTGATTAGTGCCAAATGTATGCACACACATAAATTCATATATTGTTATTGGAAAGCAATAATTTCTATTATCGTGTAGTTAACGAGTTTTTCTATAATTTTATTGTAATTTTGTTTTCGTTTGTCTGATTGGATATGGCATAACTCTGATACACGAGTATCTCTGTATATATATATATATATATATATACAGATGCAAAATAGCAGGCAGCTTTCAGCTCCCAACTCCTGACGTGCACAATTATCGACTAGCCTAGTCTAGACAACCAAAAGGCAACCCAGCGGCCCATATGTGGCTTAGTGTGCAAATTATTGTGTAATTTAATGGCACCAAAAGGCCACAACCACAAGACCAAATCACATCAACATCAACGGAGCTGCGACTGGGTGAAACCACAAACAGAGGCATTCCTAACTTCAGTGGCCACTTGTAGCTTTAGCCAAGTCATCATAGAGCTTGCGCTCTTGGTGTCATTATGTAGGCGCAAGTACGAATATGAGTGCGACTATGTAAGTACTCAAACTATTAACCATTACAATAATGCACAAAAAAAAAAACACTACAGAAAATGAGAAAAGAAGTTTACAACTGCGCCCAGTCTCAGGCAGCTCACCCAGTGACTGACTGTCTCGCTGGCTGACTGACATTTTGCCACCAGCCAGCCTCCAAAATGCGGCACAAGCTGCAATTTGGTGCGCCAACAAATTAAATGGCTTTTGACGCCAAGCCGTTACCTTGGTCCCTATTGTTAATTACTCAATTGGATTTCTAACAAAAGAGAAAAATCTACGCTATATCAAAATGTTCTTCAGATGTTGATTGATATGTCCGCACATTCATAATACAAAAAACTGCATGCTAGATTCTTAATATTTAATTTCATTAACGATTCATTCACAGATCTTTGTCACCAGCACCCCAAAATCAGATTTAGCTTGCGTTTCAGCTTCCGCACTTTTGAAGGTGAATCGCTGCTTTTTAGGCATGCCTAACGCGTGTTTTGCGCCCAGCAAAGCACAGCAATCAATGTATCGCTTTTGGGTTGGCGTACATGCGGTTCATTTCAATTGCCAAACAGCTGCTGGTCACACTTTTGGTAACAATTTGCGCATATTATTCAAATTGATGTCTGGTATATAGTTGAACGAATTTCGACGCGTGCTCTAACTGTCAAATGAGTGTGTTTTAAATTGAAAAAGTATAATAAAGTATAATGGCATATTATATTGTTAGTACCAGTATCAGTCTTGAGAACCAGACATAAACATCAGTATTAAATATGCAAAAGTCTTGGCCGATAAATTTTAAGTTAGTTTGACCGTTAAACATCATAAGTTGTTTACAAAATTTCCATTACAGTTTTAAGACCTAGACCTAAACGTCAATATTAATTCTACAAGAATCTTGGGCGATAAATTTTAAGTTAGTTTGAGCAATATATATTATAAGTTGTTTCAAAAATTTCCGTTGCAGTTTTGAGGTCTAGCCCTAAACGGCAATATAAAATATACAAAAATCTTGCACGATAAATTTAAAGTTAGTTTGAGCGTTACACATCATTGAGACCTAGACCTAAACGGCAATATTAATTCTACAAGAATCTTGGACGATACATTTTAAGCTAGTTTCAGCATCATACAGCTAAAGTTGTTTACAAAATTTCCATTGCATAACAATTCAATCAATTTTCTAGCCAATGCCGTTCGATGAAAACAAATGACTTAAGAAACAAACTTGGCCAAGTCAGTGTATTTCTGATTTTTACGCATTTTTAACGACTTTTACAACTAGAGTTTTTACGGATATATCTATAAAGCATTAAAAGCACACAAAAAATGGCCAGTCTGTAAGCTGCGTGGAGCAGCTTTTGCTTTTTATGGTTGATTTCTATATCATACGACTTTAATGTTTTCGAACTTGAGAATACAGCGGCATCGTTTGCATAAATATTATTGGGATTCGTTGGCGTCTCGGCAACGTTAATGCTTGCAAGAATCGCCACTATTGTCGCCGATCATTAGCGGATGCGGCACAAAAAAATTCTGTACCTTTTATTTGCTTTACTTCTTTGTTTATTTTGAGGCAATACGCTCACTAATTGAGTATACATTAAAACTCAATTTATGAGTAACATTAAGTGCGAGTTTGGGTACAAAAAATAAATATAAATTAAAAAACATATAAGCAGCAAATTGGGGGAAACACGATAGAAGCAAGTGCTGATCAGAAATCTATGGCCAGCACACATACATGCAATGGTCTCTGAGTTGGCCTTGACCATAACACTTATACGTTAACAACCTTCAAAGACACACGCTGATTACCGTTGCCACTGTCTGACTGTCTGTATTATTGATTTATACGCATAAGATCAGCTGCAGAAAACCATTAATAAAGCAGAGAGCAACAATCAAACGATAGAGGGTCTTGAACTCTTTGCAAAGATACTGACATTGAACTACACACAGACAATCTATGCAGCTTCCGAGTATCTCAGAAAGCACAAATTGAACACAAGGAAAAATCTACCTACGACTTGACGAAGATTAAATACCCTAGCAAGTTAATATAAACTAAATAAGTGTGCGACCTAAAAAAACAACCGTCATCTATTTTATAAACACAATAGAAAAATACAGATACGGCAGATACCCTTTGCAAAGGCAATAAAGTTACCCCGCTAATTAACAAATTATATATAATGATCAAAATTACAGCTTGGCCAAATTGCGTACATGTTAATTGAAAGTGAAAGTCTCAACGGAGCCAACAACAATGCCAACAACAGCGAGCCAAAAATCTGGAAACTGTAAAATTACGAGCTTACTTAGACTCTGCAGCAAATAGCTTAAGACCAGAGCAATAATTTATTGTCAATCTAAGAG
Source organism: Drosophila grimshawi (assembly GCF_018153295.1). Taxonomy (NCBI): domain Eukaryota; kingdom Metazoa; phylum Arthropoda; class Insecta; order Diptera; family Drosophilidae; genus Drosophila; species Drosophila grimshawi. The sequence goes on from NW_025063098.1 coordinate 23,050,571, forward strand.
GAGTAAAAAATCAAATGATATCGGCTTGTCAATGACAACAAACTGTGCTGCAGATTGGCCCAGATCAACACATACAATTAATATGCAAACATTTATGTACACATCATCATTTATGTTTGACCTGAGCTTTAGTCCAAAAAATGCAAAGGCCAAAACGAAAGCGATTAACGCGCAAATTCGATTGAAATGCAAAAATATAAAACTAATTAAAAATGCTATCTTAGGCACATAACATTTTACATACCCTTTCACACTGGAGTCCATGCAGTTTTTGAGGGCTGCATTTTTACAACAATAGTCTTTTGAAATTTATCAAATCGTGAACAAAAACTGATCTTCCTACACGTAACACAATCAACGATAAAATAATAATACCCTCTGCTCGAAAATATAAAATCTATTCCGAATGTATTGAATAACTGTTTATTACAAATCAATTAATTATGCATATATATATATATATATATATATATATATATAAGCTGTAAGCTCTTGGGACAAGCCTCAACTGGCTAATTTATTGCTTATTAACAAATCAATTCGATATTTTTTCCCGTTTTTTTTTGCTTTGAATAAGTTTAATACATATGAATATATGTAAATGACAAAGAAATTTATTGAGGTTGAACTTGAAATTCAAAGAGGTTAGTTATGGGTGAGACTATTTAATTTCTGTTTTAAAACACTAAAAGAACTTTAATAATTGCATCATGAGACAAGCCGAGCCAACGGGTCAAATTAGTATTTATAAATATGCACATGGTTAATGATCTATCGAAATCTTGGGCAACTGGCCTCAATGAATTGAAGTAGAATAGAAGACGGTGGCAAAAAGCAAAATCGTAACTTAGTCGCTTGCTCAAGTAGATACTGCGGGTCAAAGTCAACTCTTAAGCCAAATTTTGCCAGTCATTAGTAAGCAGCACGTTGCCCTCGCTCTCGAGTCCAAGATCAAAACAAACATCTGGCATATAAACTGACAATAGTACCAGCCCAGCCAGCAACTGCGGTCCTCTAATGATTTCGATGTAACGATTTCAGATGCGCATTAAAGTTGCGGCAATAAAGCAGAATAATTAAGAGCATCGTTAGATGAGGAAAAGTCTCCAATGTGTTGTCCAATTGCGATTCCAATAGAATCAAACAGTTGATATACTTTCAGTTGAATAACCTGCGTATTAAGAATGCTAAGTTACCATAAAATATTCAAAAGTATGTTTGAAGCTCATCTAAAATCCCGTGCAGTACAAAAACACATTGATATTGAAGTCTTGTACAATTTATTTTTATCGCATTGTCAAGTTATATTAGCGATAATTATATGCATATAATCGAAATGAGTGCTATAGTATATGCACATGTTCGACTGTTATAAAAAATGAAAAAAATGAACAATTTAAGATAACGATTTGTATTTTGTATTTTCATTGAATCATTAAAACATAACTGTTTGAAAAAAGTCAAAAAAGTATACTCAAATCAATAGTATTTAAGTATATAATAATTACCTGAACTGGCCATAGAAGTTTAATAATTATTATTCCCCTGAGTGCAACGCATTTTTTAATGGTTTCTACTATGCCATTTTACTTCAGATTAAAACAAAAAATGTTGCCAGCCATATATGAACTATTCGAATAAGAATCTAAAATAAAATTATTTAAATAGAAGTTTTTATAAATAATTATATTAATTAAACTACTACAGATTTCATTCGATTATAATAAACGTGGTTTTCTAAGTATTTTATATAATGCATTTTTTTTAATTCTTAATTCCGGGTACACACATCCATGGATTCATCAACAAAATTTTCGTTTTGAACAAAAAATAAAGAAAGTCCAAATGCATGCCAAACCCTAAAATGGCTGCATTGTTAAACTGCGCTAAGTTTGTGATGAGTGTGTTTGTTCTGTGTGTGATAGTGTGTGTGGGTGTGTGTTTTTCTGTTTCTGTGTGTATGGATTTTAATTAATAAGTGCATATGATTGTGTGTGTAACTATAGCGATTATTAATATTTGCTAGAGCTTTTAGAAAGTTATCGGCTCAATTGGCACGGTACATTCGCCCACTGTAACGCGATACATGGCCATTTCGGAGATACCATGATAATGCACAAAGGCAGCGGCAATAACGAGCACATGAAATAGCTGATGCGATTGGAACTGCAATGACGTACATATATTAGTAACATCAAAATCGATATTTACAAGATGGAATAAACTTACCCATATATCAAATTTGCCGGGGAACCAGCGCTCTGGGACGCGCAAAGCATATAATAAAGCGCCGAGTATATAAAGTAAGCCTGCAATAAAAAATTGAAAAACAAATAAGCATTTTTGCTTTATATGCTCGATATATGCTGCTCACCCATTAGTATAAGCCAGCCGAGGCTGGCGCGACTGATCTGACTGAACCACCCCTCCATGATGCTGTAGTGAATGGCCGGAATGACCCCCGATAGGCCAAAGCTCATGAATACGCCAGCACGCAGCGGACGCAAACTCGGCTCCGAGAACTTGTCCCACAGCGACACAATGATGGAGAGGCAGCCGAGTACGCAAACTACAGATAAATATATCACCTTTGGCTGATAGTGACAATAGAAGCCATAGTAAAGCCAAGGCACAAAGGAACCCATTATAAGTAGTGCAATTCCACAATAGTCCAGCCTGGAATTTAAAGGAAAACAATCATATTAAATCAATTGACAGCACATATTGTTATGAACTTACTTAGAAAATAGTCTTCCAACCTCAACAGAATGGCAACTCAGTGTATGAAACGCGAATGAGAATCCTAAACAAATGATGGCGCCAATGAAGAAAGCGCCAAAAACGAGCTTCTCCTGAAATTGTATCTCAACGGTTGGGCGTGATACAAAGTATAGCGCTACGCCAATAAAAGCAATGCAGCCCAGTAGATGCGTCCAGATGTTGCCCGTCTCCGTGTGGACGCGGAATATGGATTTAAAGCATGCCCGGAACGAAGGCAGAGGCGGACGATGTCCACGATGCAAAAAATCATTGTCCTGCAGCCATTTGGGCAAGTTTCTATAGTGACAAACCTTCCAGCTCGCTTCCCAGACCTGCGAAAAGCAAACGATTACAAATCTCACTTTGATTTAGACAAGAAAATAAAGTTCGCATAATAGATTTATAGATGAATCTGAATTAAAAGTTGTCATAGAATGAGTAAATTTATTTTCAATAAAATGGAGCTGTGGTTAATATCAAATTAGGTACACAAATGCTTCATAAACATATTCAAGAAAGAAAATTCATGCTGATTATTGCTTGCGTCGATAGCTTACCTTGCGCACAAATTCTTCAGCCTGCTCGGCGGCATTGTGGGCAAGGGCGCCCAAATCGATTTCGTCGGAGAGAACGCCAGCCTTTAAAACTTCGGTCATCTAAAATAGATATGTAATTATGTTGAATAATCGAGAACAAACACTTTGAACCGCACTTAAAAGATGTATAAGGAACTAACGCTGATCTTGCTTGCTCCAATTTGAATTGAGTCTGCGTCGGGCAATTTCTTATACGATTCCACAGATTCGTGCACATCGTTAACAACAGCATTGAGCTCGACTCGCGACCGTGCCGCCATTGCGCCCCAAATACAATGTGATCCGTATGCGAAAAACAAAAAAGAAACTAAAAATAGTGCACGAAAAGCCAAGTTTTGTGCTTTGAAGCGCTTGGCAATTGCCTACTAAGTTGAACACTTTTTTTTAGTGTGTTGTTTTTTATTTTTGAGGCGGAACAAGAAGCAGGCACAGTTCAATGATAAGATAAGAACATGCGAAACTGACAGACAGACGCAAAATGTTTCTATGCGTCACATCTGTTATTTGTTCGTTTGTCTTTTTACGTCGGCAACAAGTGTCCAAATCTGTCGCATCCGCACACTTAATCCGCGCCTGACCCCGGGAGGCGATATATCAATCCAGATGCACAAATGTTAAAACAAAAAACAAAACAAGAGTTAAAACAAAAAATGCCTGGAATTCTGCATTCAAACACAGCGGAAACAGACTTGTCGATACTGCGCACCTGGCCAAGCATTATCGTCGTGGTCGGGATTTGATAAGCGATCGTGACTTTCAAAAGCCAGTAAACGATTACAAATTAAATGCCTATATTAACGCATGTGTCTGACCTGGACTGGTGAATGCTGATAACCGTTGCCCAATGGGTCAGCGATAAGGCAGCTGATTTTGCACACAGCTGATGGCAGGCAAATTGGCTTACCTCGGCCTCAATGAGCTGAGTGTCCTCTGGCGTTGAGGGCAGCGGACAGCCGACATCGTCCTCCTCGACCAGCTCATCGTCGTCATCCTCAAGCAGATCGAGATCAAGTTCATTGTGGCTAAGCGAATCCTGTGCTCCCCAACCGCGTCGCTTGCGCAATATCATTGTGACCTGCTCGAAAATGTCCTCATCGTCATCATAATTGCCACTGACGCTCTGCGTCACTGGCGTATTCACCATATCCCCCGATGAGGGCACACCCGAATCCAGATCATTGCCATTGGCGCTTGAACTGGCCGCCTCCTTGTCGCTGCCCAAGCTGTTGCGCTGTAACAGATTTGTAGCGGACTCCATCCCAGTTCGAATATCCCAATACGAATGTTCTAAAAAAATATAAATACATATTCATACAGAATTTAAGTCAAGTCGAGCCTGTGAACTAAACATTTACTATCTGAACATATACTATGCATATACAATATATATATATATTTATGTTATATGAAAAATTTGCAATAGTATTACGAGTCGAGAGAGTTGAAGAGTCACGACCACATGGCAGAAATACACCATTATCGAAACCAATCGACCTTTGCTCCCACCGTGTGCATGTCTGACTTTTAAGTTTGAATTTATTGACTTGGCGCCAGGGGAGAAGTGCAAACAACTAACACAACACAAAGCAACAAGCGAGCTTTGAAAGCAATTAAACTTTTATATAAGATCAATAACCGTTTTGTGTCGTCAAGCGCAGCCCCTTGTGAGGGAGTCGGGGATGGGAAAACCAGCAATGAGACTGTTACTGGGACAGACTAAGATGGGGACTCTAACGTTTTTATTCGGGTCACTGGTTTTTTTTTCATTGACTGATAAATAAAACTGGTCTTTAGTGTATAAATGTTATCCACGTTATTTTGTAATGTGCACAGTAAAAATAGTAACTGCGCACAACAAGAGTAGTTTGAATGTTTCAGTATTAGTGAATTTTGTTCTCTTACCTCTAACTTATTCGCAACTCCTGAGCAAAATAGACTCGCGCTGAGTCTAAACGAAAAGTTTTAATAAAAAATTAGGCCAATTTACAACGTTTTTCCTTCTATAATATAACTAACAATGTGACCAAACCTAGAACTACTATTTTTAGTCACTTAGTATACAATGGCTATCGATAGTTTTGCTGCATCAGTAAGCGGACTATTTTTTCTCAAACAGTAGCATTAACCAACCACTTAAAAAATGTGAAATATATTTTGATGGTTAGTACTACTTACAAGGTATTTATATAACTTATATATATGCTTACAAAGTAACAGTTAACTGCTATAAATAGCATATTGACTTATGCGATTAATACTAAATATAGAGATGCCAACTTACTTTAAAAATGCATATAGTATTCTGTGTGATTGCATTTGCGTTTGCGGCCGCACTTATGATAAATACAAAAAAATTGCGTATATATAGCATATATATAGCAAATATTGCATAACAAACGGTGATTTCAAAGTTGATGAAATGCAGCCCAGCCCGCCTGGTGATGGCCAGGCAAATATGTAAATAATTTCGACACAATTATCGATTTTTTAATGTCATGCACTAGTCACTCGAACAGCTGTTAACAACAACCATTCAAAATGAAAAACATGGAAAAATTCCGCATTTTTTAAGCATTTTCGCGCTTTTTTCTATTTCGGCTAGAATATCGCGCCCAGTCGATATAGTACAGTTGTATCCGCAGAGCTATAAATATTGTATTACAGAACGCAGTACACATAACACATACTAAATAGATTTATTTAAATAACTTAAGCAATAACTTTGTTACGTACAGATCAAGTCCTTTCTGGAATAATGGCCACTGCAAAGGAATGCATAAGCAAAGGACAAAAGTTCGCCCAGAACACACAGCCGTATACGGTGCTCATTGAGGGAAACATTGGCAGCGGAAAGACAACATTCTTGAATTACTTTCAAAAATATAAAAACGAAGTTACCTTGATTACGGAGCCAGTGGAAAAGTGGCGCAATGTGAACGGTGTCAATTTGCTCGATAAAATGTACAAGGATCCAAAGAAATGGGCAATGCCCTTTCAGTCATATGTTACACTAACCTTACTCCAGGCCCACACAGCAGCCACAGACAAAAAGTTAAAGATCTTAGAGCGCTCCATTTACAGTGCACGGTGTGTTCAAGGAATTTGAAGCCAAAAAGCCTATTAATATGCTAATTGTATTTTCCTTCAGCTATTGCTTTGTGGAGAATATGTATCGCAATGGTTCCTTGGAGCCGGGCATGTACAACACACTGCAAGAGTGGTTTAAGTTCATCGATGAGGCAATCCACGTACAGGCTGACCTAATTATTTATCTACGCACCTCCCCCGAAGTGGCCTATGAACGGATCAGGGAACGTGCACGGTCCGAGGAGAGCTGTGTGCCACTGAAGTATTTGCAGGAGTTGCACGAACTACACGAGGATTGGCTCATACACCATCGACGACCGCAGCACTGCAAGGTTAGTTGAATATTATAACGGTGGGAAAATATAGAGTAAATGTGATGTTATTGCAGGTTCTTGTGATGGACGCCGATCTGAAACTGGAGGACATTATCAGCGAATATCAGCGCTCTGAGACGAGTATTTTTGATGCAATTTCAAGGGGGCATGAGCATAAGCCGGAAGCGGTGCTGGTGTCGCCCAGCAAATGCTATAGGTCTAGGCCCTAGGCTATAACCGGTTTAAGGACGCATTCAGTTTGCATATGGAAGCAGTTGCTTCGTTTACCCAAAACATTTATAATTACTAAGTTAAAATTCAAGCGAATCTGCCAAACTTAACATTTCCAATTTCGCAATTACTTGAAATTGTTCCAATATAAATTTAGTCTCATCGAAATTTAATTTATGACACCTTCCTATCTAACAATTATAAATTAGACAATCTTTAATATCCGCAAGTTTAAGTTTAAATGGTTAATAAAATTATTCGTGGTTGCCTTTGATCTAAATGCAGCTGTGATAAGAATTCGATTTAATGTAATCTAATTATAATAAAACAAGTCAGAAGTGTTGGTGGCTTTAAAAAAAATTTATTTGTTGTATATACACATTTTAAGTTGTTTTTTCTACACGCACTGCTATTCTTAACATTGCAAAAAATTGCGCTTAAATTAAAAACAATAAAGATAAAGAACATTTGTACCACATGTAGCAGCCTTGCTCTGACTGTAAGTCAATCGATTAAAAGAAATCGATACGTAATTTTTTAAATTCAGTCAAACAACCGATGGTACAATGGAAAACTTATATTTGTATCACATATTTATTTGTATATTTAGAAGTTGGTCTATCGCAAGATATGATACGTTATTCCAACTGGCTATCAAAAGTCGGTTGCTGCTCCACCGCTCGATAAGATGGCCGCCACCCGCCAAGTCATCGTCTCGTAGAGCTGATCGATCTTGTTGACCAGATCCTGGTCACTGTGCCAAATATTGTAGAGAACCGCTCGAAACTCGTAGACATTTTGCGGTGCCGTCGTTTGTATTTTCGGCTCAATAATGGCCATCAGTTGCTCCATCAGATTGAGATCATTGCATTCGGAACAGTCCGGACCCACCAAGGTGTCCAAAAATATTTCCTTCGCCGTTAAGCCATCGTCTCGCCCCTTATTGTCGTCCATGTTGAAGATGTTGCGCCAATCCTGAACGGTCCACTCCTCGTGAGCACGAGCCCATTCCACGCGCCTCTGCTTCACGTATGCACTGAAGAATTTCTGCTTTGGCTGGAGCATATTGGCGCGAATCTCACTGATGCGCCGCTGGAGTGTGCGACGACTGACCTCGATGCCGAACTGGTTGAGCAGCTCCCGCTGCACATCGATGGATGTATAATGGGGATGCTCACTGAGCAGCTGCTCCACCAACTTGCGATTCTCAAACACTTTTGGTCGCCCCACATCCCGTCTGTTGATCACCACCTCATCTTTCGGCGGCAGCGGTCTCAGTTTCAATTTTGGCATTTTAGCATCATCATCCGTCAAGCAGTTCATCACGCTTTCCACATCACACTCGAGCATATGGGCGATTTCCTCATGGGTGTATTTATCCTGCAGCATCTTCACAACTTGGCGCGCATCTGTCTCAAGTACCATCGTCAAATAACTTGTAACTTGTTGGCTGTGCCAAAATCACATAACGATTGCGACGATTCCACACTCACATCCTCTTTATATGCGTTAGCAGGTAAACTTTCTGGCACGGATTAGCGATGCCTTTTTGACGCCCATCTACCTGAAGTTCGTCATAAAGCTGCACTTCGAAGAGAGACCTGAACAATCAAATTTAAGACACTATATTGTGTTGTCTGCTTAGTGCTTGTAGTCTACTTTTCCCAATACGAACTTCTGTCAAGCTAAGCATCCCTTATAACGTACACTTACCTGCCTGTTAAAATTAAATATTATTTTCATTAGGTACAAATACCATCGTGTGCCTTCGGATACACCTCGCTCTCGGCACACGAAGCGGCGAAGCTGAGGGAGAGGATACACCAAAGTAATCAGCTTTTGCATGCAGTTTACTAGCAGTAACTGGTCATATTCAGTTCTTTATTTACGGCTTTTTCTCTGCAGCAGAGTGCACCACGAAGAGAGTGGCTAAAGCAATGCGAACTATTTCGTTCGGCTCTTTTAGATCCCGTTATTAATTCATTAAAAGTCTCTAACTGTTCGCGTTGTCTAATTAAATTAATATTTCCTACGTAATTCGCCGCTGCAATATAAAATAAAATATGTTTGATTTAAATGTTGATATTGTTTTTTTTCCGTACTTGCCATTTAATGTGAAGACGATTTCATGTTTGATGTATTTGTAGAATTACAAAAATAAATGTAAAAAACTTGTACATGTGAGTTTAGTTATTTCTACAATAGGAAATGCATCTCTGCAAAAATCTGTTAAATATTGTTACAAATATATGCCAGTTTTGTCTTTTATATGCATGTATAATGTAAGTATTCTTTTTTATCCATATATACGATGAACCGCTGAACCTTAGAGCCAGTTTATATTGTGCCAAAGGCGGCCTATTTGAACGCATAATATATGCATGAATGTATCTATTTACGTACGTATGTATGTATGTTGGGGGGCTTTTAGCTGGGCACACAGGGTGTATATATAAATAACGGAAGAAAGACAACCCACAAAAGGGGAGGGAGGGGGAGTGAGTGTTAGGAGCTAGTTAGAATTATTAGTTAGCAGTAAGTAAAGATCGATATTGGAATTATACAATTAAATAAATAATGCTAAAAGTATGCCTAATTGGGTTTCTACATTCATGTGCTAGGTTTTGATTGTTTTTCATTGTTTTTTTTTTGTTTTTGTTGAGTTTCCAAGCAGCTAAATCTACTTTTGATGTTTACTTTGTGTGTGTGGTTTGTGTTAGTTTATTTCTTGGTTTTTATGTTGTAGGCGCCCACACCACGCCACGTTAGTCATCCAGATCGATATCTGAATCGTCGGAGTCATAGCCACCGCGTATGGTCTTCTGTGCTCGATTTATGAACGGTTTGCGCTTCACATCTGGCGGCTGCATCAGATCCCCCTTGTACTCGATGGCGCCCGAATGGGCGATGCGCCATTCGAGCATCTCTGTGGAGAAGTCATCACAGTTACCCAGATCGCCAAAGCCAACAATGAAGTCCTTCGTTTTACTATCCTTGACCAGGGCAATTGTGGGCAGCACCTTGATGCGCAGGCGTTGCGTCAAAAACGGCGTCTTTTCCGCATTCACCTTGCAGAATTTGGCCTCAACGTGCTTGGCGGCGAGTATTTTCAGATGCATGTCAACTATGCGACAGCGCTCGGTGCTGTCTCTGTAGAAGTGACATACAATATTCGGTGATTTCTTCGACACCTCGAAGAACTCCTTCTCGTCGGCCAGCTCCGAATAGGTGCCGTGACCCTGAAATGTGTAAGCTCAAATTAAAATTAAATTAATTTAAATATGAGGATAATAGCTACTCACGTTTCTGAGCCACTCTTGCTTTTTATTGTTCAACTTTTTCATTTCCTGTATCCGCTTCTCGCGCAGCGCTTTCAAATCATCCGAGTCTAAGTTGTCCAGCCGATCGAATTCCTGATCCAATTGCTGCTCAATCACCTGCGCAGCAGCAAACAATTGATTTTCCAATATGTGCGCCATGTTGTTTTTGTTGCAGTGGTTGTGTGGGTTGCTGCACTTGTGCGCTGCTTGTGGCAACTAACTTGAATCTATTTTCAATCTTTATTATCTGCTTGTATGCGTTTGTGTGTGTATGTGTGTCTATGTGTGTGTTTGTACGCACTGTGTGTTTAGTTTGTGTGTGTGTCCGGCATAAATGAAAGGCGTATCCAGATGCAGATGCGTCATGTTTTGTTGAAAATTCAGTAAAGTAGCCAATGTTAGTGAGAATGGTCATTTATTTGCATATAAGGCAGCAATAAATCATCTATTTAGCGAGTACTTACATTAATTTCTGACCGATTTCATTGATTTGACGAGTTAATTCTTATAGCTTATTTATTCGTCGTGTGGGATGTCGATTGTACAAGTGAATCGATTAACTTTGAAATCGGTGTGGCCGCAAGCGGCAAGCAGCTAAATACATATGTTTATCTACTCTTACTCTTGTAGTTGTGCTTACAAATTAGACAAATTCTATAAATACTACCTTACACTTTGGTTATGTCGTAGGTATTTATTAGCGACTCATTGCACAGCAATCATAGAAAGGGAAATTTATCGAAAATACGTTCTAAGAAAGTAGTATTTTCTAAGAACATATAAACGATTTTAATTGCTTTTCTTCACTTAAGAGTCATTTATAAAATATTTAATATCTACCTCGATTCAAATATTAAATTGTGAAATATCCCCAATCAGTATTTTTGGTAATATAAAGGGAAATTTGTAATTGTTTTTGCTAAAATTTGGTCACTCTGTTTGACATCGCGCGTTAGTTTTTTAATTTTTTCAGTGGCGTCGGTTGCAAATTTTTATCCGCAGACGCTTTCCGTAACTTAAAAAGGGTTGTTTGTTAAAAAGAGGATCTTTGTGTGCTTAAAACAGCAAAAGGTTTGTTATATTTGCATATACATACATATAAATGTGTGGATTTATTCAATTTTCCGAAGCAGTAGTGCCTTATTCTTTGTGTTGTCTTATTTGTTTTGTGTTGCGGTAGGATTGGTGGTGGAGGCTGTTGTAGGCAAAATGTGCACAGTTGCCGGGCTTCGAAAGCATAATGAAAATACTGCGAATTTTGTGCAATGTAACAAATAGCCAAGAAAAGGCTGCTCACAATATGTGTGTGCTTAATACGATTACAAAAATACGCTCGTGCGTATGCACAAAACATACGCAATTGCATGTACTTTTTTATCGTTACTGCTGCAGCTTCCGCCATTTTTAAAAGAAACGTCAATTGAGCCTGCTGTGGTACAGTGGTGGCAAACCGTAATGGTCACGCGCTATTTCGTTGGGAAATACATTTTAAAAATAAGCCTAGATGTGTATAATATACTAATTAAATTGTTAAATATCTATAATATTCATGTGTGCGTATTGATTTGCGTGGCTATATATAAAAGTCAGTATTTCCATAGGGCTGCTAAAAACGGTGCTCAATATTTTAGCGCGCAGTGTTGCCCGCTTTTTTTTTTTTTTTTATCTATATGCATGCATCGAGTGTGTGTGTGTGTTTCATACATTCACGTGTGTGAGCCTTTATTTGAGAGCCATAAGTGATAAAAATTTAATTTATTAATTAAATTTCATTTCCGATCTGAAGATTCAAACCTTGAACTGCAATAAATGCACATAAACACTCTCATATAGGCAAATAAATTCAAAGTAACGTTGATCTGCTCTCTGATATACACATTCACAGTTTCTATGTGTAGTTGTTGAGTTGATTAAACTCCTAGTGGCTTATAAGCAGCAAGACCAAAACAAAACGTAAAAAAAATAATTACAATGAGGGCTTGGCGCATAACTACATACACTATACATGCATTGTGGGGGATATGTGCATGCTTGTGTATATTTCTGTGCGCTTTGACTGTATGTGTTTTGTGTTTTGACTGTCATCAGTTCTCTCCATCATTGTATATATGGATGTCTGTGTATGTGTGTGTATATCTGAGAAGATTTATTTTTTGCATTTTTGCCTTTTGCACTTTCTCAAAGAAACTCAACAACTCAACTGCTCTCTCTCTCTCTCTCTGTCTCGGTGCATTTTCTAAACAGCTTTTTCCCCTCTATCTTTTGCTCTCGGCAATAGAGAGCCGGTATTGAACTTGCTTCGTGTTTATTTTTTCGCCTCTGCGTTGGGGGCACATCGCTCATTGTGTATATATTTATATTTATATTTATATATTTATATATATATATATATATATATATATATATATATATATATATGTGAGTGTATATATGTATATGTATGCGTGTGTGTGTGTATGTCCAATGACCGTTGCAACTGAAATTTTGTGCCTCTGAATATTATTTCGTTGTCTACTTTTAGTTTTGCTTCCTCTGACCTCTGACAAAACTTATTTTAATTTTACTTTATTCTTTGCGCATTATTGTGTTCATCATACCGACTATGGGCTGTATGCATCTAGAAATTTGTGGGGGGACAATAATAACAAGAGTTATTAAAGTGGAACGCTGCTTCATCCGGGTACCTAAAAAATAAAAAAACAATTTGTCTGCAAACAGATCCCTCATCCGTAACGATCCCTATTATATATATAATAATGTATTTGGAATTCCTGATAACTATTGCGATTTATCCGCGCACAGATGTTGATCATAAAGCGATTTGGTTAGCACAGCTGCCTGCCTGTTGCAGGTAGCATTGCTGCCTGCTCCTTCCTCCATCGTCCAACTCCCTCCACCCTACACCTTCCACCCAGCGTACCTGAAATTCTTATATTTTTCGGCTACTTAAAGTCTGCGCTGAAAATCTTGACTGGCAATATAAGACTTATTCGCGAAACTGTCAACACGTGCACGTGCAAAAAAAAAAAAAACGTTTAGAACGCTAGCGGTTGAGATTTACGTTAAACTATAAAAATAATACACTAATAATAGCGACGACAAACATCAGCGACAAACAGCAGCAGCATCTGTGATTGAAGTGATTGCCAAGCAACAACAAACAGCAGCAACTGCAATTGTCTGTGGTAAGTGGGGCAAAAATGTCGTGCAAAGCCGGTTCTCACGAGGAATGCGGCACAGCATTCAGTGCACTAAACGATGAAGTAAACAAACCACATTACTTGTCCCTGAATAAAACATGAAGCGTGTTTAGATTATCCAGCGTTGTCTTTCTCTTTCTTTCGGTTTCGTTGCACTTGAAGTGTGAATAAATGCGCTTAGGCACAGTGGGATTCCATAAGATTAATACTGCTATTAATACAAATTTTATTTATTTTTTATTTTACAGAACAACGTACCAGAAGTTGAACGACGACAATTCAATTCCATGTTTAGCAAAATGGCTCAACCAAACACTGTGGGAGGAGGTGGCAGCGGCTCAGCAGCCGCTGGTGGACGACGCGTGCCGCTGTCGTTGAGCGGAGCCGGCGCTGGCTCTTCCCTGGCTCGGTTGCAGCAAGCAGCAGCCGCTGGCAGCAATGGACGTTCGAAAAGTCCGCAAAACAAAAAGAATGAGACAAATATCGCCAATAGTGGTCCATTTGTAGTTGTGAAGAAGTCGAGCAGCAACCAGCACCGAATCTCGTCGGCTAGCTCCTCCTCGTCTTCCTCGTCTAAAGATGATGATAAAAAAACTCAAAATGGCGTTAGCAAATCATCCTCACATGGAAATTCAAAGGCTGCACAAAATGGCAGTTCCTCCATTCCCGTCGCCGTCGTCGTCAAGGAGCAACAAAAGTCGAAGGAGAAGCAATCCGCCGAAAAGAAGGAAGCTTCACTCGAAGCAGCAGCCGCAGCTAATGATGAAGCCAAGCCAGCTAAGAAAGAGACAGAAATAACACAGCCAACAGCTGGTGACAACAAGACTGAAGCAGTCGCCGACGCCGACGCCATCGCCGCCGCCGTTTCCGATAATGAATTGAAAAACGAGTCGGCCGTCGTGGTTCCAGCCACATCCAGCACCACACCGACTGCGGAACGCAAATCGTCGCGCAGATCAGCCACACAACAGAAGTCGCCCGGCAAGCCGCAGCCGAGCAAGGAGTCGTCGGTGCAGACGAAACAGGAAACAGAAACATTGCAAGCAGCAGCTGTGGAGGATGTCGAAATGGAGCCACTAACTGTGGATGCCTCGCCCATAAGGAGCGTGGCGAGCAGTGCACAGCCGACGGCCACATCGACACCGGGTCGCAATCTCTTCGGTTTCCAGAGCAGCGTCAGCAAGCAGGCCAACGAGGTGGAGCTTACCTCTCAGCAATCGATCTCGCCAGCAGTTGCCGTAGCGCGCAACTTTTCACAGATAAGCGGACGACGTAGCATACGCCCGGCCGCAATCCAAACACCCGGCCGGATGGGCAATTATCGCTGTTTGAATACCAGCGAGCTGGACACCTCCGGCTTTACGAATACTAGCATGAATGCCACCGTTGGCTCCGAGATACCGAACAGCTCATCGTTCTCGTTCTCTTTCTTTGGACGTGGGCGTAAGCGGGAGCGCACTCCGCCGCCGCTATCGGGCAGTCAGTCGGCCAATGATTTGGCTCAGGATGTGGAGATGTCGCCGCCGAAGCGCGCACGCTTTGAGTTGTTCAGTATGAGCCTGGCATCGCCATTCAGCATGCTGCGCTCGCGCTTCTCCAAAGCCACTATCAGCACACCGTCTTCGCGCAAGCAACTCGATCAGACCCCACCCACTGGCGATGATGAGGAGGATGGCGGCGTTGGCAAGGTGCAGAATGTGTCGGGCATTATCATCCAGGAGGAGGAAGATCAGCTCAACAGATCGGCGAGCAACAACAGCGAGGATGTAACTGTCGCCAAGGAAGCTGGCCTGGAGACGCCCAAAAAGTGTGGAACAACGCCCAAGGAGCAGAATGGCGAACAGAATAAAAAGAAAGTGGGTGACGAGGAGCAAGCCGAGGATGCTGTGGCCAATCTACCCGCCACAGATGGCGAACTGCCTGCCGAAGCCAACAGATCGCGTTGCGCCATAATGTAAGCGATTCGCCGACACGGAATCTTGCTGCAGCAACCTCCATCCCCACCCTTTGCTTCCTCCCCCGAAATATCCATTAGCTGTTAAGATTTATGTCATTAGTTGTTTTTTAACGTTGTGATGATTTGATTCTTTGGTAATTTGTGTTCTTGCGAAAATTACATGTTAAGAGTAAGCAGCAGCAGCTAAACGGGGCCTAAAACAACCAAAGCCATCACGCCATGTACCATCGCTGGCTGCACCTCTTCCTCAATCCGCTGGATTTGGAATTGGAATTGTTAGCCATGCGTTTTTCACATGGATATCCCCCATTTTTTGTGAGTCGTGATTTCTTGCTGCGTAGCTGTGCTTGCCACAAGGCGCAGCTATGCACCAACAAATCTGGCCACGAAAATACTGTCTCAGTACCCACGTACAACATAAGGTACAAACAAACAGATAAACAAAAACAACAATTTAGACATCATACAACTTTATAATATACATAAGACAAAATATGTAGCCATACCTGTGCAAGAATAATAAGATTTATGTATCTCCGAGTCTTTTCCATTTGTACTTGTGAACTCAATTTTCAATAATATATATCTATATATATATATATATAGTTAAAAAATGGCAAAACATTATGTATAATAAATTCGATTATTTTATAAATAAAGATCATTTTAAACAATTGCTTGTTTGATTTTTGAAGTCGTCTACTTGGGAATAAGATTTCTTACTAGGGTGTGTATAAATATTTAACTAACATAAAGATTCAGATATTCAGAGGCAACGTTTCTCTACTAAAATTTTATATTGAAAAACAAATGATATGAAATAAATAATCGCTGCAATAGTATAAAAAACGTGTGCAACTCAAATGAAATACAAATTTCAAGAAGCAACGTGCACATTTTGGGCTGCCAACTTGCGTTAAGGAAGCAACCCTGCAAATTGAATATTATCCAACACTAAAATTAAAAAAATATAAAGACGCGCTGTTTAAATTGTTTCTTTGAAAAACTACTAAATAATATTGAAGTAAGTGCTTATAAAATCAATGCTTATCAAGTGCATTCTTAACACACATCACGTGAGCATGCTGACAACGACGCAAAACTACTAAATTATCCCACCTTGAACTTTGCGCGCGAAAGTAAGTTGGAAAAGCAAAAGCAAAACCAAGATTATAAGAAAATTAAGAATTACAAAAAGAGTGAGTGGAGATAACATGGAACACGCTGATTCGGCGTCTCCGCAAACCGAGTTGCATATCGACTACAAAACGCCCAATAAAACCAGATCAATGATTGAGAACGAGGTGTTGTTGGATAAAATAAATATATTGACAACCAAACCGGAGAATCAATCGCACAATGCAAAGGTAAGTTTACAGTTACATTATAATACGAACCGGAACAGGCACATGCCGTTATTTGGCACACACACTCAAACCCACTTATATTCATGTATACATCTATTAAAGTATAATTGTATTTATCTGTCTGCAGTTGCCGACAATTAGGGATTTTGTCATCATCAAGCCAATTAGTCGTGGAGCCTTTGGCAAGGTGTTCCTCGGCTACAAGCAGAACGATTCGAACAAACTGTTCGCCATCAAGGTGATGCGCAAGTCGGAGATGATCAACAAGAACATGGTCTCCCAGGTGATCACCGAACGCAACGCTTTGGCCTTGTCCCGTTCCCCATTCTGTGTGAATCTTTTCTACTCACTGCAATCGCTGTCTTCCGTTTATCTGGTCATGGAGTATATGGTGGGTGGTGATCTCAAATCCCTGCTGGCCATGTATGGCTACTTTGACGAGGCAACCGCTCGCTTCTACGTGGCCGAGATGGTCATGGCCTTGCAGTATCTGCATCAGCACGGCATTGTACATCGCGACATCAAGCCGGATAACATGCTCATCTCGGCTAGCGGCCATGTGAAACTTACCGATTTTGGCCTGAGCAAAATTGAATTGCGCCGCGATTTGGAGATATCCGATCTCATCAATTGTTCGCCCAATCTCAATGCTCGCACGCCGGGTCAACTGCTGTCGCTGACCTCACATTTATCATTTGGCTCCGAGAAGAAATTGCATGATTTCGGCGTTGTTGGCTGCGCCATGTTGACTACCACTTGCACGGGCACTGGCACCTCCAACTTAATGCAAGCCATGAACAAGCATAGCCTGATCTTGGAATTATCCGACAGCGAAGCAGACACATCCTTCAACGATGCGGAGAAGACGAACGATAGCAAAATCTCTGGAGTCTCTCCATTTTTCTCCGCTGAGGAGGTTAACGTTTCCATCACGCACACCTGCACCACCAACACCAATGTAAGTGCCAATTGATGTGGATCAACTACATAGATTATAGTGATTAACCATTTGCATGTATGTAGCTTGTGGACAGCAGCTCGTCTTCTTATCACACCTGCACATCGGCGGAGATCAGCAAGAGCTCGCCGCCTCCTGAGCCAACCACCGAGGGCGGCGCTCCGGAAACCACAAAGCGACGCGTTGTTTTTGTCCTAGATAGTGTCGGTGTCGATGCCAGTGCGCGGATCAATTGCCAGGTGAGTGCTTAGCTCAGCTCGGGCGAAAAGCAGTCTGCTTTAAATATGCATATACTTTATCCAATCAAAAGGGATGCAAATTGGCAGAGCAGGACAAAAACAAAATGGCTGCTGCTATTGCTATCGATGGTAAACACCAAGTTGCCGCCAAGTTGCCGCAAAATGCAGGTGAAGCCTTGCTTGAGTTTTCCATGGTGCGCCGGCGTTCGCTAGACGAGGTGCGTTAGATCCTCTGTGTGTGTCTGTCTCTGTTTGTTTTGTTTTGTGTATAATTAAAGATTAATGGCGATTGTCTTAAGTCATTCACTTTGGAACTCAATAATGATATACGAGTATGTGATTTAAAATTGGTGTTTGCTTTATGCTTTACTCATTTCAATAGTTCTTTATCTGTTTTCACTTTACTATATATTTACTTACTTTCATCTACGTTTTGATTGGTGTCCAGCAGCGCAATCGTAACTCCAAGCTTCAGGAGGATTCGGGGGTGTCTAGTCGAAAGGGCGATGACAACTCCAGCTGCCATCTGAATTTAAATAGCGAGAGCACCGCCTCCTCCATAGAGAAGAACACGGATAATATGAGTCAGTCCAAGGAGGAATACAGTTGCTCCGACTATTCGCGCAGGTTAATAATTAATAAGTACAGTTCCCACTGCAGCTCGATTTCATGTTGTTCATGTTTATTGTTGCAGCTATAACATGACAAATAACGCCAATGAGCTAAGTGGCATACGCATGAATTCACCATTTCGTAATCTGTCCAAGCACTTCAAGCGACCCGATTTCCTGCGCGGAATGAAGCGTAAAATCAATCTGGTCAATCGGTCGGATAACTTGTCCGGCATGGATACAGATGGCACTGGCAATGCCAGCACCAGCAGTGGTCTAACCCAAGAGATCGAGATACTCAACATTGGCAGCAGTACACCCAAGAAACGCAAGGCACGCTCATCGCCCATACGCGGTGTACTCAAGTTGCGTTCTCTGTCGGATGACGAGATGCCTATGCAGCAACTGCTGGGCTCCGAGGCCAGTGTGGCCAATGTGGTTTTCTCGACGCCAGTGTCGTCACAGAAGCAGCCACGTCGCGATGGCGGCCTGCTCGGTAAGTTGAAGGCTACACGCTTCGCCCTACCCCCATCCATAGATAACAGGAAGCCGGAGCATGCTCTGGCTGTCGAGAAATTGTCCGGTGCTCAGTATCATCTCAAGCTGGCCGACGATCCAACGATGTCACCTATCGATCACGGTGGCGGCAGTGCACCCAAAACGCCCAAAAATACCAACATCAACGTGAATACGCCCTTCCGCACGCCCAAATCTGTGCGACGTGGCGCACGCGTCTCCAACGAACGCATCCTTGGCACACCCGACTATTTGGCACCGGAGCTGCTGCTCAAACTAGGCCATGGCCCGGCCGTCGACTGGTGGGCGCTGGGCGTGTGCTTCTATGAGTTCATGACTGGCATACCGCCCTTCAACGACGAAACGCCTCAGAAAGTATTTGACAACATTCTCAATAAGAGTGAGTATCTTGATTTGTTAGCACAACTTTGAAAAATTGAATATAAATATATTTTTTTTAGATATTGAATGGCCTGAAGGCGATGAGGCATTGTCAGCGCATGCCATGGAGGCTGTGGAGCTGATGCTGACCATGGAGCCCTCGGAGCGCCCGGCCGCCAAAGAGGTGCAGCAGATGCGACAATTCGCCGGCATCGATTGGGAGAATATTGGGCATATGGAGCCACCGTTTGTGCCCACACCAGACAATCCCACCGATACTGGCTACTTTGAGGCGCGCAACAACTTGCAGCATCTGCAGTTATCCAATTTTGCATTGGATGACTAAACGATTTTCATTATTTCCTAGTTTTGTAAGTTAAGTGTTATTTATATGTTCTTTTTGTAGCAAATTGTACTTGTCAGGTTTTTAGGTATATTTTTTCTTTTAATATGTATGTTTCGTTGTTATCTTTCGGTTGGATCAATATTTATACATGTATGTCTGAATTCTAACTATAGCGATATTAAATATTTCGCTCAATTCCGGCTTTGTTACTGCCATTACGCTTAAGCCAATAACTCCAAGTATGCACGCTATAAACTGATTTTAAAATTGTTGTCTTTAAGATTAAGTAAGCATTTAAGTTTTGCATTTCAATACAAATGATACTAAATTATAAACAACTCAAATATATTGCTTGCAATTTCCAAAAAACAGCAAAAAAATCACTTTATTTTACTCTTAAATGTGCTGTGTAAATATGTGTTTTGTGTATATATATAAAGGTATATATCGATTTTTGTAATCCGTAGAAAAATACCACAATTGGCTGTTGCCTCAATCATATCAAGCTTTAATCTTTAAGTTTAAAATCGCAGTCCCACACCTCCGGAATGGTCGTTAGATAGCTCTCCTCATAGAACACATCGATCAGGCGACAGATCATGTGGGGAACAGCCCGCAAATCAGGCATTGGCTGCGCCTTGAGAATGCTTACGGCCCGGACGATCAGCGGCTTGACATCCGTGAATTTTTTGTTGGCCAAGAGCATGGCCAACTCCCGCATGGCGCTCTCGTACTCCTCACAAGGCAGCCGCATCTCACGGCTGGCTGAGAACAGCGAATAGATTATGCATGCCAGACACCGGGTGAGCACCTTGCGTCTGCAGCAATTATTAATAATTAATAGTTGTCTATAATTATAATATGTATTGTAAGATTGAGCCACATTACCTATTTGTGATGCTCTTCGCCTTGAGGCCAATGGCGCCCAGCAAACCATCGCTCCAGCCCTCTGCCTTTGTCGAGGCTAATTGAAGGTGGCGCGCCAGCATACAGAGCGCCTTCTTCACATGCTCCGATTCCTGAAGCAGCCTACAGCCGCGTGAGATTATCAGACCCCAGACGAGCGCCATGCGCGGTTCCGTTTGAGGATTGGTTTTTAGATTTTCCAACAACTGCGTCAGATCCTGCAGAAAGGTCACCTTTTCACCAGCCGATTCAATCTCTTCCAGTTTGTACAGCACAAAGATGTGCAGTGAAAAGAAATAACCACCACTCATGACTGGCATCAGTTCCAGTTTCGGCAGCGACATCTGCAGCGCCTCGAACAGTCCGCGCCAGCTAGGTGTGTGCCAAGGTGCGTTTGTCGACGAAGTGCGAAAATAGCACTCAATGCTCGACTCCAGCAGTGTGTAGATGCAGGAAATGTAGGTGTTCAGATGCCCAATGGCTGGCAGAGCGGCGCACATAACCAGATTGGCGGGAGAACACTGCTGCTGCCAGCGCACCAGAGTCTCGATGTGCAGGCTGAAAGTGAGGATTACATAATATTATAATGTAATATTCCAAGCTGGAAGTGACAAAGACTCTATAAAATTCTGATCGGCAGACTTAATTTGAAAACATAAGAAAAACTGGATCTGCTTGCTTCAAATCCAACACAATGGTTGCTGCCAATCACAGATGTGCCTTTCACATACAAAGCTTAAATTATATATGCCATCTGTCTGATCTTACTTGGAGATCTCCTCGCTTTGCGTCTGCGTGGGCGCGACTAGCTCGAGCATTAGATTGAGTGCCTCGCGACGCTGCTCCTCCAGCGTGCGCTGCGCACTGCTGCCGCTTATTGCCTGGTCAATGGATTGCAGTAGCTTTAGGAAGGCATTGGTAAAGGCGCGTTCACCCTCCTTGGTGGCCAGGAGCTTTTTTAGCTTGGCGCCACAGGTGCGCTGCATGCAGACCATGGAGCGTGTGTACAACATTCGCTTGGCCGTTGCCTGTATGACCACGCCTTGGGTGCTGCTCTCAGGCAGCATGGCGCAGGCCACGCGAAGCAGACTGCAATAAATGATGATGCAATAATCAAATGGTTTTGATTTGCTGGGATCATTTAGAGGCTTACTCGAGAACGGCGCGATCAGCGTAATTGGTCTCAGTGGGTAGCTGCAGCACAATGGCGGGCTCCACATTAGTCACGAACCACTTGAGCAACTGCTCCATTTCGGTGTACTCGACGAGATGCCACGGCTGCTTGATGGCATCCTCGAGTATCTTGCTCGTATTGGGATGCATGTGAATGTTCGGTTCGAATGCCAGTTTTATAAAGATGGCAAATAGATTCGAGAGAACGGCCACCGGCTGTGGCATCTGTGTGAACCATGCGCTCCAATCGATTCGGATGAAGATGTGACCGAGCATCGCATGCGACTCGGGTATAAAGCGCTGCAAGCTCTTATACAGCAGCTCAATGTGCGTCGCTGGCGGCAGGAAGCGCTCCCATGGCAGCTGGGCCAGTCCCTCGTGTATGGGCGCCAACACATGCCCCGCCACATTGAGTTGGGCAAAGTGATGTATATACCAGGCAAACACGTGCTCCAGTATTTTATTTGATGCCGGCAGATACTGCACCACCTGCACAATATTGCCAATAAAAGATCTGATCATGAGCTTGCTGGTGTCCACGTGCGGCTCACTCCAAGGCAACAGAATCTTGCCCTGATTTGGATTAAGTTGACGTATCCAGTGTGCAGCAGCACCTGCCTCCTGCTCCGTGTAAGGGATGAGCCAGGGCGCATACGTCTCCACTATTGAGCCGAAGACAATATCACTGACTGGTTAAAAAAAAGAAAAAAAAGCAGAAAAACATTTGGTAAACGTTTATAATATTTACTTTACAAATGACTCACTTTGATCGGCAAGCAGCTCCTGGTAGCTGAAAATGGCTGTTGCCAGCAGTACGTGTCCAAAGCAGCTAAACCACATGACCAGCGGCGAGCAGTAATCCTTGTGCTTTGGATACAGCCCATGGAGGCCATGATGGAGTCGCTCCTTTTGAAAGTGACGGGCAAACAGCAACAATGTGTCCGTTGCCGCCTTCATCGTAAACAGTTTTTGGCGACGAGCATAGTCAAAGCACAACTCGTGTACTTGCACCTCAGTGGTGGTTAGTGTCAGTGGAGCGCTGCCCGTGGGCATAAGTAAGGCATTAAGCAGATCGAGCAGCACCAGTGGCATTAGCTTTTGATCCGAAATGCGATCGAGTACCATCTGCATAACTTCACCGTAATGCTGTGGAAAGTCGTACGTGAAGATGTGCACTAAATGGCGACGGAATTGATCCTGTAAGATGCTGCTGTGTGGCTGTGACCATGATTCGAGCCCTTGCAGCACTAGCAACAAACATCGATTGATATCGCTGAGCTTAGGCTGAAACGTCTCCAGCCAGCTGGGCAGATCGAACTTGGAGAGCAGCACAAATAGAATATTGGTATCGCAACGCTTCAAATGTGAATCGATAAGGAACTCATACATGTCCAGGAAATGATCGGCACTGGTGCGACAAGGTACAAACACGCCGGCAAGCACCTCTACAAGATCACCGCGTCGCAGCGCCAGACGAAGAATATTCAATCCCTGTTCCAATTGATCGGCTTGCATGAAGACCTGTTTGAGAATAATAATTTATTATTAATGAATTTTATTAATATTTGAATAATACTCACGCCCAGTTCGCCCAATATCTGAGAGTAGAAATCGTGTGTGGGCTGAAACTTCTTTGTCGTATCGTTCATGTTGTCAACAACATGATAAAAGAAATTGACGCCGATAGATATTACTTTTTGATTGGATTGCTCTTGCAGCAGATGTTGTATGTAGCCGCCCAGTTCCTGGATGGCCTGTGCAAAGCCATCCACATTTAGGGCCAACATTTCGTCAACAATCTTCTTGTGACGCTCTCGATTCTTTTCCTGCTGGCGGGCTATTTGCGGATTGGGACTTATGGTTTCCTTCTCTAGCTTGATTTGAGCTGGTTTCACGCACTTTCGATTGCATTCCTTGATTATTGTCTCTTCATATGCAGTCATCGCATACGATGCTGGCACTCGTTCCAAATAGTCCAAGTTCAGAGAATTCACCTCCGATGTATTGTAGTGGAATTTACTGGAATTATATTGAATAGTTAAAGATAATGATAATAGTTAAAGATAATTGTATGTGACAAGTCAATGAATCTTACTTGGCGGTACTGTTCAGCGTTTGGATGCGACACTTTAGCTCGGACAGCGTATTGTTATCGATGGGTCGCTTCTCAACTTGGTCCGGGCGACTGTAGGTTGGTGGTGGCAGGCGTTTGTCATATGTGGACAGATGCATTTTGAGGCGCTGGACAGGTGGCAGACGTGGCTTGGGTTGCAGCGGAGTACGCAATTGCTTATTGGTGTGCAGCAGTCGATAAATCTTGGCAGACCATTGATCCGCCTGGTGACGCTGCTCCTTGCGCAGGTCAGCGGGACTGAGAAACTCTGTCCAGTGGGCGACGTGGCCGTTGAACAACTCCCGTAACTTTTCGCAATTGTACTGTGCCGGCAAATGGCCGGAATCGCTGGAGAACGTGTTGATCTGTGTGTCCTCCAGCCAGAGGGCACAGCTCTGCATCAGTTTGTTGCAACTGCGATACATGTGTGCCGCGGCATCGTCATTGGCACGCTTCTTGGCAATAGCAGCATAATAGACTTCTGCCGATTTCAGCTGTGCCTTTATTGACTTCATCAGCGTCACGTTGCCGTCGTAGAACTTTTGGGCGACTCCAAAGTTTTGATTGATATTGGGGCCATCGTCATCCGTCGGCAAGCGCCACAAATAGAGCTCGAAGAATTTCTGACAGACGATCGGGAAGAGAGCGTGTGTTGTGTCCATGCCGGCCAGGAGCTGAGCGTATTTGTAGATAACCAATTGTTGGGCGGGAAAAGCGTTCGTCTTGCTGAGCGACAAAGTTTTCTTAAGTGCCACATCCACTGACTGATCCGTAAGCTGACGCAACAGCTCTGGCCAAAAGCGTGTATCCTGAAGTCGAAATTCAATTTCGAGCAGCACAAGATTCAGCCAGCAATTCTGCGGCGATAGCACAGGAATACGCATGTTGACCTGCCCTCCAAACAGGGCTTTCAATCCGGACGACTTTGGCGGCATCTTCCAGTCGTTGCAGTCCTACGAAGTAAAACTTGTTTAGTATTCAATAACTCAGTGATTAGTGATTGTCGTCGTACCTTGTAGTAGTTATAAAAGAATTCGATTGCCTGCACGCGACAGTCGGCAAACTGGTAGGCAATACGCAGCATCTTGTCTAGAAGGTAGAGCACGTGCGTATTCTGGGCCCAGCCCGGTAGCATAGTGAAGCAATTGAGCCATACATTCATGAGATTTAGCGGAGAGCACAGCCCGTAGCTGAAGAAGAACAAGGACAAAACAAGCATAATTGTTATTTGTATGGGAAAGCATTGAAAATAATTATAAATATCAAGGTGCCAGCATATCTTTAAAAAAACTGCAATATTTTGCAGATAAAGAAGCAACTTTTAATTTATGACTGTCTCTGAAGCAAAATAAAGCAGTTCTTCATGCAATGACCTAATTTTCTACATATTAATCCTATACAAAATTACGGATTTATTGACAGATTCATTGAGATAAACAAAACAAACTCTATTTAGCCATATGTCTGCACCAGATATAAAAACTGTTATGCATTCCAAGTTTTATGATTAATGACTTGCCTGGTGTAGGACACAATTTGATGGTGCAACATATTGTCCAGCAATTCAAGAATAGGACCAATTGAATTGGCGTATACCATATCTTTGGCCAGCTTCAGGTAAGTTCTGTCCGCATTGAGCAGTGCTATGAGCAGTTTTTGGAAGCTGTAAGAAATATTGGAATAATCAAATAGTATATATTGATAATTTTATTAGGCTTACCTCTCACAGTTGGCCAGCGTGTCGGGCGTTTCAAGGAACAGTGGCACAATAAGCTCCAGACTTCGTATGACGGCCGCATGGCGATGGTCGCCAATCAGCTGGTGGAGCAACTCGAAGCCATGCTGGCATATTAGCGGAATCGAATGGCCATGCAAACTGACCAGGACGGCAGCATAGAGTGCTAAGGGACGTTGCTCGTTGACGCCCTGGCTGATCATGTCCAAGCGTTCCATGTCCGGCACAAAGAGCAACGGCTCTGTGGGATGCTGGAGAGTGCGTTTGACCGACTCCACACTTTGATCCATGAGGTGCAGACGCAGCATTGAGATCATACGCCAACACCAGTTGGTAAATTGTTCTCGATTGGACTGCGTGGAGTCGATAAGAGAGGACACCTGACGCACGCTCTCCGAGATGCCCGAGACACCGATTACCTCCGACGCATGCTTGGTGATTGCTTCAGTGACCAGACAAGCCATGCGGACGTGAATATTGTGCGGCAGATAGAGACGACCCTCTTCATCGAAGCCCCAGTTGAGATGGCCAATGATTAGACGCGCCAGTTGATTCTGTGTCGACTGGTAATCGAAGTGAAGCAACCAGCTCGACAGCAGCTCAAAGCTGTCCATACTCGGATGCCAGCTCTCCAGTGGCAGCGCCTTAAATAGATACGCCGCCTGCTCAATTTCACTGAAGCGCGTCTTCAGCTGCAGCAGTAGACAGTCCAAGAGACCCTCATAGACCAGCGTTATGTTTACCAACGTATCCCTTGCAGCCTTATAGCAAAACTCTCGCGTGGCTTGATGCAGAAATCCGATCTGCGAAAATATGGAAATGTTTTAGCAAGTCATTTATAGGACAGATATCGTTCTTAGAATGATATCTTCAATCTTGTATAGTTCCCAGTTGTACAGAAATAAATAAAATAAAGTCACCTGAAAGATGGTCAAACAAATGATGCGAATAATTTGCCAATCTTTGGTCGGATCGCGTCCGTTGGCCATCTCGAAGAAGGCCTGCAGCAGATAGTACATATCCTCGGCGGATACATCAGCATTGGCCAAATCAAACTTGCCCCAGAAGTCCGTATGAAATGCCTCCTCCGGATCAGCGGATAGCTGTGTGCTGAAGTCACTGGGAAAGCCAACGTTTAGATAATAGAACAGATGCCAAATGATATCAGCATTTAGCGTGGAATAAGGCAGCGTTGAAAAGTACTGCCATGTGCCTAAATTACGAGAGCTATAAATATATCTGCAGGCTCGAATGAGCAATGCCTGCATTTCCAATTCGATACGTTCACACAGCTCCGGCGACTTGTGCAAATTGTTGTTGCTGCAAATGGTGATTTAAATTTAGTTTAATACATTCGTTCGTTGTGCGAGCACAACTCACCAGAAGAGTTCGTAATAATCGAAGCCATATTGTAGGCAGTGGCGCACAAGGCGTCCCAGACGCTTGGCCAGCTGCTTGTACCGCTCGTTGTTGTAGGTCAACATGCCCTCTCCCAGCGTCTCCACTAATTGGGCGAAAAATACAACAACGGTGAGCATCTGCTGAGGTGTAATCATGTCCGGTTCAATGATGTAGTCTTCGAGGAATTTTTCAATGCACATTGCAGAGCTGAAAATTGAAAGCAACACAAATCTTTGACGTCTCTCTCGATCCACCTTTGTGTGTAACAACTTACGTGAAGAGCTTATCGAAGGGTAGCTGATTGAGCAGTGCTATCAAATCAGTCTCCTTGAGGCCAACATATTCGCCTGTTGGCGTCAGTGTATCTTCCCCATCCGAGTCCAACATCGTCCAGCCCTCACCGCCACCTGTGGGTCCGGCGAGCTCCTTTTGGGCTTGCACCTGACTCTTGAGGTACTCGCTGCGCTTTTTAATGGGCAACAGTAGAATTTGCAGCACGGCCAAGCAGTGATTGACTTCTGGTGAATTCAGTGGCAGCGGCAGCTCATTGGGTTGCGAGCCCTTGGCCATTGTCTGCGACTGTGCCTGGGCTACCATGCCCGGCAGCTGTAAAAACTCCGCCGCCCAGGCACCGACGCCATTGGGGCAACGCAAGATGTTGAAGAGCAGAAACCAATGATCCTCCTTGGTGGCCAGCAGCAGCTGCATTGCAATAAGTTTGCGAAGCCACAGCTTGAGATCGGCATCAAAATCCTAAAGCAAAGACTCGTTTAGTGGATATTCAATGGATTGGAAGTACAGTGGACACTCGCAAATTAGAAAGCTTCGAAATGATAAATATGAGTCGAAGATTTAAAATGAGACAAGCTGTTTGCATTCAGAATTGAAAAAATAATACCGCATTTGGGCTGGGTCGTCGCGCAAAGCTGAAGAGAATGGAGATGGCGCGCCTAAGTTTGGCGACACAATCCAGAGCCGGTGCCTGCAACTGGCTGTGCAGCACAACAGATGCCTGCACATCGACACCTGGATAAGCGAGTAGATCATTGATGATTGCATCGATTCGGACTTTGGTTATCTTTGCCTCAACCAGATTGGTGGTATACGCGTGGCACACCAGATCATAATGAACGGTTAAATACTTGTTCACGTATTCCAGCATAGTGCGATTAAGCTTAATGCATCTAGAAGAGCAAAGATTGTGATTATGGATTTGTTTTAATCGAGAGCTGCTCTTGTTGCTTCACTCACTCGTAAGTTGTGGTCTCTCTGACGACGGTGCCGTCGCCGCAGGTGCCGCTGAAGGTGCGACTCACGTTCTCCCGCTTCCACAGCTTCTGCTCTGTTTCGCGGCTCATTCGGTAATTGCTATGAATGTCCTGCAAATTGGATGTGAGTTTGGCCTGTAGATTAAAATACTCCTGGAGTGCCAGATAGAGCGGATCCGTTTCACTCGATTCGAGCAGTGTGCTCATGAGAAACTCCAATTCGAATTGCTTGACCAGTTCCAAGTCGGTGCACTGATAGACCTGCTTTAGCTGATCGCTGCTAAACGGTTTCAAGTGACTGCTGGCGAGCGCAAAGCCGGGCGAGCTCACCCGCGTCCGCTGCTTGTAGACAATCTTTGTCTTCTGCTCCTCGGCGAGGGCATTGCTTATGCGTATTGGCTGCAGATTGGGATATTGCACAAGGGGAACACTGCTTGCCGGCGCACATGGAGCACTGGGCGCTGTCTCCTCCAACTCCGGCTCCTCCTTGACTTCTGCTGTTGTCGTTGTTGTTGCTTCTGCAAGTTGATCGGTTTGTATGTCATTTGATATGCAGCAGTCGTGGCTGATGATGGTATTGGCTTTGTGGGTGCTACTGCTGGCCTTGGCGGCCACACGCTCGAACTCTTCCAGTAGTGACGCATTCTCCAATTGTCTTTGTTCGTTCTCACAACTTGTTGATAACAGCTCATCGTTTTCTTCTTCTTCTTGTTCGATATGTCGGTGTTCGTTCGACGTCCTTTGCTTTTTTGTTTTCTGCACGTAGTTGTTGCATTAATATTTCTTATTATTATTATTTACTTTCTGATACATACTTCTTTTTTTGGCTTAGCCAAAGTAGCCATTTTTATTATCGGCTACCGTTTGTTGGTTTAACTTCTCCTGTGAATGCGTTTTACGTGCTTTGCATTTCGTTGCACCGCTTACAATAAAACCCCCTATATAAAAGTGCTGATTAGTGTTAGTGATGAGCAGCAGCATGTTCTAACTAGATATCACAATATAATGCAATATGCACATTGCATTTCCAATTGTTTGAAATTAAATAATTTCATATTTGTTTTTCTTTTGTGTTATTGTTTTGATTACCTTTCAGCTTGTTTTTTCTTCTAATATTCTACGAATTTAGCTTTTATCGAGCCAGTGAACTTTAACCAGCACTGTTGTCGATCAGCTGTTCACGAAATGGACAATTGACAAACAGCTGAGCTTCGACTCGATGGGCAGCACTGTATTAGTTACAGTGTGGCAGCACTTTTAGGAAATGGCTGTTGACTTTTGACGAGGCTTTTGAAATTGAAAAATATAACGGTATTTAAATTCCTAGCGATGAAACTTTAAGCGATTTATAGATTACTTAAGTGATTGTTGTTCGACTAGATTTAAAAACAAATTTATTCAGATTATATTTTAGATTTGATATAATTCAGTATCGAGTTATTTCCATATTAACCTGGAAACTAAAATGTATCATTCTCCAGACTTTGGTAGTATTAAATAAATGCATTTGATTTTAATTTAAATACATTTGTCTTATTTATTGCACGAATATATAGATAATGATAAAATTAAAAATTCTGGTATTGTTTTTGCTTACATATATATAAGTACATAAACATTAAATAGCTTTCTCTACACAACGCTCAAAAATTAATATTGCAATAGGCGTAAATGTATACTCTTGTACATAAATCACAGCATCTTTATCGACTTTGATACACTGAAGGTGTAGGACTGACTTAATTAGTTTACATGATGCCTTAGCTTACGACAATCTACAGACTAACTCTATAAATTACTTATTATTATCCATTGATTTATGCAGCATATGCAGAGGGTTTCGTACATTGCCTCACAATAATGTCGCCTTGGGGTTGAGCTGTCGATAGGTGCCCATCTCTCCCGATGGCACAGTGTCCATCTGTATCCTACTGGTATCGCAAATCGAGCTGCGCTGCTCCCGCCCATTGTCAGTGCTGGAGCCATCCGTAAATATCACGGCAATGGGATTCCTCTTCTCCTTTGCGGCGCGCAAATTTGTCTCGTTGGCATCGAAGGCATGATTAATTTTCTCCTCTTTGCATGTTGTCGTTGCCGATGAATTGCTACTACTGCGCCTATTTAGACCCGATTCCTCCTCGTGCTTAATGTAGTAGGGTTTGGGCACATTCAGGCGTTCGTAGCACCGGAAGATAAGCGGATGCAACAGCTTGGCGTCGTACTCATCATCTGCATGCTGGGTGAAGCAACTGATCAGTGTCCCGATGAGAACCGTCAGCATTGTGCCAATCAAACTATAGTACATAAAGCTGATCGAATAAAATGTATCCAAAGTTGACCTAAAATGAGAAGAGCAGAAGTTAAAAACCAACCGTACAAGGATAATATATATTTATCAAGATCGGGTAAGGAATAGTTATTCTTACCGCTCATTAGCAATCCTGGGCGACGGATCTAAGAATGTTTGATTGTCAACATCGATCGGTGTGTGCTTCAATAGCCAAGGCAGCTCATCGATTCCACTGCTTGGCTTGGCAATTGATCGCGAGAAGGTGCTGTTGGAGCAACCCTTAGAATGGATTCAATGTGATTATTTGGACAACTTGCTTCAGCTTCTTTCAGCTACTTACATCTGTTGTGGTGGGCAGCATTGTGGAGGGCTTGTCAATGGTCATGCTACCGCCAATGATCCAGAGCACGAAAGCGCAAGCAGTGATCATGCCGGCGGATGTGCCTTTCCAGTTGGCCACGGGCACCATCATGGCCAAAATGAAGCAGCCCAGCAGCGGCCCAGATGTGGCCGAGAAAACGAGCAGCGACGATTCAATGACGCCGGAGAGCAGACCGACTCCAAAGGCCACACCCATAATAATCAGACCGCAAACAATGGTCACAATTTTAATAATTCTCAATTGCTGGGTATCGGTTAAGCCCTTGAATCGGGGCAACTGCGACAGGAAATCCTCCCAGAAAACGGTGGACAGAGAATTTAGATTGGAGACCATCATGCTAGATTAATACCCAAAGATTAGCTTTGCGCTCATATATGCAATGATGTAAGTGACTTACCAGAGTGCACCATTGAATAGTGTGGCCATGAAGATGCCCACAAAGCCGGGCACAAAGCCCAGCTGATCCTCCACGAAGAATGGTAAAATCTCATCGGGCTTTCTGATGTAGCCCTCAGCATAAGGGTCACAGTTGACGTACGTGGAGTAAATGACCATGCCCGACATCCAAGAGAGTGCAAAGAACACGAAAACAATAGGCAAGTTGCTCAGCATGACCCTAAAAAAGTGAATGGACAATAATAAATAATACGAGTGAAATATCGATAGACTATCAGAAACAGGTAATCAAAATTTGAAACATGAAAATTTTATTAAAATAGTGAAATTCTTACTTTCGCACCTCCTTTAACGACTTGAGACTGACGTAGCGCTGCATAAAGTTCTGCTGGCAGCCAATCTGTGAGAGCGACATAAACAGCTGCCCCAGCCAGGCAGAGGTGGTATCCACGCGCACCGTAAAATCGCCGGTAAAGTTCCAAAAATTTAAGCGTCCTATGCGAAATGAGAGTGAAAGTGAACAGTGAACAATAGAAAAACAAGTGCGTATTGTTTGGAGTGCAGTTGCAGTCGTCTTGGCAAATATGTATAAATGTCGGTTTTTTGTGTGTTTAATGGCATCGTCACATGGCTCGATTCCCAGTGCTCGGCAATTGTCAGTCAGTATTACAGCCAGGCAGACTCCAAGTTGAAGCTCAAGCTGAAGCTGAAGTGACAAAATGCGCCGCCGTCAGACATTTATTACTGTCGTCACGGAACTCATCCCAAGTAGCTGTGGTGATGGTGCTGCTGCTGCTGTTTTATATGCCACTTTTATCATCATCATTTATGTGCATAATGAGCCGACGCAACGGCTACAACAGCAGCAATAACAACAACAACAGCAACAGCAACATCAAAAGCAGCAGCAGCAGCAGCAACAACAGCAACCCAAAATGGATGCCATTTTAATAGTCATCATTCGTCAGCATAAATATGAAACTGGCACACACATACACAAAGCACACCCACAAGCACACACACAGTACACACACACATATGTTATTTGACAGGACACGCTAATAAGCTGCCATGATCAATCGAAGCCAATCTCCTGGCCGAACCTTCCAAAATGATTGCCTACCATTGTCACGGTTCAGCTGGTAAACGTTCTTTGGCCCGCCGCTGGAGATGGTACCCTTAATGCAGACCGCAATGGTTACCAGCAGAATGGTTACAGTTTGGATGACGTCCGCATTAATGGCCGCTTTAAGTCCGCCCTAAAAACAAATGAAGGATATCAAACAATGGCCGGCCCCTAGATGGAACTACTTTTACACTTAGAAAAATATGTTGATCAGATAGCGAACACTCTCTTCGTCTTGTAAGATTGAAATTCTCAAATGACAGACTTTCTTGGAATTAGTTACACAACAGATTCAAGTGAATCATAAATCAAGAACTCGATTACTTTGAATAAGTACTTAAATCAATCCTGATTTCATCTTAAAAGAGAGACGTTCATTTTCTCTAAATGCACTTACTTACCATAATGGTGAAGAATATGCAAATGGCCGACAGGCCAACAATGGAGGCCCAATAGGGTATACCAATGACCGCGGATAGTGCCACACTGGGCGTATAGACTGTGATGCCCAGGTTACAGATTTGCCGCACGATGTATGTGGCAGAGGCGAGGCAGCGAACGGTGCGACTCTTGAATCTGAAATTGAGTAACGAAGGGTTTGGTGACAGGTGAGTACAATGTGCTTAGTGGTTTTGCCGGCTCGATTTACGGCATTAATTAAGAAACATGAACAAAAACAGGAACGGAAACGGGTTCGGGTATGGGAAGATGAAGTGGCTGAGGAGAGGTGAAGGAGGAACTGGCCCGATGCCCGGCCGGCTCCTCATTTATTTACTTTTATTAGCTGCGTTTATTAAAGTTTTAATGGGTTTGCCCTTTTTATGCGCGCGCACTTCTCTCTTTTTTTTTATGATTTACTGCAGCTGTAAAATGAGGGCGTTTACAATAAGTGGGCGATGGCATTCATAAGGCGTGGCAACTGCAGCTCAAATTACTGCCGTGCCACCAATTTACGACAGCTGAGTAAGAGGCAAAAAAACAAAGAAAAAAAATAAAACAAAAAGGCACAAAAATGGAGCGAGCCGGATTCTAACAGCGAATGCCAACAAAATTGGCAAGTTCGTAACTCGTTTTGATTCTTTTTATAGTTGTGTCGGCCTTTTTATGAGGCTCCCTCGTCTGGGCCGGAAGGCAGGCAAGCACATGGGATATAAAAATTTGTGTGTTAATTTGATGTAAAATGCGCGACAAGGCGCCAAGTGCCCCAAAGAGGTATCCAGCTTCAGCTCCTTAATCGCTTAGAATGCGCTCGTCGCTCGGGTAATCAACTTGTTGGTGTCATATCCATGAGTGGCCCTATTGAAGAGATTTATAGCGACCAGCTGGGCTGCAAGTGTGCCAATGGGTTAAACTTGAATTTATCGAATTGAGTTTGTCCTTCAAGTCCTTGAATTTAAAATTTTATATAAATAAAAAATCTGTAGTCGATTTTTATATCGCTAATATAAATCTTTTTCTAGTCTAACTATTCTAAATGGTTAAAAGGCATCTTTAAATGTTTATTAGTATAATTAAAGTTTTTAGTTTCATATCGATTTTTAAAGACTAAGTCACTGGGCTTAAGGAGAAATATGATTTTAAATGCGACCTTGCCTTGACAATTGTAGAAACATTTCCATTTAATAACACATGGATTTAAGAATGATGGCGCAAATGCAATCTGCTTAATGGTGAGCATTTGCCACCATTTGTGCGTGCGATTAGCAGTCTCCGCATAAGTGCTTAAGATATAGCTGGCAATTGGGGACTAAGTAGCGCAATTAAGGCTTCACCTCTGAATTGCATGCATACTACACACATACACATGTATATGTGAATGTGCACATAGAAATGTATATATATATATATATATATATGGAATGTATGTATAACTAAGCTGACTGTATAATCCACTGTTGGCTTTATTGATGGTTCACTAAATGATTAATAGCCACCTTCGAATACATATTTATTAGCCAGTGTTGTCATCAAGCTCCGGCTTATATATGCTCAGACATAAGTATGAATGATTGAGGGGCGAGTTGTGCACCATGGCAGAACCCCAGGACAACCATCAGCAAGTCATTAAAAAGCGATATTAAAACCAAAAGAAAAATAAAGTGTCATATTGTTATAAGTGGGTGTGTGTGTGTGTGGAGAAAGGATATGTCAATCAATAAACAAACATCAATCGGACACGGTTCCCCGTTACCCCACTACAAAGCACCCACTATTCCCTCAGCGAGCTCTTGTATTTGTTGAAGCATTATGGGCGCTTAATTGCACATTCTGCCCGTTTGTAAATTCACTGCTCTCATGGGCTTAAGCGGCTTACATACTCGACAGCGTGTACAACATGTCGCATGCGTTATGCGTTATATATATTTTAATTATGACAGTGCTGACCTAGTTAACTACAAGTGCATGTGGTTTGTGCGGGCGAGCAAATGAGCGAATGTGTGTCTGTGTGTGTGTGTGTGTCTGTGTGTGTGTGCCTCCTTGTCATAAAAATGTCTGAGCATAATGCAAGTGATGCCGCACGGCTTTACTAAAATACCATTAAATATGGCAATCGAGCAGGCTAATTTGGCGTGGACCTAATGATGAGCATCGAAACGATGAAAGGCGGAGCGCAGACCGCAAATTGCAAGGGCGTGTCAATTGAAAACCAACAAAGAAACGGATATCTATATATAAAGCAAGAGAGAATGAGTGAGTGAGAGAGTGAGAGAGAGTGAGAGACTGAGAGAAAGGGACTATGGCAAACGTTTATTTAGGCATTTGCACATGACGAAAATCATTGTCGCCCATTTTGTTGTTGCTGTTTGAGCTCCTGTAGCGGAAATTGATAAAGAAATGTTATTGTGGTGAACAAGAAAACACAAGACACACACACACACACACACAATACACACACACATCCACAAACATATTGCTCGTTCTCTTGCCTTGTTTTTTTTTTTGGGCGAATATCTCGCAGAGTGCCGCTTGCGGTCAATTTTTGCCTGATATGTCAATTTAATATGATTTATGCGATTTATTGTTACTGACGCTCTCTCTCTCTCTCTCGCTCTCTCTTTGTGTTTTTGTCTCTTGTGTTACATTGGTGCATGTGTTTGTCGTTGTTGTTGTTTTGTTTTCCTTGTGGCAATCGTTTTTCATTTAGCCTGTTAACATCGTGTTCATCACAATAAGTGCTATGCATCTACCAATCTCATTCCATTGCTCTCTCTCTCTCTCTCTCTCTCTCTCTCTCTCTCTCTCTCTGTCCCTTTCACCCTGTTTACACTCACTTTATATGTTAGATATTTATATTCAATTGCTCCTCTTTCTCTTAGCTGTCTATGTGAGTGATGACCCGAGGCTTTCGCTGCCTGTCCGCCTGCATATCTGTTGATTGAGCACACTGGGCTTGGCACAGTGGGCTACTTTTATGTTATATGGATTTTAATTGATTTGCCTTTTAGCCAATACTAGTTTCACTCCCCTTCTCTTTGAATTGCATTACTGGATTCCATTTTAAAGGCGGCACGGTGTTTGAACCACAGCGTGAACTTAATTTAATAACATCATTTGCAGGTAAATGACGCAATAATTGCATAATTATGCAATAATTACGGCTGCAATGCCTGTGGACAGCAAGCGTTCATGCGATTACCAAGGCGAGGCCACAAGGACAAGCCAACCAACCAACCAATAATGCTTATTGCCTTGCTGCGCACCGGCTAGCCTCTGCCACCGCTGCCCCCTCTCTTTCTCTCTCTCTCTCTCTCTCTCTCTCTCTGTCTTCAGTTGCGGCCATTTATGCAATGCATTCCCGGTGCTATGGCCATTTGTTGGTAGCCTTGGCTCTGTCTGTGTGCGTTATGACTGCCTGATCCGCTTGGCTCATTGACGTTTTGCTTAG
Source organism: Drosophila grimshawi (assembly GCF_018153295.1). Lineage (NCBI taxonomy): Eukaryota > Metazoa > Arthropoda > Insecta > Diptera > Drosophilidae > Drosophila > Drosophila grimshawi. The sequence goes on from NW_025063098.1 coordinate 23,087,130, forward strand.
GTTCGCGGACATCATTTATCAATGCGACTGGCCGGGTCTATAGTCAGTTTCAGTTATGAGCAAAGGCATAAATTAGGCAGCAAAGTTTAATGTGGCAAGTGGGGCATAATCGCAGCTTTGGGTAGCTTCGATTGCTTTGGTCCACTGCGTCGAGCTAATTTTAGAATCAAAAACGAAATCTGTGGCCAGCTGGGAGTTGTCATTTGATTGGATTAAATGCCGCGCATAAATAAACATAATCAGGCATGTTGTGTTGCTTGCGATAAAAGCCAGATCGTCTACTCCCCACACGTGCTGCCCTGGCTGGCTTGGGTGAAAGGTACGAATGAATGGCGTGTAAAAAGCTAAAACCAAGTTACAGCCAACAACTTTGTTGTCTTTGAATTGCAAATCATGTCGCCACTTAGTCGCTGCCAACATACCAAAAATGTCTTTATTTATGCGTGCATGTTGCCCCTTAAATTTGTTCGCTTCTTTTCGTGTTTTTCTTTCTTTTTTTTTTTACGAGTGTGCTCACCAGCTTTTGACCTGTGTGTGTTTGTGTGTGCGTGTGTGTGTGAGAGTCGGTATGTTATATGTATGCTGGGGCACTCTGGCTGGCACTTGTACATCGTAAATATTCAAGCGGAATTCAAATGCACTTACAAGCGAGCGCACTTTTCGGCACTTTTCGGTGTTGGTTCTCGGTCTGGGTCTGGCTCTGGCTCTGACTCTAACTGTGGCTCTGTGGATCTCACTAAGTGCTAACAAGTGTCTTATTGATCCACGGCCAAAACAAGCCCCAAATCAATTTATTTACTAGTCCTTTGTGTGTGTGCATGGGTGTCTGAGTGTGTGTGTCTTTGTGTGTGTAATGATTGTCTTGCATTCAGCTGGAATTCCATTTCGCATTTGAGCAACCACAATTTTTTTTTTGTTTTTTTTTTTTTCTGTTTTGGCAAACGCCACTGCGAGGGCGAGTCAAGAACTTGACCATTGAACTCGGCGAGGGCGCAATGGCGTTAACAAAAAGTCAGCTACAAATCTCGGCCAACAAATACTCGGTACCACTCGAGCTTGAGCTGAGGGTAAGAGGCAAAGGCCATGTGCTGAGTGGCAGATGTCACTAGCGGCAGCCTTCTGACAAGTATACAAAAAGGAAGTCTTGTATTGGTGTATGTGTGTGTGTGTGTGTGTGTATGTGTTATGTGTGTGAGTATTAGTGAAATTGCTCCCAGCAGGAAATTTGAGTGTGGCATAAGGCACATTGTTTCGATTTATAAGGCATAGAAAATACATTTTTTATGCTTTTGATTTAAATACATAAATGAAAACAGCTGAAAATAAGAAAAATACACCCTCCCGGGGTGTGCAAGTTAAGGCCTTTGTTAGTACAAAATTATGGTATTAAGTTTACAAAGGTATTAAAAATCATTACATTAAGATCGCAGTTCTTGGGAACTTTTGAGCTTAATTTTGCTTTTATGTGCGACTTCAACTTTTAATCTATGTAAATATTCAACTTCAATTTGACTTAATACAAAAAGCTTCTTAATCGCTAACGTTTTTAGTTTCGTATTGTAATCGCTTCCAAAAGAGATGCTTCTTGCATGCATTCTGTGAACACGCCATAGCCAAAGAACAGCCATTTAAAAATCATGAATATGCTTTTTTAATGCTAATTTGCATTCAGCTCATAGGGAAAACTTTAACCTCGAAGAAATGTTTGTACGCACATGCGAAAGTTTCCACCCGGGTTGGCTTTTGTTTTTGCAAGTTTTCGGTTGTTGACTGACTGACTGGGTGACTGGGCGACTGTCAACGCGGTCTGCTACGGGATGCTGGCTAAAGGCCTGACAGTAACAACACGCGCTATTTATAAACATTATGACACAAACGAATTGTCATACAATTTGTCAACAGCAAACACAAGTGGGCCAACCAGCGTCAGAGACTTCTTTTTTTTATTTTTTTTTTTGTTTGGCGGGAGGTACTTTTTTTATTCTTCTTTGTTTTCTCATTTTTTGTTTTTGTTGTTTGGAATGAATTCAGCTGGCTTTTGCTTTATTATACCCTAAGCGCTTGAAGGCTTAATCTTTGACTTGATGTTCCTAATCCGTATGCCTAACAAGTGTGTTTCTCATAAATAAATGCTACGAACTTTCCATTTCTTAATACATAATTAAGTTAAGAGCTTCTACGAAGTTATTTAAAAATGAATTGGATTAACCATTGAGTTTGAGTTCTTAATATACGAAACAACTTTTTAAAGGGTATGCTCGAGCATATTACTTTTGATAGTAGTGTTTGCTATTTGTTTTGCATTGTCATAGTATGTTGTCAATGTCTTTAACCTTACTCAGTTCGCATTTTTGTCATTGTCTTTTCCCTTATTGTTCGTTGTGTATCTTACTTACGGACCAAAGTGCTTTGACAATTTGTAGCATATTCACTTATCGGCCTATGCGACTTGTGGGTCTTGGGATTTGCCTTTGTCGATTTGATGGAGTTGTATGCATAAACATGTCGCGGGGCGCCAGTTGCGCTGACAAGCGACAATGAGGCTTCAAATTTGTAACAAGTTTCTGTTGCCCTGGCAACATCCTGTATCGTCCTTTGAAGCCCTTTCGGGGCGGATGTTGTCTTGAATGTCATTTGGTTGTCATCAAACTAAATAGCACATGAAATTCGCCATGTGTCTCAAATGTGCACATGGGACTGGAACTGGAGCGGGTAGCTCTGGATCTAATCGTAGTCATGGCAGTAACCAAGATTGATGGCCTTAATGTTTGGATTGAATGGAAAATAGCCAACTACAACTATTCAGCTAGTTGTATAATTAGCTGAAGTGCTTTATATAGAATCATGCAATTCATGTCAACTATAAGCCCAGGCAAACTACATATATATTGAAAACTAATCTGATGATAGAATATCTTGAATTATTTGTACGAGTTGCATTAAAGCCATTCGGATTTTGTTCGGCTCCTTTTAGCTATCAATCACTTACAGCTTGTGCGACATTTAAATATTTTCTCAATTTCTCACTGATTCGATGCCTCTGTGTCTGCGCACATGCCAATTAAATTTGAATCAAATTATGCTGCTGCTGCCGCTGCTGCTGCTGCTGCTGCTGCTGCTGCTGCTGCTGCTTGCCTCCCTTCCACACCACTCATTTCCAATCAATCGGACATTGCCCGAAGCTGCGTGCGGAGCGTTTGTCAGTTTTGACAATTAATTGAATTTTGTTGTCGAAACTGCAAACATTTGATAACAAATTAGTTTACTAATTTCAATCTTAAAAAACAATTAGGCTGCTCGGGCGATAAGGCGAGTGGACAAGAGGCGACAACTTGCGACTGGAGTTGGAGTTGGGGAGTTCGGGAGTTGGCGGAGGCTGTTCTGGCATGGCAAGGACAAATATATAGATTATTTGGTCTGGCTGTCTTTACATACTTGCTGCTTGCTTGCATATTTCGTGTTCATTTTTTTTTTTCATTTTGTTGTTGTCTGTTTGTATTTATTTTTGCAAAACGTAATTCAAATTTATTTAAGAACGAAGCGACTCAAGCCAGAACCAGAACAACAGCCTGTTGTCCTTGCCGTCTTCATGCCGTGCTGGTCTGTTTAGTCTCATTTGGTCCTCTTAATGAAGAATAAAATTGTGTGCGGGCGACAGTCTGTTTTTTTTTTTCTTTTTTTGTTTGGGTACTCGACGCATTTGTGATATTAAATTGAATGTTGAAATAACAATTTTCATGTTGTCGCTTTGTGCTAATTAAATGTAGTCGTTTCAGAGTGTCTTTTGTCTTTTGGGGGAAACTCACCTTAGATCGATGTACTGATAAACAGAGGTGATGCCCAGGTTAAAATAAACGGGCACAAACAGAAAGCAAACAATTGGATAGGCACTCATCATGCCATAAATTATCTCCCACATGGCTGAGCCGCGATAATAAAGTTCACTTGAATACCCTGCAGAATACACAGAAACACACGTTATACACACATCAATACACACACACACACACATACACAAATAGGCATTAACTTACCCAGAACTGATCGGACACCAAGTATGCCACGTGCTATGGATATCATGACGGCAATTAGGGATACACTGCCGGTGGCAAACACATAATCCGCCTTGCTGCGTTGCTTGGTCTTGCCAAAAATGCGCTTCCAAAGTGGTCCCAAGACGGTGAGCGCTATAAATGCTGTAAACATGAAATAATCCCAGCCCAGTGTTCTCAAATCCTTGGCCATGTTGCTCTGCTGTAAAGATACCAAAACCAGAATGCAAAAATCAAATACCAAGTTGGTCAAAACAACTTTGCAGCGGCAAACCGCTGCAGGAGTTAAAATGGCAGAGGGTGTTGGTGAGGGGGTGTTGTTGTTGTCAAAACGTTTTCTAGCATAGTTGAACATGTGCATATTAGTCACGCTTGGTACACATACTGCCAAAACCGTCGACGATGAAACTTTGGCTACACATTGTTGCATATCCACAGGCTCGTGGGCAGCAACTGCGGTTATTCGACGAACCCCAACACCCCCTCAACAACCACTCGTCATAACCCAACGTGCAACAAGCCAACCAAAGAGTTCCACAGATAGAGTTAGAGAGAATAAAGAAGTGACCGGGACAGTGAGAGGCAGTGGGTGCGGAAGCGGGTATAAACTGTGTGTTGGCGCCATAGCAAATGAGTTAAAACAAAGCAAAATGTTGCGAGCTACAAAATTTATGGACTGTGTCCTTTGCTCGTACTGTTGACATTTGTATTCACGCCAGGCAGACATTTTAGACCCACACCTATACGTGTGTGTGTGCATGTGTGTCCTTTGTGTGTGTGTGAGTGTGTGTTGACTACGACAAGTTTGTTGTGGCCCACAAAGCGCGAAGCTTATGTGCGATTTGCATTGCAACTTTGTGTTTTTACTTGCACTTGAAGTGAAGGCAAAGCCAACTGTTGATCCGGCTGTGCACAGCAATCATTAAATGTATTAAATTCAAGTCTCCTTCAATTCTCTAGAAATGTTAATAAGCATTTAAATTTTCGGTACAAAATATTTATAAATATTTTCTAGATATACGAGAAAGAATTTGTTCAAATTAAAATTTTCCATTTTTCAGAAATATCTTTCCCATTTTCAAATTTAAATTTTCACTTGTCACATTGTCCATAACTGAAAGCTATTGATTTTGGCTCAAATGACACCATCGTTAAATAAGATTTGCCAAAATAAAGCATTTATCCAAATTACTCATACGTCCCATTGAACTGGCAACGGTATAAATTTTATTTATTGCCGATACATTCGATCATCGTCATTATCAGCATCGTTAAGCATATTGATGTTTAATTAATTGTTAACAATATATATATGTATGTGTGTGTGTGTATGTGTGTGAGTAAGCAAGTGAGTTTGTTTGAGCTATTTGCCATCCTTCAAGCTTTTGTCTGACACTTTGTCTGGCTTTTGTTTTGCCATTCTGTTCAAACTATTAGTCATGGTTTTTCAGGTTTGCTTTGGTAATTTTTATTGTTGTTTTGTTAAAGATTTAGCCACATTTAAACTGCATCGTTGCCGAGAGCTGACAGCTGTCCACCTTTGGACTGTCCAGTCAGACAGTCAGCTTTCTCCTGGCCACGTGATAAGCAAAAGCCAAAAAATGAGCAAGGACACAGTGCCAAAGGTCGTCGCATTGTCTGTGTGAACTTGTGCGCAAAATGTTATTTTCTGCTTGCCGACCTTTAGGAAATTATCCGTGTTGCCAGCGCTTTGTTAGCTGCTAGCACTTAAGTCCGCTTAGCCAAAGCCCTGGGGTGGCAGATTAGCTTGCTGGGTGGGGGTGCAGCTGGCTTAGGCGCACATACGCTGTGTCACCATCCACCCCACTATTCCAATTGACAGCAAACGACAATTTGAGCACATTTTCATCAAGTATGTAAAATGCTGCCAAAAACTAAACCACACGTATGCATAAGCAAGCAGAAATCCCCATCTTAGATGAGGTGGCGTTTGACATTTCAAAGTTTTCCATGGCATATAGTAAAAGTGGAGCGCAAGCAGACCATGGATGGATGGATGGATGGATGCTTTGGCGCTCATATCATTGACGCTCGCCATGCCCATTTAAACAATCTTCCTTCTCCTCAAAAGAAGATAAAAAAAACACACTTGCAGTTAATATTCATGCAGTTTTGGCACGCTGCTTGAAAAATTATACGAAACTTGGCGACATGTGTGCGATGCGTTGACGAAGGAGTCGTCGATGCCAAGGATCATAAATTATAAAGCAGCTTGGAGCAGCAGCTTCGAGAGAGCTAACAGCGACGGCAAAAACAACTTCAAATAATCGTTGAGATGTTGTGATTCTTGGCGGCCCATTGTGTGTGTGTGTGTGTGTGTGTGTGTGTGTGCCTGAAGTTGACAGCCACAATAGCAAGTTATTAAAATAAACGGAAGCCTGTGTAAACGAAAGAACTTCTCAGAGGGAAAGAGGGAGACTAAGTGGAAGTGGAGAAAACAAAAGAATGAAGAAGAAAAAATATGCCACTCATGAAATATTCAGCATGCATGACACAAGATCCTAAGTCTGCTGGATAATGCGCCAAAAACTCGAGTCCAATGAAAATATCAAAAACACATTTGCAAAGACGCCACATAATTTGGCATTGAAGAGCGTTAAGATACACCTCCCGTCTGCAGCTGTCAATTTTTACCTTTTATTTTCTTTTAGTATTTTATTATTTCGTTTTTCATTTCGTTTTCTGTTCTGGACATTTGCATTTTGCCGCTGCTTCTGTCCCGTACCACAGACAAAATGAAAATGTAATTTTGCCAAAGTGCAGCATTGCGTTGCATACTTTTACGCGCCACAGCCTCGCCCCGGCCACTGTCCACTGCCCATTGGCAACGTGTCGACGCTTGGCCAACGTCCAAACAGGCGAAAGGGCATCAGTTGAAGTTGCCACCTCACCTCACCTTGGCCTTAAAGTGACGCAAAACGTATGAAAAACTGTGGTATTCGTGCTTTTACCATTCACAACCACACACACACACACACGCCCAGCTAAAAGCAGAAGTTGCATGTTTAATGCATGATTTTGCATTTCTGTGTGAAAGGAGTGACTAGTTGGACAGTTGGTTGCAATTGCCAGAACCTTGATCAATTTTATTACCTTGCATAAGTAAACTGGGCAAGCAAGTGCTTAGTAATGTTTTTTTAAATTTAACTGGCAGAGGAAAATATCATAATATTATTTTATTTATTTCTAGTTTGTATACTTTATTATGCTTCTTATGTCAGCCTCAAAGATCGTCGGACGATCATTGCTAACTAAAGAAACTATCTCTGTGAAATTTTTAGAAGCTCAAAGTTAAAGCTATGATTGTTAAAAAATGTAGTTAAAAGAAGAAATATAAATAAATAACATATTTTGCAGACACTTAACTATGTTATTAATCCGAATGATCTATACTAGGTATCTTCACGTCTGCTAGACTTTGACATGTTGCAACTTAAAGTGGGTTATTATGGTAATTATCTTGTTAGCTTCACCTAGGGTGTGGCCAAGTCGATGGCAAATTGCGGTCTGGTCTTAGCAATTAAATGCACTAATGAAAGGATTATTTGTCAAGTCACTTAAGTTCTTAACTTATTTTGAATTTGGTTTGGTTTGAGATTTTCAATGCCAAACTAAATCAGAATTAAGAATTTTAACTGTGAGCCAAACTTCAAAGAAATTGGCCAATGAATGAGAATGAAAAAAGAAAAAAACATTAAAAATACAAAGTTGCGATGCAGCTGAAAAAATCAAGAAGCAAATGAAAGAAATGCTGAAATGAAAGAAGCTTAACCGACGACTATAAACGTCTTTGAGAAAAAAATGGTGCATTTGAATGGAACAATTGAGCTGCCAGAGTTAAATGCAAATTCCATAGATGTTTAAGTGCATACACTCCATATAATCAAGTTAGCTAACGGTCCTTGAAAACATTATGGGAAGCATAAAGTAAATTTATGAGGCATTTGCGTGGTGCGTGGCACCACTGGCAGCTACCCCTATTTCATAGTCATTTGGTAACAACAAAGTTGCCTGCAATATATGCATTTCATTATCATGCATAAAACTTTGAACGCTCGTTGCATTTGCAAGTGCTTTCGGCTAATTAAAGTACCCCGGCAAATTGGAGGTTGGGTTCTTGGCTCTTGTCTCCGCAACAACTTTCAGATTGCACCAGAATTGGCCAATCAAAAATGCATGGAAATGTGGCAAAAGTTTCTCCTGATGGGTTTCAGCTTACAGCGAAGATAAACCGGAATGGGGTTGATAACTTTTGGAGCATCAAGTGGTATTAGTTGTCTTCAGAACTCTCGCACCTCTTCAACTTAATGTGCAACACAATCGCGTTTGTCAGCTCGCCTCGCTAACTGTCGCCTTTCATTTAGGGTTTGCTGATGCCACGCCCCCTTGTACGCCTTGTGGAACTGCGTGCAAAGTGCAGTTAAGTCAAGTGGCTGCAACAAACTTCTGTTTCGGTTGCTGTTTTTCGTTTTGATTTGTTTGTTTTTTTTTTTGTGTGGTTTAGTTGTATTTGTGCTGCTGCTGTTGCAACGAACTTTCATCAGCGGGTCTGTGTTCTTCATTTTTGCAGCACGGCTGCTCAAAGTTGTTAAATACAAAACTTTGCCACTTAATACCAGTTCGAGTAATGAAATACGAGTGAAGCAGTCGTCTACCCGACTACCCATCAACCCGACTCTGTCTGTCAGCAAATTGAAGTTAAAGTATGCGGTGCACAAAGTTCTGCCAACATGCAACTGTTTCAATGTTGTTCAATGTTTTTCAACAACTGCTTATTCTTATTCTTCTTTACCCAGCAATACCCCCCCTCCGTGCCCCTATTGCATTGGGCAATTGTTTGTTCAGTTCTGTTCTGCTCGGTTGCGTTGTATTTTCTTTTAACTGCTCAACACTTTATACATGTTGCCCTTTAAATGCGTCCAGCCCTGTGCAAAATTGTATTCGATTTCTTTTTTTTTGACCACGTTCGGTCGACTGTCTAATGAGAAAAGTCATTGGTGGGCGTTGTTGCTGCTGCTCGCTTGTCTTACCACAAACTCAAATGTGGCTTTCGGCTAGCCCACACCGTCAAAGTCATTTATCAAAGCGCAAAAGAATAAATACGGGCTGCAGTTGTTGTTTATTTATCGTACTTCTTCGTAGTTCTTGCGGCTATTTCTATATTTTTTTTATTTCTGTTGCAGTTGCCAATTTTTCAACTCATTGCAAAAAGGGTTAAAGTTTCAATTACATCGCATTCATCAACTTAAGCTTCACACACACACAAATTCGCAGAATCTTAAACAACTTTGGAAGTTGTTTGTTGTTAGTTTGCGCTTTCTGTGTTCTATTAGAATTTATTATTTGCAGTCTGAGTTTGAAATAATGTCTCCCGTTCTTTTCAATAGTTGTAATGTTAATTTGTTGCTAGTTGCAATAATTGGGCAGCTGACCCGCTGGCACTATCCGCTAAAAATTACATGCTTATAATTTGATTAACATCATCCTGGGCTGGCAACACTTCATCTTGGCAATTTAGTGGTCACGGCTATGTTTTTTGCAGCACTTTTAATGCCCGACTCTTGAGTTGCAAAAATGTACAACTAATTTCATGTTGTCGCCACGTTAACGTTTATGTTCGTTCCTCTGCCGGAGCTCCACTCGACACCATTGAGCGCTACTCGGTTTGCACTGTTGCCTCTGTATAGCACTGGCTGCCAAGGTTTGAGTTTGCTTTCTCTCTCGAATATATTTTTTTTCTGAAGCTGCACTTTTGCTTTAACAAAGTTTTCATTACGCGTGCTGTGCAGTGTCCTTTCCACTTGGCAACTGCCCTCCAGGACTCTTCTCTCAACTGCTCTCCACTTTCACCTGCTGTGCAGACAATGGACTGCGGCTTTGCTGTCTGCGTTTCCCTTGCTCTCAGCGTGCATTTCACAAGTAATTAGGTTAGTTAGTCCAGGACGCTGAGTGGTGCGACAATGGCGTCGACAGTTTTGCATATTAGGCATATTAACGCGTTTAGCGGTTGCTAGTCTGGCCACTTGTGGCTTCATCATCCCCCCCAAACAACGCATTTCATTGCCTGTGTAAAATTACATTTTCAACGCTTGTAAGATTAAAAATCAATAGATATAGATGATGTTAAATTGTTGTAGGAAAGGAAAATCTTAAATTGTGGTATTTGAATTGGTATTAAATTCAATTCTTGTTGAATTTTACAAATTCCAAAAGTTACTTAAATAAAATGCAACTCATACTGATATCATTTCACGGAAAAACTTTCATTTCATTCAATAGATAAGTATTTACCATATTCTCCATGCACATTTATCATTTCTCACAAAATGTGCTTTTATTTGACAGTCAGAAAAATGCAGATATTCCATTGCCAATTCTGTTTTTTTTTTGGCTTTCCATTACTTAATGCATAATTGCTTAATTAGTCGTATGGTAAATAGTGATGAATTGCTTCAAGCTGGCTAAGTGCAGTAATGGAAAATGAGCTCGCACCATAAGCTTTGCAATTATATTCATAGCCAAAAATAGTAAAAAATTCCAGACTTGTGCAGTGACAACAATTTATCATACTTTTGTGCGACGAAGCAGGATTTGTGTGTGTTATTAATCTAGTATCCATTATTATCGTGCATTGAACTGTTTCTAACTGTAGCATTATATATTCCCATTGTCATGTTAATGACCGTTGAGAAATACTACTGCCATATAAACGGTGTAAGCTGTAGCTGCGTCTTGCTGTCTGATCATAAATTTGCATTTAAATTTCCAAGGGCTGAATAAACTATAATTTGTCTTGTATTTCGTGTGACACAACAAAGAGACACTAATCATCGTTTACAATGCGGCCACTTGACACTGAAGCAAACCATTCGGGTAACTCTTTAGCACCACCTGCCTCCCCATCGCAATCCTGTGTCAGTTTTCGTAGCTTTCCTGACTAATTGAACTAATGAAATGTTTTTTTCCCTTTTGCAGCTCTCGAGCCTTGAATCGTTTGTCCAACTGTCTGTCTGTCTGTCTATCTGTATGTGTGCGTGTGTTTGTGTGTGTGTGTGTCTGGCAGCTCAAATTAAAAACCTCTTTTGGACTCTTTTGTTTGCACAGCCCTTGTGTTGGTAATAAATTAAACTTGCTACATTTTGTCACCAAGGAATTGCATTTAATGAATATTTATGGTTGCAACCAAAACTAACAACAGGTGCTTTCCAAAGCAGTTGTTAACATTATCACTTCCATTGTATGTGAAGTTCTGCTGGAGTTGCATTTTAATTATTTATTTGGCAATTTCAGATCATTTGCAAAGTGTTGTTGGTTTTTGGGTTTGCACTTGTCTAGCTTCTAGCAATTTGCATTGACTCTTTTTTTGCAATTAAGCTGCCAGTTAGCCGCTCCATGTGGCTGGCCATTAGATTTTCAATTAACTTTTCTAGCGCAACGGGCATATACACAGGGTTGCCAGGGCCAGTTATTAAACCTTGAATTCAATTACGCTGATACAAGAAAAGAAATTAGTTGGCTCAACGTTTTTCGTGTCATCTGCTTTCTCAGCCAATATGCAGAATGTGCCTCCACTAGTATCACCTCGATTACCGCGTCGACTACCCGTTGGCGTTGCCTGCCCAAGATAAGAGAGAAAATTTTCTATGCAGCCTGGGTCTGGACAGGTAAAAACGACAAGTCAGCCATGTGGCGGGTTCCACTCCCTCACCCCTGGTGCCCTTTTTGGCTGCATGTGGCAGCTGCACAAATTGTTTGCTGCCAGCGAAAACTTTGCTGACAACAAAGTAATTTATTTAATTCTTGTCTACATTTTTTTTTGTTTAGTCGTGTTCCTGCTGCTGAAATTGGCAACAGTTGCCCGGCAGCAGTTGTCACGCCCTCCTACCCAACGTAGATTTCATTTGAATTTATGCTAAATTGTCAGCTTAAAAATGCGTGTTATCCTTCTGGACGGGCAGTTGTTGCCTCTACCGTTGTGGCATTGTTGTTATTGTTTGGGGCGTGTTTAAGGAGCGATTTGGCTGTTTTTGTCGGCGCTGGCGCTCAAATTATAATTTCAAATGATTGTACAAATTATTTGCGTACAATCAGCTGTAATTAGCATATTTAATTATACTTATTTGGCATAAATATTCATGAGACGCAAATTGCATTTAACAGTTGTCAAAGTGTTGACAACTTGAGGACCAACAACAATTAAGTCGACTCCACACTGCGGCTAATGATAAGTCTATGAAGCCAAGCTGGCCAATCTGGCCAAGCGTGATTTCTTAATGGGTCCAAGCTGAAGCTCACTTCCTGCTTGCCTGCCTGGCATCGCATAATTGATTCATTCATAGAATATTTCATTGATTGATTGGTGCAAATATAACCAGATGCAATTATTAAATAGCTCGCTTACAATTTCCAAAGTTGACATACGGCGACAGATAAACAAACTGGGTGAACAAATAAATAAACACTATCAAATACAATTATTGTCGTCAAAGTGTTTGATGAGTGTATTTATATTTATATTTATATTTATGTTGGCGCCGCTTTCTCGTTTACCACATTCCTCTGATTCGAGCGTAATTGGCGGAAAAAAGGTTGCAATTAGCCATATGTACGTCAATTTCATTGACACTTTGTGTGTCACCTGAAATCATCATTACACCAAATGCTTGTGAAAAAAAATAATAAGTCTGTTTGGGATTACTGGACGTGAGAATACCCTGTACTTTTGGTGATTGCAGTTTTAGAATTTTTTACATAATTATTATTTTGAATGTCTTTAAATTGAATAATACAAAAATAAAAAGATACATTTTTTTTCTACTAAATATTTAAATTTTAAAAACCCTTTTCCATTTTCAAAAATAAAATATTATTATTTCATATTATATAATATTTGGAATTTAAAATATTATATATTATTAATACAACAAATTCGATAAGGTATTTTCAAACATATACAATAATTGTATGTATTATGTACTGATTGAGTATGGCCAACCTTTTTTCAACTGCAGGGTATCTTACCAAACGATTAAAATCGCGTACATGTCGTGCTTGACAGGTGAGGCATTTGCGTGTAGCAGTTGCACAAATTTATGTTCGTTTCCAATTCAATTTATAATGAAAGGTAATTAGTTGCCGACATTAATGGCATTCAGTCAACAGTGGAGTGCAACAGTTGGCAGCAAGTGTGATATTTCAAGCATTCCATCCGCTAATTGGCAAAACTGTTGTGGGAAATTCAAGTGTAGCGCTCACAAAACATAATTTAATTTCACCCATCCATTTAGATGGCCTAAAAGTAGGCAACTTGCCTGTTGCAGAGGCACTCACACACAAACACACTCGGTATAAAGTTATTAAGTGTAATTTGCATTACGCTTCGGACAGCAGCAAAATTCAAGCAACTTGTCATAATCAGAAGATTATGTTGCAACAGCAGCAGCGCCAACAATTACAACAGCAACAAACTCACTTAATAACTTGGTAAAGCGTAACAGGAATTACACGACAACACACAACAAAACACAACAACAGCAACAGCAAACTTTGAAAATGGCAGCCTGTGCTGTGTGTAGCAACAACAATAAAGTCACTTTGTGTTTATGCTAAAAATGTTGCACGTCTTGATTGACAGTCGCAACAGTGACAGCAACAGCAGCAACTATGCTGGACTTTTGGGTTTCTGTGTTCACATGGCGACTCCTTGGAGTGGAAGAGATGGTTGTTGTTGCTGTTCTCAGTTCCCGTTTGGGGCGACATCATTTATTAGCCAAATAGATGTTGCTGGATGTTGTCGCCAGCAATGTTTGCTACAGCTTCTGCTTCAGCTTCTGCTGCTGCTGTTGGCTTCACATTTTAATAACTGGAAGCCTTTGGGTCGAAGGTCGTTCGCATACGTAACGAACTTTAATGAAGTTTCGAGCAAGTCAGTTAATTTGCATAGACTTCAGATTGTCGACGCTGTAATAGTTATTCACTCATTAAGACGCTTGTCTGTCAACTTTTCAAAAACTTGACACGGGCGCACCCAAATAAACAAAACAGGAAAACACTTGCACTAATATAAACACCATTTATTTGATTTACCTAAAATAGTAGCACCAAAACGTATTCATACTTTTGTTTGTCAGTAACTCAATAATAGTCATGTGATAATATCTGTCGAATCTAAGCATTGCATTTTTTCCATTTATTTTTTATATGCTCTGAATGCTGTTAAAATCAAGCTAATTATTTACTTGTTGGTTAGGGTTAAATTAGTTTATTTCAAGGAAATATCTTAGGCCACTCTTGAGAATTTAGAATTGGCTGAAAGCATGCTATGCATGTCATGATATCAAATATCGGTGCTCGTTAACCTATTTAAATTAGATGTAGAGCAGAGAATTAAATTATCAAAGCTTTTATGATTTTTTCCCCAATTAGTTGTCACTCTAAATAAAAACTGGAGCTGGTTGAATACAGTATATTATAACTATATGTTAATACCCTAAGCAACTTTCATTGAATAAAGGTCGTACGAATGTTTCCTATTTTAATCATCACATAATGAATGCCATATTATGTCACTTTTGACAAGTGCATAGCCATGAAATTAATTGTAAAACATAATTAAACTGTTTATACAACTAATTTTCATATACGAAACTTGTGCAAATGAAATTGAACTTAGGAGCAAGAGAGGTTCAAGCTATTTTTATCACATTGTGTAATGATTTTACGTTAAGATCATTTGTTTAAACAAGTATAAAATAATCGACTCATTTTTTTTGGGGGGGGCTTTGACACATGTGCGCTAAATAAAACAACTGCCGTCAAGTTCAGTTGTTCAAACAGGGGGAAAAATATCGGATTCGCTGCCGAAATGAATAAATAAGAACTTCCTACAATAGCTTTAGTATAAGTATGGGCACTTACGTTATTAAGAGTTGTCTGATCCGTGTTTTTGTTTAAACTTAATTTGCGCACTCAAAAGCCGACTTGACGGTAAAAAATTTTAATTGAAATGACATAATCGGAATTACAGTTCCTATTTATATGTCATGATAGAGCTGAGATAGAGCTGAAATTTTGTAAGCAAATATGATTTCGTAAGCTTCTGCCGGTTTCAGCAGGTGTACTTTTCTTGAGTCTTTACGGTCTGTTTCTTTATAATTCAGTATTGAATTGAATTGAATTGTATCAGTCACCATCATCAAAATGTTTTAATCCCGCGTCATTTACATGTAACCTCAGAATTTATAATGTACATAAGCATCAGATTCGGTGTAGAATTGTTAACTGTTGAGGAAGGGAAAGGGATTTGTGTATTCACAGATTCCTGTAAAGCGTCTCTGAATTAGTCTAAATGTTAACTTATTTATCAATCATTTAGCAATCCACTTTCATTCGAAATGCATTTGAAATATTTGCTGCTCGCCTGGGTTATGTGAAATATTTGATAATCCACTGGAATTTAGAAATGAATACATAAATGCATGTACATAGCATAATTTATGGGTTACACTCGAGTGTACAGTGAAATAATGAGTCATAATTTTATTTGCAACAAAAGTGGATAACAGAGCATATCAAGTTCATAATTTTAAGTGAAACGCTCCGTTTTGTGCGCGGAACTTCATAAATTTCCATTATGCCAATTATTGTTGTTGTTGGTGTTGCTCCGGCCTGTTGCCTAAGCAGCCTAAGCCAATTTTCGGTTCACGGTATACGTAACACATATAGCTTGTGCCCCAACTCACGGTTAAGCTCAAAGTTTTGAATTTATTAAAATTTACGTTGTGCTAAAAGGTTTTTGCATTGGCAATTTTTGATTTCAAGTAATAAAGGCCTCTTTGTTCTGCTGTTCCCAGCTGCTTCACAACAAAGCAAACGAAAAAATATATATATTATCAAAAAGATAGCAGATGTTGCGATGCAGGCGTCACAAGACGGCAACATGAAGCACATTGACTATCCCATCTGACATTCGTCACCATACACGCCCACCACCTCCTCACAACACCCCCTGGCAAAAAAAATAAGAGTTAGCTAGCGCCAAAGCTGTTTGGACACCTGTCCAGAGCTCTGTAAATATTTAATTTGAATAATCCAAAATTTAACTGAGCATAAGATAAACACAATAAATATCCACAGAAGTAAAACGCACATGTTCGATTCACAAATGTTAGCTTAACGCTTTTGTTAAAAATTTATGAATACAAAAACTTTCCGCTGTCATTAATCTGAAATGGGACAGGAATTACTCAGTTTCAATTTGTAAGTGCAAATGAAACAATTTTGAATAAAAGCTTGGACAAGCTTAGATGTTGCTAATTAGATTCCAATTTTAATGTATGTATTTAAAAAATAGGATTTATAATTTGAATTAAAAATTAAAATTAGTTATTTAAATGCGGCATTAAGTTGTCGAGCTCCACAAATATTTTCATAGCATTTAAGTTAATTTAATTTGTATAAATGGTAAAGTTATTTATTTGTTAAGCTATTTATATTCCACTTAAAAATGCTGCATTTGAAATCATGATTAAAAATTTATAGGCCTGCAAAAATGTGCAATGCTTTTTTTTTTGCTGAGTTTGGTTCGTTTTTTATGTTCTTATAATCGCCAGAGCAAAAGAGGTGGCTGGCATGGTGTCAGAACAAAAGCGGATTGTGTATACATTTTCATAAAACCACACAAATAAATTTACTATTGAGCAATTGTGCACTTTGAAAGCACTGTGAAAATGTTTTTATTGTAATAGTTTCGTTGCGGTTTCAATTTATTTGCCATAACAACATTAAGAGCAACAAGCAGAGTTCAATTGTGCGCACTTTTTGCCCTCCATTTATTGGCGAACAGAAGCAGTATAAAATATTATGGTTTTTTGCATTTAATTTTGCAGCTGTCGCTTTTATCAATTTGTGATTGAAATAAGCAATAAATACTGCTAAAAATATCAAAATACTAAAAAGCAAAACAAGTATGAATTCGTCAGTTGTAAGTACTTAAATCGAAAATACTATACATCAAATGGACATTTTTAATAAATACAAACTGACGAGTATTTTGTAGAGCGGACGTATAGCGAGTCCTGGGTTTTAATGTTGATCTAGTATATATAAATATAGAGAAAGCAAACATTTTCATCACAGGTATTTACTTATTTTGCTATACGAATAAATTATTAGCTTAAAATACATTACATTCAATTAATACAAGCATCCAGCAGGTATTTGGTATAATAAAACTATGCCATTTGTTATGGTTTTTGGCCATAATTGATTTTTAATTCCATGCTTAACTATTTGTTCACATATATTGACCGTACACAAATTAGGCGTTAAAATGGATGGGTTTCGGCAAATGTTTTATGTAAATTTAAATGCACTCAACCAGCAAACCAAATGCTTCGCCTATTCAATGAATAGGGAGGCGCGAATCTGGTCTGCTTGGGCCAAGCGTTAAAAGATTTATGAAATCCCATTAAAAAATTAACACATGACTTTTTTAGCAGCTCTGCAGTTGAGCTCCCATGGAGACGCGACAGCTTGTCGCGACTGCGATTCTCTCTGTTATATTTTGGTCTCTACTGGCTCTCACCTTTAATTAAATCATTTATGCTAATTTTCAGCAAAGTCGCTTATTAAATTTTAGTAGCTCGCAGTGCTAAGGGGGGGGGTTGAGCTTCAGCTTTTGTGAATGACTAATAGATGTTGTTGTGACGTTGGCATTTGCCATTGTTAACTTTGCTTTTACTGTTTGCATATTAACTGTTGTTGTTACTGTCATTTGCAAATGGTTAATTAGCCACACAGAACTTTATCCAAGCAAAGGGAATTGTGATTGTCAGTCGTATCGTATGTGTGCACTTTTGACATTATTATCGCTTTGCATTTGTCTAATCAACAAGGGAACGTCAAAAGAACAAATTTGAGCACAAATTTGAGCACAAATTTGAGCACAAATTTCCTGATAATGCAACTCTTGTGCAAGCGAATATAAATAATTGGGTTTGCATGCTTGTCAGCGATTGCATTTCATATTTAATTAACTTTGAAGTTAAACAATCAAATAACTGTTGTGTGCAAAGTATTGGGAATGAGTTGGGTTATATAAAGGGTGTTCATGAAGCCAATCATATCGTGATAAGAGCATCGTTAATTGAGCTTCAGATATGAGCCGAACGTGACATTCACATCAGATCCAACAGCGGATGTCAATTTGTATACATAGACTATTTATTTAAAATGCACTTCATTTGATATCTTTCAAATAGAAATTAAGCAAATCACAAAATGATATAATGATGGCTGTCTCAAGGCCTTTGGCACCCAACCTGTTCAACAAATACAAATAATCAGTCACCTGTGTGTTTTCTCGTGTAAAATGTTTCACTCAAGTATGTATAATTAAATGTTTTAGATAAAAGTACAATAACAAATGTTCACACTCATGACGTGAATCGTTAAAAGCATTTGTTTACTGCTAGTTCAAATTAAATACTAGCTTGTTTGTTCAATTGCACCTTACCCTTGTTTACTGATCAAATTTTTCCACAATTTAACAACAAATGTTTTTATGTAAAAGTACAAAAATATCACCACTTTTAAAGACTTGACAAAACTCAAAATAGTTTAATGGCCAAAGTTATTCACATACTTGAATAATCAAAGATTGATGTTTGTCTGGCAACTGTAAACAATTTCTTGGAAATTGTTTTATTTAATTGATTTAATTAGTTCTGATTGTAATTACTAATTTTTGAAGCAAAACACTATAATTAAAACAAATTGATTGACTAATTGCTGCTCAAACTATAAAATGTTGGCTACCTAAGCAAGTACAAAACTTTTTGTTCTTAATGGTTATGAACAAAAAGTCATTGTTTTTCAAAGAAAATAATACAGTGGGAATCTTTTAACTTTTGTCGTTATGTACAATCAAAGTAACATCCATTTGTGCGATAGCGGCTTCACTGGAAGAAGTCTTCGTTTTGTATGAATTGAACCGCAATATACATAAGCAGAGCCTTGAAGGGCTTTCAAATTCAACCGATTTCTTGTTTGTTTTTTTTTTTTATTTTATCAACAAATTGAATTTTCGTGTTTCTTGTTACGTGGTATCTGTGCGCAATTTCTGGGCATACATGTAGATCTGTCGAAAATGCTATACACCATACTCATTGCAACGGCTAACCACTGACAGCCACTGCCATTGCCATTGCCACTGCCACTGCCACTGCCACTGCGGCTGGTGGTGCAATGCCACGCCAATGACCGCAAACTCGAACGGAACCCCAGGCATGGTCGAAGCTAACGAAATGCGAGCAGCCGCCGTTGCACAGTGGCAATATTTCACTACCCCGACGATAGTTAAGCTATTTATGGTGTTTACAGAATTCAAGAGGGATTGTTTTGCATTTGCAGATCGATATGTGATTCTTTTGCTTCTACCAATTTTTAATGACTAAAATACAAAATAGATATGAATGCTGTAGTTGAGTGAGCTTGACTGCGATATACCCTGAATCCAGCTCTCAAATATAGAATATATTAGTCGGTTATGATTAAGAATATATTTACTTTATGGGCTCGGAGGCTATAAAAAGCGGCAAACCTTTAGTGATTTCTGCAATTCGTGCCGATATATAAAAAAATTACTGTTAGCCTTGAATTTGTTCCACTGTGCAGTTGTGTTGATGCATTTACTGGAGTATAATTGCACTTGACTGATTTTTATTGTGACAGGCGCACGCTGTTCAGAAAATTAAATGCCCCAGCCACAATAATAATGACAACAGCAACAGTAATAAAAGGAACAGCTACTACTATATGCCGCACCGACAAGCAATTAAATGCGTGTTGCAAATGTGGCCAAGAGCAACAGCAGAAAAATTGGTAATTGCTACAGAATTTTATTGTGGCTCAAGCTGGGGCAAGACCAAAACCCTCTGTGCGTTAACCCGGCCCACGTGTCCTTCTTGCTGTTCCAATTGACAATGCGAACTATATGAAATTGTAATTTTCCGTTTGTTTTTAATTATTTTTATTTTTGTTTTAATTGGCCCATCTTGAGAGATATAATTTATAAATGTAATGAACCGTGTATTTTATTGCTATATTTAAATGTTATTCAGATTTAATCTGCGTAAAACCTGAAAAAGTATTTAAAATATCAGAGCACATTACAAAGGAGAGGTTGGCAGAGTGTTTAACAATCCAATAGTTAGTAGTATTTGCTTTGCTTCGGAAGGGGGAACATGTTCCTTGCATAATCATTTTGACAAGGCTGAAAATCTCATTAAAATATTGATTTAGCTCGGCATTGAAAGTGGCTTAAACCAAATAAAATTAATCAGCGCCCTTATAAAAAATACAAAAGTCATTTAACGCATGGCAGGGATTATGGTCACATTAAGAATGTAATTAATTTAAATGCATTAAAAATGCACAGTTCCACAAAGAAAATAAATAAATTACAGCGCAGCAGCAAATTACAACTATCAGTGGCATTTAAAACGCAAATTAAAAAAAAATCATATAAATAATTAAATTACAACAATAACAGCAGTGAAACTGTGCAGCAACGAAGCGAGTTGAATTTTGTTTCTGTTTTTGTTGTTGATGTTGTTTTCATCACCGACCCATGGGAAATCACCCAGGGGAGCTGTAGTTTCAGGACGAGGGCGTGCCCCTTTGCTATCACTGCCAGCTGATTATTTATTTTGTGTATATAGAGAGTATGCGTTCACCGGGCCTACTGCCCGACCAAGTTTCGCTGCCAAGGAGCAAACTGCCAACAAGTACTGCACACGGATTGACATAAATAAAATGGGAAACTGTGTGCTGTGTGCGGTTGGACTGGCTGACGTGGGAGCATGAACACGATTTTAATCCATTCTGCGAAACACGAAGAAAGCACAATTCTTACACACTCCAGTTTAAATACTTTATTCTACAATAAACTTGTGCAAGTTGTGGAATTTGCACAGACAAGTCATAGAGTGTAAGTTGTGTGAATGAAATTTGCTATGCGAGGACGATATCAACTACGAATGTTATTTAAATTATTGTTAAATATTAAACCAAAGCTAGAGTTAAGCAAACTCTACTTTTTAATTATAAATATTATCAATTAATTTCTTTATTATACTTTATCTAGTTTAACTTCTATACATAATTTACATTATTTCATACATTTAAATGTTGTATTTAGAATAAGTTTTTTTAAAAAATATTTTTTCTGGCGTTATAAACAGTTTGGTTAAGTAACTTATTGTGAGGGTATGTTAAATAATATTTTTCTTTGCCGACCAAAGGGCAGACATGGCCCAGCAATGCGAGTCGCTCGTAGTGGCAAAAGCAAAACGAAATCCGAGAATGAAATTTATCTGCTGCAATTTATGGCGCATGTTGACTGCATACACAGTCTGCGAAGGGAGTGGCATCCTCGTTGAGTTCATAAATAGCATTGTTGCATGCAACATGCACTCGTCTCAGGCCGCACACTTGAGCCCCGACTTAACTTAGCTCGAGTCGACTCAACTCAACTCGGGGCAGGCTCTAATTTTTATGAGAATGTTGCGTGCTGTGCCTGCTTCAAGGCGTTGCCCTCGTGTCGACGACAACGCTGCACTTGAGTTCAGTCAGAGGCAGCAACAGCAGCAAGGCATTATGCAGGCCCCCACAGCTGTGTGTTTTCAACAGATTTTAAATGCAACATAAGCAAAACGTACAAACTACTTTATCAAAATCCTAAATGCAAGCTCCAAACATGGATATAGTGTGCTGCATATTACACATACGCCACGTGCGCGGATTCTTGAAATTAACTCTCGCTCAAAAATGTCAACTGCAGACTACAAGTGATGCCATGTCACAAAGGTCTGGTTAGCCGACTAAGAGAATGCCGTTTACACATAGATGTGCTTCCATTGAAACTACTACTCTTGTTAAGTGAGTAATTTATGATATTTGATTAGTTAACATATGCTTTTCTTTTGTCTGCTTAAATATGCCAATTATCTGCCTATCAAAAATTTACCCTTTATCGGCTTGTGGCAGTAGAAAAAATTCGTTGTTATGGAACTAACAATCGGCGTTTGTGGCTGTGTGTTAGTAACAAGCAATTCAATTAGTTTGCCGGCAGCAATAATGGCAACAGCAACAACAACTACAACAAAAGTTGCAATAATCTTCCTAGTCGAATAAAGGGAAGCCAATGTGAGCCTGATAACTAGGCGAGTCTTTTTGGGTGGCTAACTTTTTTACAAGGCAACCAACAACAACATTGTTGTCGTTGCTGTTGCTGTTGTTGAGAAGGCGCACTCCAACCAGCAAGGGGAAGTAAAGTGTGGCATGTGAAGAAGCTAAGGCCGAAAAGGAAGCCAGAAAAGTCGGACAGGGCTGGGGAAATGTCGATGTCCCAGTTGCTTGTTTGATTTGGCTGGCTGGTTCTTTTGGCTGCTTGGCGTGTTGGCCAACAAATTGCAGCCGCAAGAAACTGTTTTTTGGCTTCCGACTTGTTTGCCATTCCTTGCTTGCAGCCTTCATTGATTACTTTGTTATGGATTTCATTCGGCTGATTTGGTTTCAACAATTTCTACGCTTCCCTTTGCCATTTCTTTAGATTACAGCAACAGCGAAAGCAACAACAACAGTCTCTGATTGCACCAATCATAAACAAGCGACAAAAGTTTGTGCAATTTTATATTCAATATACACGCTGGGAACCATTTTTGAGTCAGTGCTCTCTGTGTGTGAAAAATTGTTAAGGATATGAGAATATATTGAGTCGCATTAGCTGCATCAGTTAACCCATAATATCTGATTCTTTGAGTGCCTCAATTTAAGTCGATCGATTGGCACTTTAAGCTCTTTAAACTGATGACTCATCCCTCCAAAAAACATATGTAGATACGTTTATAATTAAACTAAAAGAGCGCAATTAAAATGCAAGCCATGCGGCGAATTTATGATTAGAGAACGCGGTACAATTTTATGCACGTTTCAGGCTTGGACTTCAAAAAACTTTTAACTAACTGCCAGGGGGCTCCCAAGAGGCGCATGGAATAATTCAACGCGCAGGCAACAACAACAATAAATTATCATCGTCTGTGTGCACTGTGAAAAATCTTTTCAATTAAATTAACAGTTTTATAATCCATTCAATCTTAATATGTGTATTATGTTTTTAAAATCATGTATGTAAATCACATATCACATATTTGATAATGATGGTAATTGGAGAAACAACAAATTACAAAGCTTTAAGTGAAGTGGAAAGCTTATTTAATAATTCTTAGCAATATTTAATAAGCAAAGAATATTGATTTCAACCTAGATCGTTTATACAAATATTTTTGGCTCAGTGCATGATAAACCGTCAGAGATGGAAGTGTACTGGGCCAGCACTTAAGCGAAATGACTGGAGCTTAACTTTGGCCAAATGCAATTGGAATGACAGGGAACAACACACAGACAGGGAGGTGAGCAGGAGGCAGGCGACAACAGAAGATGCACCTTGAACGTCTCTGGATTGTTGTCTGTTGTTGTCGTATTTATCACTGCTGTCGACATGCCACCAGGTCGGAGGTAGGGGCGTGTTCTGGTCAGAACTTGCCGCAGGTCAGGTTACTGTGCAAGCCGATTTTTTTAATTTTGGACTTTGGTATTTCTTGGTTATTGTTGTTGTTGTTGTAGCAACTCAAATGAAAAACGTTAAATTGCAATCCCTGCGAAGACGCCCTTTTTGTGTTGTTTGTGTGTGTGTGTGTGTGTGGGCAAAATGTGTGTTGCATAGTTCATTGCCCCAATGCAAATGCAGCACAGAACACAGCATTTAGCTTGTAAATTTGTTTTTATTGGATTTCATTGATAATTGCTGGCAACGTGCATGTTGCATGTTTGTGGCTGCAGCCGTTGCATAGTTGTTTGTTCGATTGTAATTCGATTTCTGTTTGCATGCTAGCTCTAAATGCGCTGCTATTTGCCCAAATCGATTCGAAATGTAATTTGGGTCATAAGCAATCAATCAGTTATCCGTCGGGTAAGCGAACTCTTTGCCCAGTCATTGAACTTTAGATTTAGCGATTTGCCATTGATTAGTCAGCAGTGGTTAGCATTGGGCCATCATACTAATGAACATTTTTGAAACTAGTTTGGTTTTATGACACTTCAAACCGCATCATGTGATTAACAATTCATCAACCTCACCGTCATTATTGCTGCTAAAAGTTAAGTGTCTCGAAAACGATTGTTATTGTGATGCAGCAGATTCTTTTTTTTTTTTAACACCTTTTAGTAAGTTTTTATTGTCAATTATTCGATGTGCTACGATGGAGACTGAATCGGCATTTGTAAACAAAATTAAAAATAACAACAATAATATACTTGACCAATATAGCAGAACACTTAGTAGGTGTTAATACTGAAACGCTTTCGAGTAAATCGAGTAAAAACCGAGTAAATCAAGACATTGACAGCGAGAAAATAGAAAAACGAAGAACAAGTCCGACAAATATTCGCACTAAACTGAATGTTTGTCACGCGAACACTTTGGGCACGTGGGCTTGTTGTTATTGTTGTTTTTTGTGTTGTGGCTTGTTTTGTTGCTGCCAATATTCGCAGTGTTTGGAGTGCCATGCAAATTGAGTACTTAGCAAATTGTAGTTATTAAAAAACCAACACGCAAAGTGGCTACCTACGAAAACGCGAGCGCTTCTCTGACAACTTTTTCCCATTTTCAAATGGTTGCGACAACAAAAAGGAATTGAACTTATTTATATGCTATAAACATACAATCAATTTGTTATAACCATTCATTATTCATTAGATGTTGCTTAATGCCTATTAAATAATGTTTTGTGATTACCGCCTACAAATTTTGGAATTCTTTCAACTCACTTATAAGCTAATTTCAAACGCTGAATATAGAGGCATGCTTACGTCCCATATATTCCATCGTTATGAAACTTGTTGGATATGGAGTAAATATTATTCTGGGCAAAAATCAGAAAATGTTCATAGTATTTACACAAAGTTTTTAATAACTTTTTGTTGGTTATTTTCATGGGCTTAAGGTAAAATAAATACAATCAGTTGTTAATTAAAAACAAACTGCCACAATGTGTATGAGTATATCAATATTTAATATATTGTGTGAATTCAATGCCAATAAATATTTATACTATGTGTGTGTGTGTGTGTGTGTTGTATGCTGTGGTCGCATGTCGCGGTTGCTGTTCTTGTGGATGCTGTCATATTTGTAAAAGGTTAATCCCGGCTTGACAACCTGACAGGGTGACAGTGTTGGGCACCCAAGTTTAATTGGTCAATGTCAGATAGTTTGACATCGGCGGCTTTATAATTGATGCGGCTCATTAGCTTTAACTTAAATGCGAGTTGGAAGTTGCATAAGAAAATGAATTCGTTGCATACTATATTGCGTGCTTGTATAGAATATACATATATATATATACATATATATAACATCTATATATACTAAGTTGTCCTAGTTTGATGCTGCAGTGCTTCTGGGCCAACGAACGAACGCCTTTGCGGGCAAACATAAAAATAGTTAAAATGTAGATTTATGCAAATGCATCCTGTCGCCCAAGTCGCATCTACTGCATTTGCTCTATGTCAATGTGTTAGTAGCCCGCCAGTCACGAGCTCCAATCTCTTCGCACACCCCCCCCTTTGCTTTGTAGCTTCAGTTTCTGGGCTGCTTTGTTCTGTTTTTCCACTCTGACTGTCTGGTTGCCTGTTGCCTGTTGCTGTGGGTACCTCTTGTGTGTGTGCGTGTGAATTGAGTGTATTGCATTTAATATTTATTTGCTTCTATTACTCTTTTTTATTCATTATTCTTCTTTTTCTCTTTGTTATAGTTGCGCACATTTTTCTTTTCCTTCGCCAAGGAGTACAAGAGAAGCGAAAATGGAATAGTGAACAGAAAATGTCAGCGTCAGGTGGCAGCGGAAAATTAAAAATGCAATTGCGATTAAAATTGCATGACAAATGCATTGCAAAATGTTTAATGCTTAGCATCAGTTGCCGTAACCGTTCCCCCCGCCACCTTGGCCGGCAAAAGGGTATCATGATTAAATATATAGTATTTTCCAAAATGTGTCGCATGTTAAATGATTCATCTTAGTTAGCACTTGGCACTGAGTGGTCTCGCAATAGTTTCGCCTGTGACATCTCATCATCATCAATTCACACTTACCCTCAATCGATTTCGGTTTCAAATTAACACAAATCCGTTTATCGAGTCTGACGAGCCCACCGAAAGTAGAAGAAGATGCAGTTAAATAAAAGTATATTTGATTGATCAATTAGCACGACACAAAAAAATATGGTCAGGCACTTATTTTTTTTGTGAGTTATCTAAAAATACATTTTTAATTTCACCAGTCGGCAAAAATTGAACAAAATTGATGTATTTGCATTTACTATATATTTACAATATAGTATATATTATGTGTTTAAAAGAGCTGTTTTGGCTGTATGCCCAATTGTGAATGAATGCATCTATATAGCAATGATTTCCTGTGCCAATGGCCGCCAGACGCGGCACGTCAACCACACCGCACATCATCGTCTGCGTTCTTTGTTGCAAGTCACAAATGCACAAGTGATAAACACAAAGCACAAAGAGCACACACAAGAAACAGACAGCGTTGTATGACCGCAAATTATTGGACAGGTGCAAAGTCTATGACTGGCCCTGCAGATACCACTGAGGCAGGCAAAACTGGGGGGCCAACTATATTACCCACCTCTGATCACGTGACCGGCTTGTGATTTGGTGTCGCTGTGACCGGCGTCGTTGAGGATTTCGATGATTTTTTTTTGATTTTGAATACGTTTTCGGTTCCTGTTTCTGTTTCTATTTTATTTATTTATTTATTTATTTTTGTTGGGTCTTTTCCCTTTTGTGCGCACTGGTCGCGCTTGTGAGCGACTGACTGTAAAATGATTTGCCACGAAAATGCTTATACGCGATTTATAATGTCACTAATTAATTTTCGCTATTTGCTCCGCAATTGTGCGACCGAAAACTGATGCTAATGCGATTGCGGATAGACTAAACAAGTAATAATAATTTGCGGAAACAGTCCCATAGCAACGCCCTAAACAATTGACAGACATTGCTGTTGCTGTTGTTGCTGTGCTGTGTGTTATTATTAATTTAACGGACTGTTTTCCAAATTGTTATACGCATCGCCGTTGTAAACAAATGTGCAGCTCTCTCGCTCTTTCGCACACGCTAGACCGGAACAAAACACACAGGTTGACTTTGTGAACCTGTTACGACAACAACATTTCGACGTGGTCTACGCATTTATATTTTAGTGCATGGTTAAGTTCATAAAATAGAATGTAACGTTAACGTTAACGATATTAATAGCTTTAAACCTGTTCAAAACGTTCAAGTGACATATTTAGTTAAAAAACAATAATCTACAAATGCTGAGCATAAAATGATTAAAAATATTATGAAATTTTTCAAACACGTTTTGCATTGTTAATAGACGTAGCTAATCTATTATTGTTTGTTAGTCACAGAATGAAATTCCGTTTCTTTGATTTCTTTCACATATATTTTGTTTTTGAGAATTCTGAAAAACGGTTGGTATTTATTTGAAACCATAACAAAAAAAACATTTACATTTTTAATTTACAAGTAAATGATTAAATGCCAGATGGACACAAAGATATTATTTCGATTTGCATTTTTTATGGTAAAGATATTTATTCCTATTTTTAGATATTCGATGTTCAGGCGAACATAACTTAATGTTCGACCCTCGTCACAAATTTTATTAGAAAGATTTGATTAGGCATTTTGTTTAAGACAACATTTTCAACTGTATGTGAGTGTGTGTGTTTTTTTAAGTTTTATTATTTTAAGCACACATTTTTACAAAATCATTATTTTTTTAGTTGGGCCAACTTTTCCGAGGCCCAAGTGTTGGGTTGTCTAGGGGGCGACCTTTGTTTTTGAAATGTCTGTCACGTCTCAGGGTGGAACATGTGCAATTAGCCCTACAAGAGGCCATGAAATTTGTTCGGCCCACGCTTGTTCAATGACACTTTGTTTAATCCGTTTGGTCAATATATTTTCGGCGCTGAGATCGAATCGAATATACTCAATAGATAGCGTGATCTTAAAGTGTTCAATCTCTACACTCTTTGACACATATGCCTGTTGAATTTTAATTGAATAATTGTATTTACATTTTGCACGATATACGCGAATTTTCGAACAGTTTTGTGTATTCCGTATTTGTTTGCTTTGGTCTTTAAATTGAATTGCTATTTTCACTTTTGTGATCGGATTGGATTGAAGCGCGCTGCGTCTTGCATCTGCGAGTGCCACGACGGGTTTGTTGTCATCGGCGTCTACGGTTGCCTCTTAGGCGGCACTTTTGTTGGCTCGATCTCGTTCGCGGTCGCCGTCGCCGTCGTCGTTGTCGTCGATATTGCGTTGTCAGATGCGGCTAGTAGTAGAGGCTGTTACGTTTTGCGTTAACGTTGTCGCTGTCGGAAGGTTCGTGCGACGCTGATGCTCACCGCGACTGCGATTGCGACTGCGACAGCGACGTGGACGTCGCAGCTGTCAGATTTTATTGTACAATAAATGACGGCACATCTTAGCCAGACAGGCAAATATGCGTAGTGCTGCTTATGAATTGGCTGCTAAGCCGGTTTTTTGGGCCATCGATCTGCAGGCCAAGTCAAGACTGTGTTGCCGCTTGGCTGGGCCTGGACTGCGGTGTCAATGGGTAAGGCAAATACGATGCACATTCAAAGCCAACAATAACAAAAATAACAGCTAATAAGCACAACGAGAACAACAGCAACAACAACCAGACAGCAAACATGCAATAATTGGCGGCTGCCCTTTGCACAATTAAGCAAATCGACAGAGTCAAGTGCATGGCATGTGTTAATGGCGGGTCCAATATTAGAAAACGTTTTTCATTTGCATTATTTTTTTTTTAATGACTACGGCCTGTGGCAGTTCAAGTGGGTTTTTGTGCATACTTGGCTTACTCAATTTTGCAGCGCTCGTGGCAACGTTAATTATTGTGCTTAAGTCAGGATAAAAGGGAGCCACCGCAACCACAAATATTTGCTATTAAACGCTTGGGTTGGCACTCAACTCGTTGTCGTGGCAAACTTAGCAACTTCTGCGAATTTCCGGCAATATTTTTCAGTCAACGCACAGACAAGCAGCAGGCAAGCGAATGCAAAAGTTTTTGCATTAAATGCAAAATAGTGTTAAATAATTTCTGCTATTTTGCGATCATTCATTTTTCATCGCTGTGGCGCCTCGTTCTGTGTGTCTGTGTGTGTGTGTGTGTGAAGAGCGGAAGTGTTGCACCCACTCTGACCCCTCACCTACATATATAAACTTGCCTAGCTGCCACTCTGTCTGCCACACCGCATACTTTATAGCTGCTCCTACGAGGAAGGGTTAAGTGGCGCCTACGCCAGTGAATTAGCACAAAACCGCATGTAGATTTGTTGATAACAAGCCGTGCATACAGACAAAGAGCCAACAAGTGTTGTTCTTGTTGTGTTCTCGCCACTGAAGCAAAGTGCAGTTAGATCCTGTCAAGTTGCGAATTTTATGCGAAATGTTTAGTAATTAGTTGCATCCGCCTGAGGAAATTACTTACCAACGCCACTGTCGACTGCAGTAACCCATATATAATACTACCAAGTCCAAACCCAATCCCAATCCCAATCCCTATTCACTAGGAGAGTTGACAGCTCTAAGGAAGCCCGCGCTTCGTATGTGTGTTCTTCTGTGTGTGTGTGCATTACTCATACGCAGTGTGCGTTCGTTTTGGTTGGCGCCAAGCGTTAAACTAACTAATTAAAAGTTGCACAGCTCGAAATGCTTGTGCTCTCTCTCTCTCTCTCTCTCTCTCTCTCTCTCTGTTTCTATTTCTATTTGAATTTGTATCTATCTCCCTCTCACGCTGTCTGTGTATGCTTTGTTAACCGAGACCCTTGGCAATTATTTGTAGCTGCTGCTGTTTTAATTCAGCTAAAATATTTGCACGCACAACAGGAAGGGTGGCTGGGCTGGTGGGAGGCAGTGAAATTGGAAGGGAGCCAGCCACACGTGGGGCTGACCTGGGTCTGGGTCCCACAGTGTGTGCGCTAAACGCATCAACTTCTGGGCTACAACAATGAGCAACTGTTACAATAAAAACTGTCTTGCATTCACATTTGTTACTTTGTTAATTTGCTCATGTTTCTTTTTTTCGTGCAAAACTTTTGCCGAGCACAGTGTGGGACACTTTGCGCTTGAACTGGCATCACGTATGTAATTAGCACCTGGCAGTTTACCTATGTGTCTGCTCTGTAGGTTTCGCATGTGGCGGCGTTACTTTTGTTCGAGTGCTTGCGTTTTGATTAATGATGCTACTGACACTTTATGTTAATTTAAAATTAATTTTATAATTATATGTGTGATATGGTATTCAAAAGTTATTAATAACAGGAAGAGCGTAACTAAACTTGATGCACTTACAGCTTGATAGCCATGTTGATAATTTGCGTAAATATTTAGATCGGAAGCGGAAGCTAAACTTTGTTTACCCCGAAAGAAACCTTACAATTGTTTGCCTACAAGCTAGAAGGCCTATACACATCAATATGTTCTGTTCCGTTAAATGATGACTAAGCAGCACATTTTGTATAGAAACTCTTGGACCCATTCAAAGTGTATTTAAGTATTGTAAATTCATAAAATGCGTTTTAAGAATCTATTTAAAATGGAACGTATCCTAAGATGCGATTTTGTAGGGTAAGATTTTGAATGGTGTTTCTAATTTGAAGTGCAGCATTAACATAGGTGCCAATCCAAGATTAAAAAGGCATTGCTTTAGAAAATCTGTTCAGTTTTTATAAAATTCTTGTTATGGAAAGAATTCAATTATTTGACAAGCACATATCTATCATCGACCAATAGTTCATATGTAAAGTTATGACCTTGAATACGGCTGATTTGTTCTGTTGCTGTTTATGTAGCAACAAAAATGTATGAAATACAAATATATATTATACTATCAGTTCCAAGACAATTAATTTCCTTAAACTTCAAGTTATGTTCTGCATGTCGCGCTGTGAATTTCTCTCTCGCGCGCAAAAGTATGCTACGTATTTTGCATTTAAGTCCGCCCTTAAGGTATGCAATATAAAATGTACTCACCTTCAGTGCCACGCAAATCATTTAACGCGTTCACAACTCTGGCAACGATGACGATGGCGTCATCTGCGAGGTGGTCGTCTTTTTGTTTTTTGCTTTTTTTTTTACCGTTGTTACGCTTTCCCATTTCTCATCAGTTGCCTCGTCGCATTGTGCGAAAAATCAATAATTCCTTAAGTCTCTGCGCATGTGGCCCACTACTGCATTGCATCTGCTAAGCATTTTATTTTTTTAAATTTGCTAATATTAAAAAAACATTGTCTCCAGTTCGTAATTCAGGACGCTGTTTTTTGATTAGCTTTTTGCCTGCTGACATTCACCATGACCTTTGAATGTCGTTAAGAACAGTGGTAGGGTTGTCAGGCCAGTGCAACTAAATGAAAAGACATAAGAGTTTAAAGAATTTAAGAATACCTTTCAGTTTTTATTACATATTATGCATTTCGCTTTCGCTTTTTTTTGTTTTAGCTTTTTTCACTTAACGACAGTAATTTTAAAACATTGTATTTATTTTCTTTGTTAAAGGTAGGTTCCATATTTTGTAGTTTTAGCTTGTTGATGAGTTCAAATTTAGACTCATGGAATTTGGATTACTGTTTACCTTTAGTCGGTCAGCTTAATAGTTAAGTATTTCATTTTATAGAATTTTTATTGTCCTTTAAATGGACATATTTTCGCTTAGCTAATAGTTTTTTTTTTTTTTTATTATTTTGGTTTGCCTTACATTGCTGGCGTTCTTCATATGAATATAGTTATGTATTTTTGTATTTATTTGTGTATTCATTATGTATGTTGATTTTCAATTCTGAGTCTTAGTATCTACTATATGTTAGGAAAACAGTTTTATATACATACACATATGCACATATGCTTACATATGCGTTGCTTAAACTCAACTGGTGTATAGTTCAATTAAAGTTTGTTTCAACGGAACTGAAAGTTCTTAAATGCGTTTTACTTTTAGTTTTAGTTTGGTTGTTGAAATTTACAATTTATTTATTTTTACCGAGTGATGGATTTCTAGTTGCTACGTTGTTTATTTTAGTTGAACTATGATATATGAGCGACTAATTGCTAAAAGTTTTCAACTATCATAGCTTAGGTTACAACTGGGACTGTGTCTGGTTTCGGCTGAAAGTTGGGATTGTTTACGCTTAGCTTAGGCCTGGTATTTTGAAATACTTGATTTTCTTTCATTTTTATTTGACTTACATGCAATAATTCAATTCATTGGTGGCTTCAATTTGCAATTTATTTGCACAATTTACATTGTTTTTTTTTATCATATAGTTTTATATACATATATATATATATATAGGTATATGTATGTATTTGTTAATTTTTTATTAATGACATTATTCGTTAATAATTTGTTAAATATGTACACTGCTTAATTCACTAATAAGTTGATGCTTTATTTTTTGTGTAATTCTCATTTGATTTTTAATTTTAACTTTTAGTTTTAACTAATTTGTTTGATGACTATGAAGATTTTTGGTCTATCAGATGACAAAACAAATGAAATATAAACATTGTCCAAGACGTTAAAAGGGGCTCTGATTTTAACGACCTTGACCATCCCAAGAAATCATATATAAATAAATGAAATGCTCTATGCGTAACTCATAGCACCATGTTACTTCGTTGTTAGCCATATAAATATGTATAGGTAAGAGTATACATTATGAAACTTAAATCATTTCTATATAACAGTGATTAAAGGAGTCATAACAATTTCAATGGCAATTTTCGATAAATTTATGCAAAATCGAATGTTAACTTTTTTTTTTAACTACAGTTGTTTTTGTAATACTTAGATTTCTATGATGATTAATATGCAATTGTGCAGAAAATATCTTTGAATTCCTAATTGGTATCGGTACCGTTATCGTAATCGGTATCATTATCGTTATTGTATGTGTGTGTGTGTGTATGTAATAATTATATATATTGAATCATTTGAGGGGGAGAAACCTTTAAAGTACATACACATATACAAATTAGCACTAAATATATATAGATATATGTAGTTACTAATTCAGCTATTCGGCTGTTATCAAAACAACGATTGGGGGAACTATTACGCGCTTGTAGAGAGCTGGGATCTGTTGGAGTTGTGGGAGCTGCGAGTATAATGCACTCGAGGCGCGTAATTATAGTGGAAGACTTCCGCTTAAAATGTAGATAGTTAATTATTTAAACAGTTTTGTTTTAGAGTTTGTTTTGCGATTTTGATTTTGATATACAAACTTTCATATTCGGCTTGTTGTATTTTGTATTTGCTTAGCTTTGATTAAATACTCATGGTTTATTATTATTAATTTTTGTTGTTTTAATTTAACGTTTACACACAACTATAACAGAGACACATACGATTAGAAGTTAAAAATTTGTTGTTAAATGGTTAAACATTTGATTTTATGCAACTAGAAATAATGCTAAATACATGAACTAGTACTTATATTTACGTGTGTACTCATAGTTAATTTACTGGCTGTTCTCATTTAATATGAAAAAATGTAACTTTTGATATACAATACTATGCTGTATTATGAGTCTAAGGTCTAATTTAATTTAAACTACAGTTATAAGCGAAAAATTTAATAAGTTATTGAATCTTTGGTTTTTTTAAAATATATTTTATTTTATAATGAAACAATTTCATTTAGGCTTTCAGTCATTTTTTTTGGTGCCGCTCCTTTAAACTAACTAAATTAAAGTTGACCAATCAAGTGACACTCGGCTCTTAAATTGTGGCAACAAATATACAAATATTTTTCTACAGGCATTCGATTTGCTTAGTTTTTAACTGAAAATCCTAACTAAGCTAAAAATAAAACTCTCGAACCATTTGAACTTAACCGCAGGGCACACAAGTTTTCCAATTAATCAAATGAATGCATTTGATTGCTGATCGCTGTGCTCGTAACACAAATAAATAAATAATAATTGTGCTCTAGCGCATATTTATAAATAAACACCAAGGCGTTAGTCAGTAAAAACTTATGATTAATTACTCAAATTGTTGAAAATGGCTAAAGTATTACTGATGCCAAATAGAGGAACGAGCTGCATAAACTGATTAATCTTGGGCCAAATAATGATGGATGTTTTCAGTTCGCGCTTGATAAACATCAGTTCAATATTAACAAATAGAAATTGGCATTTATGGACCGGCAGTGTGCAAGTGCAATTCAATTTATTTGCTGCAATTTGGCTGCTTACCAAATTATTGATGACTGGCGGGCAAAAGCAATTTAAGCTTAAATAATCATTTTGCTGTCTAAAATCATTTATTTATGCATTAACAATAGATGCCCAAAGCCATGCGTATCAAACAATATGAAAAGTCAAAAATTTGTATTTAAATTAAAAATGTGGTTTTTGAAACGTCGATTTGCGGGTAATTTGAACAATTTAAACTCGCATTAAAGTGGCTTATGATATTTTATGCAATTAATGTTGACAGAAATATGGAATTACACTTAATAATTCAATTTGGTATGAATAATATTTGTTGCTGTTGTGTGTTATGTAAGTATTTTTGTTTGTCAAATTTATGAAAGCAAAAATATTCACATAAAATTAGCATATTAAATTAGCATATAAAGTGCGTAATTAAATTAGAAAAATTAATGCAAATTGGACTATTATGGTTATTGCTGCCCTTTTAATATGCATCATATTTAATTTATGTTAACAAAAAATAAACTACTAATAAATATTCGTAATTCGTGATTCTATGAAACATAATATGTACTTTTGAAGAAGTGTTGAAGACAATGCTCATGACGGTCATATGAGCAACGTGTCGTATGCGTCACCTAGTTTTGACAGTAACGGGCAACGCTTATTGTTGTTCTTGTGCGGTTGCTATTGTTGCTCTTACACTTTAAGTGAAAATGAATTTCAATGCACCAGCGAGCACACAGTCTGGAAAATGTGTTATGTCGTTCGAAATTCATCCTGGCTTTGTTGCACCTAAGTGCAGTTAAGTGCTCCAGGTGTGTGAGGGTTTGGGTGGGAGGCTCTATATATGTATGTATATACATATGTATATGTATGTATATATATGTATGAGTGTGTGCTTCGCGCATTTTAATGTGAATGTGGCTTGCCAGCTGAATGCAGCATGCGTCCCATCCCTACCATCGATTACAATTGTTTTCGATTCCACTTTTTGCCATTGCCATTTTTGTTGTGCTTTTTTCGTTTTTTTCTTTTTGCAGAAATTGTCATTTAAGTGCAGTTGTTGTACACACTGCTGTTGTTGACAATCAAATGTGTGTGTGTGTGTGTGTTTGTGTGTGCGCCATAAAAAATGCATGTTGATTGCAAAGAACAGCCATTGTCTTCACAAACGTATATAAATGGAACAGTTTCAGATTTTTTGTTTTTGGTAACTGACAGTTTTCCTTTCTCGTGCATTATTAATGAGTATTTTAACAATTTAAAGACGGCTAGCACTTAACTTGTGCTACGGACAAATAGCTTACCCAATAAATTCGATACATTTGCGGTCTGTGTTGATAGCTAAAAGCAACCATAAATTAAAAAACTGAAACGAACTCATTGCATTTCTCTCTCTGTCTCTCTCTCTCGCACTCTGTGATACAAGCGTCTTAAATTTGGGTGCAACAAACCACAATGTGTCTAAAATCTGAGAGACTGATGTAGCAGCTACAATTTATGCATAGTTGTGGTTGCCTTTACACTTGGTCAAATAGTAAATAGTAAGGAAGATAAATGGGCCAAGTGCCAAGGCATGCACTATCTTTGCTCTCTTTCTCACTCTCTCTTTGTCGAACTGACTGACTGACGTGTCGTCTATTCGTGTGACTGGCGCATGTTTAGCCCAAAAGCGATGGCATCTAAAGTCGTGGGAAGGCATCATTTATAGCACATCTATGTCTTCCCGTTAGATTTAGCGTTTTTCTACATATTTTTTATGTGAAATATCTTTTTAGTGCATGCATATAACTGGAGCGCCATGGATTATTCTTGCCTTTCACTAAAATGGCAAAAGGCAAAATTAAAAATGCATTTTCGCTGCAACAAATTGTAGCTGCCACAGTAAAAAACAAGCAACGAACCGAACAACGACGCGAAATAAAATTAATTTGTTGCCTAGTAGTACAGCTCTTTATGGTGGCAGTGTCAGTTGCTTGCCAGCCAGCCAGTCCAAATTTTGATGACCTCAATCCGAATGCCAGACAATACACTCCTGCCTCCATACACCAGCCGATTTGACACAGTGCCATAAAATAAAGTCAGCGTCTTTATCCCTTCTTGCACCCTTTCAGAGGGTATTGTAGCTTTGTCGTGAAGTTAACACATTGGCGAACTCACAAGGATTATAGTTATTGTTGATCAATTTCAGTCGAGTTGAGATATCCGAGCTAAACTCATTATTTATCAAGATCAGATAAAAAAAATATGAAAATATCGGTTTGAATTTTAGAAAGTATAATCATTTGTTTGCTTTAAAAATAATTCCAAATAATTTCCAAATATACGAAAAAAAAAATATTGAAATTATAAAGGCTTCTTTTCTAAAAGAAAAGCCCAAGTTTTTACAAATATTCTTTTTGAGTTATGCTTGCCGCAAGAGTAAGGCGAATTTTTAAAATTTAGGACGATATTTTTGTTGAGTGTAGTAAAAATCTGTCGCCTTTTAAATTTATAATGCAATTTAGAAATAAGCATGTGGACTCCAGTCTATAAGCGTATCTAGTCTTCGATGTGCGCAGGATAGCCGCTGTTTAGTTATTTTTATTTTGTTTTGGTTTTTCTAGAACTGCACTTGCAATTTGTGTTTTTAGTGAAAAATGTAATTTTGTAAAATAATATCAAGTTGGATGGCCATTGAGTGTGTATAAAAGATGTTTGCTTTTGTGAAATTCATGTTTGCACATCTCGAGGGCATTTTATATGCGCTAGAAAAGTGTGTGTGTGTGTGTGTGTGTGTGAGAGAGTGTAGTTGTGTGTATGCATGAGGTTCAAGTTTGTGGTTCGAGGTCAGCCTTAGAAACGCAACTAAAAACGTGTAAATTGAAACTAGGAGATTCCATCAAATTCACAGCCGTTCATTGCTTTTGACATGAGCTACAATGTTCGTTACTTTTCGAAGAGAAAACTAAAAGGCATTTAACATGAACTAAAGACGAATAACGAAAGACTTTCAAATCGAAGCACATATGTATATATATAATATATATATAGAGCAAATCTAGCGCCTGTAATGCTGATACATGCCATGCCCATAGCCCATAGGTGTGCTGCCCATAGCACGTTCGGTAGCCTTCTCGATGCTCGCATAAACGCACCTGTAACAGCACACGTAGGCCAAACATCACTTGAACAGGATGCGCCGGAAGGCGCGTCGGAAGTCCTTGTTAAAGATGGTATAGATGGCCGGATTCAGAGCCGAGTTCATATAGCCCAACCAAAAGGCAATCGCGAACGCCGACTCGGGAATCTGGCAATGACTGCTACATGCCGGCACCAATATATACAGAAAGAAGAACGGCAGCCAGCACGCAATGAAGCTACCCATGATTAGACCCAATATCAGCGTTGCTCGCTTCTCCTTCTTGCGGGCAATGCGTCGCTTCTCCTTCTCGGGATCGCGTGGCTTTGGCGTTTTTGGTATGGCCGGCTCCAGTTCGGTTTTGGCCACCAGTTCCGCTTTGGTTTTGGCCGCGGCGGCTGCATTGTTCTTGGCCGCCACAGCTGCCGCCTTGGCCTCGTTGCGTCGCTGCTGATTCAACTTGCGTCCAAAGATGGGCTGGCAAAGGCGAAATTTGAGCGGCTTAACTACCGCACAGCGGCTGACCACGCCCGAGTCCGAGCTGGATGGATCGAATTCACTCACCATGTCCGTATCAATGCCAACGGAGAGGGCACGACATCGTCCGGCAATCGGTGAGACGCGCAGCTCGGAGTTACTTGGCCCAGTAGCACCACCACCAGCTGCAGCAGCTCCACTATTGGTGGCACCAACGGCATCTGTTGCCACGCAACCGTTATTGTTGTTTAGCACATTGATGGAATTGCTACTGCCCATCGATGGCGGCACCGGAACATTGAGTCCAACGCCGCCGCGTCCCGTCGCAATCGTGCTGACCTGGAGCGTTTCCTTGGGCGAGCAGGCACCACCTGAACCTAGGGCGGTTGTGGCATTAGAGCTACAATTGGGATTGGCATAGGCCAATGCCGTTTGGGCGGCGACGGCCTCCAGTTCGCCTGCCTCTGACGTGGATATATCGGAGGCCAGATCCATGGTGACTGTCGGTATTTGCATGGGCAGCGTCGCACTATTTGGTGGGGTCTCAATGGTGGCTATCTGTCGCTGCTGATGCAGCTGCAGCTGTGTTGCGCCACTGGAGGATGGCATCGGTATTGTTCCTTTCTTGTTGGTGGTGAAGCTCGTTACCTGCAACACAAAAAGGTAGTTAACAGTTTGGAACACGTCTTTTCCATTTCGCAAATACCGATTACAGGAGCGACCGAGCGCAACGATTACACAAGCAACGTCGCCACCAGCTCACCCAGAAATTTCTGAGGCAATTAACCCAAAAATGCATTCGACAATGAAACGGTAAATGTGCTAGTGTGTGTGTGTGTGTGTGTGAGTGGGAGTGTGTGCCTGGCTACTTGGTATGCGTTAATCTCACGCCTACGCGGCTGATGGCACAGCACATGCAACAGCTGCGCGCCTTTGTTTGCCCGAATCGGTGGCCAAGTGTGGTATATACTGGCTGAGGGTATTGCAACTTTGTTGTAAGGTGTGTAATGCATTAAAGAAGAAACAATCGAAAATATTGAGTAAATATATATAGTAATGTGTAGTATCAGCCGAGTCAATTCTATGCAAACTAGTCTCGAAAGGGGATTCGGCCTCATCGGTTCACTCTGTCTGCCTTTCATTTTATTTTTCTTAATATTGCATTGCTTATTTAATTTGTAGCTGGTTTATTGTTGGTGACATCATTTTATAAATAAAATTGTTAGCTCTTTGAAGCTCCACAGCTGATTGAACGGACGCTAAGAATCTCTCCCTGAAGACGAATCCCATCGGGACTTGAAGTATATTGGAGTAATAGATAAAACTTGGCGTTGAGCCAGCAAGAAACTTATTTTAATTCAATAGAGAGCTTTTTAAATTTATTTATAAAAATCCATTTGCTTATTGTCAGTTACTTATAGTTAAAATTGAATAAATAAATATCACAGTGAGTCTAGTATGATCAACTTTTTGGTTGTTTAAGATATCCGCATTATGCTCTACATTTTTAGGCATCTACATCAGAGTTCTACATCATATCGCTCATATAGGAATCAAACTGATTCTTAAATTTGAAACTGCATTCTCAATGTAAGCAGCAGTTATCCGTTCTTCAAGGGTGTTTCATTGTCGTCGTGGACTGATTTTCCTTATGGATTGTTTTCGTTTGCCTTCCCCTTAGTATGTGTCTGTTTTTCTTTTTTGCATACGTTGCAGGCTCTTCGTTTAATATTTGGTCATTACAGACATTCTACTCAATCAGCGCAATTGCGCTTAAGCTGGCCGAGAGTTTTTGAACTAAAGTCAGTGGCTACCAAGCAGGTGTAAAAAAGCGATGGCATTTTATTGAATGCAGCTGGAGAATGCCTGCCAACGTATGTGTGTCCCCACAAATGAGCAAATGGCCCAAAATGGCCGAGCGTGACCAAGTGTATTCGGTAAAGTGGAGTGGTTGGCAACACGTAACACACACAAATTGACGCCAAATTGATGCTGTACTGAGCTGCGCGCTCTTAGTCGAAAATATTGCGTGTATGCCACATATGCCACAACCATTTAATGCTGGGGCCTACCCAGAGCGATAACATGTTCATTCAAACGGCACAATTTGCATTTTTGCTACGGCCGTTGCTCATCTTATCTGTTTGGACAGATGCGTGCTGCGTTGCAGGCATGCCACAAATAAAGAATCAGATATTTTGAGTGGAAAGTGGAGTTGAGTAACGTTGCTCACACAGTTCTCGATGGTAGTTTCATAACTTACTTGTTCGTTGTTTGTTTTGCGCGGATGTTTTTTAATGCCCCGTCTTGCCCTCGCCTTGGCAGCAAAGTAAATTCGTATGTACACAAAGACCATGATGCAGCTGGGTATGTAGAAGGAGCCCAGCGCCGAGTAGAGCACATAACCAATGTCCTCGCTTATCTGCAATGAAATATCAAATACAAAAATAGTTTAAGTCAATGCTCTACGCTCGAGAACTGATTGCTTAAATAACTTAAGTCTCTGATAAACATCAATTTATTTAATGATGTTAAATAAATATTATGTGAAGATATGCTTTTCAAATGTGTACAATTTTAATTTTACCTAATCCTTCAACAGTAAGTAAAATAAGTAAAATGCCTATGATAAACCGAATCTAATAAATAAGCACTGTTAAAGTGCTTTAGAGAGTTAAAGAGAACTGTTCCATAGTTTGAAAATGTTGTCCTACATTTAAAATATTGATTTCTTGGCCATTGGCAAAAATCTTTAAAAGTTAAAATAAAGTTGATGAATTATTGCCATACACAAATTCGGAGGGCAGCGATTTAGTTGTCAGATTTGATGCAGGGATTTAGATTGAATGCACATGTGCTTGACTGGTGACACACACTGTGTAAGCCTTATATCCACTTACTAACTTACTGCTGCGAACTGCTTGTGCGATTTGCCTTATGCCGTTGGCACTTAAGGTAAGTAGTACTCTGCTAGTTATTGAGTGCATAAGACTCGATTTACTATTGAAATGCATTTACTGGTACGGCTGTGGAAAATGCTTTGTCAGTTGCTGACGTGAAAAATGGGCGAAAATTGCAAAGTGCACGATTTGCACAGAAATTTCATAACGCTAAATGAACTAAAAATATTAAATTACGGCGCACAAAAGCTTTGGCAGTGCAATAATTCTGAGTCAGTCTACCGTGTTGCGGAGCGGAAGGGAGAATTTCTGGGGAGGCATGACTTGCCGAATGGTAAGACTGTGGCAAACCAGACGCCATTTTGTTCAGCAGTGGCATTACATTTATTTAAAGCTGGCGGAATTAAATACGCCATAGTACTCAAATATATCTCCTGCTCCTGATTCTGTTGATGTTGTTGTTGTTGCTGGTTGTTGGTTGTTCGTCGTATTTTACTTTGGCCGCTGCTGCTGGCTGTTTATGGTGGAAAACTCTTTACAAAATTATGCAAATTAAGTGTTCTGATGAAAAGCATACTAAAAAGTGCACTTGATGCGGCGAAGAGATTGCTCAAGAGTTTTTGCCCTTTTAGCTATTGTTATTGCAATCATTGTTGTTGTATAGTCATTGTGGCTGCCGTTGTCGCGCATAATGAAAAGCCTTCATAACTGCCGCAACTTGCGGTTCTGCTAGTGCCTCTTGCCTCATCAAAAGTCAAGCACAATTTTGGCCAGCTGTTTAGACTTGAGGTAATAACGCTAGCAGGCTTGCGTGGACCACGGGTATACAATTTATTAGAGAAAAAAATGAATACCATCTATATTAGAGTATATAAAAAAAATAAGACTTTATCAAAACACTGAAAATTTAATTTATTTAAATTGAATTCAAGTTACAGAGCAGCCAACGTGGCTGGCACCAAATTGAATTTTTGAGCAATAAGTGAACTGTTGCACTCGTTGGAGTCTGCAGACCTAGTAACTCAAGTGCATCCGGGTTTATCATATACCACACACACACACACACACACACACACACACAGAGAGCAGCAAAAACAACTGTGTATATGAACTTTATCCAGTCTATCCAACTAAATAAATTTCACTTTAACATTCTCTGGCTGGTTCTATGGCTGTCATCATTTAACTTGCACAAGTTGCTGCAACAAAATCAGCATAAAGTATTAAACGTTGGGTATAATGTTGCCAAAATAAATATGTGCATAGACTACAATGAGTGCAGGCACATTTATGCCTGAGTGTGTGTATGTATATTGGCAGGATATGTATTTGTGCAGAGCATAAGACCGTTATGTGGCAGGCAGCGAGGCAGGGGCCAACAGCCACTTAAGTGGCTGGGCTGATATTTCCAGCTTATTGCCCAAAGGCAACAAATGTGTACGTATATACTGGATACTGCTACTGCTACTGCTACTGCTGCGGCTTCTGCAGTTGGCCGGCTTTTGATGCGGCTGTTGCAGCAGCAGCAGCCGCATAATAAATTGTCTCATCATTTACGGTTTATTCCTGATATATTGACAGCATTTGTCAGTGCTCCCATAACTAGTTAAACAAGCTGAAGCAGCCGATAATAATATTAAAATTTAAGCTCTCGTGGCGCACTTAAAGAAACATTTTGCTTTCGTAAGTTACGCCCAGCCGACGTGCCACTTATATATATATAGATTTTGGGTTTCTGAGCCAACGACTTTTGCTTAGGCATAAAACTTGTCCTTGGTGCCTGTGCACGTATTCATATCACCTGTGTACGTGAGTGGGTGTGTGGGTGTGTCAGTACTTACAAGTTTGCGTAAATGATAATCTATTAAAGTCGAGCATAGCAAAACGTTTTACTAACGCATTTGAACAAAGCACTATTTTAGCACTAAATTGGCAACAGCCAACTTGCAGCTTGCAACAGGCGAACAGACTTAAGCACTTGCAAACTTTAATATAAATTGTTCACTGTGTGTGTGTGTGTGGAGAACTGGTGCTGGCGGACTTAACGTAATTGCAAAGTTTACTTTCTACATTTGCAGTTGCCCACTTGTGCATTTGTTATTTTCGCCCCACTTTCTTCTGTGCTGTGCTAATTTTCAGATTTGCAAATAGAGCTGAGCACTTTTGTTTACTGAAAAAGTTCTTTGAGCGTGGCGCTTAGTCCGTGTAGCAAAAATGGAAAGATGCGAAAAGAAAAATAATTATTCTGCAATTTTTAATTAAATGGCAATGGAAATTGCTGGCGTTGCTTTGTTTTGCTCCTTGTCTTCATCCTGTTGCCGCTATACAAAACTTAAGCTGCTGAAAACAAAAACTCATTATGGGCGACCAAAATCGTTATGGTGGCCGACAGTCACGTCAAAGCGACGGCGGCAGTAAAAACTGTTGATGAGCACAAGTGCCAGAAAGGACGGCAAGGACGAAGTGGAAAGTGTAAAACGTTGATGGAAGCGCACAATTTATTGAATTGTAAACATGCACAACAGCACACAGAAATTACTGTAATTAAAAGATAAAATTGCTGTCCAGGCAGCACCAAACACCACACGACACCACGTGGCGTATGAGTAATATTTA
Organism: Drosophila grimshawi; assembly: GCF_018153295.1. Taxonomy (NCBI): domain Eukaryota; kingdom Metazoa; phylum Arthropoda; class Insecta; order Diptera; family Drosophilidae; genus Drosophila; species Drosophila grimshawi. The sequence goes on from NW_025063098.1 coordinate 23,130,720, forward strand.
AAGTCTGAGCCCGTATTTTTAAACTAAATCAACTGCCCCCTTGTAGATATGCGTATACACTTATGCACTTGTACAGCTAGTGGCACCCATATAAATAAAAGTCAACAGTAGCAGCAGCACATACTACATATACTATAAATATATATAAACATATAAGAACGCACAAAATGCCGTTGAAAATACAAAAGAATTTCAAACCGAATCGTTGCTAAAAGTTTGCACAAAAAGTAAGCAAAAGAAAAACAAAAAAATAAAAAATAACGAACCAGCATGTGCCTGTTTGTGTGTGTTTGTTTTTAACACAAAAAAATGTGCGTTTTGCCCCGAGGACGCCAGCCCGACATGGTCGAAGAGGGTGGGCTGTCGAAGAGTTCCAGTTCTTGTCATCATCAACATTGTCGTTTTGCTTTGTTATTATTGCTGTTGTTGCTTTTAGTGCAGCAACTTTTTTTATAGCAATAAGCCAAGACACACGTTGACGTTGAAGAGGCATGACTGCAACTGCCACAGCAGCAGCAGCAGCAGCAGCAGCAGCGGCAACGGCAGCGGCAACATCAGCTATGCAGGGCAGTTAGACCGACAAGGACAACGCTGTTGAAACAATCAATAAATCTTAAGTGAGTGTACAGGGAGTACAGCTTGCAGTTGGCTGCCAAAGAAATTCGCGTCGCATATTTTGCTAGCTTTGACAATGTTGTCAGTACTTGAATGACTTCTACCACCTCCCGCCAACCGGAGGCACCTTTAGCCTGGTTCCCTTTGCCATACTTATTTGCATTGCTACTGGTGCAGCTTTCTTGTTTGTCGCTGCTCAGTGGAGCAACTATTTTGTAGTTTGCGTTGCCAATTTGTCTGTCTGCTTCCTTTCGCTATTGCACTAGTTTTGACTTGGACTTGCACTTGCATTTCAATTGACTGCATTCTGCTTCCCTCTGCTGGCGTATAAATATACTCCTCTCTCTCTCTATGTCTCTCTCTCTCTCTCTCTCTTTGTATGTCACCCAACCAGTTCAAAGCGAGTTGGAAGTGTGTCGGGTTGACTTTATTTTCCTTTGTCTCTTGCGCATTTCCTCAACTTCACGCTATCCCGCACAAGCAATAAACTTGAACCAATTGCCCAAAAGAGAAAAAAAACAATAACAACAGCAACAACAACAACAATATATTGAAGCTCAACTGGCTACTTAAATGCTGTGCGCTAATGTTTTGAGAGGCAATATAGCGCCACTGAATGTCAAACACGCGCCACAGCGCTCGACAATTAAGCGCCGCATTGACAAAAATTTAACAGATGCCCGCTGATAGCGTGTCTCACGGCCCACAAATAACAATATGCGATTATAGCAATAAAAGTATAACCATTAGGCTTGCCTAGCTACGAGTTGAGCTTGCACAGTCGAAATAAAGTAAGGGGAGTATCTAAAGAAGAATTTTATATTGAAATCTTTTCGAAGTGTAATTCTTTCTTCTGTATTGAGTTCTCATCACACTTCTCTTATCGATATTTTGGCTTTTTTTTATAATAGTAAATATTTTGTTTCCATTATATTTGTAAATATGAGCGTAAAAATGATTTAAAATAATAACAGAAATATAAAAAAGGTTTGGTATATGAGGATTGAACACATTTCTCTTGGACATGAGGCTTAACGTTATTTTCACGATGCTTTGTTTATTTTCTTAACAAATTGTGAACAGCCTTAAGGCCATAATCAAATCTGTACATATTCGTTACGAATGAATCGATATACCCTGCCAAATCTATAAATGTTATAGATTGCTTTTTGGTGCTTGCGGCGTTGTGGGCTGTTTTGTTATTGCTGCCTAATTGTGGCTAACGGTATGCTTCATTAAATTGCAATTTTTTACCACAATGCCATGGGTGCGGAAATGCATTGGGCGCCATTTCGTAATCGCGCACCCAAAAAAGTAGGCAACAAAAAGTTGGAATTATGCTAGAGGCTTTTTAATTGTGGTCGGCAGTTTTATGGGATTATTATATGATTATGTTGCATAAAAGTAGCAGAGCAAAGGGAGGGGGGGTGAATGTAACAGCCAAATAACAATAGCCGGACAGTGCTGGATGGGCAACAAGCAAGCCCTAGTCCTGCCCACCCTCCGCTTGACACTTCCGCTACGAAATGGCGTTTTTATTGTGCGGCCTGATACAATTTTTAATGCCAACCACTTTATGCTGATTGCCAGCCTGGACTGGCCTGGCCTATCCGCCAGACGGTTCAACTTAATATTATCGTAAAAATAAAACCACTGTTCGCCAACTGTTGCTGCTGCGGGGGGTGGTGGGGGCTGGCGCTTGAGCACTCGTATTTGCCTATTGCATTTATTTTATTTTGTTTTTTTTCTACTGTTTTTTGTTGTTTATTTTTTTTTACTTTGTTATTGTTCCATATCGTTCACAGCGGAAATTGCTTGTTGACACGCAGACACAATATGCATGTGTGTGTGTTTGTGTGTGTGTGTGAGTGTTGACCTACTGCACGGCAATTTGTTCCCTCATCTACTGGTCAACTTTTGGCCCACAAGTATTAGCCAAGCCCTCTAAATTTTGATTGATGTTTGTCCGTTACACGTCGTTCTATAATTATACGATTACGATTTGCAATCCGTTTTATTAGATTGCCGGGATTCGAGTAGGGTAACGTGAATAATAACTCAATTTGTGTATACGCGAGCACATGATTGAGAACTCGGGGTCAGTTATTGATTTTGCATCATTGGCTTTGGCCATTTTGGGTGATCGGAAATAAATGAAATGTGTAATTAATACGGGCATTGTCTCACTCTAATTGCAGCCACATAAATATCACAATAAGCTAATGGTCTGGTGTGTAGCCCCAGTAAAATGCCAGCAAATTAATTTCCATATAGCCTATGCATATATAAATAAATGTATGCATGTGTTTGCCATTTGGGGCAATACTGCCGCATGTATAATTTTCGCAAGCTCTCTCCGAAAATGTATGATAATATTATGCTTTTAACCACAATGTCGCATACATTGTTAATCATTTGCAGTTGCCATCGTTGTAACAAATTGCTGCCAAATTGTTGTTTTGGGGCTTGACTTTTACACACACATACACCCACACACACAGGCACACACACAGGCACATACACAGGCACATACACAGACGCACAAGCACTGGTGCACGCATCGTTAATTTCAACAGTAAATTAAATACAAGCATCCTCACATTTTGGCAAAACTCGAGCCGAAGTTGTAGTTGTAGCCGAAACCGGAGCCGGAGCCGGACTCACACCAGACGAGCAGTTAATCAGGCATAGCCATGGTCGACAACTAAACTGCCACATTGGTTATGCTTAAGAGTGAGTGTATGTGTGTGTGTTTGTGTGTGTCTGTGTATATTTCTGACAAACCAATTGGAAATTTTAAATGATCAACTACAAACGGAGCTAAAACAACGGTCTGGCATAAGGGAAATCCCTGCCTATTTATTCGTTTGTGCCAGCTATATCAAAATTTCGCACTGGGCCAAATACTTGCCTGCTGGCCATTACAAGCATAAAATAATTACAGTGTTTTGCCCAGGCTAACAAATCTTGCCGGTTGCACTTACTCACACCCATCACATAAGCATATGTACGTTTAACCAGCAGGAGCCAATGCAGCTAGCACCAAAGCTGCACCAATTTTAACGCTTAATGGTTATTGGCACACACACTCACACACACACACAGACAGTGTAGTGGCCAGAGGGCCGAACAGCATGACACTTGTGAGCCGAACAAGTGAACAACGGCGGCTGCAAGCAGCACATGCACAAGTTGCACAAGTCCATTGGCCAACTTCTTCCATGTCTGGATGCTAGGAAGGGAGGTAAGTGGGTGGCGACAGGCTCGACCGCAACGTCAGCCACTGTTAAAGCAACAACTACGAAAAGTGCACAGTTTGCTGTTGTTGGTGTTGCTATTGTTGGGGTTGCTGTTGCTGCTGTTGACCATCTCTTATTTTCATTGTTTTTGTGTTGTGTGTATAGTCTCTGCCTCTGCCTCTGCCCGGTAACTACCCAGACCAAGTCTGTCTATTATTTATGGTCTTAAATATGCATATACATAAAAAAAAGTATGCACGTAATGTGCTCTATTGAATTTGAATATTTATAATTTCAACATCCATTTTTAAATAAAGAAAATGTACTGACAAAATTGTTAGCAAGCATGATAAAAGATTTACTTTAAGCTATTCGTATTTGGATCCACATATGCAAGCATATTTCCATTAACATACACTTAAAGTCGATGATGAAAACTAAAATAATTATTCAACTATTTCCATATATTTCTGTTGAAAGAGTTTCCATACTAATTTTCGTAGTCAATAAGCCAGTTTGGTAATTTTTAATTCAATTTTAATTTTCGTTCAATTTAATTTCAAATGAAGCGTGTTTCACCTTGATCCTTATTCAATCATTTTTCTATTTCATTCGTTTTACAGGTTTTTGAAATGCAACTTAGTTTTTGATTGCAATAAAATTTAATTTTAATAATAAATAAAAGCGATAACTCATTTTATTATGGGGCTGCAAATAATACAAAATTTTTGCTGTTGAGCAAGATAAAATATTCCTTTCAAATAAATGCAATAAAAAGTTAATGGCCCGTTGGCTAGAGCAATTGTATATATTTGCATTTTATAATTTTTTGAATATATTACACAGATGTGAATTGAAATTCGATACATAAATAAAAAGGGCTTACGAAAAATTGTTAGATTGATTATTTCTAAAATTGCAGCAATATATAATACTCTGCATAGGCTTTTTTTTTTTTAGCTATTTGCTTAATTTCCTAAATTTTATGAGTTCATTAAAATTCTTTGTGGTTCGAAAATTCATAAAAAAATTATTATTGAACAATTTTTATTATGCTAGAAATGCAATTTGTTTTGTAAATATGGTTTTAAAGATCCATACTGCATATAAACTATACTATCCCTTACACTAATACGACAGTGCATAAATATGTGCCTAGATATTTTGAATTTGAGTTCTGAATATCTCACAGTCAACATGCCAAACTGTTACTATCAATGATAATATAATAATGTACCTATCGTTGGGAATATTATGACATTTTGTTGCGCATAAAGCACTTTGTTAATGACATGGAATGCATTGTTAATTCACATGGAGCCATGCTATAGTGAACAACTTTTACAACCACTAACAACAAAAACAACAACAACAACGACAACGACAAAAAGATAAACAATTGCACTTTTTGATATGCAATACAAAGTGCCAATTAAGCTGGTCGGCTGTAATATAAAGCAATTAATTGCAGCTTTATTTCCTGATCTCTTTAAAACAAAATATGTTACCTGCACGCAAGGCCGGGGATGTGGCTGCCTGTAAAAAAAATAAATAAATAAAATGCAACAACCCACCGAACGTTTTGTTATATTAAATTCCAGCAATAATTTTAATAAAATTCTCATTAAATTTTTAAACGGCAGTTCGCATGATTGCGTTAGTTGCCACAAAGTGCAGCACTCGCGGGCTATGCATGCCACTGAATGGTAATCTCGCTTGGACCTCGACTGACTTCATTCAATTGCCACTTACCATTAAAGGGTATACATGCATGCATGCAAATGTATATAATATATATATATAATATATACATAAATATATATTATATACATTTGCAGCGTTGCTCTTGCATTTTTCATATGTGTTAAGTACGTGCGCATTAAATGCGAACGAAAAGCAACAACTAATTAGAAAGCTAATTAACTTTATTAAAATACAACAGGGCACTAAAACGATTGCCAACGAGCGCAAAGTGAAACAACCCAATGCCAGCAACAGTAAGCAACAAATGTAGCACATGGCAGCTGCCTGGTTGGGTGTCTGTTTCTACATGGAATCCATTAAAGATTGGATTACGGGGTATAACGCACAAGTATGTAATAAACACTATAAAGTATCTCTAATGCCTTATTCTTGATCAGGATCAACATACGAGTCGATATCAGAGACCATAAAAGCTGGAGACTGTACATTTTGAATAAAAGTTCTCGAATACCATTCCCAGATTTTCTGTTAGAGTATCGAATACTATATCTTTCCGATTGAAACATCAAAGTTATATCCAAAAAAGGTTGATTTTGATTTTGATTTTTATTTTAAACGATTTAATGTTTATACAAGTTGGGTTCCGGGTAAATTCTAGTCGTGTTCTCTCGACAAGAGCATTCCTACTTATTTTTGGATGGGAAAGCTTGCTCATTAAAAGCACATTTAAGATGCTTACAGACGTATTCCAAGACGCTGAACACACACTCAAACACACACGCACACACACCCCTCCCCCCACAGACACACACACACACACACACACACAGATAAAGCTACTCATTGTCAGTTTTTAAGCGGAGCAAAACTAGAACACGATGCAAAATTGAAGCAACTGTGCCGCACCGGAAGTGAAACATTGACGCAACGTAGAGGTAAATAGAAATGCGTTGTGAAACCTGAGAGAATGTGTGGTATGCTAGTTGAAATTGGAGCCAGGCGACTAATGATGGTTGTGTATAAAGCATAGACTTTACTTTACAGCCGGTAATGCTATAAAAATCTCAGCAGCACATGATGCCATTGTCGACGTCGTCCATGTTGCTGGCTCCCACATTTGATTGGCTCTGAAGGGAAAACTTTACTTTAATTGACAGCAAAAAGCAATTTGCCTCATTACAACGAACACGAGTGTAATTAAATGCCACCCTGGGGCTAGCGGCGACCCCAATGGAGCAACATCATTGCCGTTCGCATTACCACGCCCCTCACCCTTCGCTCTCGAGTTTCTCCACACCCCCACCCTTTCCGACATGGCTCTAAAGCGATAAATGAGCAGCCTTCAATCCGAGGCGCTTACCAAATACAAAGCACAAAAGGGTCAGCTACAAAGCTACGAAAATGGCGTGGCGGAAATGCGATTTAGTTTCTTATTTGACACATTCTTTATTTCGCTTTAGTCTTGCTGTCATCCTGTTAAAGTTTTCTCTGCTGTTGTTGTTCTTTTATTTGCTATTTGAGCAGCTGCCAGTCTCGCTGCTGCAGTGGTCGCAAATGTCATTTAAAGGACAATAATAAAGTCGTGACTTGTTTTGGCTGGGGAATCACAAGTTTGCTTACTGCCGCCATATTTAAAGCCAAGTTAAAGTTCAAATTACTGTTCAAGGGTGTGCGACAGCTGCCGTCCCAAACTGTGCATCGATTTACCCAAAAGTGACATAATTATTATACAGCTAACATACACCCACATACACACACACACACACACTCACACCCTGACACACTTGTATCTGTATCAGGCAACTCGAGTCCCATGCGCAATTGGAGGCTGTTTCAAGTGTGCGGTGGGAACAACCCCCAAGTGGTTGCTGGACATGTGCTAAAGGACGGCATGCATTCTCAACAGACTCAACAGCTCTAGTTTATGGCAGTCCTGTGGCTTTGGCATCACCACTGGAACGGTCCGATCCGATCCGATCCGCTTTACTCCGTTCCGCATGTCGATTTATGGCGAGCTCAGCGCTCATATGTCAGCTGTAAAAAGTGCCGCCCTTTTCATATTATCTAGCCTGGCGGCCATATTTAATTTAATAAAGCGAACAATCCCCAACGCAAAACTTTAAGCTACTATCATTAGGCGGCCTTAGCAGAAAGTTTCTGTTTGCTTCCTGTGATGCTGACCAAAGTAAATATTGAAATCTACAACCTCTGAACCGCAAGCCAAAAGCAAAAGCGAACGCAACAACAATGCCCCCTGCATACAAATTTGTGGGCGTTGCTGAAGAGATTTGTAAACAACATTTTGTGGCATACATTTGGGCGTTGAGGTGGGGTTGTCTGGGTGGCATCTGCCTAGAATAACGACATATTTTTCTTTGCCTTTGCCTCGTCTCGATTTCAGCTTCGATTTCATTGTTGGTTTCAGTTTCACTTTGAGGAATTTAAACATTTCGCTTCTATTTTGCTATTTTGTGTGCCGTTTTAGACCCTTGCAGTGGGTATTTAAATTGTATCATGCAATTCGCCACATACTGATGGAGACATCTTTGACCCTAATTTATTTTTGCTTATGAGTTCGAGCTAAGTCCTTTCTCTAATAATTATTCATTTAATCTCCCAGTTTGGCAAATGCTGATGTGACAAACCAGCTGCCATTTGTGTGAGAGTATTTTATCTATTTATAGTTGATTTATTATAGACAAATGAATATTAAAAATGTTTATTGGTAATTTGACAAAACAACGATTATCACATCGGATTTTTAATTTCAGATTACTTTATCACATATTAAAAGCGTATTAATTCTTCGGCACCTCGAAACTAAGAGCTTTACTGATTTTTACTGGCCTTGCTGTGTGTCGAAGTATTTCGCTTTTTATTTTGTAGCGTCTGATTTCATTTTGAAATTTGGTTGGCCTTTTAGCGGGCATCGGAATGGAGCAGAAGGTTTATTGGATTATAGCATTTTTATGAAGCATATAATGTGAAAAATGAGCAAATGAGTTTAAAAACTTTGCCCGCCCAGGGCGCATCAGCTTCAACTTGAAGAATGTATTTTTATGTTTATTTACTGAAATAGAAAGTTTTGCGTTTGGGTTATTTCTTTTATTTGTATCAAGCGCGAAACCTTGAACTTGACATTGTGGCGCTGCGAGCGACCGAATTCATAAATAAAAAGGTCCACATTGAGCGCCCAATCAATTTGCATTAAATGAAACATATTTCGAGATACCACAGCAAATGGCAGTAGTGAGTGGAATGCTTTGTCGCTTTTTCCAAAAAAAAAAAAAAGAAACAAAGAAAGGCCACTGGGCCGGCAGAAATGTGTTGCTAACACAAAAATTTATTACAACTGTCAAATGTATGGGCAGCAGATACTTTACTGTTGTCGCCAAACTGTCAGCCAGCAACGCGGAACTGGAACTCGAAATCGAGGCAACAGACGCTCAACCGCCGAATGGTAGTCATCGCTTGCGTTCTCGCTTTTTATTTCGTTTTCATGCCCAGCAATTTAACATTGCTTTGAAATAGGCTAACACAGTCACACACACACACATACACACACAGTGACATGGACGAGCTCGTGATTGCTTTGCACTTTTTGAAATATATGCCCCACCGCACACCCTTCTGTGCCGTTCGTCGTCTATGCGTAGTTATTTCTGATCATAAAATCAATATGCGCATACTAAAATTTTATTTCTTTACAATTTGTATACGAATTTCCTTTGTTGCTGCTGCTGCAATGCTGCTGTTGCTGCCGCTGCTGCTGCTGCTGCTACACTCCGCAACATCATCCCCCCACCTCTGTTGCTTACGATTTGCCAGTTGCCGCATTGTATTTTCTTTTATTGTTTTTGTTCTTGTTTTGTTTTATTTTATTTTTTTTTGTTTCTTGTTTTACTTTCGTTTTTGTTGCTTTGTAGTCCATTTAATTCATGCTATGAAGGACCTTGCTCGCAGCTCAGTTTGGCACATGTTTTGTCCATTTAGCTGTGTGTATGTTGAGGAAATGGTTAGCAAAGCTTGCGCATATTTCTCTTTAATGCTCAGTACTTTAAATATTCATAGTGTGTCTTTGTTTTTGGGGCTGGATATATCACTAGTTTGCAACTGAAGCCAAGTAAGACGAAATCGATTTTCGTTAAACATCAAATTAACTTTATCTCTTCGTTTAATATGGAATTTTGTTTGCTAATCTATACAAATGCCTATCTATTTGCCTAATAATGGCTAAGTATAACCTTAACAAGACACCCATGGCGTATACTTAATAAATGTGATGGCCATGCGTTGCCTTTGACACGCTTAATGACTTGCAAGTGTTTACACTATTTCGTCCTAATTGCGTTTGCAGACAGCACAAAATGATTACCAGCAACGACCACGATGTATACATTAGATGGCCCACTAAGCGAAACAGCAACAACAGCAACAACAACAATCACAACTTGAGTTAAGCAACGTGAGAGATATCGCCTTGACCATTATGTCATTCCTGAGCATTCAATACAAATTGGTAATATCTCATTTATTTTGGTGTTCTTTCCAGCCCCTCTCTCTCTCTCTCTCTCTCTTGTTCTCTTTCTTCCTATCTTGTTCTGCTTGTTATTAAATTGACGCATGTGTTTGTGACAGACACATACACACACATACACTACATATACGTCGATATGCTCATGGGGACACTTACATGTGGTACGTGCTGGTAGCAAGTCCTTCAACTTTACGCTGCTGACCATGCGGGCAAACAAGCAGATAACAACGGCAAGGTCTAAGGTGAGGATGGCTGTGTGGGGAGACGGTGTAGTGGGGGATAAACAACGCATCGATACTCATTCGCTATCGTTTCCAGTTTGAGTGACCAAATGTCAATTATACAAGCGTGTACTCTTACATCATTTCCAGATTTATGGTAACGTGAGCGGGTCGGTCATATCGTTTTACATTTCACCTCCCTATTACTACTTCCCTGCTACTCTGGCAATGCAAACAATTTGAAAACCGCAATGTTCTGCTTGGTTCGCAGAATGCTGCACTGACAGCAATTCCTGTTGACACTCGTTGAAAATATGCGCCAGCAATGTGCCATCTTCAGTTATAGCTGTTTCTTTTTTCGTTGTGGCATCTCCTGTGCATCAGGCATGGGATCGTACTTCACTTGCACTCACTGGCAACATATCAGTCAGCCAGATACAGACGGAGCGAATGGTGAGATGGATACTGAGACTCAGGGATATGTTGTTGCATTTTGAAGTTGATTGCCTTGCCTGCCACAGGACAGGATCACAGAGACAGGGTAGCAATGCCATTTTTTTTGTGTTTTTTTTTTTTTGTTTTATTGCACGTTGTGCTGCTGTCACATCGACACAACCCAAACACACAACTCTCATCAATTGCATGCCACAATCCGTTCCATTCAAACATCCATCCATCCATCTATCCATCCATGCGTCTGTTATTTCGCTCACACCCATGTCGTTGGCCCCAATTACATGTAGTGTATCATGCCACGCACGTATTTTCATTCGCAGTTTATGTCGGTGTAAAGAGTTTAACATGTGCTTCAATTTCTGCTCGGCTGTCCAATACACAACGCATTAGGTTTGCACGTAGGAATCCATTTATAATACGAATCGACTATGTTTGGGAATTTTAGTCTGTCACTTAAATAATTAATATATTTGCCAGCAAATTGAGCAACAGTCGCACTCAAGTGACATCTACTTTTAGATGCCAACAGATTCATAGTTTGTCTTTGTTAAACTATGATTTGCAAACATTTACAAATTAAACTCAAATAATATGTGGCGGCAGCTTAGGTCCCTGCCAGGGATTTGCATGTGTATTGACCGTTGGCCAGGCTCAGTGTGTCGTAAAAGTTTGCCATAAATATAATCAGTTGGCCAACTGACCGACTGACGGGCTGTCATTAAGCGAGTCGCGTAGTTAGCCACGTCGACGTGCGTGTTGACGGCTTATTACTAAACGACTGCTGGTCTAAATCAGACTGGCTTAAATTGTGGGATTAATTCCGAGGCCAGATGAGCCGCTCATGTCGCTGAGGTCTGATTAAAGTGGTTTTAGTGAGCGACATAAATAAATAAATTAAATAAATAACAAAACAAAACAAAACAAAACAAAACAAAACATGACCAAGATTTGTGGCAATGTCAGGCAAAAGCTCAAATTGAAACTGGGCTTGAACACACAACGATAAATTATGATCGCAGCAAACTTGAGACCTTATTCAGACAGACCAATACCAACACCAACACATATACACATATACACACACGTGCACTCGCACATGTGACCAGTTTAATATTTTATGCTAAACCACAAGACCAACTCAAATCTCATAAAGTGAACATAAAACATGCAAATTAAAAGGACCAAACACGTCGTCCAAGTTGAGGATTGAACGCAGCCATCCAACATTCACACACATAACCACACACCATGTAGCACATACACACACACACACACACACACACACACACACACACACACACACACACACACACACCAACACTCGCAAACGCACTAGCAAAATGAACTAATTTACACAAAAACAATACAATTTGCTAACCCATGTTACAGCCCTTTGTCCCATTACCTACGTCCATATATATATATATATCTACCCTAGCTCATTTCTAACTGCTTGGATTTTGTTGCTTTAACCCTATTTCCACATTATACACTTAAAGCCAAACGGCGCCACCCAGGCATTTATATCCATCTCTGCTTGGCCCATACCCCTCTTATACGCATTTATATGTGCAGAATGTACACTGAGAAAATTACTTATTACAATTGCCTAAATTGAATTAAATGATGCAGTAAATCAAGCTCAGTTATTTTCATTCAATTGCTACTATCACAAATTTTAAGATTTATAGTTTTGCTTCTTCATACTTTAACCTTTTCACTTTTATCCATATGATTAATTGTTATTTTTCTACATTATTATACCACATATATTATCTAACACACAAATATTCTATACTTGTAATTATGTCATTTTTATTTTATATGCATATTTTATGATCAGTGTATGCTGTAAGTATATGGGACCGCACACTGTAAATCTAGCTGTCATGAGACCCAAGCCACTGGGCCACTTAATTTGAAGCAGCTAGTGATGGTTTTCCCCAAAATGTTGCTCTCGTCTGCTTCCTCGAGCTCAATGCGAGCGTGAATATCAAAGAATTTCCTGTACTATATATATATATGTGTATATATATATATATATACATATGTACATGTACTTATACACATGTACATGTATAATCAATAGAAGTAGTTTCTTGAGGCAAAAGTCCTTCATTTGAAGCGCATACCTTTTATTTCTTGAGGTTTGGCCTGCGGTGCAAAGATTAAGTTTTTGCCATACTAATTTGCTATCTAAATTGTTGTGCATGTGTGTGTATGTGTGTGTGTGTGTGTGTGTGTGTGCCTGTAGCTATGGATGCGCGTAGCGTATGTAGTGCGCATTTGTTGCTTTTAATTACATATGTATATGAATGTGTGCTCTGACTTTTCTGTCAAGTCCTTTTGCGTCGAGAGAATGTCGTCGACTAAGTTGACAGCGAACATAAAGTAAGAAGTTAAATGGAAATTATTTAATCAAATAAGGCAAAAGTTTGCGAAGAACCACAGACATGAGCAACATATGTATCGCATATAGTGTGAGTATATAGTGAGCTAAGCCCCGACTCATGCATGAGAAGCTTCTAGAAAAATGTTTATTCTTTCTATTGCCTTTGGCTTCAAAATTGCCAAACTAATTCATTTGATCCATTTGCATGCAGATTGTGTTTTCTGATTTTCACAAGCACACAAACACAAAACACATAAATATAGAAAATGTGCGTTTCTTTTGTGGCTTATCTCTGCTGGTTTTGTATGTTGAGTATTTGGTTTATTTTTTGAGTCCTAACTCGCCGGAGATACAAACAGGTATATATATTCTGCATGTGTGCCTTTTTGACATAAATCTCTGTTATTAGTAGATATATGTTCAGCTGACATTTTCACACATTTTAGCCAAATTCATTCGGTCTACTAGACAAGTATGTATGCATGAATACTCTTCAGTTGTGGCAAACGATAGTTCGGACTAGCCATTTTCTGGCCTTGCATTAAAATTTGTGCACTTTAAAATCCTTTAAGTACGGCGCTCCAAATGAAATTAATGACTTAAAAGCTTTTTTGCGGTACACGTCGCTCATAATACAATCAACGCGTCGTTACAAAAGCAACAGCCACAACAACAGAACAAACGAGGGCTGAGGCACGCCCCCAAAAATGCCATATTACAGGAATTTACAAAAGTTACCAACAATCAGAATGCCTTCCGCACAAGTGACACAGTTTCCAATACGTACCTGCAACGACAAAGTGAGAGGGAAAGTTGTGAGTTAAAAAGGTTTACAATTATTGTTGTTTTATGTGGCAAGTTCATGCAAAAGGAATTAAGTAACTTTAAATGCAATAAATGGGCAACCTTTGCACCCCTCTTCGTCAGGTTTCTTGGTCCACAAGTAACGCCACATGGTCCCAACAGCGAGTAAGTTTTTATGCGTTCGACTGTCAACCCCGCAGCCACCCAGCAATAAATTCTCAAGTGAACGTTAAACGTGCAACATATTCCGGTGGGTTTGCCACCACTCTCGTTGCAGACCCGCCCACCTGACGGTCGGCCGGCCGGCTGGGCCAGAATAAATGAGCATTTTGTACCGTTGGGTTTTGTGGCATCATTTTTCTTTGGCTCTCATTGATGCGGCAAGCAAGCAGGACGCCAACAATAACAAAGGCAAATTGTAACGCCATTAAATGCCCCAAGCTGGCAAACGCAACAAATCGCACACTTTAAGGAGTGCCATCGAATCAGTGGCGAGTCTGAGGCGGCCCTTACGCTTTTCGCCCTTACCTGCCTCGTGGCCTAGATGCTAAATCAATTGCAAAAGTGTGTGCGAAACGATTGGATGTCATGTCGTTGCCTTTCGGCCCACAAGCTGAGGGCTGAGGGCGCTGACTTGCTGCCTGAGTGATGAGGTGGGCACAAAAGCAGCAGCAGCAGTAGCAGCAGCAGCAGCACCACCATCAGCAGCCGCAGCAGGATGTGCTAGTTTTGTCCCTCCGGAAATTGTGTGGAACAGCAACACGTAGTGTGGCAATTCATTTTGGTCCATTGCCGCACTCACTTTGAGCGTTTCCAGTGCGTGGATCGATCGAATAAATCATTTTTACTCATATAATAACTTGTACTCAATTTCCGGGTGCGTTGGCAATACAATAGAAAACTATTTACGTAAAAATATTCAAAGTCTTGCAATTGCCCAACAACCAATCAAATGTGTTCTTTTAATTCAAATCATAACTGCTTCAATTTCTCTTTAATTTCAAAAGTATTTTTTCATATAAATCTAGGAATTTAATACCATATGATTTTATATATGTATGTATATATCAAAACTTTAATTGAACAATTGAAACATTGAATACAATTTTCAAACGAAAAACGAACGTAGAAAATCTTTACTGGTAAGCAAAACTTTGGCTAAATTTCTAAATTTGGTTACTGGATAATGCTCGACATTTGCCACTTGGTAGAAATAAATATTTAAGCGATGTAAAATGAAATGTTCAAGTATATTTTTGATGTAGAGTACAAAAAAAAAAAAACAATGCACACTGAAATGTATTACAATTAATAACTGTAATGAATCAGTTTTGTAATGCTGGCCAGTGTTACAAGTTCTCTCACAAGTCAGTTAGGAGGAGTAAAGCGATTCGAATGAATGTTGTCATAAAAAAGTTTTGCGGCATTTCGTATAAATTAAATTAAATACAAATAAACGGCATCCTCGCTGCTGGGCGCTATGGGGGCAGCTGCATGTGGCAGCAATTAATTTAATAAATCAACAGAAAAGTTTTGCCGCCTCATACTCGTCAACCAGTTAGCAGTTAACAGTCAGCAGTCACCAGACGCCGGTATCCCCTCCCCTCCCCTCCCCTCTCGCCCGTCGCATGGCTTACTACCAGTTAACAGTTACCAGTAACCAATTCCCGTCTACCCTCTTCCCTCTTACCACTTGGCATTCGCTTGTGTCAACTTAGCAGGCCATTAAGCGCGAGCTTAACCCATCAGTGTCACAGTTGTGTGCTAAAGTTAAAGAGCTATCGATTATTATAGCTGACCGTGTTGGGGCTTATGCTCGTATATGTCAGAGCTTTGTTTCAGGCTTTTGTTAAACGTTGTTGCTGGACTTCTTTGAATTATCTTTTGCTTGTTGCCTCGAATTCTTGCAACTAGTTCTCAACTTTGCGCAATCCTTAAAGTTTAATTACATCATTTGCAGGGACGGGCTGCAGAGAGAACTGGCGGTTCTGAGTGTTCTAGAAAAAGTGCTGCTACTTTGACTCATAACATTGTTCGACCAGTGCCGACGAGGCCATTGGCGTCTTCGGATCTCAGCTAACTGGTGCGGGGTGGTGCGGGGTGGTGTGGTGTGCTGTGTTGTGAGGCCAGACAACGCTGCGCTCGTTGTCTAAAAAGTAGCGGACAAGACTTTCAGTTTAATTTGAACAGGAGATGGCCCGAGGACGTTGAGGACGTTGAGGACGATGTCGACGTAGCCTACTTTCTGAGGAACAACAATAAGCAAGGAACGGTATCAACAAATGCGACGCGCTCTGCTTATGGCAAATAAAGCGTGCATATTGCGTTGCCTGTCTGCATTGTTGTGTGCCAGTGGGGGTGGGCCTGTGGGAGGCGACTGAATTGGATTCATTCCTTTTGCGTTGGAGCAAAAAGAATACTACCTAAATGCTGGGAAAAACGCTACAAGCGTTTGCTACAGCCGACGTCTGCTGTCCACTCGGATCGCATCCAGTTGCACATCTACATCCACATCCACATCCACATCAATGCGGATGCTGACTGCTGTCTGCTGGCTGTGCAGCTGCCCCGTTAACAGTTTGTTTATTTGGTGAGCTGCAGTTGCTTGTTGCTGTTGATTCTGCTCAAGGGACGGTGAACGTATATCAACACAGAGGCACAGAGCTCAGTCTGCACAGCTTCCTTAGTTCTAGCTGCTCTCAGAGTTGTTGTTGTTCTTTCTTAATTCGTTTAATTCGCGGAAGCGTTCAAAATTAGGTTAGAGCAAAATAAATGCAGTAGCAAATCGAATGCAAATGTTGTTGTCAAAAACACCCGACACCCGGCGATTCTCCGTTTACAGTAGACAACATTTTAAGATTGAAAGGGTGGAAAAATGTTTCAAGTTTCGTTTTTTTAGAAATTCATTTGCTGACTGATAGATAAATCAAATGTGCTAAATATAGCACTGAAATCTTCTGAAATCTAAATTTATTTGAAAGAGATTTATTAAAGTGAAAAACTATATATATCACTATATGTATATATATTTATTTATGTACATATATATCAATAAAAAATGTTGACAATGATTTACTGGAGTGGAGAACTATACTAATACTAATATACATGTGTACATATATATATTAAGTTATATACATATATACCACTATACAATTTTCTGGCCAAAAAGTTTTCTTCATAATATCTTTTGCAGCAAACATGTCTTAAATAGTGTATAAAAAGTTTACGAGCAAACATTACACATATATTACATGATATTATTCTGTCTGCACGTCGAGTATTAAAACTCGTACGCATTATTGACTGGGCCTTTATCTACTTAAAAGTGCTTAAGCTTGTCACGCGATTTTCTATTTATAAACAGACATACATACAACAATAAAAAGTAATACATTTGCGAAGGCCAAGTAAATAAAATGATGCACTAATTTAAGATAAGTTTTTTAGTGGCGATTTTATACAAGCAATGCTTGTGCTTTGCGACTTTTTGAGTCCCGTTTCTAATGGGCCTATTAAACTAAAAAATGGACGTATCGCAAAACGTAGTCTTATTTAGTTGTTGGCGTCTTTATCACATATTTGCTGGTTGTTTGTTTTCGTTTTATGGCTATGTTTATGAGCGATATGTGCGGTTATGGCAGCAGTAACAGACACTTGTTTATCTATGTTGCGAGAATGTTGCTCTGGCAACAGCATGCCGCATTCGCCTCTTGCCACAGCTGCACTGGCTGCTATGTATGTGGCATGTTCCTTTCACTTTGCTGGAACACAAAGCACAGACCGAAAGCTAGTTATGGTCATGCTTCGGTCGCATGCCACAGACCACACACCTTGCCCCATGCTATTGTGCTGCAGCGATGCTGTGTCTATTTTGCTGTACTGCCTGGCACTTTTCACGCTGCTCTTAGTGTCGTCTTGTCGCGTCATCGTTGCCATAATGGCCGCAACACCAACAGCAACGGCAACCGCTAATACCCCAGAATGTGTTGCACCAACCAACCGCCGACCAACCACTTACCACTCAATCATTTTGATAGTTTGTTGCACGGTATTTGATTACACGAATTGTGCCCCAGGCCTCTGGGAACAGAGACAGTCTTGCAGATCAAGTGTTTAACTGGAGGGGGTTCAGTGAATTAGTGTATCACCTTTGCTGTCCTTTCACATAAGTTCAGCTTGCGCTCAAGTGCCGGCAACTATGACGCAACTTAGGAAACGACGCAAGCAATAAGCTAATGACGCAAATACCGAGTAGTGCAACGCATGAAATTTGTTTGCGCATTTCGAAAGTCGGGAAAATTGCATCAGCATAGTTTTAGCGAAACAATGTTGTTTTGGCATCGCTTCTATTTTTTATGTCGCCCATTTTTGGGGAATTCGAGGCAGCTAAAAGTGAAGTTATTTGACGGCAGCGCACTAAAATTGCAGCAACTATATTGGCAACATTTTAATCTGAAATGCAGCCACATGACTAAGCCATCAGTCAGCCAAGTGCCACTTGGCTGGAAAATGGTAATAACCAAGAGTGTAAATATTTATGCTGTGGGGTGCGGTGCGTTGATATGACAAAAGGATTTGCGTTCGAGATTTAGCGTTGGGGATGAAGTGCTAGTAAATTGAAAGTAAACAGTAATCTATTTTAATGTACTGTTCGCAGTTTGGTTTTCGTTTCTGGACGTATAAAAAGGCGTTGCCTATATTTCTGGGTTGCCTGAAATACAGTGGCGCCAATAAAGCACTGTCCACATACTCGGTACACACAACCAGCGATTTTGCTGCAAATGCCGTAAAGTTTTGCACACAGCATTTGAGCGGAGTTCAAGTAAATGGAAAACTTTTTGGGCGCTGGGTAAACAAAAGTTAATTAAAAGATTCTCGTCAAATGGCATTGCTTCTGTTCTTCTCTCCTTCTCCTCGAAGGATGATCCAAAAATTTGTTTAAATTTTAAAAAGTGTAAGAAAAAAGAAGAACAATTTATAAAAGGCTTGTCCCATCTCACCGTACTTTAAAGCTAATTGTGGACTGACCGCAACATCAATTTAAGTGGCGCCATCGAATGAGTATAGACCGCATTGCATTTTTAATTCAAGTTAAGTAAATGAGGAAACAATCCTTGAGCTGCATTAATAAAGCGAATAATGAAGCCAAACAAATTTTGCAGACCGCAAATCCCTAATTAAAAATTAAAATCACCAGAATCCATTTAGTTTCATGACCATTTCTTATGCGGCGAAAGTAAAATGCAAAGCCAAAGTTAAAAGCGTTGCGAAGCTGAAATAAACGACGTTGAAGCGCAAAGCAAAGTCATGGAATTTAAATTGAAATCGCAGTCGAAATAAAGTGAAATGAAGCGTTTAAATTGAGAGTGTGTGCGAATTCACTCACTCACTCACTAACTCCCACACACAACACACCCAAACACACACACACACACACACACACACACATTGAGCAGCAAAAAGTTAATGTGTGCGCTTGTTTACTCTGCGGCTGTCGAAAATATTTCACGTGCAGCTGAGGAAAAAAACATTACCTCCGAGACCTGATACAGCAGCCAAAACCAGAACAAGAACAAGAATTGCGGACAGAGAACAACCCATAAAAATGGCATCACAGCCAGCAGAGACATGGCTGGGCAAACTTAATTCAGACACATCACTTTGCATACCCTAGAAATTTCAAAACTTTCGACTCGAATGTTTTCGGCCTGACAGCTTAAATGTGCATAAAATGTTTAACGTTATCTGAAATTAATTCTTAGTTTTAAATTCATTAAGCTTATTACGATCACAATCGTTTCCTAAAATATTAAAAAATATATTTAAGTTCATAATACCCTTTGTTAAAGTAAGCAAGGGGCAACCAGCGCAAATAGCTCGCCATCTCTGGGGAGCCGCGTGAAGGAGATAGAGACTTTCTCTCTCTCTCTCTCTCTCTCTGTCTTGCTTTCAAAGTCGAAATTGAAGAAGCAGCGCTTGCTGCTGTTGCCGCTGAGCAGAATTGGCATCACCCTATTTTAAACAACCTGCCAGTTACTATTCCAACGGGAGCCTGTGACATGCATGCAATGTATTGGCATGTGAGGCACGAGGCAAGGAGGCAACCAAAGCCAAGCAAATAAGTCTGTCAAAATCGCGCATGGATCGAAAGGAGTCGCTCAATCGCACTGGCAAATTTTGCAGAAATAAACACATTGAAATTATATTTCACTGGGGAGACTTACTTGTAAATCGAAAATAAATCAACACAAGCACCTGCAACTTTATTATCGCGTTACTTTTTAACATTGTCATTAGGGAGTGTGCCTAAAACATAGCGGCATTTTGTTTGTTTTTTCTTGTTTTGTTTTTGTTTTCGTTTTCGTTTTTTATTTATTTTGTTGTTGTTTCCTTCTGGAGTTCGCCGTATTCTGCTAGGCTAGGGCTTTACTTGGCTCATTGTAAAGCATGACTCAAAAATTTGCAGCAATTTCATCATTGCCGCCCCGCCCCGTATGTATTTGGGCGTGTGTGGGTGTGGGCGTGGGCGTGGGTGTGTCTCCTTGTATGATTACAAGTAAATCCGAATCTCAGCAGCGCACATTTTGCACAAAAGCATTGAGTATTTTGTAAGGGATTTAGTTGAAAACAACTCGCGGGAGTAACTGTAATAAACTTAAATGTGCCACACGCACACAGATAAAAACACACACACACACACACAGGAGAGATACTTGCATAGCCAGACAGAGGACAAGCACCTTTGTATCAACTGAGCAGCAGCTGCAGCTCCCCTCTGTGTGTGTGTGTCTGTGTGTGTATGTGTGTGTCTGTGTGTGTTTGTGTGTGTTTGTGTATTGGGATGTGAGCGCGTGATTTATGCCCTCATGACTGCGTTCGCATTGGCTTTTGTTTGCTTAAGCGCCAATTGAGTCTCACGTCCTGGTGACAAATCGATTTCTTATCACTCTGCGGTTTATTATGGCCGTTGGCAGCGCAGCTGGCAGTATGTGTGTGTGTGTGTGTGTGCGCCTTACAGTGATAAGCTGGCGGGTGCGATAGACTCTGCCATTTTTTTAAAGTAAATAAATTTTTAATTTAATTTGTAAGCACTCGAAACGCTTATGCGTAGCTCAATCGAACGAAACGTGGAGATTGGGGAATTGCTCGGCTGGCCTTTATCAGTGAGTCGGCAGCGAAGTTGTTGACTTTTATGGCATCCGACTGGGGCAAGAAGGAACACACGCTTGACGCGTACGCTGTTTAAGTGCTGCTTTGCCACATTTAAATGCCCAGCGGCTGACTTCAGTGAGAGTTACTTGCCTCGATACGGCTGGGCTCGGCTTGGCTTGGCTTGGCTGTGCTTGCTGTGGGCAAAGTTTTGTGCCATATTTATTTTCATTTTGCTTCGCAAGTCTCCAGCTCCCGGTTGTTGTTATTGCTGTGATGTTGCGCCTCTGGCTGCCTAGTTGCTGCCATTTTATATTTGTTTTAATTTCCTTGCCATTTCCTGGACGCTATATTTGCCGGCCACATTTGTCAGTCAAATGGCGCTGGCGTGGCAAGTTAAATATGCAGCTTCCTCGAGCTGCTGCCTTTTAGTGTTTATTACAGTTTACTGGCGCCCATCGGGAAGTTCAGTTACTTGCAACTTCCGCCGAATAGAGTACTCACACACAGCCCACACAGATGAGCTCCATAACAAACGGAAACTTGAGCGTGCTATTTGAGTAGCAGTTAATGCTACATATAACTCACTATTGCCAGCTTTAAGTTGTTAAGCGTCAAATGTTGCAATCCAGCAAAATGAGTATATCTTACTGATGCGTTATCAAAATTCCGCAAGCGATGTCCATTAACAATTTTATTGGCATTACATGCCCGAAAAGAAAGCCGAAGCTCATTTTATACGGGAATATTCTTTATATTTTCATCTGGCAAATTGGCAAATGAATGAGGCAGCCTTAAAGCTGCAGCTGCTACAACTGTTGACGAGTCCTTCAGGAACGTTATTGGTATGCAACCCAGTGTCGCAGGTGGTAGACACGTGAGTAGACAACGGCGCCAGCTTGACGCCAGCTACTGTCCCACGCTGATGGCATTTTATCGCCAATTATAAAACCTGTCATTTTCCCATTATTATTGATGCAGAAAAAAAAAGAAAGATGTTTAAAAATGACAATCATGTTGATGACACGGAGCACGTGGAGCCACACAAAGTCAAAAGCTTGTTCAAGCTGACAAGCTGCTGTCTGAGCCCAGCTGAGCTGAGCAGAGATCCTTTGACGGCAACAGGGAGAGCAATGCCTGGACTGATGTGTGCACTCTTAATGGACTACCTGGCTAAGACGGTTGCGTTGCCAAAATAAAATGCCAGCAGCACCGAAAGCCCGATTATATATATATGTATGTTATGAACACGGCAAAATGACACAAATAACAAGTGTATAAATTATATAGCTTAGAGCACTCAACTGAGAGATATTCTGCTGAATAATTTCTGTATCTATAAATGTGCATGTTGCTTAAATCAAATATTTAAGTTAACTAACAGTTACCACTCAGTTTGCCAAACAACGTTTTCATTGTATTAGTAATAATCAGCTCTGTTCGAAGTGCGCGTAATAAAAAATGATTGTTATGTCTGCCGCACAACTGCATTTAAATAAAATTAAACTGCCAAATATTGCACATTTGCGGAAATTGCAAAAATACCCATTTTTTCTGTAAACAGATACAGGGTATAAATGGACGACAATAGCAACACACTAAGATAAACAAGTGAAATGCTTGCGCCACCTATTTGCTTGCATGCAAGTGTGTGCACATCCACACGCTCGCCCTCACACAGTGACACACATACCGTCGCACACATTTGCACATATGTATGTGTAAATAAAAGCTGTTAAAATACGATAGTGCTGCCTATTAGCACAATAGACACGGGAACGCCAACCGCAGTGCGACGCATGCAAAAGGCAGAAAGAAGCGACAGAATATGGATACGGTACACGGACACAGACACATACATACGTATATGGCCCGGCACTGAGACTGCAGAGGGAGAGAGGGAGAGAGAGAGAGAGAGATAGAGATGGTAGCAGTCAGAGCAGCGTGGCTCTGCTGTCAGCAGGAGGGAGACCAATGCACAGCACGCAAAGTGTAACCACAAACATAACAGCGCAAACAGCAACAACAATGGCAACAATGACAATAATAGCTAAGAGAAAAGAACTAAACTGAGCCAGTCAACCTGCAACGACTGAGAAATACCCTGCAATTAGACAATTATGCTATTACACTGAACTACCTTTATGAAAACTTTGAGTCTGTAGATTTCCTAATATATATTTGTTATATTAAATGTTTTTATTGGTGATCATAAACTTATAGACTTCTAATGTGTTGGTTAAATTGAACTATGAACAGAGGATGAGACCAGACACATACAAACTTTGTGTACTGTGGCTACAAATGATATGTTGTTTCTTGTACTGGATGAGTGCCAGCGCTAACAGTGTGGAGGAGGAGGAGGAGGAGGGGTGGAAATTGAGAATGTTTTTGCAATGTTAGTTTTTGCTTTTCTGGTGCTGCTTTATTTATTTCAGAACAAACATATATGTATGTATGTACATGTGTGTGCGTGTGTGTGTGTGAGCGTGTCTGTGTGTGTGCGAGTGCGAGTGTGTGTGTGAGTGTGTTTGCCGGCTAGTCTACAAATGGGCAACTGAGCTTGACGTTGAGCATACGCCGGGGAATGCGGTCACAGAATCTTGCAACACATGGACATTGGAGAGTCGGGACATGCATAGGCATGGACAGGGGCACTGCTCGGTTATCCCAAGCTAAGGGGCCCGGCAGCTGTGCTTACACGTCTGTCGTTGTCTGCCTTGCGGCTGGCTGACTTTATTTTCACAGCGAATTTCCTACATACTTTGCTCCCCGACTCAACTCAGGTCGGCTCGGTTTGGGTCGCTGTCTCTGCCGGGGCTTGACTCTCACGGCGACCACTTAAGCCGTCGCTGTTTCATTTCCATGCCAAACTGTAGTTAGTTTTGCCTTTTCTTTTCTGCTCGTAAGCATAAGTATTGTAAGGCAGCTGCCATTTGTGGCCACTTACCGTTACACGAAGTGTATGTGTGTGTGTGTGTGTAAAGTGAATGGCCTTATGCCAGTACTTTTATGATTTGGAAGATGAAAAACACGTGGCTGCCACATTAGTTCACGTTTAGGTGTGGTCTAACTTGGGCATAGGCTCCTTTCCACTGTAAGCCCTTACATCGTTTGCCTTCTGGCTATGATATTTATGTATGTATGCTTAAAATTGATTTTATCTCTGTATCCACCCCAAGTTGCACGTCGGATCAGATTTTTTGCTTCAAGTATTTGCAATCAAAATTCCAATGACGTTCAACACTTAATTTGGGGGGGGGGTCGCTATCTTTGTGCTTATTGTTCTTGTTATTGTTGCTGTTGTGGCTCACAACACGAGCATCCTCATTGCATGCTCGAATTCATAAAAAGGATAACAAATGCCAAAGCTACATGGCAGCTGCCTGGACTAAACCATTTCCGTCCATTTGTCTTTGAGGCGTGCTTGGCCATAATATCAAATCATATCTTAACATTTATACGAACGCAACGCAACAAAAACAACAAACAATCCCAAAAAGAAAACAAAAAAA
Source organism: Drosophila grimshawi (assembly GCF_018153295.1). Lineage (NCBI taxonomy): Eukaryota > Metazoa > Arthropoda > Insecta > Diptera > Drosophilidae > Drosophila > Drosophila grimshawi. The sequence goes on from NW_025063098.1 coordinate 23,155,355, forward strand.
CATCGCACACTGTTTGTGCTTCACTCTGTGGGGATTTTCTTGCTAGAGAGGAATTTCTTAAAGCGGCTGCCACAATCACAACGGGCAGGCGTTTACTAATTTCATAAAGCCAAATGAAATAAAAATGCCTCAAATGCTGCAGACAGTTATTGCCCCTGTGTAAAAAGGATGCGCAAGCCCAAAATGAATTTATCGTACTTTCAACTTGGTCCAGCAACGTTTGTGGCAACGAGTGCCTTTGGCTACTTTAATGCATTTGAGAATGTCTCGAAAATCTTCAAAGAGCTTAACTTTCTACGGACGCCAGAATATATATATGTATGTGTGTGTGTGTGTGTGTGTAACATAAAGTGACAATGAATGTTGTAGTTACAATTTTAAGATAAGGAAAATCTGTATAAAACTTTGACATTTGGGGGAGACTTCAATCCCCTTGGTGCGCCATTGGGTTAATCAAAAGCAAAAGCGACTCAGCTTTTATGACAATATTAAAGCGAAGACTGCAGTCTGCTTGTCGTTTTTGTTTTTTTTATTTTTTTGGGGTGCAAATGAGTCACTTAGTCGTATACGCAATGTGTGCGATGAAGTACTTTAATTATGATGATTGATGATTATAAGGGCTGTGTGGAAACGCGTCGAAGTTCTTGAGCTGCTCAGCTGCTCAGCTGCTGGGTTGCTGAGTTGCTGAGTGGAGGACATTGGCATGCAAAATAAAAAAGGAATTTCGCAAATGAATTGTTAAGAATGCGCCGCGTTGGCTGCCAATGGCTTCACGGCATTTCAAAATGCTGAAAAGTATGCTGCGCGTTTCGAGACGGGCCAGAAAGGTGCTCTGGCACGTCAAAGGCTTACCCAACGGCCAAATATGCTAGCGGAATTTCAAAATGACTTTGAGCCAAACAAACAATAAAGAATGAAAGCGATTACAACAACAAAACAAATAAAAATTTACAGCAAAAATAAAAAAAAACGATGAGAAAAACTGAAAAGCAAGGCAAAAAATTGAATATTTATAATACGACGTGCCATTAAATGTCAATGTATTTTTAATTATGGTCCCGAATACCAACCAACCAAAGAACCCAATTTTTAGCCTGGCTTTCAGGTCAGCAATGCTTTCAATTATGCGCCACCAATTTTCACTTCGTTGCCGCCTGTCAAAAACTTTAAGCGCTTTGCGTTGTGTTGCGTTGCTTTGTGTTGCTTTGCTTTACTTTGCTTTCGTTTCATTTTATTTCACGTCTCCTTTTCGGCTCCGAATGAGCGTAATTAAAATTGACCCTTGGGGACGGACGGACGGATGGACGGGTGGACGGACGGACGGATGGACCCACTACCATAAAAAAGTGCGCGGCTGAAACAACAAAAAACTTTTACATAATTACCAGCTATGAGTGAGTAGAAGAAGCTGCATAAATCAGGTCTTTTCCGTTCTGTTCCGTTCCGTTCCGTTCAGAACTGTTCAGTTCTGTTCTGTTTTTAAAAGCTGTTGAAAAGCTAAGCTCACGTGCCAAATTATATTTTTGCTGCTATTCATTCAATGATATACAACAGACCGTCGCAGTTTCCCACACCCGATTTCTGAGCTCCCTTGTCCATTTAATTTTGAAGTTTTTATGTTTTGATTTCTCTCGAGTATTAAACATGGCCCGGACTGAACTCACGCCAGTCAGTCCCCTAGCATGACCCACTGGCACTGCCATTGCCATTGATGTTGGTTTGCCTGGCTGTCCCCGCTTGCCGGCACATCTAATGTGAAAGTTTTCTCTTCCCATGTCCAACAACAAATTTAAACTACAAACGAAATTTATTTACGCACTGCATTTGAAAACTCAATTCAATTATGAAATACACATGTTACTTCAGCTCTGAGCAAATGTTAATTAAGCTCCCATTTAAAACCAGATCTGCTGTAAAGTATAAAATGAATGAAATGAATAAAATACGAATTAAAAGTTAAAACTTCGTTGAGTGTTTAGCTGGCAGAAAATGCAATTAGCTGAATCACTTGCTGCTTGCAACTAGTTTGTAAATATGGAGCTCTCAAACTGCTGCAAGCCCAGCGTTAACATCGACCACGCCCATCGAGTTTGTCTATACACGCGATGTTGCTTGCCTTTTTTTGTTTTTTTTTTTTGTTTTTTTTTGTGGCGCATATTAAATTGCGATGAAATGGGCCACAGAATGGGCCCCAACGACACTTCATGTAATTTATTTGGCCCAAAGGCGCAACGTTGCTCTCTCCGATGCCTGCCTGCCGCCCAGGCTCCTTTAGTACTCCTCGGTCAGGGCCACGTTGAAAGGAAAAACGAAGATGACGATGACGATGAGGCGGCAAATGCGCTAAGACGATTTTATGTAAATGTTTTCCGTGCTCATGTTTTAAGTGTGTTTGCCTCGCCGATCCGGCAGAGAAAAAAAAAAAAAAGGCAACGACCGCCACAACAACAAAGGATGGTGCAGGTTTTCGGCTGCCTTCATTGTGTCTGTTCATTTGGAATTTTATTTAAAATGGATTATGCCGCCTGTGAACAGCACAAAAACAAAGAGAGCGCTCACACAAAGAACCTTTAATACTCTTGGCAAAAAATGTACATAAAAAAATAAAATATGTTACACCAAATTACATAAAATAATCATAATAAGTGCAATAAAAAAAAAAAAGAAAGAATGACATCACTTGGGGCGTTTGCTTACAATAACTACTTGCGTATTCCTTCTCTTTTCTTACGTACTTCTGCGTAATTTGCACTAAATATAAAACTTTGTCTACAAATAATCTTTGAAATATCAAAAGTTTTCTTGAAAGAATCTGAATAATCCATGAAATATCCAACTTATTTTTTAATGAAACACGTAAATAGAATAATAGAAACTCATCCTATGCCTGATCCTGAGTAACAATTGCATAAATCATGCTTTATTATTTCTGTTTTTTATTTCATTCTTTCTAGTTGATTTCTTAAACCCCTTATTGAGTTTGGTAATTGATGTGTGGCTTTAATTTCTTCATTTCCAGCGTCTCGCTTAACTAATCACCCAAACGTGTCTTTGCATTCATTTTACTCGTGTTCCACTTAATCTACATAATTAAATCCTCATGTTCCTTATGCTGACTAAGTAAGATTGCACAACGGTTTCTTTTTTTTTTATTCTTGTCTCATATTAATTAATTACACAACTCTGTTTCAATACATGACTTTTACCCACCGTGTTAAGAGCGTTATTTGGCTAATTAACTTCATCTTGCTTGCGTATATTACTGGCTAAGACTCGATCAGTCTTGCAAAATTGACATATTAGACTTAGAAATTGAATGCTATATTTAACATGCCATCGTTTGAGAGTATCAAATGGCAATGACACTTTTTCTTCGCTATTGTTTTACTTTGTCGCGGCATTTTTGTAAGTGTTTATGTTGCTGCGACAAAGTGTCGTAGCCAAAACCCATTTCCATTTTAAAGGTCCAAATAAATATACATACATACGTAAATAACCCGGCCGGCTGATGCCAGCGCCTTAAAGTGGGGCTTTTGAGTTGAATTTAATGAAAAGCGAAATTGTTATTTGATTTCACAGCAGCCGCTGCAGCAACAGCCATAAATCTCCATATGGCAGACGGGTCTCATGTGCTATCGCCCCTCTCCCCCTCTCTCTACCTCTCGCTTGGCAATTATCTAAAAGTCGATGCTTTTGTTTTTTTTCTGTTTTGTTTTTGGTTTTTGGTTTTTTTTTTTTTTGTTTTGGTTTTTTTTTGGTGGTTGAGTAAATCAATATGGGTCGTCTTATAGAGCACAGTTTACGGCAAATAACGCATTAAATTCTATGGCTAAATTTCATTTGGTTGTGAAATCGTGCGAGCCGACGCGACGTCTGGCGGAACCGTTGATCCGATGACTTGAGCCCGTCGACTGCGCAACTCATTCATTTATTAACCATTTCCTGCGATTCACGAGCCGACCACCATCTACCATCCCCGCTGTATCAACTACGGCTACAGCTGCTTCCCGTACCGCCGTCTTCGCAGTGTATCGAACCAACAAAGGCGCCAACTGATGGAAAATCGTTGACAATGCCAGCTGGCGTGATAAGCCATTCATTACGATTATTACGGTAGGCGATGGTTGAAGTGATGGGTTGGGTTGTGAGAGACTTGCGGGAGAATGTATAGCGGCAATAGGTTGGACGACTCATGGCCGACTCGTGCCGCAATGCCGAGCTGGCAAATAAAAAATATTGCTGATAGGAGTAAAAATTTTCATACTCATTTATTTTTATTTACTGCGCGCAATTTGCACATAAAAGCTGAGCAAAAAGACGCACCATGTTGTGCCGTGCGAAAGGGTTCTCCAAATCTCTGACTTTGACACAAGTGAAAATATCGAAAAATTATGCGTGGCTATAAAACCAGGGCACGGCGATGCCGTTGCCGTTGCCGTTGCCGTTGCCATTTACGTTGTCGATGACGGCGATGGCGTCAATGTCGATGGCATTGTCAATATTTAAGTTTTGACATTGTTATGACGAAGCAGCAACAGCAACAACAACAACAACAACAACAGCAGGAATAATAACGGCGGTGCTTGCCGCTTATAGGTGTTGGTTGGAGAGGGAGGGGAAGGCGGGAGGCGCACACATGTGGGGTTAATTTATGGTGTTCATGTATGCAAATGTTGTCATAAATGTCGACAATTTTTGGGAGTTTTGCTTAAGAATTATGAGCGTATGGACACAAACTGTGTGTGTGTGTGTGTGTGCGTGGGTGCGTGTGTATTAGTGTTGGGTCCCTTGAATGCTTAACTCCATCATTAAGCAAAACAAACCGTCTTTAATTGAGGATCTCAACACTCAAGTAGCTTGGCTGGCCACAAATTGCTGGCAGGCGGGCAAAGAGAGAAACCCACCATTGAATTTGGCCTGGTTAAAAGTGAATGAGCGGCATTCAAAATTTCATTGGATTTCAAAAAGGACCCAGCATAATGGAAAATCGCAAAGTCCCAGTCAAATGCCAGACGACCAATGCGACCATTTACGTCATTTGTCTCTGTTCAAGCTGAGTTGATTGGCGAAAGAGCAGAAGGGAGGCGGGTGATGGGGGAGTGGAGCGAATGAAAGTGAAGTAAACGTGCATTTTCTGCTGTCATTTGCGATTCTCAGCATGTTTTGCCAATTAGGCGCCACTTGACTTTGCGACTTTGCAACAATCGAGGACACTTTTCGCGAATTTGCAATAAAATAACAGTTTAACACTTTTGAGGGCCGAACTCGAACTGGTGCCAAAGCGTAGTTGAGAAAGGAAGTAAAATTGATTTACTGAAAATCAACAGATGAAGAAAAGCTTTAAATATTATATACCAAAATTCAGAAAATCTGTGATAATAACGACAATTGAATTTGCATTATTTTTTTTGCATTATTTACAACTGCTGAAGTAAAAGAAATTACTTTTTTTTATGGCGTTATATTTCAAATAAGCTCGACTATTTGCTGGCACATGGTAGTGGAGCATTTCTTTCCGCGAATTTTTTATTATTATTATTTTTTCATTTTACAATTTTTGTTTGCCAACTTTAATTTACTTTGCCCAACTCTCTGCGTGGCCGCAGACGAGGTGAAATGTGAGAGCGAGAACTCATAAATTTCAAATCTGTTTCATATTCCATTGGCCTTTCTTGCTTGTGTTTTTATTGATGTTGTTCTTGTTACTGTTGTCGTAAGCTTGTTTATGTTGCTTGGCAAGTGAAAGTTAATACGCGTGCGAATTTTTCAGGCGCTTCTAGCACGTGGCCCCCCAAATCGGCTACCAGAGACGACAGCAAAAAATATGTTCAAAACTTTTGCAAATGAAAGACTCTTGATACAAGATGACATCAGCGCGTATTAAGCTGCATTCTTGGCTCACGTGTGTGTCTAAGTGTGTGTGTGTGTGTACGTGTGTGTGTCTGTGTGTATACATTTCTTGCTGCCAGTATCAGTGGTAAAGTTTCGAGTCAAGAGCGAGTACCGTGTGCGATTAGAATGAGCAAACAATAAAGTAAAAGAATACCTTCTACAAGGGTATTAAAAAAGAAATTTGCTACAATGAAAATTTAATGCCCTTCAACTGACCCTATGATGGCTGCAGAATGAACAGAATTTCATTTTTTTAATTTACTTTTTGAAACGTTGCAAACGTTGTTAAAAATTAAAATGCATCTAAATTCACTCAAGCCCGATCTCGTAGAGTGTTCGTTGGCAATGCGTTCCATATTCCATATCTAGATTTAAATGCTCTTTGTGTAGAGTACAATGCGTAACAGCTCCAAGGCTTTGGTGTCTTGTCTGCCTGCAACGGCTTAAGGCTATGTGTACGGAAACCCACCCCCAGTAGGGAGATGGAGGGGTGCGTAAGAATGTCTTCTTGTTATGGGCTGCAGCAGTTAAGAGAATGCAATAAAAACTTTTCAGACAGCCAACGGGTATGCAATGCAAATTCTATAAGCAATAAACGAGCGGCTTTAACTTCACGAATCTCTTGAGAGAATCTGCCAGAGGATATTAAAAAGCATGCACGCTAAGCCAGATGCCCGAAGCTAGATGCCAGTCGCTTATAGACCTGGACCCTTGCCAGGGGGAAAGCCAAACAATTGACTGACTGCGGTGCGCCAACAAATTCTGACACTAATCCGAGCTTAAAACTTTTCTTTATTTTAATCAAATCGTGGAAGCAGCAAATACACATACACACACACACACACACACGCACACCCCAAATGGCGGGAAGCCATTGGCGAAATATGCGACTGGCACGACACAGCTGCAAAAGTGCGAGTGGTAGACGAGGACAGGGGACTACAAATGAAGTTTAAGTTGTGATATCGTCGACGTTGTAGTCGTTGTTTGTTGTTTAAGCAACAACCGCAAATTGTATACGCAACGTGGGGCAATCGGCAGAACAATGCCACACTCAGACACACACACACACACACGCACACACAGCGGCAATAAAGAGGCAGAAAGCAGCCGGAAAGAATTGCTCAGTAATTTAATTTAAGCATGCGGATTGCTCGACTCGACTCGACTCGTCGCCCGTTCTGGCCTGGCCAAAATGGCAAGCATCAGTTAGTGAGTGGTGCGTGCGCCCATAAGCCCTAATGTCAATATTTGACTATGGTTCGCATTATACGCGCCAAAGCATGTGCTTCAAATGTACCTGGGAAGTGTGCGAGTGTGTGTTGTGTTGCGAGTTTGCCGCTTAGCGGACATTTAAAATATGTTTTCTTGACCCCATTAACCGTGTTGGCGCATATCTATAGCCGCATTCGCGGCGTGAGCGGAAATTAGTAAACGATTTAAGCGCATAAGGAAGGTGGCAGCGAGACAACTCGGCGTATGCGTGTTATTTGATTTTGTTGATTTTGCTGATTTTGTTGATTTTGTTGCCAGCATATATACATTTTCTTTAACAATTTCCGGTTATAAACAAATCAAGGATGTAATAACGCAGTTCAATGCGCGCACATTGAGAGCAAAAGGGATTTTTAGGCGAGCGGCAAGTGAAAGTTGCCACAATGTGATTGAAAGTAAATGCTACCGATTATGATCTTAAGAGCTGTCGCAGTCGGTAATGGCCAAGAAAACGCTTCACAGTGTATCCCATAATGCTAGGCAAAGCCCTACAGCAGAGACCATTAGTTGACTGTGTTTTTTTTGCGCTATGAAAAATGTAAAAAAAAATTCTATATTTTTGGAGAACGCAGAAAAAGGATACCCATACACACACACAAACACACATGGCTTGTAATATGAAGGCATGTAAAAGTACAGTAACAATAATAGCAAGGACAGACTTAAAGCAAAACCAGTCAAGTGTGTGTAATGTAACAAAGACCTAAACCTAAATTACAAACACACACACACACACACACACACTCGACTGCCACTCACACACACGTACGGGGGGAAAATAATGAGAAAATATCAAAAAGTGTGCCAGTCCACTTTTGATATTTTCTACTCAATCCCTCGGGCGGCTCAGCAGCTGAATGTCAACTTAAAGCTCTTGCAACTTGCCGCTGGCCAAGGAGACAAGGCCGCATGTGGCATGAGTGTCGCCTGCTTTCAACTTTGCTTCTTATGCCCTTGCACAGAGAGTTTCATAATTTTCTTGTGAAGCTGGTAATGTAATGTAATGTGAGCGTGGAAAGAGTCGTCTCTGAACCCACAAAGCATATCAATTCATGATTAGCTTCACTTGCCAAGTCCAATTTCGCCTGTTTCAATTCTAGTTTTTCAGTATTACTTTTACCTGAATGAAACTGGAAATATATTAGACTGTTAGCTGAATCTGTTCTGTATATATTTTTTAAGAGAAACTTTTTATCTATCCGAACCAAACTCACTGAATAATTATTTTATTTTGCTACTCACATTTTGACAAACAATCATTAACATCGGACTGCTGTATTATAGGAACAATCTGCCGGTTTTATTTTTAATGAAATTTCAGTGTTATCGGGTTGACGCCGGTCTGCAAGGGTATATAATCTTCGGTGTGTCGCAGATAGCCGTTCTTTCTGGCGCGTGGTGCGGGCCAAAACCGACGCTAATGAGCTACTTAGGCGATGACTTAAGTTATTATTGTGTGTATGCGTGTGTGTGTGTGTGTGTGTGTGTGTGTATAGGTGTATAGGGTGTGAGAGCGTTTACACATCGTGACATTACACATACGCAACGTTGCTTTGGCCACACTCTTTGTGGAAATTTTTTAAGTCGACCCATTCGAGCTTGGGCCGACGACAACTGCTGTTGCTGCTGTTGCTGCTGCTGCTGCCAGACATGTTGTCGTTGACAGTGCCACCAAAAGTGTCTCTTGTTTTCAACAACTTGAATTTGGGCCAAAAAGTTTAAAGAGCAGTAGTCCTTTTGCTGTTTGCTGTTCTTTCATTGTCCAAATCTATTCAGTTCTCTTTTGTTCATTGTGGTTTCTCTTGACCGCAAATATGCCCTATAAAGTTCGATTAATATTTCAATAAAAGTTTGTTTGTGTGAGTGTGTGTGTGTAAGTGTGCGTGTGTGTGTGTGTGTGTGTTGTGTCCCTTAACGGATTACAATAATCAGGGTACTTTTGTGCCTGCGGTGATTGCCACAAAGGGATGGCCCTCAAGTGATGAAGAGAAGCTGCTTAAATATTTGTTGCTTGTTTGCATTTTGTGCGCATAATGCACTAAATTATGTACTTAAAAGCAATTCTTTGTCCATTGAATTCCACAAATTGCCCCAACGGCCAAATTTCAATCATTAGCCAGCTGACGAACAATAGCAGCTGATTTACATGCCACTAGCGCCGCGGGATTCATTAGGCGGCTCCAACCCAAAAATAACACAGCAGCCACAACCGGGTCACAACCACATAAACGCACACACACACACACATATGCCACTGTGTGTGTGTGTGTTATAGACAGACAGATGCATAATTACCAACACCTCATTAGGCAAATGCCGCATAAAAGAAAGCAACTTTGCTTTAATCAGAGTTCGCCGACAGTTGAAACAGTTGAAAACTTTCAACAGTTGCTGCCACATAGGCTGCGTCCGTCACAATGTTTACATAACACACGCAAAATAAATAGACAAACACAAAAACATATATATACAAAGGCGCTTTCCATCCACATAGTTGAGCTGTTCGACGCTGTTTAGCTGGAGGCGGCGACCTGACAGTGAAAATCATCGGCCCAATTCTCTAAAATGTGATTTTATTAATTAAATGCGACAGGCAAGTGTCAAATCAGCGACAGGTCGTGTAGTACGCCCCCTTCCCTTCAACCACTCCTCCTCCACTCTCAGTGGTGCTTGTTCCCTGTGGCTTGTGCTGCGGTTCAATGTGCTGTGCGAATGTCAATGACGACGATGACGACGACGACGACAACGTACAACAATTTTAAACATGTCAACATGGTGTCATAATTAAAATGTTCAGCCAGGCCATGTCAGTGTGTATCAGTGTGCTCTTGCCGGTGTGTGTGTGGGTGTGGGTGTGTGTCTGTGTGTGCTTTTAGTTTCTGTCTGCCTGCCTGGCAGTGGGCGCTGTTCGATTCGCTTGCAAATTGGAGACTTAAATTCGCGACACCCACTCGGGAGCAAGCAAACGGCGCCTGGAGGCGTTGCCTCAGTAAACGCCAACGTTATTGTTTGGTTTTACGTTGGGCGGCATTTTTAATGATGGTCTGGTCTGGTCTGGTCTGCTCTGCTCTGGTCTGGGCGTAGAGGCCAGGGCTAGGAGACCATTTTTGCTGACAGGTCGGTCGCAACGGGTAGCTGGTTAACTGATTGGTTTTGCGGTCGCTTTCGAGCCGCATTTGGAAGCCATTTATTACGGGCTATAAGAGATATGCTACTAATTGCTCTTCTCTGTCAGGAGTAGGAGTTTTGGTCATTATGTTTGAAGTATTACGACAAGTTTAAATAGGTGAAAGTAACTCAATATGCTAAACTGCATCGATTTTCAAAATTAACCCAAATTTTGGTTATTCAAATTACTTTAATACTCTGCTTGCAGTTGTGGAAAGGAGTATTTTGACTTTCTGAACTGTTCCTTTGTTTGCTTGACCGTTTTTCGATTTATATACTCTTTCGGTCTAAGATTTCTTTATATAAATTCAAACAAATTACTGTCAAATCTGTCTGATCAAGAATATATATATACTTTGGACGTTTCTTTCGATGTGCTGCAAATTCACTGCCAAATTCAAATACCATCTGCAATGGTATAAAAACCTGTCAACATCAAAAACCATATTCTATTTATACACATTAAAATATATTGAATATTTAAGAATTAAAAATATTATTCACACTCTTGATAATGAGGAAAAAACTCAACATTTTGTTGCAAAATGAAACTGTGTGTAAATTGCGTAAAAGAATAATTGATTCTGGTATTTTCGGATGTGGCCTCGAAATTGGAAGCGAAATATTGACCCAACAGAGGCATTCCTCTCATTTATCAAATTGCAGCAATATTTTGTATGAAGAAAAAAAACAATAAATAACTCGCAAAACAATTTAAAATTGATCTAATTGAGTATTATAAACATCAGCAAAAAAAGGCCGTCAACCCTTAAACAACATTTTAAACAACCATAAAAATGTTATTTTGGTGCTGGTCAAATTGGGAAGTATTTTTCTTGTTTTATTTTGGCGCTTTATTGCGCTTTATTGTAAAATAGTGCTGTTAGTATCCAGTTTATAGCCGTATTGGAAAAAAAAAAACATAAGAGAAACTGTGTTTGCCAAGAGACCAGGAGACACTGGCCAGCAGTTGGCTGCACGTTATCCTGGCCACTTAGTCTTGATTAATGCGTCGCATTTGGCGGACCATGGCGATGGCCATGCACCCGTAAATAACCCGCCATCCGCTGGCCGTTGACCGCCCGTTCACTCAGATGAGTTGGCTTTTATTGTCTCAAGGTTAATTTGAATGGCCAAAACTTACGTAAGCATGCCAATCTATTTTTTTTCTCTCTTTTTCTCCGCTTTGTTTTAAAATGTGGTATTTATTTATAGTGTTCTTTTCGCATTTGTTTTTTTCTTTCTTCTTCTATATTATTATTTAAAGCGTTGAACTGTCCGAATCGGCAAAAAATTAAAGAATTTTGTGTAGATGTTGCTGTTGATACAGGATATTTGCAGAATGTTCAGTATTTATTTATTGTGGAGTGCAATAAATATTTATGCTGTTTATCTTGACACTAAGACAGCTGCCTACATTTATATATATGTATGTATATATTTTTATTTTTTAAATTTGAATACATTTAAATTCTAAGCGCTTAATCACTTTCTGCGCCAAGTGAGCTTTGCGTTTGAATTTCATACTTTCATTTTGGGAAACTGCGCAGTGCATTTCGCCAGCCGGAGGAGCAGAGGAGCCTGTCAGTCAATCATTCATTGACACATTGATTGAATGCTACGGTCTGCAGCTGCTCAGTTGCCCAGCTGCCCTACACACGACCTGCCACATGTTTGAAGTATGCTTTCGAACTTGTACCAAAAATTTAAAGCATTTTCAAACTTGAGCAGCGACAACATGAGCTCGGCTAACTCACCCTGTGAGTTGTTGTTGCTGTCAAGGAATGTCTCTTGTGAATTTTCCAGCTAGCTTGTTACGAAAAGGGCGCAACACATTCATAATGTGGGCAACGAAAATGTAAATGTATGCAAAAGGCATTGGTGGACAGAGACAGGAACTGAGAGAAGGACCCGCATGGAAACACGCACCACATCTTGATGGGTTATTGCCCAGTTTTTGGAACCTGCCATTTGTTTCAGTGGGTGGCCACCAAATTAGAAACAGACACACACACACACATACACAACACTTAAGCTCATATGCATAAATATTTGTGGGCTTTAGACTTTGCCGCGTGACTCTGCGACGCGCCACAGCATTTTCGCACAGATCCTGTAATAATGCGCATTAAAATGGGCCGACAATTGTGCTGGCACATATAGAGAAGGTTGGGCATATGGGGGTTGATATTGAGTTGAAGACAAGAAATTTACATAGGGGCTGTTTGTGTGTGTGTGTGTGTTTGATTGCGTGGAACTTTATTGTTTGCATATAGGCAAATTGCGAAGTGGCATGTCGCAATTGGTGTCAATTTCGTTCACATATTTCGCGAAAACTGCTGGCAATTGCAGTCATTTGCATTGATGCACTCACCTCACACTTTGGCAACGGACCCTCGGGCATCTTCACCTTCCAGCCGAGGAGCGGTGGAATGCAGATGAGTGCCGACATTATCCACACGGCTGTGATCATGATAGCGGCACGGGCGGGTGTCCGCGACTTGAGATAGTCAACGGCCTTGGTGATGCTCCAGTATCGATCCAGCGAGATGAGGCACAGATTCATTATGGATGCGGTGCACAGCAGAACATCCATGGCCGAGTGTATGTCACACCACCAGCTGCCAAAGATCCAATAGCCCATCAGCTCGTTGGCCAGCGAGAAGGGCATGATGATCAGTCCCAGAAAGAAATCGGCAACGGCCAGCGAGGCAATGAACCAATTCTGTATGTTCTTCAGTGATTTCTCCGTCGCAATGGCAATGATCACCAGCATATTGCCGACAACAATGATGATCATCAGAATGGTCACAATTATCGAGGCGATCACAATGTGCGTCAGCGTATATCCGCTCGGATAGCGTCCATCCCAATGCAGCTCGGTGGCATTGCTGTTGCTGCCGTTGCCATTGTTGCCCAGCAGGCTGAGATTGGCCGTCGTCTGATTGTAATAGCTGCCCGCCAGTTGCAGGCTGCTGTTGTAGAAGCTACCATTCAGCAAATAGATCGTATCATTCACTGGCGCTGGCAGATCCAACAGATTTTGCAGCTGCACCTGCCCATCGACTGTGACCAGGGGCGGATTTAGGGTGTTCCCCGTGTTGAGCAGTGGTGTTATTGTTGTTGTTGCTGCCGTCGCATTGGCTGTGAACACCGCCAGGAAGTCATCGGTGCTGATGTTGCCCGTATTGATGATGCTCGCCTCCATTTTCGCATAGTCCATGTTGCTCTCTATTCCCCAACTTCTCTATCTGAATTTTGTGGTTATCTGTATCTGTATCTGTGTCTATATCTGTATCTGTATCTGTGTTTAGTTAGCGGCTGATTGGTCCCATGCTGGCGCACAGCTCGCCTCGTCTCTTGAATATATATTGTACATTTATGTATTGAACATTTAATTTGGGAATGGGGCCGGTGAATTTAGCATTCCTTTGTGAACTTTTCAAATTGATTTCTGTGTTCTCGTGTTCTTCTTACACCCAATTAAATCTAAATAATTTATCTAATGCCTAGCATAGTTTTGCGATTCGCAATAATTCGATTATGTTTTACCCGTTTTGCACCGAAACTTGTGTGTGTTTGCCAACGCGTTTTAAATCGCTAGAAAAACGCGAACGCGCGCGCGTCTCTTAATTAATTTGTATATAATTTGTTATATATTTTTATGTTGTTATTATTTCTTTGGTTTTGATTTATTTGGTTTGTACACGTAAACGTATGAAATACCGAAATAGAGAGGCAGATAGACAGACAGAGACAGATTGAGAGCGAGAGAGAGAGAGGGAGAGAGCGAGTAGGAGAATCACACACACAAATATTACACGAATACGATATAGAAAAAGACTGCCCGCTAATTAATATTGACTATATACAATTGGGAGGACTCATCGCCTGGGCGGCACACAAGATCCCCACGATCTAAATCTCGATCTCATCGATCTGCCCGATAACCGTGTTGCACACACAAGTCACATTGCGTCCGGCGTTTTTTTTTTGGCCGCTTGTTGTCAGGCTGCACTGTTATTGCTGCTCGCGCATCGCAATTCAACTCACTTTTGCACCTTTGATCAACAGTTTGAATTGAATATGTTTCTGTATGCAAATGTATCTCGCTTTGTTTGTTTATTTTGTTTATACTTAGAGCTGAACGCGCGCGCGTCTCACGAAATTCACTCAATCGGCCAACAGCTTTGTTTTTCTTCTTCTTTTTTTTTTGGTACTTTGGATATTGTTGCGGATGTGATGTGCTTGTTGTGGTTTTTTTTTGGTTTTTTTGTTTTTTGTTGTGTTGGCTAGTGGGCCAGCTGACGCGCCCGCGACACGTTCGCACCGCTGGAAATGCACATCTTAACTGAATGGGCCCCAAACACTTGCTACCAAAGTTTGTCTTCCACACAGCACGCAGCCTCTGTGTCCCGTTGTGTTGCTTCGGCTTCGCATCGTCGGCGTCGCATTCGTTGTTATCGTCGATTATGCGCTCTTCGGCATGTTCCAATTTAAGGGAAATTTACTCATATTGTGGGAAATTCTCTCTTTAGTTCGCTTTAAGTGAGTTTGTTTTGGTTGCGTGTCTGTGTGTGTGTGTGTGTGTGTGTGTGTGTGTGTGTGTGTTTGTCCCATTGCCCTAAACCTAAACCAAAAAACCCAAGCTGAATCCATTTGTTGCAGCGCTTTTCACGTTTTACACTTGGCTGTTGCAACCCTACTCTGTGTGTGTGTATGTGTGTGTTACTTACAAATGTTGGCCATTCCAACGATGCCCGTGTGTGCGATGCGTCCCACTGTTTACACTTTTTGTATTTCAAGCCACATCGCTGCTTTCTTTATTTGTTTCGCAGCAAATGCTGCTGGCGGCAGGCGCTGACCCTTTAAATACGTCGGCCGGTTAAAGTTGCCTCCAAAAATGAAGCCATCGTCAAGAGGTGTGTGCGGATTCACAAACACATAGGTACTCATATTCCTAATGGAATATGTATATATATCTATATATCTCTATATATATATATATCTATGTGCACATTATGCGCGATAGTCACGTAGCTTGGGGCACATAATTGAAAAGCCAAGTTGAGCGTCTCAATCGGATAACCAAACAGGTTGTTGTTGCTGCTGGGATGGAAATGAAATCAGCTAGAAATTATTATGATAATGAAAAGTTGAGCGCACACTCAGCACACTCAGCTGAAAGTTTGTTTTTATGAGTTGCAACGTTGAATTTCTACGCTGCGTATGAGTTATTGGACTTATTTGATTATGTTAAGCATACGTTGCTGCTGCTGCTGTTGCTGCTGCTGCTGTTGCTGCCGCGCATAATTTCAAATTACACACAGCAACGCGACATCAACATAATAAATCTGAAAAGGGCCGACGTCTGACAAACAAGCAGGCAGCAACTTATTTGCCGTGACGGCCAAAGAGAGACACACACACACACACACACACACACACACACTTAGTCAAGTGACAAATGCCGGATAGAGCAGGCAGCAGAAAGAGCAACAACAACAACAAAAACACTCAGCGTCAATCCCTGACAGAAGATTGCTTGTCAAGCGCTGATTATATTAACAGCCTCAACAACTAGGCTGGGCTTGCATGTGTGTGTGTCTGTGTGTCAAGCTAATCATTTGTACACACACAAACATACACATACACCAACGCACACATACACCAACACACACATACACCAACACTCACACTCACACACACATATCCAATGGCAAAGGCAGCGCATCATATTGCGCATACGCCGCATAGGATTTCTGCAAACTGACGTCTTAGATAATGCGCAAATCTCTCAAATGCGTAAATTGCTCGCATACATGCCACCTCATGCTGTATGCCACCGTTCTGAAATTTCAGCACGCACATTGCCGCACCGCGCTAATGGAACATTCGCCTTTTCAACTAAATGCAAACGCCTGCATTGAAGTTGTCGTTGTGGCTAAATCTAATTTTAATTCGCCGCACGTTCTGCATAATGAAATCGGATTTGTGGACGAACTGCAACTGCAATTGCAAAATGGGGCGCGACTGGGTGAATGAGTGCAGAGCTTACCATTCCCATAAATTAAGAAATAAAATATATAATGTATTTGTATACCATGAACCCATTAGATGGCTAAGAAGGATATAATCCTGTTACTGCAAAAGTATATTAAAGGCAGATGGAAGCATCTCCGACCTCATAAAGAATATATATATTCTTTAGCAAGAGCAGATCCAGCCATGTTCACTTGTTTCTCCGTTTGTCTGGGGGACTTCAATATAAAGTTTGCGTCTACCACGGCATATAAAGTTTATTTTATTTATCGTTAGTTACTAGTTTTTGTGTGCTCTTCTTTCTTTTCTTTTTCTTTTTTTGAGAACTTTGCAAGCCTGCAAATAGCATAACTGGCAATTGCTCATTTTTTTTCTGCAGATCTCAGCTGGGTAGCAAAATAAGACATTTCCAGTTGAAAAATACGCAAATGCAACACGCTAATGGCTGCGAATATTTTATGGGCGCTTATCATTCGCATTAGCTAGAAAATTTGTTGTTAAAAGCTAGACGTTGAGGAGAGCAGCTGTGCTGTGTGTTTTTTAGCCCGTTGCCATCGCACTTACCCCTCCGAGCTGTGCACGGAAATTGCGTTACTCATACGCACTGTGTCGCCGCACGATGCATTATCTTAATTTAAATGGCACCTCACAACAAGAGAACAACAATATTAGGCAGTCAGTCAGGCAGTCACTCAGTCGAGCAGTCAGAGCTCGTGTGCCGTGTTTTAGTTTCATTAACTTTGCTCAACACTCATTTATCAACCTGTCAACGGCAATTATTTATGCCCGCACCGGCACACGGCTCTTTGCAATGCGATTCATGTGCAGGCGGAATGGAAAATTATAGAAAATTATCAACAGCACAAGCATCTCAATTTTCCTTGCGAATGAGCTTCGCACTGAAACAGCAATCAATTGAAATTAAATACGCAACAAAATCGAATTAATGGCCAAAATCATTTTTGGATGGCGATAACATCGCAAGTCAACCCATTCCACTTATAGGCAAAACATTTAAAGTTTTAATCTCTTGATGAGGGCTTTGATTTTCATGCTTACCGCCCGGCCATTAGTCCGGCAATTAGCCGAGGGCAGCGCGGGCGACACGTGCACCCAATCGACAGTTGAGAACCTCCGTTGAGGACCAGAGGGCACATTTGATGGGCGGCAGGAAATGAGCAATCCAACCAACACGGACTGCATATTCATGTGACATGGATGCGCTCCGAGCATCAAATTAGCTACAGGAAATGCGGCTGCAAACAATTCTCGGTTTTCCTGAACAAGGAACGCTGAACAGCAGCGGGGTTTTATTCAATGCTCAAAAGGGAAACTCACCTTTTATATATATTTGACAATTTTACAAAATGTGCCAGTTATCCAGATGACCCTTCTAAACACAACAATTATCCTGCAAGAATTTCAGTGTTAATCTTAAACAAGGCACACAGCATTAAAGACTGAGTGCAAAATGTGCCATTGTCAGTTGTCATAAATTTTATGCGCTTAATTACTTGCTGTTTTCTGAGAAACTTTTGACGGGGCTAGCAACATCATTTATTATTTTTATTTATGCACTTAAAACAAACGTTTTATTGACACCGCCGACGGGTCGGTTGGTCGGTAGGTCGGTGGTTTGGCGGGTCCGTGAGGCGATAGTCAATAAGGCAGCGACAACTTAAAGGACTTTGCCAGAGAGTGCCATTAATCTTAAGGCGAAGTTGTGCAGCTAATTGCGGCGCAATCGGCTGTCTGGTGCGACACAAGGTCATTTGCCGCGAGGCACGGCGGCAAATAAAATACATCAGCATGTTCACCTCGTATCTATGGCCCTATGGATGCCGGGCCATTGCTGCTGCCCGGCTGCACAATAATAAAAGGTACTTTGTCGACATTAATGCGTTTAATGCTCCCCAAAAATTGTGTGAAAAAAAAAAAATAAATAAATAAAAAAAAAACGGAGTCGGGACAAAACAAGGAGCCGCGTGTCCAGGTAAAATATTCAGACTTGTTTATGTGACGGGTCAGTCAGAAAAGCGCTGAAATTTGCCTTCATATTACACTTAAACAATTTTTAATTAGCTGCCCCGACAATACAACAAAGCAAAAACAAAAGCCAAAGGAGGCCCATAACAAAAGCGACACGGAACAAAAACCGTTGTGTGCTCTGCGGCCCGTGCGCTGTGGTGCCTGGGTTGAGGGCTCTGGGCTCTGGGCAGTGGCATGAGGGCTATGGGCTGAATGGGTTGGTTGGATGGGCGTGATGATGATGTGACGTAGCGCTGTGTGTGGCCAGTGCACAACGCGGGCAAACATCAAAACTTGGACCTGTAAATGGAACCTGCCACCAGTTATGAACAGTTGCGTTGCGTTTCCTGCGTCGCGTCGCGTCGCCTTTGGCCTTTTTCATAGTTGCCGCTTTGCTTACTTTTCACAACGACTGGTTTGTGGCAATGTTTTCCAAAGCCGACATGAAAATTTTGCAACACAAAGCGCCTCTGGTTTGGGCAACACAAAATCCTATGACTTAATTAGTATCTTGTGTAGCTGTTCTGTTCATTTCTGTTTTGATACCCTACAGCAAGAAAAGTATTCTACATTAATTCTTTATTTGAAAAAGAACCAAACAAGAATACCCTGCAATCAAAAGCTGTATGGAATTATGTGTTGAAACACAAAAGGGTAGCCAAACTTCGGCACTGCTCACTAAATATTTTTCATTACTTTTCACAAAATAATTTGTGTAGATTTGTGTAATTGTAAAAGGTCTTTCGTTTCTTTTTATTATAATATAAGATAATCTAATTAATGAATGACAGCACAGTGGAGGAGTGCAAGTAATAATACAATTTTATTTTCAGACAGTGTTTTTATTTTAAAGTGTCATCTGGATGAATTTTGTTTCTTGTCATATAAAATATGCACATGTTCACTAATCGCATTCAACTGCATTGTTTAATATATGTATAATATTACGTACAATATATATAAATTAATTTAATATTTTCGTTCTTTGATGTTAACAACTTTTTTGCGCAATCAATCCTAGTGGCGCCAGCTGCCCTTTGTGCAGCATGTGCATGATGTGTTTGGATTAGTTTTTCTGGAAAGACTTTGATAAAAAATACATATTTCCAAATGGAAACTAATTTTGAATACATTTGCATAGGGACATCTGTGCAAGTTGCATGTGGCTCCATCAGTTGCAGAAGTGCAAATATTTGCATAGCAATTCTCTTTTTTTTTCATATTTGCTGTAATTCGAATTTCAAAACTATTGCGTACAACAAAGTTGAATGTGTGCATGTTGCCGCAATGTAAAACACACAAAATTACAAGCAGCAACATTAAACGCATTGCTCAGCTGCTCTTGCAACATATGTCAAACTTCATATGAGTTAAAACGAGGCATGGATAAATGATTCCCTTCAAATCAAGAGCCTAGCATGGCTGACATTCGACAAAAGGTTTTTCGACACTTCTTAACTGAATTCATTGATATTTAATTTATGTGTTAAATTATCCTAATAAGATGCCGAAATTAATGCAAGCCAAATGTAATTTGCGTTGCTTAAATCTGAACTTTTTCATCGGGTGTGGCAACAGCTGAAAGGACTTGAAATGAGTTCAAATTGCTTTTCAAATATGTTGTCAGCAAAATGCATTAACATAAAACCAAGCTGCAGCTAAGGCAGATCGCATTAGACACGCTCATAAGGCAGATAGGGAGTAAGTGCATAGTCATTGCATTCAATTGATTTTCAATCAGCATTTTGATGTTTGCCTCGTCCTCGATTATGTGCAGCTCGTTTCGAATCTCCGGCTGAGCAGGCAATGTGTCCAAAAGTCGCCTGGCCACCTTGGCAGGCACTTCTGCCTGGACCCATTCAGTGGCAATCCCATGAAATGGAAAACTATTAGATTGCCCCGGACACAATTGCCTATCGAAATCCTCACTCAATTTGGCCACAGTCGTCACAGCCCAATCTGCCGATCGGGTAATACTATATGCAGACATCAATTTATATGGCATCCGACTCGTTGCCTTGAAAGCAGATTTACAAATAATTTGTTTCAGCAATTCGCTTGCAACATTGGCAAACAACAAACCACTAGAAAAACCTAGTCGATTTGGTCTGCTTTGTGTAAAATAAACGCAAATTGAAATTTGTAAATAATTGCAATACTTTAAATGTTCACATTGAGAATTGACTTTAGATTTAATCCGAAAGATGAGGACTAAATAACCTTACTTGTAAGATACGATCAAAAAGTAGAGAATAAAGTTAAATTTACTGGAAGCATAAAAAGGATTGAAATCGCTCAGTGGATTAAGCTCAAAGCTTTATTAAAAATTCAGATTTTTATGATGAATGATAAAACTGAATATATTTCCGGGAAATGTTTACAACATGCAATCAAAGTTCAAATTAAGTACGCGTTGGGTAATGCAAAATGTTGTGGCTAGTGTATTGAATTGAAAGGAAAACCGGCTTAAAGATGTTTCAGTTCGATTAATATGTGTACGTCCGAGTGTTTATCAGAGGCTGATACATCGTTAACAAAGTGCGAAAGAAGAAAGTTATTTAATGAACTTCCTGATTTCGACTCAACCTTTCAACTTGTGACTTCTTGTTTAGTTGGCCATGGCCATGGCTGTCGCCATTTGACTTGACCCTCGCTTCATTTGGAGCGAAAACTTTTCGCATACATGCATGAAACGTGCTGAAACTTAATTGACGCCAACGCACCTGGTTGTTTCCCTTAAAGATAGCGGTCAAGATACCGATTCGAATTTATTGGTTTCCATTATGAATCTACCGAGCATAAAGCCGCACCAGCTGCCAGCCACAATTAATTAACACAGCAACGGGTTTCTGGGTGGGTGGATAATGCTGCTGGGCATAGATAGTGCATTCCTCGACCTCGTTTTTTTTTTCCATGGTGCAAAGCTGTACAAATTGTGTGTAAGGTTTTGCTATGTGCCACGTTCCCCGAAAATGTTGACTGTAACCAATGCGAGCCAAAAAGCCTGCATTACTCTGAAAAGTCCGAAATGCATAAAGTGCGCCAAACTGCTAACAAATTCACTTTATGGCAATGCTGAAAGAATGTTCTGCTTTTAACAACCACAAAGACTTTCCTTTTTGTGGCAACTTGGTGAAGCTTAACAGGCGGCCCAACTTATACAGACGAAATCAGCAATATTAAATTATAAATCAGATTTCACGTAAAATTTGAATACCAAATGCGTAAACAGGAACTTTGATAATTTACTTATGAACTCATAGTTTAATGTCGCATTTCAAATTCTTGTCTAAAAATTTAAATACGATTTTTTTTTAGTTAATTGTTATATTAAATCAAAGCTTATCTTTGCTAATCTACTTATGTTAATTAAATCATTTTATAAAATATTTATAAATTATTCAAAAGTGTAAAGCAAATCAAAATTAAATAGACTAAATAGCTTGATTACTGTGCGATTTAAAATTTCTTCTTGTTTTAATACCTATACCGTTAGTGGAATTTATCTGTTTAGATGCGCATTATTATGGCGTTTGCTGGTCAAAATTATTTACAACTTGTAATTAAATTACCATGGTTTGGCTGGCAGCATTTTAATTGAAATTAGCCATGCTGTATTTTAGAAAGCGCGATTGAATGCATAGACAACGTAATTATTGCAACGCCTGCTGGAATCTGAATCAGAGTTTGAATTTCAATTAAATGGCTGAATAAAATGCAAACGACCGGCTACCCACCTCACCCAAATCAAGCGCATCGGGCCAGCTCGGAATCGCCCCATCTCCAGCTGACACCTGTCGCGATTACGGATTTCAGATTGGGTAACCCAAAAGGGTCTGCTTTTGTTGGCATTTTAAATATCACGCGTATAGCGTAATAGCAAATGCTGATGAAATTTGCATCAGGTTCTGGATTAGAATCCAATTGGACGCCTTTGGGGCAAATAAGTTTTTGCGCACTTATTTCAAGCATTTCCCCTGCCATTTGTCAGTGTTTGATCTAAATCTGAGGCGAGGGTCAACCAAAGCAGCTTAATGCAAATAAAATTCAATAAAGATAAAGTTTCGAATTTATTGAAAATACTTTCGGAATGCAGCAAGTGCTTCTGGAGAATGTCGTCCATCCAAACGATTCAAGTAATTGAAAAATGCTCTGAATTGTGGCAGCAGTTCATCTTCGAAGTGGAGAAGTGGAGAAGATCCGCATGCTTTAAGGTATTGCGTTTGGCAACTTATCAGCTAAACTCGCACAGCAGCACACGGTCTACTAAGTATAGTGGAACTCAAAGCGATAATGTAATATAGAGCAATTTGTGCCAATAAATCAAATTGCCATTGCGAGGGGATAGAAAGCGACGCATTGGCATTTGTTACTTGGATTGTTGCTGATGCCGATGTGGATGCTGATGATAAACTAAATCAACGAAAATTGGCTTACGACATTACGATTTTGAGTTATTGTCTGGCGGCCCACGAGGCGTATGCGCAATATATCACAGGGGTCTTATTACAACAATCGCAGTTGTTTGCCAGACAAATGCAGTCGTGCACATATCAAATAGCAGTCAGTGTCTCATTAAGGTGGGGTGTGGTTATGCTCGAAGAAACTTTTGCACTGTCATAACATGCATTTTTGCATCCGTTTTGTTCATACATAATTTGAACAGTAAGTTTGCAAAAATTGTGATAGTTGTTTGTAGCAGTCTGGCGGGTCTATGAATGACTTATGGGCCTGACGCTTCAGTCACCCACAATCCACTCACCCAAGCTTTGACAAGCCTGCCGCCTGCCGCCTGCCGCACACAGTTCTCATTGACTGTCTGCCACAGAACGAGAGGCTGGCGAGGAAAGGCAATTTTGGCGTAGTTCATGTAAGTTGTAAGCCACCCGCAAGGACTTTTTCTTGCCCCACATGTGTGAGTTATCTGTTGACGATTGTGGGTGGTGGCAGCTTTTGAAAGTTCAAGTTGTCTTGTCTGTTGCTGAAGAAATAAAATTCAACCGCAGTTTATGCAGCATGTCGCTTGAGATCTGTTGCAAATGCCAGCACTGAAAAACATAAAATAATAAATGTGAATTAAAAGCTAAATCAAATCTTGACTGCATATTCACTTGGCACACACTCGAACGCTGCAGTTAAACTGTGCCCCCTCTCTATCTTTCTCTCTCTCATTACATTTCATACATGAACATGAAAGGAAATTAATAAAAATTGGGTTAAGTTGATACACATGTACCCATGTAGAGTAAGCATTTAAATACATTGAGTGCGAGCCGCGGGGCGCGCATCGGAGTCAATGATATTTATTCAGCTTGTAGGTTTTGTTGAAGTGCTCTCATCGGCATAAGGGTGATTATATATCGTAGTGACTATATCAAGCATTTGCCACTGTGATAATTGCTAAACCTCGTTGCACAAACACACACCAACACACACACCAACACACATACACACGCTAAGAGCCGCCCACTAGATATCTGCACATTTCCGCATCTAATGGATTTTTATGCGTGAACATGTCGACGTGCCGCCATTTAATCTACACTCAATATGATTTCATTACACAGCAGGATATAAACACACACAACCGCACACACACACACACACTGGCTAACATATTTGGTTTGTATTTATGCGGCATAATCAGCATTATGAGAGGCTTTGTATACCCTGTACCCATTGAATAGTGTAGATATGGCAACCAACTCTCGAAATATGTGTTCACAACAAGCAGCACTCTGCATTTCCGATTCAGCATCACGTGAAGGAGTCAATTCGTCTATAAGGAAATAGAATAGGAAAAGAAAATAATTTATTGTGGGACTTTCCATTTACAAAACTTCATTTTTTGATATTTTAGTAAACATATCTAATATAGTTAACAAAGTGAAGATAACAACTGTATTTTAAAGCTTTTAAAATAAGTTTAAATTTCAATTTACATACGAATGAATATATAAAAATGATAGAAATGCTTTTCACTTGACACTTGAGAGCAGGATATCAAATATTCGAGCAGAGTACATACTATATCATTATTACTTGTTAACATTGTAGTACTAGTCACTAATGATGATGAAGTTGTGCTTAAATGCCTAAGCTCAGCCGGATCCGGCACTTGACACTTGCCATGCTGGTCAGTCCCGGCTTATTCAACACTTGTAATGAAAAGTAATTTGCGCCGCATTCGCTTGATTGTGTGTATTTTGTTTGCTAAACTGGCGGGAACAAAGGCCCGAGCATTCCAAAGATGAAGCATCATAATAATTGCGTACAAAATTAATGAACGTGATTCGGTGGCGAAAATTTGATTAAAGTAGCGCTCATTAATTCCAATTGTGAGACAGTTTGCGTGTACCCACCAAAAAACATTTCCTCTTCAAGAAGATAAATTGAATATACTTCAATAAAATTTGATTAGATCGAAAGAAAAAAAATGAAATAAATTCTGTTTATAACCGCATTTATATATTCCATAAAAAGAAAATTTCAATTCCATAAATTTATTTTATATTTTTCATTTGATTATAGTTGTTAGTATTTTCAATTTCTGCATTGGCAAGCCCGTGAAAGTGAATCCTTTTTGAGATTTCAGCACTCGTTTTGCATTTTAAGGATATTATTGCGCTCTGTACGTTTCAGTCTGGGCATTCAACCAAATAAGCATAGTTATGACACAGAAATTAGCATCATTCATTCATATGCACATATGAATATTTTATAACATCCAGAGCTTTAATTAAATGAAGGATATTGAGGCATTTGCATTTTAATTGAATAACAAAATGAAATGATGAAGCAATTGTTTCTATCAATTATTCGTAAATGGAAGCAATGGACAACCAAAAACGCATCTGTTGAAGAAATAATAAAGTTATGCATTCAAAACCAAATATTAGCCAGAAAGAAAAACATTTTCACAAAATGCTAAGCAAACAACACGAACAATTTGATCAAAGAGAGGTCAAGTAGCTGCCTCTGGCTATATTTGAGTCTTGTCTATATGTGTGTTCGACAAGCAATATCGTTCAATGAATCTAAACTTAAATGGCAAAACGAATGCGGACGAAAGGATTCACAGCCCCTAGGCACTGGCATCAGAGGCACAAACTAGATGGAGACAGAACTCCTTCGAGCTGGGCGCGGCGGGACAGGACATTCGAGCTCATTATTATGCATGAAGTCATTGACAGTCTACCACCTGCAGGACAAAGCATAGACCACATACACCCACGCACGTCCACGCACACATGTCTGTGTGTGTGCGTGCTTGGAAGAATGTGTGCAGACAGGCAACTTGTGGCACTGAAACGGAAATTTACGCTGACATGTAAACCTCGCCCGTGGCGTCTGTGAAACGCAACATCCGTCGCCGTAGACACCGCAAAAGTTTAAGTGGACTGCGTCCCGATGGTGTTTGTCGGCTTTGCTTTTTGCCGCCCAGGTTCCAACTCGTTGTTATTCAATGCACCATCCGGAACTTGATGGAATTGACTTTTGTGTCCCCATCTCGGTGTCGGTAACGCATTGAATTTGTCCTGGCATCATTAAATCAAATTGAAACCCCTTTGCTTGCCACTAAAGGACTTGAGACTTGTGATTGCCAAAAACATGAAAGCCGGGTGAAAATCTGTCTGTATGTGTGTGTGTGTGTCTGTGTGGGTGTGCCCATTTGTGGGCGTGACAGGTATTCATCTAACGCCTCGCTCAGCATTAATCACACTTGAGTTAGGCCAAACTGTGCAATGAAGCGGCTTCCTGACTAACGTCTTTGGTTGGTCGCAGGATGGGTTTTAATTTAAATCCAACACATGCTAAATTATTTATTTAAATGCGCTCACGGCACGCCCCATCTCTAATCACAAGCAATCTGGTAATCTTCTTGTTAAGTTTACCCTCAATAGCCGCCAGCTTTGATTTATCTGAGTTGAAATTGAGTTTTGCGGTGTCCGCCCCCAAAACGTCAATCAAAACCCTTGCATACTAGTGATAGAAATGATTGCATTTAATATTTGCAAATGCTATGCAATTTGACGACAACCACTCGACGGTTCCTCTTTAACATTAATGTCGATTTGCTAAAAAAGAAAAACAAAAGTCTTTTTTTCTGCCACTATCGTAAAATAAAACTACTGCAACCACTGTTGATTTTAGCCATCACAACTTTTTCTGCCGTACAAAAAAAATATAAATAAATGAATATAAACCGGAGACGGCTGCTTATTGGCCCCACAACAATAACATAGCCTGGAAATTGTTTTTAAAGCCTAACACTGGGTATGACAATATTATCTTTATATTTGTAACGCACACAAAGCTTCAACGGACTAGCAAAAAATTGAACTATACAAAACCATTAAATATTTAGCTTTAGCTTTTTTCAAAATTAATTAACTAATTTTCGAAATAATTGCATTTTCTTATTAAAGTCTGGGGTATGTAAATTATATACTCAGAATAACACAGAACCAGTAAGAGCGCCGCTTAATGTTTTAAAGGGTATGCAAATGTCGTAATGCAGTATATTTTTCTGTCTTTCTCAGTTCTTTTTTTTTACTTGTTTTCGTTTGGGTGTTGGTTTGGTACGCGTTGTGCCGTGCAAATGGGCCTCCATAAAGTTTTGCAACTGCTTATGCAAAATGTTTCATTGTCGCGCATAGTTTGCATATTTGCGCAATGATTTTGTGGCCTAGCAAATATTTGTTCACACATTCGCTTGTTGTGGCAGACTTTGTTGTACTGGGTGTGTGTGTGTGTGTGTGTGTGTGTGCTATTCACATATTTATTAAACTCCTGTACTGGTCCTATTAGCATATTAGCATATTGTGGCATTTCATGAGCACATTCTGATTATCACATATGCAAACAGTAAACCTCATAATCGACTTGATTAGCAGTAATGTTGCAGCAAGTGAGTTTATTAACATTGGTTACCTAAGAGCCAGTCAATTATATTATTCATTTGAAATAATTTTAAATAAATATCAATTGACTTTTGAAGTGATAATCAAGAAATTCAGCATGATTAAGCCGATGCTACAATACTATAAAATATTCGTCTTGCTGACGATATCGACTCGACTGATGCTTATCAAAAATATATATACTTTATTGGATCGAACAGTTCTCGACAATGATTTCAAACCGAACCATCTGCTGATATATAGAGACAAGACATCTGACATTATATACTAGTAATGTAAAAGGGATTACGAAATATTTTGCAGGCCATGCAATGATACGAATTATAAGGATAACTACGAGTTGTTGTTGGGTAAACAATGGAAAATGAATGCGACAGGAAGATGGCCCCCAGCAATAGAATAAATCGCATTCAAGGGGGCTCACAGCTGGCCAAAACAGCCCTAGAGCGAAAAAGTTTACATAACAAACTGTTGAAAAGTTTACCCAGAAATTTTTCAGGTGAGCATCGAGCAGCAAAGCCAAAAGCAAAAGAGCAACTTCAAAAGTTGCCTACAAAGCGGCCCAATATGCATACATTTTGGCTAAACAATTTGGAAAGCAAAACACACTCACGTTTTATATTATTTTTTTTTTACATTTTTATTTAAATTTTTGTTGTTGCTGTTTTTGTGTGTTGTTTTGGGATTTAAAACTTCAAATTGGAAATGTATAATGAATAAATAAATTGGTATTGCAGGCAACATTTTGATTGTGTTTCGATTGGAAAGCATAAGCTGATGACCGAGTGGCAACAAGTAGCAGTTAAATTGAATAAAATTACCAGGCTCAAAGTAGAAACAGATGCGAAGACACTCACAAAGATACGGCAAATTATAGACACCACACCCCATAATCTAACCAACTAATCCGCCAGCTGAGCACCAACTGGCATACTCCGCCCATGACAACAGCTTCCCTCTACCCAAGCAGATTTCGACTCGAACGTCAGCTTCATAAACTTGCAACGCTTCCACAAAAAGAAAAAAAGAAAAAAAAAACAAAAACTTGTGTATATACTGGCTAATGTTATCTATTTGCTGGCCATTGTCCTTGCTGTCCTTGTTGGCCATAAGAAGTGAAGTTTAAGCTGAAACTAAACGAAACGAAAAGTAGCTCTGGCTGGCAACACACCTCCAGCAACAATAAAGCGGGCAGTTAGTCGCAGAGTTCTGGCTAAGCCAACGCCAAAATAATTTGCGACTTGGCAAGCATAAAAACAGCACGGAAATTAAATTCCCACCAGATTGCTTTGGTTCGTTCGAATGCAACTGCTGTTGACTTGAGCAGATTGGAATGGAGGAGTCCGTATAGAATTGAGCTTTGCCTTATTCCTATTTATGAGATTGTGAAATGCAAACGAACGTTGTGATTAGAGGGAACAGTTGTGCTCGCTGAGAATTGAGTCAGCTTAACTCTCAGACCTGTTTTTGGTTGGGGGGACTCCAGCGAGCTGCTGCATAAGCCTGTCGACAGTATGATGTGCTTCAGTCATTAAGTGTTTCTCTTTTTTCTGTGGCCCTCATTAAAGCTAAGCCCCAAAACAAAACAATTTGGCACAGTTGCCAGTTGCCACAAAGCCAAGCAATGGATTGTGCCAAGTTCAACCAAATGTTCGCCAGCAACTGGGGAGCAACCCTTTTTAGTCGGGGCCATTTGAGCGCAATTATCAAAAACTTTTGGCAGCCAGCAGAGGCAAAGCGAAAAGTTTATTGCCCCCCGCGCGTACAACGCCCCCGATCCAGAAGACCGCCCCCCGTGCCCCTGCCATTCCATAACACCGGGTGTCGTCTTATTTCAGCCGATTTACATGAAACTTTGCAAGCCGATTAAGCGATTAATAAGCTTGTCAATTCGCAATTGTTGCCAAAAGTTGGCGTCTGAATTATGAACTGCCCGATGGAGCTTAAGAGCACTCGCTCACTTTATTGAATGCCACTCAAATACGTTTGCAATTAGGCCCAAACTTGCCAACAACTTGAGCAGTACGCCCAACAGAGAATGGGAGTGCCTGAGTAGATGGATAGGCTTACTTCCGACCGGGCCACGCAAGCGTTTCAGTTCCACAGAACTGTCCGCCAGTTTGCACCTGCAGCGTGTAGCACAGCTGCTGGCGCACAGATTACTGCTAGACTCTGTTGGCCCAGCAGCGACGCAACGAGCTATCAAGGGGCTCTTCAAAAAACACACACAAAGACCAAACATTCACTCGCACACCTGCTGTTTGCCTACGTAGTGAGTGTGTGTGTGTGTATGTTGGTGGATGTTTGCGCATTAGACAAGCTTGTAATAGTTTGCGTGTCGTGGGTTGTAGATACCTGAAGCTGCTTCTTCTGCTTCTTCTGCTTACTTGGCTACACATCTTTTTATGTGCGCCCAGAGAGCAATTACCAAGGATTCCGCTTTTCTTGCAATAAAAATTTAAGACGCCCACCACGACGCAGAACATGGCCTACGAAGAAGTCGATGCTCTGGCATTGTAACGTGCGCAAATTGAAGACTAAATGCAAAAATTACACCTAAGCGTAACATTCTGGTTAGCATCATGCCTATTGTACTTTAACCTGGCAGGCGTTCATCTAGCCAACTTTAAACAGCTTTCGTGCCTGCAATTTGTGCAAAAGATCATTGTTTGAAATCAAAATACAATGCATAAGTTCGCTTTTGTCTCTGTCTCTGACTCTGCCTCTATCTATAAGGCTGCCAATAAATGATGGGCCACAACTTCATTGCTATGCAGGCGTTACATTTGCATTTCGCCGAGGTATGAGAGCCTTTTACGGGCTGCTTTAATACGCTTGTCTGCTGTCTACTGCCTGCTACCTGCTAGCTACCTGCTAGCTACCAGTGTTGGCATAACACGCAAGACCCAATCGCAAGAATCATCTACCTGGCAGTAGCAGTAGCAGTGGCAGTGGCAGTGGCTGGCTGGCTGGTTGGCTGGTTGGCAGCAGACAGATGAAAGGTTTAGGTAAATCTACATTTTCGTAACCTCAACAAGGCGCACTTAGAGCACACACAAACAGACACCCACAGCACAGGAGTCTTTAGGGAGTGTGCGAGCAGGACAAAAGAACTCACGTATAGACCGTATAAAGTAACTTTTTTATTGCGTCTTCATAAAAACAGCGCCACCAACAATTCACAGCATTGGTATTCAAAGTAGCACCAAAAACACAAAAAATAAACCCTGAAATCTAAGTCATAGTGACACTTAAATACCCTCAACGACCAAACTGAGAATATAATTTCTGTTTTAAATCTCTCTTTAGTCGATTGTAGATTTGGCTGGATTTACTACTACTATGCTAATCACAATCTTATTGAGTGCTCTTTTTATGGACATTTTAAAATATTGGCATTCAGATATTTGAACGGAAATGACTTATTTATCGGCAATAAGTAGTTATATTAATTTTCTAACTCTGTATAAAAATACACCGATAATAAAACATTCAGAAATGGGCTTAGCTACTGATGTGTTACACATTTTATTAACATATCAAGAGAACCGATGCAAGGGTAGATATACATTTATATATGTATAAATAAAAAATAAAAAACTGAGCATCAAATCCACAAAGTAAAAGGCATTTTGAGGCGTTACATTGTGGGGCGTGGCATAGCATAAAATGGGGAAAAATGGCAACGCACAAAGTGAAAGACGAATAATGAGCTGGCAAAACAAAAATCATGCCAAGTTTATCAAATCAATGGGAAATGTTAGCTGCCAGCTTATAAAATATGAAATATGAGCCATAGGCGGGCGAAATTGACCTTTTCAGTCGACGTATGTATATACGGGGCTGGCTGCTTGGCGGCTGGTGATCCATCAAATTTGCGCTGCCTCACCAGTTTTCCATTCAATATGCCTGGTCTTCTTTGATGCGAGTTCCGTGTAACATTTTTTTTCTCCATTGAATTTCAATGGGTCTCCCCTCCAATACCTGATGCCTGCATGAGTTAGCAGAAATTGAAATTGCAAAGGGGAAGCGAGCGCTGAACCTGAATCTGAATCTGAAGCTAAAGCTAAAGTGCATTTCAATTGAAAATGCCGAGCATGAAACTTGCACCATTATAGTGGCACATAAAAAGTGGACCCAGTGGCGGACTTTTTGTTGCCAAAATCGTTTCTAATTAAATTTAATCGCGTTCTGCTTTAGCCGCTAACTTTTTAATGCAACATTTCAGTTTTACGTCTCGAGGCGACTCCTCGCATTGAATACACATTTCGTTTTTACGGCCAACTCGATGCCGAAGTCGAAGTCTTGGGATTATTACAAGCTGGCTGTCTCAGTTACCGGTGATTGTCTGACCACTGACCAAAGTGGCTAAGAGGCCAAGAGACAATCGCAACAGTAACAGCAACAGCAAGCGCAACAGCAACAGCAACAAGCTATGCAGTTGGTATTTGTATGCACTTAAGACTCAATGCCTGACCCACTTAAGTCTAATGTGACTCTTCAGACAGATGGTAAACAAATCGCCACAGGATCATTCGCCTCACAGTCCACACAATTAGTCTTCAGGCCTGCCTATCTGCCTGATTAGGGCAGTCAATTAAGACGGCCGGCAAACTCAAAGCAAATTGGACCACGACCTCAGACTAAGGGCCAATTAAAGTTATATTAATTTCGATTTTGCCAACAGCTCTAATAGAATTTCGTCTGCCGCCTACGCTTCAATCCAGACTTAACCATATTTTACGCATTAATTGACTTAACACTTCTTGGCCAAGTTTAAAAATTAGCTTCAGCTCATACTCTCGCATCATGGTATGAAAGACCCAAATGTGCTCATAACCCACAGCACACAGCCCAAAACTTTCACATTAGTAATTAATATAGGACTAAGAGCAGAGGCAGAGCAGCTAGCAGTCGCTGGGGTAAGTCCTGGCAAATGTCACTGGCAAAAGTTTTATGCGATGGATAATGTTGCGACCAGTTGCTACGGCCGGAGATGAAGCAGCTCATGTAAATTAAATTACTGGCAGAGCCAGTGAAAGGACGCAGGACATGCGGCATACACATCAGTGCTTTTAATGAACGCAACGCAACGCAACGAATTGAATGGCAAGTAAAAAAAATCTGATGAAGAAAATTATAATGAGTTCTTCTTCATCTTGCAACAGCTTTTTTGGACGAGTTCCATTATTAATATTCTTGTTGTACATGCTGGAGCTCTCATTGTTTTTATCCCAAGTATAGGATTGTCAGATTGTATATCACACACATGCACAACGATCGTTTACAGCAACGTTAATTGCATGTAAAACATTGATGCATATGCCGATTGGAAATGCAGAAGCTGATGCGCATTTCCTTGGCATCAACATTGAGCCACGAACGATGCGTCCCGTCGCTATTTGGTTTGCACAACAGCAGGCGGACAAACAGACAAACATACATGGACACACACAACTGACACACACACACACACACACACACTACCGACACACATGAGCTGGCAAGCAATGCGAATTGGTTTCGACATACATACAGACACAATTTGCATAATTGAAGTGAGCGAGAAAATTGCAGCGCATGTGAAAAGACTATTTTTCCCCTCTCCTGCGAAAAACAAAATTACACACACACACACACACACAGAGAGACAGACACATTGAAAGGTGTGCATTTCAGCACTTGGATGCAAATAAAGACATTCATGTTCCTTGGCTCTGAAAAGCACAAGCAGCCAACACACACGTCTGTCATTGATTGCAATTGATTTTCATGTTAACTGAATTCCACATTCGTTGTCGGTATTAATAACCAAATTATGTGTAAAGTGTATTAAGTGTCGACTTTCATTTATATTATCGTGTATCTTGTATCTTATATCGACGTCATGCGCAGGAAAGTAGGCAAGCCTTTTCAATTACATTTCCCACATGCCAATTAAGGCATTGCACTGGCGCACACAAACTCGGTAGCCACACACTGTTTACAATTGAATATTAATTGCATTCAATATGCAATGTCTTATATCTGCTATGCCCAAAAACAAATGCAAGCCTTAGAATTTAATTATGCAAATCAAAGTGAAAGGTTACAGTACCCTCAAGGGAGGAACTTTACAAACACAAACTATACTTTGTCATTGCATATATATCACTGTTCATAGTATGTGTATCAATGTAAATGAAGAATTGAAAATTAAATATTAAGGTCACACGAACGAGAATATCAGCAAACAAAGCTGATATAACCCAAAAAACGACTTTACAACTATTACATCCGCAGGAAACCGCGATTTTGCAATATGCAGTTTTATTGCAGTTGGCTAAACTTACATATTACATTATATGTCTTATCAAACACTGACAAGTTTTTGTAAATTTACTTTGTTGCTGTTGGCAGTTTAAAGCAACTACAGATACTTACTGAAAGCACAGATAGCACTGCTCTCAAAAACCTTTCTTTTAATATTATAATTTTTTTTCCTAAAAACTTTATGATAACTTTATATGTTAACCTGAATAAACAGAATAGCTAAATGGAATATTTTTACTGTTAAAAGAATATCTCTACAAGCTATCTACATAAAAAAAGGTTATAAAATAAGTCCGTTACATAAAATATATATACTTTTTTTTATAGTGTAGCGCGAATCGCACGTGCGCTTTACTTTGACAGTTTTTGGCAACTTGTGAAACGCTTTCATAGCACTTTTGTGCCAAATTCGATGGAAGTCAAGTTTTATAGCAGCTGAGAATTTGGAGAGCATCAGGTTGAAAAGCTGTTGCGGTTTTGGCCAAATGTAAACATTTACTCAATATTAGAATTTCAATGGGGCCGTCCCAACGGACGTATGCGCAATTTAAAGTCTGTTCTTCATTTGCATTGTTTTCCTAACTTTGGTTTCTATCGTGTTCATTGCATTATTTAAATTTAACTAACGGCCGAGAAGGAGACTGTGAAATAAATGTTTGCCGGGTTCGCGGTCTTGCGGTCATATAAATCATTGGTACGCAAACAAGCTCGCAACTTTGTTGCATAACAACTTACATAACTTTCCTTACACTGGTTTCTATTTATACTACCCTCTACCCACCAATAAAAAATAAACAACATAAATATGGTTTTAATAAAGTTGTTAATGTCTAATGTAAGAGACAAAACCTAAATATTCGACTTGTTAAGCATTGATATGTGATCAAAAGATGTGCACTACTGTCTGACTTGCTTTAGTGCTGTTGTCGTCTTGCATTAAAACTTTGTAAATAATGTATAGCATTTGGTACTTAGTTGGCCAACTTTCTACAGCGCTGCTGACAATCGCTGACAAGCAGCAATTGTATTAAACTGGCGAAAGTTTAATTTCATTTCAGTCACTTTATCAATTGGCCAAAGTCAATACTTTGCGGTTACATTAATCTTTAAAGGCAAACAAGCGCTCTAGCGGCTTCCCCTATTTGGAGGTTGAAACGAGTATTTGAATGCAAAAGCGACTTCACTTTACATGTGATTGTTTGCAAATTCTATTTGCTTCAGCGCATGTGGAGTGCCGTACAGTGTTTCAAAAATTCCTACCCAGCCATAAAAAAAAAATATTTGGATTTACATTTGCAAAAATAATAATAATAATGATAATAAATAATAAATAACTCCCATTTTCCATCAATTCATCTTCAACTTTCGTTTCTTTAGGAGCTTAAAGTCAGAAAAGTTTGTAGAAATGCAATTAAAAAGCAAACAACAATTTCGATTCGAACTAATAGCATTTGCGTAAGCAAATTTACATTATTTAGAATGCTAAAAGATATTGATTACAATAAATAGTTGGTAATTATTTCTATTAAAAATGTGAGTTACATTTTCATAGACTCTTGAACCACTGTCTGTCTGTGGCTGAATTCCATTTCTCTTGTCAGTCAGTTAAGCGATTTGATACAGCAATCGAATCTCGCAAATTGATAATCATCAGCATGTGGCACGAGTTGAGGGGGGCAACACACAGAGAATCGTGCCTGAGCCTGTTTAGGTGGTGGTTTGGTGGCACAACGGGTAGGTGATATGCAGAAGCATCAACTATATTTGCGCTCGCTGTTGGGAAAGTGTTGTGCGAAACCACATAAAAGAGGAGCGCGCCATCTGCGAGAAGAGCTATTAAAATTGGAGGTTGCGGAACTAATTGCAAATAAGGAGCTGTGCGAATGACAAGTAAATACGTGATTCTACTCATTAGTGGCGTCTGTAATGGAATTATATTACACAAGTGTATGCTTTTAATATAATTCATGTATACCATTATAATCTTAAGAAGAAAAAAACCCCGAGAAGAGCGAAAACCCGCAGATTAACAGAGATTTTCGCGATAATAGCCAGTCCATCCAAAAAGCATAATGCTATTTAATTATGTATTTATTTAAGAACTTAGAGAAAGCAAAAAAAAAAAAGAAAAGACAAATGAAGAGCCAACATAATTTTGTTGTCGATTTTCTCCCAATTCGGTCTTATTATATTATCTCTGTTGTGACAGCTGCGAGAATAAATTCATAAATACGACGCACTCAACACAGCGTAAAATATAAAAAACCGAAAGTCAGTATTTATGCAAAGTCTATTTATAAAAATATGTAAGTGTGTCGTAAATATGGCCAAGTGCTGTGTAGAAAGGCAAATAAAATATGCATAAATTTAATTAGAAAGCATTCATGCTAATGAATTTATGTCACAGCGGAAATAAAGAGCAATTAATATGGGAACGTGTCTCGGAACAAGGCCGATTACCACAAAAGCCGATGTTCGCACGACTTGGCATTATCAAGATATACAATCGGAAATAACTACTCATTAAGCGCGATGGCCACGTAAGCTGCCAAGTGCCAACTGCAACATGCAGCAACAGCAACAACAACAACAAGAATACCAGCAGTAGCAGTGGCACAGTGGTAGTGGCTGAGTGGCAGTGGCAGAGTGGCAACAACAGCAGTAGGAGAATTCAGTGTGGTAATAGAAATCATTACAATAAAACGTAATGGCCCCAAAGCAACAGCGAACAGCCAGCCAGTAAAGGGCCAACTGCCAACGGCTAAGAAAAGAAAGTCATTTGGTGGCGGCTGCCAAACGAGTGTGCAGACAAATGGCAGACACGTTCCAACCATCACAGGCTCTGACTGATGAGATGGGGAAGTCAGGCGACGGTAGGAGGCCCGGGCAGACAATCAAAATCCATTTGAGTCGGAAATGAGCGAGTTCAACATGACATTGGCTATCCTGGGTGAACCCAAGCAAGCAACATACACACATACATAACTCGCAATGGGCCAAGAAGTCCTTTTGGCTTAGCAAATGTCAAGGCTTTAAAATAATATATGTATGTATATGTTTTGTATTGTATTGTGCTCCCAGTGCACAATGCTACATGGATGAGTTAAGCACATTCGATTTTGTTTGCAGCGCATTCCTTAACAACTTTGGCATGCAAGTGAAATATGTTTTGTTATTAAATTGTTCGTTGGCACGCCTTTCTCTACCAGTGCGGTCTCCACGACGCATAATAATTTTCTAGCTGAAAGCTTGGGTAGCCGCATCAAGTTTCCAGCTTCGGCGAGCTGCTGGATAACGGGCTACTTTCTCTGCTGCACAAGGACACAGCAGAAGCCCGAGCACGCAGACCGCTAAGCTGGCGCAGCACTTGATCGGAGCAGAGGCAGAGACAAGCACAAACTGAATTCCAAAAAGCAAAACTGGAATTTTTATTGCAAATTGTAAAATTTCTACTAAAGCAGAGCGAACACACTGCCGCAAGTCGGCCTCCAGCACCTCGGGCTCAATTGCTGTTTGGCAGTGTCGACAGATTTCATTGTCACTATGCCAATGTTTCGTAAGGAAGTGCCAGCCGTTTGGCCATTCCAACCCATTGGAATCAATAATAAGTATTTGCAGCTTCAATAGTCAAAGTCTGCTGTAAAATGTGTCACCTAATTCCATATTTTAAAAATTGTTGAATAAATGCTACACACATACCCCATCAAAAAATGCAACACTTTTTTAGTTAGTTAAGCATTTGAAATTAAACAAAAAAAGAAACTACTTTCACTTCGATTGACAACTGCAGTGGCTAAGAGCCGGAAGTCAATCATTCAAATGATTCATTTCCTCAATTTGCGGCATTGTCAAGGAAAACCCAAAAGTCGAAAAGAGTCACAAAAATATAAAAAGCAATTCAACAAGAATTTTAAAATAATAAGATGAAAAAAATAAAGTAAAAACTTAAACAGAATAATAAAGAATCGCCGCATATCACAAAATTAAAGATTTTCTGTATTTGTGTAACCAATGAGTCCAGAGCTTGAACCTGTTCCTGTTTCGCATACCTTTACTGCTTAATATTATGGATGTAGTCAGCGAAAATATGCTTTGAACTCGCATCGCCTTTCGGCACGTTCAAGTGCAGCCATTAAAAATAACTTTTGGTCGACTGCGTTGAAAATGCCCGTTAAATTTAAAGACGTAAAAATCAGAAATCGCCAAATTGTCAAAACAAGTGGAAAATCATAAGTTACAACATTGTATTACGGAGTCGGCTAAAGGAAACGCTGAAATCAACGGTTGCTTTGTTTTTCATCCTTGTTTTTTCTTTTCTTTTTTTGTATCCTCCAAGACCAATTATGTATTGGAATTATGAAGTGTCCTTCCATTCGTTAAATCGTCTCGGTATTTATCAACTGGTCAATTTTGTTGACGAGTCAATGCAAAATATTTGATAAATACCTTTAAGGAATATTGCTTATTTAAAAGCAAAAGACTTGCAATTTAATTACCTTGCTTAAGTTGTAATATTCATAGTATGTAATAGTCAAAAGCTATCTCTTGCCAAATAATATCGACTGGATGCGGCTCATGCATTTAAGTATATATTGATTTGCTGTCACTGATACATCATATATATGTCAACTCATTTACCGCTGTTCGCTGCTGGCTAGTGCTTTGATCAGCTTTGGTGCTTGTCAGCATGACAGCTCCATTCACTTGATTGAGTTTGTATACCTCAGCCGGGTTTTTCGTTAAGACTTCCATTTTGGTGGTTGCTGCATCCTTTTACAATTTTTGCTTTTCCTGATAAATTTCGCCAAACGAGAACCTTTTAAATGCAGAGCGTCCAATTAAAATGTATGTTGGCATTTTGTCCAACGACTGCAAATATAAGGCATGCCCTGATTTCTCGTGTGCCAATGACAACTGCTGGCAAACTGGCTTTCGCGTGATTGTGTGACAGTTTCATTAATGGTTGTCTTTGCGCGAAATATATTCATTCATTAGTACTTTTCTGGTGATTGCACTTGCCAATTAATCGTACAACGTGTAGTACCAAAATTTCAGGCACAGCGCTGACTTCAATGGACTGGAAATTTCTTTTGCAGACTGAAATCACTTTGACACAGACTATGTACATATTTTTATCAACCTGGCACATCAATCTCTTATTTAAGGACATTTCGATGCGCATTAAGCGTCTTTTTGGTACATGTGTATATCCCTTAATCTTAAGTAAGGTTCTGATTAAGTGTCGCGTAATTTTCCCCCATTTGTGATGTGCAAAATTTAATCGACATTTTGCAGAAATACATCCACCGTCGAGATATATATATTTTATTTTTGATTCGACCCCCAGCAAATCAAATACTTTTGAAA
This sequence comes from Drosophila grimshawi, assembly GCF_018153295.1. Taxonomy (NCBI): domain Eukaryota; kingdom Metazoa; phylum Arthropoda; class Insecta; order Diptera; family Drosophilidae; genus Drosophila; species Drosophila grimshawi. The sequence continues at coordinate 23,194,363 of NW_025063098.1, forward strand.
ATTTAAATTGAATCTAAAATGAAGATTGATTTTTGCGAGTGCCCCTTGACTTGAAGCAAAGGGCGATCACTTGTCAAATGGGTACTATGTAAAAGGGTGTGACACTGAAAAATATAAAACAAATGCCGCCCAATTGTAATTAGAGACAATGGAAATGAACCCTTGACTGGGTCGACAGTCGACAGTTGACAGTCGACTGAGAGACAGAGAGACCGAGAGACCGGCCGACCCTTTGGCCTTTTCTTATCTTATCAAAATTAATTCAAATGATTGCAAAAAAGAGAGAACACAAATAATTAAAATTAATTATGTGGAATATATTCAATAAGTTGGAAATTATGCAAACGAGCGCAAAGTAAACGCCTCTAGATAACGCTAAGTGCAATTGCCGGGCCCCGCAAAATATATTTGTGGACCGAAAATAGCCGCCCCTTCTTAGCATGTATGGACACAAAGCGCTTGGGCGATTGCACGAGTGGCTAGATTGATGGATGGATTGATGGATGGATGCATGGGTGAATGGATGAATGGCTGGCCAGATGGACAATTGCTCAAAGTATTTTCGAATTTTCGAAGCAACAAAAAAATGTAAACCACAAAAGTATCACGAGAATGGGACCAGCCACATGCTCGTTGTGAGTTCGGGCCAAAATATCGTCAAAATTTCCGGCATTTCGCATATAAACTAAAAGTATGTCCCAGACAGTCTTCAGTTCACTCGACTCGTCGGTCCACGTCGCGGCTATTGTCAAAGTGGCGCAAAGTACTTAAAAATATACGACGAAACCATTGGAATAGCCACCAAAATCCGTATACAGTCAAGTAGATTTCTCTTGTCGATCTTCGTTTGGTTGCATTCTGCTACTTTTCGCTGTGAGGTGTTTGGTGTGAAAAGAAAAAAATGAATTTGAAATTCAATTTGACGTTCCTGTCTCTGGCACTTGTCTGCCTCATCTCTGTCATACTGTTGACTCATACTGTGGAAATTGAGGCAGTTGGATCTGGAGACGCCGCATGCAAAGAGCTAAGTACGTTAAGAACATAATTATTGTCTAAAAATACCATTAAATAGACCCCATGCAAAGTATAATGATTACCGGCAATTTTGAAATTCAACTATAAATTCCAATAATGAGTTTTATGCTGACGTCTATTTGCAAAAAAAAAAATTACATAATTCTATAAATAACATTGACTACTTTGTGGTATGTGGATTAGTCATTAAAATATTCATTCCATTGCGTGGTATTCACAACGAGACCATGTTGATGTTGCCTTTATTGTATTCTATTATCTATTTAGAAATTAGACATTAAGGCAGATGACATTTAAAAGTAATTAATGTACAAAATTGCTCATAAATTCCGTGCATTTAATTTTGAGAAAATACCGTTAAAATATTTGTCAATTATAATTTTTATTATTCTATAATATACGTTCCGTGGAATTTTGTTATCCATTGTAATAACATTTTGTGAGAAATAACAAGAGATTTGAGTTTTATGTTAATTTTGATTTTAATAGCGTTTAATCTAAACACTGCCAAAACTAAAAGTTAAAATAATATTTCAAATCAGCACTCTATTTGCTATAGCTAACGATACGCTGTGAACAATTTTTGGAAATCTTTTGAAAATAAACATTGTTCCACCTAATTTCTGTTACACGCTTAAAATTTTCGACGCAATTGTGGTTAGGAATCACTGCCAAAATTATTGTCAGTTGGCTTTGACTTGTGCACTATTTTGCCAAAATTGTAAGAGCAAATATGTTGCTTATTCCTAGGGAAATCAATTTTAATTGCACCAAATGGGCCCATTTGGTTGGAATAGTCATTGAAGCGTTGAAATAATGCATCATTTATAAGCACTTGAAGGAGTCGATTAACCAATTAATTGCTTAATTAAACAGCAAGTTCCTTTTGCGACATTTGCAGATAATGTCAACTGCTATGTGGGCCGCAACGAGGGAAATTACTGCAGCAGCAAGGACCAGACAAGGACCCTGACCCGCTGGTACTACGACAAGGGCGCCTGCCGCCCATTCACCTACAAGGGTTGCAATGGAAATCGGAATCGCTTCTGCACGCAGAAGAGCTGTGAGTCGCGTTGTGGCGACGAATGAATAACCAAAATCGCACACTCACTTATGCACACAGTTTCAACATTCAGTTACACATCCACTTAGTTCATAAGTTTATATGTACCATACATAAAAATGTATAGGCTAAGTATTGAGCACAAATACAAGCAACAGAGCAAGCCAAAACTGTTTCCCACCTTTGATCGAGGACCAATATGCGGAATGCAGCCGCCAAAATAGACAAATTTGACAAGTACTTGTTGTAAGCTGTTAGTACAGCAAGTGAAAGTGCGGCACTTTGCTGCTGCCACTGGCAACTGCCACTGGCCGAACGAACGAGTTATGAAAAATGTGGAAACTGTCAGCGCATTGACAGCTTGCGTATCAAATAACGCCTTGACATGCCCCCATGACAATGTCGCCAATGGCCCCCGTTGACTTTGATTTTGATTTTGATGCCGATGCCGATGCTGCTGCTGCTGCTGATGCTGATACTGGCTCTTAGTCCACGGACCCGTGGGCTTTTAGCGCTGACGCACTGCCCGAGTATACTGGATGTCAGCCGGGCATTGTCAGTGCAAATGTCAAGACCACATCAAAGGCCTGTCTACGGGTCGATGGCTGCTAGCCATTTCGAGAGCTGATCTTTTTACTGCTAATTAAAATAGTTTAAGCACAACAGCCACATTAACTTAATGCATATATATGTGCCGTTCAACAACAAACTGCTAAACGGATACCTCTTAAATGGCAGACCAGGCAAACTGATCGACCGCAGCAATTGCATGGAGTACTGCGATGGCTTTTGACAGTCGATTGTTTTACCTGTCACCACCAAGCAATGCACACGCACACTTTAAAGGCTTGTGGAGAAAGTGAACGTTGCTGTTCGATAGCTATGCAGAAACAAGTGCCAATCAAGTACATTACGGCATCGCCAGACACGTTGCCGTTGACGGCAGCAGCACATAAATGTGTTAAAGTGACAGCAACAACGGCAATACCACTAACATCCTCATTAAACCACATCACACATACATTAACACAGACACACACACCCACACTTGAGTCATATGGTGCTGATTTTAAAATTGTATGCTAAAAAAAAGAAAAGAAAAAAATTTGCACCACGAATATGATTGGCAGTAGAAAATTCGCACACCTTGGGTAATTTGCATGAAATTAGTTAGTTTTAATTGGAAATTTGAAGCGTTTAAACAGCGACGAGTTGACCGCAATATGGTCCAAGGATGCCTGTCACAAATGCCGGGCATGTGAATGATAATTGAAAACGCAATTGAATTCATTGGCCTGAACCACTCGGGCCACTCTCTCGTATCATTATCCAAATGCCTAACAGGCCTCATAATCGCTTTACCAAAATCAACGCCTGGCCATAAATAATGCGCCTCGTCAGCAGGCGAGCGCACAAAAATGGAAATCCCACCAAATAATCCCAAATTCGTTGGCATAAAAATTCAAAAACGCCAAATCTTGGCAAGCATCAAATGCGTGTAATTTGATTATTTATCACAATTTTTTTATTTAACGACCCAATTGAGTTTTATATGGCCATTGAGCAAAACAGCGCAGAAAAAAAAACACAAGATAAAATGCTCTAGTCGAGTGTGCTTAACTGGAAGATACCCTTTACGAACAATGGTCCAACGAAGTGCACAAAAAATGTGAACTTCCATAATTAAATGTGTATAGAATGTTAAATTGTAAAATTATGTCAATCAATTCAGGTTAGCTAACAAACGTTTCCGCAGTAATTGGCAATCGCACATATATAAAAATAAATTAAACTTAGTCCATAAATTCTTAAGCCCACATTTAAGCCGAGCTTCTTGGGCGCAAAGGACACGCTGACTCTGATCAACAATATATATGAGAATACATAATTTTTTTTACTTGTATTATGCCAATATGTTGATGATGTTTTATGAGTATAGGGTATAAATTGAAAGTAGCCAGAAAACGCAGAGCAGGCACAATGAGAGAGGACAGTTGTGGGCATCATTTGCAAAGAAAGCTCAGTAAGTAGGTGACCTGTGGAAGACGTGGCCATTTTATTTTTTTTTTTTTGTTGCTTTAATATGCCAAAGGTCAATCAGCATGTGCCGCATTTGTCAAAATGCTCTCGCCGGATAGACCTCTGGCGAACATCAGGCCAAAACTGTACTCTATAAAAGTGACACCGTACTTTTTGTCAACCAAAAAAGTTTTCTTCTTGATGTGCCACATAAAGTCATCCAAATGTGTATCTGTGTCTCTCTCTGTGTGTGTGGTGGTGTTTTCTGTCCAGTAGTCTACACCCCGAAAACATTATTTCTGAGAGTTCCCCGGCTGCCCGTCTTGTCTTTGACAAAGTGAACAAAAATGTGAGATGCAAAAATGATTTTCTCAAATGAAAAATGTAAATGGATTTGTAAAATGCCGCTGCTACCGTTTGTTTATATTCTGCAAGCAAGGACATATTGGGTATATTCATTCCATTTATTCTCAAGTGGAAACTCCAACTGTTCTCACAGTTCTAATGGTATTTTCGAATATTATATATCATTTTCAATTTATGTTCTACTTTCACTAAATATTAAATTGGATTTTATTATTTATCTAAGTGCATAACAGATAGTTATTTCATAGTCCAACTATGCTTATGTCAGTATATGTATCTATTGTGCAAAAGAAAATGAGCTTTTGGACTGGGTTAAAGCCATAAACCCAATTTAAGTCTAAAGTAATTCATTGAACGACCCTATTGCTTTTGTTACTGCACACGAATACAGATTTAGTTAAATTTGTGACATGGAGTAAAGGAAAGATGGTGGTTCGAATGCAAGTAGACCATGTGTTCCCATGTGTTCATATAAATTTTGTGTTTATTCGGGTGCATTTCCACTGCGGCGCACATTCAGCCGCAGCCGCAGCCACAGCCACAGCCACAGACGCCGTTGCCGTCACCTTCTATCACATTGAGTGGGCAAACGACCTTGCTCACACACGTACACACCTTGCTCATAAGCACACGCACAGCTGCATTGGTCTGCACACATGCAACTCGCAGGACTTGGCTGTTGCATGCCCCACTGACTTTGGGCTTCATTTATGTGGATCAAATAATGTTAGTCTCTCTGGCCCAAGCCGGTTAACCGTACAGCATTTGAGTGCACCGCACAACAGTATAAGCACACACAAACACACACACACACAGAGAAACTACCACTATATATACATCGGAGAGCTTTAACTATTTTTCCGTTTAAATAATTTTGGAATGCTTTTCTCTGAATGAACCAAAGCTATGTTGCTAGGTTTTTTGTTTGATTCATCTTTTGGTTTTTTTTTTTGTGGGTCAAATTGAATTAAAATTCCTGTGACAAGTTCTTATGGCACAAAAAGTTGGCTGGCAATTTATTACTTTTGACTTTGCAACGATTTAAAAAGTTTGTTTTTGCCAACACCAAACCCTAAACCAGAAACCCCAAATCCAATGCGAACTTAAGGCAAAGTCGGCCGACACCCCTTTGGCCAATTTCATTTCTTCTCTGTTGCCTTTGTATTTTCACACAAATTGGTTTCTCATTCTGCTTGATTTCATGCACAAGCTGAAGTACAGTTTTTGCAAACACACACACACCAACACACACACACACACAAACACACACAAACGAGCACACACCTGGCTCTCAGGCCACTTGAGTTGTTATCTGCACTTACCTGATCAGCCGAGCAGGCAACTTACACTTGTTGGCACTCAAGCTGCTGCTATTGCTTCTGCTGCTGCCACGCTTACATCCCAATGCAGCACTTTATGTCTCTAGCTAAAACTGTGATTTTCGTGCGCATACACCGTCCACTGGTGCGTATACGCAACAGAGTATTGTGTCAACACGAAGAAGCAAAAACTGCAGCATTATTCGAGGTCGACATTGTTGCATTCGCTTCGACATTGTGTCGCCTTACACGCATCCTTACAGAGCTTACAACGAGAGTCACTTTCCACTGGGTCTGTAATGGGAGTGGCACTCTTGGAAGCATGCCTCAAGAGCAGTCAAGTGGATTTACCCGTTGTTGTATGCTGATGTTGTTAGTTTGTTGAAGCTTCTTGCTTGCATACAAATAAATTAAAATACATATGTATTTATGGAAGAAAAACACGGACACAGACACAGACACGCACATACACTACACTCGGAAATTAAATTAAATATAAACCTACGTCGAATAACATCAACATGCTATTCCTATTTAAATTTGAAGACATGGCCAGACATTGCTGCACGTATGAGATAAAAAATATATGCACATACACATACCCGCACACAAACATACATCAGCAAATATTAAGAAAGAGCAGTGGGCTATGGACAGTCGAATAGTGGATACCCTGGCAGACTTACTAATGAATCAATCAAAAATGATTGTTAACTTAACATGAATAATTAACAATATGCAATAATTGATTCGAGCGCTGAATTATTAAACAATCTTAAAAACCAAATAAAAGTTTCAAAATTAAGCACTTATACGTATTGTTATATATACGCACTTGTTATCAGTACAGATGATAATTGATGTAGCGAGTAATCCAAAATAAATGACAAAAAACACGGAAAAAATATGATAAATTCACATTATTGTCACACAGTTGAAATGATAAATAGACAAATATTAAGTCTTTTAATTAAATACCTAAGTTGTCCAACGAAACGTTCAATGACAGCTCAAACTGTGATCCAGTTCGATTCACTTTTCAAAAGTTATTTTAAATCTGAGAAACACATTCTTACCAAACTTTATCTTATTTATATTGTGGAAACTATATAAAATGAGCAAATCAACTTCATCAAAATAATATGCTTAAGAATGTCGAGTATTCCTTAAAATACCCTATGTAAGTATGTAAAGAGGTGTACGTGTGCAGCTGCCAAGGGAGCTGGTGCTTTTGCCGCTGATGCTGGAGCTGATGTGGGCGTGGCAAGCAAACATATTGCAGTCAGTGTTAGGCAACAGCTCAGACGCAGGCAAACGGAAGCCAGAGTGTTTGTATATGAATGAATGAATGAATGAAGGGCTGATGATGCGTGCGTGTGTGTGTGAGTGTGAGTGTGCTTGTGCGTGATTGTGAGTGTCGCCTGTGTGTGTTCGTGTGAGTTAGTGTCAAGTCAGGGACATTTAGTAATTCCGCAGGCATATCAAGGACAACGTACTCATAAATACCAAAGGCAAATGCCGCTCAGCAACAACAAGAACAAGAACAGCTGCAAGCTTGTCTCTCTGTCAGACGCTTAGCCATCTATCTGTCTGTCTGTCTGCCAGTCCCTGCAGTCCGTTCATCTGCCCGCCTGCCTGTCAGTCATTTTGTGTTTGAATGTATGGAATTTTTAACTTCATTATCGAAGCACAGGCTACCATTTGTCGCTACGCATCGCTGCTCATCTTTGTCCTCGCCACTTGATCGTCCTTGTCATTGTCTCTGGGCGCATTGCTCAGACCCATGGCTCTTATTCCGCCAATGCGCAATGGCATGCATACCTAATGCCCAATGATGTGCACGTTAGAGATGACAGCTCGCCGAGTCGCTCATTTGAGCTATCACAGCAGGCCAGGCAGTCCCGAAAGTCCCGACATTACCGACATTACCGACGAGTCCCGCCAGTCGGTTTATAAAACTCCAATACCACCTCATTTAAAGCATCAGCTGCTTAACACATATTTTCATTTGGCTTGTGCCATATGAAGGTGCCTTTAAAAATGTCACTTTCTACCTCCTGGCCATAAATTCAGCGGCTGTCCGCCAATGTTTGTTATTTATTTGACTTAGGCACGTTGTGGCGCGTGGCATTTGGTGCTAGCTCTTGCCCAGCGACAACCTTTAAAATACATGCCACGCCTAGTGAAACCCGTCTGGCCATCGCCCCATCGCATTGCCACACAGCTGTCAGCATTCAAGCGTTCCCAAAACGGCGCCCGAGCGTCACCAAAAACTGAAGCAGCTCGCGATTTATAGCGCTCCTCGGCGAAAGTTTTTTGCATTGTGAGAGTTAACGATATATTTTGGGCACGTTCTGCAGCTCCATAAAAATGTTCTGGGATCTCTATCTATCTATCTGTCTATATTGTATTTGTGCGTATGTCAATGCCAAGTGTCAGAGTGAAGTCCAATACACAACATATCGCGTATGTGTGATATTTTTGTGCAAAAGTGAAATTTAATTAATTATGTGCCGCCGCTGCTTGGAGGAATTTTCTACTCAGTGCGCCACAGCGTATGCAATGATTTATTGCTACCAGTCTAGCAGTTGAGTGGTGCCAGTGGTTCGTGGGTGGGTTGTTGCTGGTTGGATATTCAGTGTCTGTAAATGTGTCTGTTTGGCTCTGGCTTGGCTTGGCTTCCGCTCTGCAATTTTGACGGGCAGCTTCAAAAGCGCAACATGAGAATTTATTTTGCGCGCATTTGTCTTGCCATAGCACAGCACTCACATGCACTCACCCCCACTCAGGCTCCACTCACGCACTCATCGCTCACTCAGCAGCGTCTACGCGTACATTCACATGGTGGCCATTATTAATAGTTCTGGCGGTGGCGGCTGAATCCAGTCAAATTAATTTCAATTTAATTAAATTTTTTCGTTTTGCCCCCGTTGAAATGAGCTAAGCAAAATAAATGAAAATTTCTGTCAAATAAATGTTAAAAAATTGACTCATTGTGGCGCATTCGATGGAAAAATAACGGCATAGAACCAAGTATAACCAAACGCAATACAACCCCCATTTTCCATTTTCTTCTCTATTTATACTTCCCTCATGGCGTTGTGTGAAGGGAAGGGAATCACAGCTGCAGAAATATTTGCAAGCATTTGTTTCTCAACCCGTGTGTCAGGATATATATATATATATGTGTGTGTGTGTGTATGTGTGTACGTGAGTGTATGTGGCTGAGTATATATGTGTGCATATAGCGAACGTTGGAAATTCGCACGCTTGGCACTAAAGTCATTTTTCGCCAACATCGCAGCGACGTTCGCTTCGAGCCATTTGCCATTGAAATAGTTGAATGCTTCGTTGTTGCTGCTTGCCTTATACACCAGCCCCAAAAGGCGCTTCACAAATGCGCTCATTTATCAATATGTCCGTTGTTGTATAACTATTTATGCCAAACGCAGCCCTTATTCCCCTCGTTGCTCTCCGTCGTGTACGTGTCGTCAGCCAAAACTTAACGCCAAACTTAGGAAACGTCAAATGCGATTTAACTAATATTCAGCAATTCATTTTCATCTTCGTATGCATCTAACTGCCAATTGCCGTGCTGCGAAATTAATGCGAAATGCATTAGCCCCAGCCACATGAAAGTTGGCAGTGTTTAATGCTGCCTTCAATACACATTGGCAGCTGCATTCAAATTGAAACCGGGCGGATGAGTGATGTGAATTCAAAAAGTTAAATCAAATAACCATGGTAAAAATCAGTGCCAACTTTGACAGCAACAGATAAATCTACTTCTTAATCACACGCAAAATCAACTATGTATGCTTTTTTCGTATATAAAAATATTCATTGTAGTATATATATAAATATATACTACATATCAACGTAGCTGTCATTTCTGACTCTGTCTGGCATTCCATTGGATTGCAATAAATATTGCATCCAGAAATGCGAGATGCTGATGGTTGCATGTTAATATATGTTTATAAATACCACATTTTCTTGAGCAGTGTAAAAATATCAACGAAAGTGACTAGGTTGACTTGATCATATTTCTTTCTCAGTGCTTTAATGATGTCATCGATCTCAAATAAAATATAATATTTCTTACAGGTAAGCACTTTAGAGTTATTATAAGCTAAGGCTATAGGCCTTGACAATTTTCTAGAAAATATAAGATAATTATTGACTATATATGTAGTTCAAAACTAAAATATCGATGTTTTGTCTTACAGGAATAAATATGTTAACAGAATTAAGGAAACAAATATATGAGTTCGTTACAGGGCATCGTCAAGTGCAGCAATATCGACGACCAACAATTTTTTTGTAATTTTCTTTTGCTCAAAAACATCGCATGCGATTTACTTGTCATGCTCATCTGTTGTAGCACTCACTGGTTGCACGGGTCGTTGAGGGCTGGGACGCAGCTGTCGTTCGTATGACAGCAAAAAAAAAATTACAAATTATGGCAAATGGGCGCAAATTTTAATGAAATTCAACAACAAAAAATCGAATAAAATATGCAGGGTGACAGAGACAAGATAGAACAAGATAGAGCGAGAGACAAATAGAAAGTGAGGACAACACACACGGCGAGATGTCAACAGCGAAATATTAAAAAGGCGCTGACAGGCAAGCGAGGATAGTGCCAGAATGTGCTATTTGCCAAATAACCAGTTGGCACCCCAAGCAACAACTCAGTAAAAAATTCCAATGAGCTGGAAATATTTTATGCAACACAAAATCTTTTTAACCATCAATAAACTAAACATTTTCCGTAATATATCAATGTTAATCTATGGAAAATCCGTTGTTTTTATTAATAAGCGGGCATTGCGCTTGAGGACGGGAAACGAGAAATCAATTGCATGATAAATAAGAGCAACAGCATCTCAACAACAAATACATGAAATATCCGTAACTACGTATCACATTGCAAACGGCGTTAAGCCGCATTAATTCATGAGGTTGCTTGTTTATTACCATTTCCGGTTTACAATATCCGCTTCTGCCGCAGTTTTGGTGACAGCAACCGCATATAAGCACACCACATACCTGCATACAGACACAAACACACACACACACACACATACACACACACACACACGCACACGCATGCATAAATAATTCGCAGTTAATCTGAAATCATTTACCGAGTGGCATAAATTTCTCTATATTTGTACATACGTACTTTTGTATGTGTGTATATATATTTTGAACACTTTTTAATTATAAATACGTATACGTATTTTTTATATCACACTGGCATTGCATCAATTTAAAAACAACATTAACTTGTGTTCTTTTTAAAGCCTACCAATTTAAATGTAAATTTAATTTTCAGCTATCAACATTTATTGAAAAAGAGAGAGGTGGCCAAAGTGTGAATTAGAAATATTTGTTGGCATGGAATTTTGAAAAACATTTTGTGTAGGTGCATATAAATATATAATTTAAAGTGTCTTAAAATTTAAAGCTTTTTGGTTTGCGCTTTTTTTCGTCAAAAATGTAACAGTTGCAAGAAATCAGCAGGAAAATAAATAGCATTAAATATTTAACACATCTTATTTGAACAATGAATATTTAGCTAAATTAGAAACACAACCAACTCATTTCAATGAAATTTTGAAGGTGTATATTAGATATGTGACATTATTTTAGCTAGAGATCAACGTGTGAAAATGAGTTCCTTAAAATACATCTTCGAATATTCAGTTCTAGTTGATGAAAATTTAAATTTCTATTGCATCGTCTAGATGTTGGATAACACCAAAATTGTGTTGCTCGAGAAAAGCTATTACATTAAATGAGTAATTTCGCTGTTATAAAAATGGCGTTTGCCCAACCACTGCAGATATTTTGTTATCGTTATTAAAATGGCTCTGGAAATAACCAGAATTAAAAGTAAACATTTTTTCAACAACGAAAAATTTAATGAAATTCGGTATGTTGAAATACTCTTTACATGAAATACTCTTTCAGACAGGTATATTAGTAGATGCATAAAATGATATATCTTCTTAACTTAAGTCTCTCAAAATTTAATTTAATTTAAAACTAAGATTCTGAAGATCAGTTCTAATTATCTTAAAATTTTCAACTGATCACATGGCCGCTAAGAAGCAGAGGACAGTCTTGAAATATTATGTGGTACAGGGTAAATACAAAATCAACAAGACCAACAACAACACACACATACACGGGGCGCACAGACACACACAGAACTCTTAACATGCAAAAATATTTGCTGAAACGTATATTGACTTGCCAAAAACAAAACCGAACGAAATTGATTGGCAAACAGTGCGAATAAGGGCAACAGGAACAGAAATACAAAAATCGCTTATCGAAATCAATTTTGCATAAACCAGGCGCAGCGTATCCCACTTCCAAATATCATAAAACGCTGCAAACAAATCAAAATTAACAAATACAAGTTAGCGAGGCGGTGCAAGAGTATGAGGCAAGGCATACAACAGTGGCAACGAGGACAACAACAGGCCACTCTTGAAGGTAGATGAGAATCCTTAAGCCTTGAGCTGGGTACAGCTGAAAATTTATCAGCAGTGAAAGAGGAGAGAGAGGAGGGGGGGGATTAGTGTGTCTGTGCCCGCAGTTGTCTAACCCCAATTCGGTGGCGCTGCTCGCGGTGCATAGCCAATTTGCATGCTATGCATTTTAAATGGTCAAAGGGACTTCAAGAATTGCAGAGGGACGTCGACGGTTAGTTGACAAATTGTCGGCGCAAATGCGTTTTAATTACCAGTTGCGACTAGGACAGAACCTGCATTTGCAACCAGGCCAAACAAATCACTTATAAGCTGACCAACGGACAAATTTTGGCCAGTTTCGCCACCTGTAACTCCAACCAACTGGCCGCCAATCCAAATAACTCACCTTAAGCCCCAAACGGGCCCTGTGGTGTCGTTCGTCGAAGGATCTGTTTGTGCAAGTTATCACTTGATGCGTATGTATGTTTGATGCGGTCCCTGTCGTAATTTATGATTTCAACTGGTTAAACCATTCAAGCACACGTGTTGTGGTTAATGTTTGTGTATATGAGTGTGTGTGTGTGTGTGAGATTGTGGCAACATTGCTCAAATGATTTGTGGGTGGGCGTAGCTTTCAGCCCTTTAGGGCCATTAAAGGACTCGGATTTGACAAAACTAATGTGCCCATTAAAATCGCATATTAATGACAGATATTTGCTGACTGCCAAAATACGAAATATAATAGATCAAAGCAAAAAAACGAATAAAGAAACTTTTTTTTTTGAGGGGCGATGAGCCGCATAAGTTATTTTTTTCGAACTCATCGATGAACTGATAAGTGGCAATTGAGGCGACACACGTGTGTCGTTATTGTTGTTGCTCTGGCATATGAAGTGCCAAAGTTGAAAAAGTTATTTGCATGTAAATTTGTTGCGAGGATCGCAAATGTAATACGAGTCACAAGCACAATGGGAAATGAAAGTAAAGCAAAGCAAAGAAAAATCTGGGAAAACTTTAGACAAAAGTCGAATGGGAAAAACGAGAAGATAACGCAAACAAAACACCCACAGCAATGATAAAGCAATAAGAGTAAGGAAAAGGTGGTTTATGCTTGAGGGGTGAAGGGGTAGGGGTGGGGGGAGAGAGGTGGGCAATAAAGGTCGTTGCCTAATGACTGCGATAAACGCTGGCAAATGAGAAAAACCAAAGAGCAAGCAAATGAAAAGTGTTTCAATAAAGACCAACACAATTGAAAACTTTGCAATTGCCACGTAGAAAATCCCAATACACTCACGCACACACACTCAAACAAACACACACACATACACACACTCACGCATACACGCGTATGAAGCGTTTACTGTTTTGTTTAGCTACACATTACGAAATGTTGGCGCATTATATCCGTTTCCGCTCAACTGGCAAAATTCATTAAGCTCTACAAAATGGCGGCGTATTCAGTCAGCAACGAGAGAGTCACTCAATTCGTCAATCCGTCAATCACTCAGCCGTTACTCGAGTGGCTGCCTTGCGCTCAATAAAGTTTCATTAACTTCGTTCATTCATCTGCCATTCAGTCAACCAATCAGCCAGCCAGTCAGACCAGTTTGTTCCGACCTCTGTGCGACTTGTAAGTGTTTTGTAAACATGACTTATAGAAATGGCTGCCAATAATTTTGTGCTCTTGCTGTTGTCGTTGTTGTATGGATTTTGGAGTTACGCCCACAGACATATCACTAAACCTGCAGCACGGGCACCGTTCGAACTGCAGCTGTAAATAATTCATGAGGCAGCGAAATGTTCGAAATTTAACCGATTTGCCAATAAAGTTGCCTGAGCAGCAAATTGTCAAGGAGGTCGCGACGTCAAACCGTTGTCCTTTAGTGGCCAACGGACAAAGGCCAATGCAAAAAATTGGGATTTTCAATCGGCAATCGGCAATCGGCAAACGCCAATACCCAATTACAATTCAATTCCGTTCGTTGGTCGTGGGCTTTGCAGTTCACAAGTTTAATTGAGCATTCAAAGACGCACTGACAAGTGCGAAAGAGACGATGGTGGCGAAAATGCAGAGCAATCCAATTCGCCGGCTAGTGCCATACATGAAATCCAAGCTCAAATTGCTGCTGTCAGATGAGAACGAGAATGTTGCCCATTGCCTGCCAAGATTTAACCCACAGTTTGTGTTTGTCACTACGCTCAGCCCGGTGGGGTAATGGAAAAGGGCAGCTTGTTATCGTGCCTGTCTCCACAAGTCCTGCTTGACTGGCAGTTCAGGTTACCGCTTCCAGTTACACTGCTATCACAAATATCCCAGCTCTCCCATATTTTCGCTCAACGACTATTTTCTCACGTTTTCCTGCCATTTTCCAGACTGTCAGCTTACGCAAAGCGTTGTCAGAATTGTCTCCAAGAAAGATGCAATTGCAATTGCAATTATCTGGAATTGGCGATGAAACCGAATACCATTCACAAAACATAGGTATATATAGGTTTCTTTATGCATAAGTATAGCCGGTCGCATAGTAGCCCATTACCATGCTGCGATCCACCTACCATTAATTAACAAAAGCTTGCCGTCAGTCCAGTTAACTCCAGAATTAGTGCCTAATATCGCTCTAAAAGGGTTAAGAGTATGTTGATTATTAAAAGAAATGTACAAATGCTTCAAATGTCATACACAAGTGATAATAATTATTATTAAGATTTTCATGGGGACTGTTATCTGTCAACTCTGGAGCTGAATAGTTCAAAGGCATCACGTCTTTAACTAATTGTTAGCATAATTAGAAGTCAACGTTACAAATCCCGGAGGGACACTGACTGATTGGCAAATTGGCAATTGGCAAAAATGTTGTGGCTTCTTTTGGAGGCATGGCCAGGCCTCTAATTGAATCACGTGCGTGGGTTGAGAAATTGGCCAGGGCACTGCAAATGGAGCTGGGACTTAAACCGGGCACTGGAGCTTAACTCAATCGCTGACTCTTCCAATAGTTGTATACGGTCACGCCCAAAGGCGTCGCCCACGAGGCGCCATCGATGCGCACCCAATGGGACAACAACTTAATCATCATCACGTCGACATTAGTCACACTCCTGGCGCCTTATCCCTTTACCCACACTCACATTTGCCTATGACACTGGCTATAAGTACGTGTGTGTGTGTGAGTGTATGTGTGTATGTGTGTGAGTAGTTGACTCACTTGTCATTTCAAATGCAATTTACAAGTCTCTTTTGTAGCCACGACAATGGAGACATTTGCCGAGACCACTCGTATTGAATCACTCGCTGATTAGTTGCACCAATCCGATAATTATGCCATATGCCAATGTGCTGATTGTGCGTGGCCAAGGAAGTGGTCATTTGGGTTGTAGTTGAGTGGTTGTCGGGTCAGTGTGGGGTGACTTCCATTTAAATTAGCTGCACCAATGTACCTCGTTCAAATACAAACGTGCAACGTTTGTTTAAGCTTATCTCATCAGCAGCATGAAGCTATTAGGCACGGTATATTTATGTTTGCTTTAGATCTGCGTATGTTACTAAATGGCATTGTACGTGTAGGTATCGAGTTCAAAAATTAAATTGTACACGTTTTCATATCACGTGTCCTGGCGTCTCTCTCTCTCTATTATCTTTTCTAAATGGATAATGTTGATGGTGCGACGCCATTGCTGGTAGTCGGAAATGGGTGGCATGGATGCTGTTGTGTTATTGTTACTGCTCAATGGCATTGCAATTTAATTAAGTCACGCAACATTTCGATTTGGAGCTTTAAATTGAATGTGAGTTTACATTCGGCAGATGGTTACGTATTTTCCTATTGAAGTTGGTCTCGAATTGAACTCACTAATTGCAAATTCGATTGCCATACAAATATATATATATATATATATATATATATATATATATGTGTGTGTGTGTATGTATGTACATCTTACCAGCGTATCACCATCAGTTTCGGTTCGTGGCTTTCTACATTCATGAACTTAGGTTCCAATTTGAAAATAAATCAATGTTTTATAATCACACGTTTTTACGTATATTTTTAGTGGAAAAAGATATTGCGTATTTTTAGGCAGTGCACAAAAACTGCATTTGCTGCTTCATGCAGCATATTTTTTTGGGAAAAGCTGATTTTATTGCTGCTGGGATTATGGAGCCAAATCACTTTAAATATTGAGCGGATAACTAACAAGCATACAGGGCCACCTATTTGAAATGTAAAGCGAACGCTTATGTATTTGTCTAGTTTGCATTGCCTGCTTAGAGCACAACAACAACAACAGCAACAGCAACAACAGCAACAAAAGCAAAGAAAAAGCACAGCAGCAACATTAATACATAGAGTTGGCCTGGAGCACAAATATGCAGGACAAAATTTGACATGGTTCTGGCCAGGTGGCGTGAGCTCAGTGCAACTGCTCGAGACAGTTAGTACCACTTGCCACCCATCTGGGCAGCCACCCAACTTGCTGCTGGCTGTCTTGTTAGCTGACTCAGTCGCTGCGTTGCCGTGTCGCATGTTTGTTAGGCAGCCCAGGGAAGCGTAAGACATTTGCCTGTGTGCCTTTGGCACGTGCATAGACTACGAAAGGGTCGGAGAATGGGAAGCGGTTGGGCTACGGTAGTATCTGTTGGGTTCTGTGTTAGGGTGGACGGGAATAGAAATATGTTTGCATACATGTATTTGTCGTAGTTATATATGTTGTTGTTCTTATCCTTTTCAGCGCATTTGTCGTATTCTCTTATGCAATTTGCTTTGCAGACGACTCGTTATTTTATTGTTTACCTGCGCACACAGCAAAAATAAGTAGAACATAAATTACAGCTCCGCAATCTGGAAAACTGCATTTGCTTTTTGTTGAACAGACGAATTTCCATAGAACACACATATGCCCGAGTCTTTATTGTAAGTAGGTAATATGGCACAACCTGTCGTTTGGGAGCCCAGGTAGGAAGCAGTGACTATATAATTTCAGTTGATTTCGTTTTGCCATTACCATGTAAATAAAAACAATTTCACCCGTCGTTGCCTGTCAAACTTATGACAATTAAAATGCTTCTTGAGTTGACTACAAATTTGGAACGATACTGCATTATGGCAGCAAAAGCCTTTTAACGCCAATCAGCTAAGCACATTTCAATTGGCTTTTTGCCTGCGACACATGTGAGTTGCGATCCGAGGGCAGAACGCTTATATCGATACAAAAAAATAAAAAATAAATAAATACAGGGAAAAGACTCTGTGGATGGGGCAGGGCGGTGCTGTTTGCTAAAGAGCTTAAGTGAAATTACACTTGGAGCGCAGCGATTTCATCCACAAAATGCGCAGTGCGCGGTCCAACGAGAATTCTAGGGAACCGACAAGGGAGAGGGTCGTGGCACTGCTAAAATGCTCGCTAAAAGCTTTTGGCCCACTCAAATGAGGAAAATTTACGAAAATTCTAAAGTGACATTGCGATAATCGCGTAATCGATGAAGTCTGTCATTATCGTGAGCCCTTCGATGTTGCTGCCACTGCATCTGCAGCCCCTGTCTGCCACCACTGTCGGGCTTGACACTGTCAAAAGCGAAGTCAATAAGTAAAAATGTTCAACGGCAAAATGTCGAAGCTGGCAACAGAAAACACTTAAGCGGAAAAAATAAAACGGAACAAAAAAAAGTGTTTACTATAAACGTCGCACGAAGGCCACACTGTTCGTTTAGCCTTTGCCGCTCGGCGTTGTCAAATTTCCTCAAATCCTGCTGAAACAAATAGTCGACGTTGTGTGGATGGGGAAACGGCGGCAGTAGCTTTACCAAAAAGTTGAATCCCTGATTTTATGTTTCAGCAGGAGGGCTAAAAGGCAGATTCAATTTGACAGTTGCAAGAATTCAATTTTCTTGTCATCATGTTGCGGATTAGTTTCGTGCTTGTCCCGTGCATGGCCAGCAAGCAGTCGAGTTGGTATAGTTGGACATCATTTGCAAAAGTGCAACTGCAGCAGTGCAACCAGTAGACAACAGAAAGTAGACAGTAGACAGCAACTTACAAATGCACACGCACAAATGAGAAAAGTTGCAAGTTTCGAAAACTACAAAAAAGTTTACCATCTGCTGTTGCCCCTATTCCAACTGCAGATCTGCCAGAGACCTTCACTATGAACAGGACCAACATACAAACGATGTTCGAGGTGCCTGTCTCGCACAAATAACAAAGTTTGTGGCCACGTCATGTGCGTGTCCTATTGAATTTGATGCACGTGGTAGGACACTAACAGCTGTAGTTACAGAATGGAATCATTTGTGAAACTTTCAACTTGCACCCGGAGATCAGCGCGGGATATGCATTTCGACAGCTTCATGATATCGTCTTAGCCCATTTTTGATGACGATGAAAAGATTGCTTATAGAAATCGGTTTAGTTTTAACAAAGTTATGTTTCCGAATAATGATGTGCTATTATTTTAATGTTCAACTTTTGACAAAGTTATTGTAATGCAAGGCTTTTTGTTCAGAATGCTGATATGCATTTTTACAATTGAATAATGTTAAAGTGTCCAATTAGAAAGCCATATCTTAATAATTGTGGCTTTATTGCTTTCGGTAGTCGATATTTATCGATATTAGCAAACTGACTGAAATGAAATAATCATGATCCATGTGTATTATACGAGTACTTGGAGTCTCTAGAGCGGCTCGATGGTTGATACTGTTTCTTATGGCACCTCTTACATACCTTGAGACAATTATATGATACCCCTTTTACCCGTTTGCAGAGTATGCCCAATAACATAAAAATCCTTCATTGAGTTCATCGCATTCTAGGAACCGGTCTCTGAGATCAGCGCGCTAAAACAGACTGACACACAAACAAACATCTACTTACCCTGTAAAATGTCAAATGTCTGTCTCTCTTTCGCTCTCTATCTCTCTCTATTTAAGTAATTATATTGCTGTCACTACTCTATCCGTTAAAAACATTTTATATTAAACTTTTTCTATCGCCTGACAAGAGAATTGGAGGGTCAATGCCAGGCTGTCAGTCAAATAAAAAGTACATCCATTAGGCCATACTTTTGACCATGTCAGCGACACTCGCTAGCTGTCTCCGGGCCACTTGCATTTTGGCCAGACGCAAGCTGTCCGCAGCAGCAACAACAACAACAACAACAACTAATTAAAGAAGAACTTCAACTAGCAATAGTAGCAGCAGCGGCAGCAGCAGCGGAAGCACCCTTAAACCGGCATTGACTTTGGACTCTAATTTGTCACATCTCCAACATTCCTTTGGCACAAAAGGGCAGACAAGAAAAAATATGAAATGTCAACTGGAATGACTTATAGACTCCACAAAACGAGACGATCCATCTCCGACCAACCGGCTAACTGCTTAAATGCTTAATATAACAACAAAAACAACAACAAGAACAACAATGTGGGGAACAATAACAAGAGCAGAGGAGTAGGAAGAAAAAACAAGCAGGAATAACAACAGACAACAACAGGAATGGCATGACAACAGCCAAAGAGTGGAAAACAATTTGCTGCCTACGGTTAGGCTTTCTGCTTAGCTCCTGTTTACTCATGCTGCTGCCTGCTGCTGACTATTGTTGCCGTTGTTGTAGTGACAGTGGCCCGAATTCTGAACCGAAGCCGCTTGATGGATTACAGCCAAAAGGCGGCAGCTCCTCAACAATTGGGAAGGTGTGGCCCAAACCAGAGAAGGTAGAAGAAGCAGCAGCAGCAGCAGCAGCAGCAGCAGCAGCAGCAGCTGCACGATTAGGCTTTTGTTTGGCTGCTTGTCAAAATTCTATGGCCCCACCCACGGAACGCCTTAGATTTGGCTTTTGTGAGTATCTGCGGCAAAGTGATTTGTGCACCCCAAAGGATTGGAAAATACGTTTAATGAAGTGAAGGGTTAAATTTGGCAAAAGGTTTGCCAAATAGAAGAGGCTTACACCAAACACACGCACACTCACAAAATACGTAGAGTACAAGGCACAACAAATTCAATCGCATCACACACTCTTTCACACTCACTTCAATAGCCAAAATAAAAGTATCGATGAATGGAAAGTTTAAAGCTAGGGACTTGCCCAAGATGGCTTAAAGCAAAAGCCAAAAAGCAGCGCTCTTGCCAATTACTCTCTAATGCCTTTCGCTGACCTTCACAAACGAATCCCGTTTGTGTTTAAAATGCCAATGGGCACCAGGCAACGGGCAGCTGACAACATAATCATTTATCATAACAAATGGCATTTCTCAAGTGGCACATATGATTGTGCCAAAAGAAGCGAAGCCAAAGCAAACCAAAATCAAGGCCAGTTCTCGAACGGAATCTGACCGATCCACAAAAGCCTGCATTCGCCACTCAGTGGCCCATAAATCTGCAGCATGGCCAAAATTTGCGGATATGCGAAACGGCAACAGCAACGGCAACGGCAACGGCAGAGCCAATGGCAACCATTTGTCTAATTTTAATGGGCATGCTAATAGAGCCATTGGCTTGTCGTTCGAGCGAGCGGTAGCCAGTGGATTGGTCAGCTAACACCTGGCCCGCAAACTGGCCCATGACTGTCCGGGTCAGTTTTTTTGGAGGACCCGTCGGACTTTTAATTTATGTGCGGCAAAAACTTTTTGGCTCATTAAATACCTCAAAATGTTAAATGACTTACGAGCTGGCTGCCCCGGAAAGGAGTCAGCAACGAGATGTTGCAGACGATTGACTACCGTCTGGAACGTGCCCCAGCTGTGCCTTCATCTTCCGCTCAATAGCCAGTCCATTCTCCACCACATACCTCTGCAGCATTCATTGCATCATCATTTACCGAATTGCCGTTACGTGCGGCATTATCGGCCAAGGCAAATCGCAGTCGGCCTCGCAATCTCAGCAGGTCAAGTCAATGTTAGCGATATTGATGAACAGGCCAGCCAATGCTTTTAAATGACCTACTGCTTGTTATACTCTTATTTATTATAGCTCATGGGCGCACCTTTCTCAAATCTTACTAAATTTCTTCTATATACATATATAACTTAACTGGAACAATTCGGATCGGGTTACAATATTATAGAATCAGGTTTTAAAGTTAAAGTTAGTTATAAAGTTAAAGCAATTAAATCAATTAATCAAAGAACCGATCAATCAAAGAAAAATATTAACATCAGACAGTTAATTGGTTCTAAAGTAAATTCCTATAAAATGGTCTTTAATAATGTATAGTTATAAGCTTGGAGATTTGAATCAGTTAATGATAGAGTAAGCGTAAGCGCTCAACTTCTTAATTTTTTGTTTAAAATTTGCATTTATTTTGTCTTGCTGATGATTCATTAATGATGCGAATCTAAAGAGTTGGCAGCACAATTCAGTTGAGCTAAATGACAAGCCAACAAAACAGGCTCATTTATTTCCTGCTATCACTTCAACTGACACGAACTACCAACACCGAGCCAATAACGGTTTGTATTTGCCAACAAGGGGACCCAGGTGTCAGACCAGGCGTCAGCGCCTGTGTCGGAGATGGCCAATTCAATCATGGAGCTTAACGCACATAAAGCGACAGCTCTACTCTGGGCCTACCGGCTGACCAACTCTGTCAACTGGCAACCGATTCCCACAAGTGCAAGTGAGATCATAAATATTTATGAGTGTATCCTGGGGCAAGGGACACTAACTCAATTCCTGTTCGCAACGCAATACAGCATATGCATTTTAATTTATTTATTAGACTTGGGCGAACACAAATAAATGCGTTGCACTGGGATTTATTTAGAAGTACAAGAATTGCATAATATGCTGCACTCAAAAGCAGATGTCGAATAGTGTAAGGGAGCAATGGCTTCAACTAGGGTTGCCTGATTTACACACAAACACAGACGTGCACACGCCTCTGGGAAATTTAATTTGGAACGCAAACCCACAAATTCGATGAACCTCAATCAGCAGCGTCGCACTCCAAGCACATCCCGGCAACCCACTTTACCCATTTTTCGCAGTGGCTGCCATTGCCTCTTATATTGTGTACAAATCTGTGAGTGTTTGTGTGTGTGTGTTTGTGCGTGTGTGTGTTTTGGTCAGAGCTATGATGCATTCAACACAATTGAGGCCAATGCCACAACCCCATGCTGGACCTGCACACCACGCCCAATGCCCCGCGGCCACTCGGACTGGTCAGTTAATGCAGTCACTGGCAGTGCTGCTTTTTATTGCTGATGACAAAACAGTTGTTGTTGGTGTTTTGCAGAACAACGGGAACAACAGCTGCAACAAAAACAACTACAACAACTGCAGCAGCAGAAACAAGAGCAACATTTTTTGTGTTTATGTTAGTTTCTTCTTTGGCGTTGCTGCTTTTTGCTTTTGCCACTGATTGTTGCGCTGTAAATTGCATTTGCGGTCAACAAAGTGCAACAACAACAAAATCAACAACAGCAAAACACACGTTGTCAGCCAGGCTTCCCTTTTATTTCTGTTTATTTTAAAATTTTTGGTTGATTTATACTTTCACTTTAATTGTGCTGTTTGCTTAATTTAAATTGCCATTAGTTACGACTTTATGCCAACTTCTGCTTTATCACTGTCTGGCTTTACTTTGGCTTGTGTTTGGCTGAGTGTTGGTGTGTCTGAGTGTGGATGTGAATGTGTGTGTGATTGTGTGTGAGTCGAATTAAATAGCCACAGCACTTGGGTTACGATTGTTCGCACAAATAAACAATCACACACACAATCACAAAGGCGCACTCTATCAGTTTCAGATTTCTGGTTGTCTGGTGACTGGGCTTGCTCCTGTGTTCAGTCATTTTTGTGCTCTAAATATTCAACAATTTTCTTTCTGTCTATATACCGGATTCTACTGGGTGCTCACTTTGGAATATTTCATTTTTTGTTTCCATTTCTGGTGGGGCCAACAACTCTCGGTTTGGTTTTAATTAAAACAACAATGTCGTGCCACACTCAAAGAATTCCTCTTACCTATCCAATAATCGACTCACACCCTCACACACAGCCACTATTATTGTATTGCCTGGGCAGCCAGACAGCAATTGGTGATGTTGTTGTTGTTGCAATGTTTTACTTTTTACAATTTCATTTCATTCGTTTTGTATTCATCCGCTGTGACCGAAGCACCCTCTCTCTCTCTCTCTCTCTGTCGGACTTTCCGCTTTGTTCCTGGTTGTGTTTTGTGTGAAAAGTGATAAGTGAAATATGCTTTGCAGTTTTCAATTTAGCCGTTCAATGCAATTGCAATTGGATATTGGCAAAGGGGAGCAACCAGCCGGGATTCAGTTTCCAGCCGCAGTAAGTTGAAAAGTTCCTGTTTTTTTTTTTTGCCGTTTTTAAAGGGGGAAACATTCGGAAAATGTTGGCAATCAGACAGTCTCTTAATAATAGCCTGTTTGCATAAAAATAACAAAGAGGAATCAAAGTCCATTGCATAGTTGGTGTGCACACAAATTCAGTTAGCACCTTTAAATGCATACATAGCCCGGCAGAGTATATCACTATAATATCAGCGCAGGGGGATAAACTACAGAGCTGTACATTTGCATATTTGGGTCACGGCATAGGTCCAGTGCGGTGAACCCGACGGTTATCCGTCCACCGCCCTCTGGGAGCCAATTTGGAAGTCGCCTCACGTCGCGGGGCGGACATCACGCTGGAAGGTGACACTCCTTGTGGCAAGAGTCGCCCACCTGTCAGTCTAATATTTTTAATGCCTTTGACTTTGCCACACTGCAACACGAATGGGTGAGGCAAGTGGACGGGGAACAAACGTTTGCCAAGTCAACAGACAACGACTTGCAACTAATTCTCCTACTCGCACAGTGCCTTTAAATTATAAAATGTTGCCGCCTGATAATCAATATCAAATGTTATTGAACCAACTAAGTATAAATTCAAAAGGTTAATTCAAAATGAATTTAATTCAGAACTGTTGTTTAATTCGAATTTTCAGCAATTGGTTGAACTTTCAACTCTATATTGTCACTCAAACCTAAAGATTGACACGAATCAGTTAGTACGATTTATCTGTTTCAAACTTAGTTTGTTAATTATTTAAACATTAAACATTTCAACATTAACAATTACCAGATAAATAAAATAAATCTCTTTTTAAATTTCCAAAAAAATAAAATGCACCACAAATATTTATGTTACATCGGCCAATAGATGTGAATGTAACAAAAGACTAACTCTACACAAACTCTACACAGTCACCAAATTTATATCTCAATAGAAACCTCTCAAATATAATCTGGCACACTGTGCGCTTTTTGCTGGGACGGAATGAAGTTGTAGATGGTCCAGAGGGCAACCAGTGAGGCGGACAGCAACAGGCAGAGAAGTGCACTTACACATACTTACTCACACTTTGGTGACACACACACACACACACACACAACCACACACAAACTCAAACTTGGCTACGACAATGGATATCATAGAAAATGGAGTGTACAATTTGGTGCGAGAGGAATGCTTGCACCGAACAGAGCAGAGTTCACGAGGCGGCTCTGGGTGTCTGGGGGTCGCAGTTAGAGTCTTGTTCTACATTATCTGGGACATGGGTCATTTGTGTTAATTTGAAACTGGTGGCAACACCAGTGATACGCCTAATGCAGCACGAATTGAAAGTCGACTCAGTAGCATTTCAACTAAAAAAATTCAGTATACAAAAAAATCGGAATATTTGACATACGTACATAATACTTACTTAAAAGTAAACTCATTACACGAGAGCCAAATTCCCAGTTCCAAGAACAATGTCATTTAAGAAACTACTTTTCGTGTGCATGGGTGAGTATCCCTCTGCTGAATAAACAAAAGTATGTCAATCATTGACCTCTTCCGCTGCAGGCAACTCTTGCAGCTCCCCGATGGCGGAGACCATCATGCAGAATCTAATGGTGAAGACCAGTCTGTACTGGGAGGTCGATAGTGCCGCATTACGCACCTGGAACATCGGAAGACGACCAAATGCACAATGCCTGCGCGTTTTGCGAGAGCACGGACTGCGCTCAGATCACTTTTGCCGGCTGGTAAATATGCACGTTGGGTACACACAAGGTTTTCTCTAAATGAGCGTATTCCTTTTGGCAGTTGTCGATTCAGGATTTTTACTACTTTGATTACATCATAACCATGAACATGCACGTACACAAGGAGTTGCTCGTCTGGATGGATGCCAATCACGTCGACAGATCCTCCCAGGTGCTCATGCTTGACTCTTTCGGGCCGAATGGCAAGTCGCTCATCAGTCTAACGCCGGTAAGTAAGCGCACACATGATGTACATAGTATATATAAATAAATAAATAAAATAAATATAATATATTTGTTTGCATATTACCATCTAGGCACATAAGATGAAATCCTTTCGGAATGCCTACTATCACATCAAGGAGTGTTGCAAGAAGCTCATCATCGATCAGCAAGTAAAAATTGTGCAGTATCATTTGCCCAGCTCCGATGACGAAGATGAGCGTAAATATCAAATGATGAGCCAAACACAAACTGTGGACTCCAGTGAGAGTCCCGAGTCTTTAAATATCGAATGCAAGAAACAGTTTCCCTCAAGGAGCTCCTTCAACATTTCATGTTCATTATGTTCGGTGCCTAAGTCACATCAGAAAAAGCTCTGCCAAAAGTGTGGCCAGAAATTCTTGGCAAAGCTCTAAATAGACGCAAAACACAAATGGTAATACGACATTGAAAGACGAGTACAAATAATAGCCCTATTGCACAAGTTTTGTTAATAAAAAGAAAAACCAAAGCTGACTTTAATCTGACAATTGTCAGATTTTGTTCATAGTTTTGCATATTTTATTGATCTACGCTTAATTGGCTCAAATATTTGCCTATATAAAAGTCACTGTCAACTATTAGCCAGCTCTATTGGCCCGGGTCTCTTAATGTGTGCCTCCAAATCGCAAACAGTTAGAACTGAGCATGGTGCACAGTTTGATGCCAGAGACAATCGCGGTTGCCATGTTTGGCACTCAACTTGGGCCGCGATTCGAGGCCCAGGCGGGCGGTAATGGCTCCGTGCTGGACAATGTGAGTTTGAGTTGAATAATTGGAAAACTTGCTAAAATATTGCAGTGTACGCATATTATTGGCATTTCAGAAATTATATGTTCATTATTTGGGCGCTTGATATTTAAATGATTTCCCTTCAATTAAAATAAAACAAAATGAATAAAATTTATTTTCATAAATATCAACGATTCATCGAGCATGCAAGCTTATCCAGCTTTTCTTATAGAAATTGCAATTTTATGCATACAATTTCACAATAATTTCACAATAATCTCTGCAATCGACTTACAAAAATATTTGGTTCAAAATATGCAGATAAATTCTTCAGTTATTTATTTAATTTAATTTATTTATTATGTTTGTTTGGTACGGTAATTAAAACAATTCAAAAAAAAAAGAACTACAATTAATTATCACCATTATTTTTTAACTTAAATTTTTTAAAGCAAGATGATTCACTTTTGTTTATTAAACCATTCACAGGTGCTGCCGGACATGGCGAGCCTTGTCAATCCATATTGGAGCCGTTTCGCGCCCATGGATCCAACAATGAGCAACATTTTGGGCATGTTCACCTTTATTATCCTAATCATCTCCTGCTGTGGCAATGGTGTAGTTGTCTACATTTTTGGAGGCACCAAATCTTTGCGCACTCCTGCCAATCTCCTCGTTTTGAATCTCGCGTTCTCTGACTTCTGCATGATGGCCTCACAATCCCCGATAATGTTGATTAATTTTTACTATCAAACATGGATTTTGGGGCCATTGTGGTGCGACATTTATGCCGTGTGTGGCTCAATGTTTGGCTGTGTATCGATTTGGTCGATGTGCATGATCGCCTTCGACCGTTACAATGTCATTGTGAAGGGCATTAATGGAACGCCGATGACAATTAAGCTGGCTATCATGAAGATTCTGTTCATTTGGCTGATGGCAACATTTTGGACAATCATGCCGCTAATCGGCTGGAGCAGTTATGTCCCCGAGGGTAATTTGACCGCATGCAGCATTGACTACATGACAAGGCAATGGAATCCACGTTCCTATCTGATAACTTATTCGATTTTCGTTTACTATGTGCCACTATTTCTAATCTGTTTCTCGTACTGGTACATAATTGCTGTAAGCTGCAATCATTAATCAATGTTTGCTATGCAACTAAAACCATAATTCATAGGCCGTTGCTGCTCACGAGAAGGCGATGCGAGAACAGGCCAAGAAGATGAATGTCAAATCGTTGCGCAGCTCCGAGGACTGTGATAAGAGTGCTGAGGGCAAGCTAGCCAAGGTTAAATCATATAATCTGTTTATTAAGTTAACAATTGTAGAATGTTTTTTTATTTACCTTTTAGGTGGCTCTGACAACTATATCGCTTTGGTTTATGGCCTGGACTCCGTATCTGGTCATCTGTTACTTTGGTTTGTTCAAGATCGACGGTCTGACGCCGTTGACAACCATTTGGGGCGCCACATTCGCCAAGACCAGCGCTGTCTACAATCCCATTGTCTATGGCATAAGGTAAGTGCTCAACACTGCTACTTAAAATATTGTTAATATATCTCATTTTTCTTTAGCCATCCCAAGTATCGTCTCGTGCTTAAGGAGAAGGTATCTGTCATTATATACACTCGAAAGAAAAAATACCAAAGAATTTAAAAAATTGGCCTTTTAAAAAACTAAGAATCATGATTATCTAAATTCTGAGTCATATATATATATATATATATATATATATATATATATATCTTATACAATTTTCGGAAACCTTTCTTATTTATAGTGCCCACTGTGTGTTATCGGCAATACTGATGAGCCCAAGCCAGATGCACCCCCTTCAGATACAGAAACCACGGCGGAGGATTCAAAAGCCTAGGCAAATAAATAAATAATTAAGGCAATTGCCCAAAAAGGGCACAAAAATAAGAGATAAAAGAAAACCAAACCAACTTATCCGTAAATGATGCAAAAATTTAAAAAATATATCTATTTCCAACCGAAAATTAAAGTGAGTCAGGTAATATAAAAAAAAGATTGTTATTATTATTGAAAAATAAACCAAATGCAACTATCTGTAAATGATGCAAAAATGTACAAAAAAAATATATATATATGTATGCAACGAAGAACTTCTAAGTCTGGTAAATCTGGTATTAGAAAAAGTAATAATGTTTATTTATCAAAAGGAGTTTTTCGTTCGAGTTGATCGGTTCATTTCAAAGATTTATTTTCGTGTTAAATGAACGGAACGCGTTAAGGCTGAAACAATTGCGTCACCCACACAAACTTTCACTTAAAACTTGAAAAAGTCTGTTCTTGATCCCATATCCGGTTGTTCAACTTGCCTTGCTTTTTTCATCTGCCTTGGCACCCATTTCCACTTCCACAGCGTTAATGTCGCTATTTGCTTTGACTGCTTCGCCTTGTGTTTAATGATGATAATTACTCAGTTATATGCGCCACACGGCGACGCCTCTTTCCCCCAAACATCCCGCACATTGGCTCTAATGAGCAAAAGCAGCATACACACACACACACACACACACACACCTACACAAACACATACACACCCAGAGTGGCGCACACTCAAAGCGTCTAATTAGAATACAACAAAGCAAGGAGCAATGCTAAATTTTTGCCCGTCAGCAATTTGGCCAAAAACTTCATCAGATGCTGCCACCAAAATGCTGATTCTAAAGGCGTCTCTCGACTCGATGGGTTCTTCTCCTTCTTTGTTTCTTTGTTATCGTGGCAACATGATGTATCTTGAATATTTTGATGACGCTAAGCTAAATAAATGAAAGAGTACTACAGCATTATGACCATCACCTCGATTGAGCATTTATTTATGTAGCTGCTTCAATTACTAGTTATATTATTGTAATCTGCATTCCTACCAGAACAGTGTGGGGCGTGATGCTCCAGATTTGGCCCAATGCTGTCCAGCCAATTCGCCTATTGAGGCCATAGCCAGTCCCTGAAGGGAGCTAACGCATGTATTATAAGCATCTAAGCCAACTAACCCGTTGCTTCGCAGTTGCTGGTCACACGTTTTTAGGCCTTGATTCAATGTAGCTAATATCTCTGCCCCCTCCCGGCGAGCCTCTGAACTCGGTGGCAATTTTTTCTCGAGTGCCAGACTCACAGCTTGCTCCGCTTGTTGAGAGCGCTCCAGGAACTTCTCAATGGATCCTTCTTGGCCGAACGCCAGCACATGCTGCAATAACAACAAAAAAAAAACCCTTGTAATAGATGGTTATCCAATTAAACTCGAATTCTTACCAGACACACCAAAACTGAGATCACGAGCAGCATAGAAGGAGACATTCTCTGGCAGCGTTTGATAACTAAATGTGTGGACAATTTATCGACAGAGACATAGAGAAAGCATCTATTTAGCAGTATATCTTATCTCATATTCTATAGATAGTTCAACAAAGATAAAGTTGTGACATTGTTAGCGGCTTTAACCCAATTACATTTTTATAGCCGCTTTACATAACCGTGTTAAGTGAGTTTATTCTTATAATTTGTTTTGTTTTTTTTTTGTTAAGATATGACTACGTGTCGGTGGGGAACTACAAGTGGCAAATCGAGTATAAATTTAGCGCTAAGCTTTAGCAAATATAACAGCTTTGATAACAGGTGAGAAAATAACATACGCCGAGTAGCGAAAACCGGATGTGAGTCACTCGTCAACTCGCATTGGACTGCTGCTCCATTATGGCTAAATTCATTTTGACCAAAACGACAACACGCCCATACAAGCCACACCCACACTCGCAGTTAACAAAGCCTGACATGCCCAAGCCGCAAAAACTGTTGTTGCCTGCTTTTTGGAGCGCAACTCCTGCATACAAATCCACAAGCCCAAACCAATTTACATACATGCGCTTACAGGCGGCGCATGGTCCCTGTTCTCTCTCCAGCTTTCTATACTCTCGCTGGTAGCATTTTAAATTTTTCACTCACGAAACGAAGCATATCCGTACATTTTGGATGGCTATTAATAGAAACAGCCGCATGTCTGTCACTATGCAAGAAAGTGTGTCTATTTTGAAAACATCAAAAATCGTTTGCTGCAGGCTAAAAATACCAATGCCGAATTGAGTGAATTGATGCACAATCAGCGCGATTTTGAGTTTGTGGTTTTATGACATAGATATGTATCAATATGTATGAACGTCTAAAATCTATAATAGATTTAATTATTCTTATCATTATACGATGATAATATTATTGTTTACATTGATCGAAACTGGAGTAATAAGAGCAACGTAGAATATTATATTGGTATTGCTAAAATGCAAATACAAATGAAGTACTTATCTACTTAGGGTATTAAGTCTTCGGCATCAGAAAACCAGCTCTTTCTTCTTTTTCTTTTGCTTTGTTTAACATTTTAGCATATATTTGGCAGAAGGCTGCCAAGTGCGGCCTGGTTTTATTTTGTCCACTTCTCTCTTCAGCACTGGAAATGCGGCAACTTTTGCATTAGCAGAAATACGGGGGAGCTGGTCGGAAATGGGCGTGGTTGGTAGTACCAGAAACCTTAGTAAAGTTCATGCCACACGCACACACACACACTCTTAGACACTGGCATATTTGTTGTATTTGTAATGACACAAACAACGGAACGCAAGTTTCAATCTTGGGGCAAATATTTCAATTAAGTGACAAAACTTTGCACTTGCCCTAATCCTTGTAATTCGCCTTGTCATCGTGCTCTGTATGTGCGCGTTTATGTGTGTATGTGTGTGTGTGTGTGTGTGTGTGTGTGTGTGTGGGAAGCAAGTGCTTCGCTGATATGGCCAGCGGCTGTTTCAAAATTTACATTTAATTACATATTTGAATTTGAATTTGAATTTGAATGTGCTTAGTCGCATTTGGAACGTCAACGAGGCGTATGCGTCATTTGGCTCAATCCTCCATGGACCTTGGTTTTGGTCATTTGCGGCAAATCTTTGGCTCGTTAAGCCAAACCATTTAATCCCCTTAATGCTACCGGTTCGCTCTCTCTCTCTCTCTCTCTCTCTTTCTCTTTTTCTCTCTCTCTGTTTCTACGTGTGTTTGAAAATTTAATTTTCCTGTCGACAGACATGGCATCAAATCAAATTCTGAGCTGCCACACAGAGGAGAAGGATGTATTGAGAGGACAGACGACTAGGACGATGACTATGACGATGACCAGGACAATGATAATTGAAACTGCATTGGCCACATAAATCAACATTGGGGCTTCGACACAACCACAGAGTAGCACTTTGAGTTGAAATGCGTCCAAAATCATGCGCCGAAAACACTTTTTGGCAGGACATAGCCAAGGCAAAAATGATGAATGTATAAAAGGGCTGTCTGTCGCCAGCGGCGTTCCCAACAATTTACACAATGTGTACTCGCACAGAGAGTATAAAGCATTAAGGGGGCGAGGGTGGGGCGTGAATGACAAAGAAATGCCGGAAAGGCGAGCAAATAAAGTGAAGGAATTCAAATATTTGGCAAAAATGCGTCAAGTTTTTTGCTTGGCCTTGCCGAGGACAGTTGTGAACTAAGCTGCCTGATGTCGTGTTTTTGGGAGGGACAACAAAATATTTGCAGCCAATTCCCCTAAAACGTATACGGTGGAGGCTATGCTAAATTTCGTAAAAGCAGCAAATTTAATATAGTACAGCTATGCAAAACGCTTGACCAAACTGAGCCACATCAAAGCGTGTCCTGGCTCAGGTCAAGGATGCCATCGAACCCCACCCCAATATTCGTATCCACTTGAAGCTAAGGTGCTTTCAAAATGTTTATTTAAGCATATCGAATCTATGTTGGTGTATTGCACTTAGTGTTTCATTGGGTGTTCAAATTGGGAAGCTCATCTTAGACAGTTGATGCCGCTGTGGACGCCGCCTGACGTGCCTTCCATTCGTCATCGATGGCCTTCAGCTGGTCCTTGGCAGCGGTCACTGCGGGCTTGACGCAGCGGATTTGCATCCATGGCAAAGTGGCAGTGTCGCAGTTGGCAAAGCCCACCTGGGAATTGTCAAGCACGGTCTGGATACGGTCGGCCAAGTCGGCAGGAAAGTTCACCTGGTTGAGCTGACGGTCGGCCTCCTTTTGCAGCACCACGGACTGAAAGAAGACGGAGACAGAGAAGCCGCCAAAGGATGATGATGGAAGAGCTGGGGCGGCAGCACCTGAGGGTCCTGCGAGTCCTGCAGCGCCTCCACCGAAAACTCCATTCAAATACGGATTATATGCTGCAGCGAAGGGATTACCGCCGGCAAAAGGACCAAAGGCCTGCAATGCAATTGATTTAGCCAAAAAAAAACAATTCTACAGATCACAAGATTAATTTTATTGTTACCTGGGCATTAATGCAGGCAATGCTGGCGACGAGCAAAACAATTGCGAATTTCATTTTAAAGCGATTCGATGTCGTTTTCTTCTGAGTGAATCTCAGTCGTAGTAGTTTCAAAGAGACTAATATCTGGTCAGACATTGGAATGGCTTTTTATACACATAAGAACACAAAATTGCCTATTGTTATCAGCTTGCTGTGTTTTGCTCTGGCAATTGAATTGATTTACATGCTTGTATGTTTATTTTATAAAATGTAGTCGCTTAATCCCCTCTATCGGGCTTATCTTCTACGATAAATAAGAGCAGTTGGCAAAAGCTGCTGACTCATCCAAAGACCACAGGTCTGTTTTTTCAATGAATTCCCATTGTTTTCTTTTTAATTATTTGTCATCTGAATGAAATATTCAAATATTAACAATACGTGATAACTCACACTTGAAAAGAGATCATTTTCAAATGTAAAGTTTGTTTTAAATTTTGCAATAAAAAAAATATACAACATTAAGGCTTTTAGATAAATACCAAAATAAAGTTTTTTTTAGGGTCAAATAATTTTAAAAGTGCCATTTTCATCTCTCACTGTTCAAATTTTCAACGCCAAAATGTCAACAACAGTTCGTTTACATTGGTTTAAAAAATAACCAATTAGCGATTGCGTAAATACTGCAAAATTCACAGAACTCATTAAATAAATAAAGAATTTCGAAATTTTTGTTGGTAAAAACAAAGCTTGTGCTCTGCTGACAAACAGTAAGCATACATATTTTTTTATATTGGAAATTACATCAAATATATACTGAATAAAAACAACATGCTCAGTATTTATTTAACTTATGCAAAATAAATACTTTGTTATTATTGCCGTTTTAATTTGTGCTATTCACACTTACATATTTGTGGTGATAAACCAAAAATCATTATGATTTAATGAAAAACAAGACAAGAAAGAACTACTATTGGCACGGTGAAGATGGACGAGCTCGGATGATGATGCAGATCAAGAATATGTGGCAAATTTATTTATTCAATTCTAATCTAATATAACTAATGCTTTGAAAGCTCGCATATAATTTTAAAAGTGCGTGTTCGTAGCAAGTTTATTAAATTTTAAATGTTTAATATTTAATTTAAGCATCTTTAACAATTAATACATTAGATTATTATATTTAGATACATAAGGAAATTATCTAAACTGTTATTGTATCTGCTACTCATGAAAATAATGTGGGCAAGCAGAAATTCCAGCTCCCTTCAAACTGCGCGCTCAAACAATCTCAAACAGCTGTTCATACAATCCACACAAATTGAGCGAGTGGCAACGCCATGACTTTCATGTGGATTTTATTTTTTCTTTACTGAGTACCGACTTTAGAAATTTCGCTATTAACAATTTCGATAGCTGATTTAAAAAAAAAAAAAATTATGGTATTTTTGCGAACGCATTTTTTTATCTGCGTGGTGACCTTGACATGACAATGGAGATGCCGGTTTTCGCCCCTCGCATCCACACATACACTTAAGAAGTGTAAACAAGCGAAATGAACAGCTGATTTCAAAGACGATGATAAGAAATAAAGCGAAAAACCTTAATTGTTATTGTGCGTATACTATAAACAATCTACTAAAGAGGAGGCAAATTTAATAGATTGCACAAATGCTCGTAGATCTTCCCACTTATGTGTCTATCTATGCATATAGATATTTATTCATGAGCAGAGACAATTTGCTTATAGACAGCACAGTGAGCAACTTTTTATTGAGCACATGGAATCAGTTGCAAATCAGCGTTCGAAGCGTGCGGATTGTTTGCTATAGGAAAGTTAAATTCAACTTAGTACAGTTCCATCCTCAAGTCGAGTAATCGAAAATGGCAAAAGATAACCTGACAGCTGTTTTACATGGCATTAATGACCTGCGTTTGGTAAGCCAAAACAAAAAATAAAAAAAAAATGGAAGCAGAATCAAGCTAAAAGTCAAATTTATTTCATGCGTCATTCTATGTACACATGAATCTGTAGGAGCAACGTCCAATTCCGGAGATATCCGATGAGGGTAAGTCTTAAAAGTGGATAAGAATATCTACAATAACTCTTTAATATATACACAAATTCTGCTGCACAGAGGTTCTTATTGCGATGGATAGCGTTGGTATTTGCGGATCAGATGTGCATTATTTGACAAAGGGTCGCATTGGTCATTTTGTGGTTACCAAGCCCATGGTGATTGGCCACGAAAGTGCTGGTGTTGTGGCCAAAGTGGGCAGCAAGGTTAAGAATCTGGTTGTAGGCGATCGAGTCGCCATCGAGCCGGGTGTGCCGTGCTACAAATGTGATCACTGCAAGCAGGGCAGTTACAATCTCTGTCCAGATATGGCTTTCTGTGCAACGCCACCCTATGATGGCAATCTGACGAGGTATTACAAACATGCAGCGGACTTTTGCTTCAAGTTACCCGATCATGTCAGCATGGAGGAGGGTGCTCTATTGGAGCCGCTGTCGGTGGGTGTGCATGCCTGTAAGCGTGCCGGAGTGACCTTAGGCTCAAAGGTGCTTATCCTGGGTGCAGGACCAATTGGATTGGTTTCTCTTCTCGTAAGTATTAATCTAAATCTTGACCATATCGTATATCTAGTAAACTTTTATTCAATGCTTTAAGGTTGCGCAATCAATGGGTGCCACTGAGATTTTAATTACGGATTTAGTGCAACAGCGTCTGGATGTGGCCAAAGAACTGGGTGCCACACATACGCTTCTCTTAAAGCGTGATGAGACCTCTGAACAAACTTTGGAACGTGTGCGCAAAACAATGAGCGCGCAGCCTGATATTTCAATTGACTGTTGTGGAGCGGAGAGCAGCACTCGTCTATCGATCTTTGTAAGAACTACTGTTAAATTTGAAACCTATGATATGATAATCTTTGATATCGCAGGCTACGCGTTCTGGTGGAGTCGTTGTCATCGTGGGCATGGGTCCCGCAGAAATGAATCTTCCTCTGTTCAATGCATTAGCTCGTGAGGTAGACATACGCGGTATATTTCGTTATTGTAATGAGTAAGTTGCATCTTTTAGGTTGTCTTCAGTTTGTAGCTAACTGATTTCTGTATCTTTTTAGCTATTCTGCGGCGCTGGCGTTGGTTGCTTCCGGCAGGGTAAATGTAAAGCGCCTTGTCACGCATCATTTCGATATTACGGAGACCCAGAAGGCATTTGAAACATCTCG
The DNA here is from genome assembly GCF_018153295.1 of Drosophila grimshawi. Lineage (NCBI taxonomy): Eukaryota > Metazoa > Arthropoda > Insecta > Diptera > Drosophilidae > Drosophila > Drosophila grimshawi. The sequence continues at coordinate 23,230,245 of NW_025063098.1, forward strand.
CGATGGTCTGGACGGTGCAATCAAAGTTATGATACACGTACAAGCCAGGAATGCCAACAATCCTATCAAATTTTAACTTTTTATTAACATAGCTCATCTTTTTTTTATAAATCAAAAACAATGTAATTTGATGTGCACAAGCAAAACAGTCTATTAAAGTTACTAAACATTCGGAATGTTATCTGAATTTATATTGTATGTCAAATGCACAAGTGCTCAATATTATAAATTTGCTAGTCTCTCCTGTTGTACCCAGCATGCCAACAAGCAAAAATCCTGGGTTAATTTCTGTAAATTCATAGGACTACTTTCATAGTAAGTAAGGTAAGCCCATTGTATTAGCGATTTGATTAACACTGATAAAGGTACTACTGTACAAAAAAATATAATTATAATAATAGAGCAACACATTATCACTGCACAATGTCATACCGAGGTGAACAACATCTACTAAATTTAGTGCATACTTACACTATATACGTATGTGAGTTGATAACACAAAATACAGCTATGTTGACTTAAATTAGCACCGCTAACACCACAAGCTAATCTAAATACGAGCCCCTTACGTTGTTTGTATTTTTTAATTTACAGTCAGTTTTATATTGATTATAATCAGTTGCTCCATAATCAGTTGCTCCATAATCAGTTGATCCATAATATAATAATTCTAACAAGAAAACAGATTTACTTGGGTTACTAACTCACCAAGACGAAAATCTCAATATTGATTGTTCAGTCGCCAAAACTAATAAGAAATTGTTGCGATATTAAAAAATACATAGTTGTTCAAGTTTAAAACATTTGAAGATTTAATTCATCAGAATAAAGAGTATGATTGAGGTATGTTATGTAATTTAACCGATAGCCACATATCTAACGAATTCGATGTCACTAATCTATCCTATATTTGAAGAGCTTTAATTATGTATGAACAGTTGAGCAGTCTGAAAAATGCATACTTTAATATATATATCATTATTGGGTTTCAATGAATCTCACTTACACATTAATCAACATGTTTAATCCTCAATGCCTTCGATATCGCCTAGCAGCGCTGTTACCCACACGTTCCGATTCCGTTTTATTAAGGTTCAGGTGACCTCGAAAAATATCGAAAGATATTAAAAGCGCTGTGCTCAATTTAAAAAGGTACAAGAATATGTTTCTGATAAACATATACATTCCAGTATTGTTATTTAAGATGTCTTCTGCATATTCCGTTGACACAAAGTACAAGTGAAGCCTTTCACACAGATTCCAAATTGGAGTCCATACACCAAGCATCAATCCTTGGCTGCATATGCAGAATACCACAAGGACAGTTAGGAACTTATCAGTATCTTCTTTGACATCTACATAGTGTATACGGACGTCTTCAAGAATCACGAGAGTGGATAACAAAAATATGGCCGAAGCGAGATCTATCTGGGAATACATTGCATATACGACAAAGTACACACATAAGTTGATCGAAACAGACACAGCCAAAAGCATGTTATCTAATTTATAGGGTGTTGAATCGGCCATTTTTAAATCACTTAATAATCAACGCGCTTAGAATACTTTTTTTTTTATTAAATATTTAAGTGAGTCAAAAATGTATGTGTTTGTACAAATTGTTGTGGCAACTGAATTGAATTGTAGTACGTAGACTGGACTGTAGGCAAATATTCCAGTGCCAACTAGATTAGAAGAGAAATAAACCACAATAAACCACTTCATGCCATAGAATCCCCTTATCCATATTATGCATCATCTCTGCACTTAGTCCGCCACTCAAACTAGGCCGCAACCGTTAGGGTTTCTGTATAGTGTCTTGTCAAGCATCATTTTGGCATTAAAGATACTCAAATGGCCTTTGAGAAATCGCCTGTCAAATTGTTAACTAAATATTACAGCAATCCTTGTATCATAATTCATTGACTCCTAATACATAGTGTGCAAACTTATAATACATCTATTGATTTGGTACACAATTTAGATTTTTCCAAAATTTCATTAGACATTATATTTGTTTACTTTCAGCGTTTGATCTTTGGGCTAACAAAACTGAAACACATTATTAATATGCTCTATTGGCGTTTCCCGCAAAGTGCTTACACATATTTGTCAATCAGGAATGCTGGCTATCGCACACTTCCTGTAATGGTACGAAATTTTCACGATGGAGACGAGATCAAGAAGCGATTGGAGCAAATAATAAAGAATGCGAATAACACTGCTTCCACAAAAGCAGGTCAACAAAAGGCCACAGATAGCGAGTCTAATGCATTCAAAACTTTTAAGGAAATTTATAACATGAGATACAAAGAAAATGCTAATGATGCAACCGATAATAAGAGCGCACATCTTGAAGAAAGCAATATTAAGCTGGAAGCTAGACAAGTGCCAACACAATCTCAAGTTGAAGATATTAACCCTAGTAGGGTCAAATCAAATGAATTGTCTTTGGAAAACAGAGTTAAGGCATTTGTTGCATTGAAAGACGCTGTATCAAAGCCAGTTGAGAGTCAAAGTGATAACAATGATTCAAAAAGCAACGTTGATCAAGACTCACCAAATATATCTGAAAGCACTCGAAACTTAAAGTCACCTATTAAGTCTCCTACCGATAAAGCTGATAGCGCAACAGTAGAATCTTCCCACCCCACACAGGATGCATTCAAAAAGGTTCCTAAAACAACTCACTTAAAAATATCGCCCGCAACACAGGTGAAAGCTGAAACCAAGCAATATTTTTGGAGTCAAGATAAGAAACAGTCACATTCCGATCAAGCTAAAGTTGTATATACAATTCCGTCGCAAGTAGAAAATGAATTGAGCGATCCAAAAGAACTCTTTGTGGTTAGGCGAAAGCAAAGCAAAAACGATATACAGAGTATAAAAGCAAATAAAGCAACGGAAATCAACGACTTAACAGATAATAAAAGCTTCTGGGACAAAAGCAAACTAATGCAAGACCAATCTGAAGTTAGTGCTGCCCATTTTGACACTGAAAGATTTAGTAAAGCTTTGGAAGCAATGATCTTACGTAATTCAAATAAAGTTGAGGAAGTGTCCTCTAAGCCTACGCACTCTCAGCATCACTCAGAGAACAAAAGTGCTGCAATTGAAACTGTTAAAGCTCAAAAAAACGAATTAAATCAAAATACTGTTGGCTCTGTAGTTGAAGAAATAAGATCTTTGATCGAAGCTGATAAAAAACATGATGTTAATACAATAAAGGTTGTATCGAGGGTAATTGACGAATCTTCCCAAGCCTCAGACAAAGTTCTTAGTTCGGACGCCATTGGCAAATATGGCAAAATATCCATAAAGTCTTGGTTAGAAAATGGTGAAGATGATAGGAAATCAGAAGTGTTCCGAGTTGAAAAGCCATCGATTTGGTTAGAAAGTGCAAACAATATAACAACTCAACCACCTTTAAGGGGCTCGATTAAATCGCTTCTGGAACAAGAAGTCACGGAAGTAAATAGCGACAAGAGCAGTGCTAAAGTCACCCTGATCGAACATGCATCAAGTAGCCAGTCACCAACAGCAAGTGCAACAGCATCAATATCTGAAGATCTGTTGATGTCTATGACTTTTAATAAAGCATCCTTATTAAAATCTGAAGAGTATAAATATTTTAACAAAGCCGGTATCCATGTAAAACCTACATTACCGGGTAGGTCTGATAAAAAGAAATCCTCTACATCTAATAATGCAATTGTGACCGATGGTACTCCTGAGGCCCAGATTGCTTCCGATCTCAAAACACCTCAGTTGTTGGATAACTCTGATGAAAAGAAATCTTCAACATCTCATATGGAAGTTGAGACCGGTGGCCCTTCTGAGCCCCAGATCGGTTCCAATGTCAAAACGCCTACATTACTGGCTACCTCTGATGAAAAGAAATCTTCTACATCTCATATTAAGGGTGAGACCAATGGCACACCTGACGCGCAGATTAGTTCCGATGTCAAAAGGCCTACATTACTGGCTAGCTCTGATGGCAAAAAATCTTCTACATCTCATACTAAAAATGAGATCGATGGCACTCCTCAGACCCAGATTAGTTTCGATCTCAAAACGAATGTAGATCGATCAGGTAAATTTAATAACAATTTCCAAATAGATTTTTAATATAAAGTATCAATTCAACAGAATTATCTAGTCCATCGGGCAAGGCTTTCAAAGTGAAGGATAATTCGGCTGAAATAAAAATCAAATCTGAAAGTAATTTAACTCCTGGTGATCTTTATAGTTCTTCTTCAGAGTGTGAATCCCGTTATGAAAATGAAACGCCGAAGACAAAATACAATCAAGAATATACGAAGAAAAAGAGTTTAATGATCAAAAAGAAGGACAAATCGAGTGAAAAGGAAATTAAATCTAAAAAGGCAAAGAGAAATCCAGCGAGAAAACCTATTGAATTAAAACAGGCGGCACGAAAATCGGCCGAATCGAAATTTCAAGGTGATTTAAAATCTCATAACAATAGAATTTCCACATCAGAGAGGGAAGATCAAACGCGGCTGACAAGTTATCCAGAAAAAACAAAAGCACCAACATTTAAGACAAAAGAAAATGAAATTCACTTGAAAAAGCAAGCCACTTCTTCTGTACGTAAAGAAGTAATCCGAAAACCATCCACGCTCCTCGACTATCTCTACAATTTTTTTAGGGGTCATAGAAGCATGACCACCTACTCTTTATCGCCGAATTTGGAAAAGCGAGAACCAGATGCAGAAGCCAATCATAAGGAATAAAGTACTAAGCTCGGAGATTATGGGATCATTGCTGGTGATAAAGTGTTACACTTGCGATTTGATGATCAAATTAAGGAGTTTGTAAATAGTATGTCAATTAGTAAGCCTGATAAACCGATCAGTGTGGATATGACAAAATCTGGGAATCATATTGTTAACTTGGCTGCTGTTGATAACTGTGCTAAAATTCTGAGATATAATTCCAAGAAGTGCAAGGAAGAAAGAAAAGCCAAGAAAACGAATTAAAAATCAAAAGTGCTCGGAAGGGACTTATGATTAAGGCAAGAAAAGTTTCACCAGTCGTCAATTGTGCCAGATTCTGTGTAAGTACAAATAGGGATATTACTAAACGGTAGGATTTTGTAAAGTTATAGAAGATGCCACCAATCAAAATAGATAATTATAATAACAGTGCACCACATTATAATTGTATAATTACTGGGCAACCGACGTCATACCAAGCTGAACAAACGCAACTATATTAATATTATTTTACTATATAAATGCAAATGATAGTTATACATGTATATACTAAGAGTGTTCTATGATAAGACCTCGTAGGTCAGCACTAACTTAAATACGTGTCATCAATATAAAATTTCTAACAAATTTGGGAATTATATTCTTTATTTCCAGAATCAAAAAATCTCATGTCTCATCAAAGAATTTGTGCACATAAGTCAAAGTCCACTCAAAGCACAATTTGGTATCCAGTCTGGATGAAATTAAAATGCTAAGGAATATATATAAATCGACTGAAACATATTACAAAAAAATTTCAAGCTAGTCAAGTCAATTTTAATAAATTGCCAATAAATAAATCAACAGGCTTTACTTTTGGAGGCGAAATCTATCTAGTAATACATTGAATATCCAGGTACAAACACAAGTTTGTCGAACCCGACATGTTCAATAGCATGTAATCAAATTTAAAGAGTGGGTACACATCCATTTATAAATAACTCAATGGCATAAAAATCGGACAAATTTATTAGGATTATGGCTGTATTCATATGGTATGCTAGAAAATTATTGTCATTTCGAACTTGTTTAGCTATGAAGTAAAGTTTATATTTTATTCAACTTTTTTCGGGGCCACAATTCTAAATCATCTGTAAAAACTAGATTAGTCTAAAAATGTTTGCTCAAAATGCTTTAAGCTGGAACAAACAAGCCTATTTAGGAGCATGTAGTTTCTGCAAACAAGTGATCGCATTGAGTATAAAAAAGGGACGTAAGTATGAATTAATTGATTTTTAAATTTATGAAAATACCCACGATTGCTTAGACAGATTTCCATTCCGCAAAAATGAATTTCTCAAGCGAGAAACGCATATCTGACCAAAATGAAACCAAATCCATTTCAGAAGGTAAACTTAAAGTTCAAGAGATGGCGATTACCAAAAACAACCCAGAATTGCGTTTGCAAGGAAATGAGAACAAACGGGCTAATTTAAAAAACAAAGGAGATTATTCCGGAAATATTGAGGAAGATCGGCATCAAAAAATGGCTAAGCTTAAAAGACTAAAAAAAATGGAAAAAGCACTAACAAAGCTATGCAAAGAATGGTATGCCGAAAGGCTTGAGTGCGATAAAATGTACAATTCTCAAGATTACTTACCAACTAATTGTGTATTAAGAGATGAAAATATACCAGCAACTAGTCAACAACAAGCGAAAGTGGAGAGTTCCAATACCGAAGCGAAAGAAAACGGAGGTCCCTTAAGCCAAATCAAATACAAAGACAATTCAACAGTCCGTGACATTAATAATTCCACTTTGGATGGTGAAGATCAATTTGCAAGTAAAATCTTAAGCCAGATAAGACAAGCGTCGGTTAGACTTAATAACGAAGTCATAGCGCAGCTAAATCATTCATCAACATCGTCTCCAAAAAATATAAAAAATGGTATCCTTTATAATTCGACTTCAGAAGGAGACAAACGAGTTGCAAGTGAAACACCACTGATGATAAGTAATCAAGATCAAACTGAAAATAAATCGATTGAAGATGAATGGCCCAAAAGGAAAAATAACAATAGTGATAGCAGACGTGAGGCAATAAAACGTAAGAGAGTATACCCAAAACCATCGAATTTCACCGAATATCTCTACGAAATTCTTAAGGGTCGTAGAGGCATCTCCACCTCCTACAACGCCCGTAGCTCTGAAAAACCGCACAATAATAGACGTAAAGTTAATAAATCTAGTAGAAAAGAGTTAGGAGGAGATGTTTATATTTCGCCGGATTTGCCTAAGCGAGGACTAGGTGCAAATGCTATACGTAAGGAACGAAGGATTGAGTCCGAGAAATATAAAAGCACTCACAACAAAAAATCAGACTGAACAGGCTTAAATACAAGTGCAGATGAATCAAGAAATCGACATAAAATTCCAAAATGAGAACCAAATCGAACAATTTTAAACATAATTAATAAAATCAATCAAATGCAGGAAATTCACATGTGTTTTGGTAATTGAGAGGATATTATAATTTCCCATCACTGTGTATCATATTGATGCTGACAAGCCTATAAAGTATATATATGTCATTATTATTTATTTATTTCATTTCGCATTTCCCAAAAAATTGTATCATTGGACTTCTAAATCATATACGCAGTTACAAACTGAGACTGAAAAAATATAAATACAACTTTATTAAAAGAAAAAAAAAATTGCATATATTTACAGATAACCATGTATTAAATGAAATCTGCTTCGTCAATCCATCCATGCCAAGACTCATTATAAATGACGTCAAAAGTGTAAGGGCAACTGAAGTGATTATTACTAAAAGTCAAGATTACGATGCTTGAAGAAAAGAGGAGCAATGCAAAAATTAAAATGAGATTTTATTTTAGATACAATGCTGTATATATTTTATCACGAGATTATTTTTGTTTTTCATTTGTGCTATATAGCTAACGCAAAGGCAAACACACACATACATAAGTATATGGGGCTTACAGAATTGAGATTACAAAATTGAATTGATATTTTTGTGCTGGCGAATATGTTTATGCTTCCTTTTGGACGGAAAGCTTGCAAATATATGCAAAAATAATATAACCGCAATATAAACAACGAATAGCGAAAACGAATCAAACAAATTTGAAGCACACTTGGATTTAAAGTTATTCTAAGATTGAATTAGGGACTCATTGCTGGGGCTGAAGCGTTGTTGAACTGAAAGGTTGGATAACGCGGAGCAAACGTGTTGCCCCCAATGATTTGTGTATGGTCCGAGTCGTCGCCTTTGGTTTTGATTGGTGCACGGTATTCTGTTTCCACAAACTCCGGTGGCACTGTAAGTAAAGCAGGAAGTAGTTTTAGTAAATAGGTGTCATCAAATAACAGGCATTGCATTTTAGCTCACGTATATTTGGATAAAGTGCACCGCCAGCACTATCTGCAACATTCCAGCCGAGAGCACCACCACCGCCACGTGGACTGACTGGACTAACCGGCTGTGTTGGAGCCAGCGATGGGTCATCTGACAGTGGCTGTACGGAAGCCAGTGGTATTGTGCCAAGTGTAATTGGCACTTTACCGGTGAGATTACTATGTGGTCCACTAACAACGCACTCCACGTGCAAGTCATAGTCCAAAGAAATGATGCCGCAATTGAGTAAATTGGTTGGGGGCAGAGCAGGTATTGTAATTTGCTGCCTATACGAATTCGATTGTCCGGCCTCAACGGGTCCAACGCTCAGCTGGGCAATTATCACTTTTGCCTCGCGCTTCTCACTGCGCGGCTGATTCGTACGGAACGTGACGAGTTTGCGCAGCTCAAATTTAACAGAGGTCAGATTCACATTGCTGGCATTGTCCACCTCGCAGGTGATGGGCAACATTTGACCCGAAACGTAGCCAGTTTGTGGTATGCTTGTGATGACGGCCAACGGACCAGAGCGGCAGCAAAAGCAACAAAATGATTTTTCCAAATCGAGCTTAGACGGTTCCTTTACACGCGGATTGAGATTCAAGTCGACTGGCGCAATAACAGTAAATGCCATTTTCATATTTTGATCAAATTTCCATGGTCTATCAAGCGTTACTTTAATGGTATACCGCACATGTCCGAATTCACCCTCAAACGAGGATGGCAAATTTTGCGGCAGAGCGCATGTAAACGGATAAGTGTGAGTGCCTGCAGGCAGTTCGGTTTCTGGGCCTATAAATAAAGATAAATAACAGTCAGCAATTGACTGAGATTGTGCGAAATTCATTGCTTACTGTTTTTGCCGCCCAGCAAATAATATTGTATTTTAAAGTACTCCTCATGTCCCGTCAGATTCGTGGTCTCTGTTTCAGTCTTGTTTTCGCTCGTTGTTACATTTTTCTCCTCGGTCCACTCTGTGTTGGCTTCCCCCAAGAATCGAATGATAATGCCTGCAAATAAGGATTAATAAGTAAATGTGTGTCGGCAAACTTTCGAGAACCAACCAAAGATATGTCGATCTTGGTGGACATAAGGCAAAAAAAAGATTAAATTATGTTACTCCTCCAGACAATGACGAGAAAAATAAGTAACGCTGATTAAAAACAAATGGAAGAATATCAACAAGCTTATGGCTTAATTAAGTAAATAAAGTTATTCCAAGATTGAAATAAGAATTGATTGCCGTGGAATGTAGCATTATTGAACTAAAAAGTTGTGAGGTATTTTTGTTTTTGATTTTTTTGTTAAGAATTTAGTGTCGTTCACATTCTGCATGTCTCTCGCCAAAAGGCTATAAATAACCAGCTACTTCAAGTCTGTCCCTCTCTATGACTACTGCCGTAGTGGTGACATCATCGTCAGCAGCATCATGCCACTGTTGCGTAGCAATGAATTTGACCTCAATCCAACTTGAATTGCTAATTATGGCTAATAATTAGGGAAAATTAAGTTTAAAACGTTTTCGACATTATTAAATGTTTGCCTTTAATATCATGTTCTATTTAATGCGGGCCATACCTTAAGAAAAACAATAAACAAACAGAATAAAACCAGATTCATCCAAAAATAATATGCGCATATAAATAACGAGACCGGCTATTGCCGAGAGATTATTAGGGGAATGTTAGAGAAGCCGCTGTCTCAAAAACTATATGAAAATATATCTATATTTAATATAGAAAATCACTAGCCTTGCTCTTGGTAGATGCCGTCACTTTTATGAGTAATGCGAGCTCAATTAAATATATGTATATAATATATATTTTTTATATATATAATTTAACTCTTACCTCGTACTTTTTTTGTCGAGTCAAAGGTGAAGTTGACTTGTCCATTGACAGTTTGTCCAGCGTAGTACGTATTCCATGGATTGTCCAATAACACTTCGCAACCTTTGAGACCCATTGTTGTTTTTGTATTATTGTAACGTACAAATAAGTAAACCTTGTTTAGACTAACAAAATTCTGCCAAGCCCAACACAAGAGCTTTGTTCGATCGAACGACTCAGTATGCCGCACCTATGAACTGGCTCATTTATTGTCGTTTGTATAGTTCATAATAAAAATAAATACTTTTTCGTTACTTTGTGGCACTTCATATAACAAATATTTTTAAACTGTTAATCACGCTTTTGTTGGGAACACTGCAATATAATCCAGTTGATATTTATTATAAGTTACCAGCAAATCTGCTGTACAGCTGCATAAGTGAGTCTAAATTATTTACTCATTAAATATTAGTATGTATTATTAAATGTCATCAACAATACGCAATTGATTTCTTTGTATTGCGATAGCTTCGTCTCTTTTACTCAGTTTGTGGGAATATCCTAACTATGTCTATTAAGTAAATGAGAAATCTATCGATAGGTGCGATTTCAACTCTTTCCGACATTCGATTAGTTTCATTTATATCGAACCGGTGATATCGACTAGAAAAGCAAAGAAGACTATTTTTTTTGCGAGAACGTTTTGTGTGCTATATTTGTCCTTTAGTTATTGTTAACTATTGTCATTTACGATAAACTTATTAGGCAAGCAAGTGTAGCAAATGTCGCTCTTTCGCAAGCCCAAGAAAATACAGCGGCGCGTCTTCTCCAGCAATGCAGACGAGGACGACGACACCTCCTCAATGGACATCGATGGGGACATGTTGGTAACGCCTCCACCACCCCCGCCCATAATATCCATGTCCGGCAAACGTGATAAAGATAAAATCAAGAAAACGATACGACAAACCGATGAAAGCGGAGCCCCTGGCGCTGCTCCTGGCGCTGTGCAGCACAAGTCAAAAGCCCTACTAAGTTTTGCCGACGACGGTGAGTGTGAATTGCATTAGATTGAGGATATTGATTAATTAATTCGAGTCGATTCGTTTTGAGCAGAGGACGATGGTGAGGTGTTTCAAGTGCGCAAATCTTCGCACAGCAAGAAAGTTATGCGAATGCTGGACAAGGAGCGACGCAAGAAGAAGCGCGAGGAGCGATCGGATCATGCAACGGGCACCATTCCCACCGGACAACCGGGCACCTATGAGAATGGTAGTACAACAACAACTACGCAGCATTTAGAGTCGTCCAGTGCGAATGCTCCTGGCGCTGCTGCTGCCAATTCTAGTAGATATATGAAATGTGCGTCGATAGCAAGCGACAATGCGAGCGTACAGAGTAAAAGTAAAAAGTGTGATAATCATATGATCCAAACCGAAATACGCACAGACGACTTTGTGGTAAGGTTATTATTATTCAATTTTTTCTACAAAAAAAAAAAAAAATTAAAAAAACAAGCATATATTACGATTTACCTACAAAAATATTAAAACAATATGGAGCTGTCTTAATTTCCAATGGGAAAAATAATCTTGGATATGTCTTTGGCTTAATGGTTTAGCTTCCAAAATTGGCGATATTCGTACACAAATTGCTTCAGAAACAATGCAACCAGCCACAAGATACATCCTTTTCCGAAACTAAATATTATAACAATTTTTTGTAAATACGTTGGAGGTTCATATAGGTGTTAATTTTTTATTTATTTTTCTTCTTTCTTATTATTATTAAATGCTTTGTAACTGATCAATGCACGTTGCCTTTCTAAAGCTAGTACACAGCTCAAGATGAACACGATTGAGAAATCATAATTCTTTAAAATATAATTTAAACTTGCTTATATATTGGAGCACTACTCTTTCAGAGCTGACTCTCATTTGGCAATCAATTTAATTCAAATGCACAAAAGTGAAATTTGTAAACATGAATATTGAATTTCATGCAAAAGTCAGTGTTTATCTTGGACTGTGTACAATATGTATCTAAATGTCTTTAATCCGCTTAAAAATTCGTACAATAATATTTGTTTTACTCTTGCTCCCAAAACCAGCTTGTGGTCAAGAACTCGGAGACTCCTGAAGTGGTTTTAAATGGTCGTGCCGCGCTCTGCGTTGGTCGCGATGACATGAGCGACGAGGACCAGTTGGATGATGGGGACAACGATAAGACGCGGCATCGTTTCTCAAAGCCCGAACACTTGAAGCAAATGCTTGAAAGCGGTTCCATACCAGATGCCGCCATGATACACGCGGCACGCAAACGCAGACAGCGGGCAAGAGAACAAGGTAAGACCACAGCTTAGTTAATCCAAGGCAAATCTTAGAAAATGTATATTTTACAGGCGCTGGTGATTATATACCCGTTGAAGAGCCCAAGGAGATGCCCAAGCTGAGCACGCGATTGGCGCGTGAAGATGTCGAGGGCGATCAATCGGACGATGAGGAGCGCGTGGATATGAGCGACATAACGGGTCGCAAGGAGCGTGAAGAGCGTCGCGAACAGTTCTATGCCGTTGAGAATGATTGTATGTAGTAATATAGTTGTCTAGCTAAATAGCTATTACGTTGTGTGTATGTCCCAGACCAGACAGACGGCAACTGCACGTCACATTTTTGTAGCACTTCAGTTTTGGTTGTTGGAAATTTGACTAATATTTTGAATTTGAATTTTGCACTTTAGTAACCGAGGAAGATTCCGATCGCGAGATGCACGAGTGGGAGAATCAGCAGATACGCAAGGGCGTTACGGGCGCCCAACTGGTGCATGCTCAGCATGAAACTGTGCTCTCCCGCTTCATGATCAAACCGGCAGCGGTCAACGGCGAGGGCGCCATGCAACTGGAAGATCTTGAGCGACAGGCGCCGCCCTCAACGGCAACGCTGCTGGAGCAGGCGTATGCCAAGACTGCCGCCATTGACAAAAACAGCGCAATGGCATCCGTGCTGCGCTCGAGCTACGTCAAGCCTAAAAAGGAGAAGGCCAAGCCGACGTCATTGCGCACGCCGCAGGAGATGCGCGCTGGCATTTTGGCGCGTCTCACAGAACTGCGGGAGCGGAACGAGGAACACAATTCCAGGATTGCGCGCATTGCAGCCGAGTTGAAGTCACTGAAATTGAAGCAGTTTGAGTGTCAACAGAATGCGCCCACAGCGGCAGCCAAGTACAAATTCTATCAGGAGGTCAAGTGTTATGTCAACGATTTGGTCGATTGCCTGGCCGCCAAGTCGCCGCTCATCAATGAGCTGGAGAAGCGTACCATGCAGCTATATGGCAAGAATCAGCGTTATCTGGTGAATCGGCGGCGGCAGGATGTTCGCGATCAGGCCAAAGAAATGTCCGAGGCGTCAAGTAAGTCAACTAAAGCTCTAAACAATTATTTATTTGTATTCATATTTGCTGTCATTTAACAGAGCCCGTGTCAGCTGCAGTACGTCGAACCCCGGAATACGAGGAGCAAGTACGTCGTGCCGCCGAGCGTGAAGGTCGTCGAACGCGTCGACGCTGCGAGCGTGAACGCAACGATATGCTTGCCTCCCATTTGGATGGCATGTCCAGTGACGATGAGATTGCCGATCAGCAGCAGGAGCAGTGCCTGGCGTCCACGGGGCTAATCGAAACCCAAGCAGCGGAGGCTTTCGATGATGTCACTGATGATTTTTGCAAAGTTGATCTAATACTTGTGAAATTCTATGCCTGGCGCAAAACGGATATGAGCTCTTATCAGGATGCGTTTGTTAGCCTCTGTCTGCCCAAACTGTTGGCACCGCTGGTGCGTCACGAGCTGTTGCTCTGGTCCCCGCTGCTCGAGGAGTACACAGACATTGAGACAATGCACTGGTATCAAGCGTGCATGTTGTATGCCTGTCAGCCAGATGAGACCGTGGATCGCCTGAAACAGGATCCCGATTTTAATCTGGTGCCCTCGCTTATGGAAAAAATTGTGCTGCCCAAAGTAAACGGTAAGTTGACTTTGATATATTTAAAGCAACTTTATGTTCATTCCATATTGTTATTACTTACTTTCAGCCTTGGTCACAGAATGCTGGGATCCACTATCCACCACACAAACGTTGCGTCTGGTGGGTTTCATCAATCGCTTGGGTCGCGAATTTCCACTCAACAGCAGCAACAAGCAATTGAAAAAGCTCTTTGAGTCCATTTTGGAACGAATGCGTCTCGCTCTCGAAAATGATGTGTTTATACCCATCTTTCCCAAGCAGTAAGTAAAAGTCAATCATTTGCAACGACATTGATAATAACAGAGTTGTTTTGTGTACTTTAGGGTGCAGGAAGCCAAAGGCTCGTTCTTCCAGCGTCAGTTTTGCAGTGGTCTGAAACTATTTCGCAATTTTCTCAGTTGGCAGGGTATTCTGGCGGATAAGCCGCTGAGGGAGCTGGCCATTGGAGCGCTGCTTAATCGCTATTTGCTGCTGGCCATGCGCGTCTGCACGCCAAATGATGCAATAAATAAGGCCTATATTATTGTAAATACCCTGCCAACAGTTTGGTTGCTGCCCAACAGTGACACGTTGAAGAACCTTGAGCTATTTATTAGTTACATTCGTCAAACACTGGAAAACTGCGATGCAAACAATCCACTATTTATGTACGTATATAAAACGAGGATTTTAAAATCGAAATTACATTCATATATATATATACATATTTCTTTCCATAGGCAATCCTGTGACAAGGCCAAGCAGATACTACAAAGACTACATAGCTTATAAAGTGCGAAGAACCTACAAAAATACCAAACAAATCTTTAACACAATTTAATCGTAGCTCAATGATGGGTTTCTGCTTTTGAAATATCAACAACAATCAAATACTCTCCCGATGGTTAAATTAGCAATAACTAAAGTCCTTAATAATTGGGTGTTCCATAAATCGTTGCTCAAAATGCTGTCAAAAACTATTCGAGAATATGTCTTTATAAATCTAAAAACGAATACTGTATATACTTCGCCTATGATAATTGTAATATTTTGATTATTTGATTTGTTTGTTGATCGAAAGCGAAGACAACCGAAATGCAATTTAAAAAGCGTCTTTAGTCTTTAATATTACTCGTCTCGATGGGGACACAATCCTGTTTCGATCGTCTTTCGTAGATAAGTACTACATACTTGAAAACCTATATCTAAAAAGTGATACAAATTCAGACACTCTTTTATATAACTTTATTGATTGTAATTAGGAGACTTGCGTGCATAGCAATAATAAAAACAATTTTTTAAATTATGTACAGAATACATTAACAATTCCAGAATATATTTATATTTTACTTTTACTTTTAGTGCAGACCATAACCAATTTAAAAGTGAGCTTAAAGAGAGCGCTTAGCTGGACTGTTTTCAAATCTCAAATATTAACATCTTAATCAAAACAGTTTTTAGTGTTATTTGGAAGCTCAACTGTTGCTTAAGTGTAGCTTAGTCAGCCTTGGAGACGGAGGCACGTGAATAGTTTTGGGCCAGATCCATAACTTCGCCTTGCAGCGCTTGCAGTTGTTCGTTGACAGACTTGGATTCGGCGCTATCAGGTGATGTTTGCTGCAGCACTTGCAACACAAGATCTACGCAAATATACATATAAATTTAGTTAACAATATACTTTAACGTTTTAAAGTGCTACAATCATACCATGATAACGCAGGAGAAGCGCATTTTGCGGTTCATTTAGCGTGCTACGAATATGCTGCAATATGGAAGACACAAATTTGCCCGATGCATGTAGGATGCAGCCAGTGATGGTCGTGAAGAGTATCAGAGCCGCCAGATGAAGTAAGAGCGCCGGCTCCTGGCACTCCAGCAGCTGTTGCAGCAGCTTCTCCTTGTGGCCGACAATCAGTTGGCGATCCTTTTTCTTGTCAACCTTCTTGATAATCATGCTGCAGGCTTTGAGCACTGCCTCCGTGGCCACCTCAAACTCCTCGATGCTTTTGTTCAGGGCCTTGTTTTGTTCCAGTAACGCGTTGCGATATTGTGCATCTGTTAAGGGATTTAACAGATATATTTAATATATCCATATATATACATATGGATTATTAAATGCATATCTGGAGAGGATGGGCAGGACTTACCGCACTCTTGCACCAGTTTGACGCGTTGATCGACATTCAGATTCGTGGACTTCACCATCAGACTGCACTCGGCTGCCACATAAAGCGTGAGTTCGTTGCAAATGTCATTGCCCAGGGATTTTAGCAGATATTTGACCAGCTGCGTTTGTGTATCGCCATTGAACAACTTCAGACCCTTCTCGTACAGACGGATGTCCACGAGCAGCGTGTTCACGCGCTCTTGAATCGCAGCATGCGTTTGTCGCCGATTCGTTTGAGGCGCTGCCTCATACAGCTCCTGGGCCTTAGCCAGCGCCATCTGATTTAATTGGCTTTAGTTGGAGAGCAAAATCAATGAGATAAGAGTTTTATGATCTGAATTAATAAACAATTTACTTTAAGTAGAGCGACGCAACGGGTTTGGCCAGATGCTCTAGTCCCTCCTCTTCTAGCGTGCCTTTGATTAGATTTGTAATGTCCGAAATTTTAACCAGCTCCAGCGATTTTACGGATTTCCGCGAGCTGTTGGCAGACTGCTGCACTGCGTCCTCCTCATCATCGCTGTCATGATTGTGGGCCGCACGGCCGCGTTGATGCTTCTTGGTTGACTTCGTTTTCGTTTCGCGTCCCTGAGAACCGCCACCCGCTTTGCCAGAGGTAGCCTTTTTGCGTCGCTCGTCCCGTTTGTCCAGCTTGCTGTCCTCGTCAGCATCGTGCGTGGTGCCCAGAGTGTTGCCAGCCTTCTGCGCGAGAGTTTTCTCTACAATATATTGCTGATAGACTCCATTGTCGATGGCTGTTTTGGCCAGTGACTGAGCCATTTCCTGACAGGGTTGCACCAATTGTGTGAGATATGCCTGGGAAAAGACTACAGCAGAGGCTTGTGAGTATTTATGCCACCTCATTTGGAATCAAAGATGGGAACTCTCAAACAGATAAATGGATTGAGATTAGTAGATTGGAATTATTTCCCTCAGCCTGTTACACAAGGTATATAAAATAATTACAATCTTTTATATAAATAAATCATTTACCTATGCTCTCCAGATACACAAACTGACTAGGATTGCAGTGTTTTTGAGCCATGACAGCGTTGAAGGCCTCCTCAATGTCCTCCTCCGACAAATTGGATGGTAGAATAGTAGATAAGTCTAGATATTGTTTAGTGGCACTGCACTCATTTAACGATGCCACCACAGTCAGTTCGATGAGACGAGCGCCCAACGCAACACGCTTGAGGAAGAGGAACTCCTCGTTGGGAAACTGTTTACGTATGTATGACTTGGCATCAGAGATGCCCAGCTTGTTAATGGCATCGTATTCCAGGAAGCTATTCTGCTTGTAGAAGGAGTTCACCCAATCGGCCTGAGTCTTGGCATAGATGTGTGGCACATATTGAGCGTTCGCCTGCTTGGAGGTCACATGTCCAGCCGGATTAATTTCGTCCAGCAGCGAGTGAAAGATCTTCTCTTGCACACTTATCTGCTGCAAGATGACGGACACATTAGTCGGTTTCGTGATGGCCGCCAGAGCACCACGGATTTTCGCCTTGCAGCGCTGAATGTAGGCCTGGGTGAAGAAGACGCGTGGATTGCTGGCATCCTGCCGTCCCTTGATCAGCTTGCCCAAATGCTTCTCCACCACCTGGTGCTGCAGAAAGTCCGACGGCAAATCAAATTGTGACGTCAGGTCGGAAATGGAAATTTCGCCACGTTGCGACAATTTCTCATTTATCTCCTGCGCAATGTGCGTGATGTACTCCTCATCGATGAGCTGCCCCAGCATTAGATGTATCTGCGGATCATCAGCTGCAATACGTTCCGCCAGCTTCTCAATCCTCGACAGATCCACATTCAATGTTTTGCTGACCTCCACCAGATTCGCTCGCCCCCCGTTGGCATACAGCTCATCTTGGATTTCGCGCTCCAAATGCTCGGGGGTAATATACTCTTTGCCATCGTTGGTGAAAACCACATCCAGCAGTTGCTTCTCCAGCAACAGAGTAACGATTTCAATGCAATTCCGTTCAGAGAGCCTTTGAGAAAAATGGAAGCCGTTAATTATTTGAGACAGCTGTTTAATCAACATTATTAACAGCTATGTACTCACTTTTGCAACGTGGATGTCAGCTGCGCCTTTTGGAAATCGGCGGCCAAGCGTTTAATCTCATCCCAGTCGCTGCTCATATTTATTTTATTTTAATTAATTCGATTATGTTCAATTTAATCCCAATCAGAAATGTGACGCGTCAACAAATGTGAATTACTGTCGCTCAATCATCGATAATTTGTTAGACATCAGCTGACTGATTTTGAGCAGTGCTGCCACTATATCGATTACCAAGAACGAGCAGTAAACAAGATAAACCTTGAATTTATGAGGCTAAATTCTTTTGTTACAAAATTAATATTAATTAAAAATCAAATAATAAATAATTATATACCCAGCTGGAATATGAGAAGTTTTTATGAATTGATAATAACAATATTATAAAATTTGCAAGAAAAGTACAGATGTTCGAAACAAGGCTAAATTGTCAGCACTGCTGTATAGTAATTTTGGTATTTCTGCAAAACCCTAGATACGGTCACACTTCATTTCTAGTTTATTATTTTTAAATCAAATTTAGATTAAAAATCGAAAGAGAAAAAATGTAAATAGATTTTTATGTACGTGTGTATAAAGCAAGCGATGTATTACTAACGAGTCGTGCCAAGATGTCAATATCCAAATTATTTGTGAAAGTATTTAATGAAGACATTTTTGAGCACCTAGACCAGGATAACTCCGACTTGGAAGATGATTTGGAGGGAGCCAATTGCTCCACGGTGCCGGATTC
Organism: Drosophila grimshawi; assembly: GCF_018153295.1. NCBI lineage: Eukaryota > Metazoa > Arthropoda > Insecta > Diptera > Drosophilidae > Drosophila > Drosophila grimshawi. The sequence continues at coordinate 23,249,177 of NW_025063098.1, forward strand.
CCGGGCACCAAAGATCAGCGAACTCTCCGTTACAAAGTGCGTAATATGAACCATTGCGGCGAACCACCTTAACAACAAGAACATCTTAAATCCCTTGCAGACAAATGGCCATTGTGAGGAACTGGCTGGATGACAAATTCCAGCAGATACAAACGGACAGCAATGAGGAGATACGCAAACTCTACATTGAGACGGAGGCGCGAATCGGACCCGATCTGGCCATCTTCGATGTGGACTATACGACAACGGTGCGAGTGTCCACAGATAGGCTGACTCTGCGCTCCCAAGGCAGCTTCAACACGGTGCGCGCAAATTGTTGCGTCTATGGAGGTCGTTGGATGTATGAGGTAATCATCGCTGGAAAGGGTTGGGGTTGAGTTGGGTGGTTGGTTGTGTTTGGTTTGGTTTCGTTTCGTTTGGTGGTTGCTTGGCCAACGGTCAATGACATTGAACTATCTGAAACGGTTTATTTGGGGAGTGTGAGTTGCACGTGCGCGTCATGTTATCGTGAAGAAAAAGAACAAAAACAACTAATGACCTTTGCTTTTGCTCTTATTCCTCCTTCTCCTCCTTAATTAGATTCAACTGCACACCAAGGGGGTCATGCAAATCGGCTGGTCTTCGGGCAATTGTAGTTTCAATGAGAACAGCGGCGTGGGCGACACCAGCTATAGCTACGGCTATGATGGCAGCAAGCAACAGGTCTGGCACATCTCCACCAGAAAGTAAGTGCAACAATTTTTACATTAAGAAAAAACTTAGGCCGCAAAAAGTCTAGTTTTTGGCTATAGAAACAAAATTGTTGTTTTAATATCTGGAAGTAACAACTTTCAATCGATTACAGATACGGCGACAAGTGGCAAATTGGTGATATCATCGGCGTCACCATCGATGTGGACCGCGAGATTATTGAATTCTATCGCAATGGACGCTCCATGGGCATTGCCTTTGAGAAGATACAGAAGGGACCGGGCATCACATTTTTTCCATCCATCTCGCTAGGCTACACCCAGGGCGTGCAGGCCAATTTTGGCAATCGTCCATTCGTATATCCGCTGGTTGGATATCAGCCTCTGATGGCACGTCCCATCCTCAAGCTGCGTCGCGCCAACCTACTCATGGACTATCTGATCAATCTGGCGGGCATATTCTCGCACTATAACGCACAGACCAGATCGAGCACCCAAATGGCTGGCGAAGTGCGTGTATCGACGAAGAAGACAGTTTACTGCATATTTGCAACGTTGCTCATTGAACGCTTTACGAATGGGGTCTTCGATCCGTATATCATCGAGGATGTGTTGCTGGCGCGCATCGCAAGTATGACAACACTGTCCGCAGAGAAGGAAAACCCGCATAGCGTCCTAAATGGTCTGTTGTCATTGTTCTGGAACTTCATGGAGGATGATGAAATAAAGTTTGTACTACGCAAGATGGTCAATGCTCTATTGGCCACATACACGCACACAGTTCAGGGCATGGACTATTCAAAGCATCGGCATGTGTTGAACGTACTCCACTGTCTCTGTTTGCACGAGCAGACGCGCAAGTATCTGCTCGATAGCAAACTGTTCAAAAAGCACTGGTAAGCTGAGATCATCGGTTTGTCTGATGTGCATATATAAATGGAGTAAACGAATTTAAAGGATCATTAATTAACTGTTTGTTTTAAACTGCTTTTTAGCCTGGCCTTCTTTTTGTACATCAGTCCGTTGGAGTTTTATATAATGGAGGAGCTGCTACCCGATCACATGGCCTGGACAGAGGGCATTGACGGACCCAAGGATAAATATGCGAATGTTGTTGAAAAAGTGCGCAAGAGCACAGAATCGTTGTATGCAGCTGAAAAGGACTTTCTGAACACGCTGATGATAAACTCAGATGGCAACGCGGAGACACCCTCCACTCGCAAGCTGTTCCTCAACAAAATGCGACGCTATGTCATGGATCTGAGCATGGAGCAGCGAGTTAGTGATTGCGATTAACAGAAAAATTATAGTTGTATTAATCAATTATTTTTTGTTTTGCAGCCCTTTCATGCCTTTTTCTTTATGCAGTCCAGCATACAGCATCCGTTGGACTCGTCAGTGGCGCTTGCCTTTGTTTCCATACTCATCGATCAGGTGCGATCGCTGTTCAAGGATGAACTACCGAGTCATATAATGGAAGTGGGCATTGATTACTTTCTGGATGGCACTTTTGATTATATGCATTTTGATCGCGTTGGCGGAGTCTTGTCGCATCTGCGCAAGGTGCACAGAGGTGACATCGATGCGTATTTGGGTGCAGAGCGTACCCAGGCAATCTACGATGAGGACCATAATTCCGTACGCGTAAGTGAAGTGGGTGAGTATGCGTAATAACAAAACTGTTTACGTTCGTTTAATTGTTTTAGTTACATCGCTTCCAGATACCACACTATACCTGCTGGGCGAGAACATTAACAATGTAGCCGTGGTTGGACACACTCAAGGCGCTAACAACTCAACCTTTACACACTTCCTCAATCCGCGCATGCCACAAAATCCCGACACAGCCCCAGGCAACTCCAGCATGGAGTCAAGTGTCTGCGAACTGTTGGATATTTGTGTACTGTTTTACTACTCGGCCGGGCACAAGTATATAGTGAAAATTGCATCGGTGCGGGATGAGATCGCCATGCTCAATGAGGTGCTCAAGGAGACGAAATACTATCGCGAGGACATCGAACGCAAACTGTTGACTCTCGAACAGCATGCGAATGTCTGCATGAATGATAATCATCAGCATATCATGTCCGAATTGCGTACCAAGTTCAGTCAGCGACAAAATGTTTTTGCGGTGAGTGAAATTCATGTTCAACTTGATAACATTATTATTATTGATGTAATATTGAGATCTTAATAGTTTGATAGACTAGTTTATCAATATTTAGTGGCTTAAATAAAATACACTTTTGTTAACTTTTGGCAATTAATTATAATCATGGTTGAAATAGATTAGTAAATCATTTTGAACAATTCAATTTAATTGTTATAATTTAATATTTGAATATTATTTCATTACTGACAAAAAATAATAGACTAAATCCTAATATCCTAAAAGAGTATAATATATAAATACTGCTCGACTCCTTTTAACATAATTTACGGTCCGCAGACACGTTCCATATCGCTGGCGAGAAAACAAGTCTGGCTGCGTGCTGTCGCCTTGAATACGCACCGCCGATCCTTGTTGATATGGCTGATGGAGCGCATTCTACGCTCATTAACGGTAAGCAAAAGTTGACATGAATATCGTAAATACAAACTAATATTCGGAATATTTACAGAGTGCCTCTGGTTCCGGTCCACTTTTTGCATTTGTACCCGAAATCTACATAAATACGACGCCCATTTTGCTGGACACTGTGATGGACTTTAGTCATCACGATATGCGCGCTCAGTTCGACATTGGAGATGCGGAGTGTGGCATTAATGCTGCCGCCGAGTTTCTAGCCATGCATTCGGCGGATTCGCGTATTGTGCTTGCCTCCTGCAAAGATTCGCTTTTGCAGGCTCTGGGTACTCTTACCTGCCACAAATCCGGAGTGCGTGCGCTAGAGCGTTCCTCGAAGCGCGCTCAGACGGCGTTGGTGCGGGCACTACTGCGACCCTATGAGAATCGTGCTTGGGGCCAAAGCAATTGGCTGCTGTTGCGCTTCTGGCTGGGCGAGGGCTTTGCATTTAAGGATGCACGCCAGCCGAGTGTGTGGCAAGGTGGATCACAGCCGTTGCACCATGGCTTGTGTCGCAGTCGCTCGAGAAATGAGACGCACACGGGACTACTGCACAATGTGGCGCCCGCCAATCCGTCCAAGCATTTTCAGCGCTTGATTGGCACCAAGCTGTACGAAGACGAACCATTAGCGACCACGTTCCTCAACTCCGTGCTGAGTCAGTTAAATTGGGCATTTTCAGAGTTTATACTGCTGCTGCAGGAGGTGAGTTGCACCAACTGACACAGTGTTTCCATAATTTACATTTTCTCTTTATATCTTTGTTCTCAGATACAAAACACGGCTCAACGTCAGGAGAATACGCTGTTTGAGCCAAAGCAGCTGAAGATCTGCTCGATGTGCTTTGAGCTAACTGTTTCGCTGATGCGTTGCCTGGAAATGATCATAACTGTTGCACCTGATGTTGTCGGCGATGAGTCGCGTGGAAATAGCGACCTGATTTTGAATCGCATTTGCCAGCTGATCAGTCAGGTGCTGTCACGCGTCACAGTGCCGCCGGGCTGCTTTCAGTTTGTGGTTGATATGTGTTCCGCGGATCTGAATGCCGTTACCCATTTTCCCATCATCTCTGCGGCACTAGGCATATTGATGGCATTGCTTCGCAACGAAGTCGAGCATGATATCACGCCGCAGAAGGTGACGCGTATATCGCGTGCATTTCTCACCGATCCCAGTTTTCAGTTTGCCACGCTGGAGTTTGCACTGGGCGAGGTACGCACACCGCTGCTGGAGCAGAAAGAGATACCACGGGGCAATTTTGATCCGTCGTCCCGACCGCACATTGATCCACTGACCAATGATGTGCGCGTGCCGCATCTCAACAATTCCAAGCGCATACGCGCTGATCCGCCCATCATTAAATTTGCACTGATCGATTGTGAGTTAATTGGATGATTTACATTATTTTCAATATTAGTAAGTCCATTGTCTTACACAGATCCAACGCATGTGTCCCTTGAGGAAATCGAAGATGTGCGTCATTTGATCGAAAATTTACGCATCAAACAGGCCCTTCTCTCAGACATAACGCTGCCATCGGAGGACTCGTTGTGTCCCATTTGCTGTGCCAAGCCAATCACTGCCGTTTTTACGCCCTGCAAACATCAGTCTTGCAGTGACTGCATCATGCAGCACATGATGAACTCCAAACTGTGCTTCTACTGCAAGACCACCATACAGACCATCGAGACGCTGGATGGTACGCTCATCTACTCCAACGAGGAGGCGATACAGCCAACACTTACCGACTGTGTTTGATTTATCCCACCAAGAATCCAACCAAAAATCTAGTCACCTTTGAAGATTAAATTGCTACGCTTAACATGTGGTTTTTACACATACACACTATATACATAGATATATATATATATATTTTAATCTTTAGTTTATTCTTTTTGTTTGCCTTATGCTTGCAATTATTTCCGATGTGATATGCTAAAGTGCAATTTAGAACCAGAAAACAAAATACAGACCCAACAAATGTAATAGGTAATGTAATGTATAATATGTATAATCTATATTATGATCTCTCGGTTTTTTCAAAATACTTTAGGCAAATTAATTATGATGAGCACAAAAATACAAATGCATTTATGTAAGTTCCACAAAAACAAAAACCATTTTATTTAAACAGTTTACATTTTATACTCAACAATTAAGTTATCTCAATGTCATAGAATTCAACAGCTATAGAAACTTTTGTTTTTAAAAATTAAGTTGAGGCGATTTTCAAGTTTACTATAAAATATAAGAAGGCATTCGATTGAATTATATAGATTCGAAATTATCAAAAAAATGTTAAAAGTTTCTATGCTTTCAATTATCTCGCTAAAGCCTGAATACCAACTAAAGTTAAATAAGACAAAATTTAGACAATTTTTCTAATACGATTAGCGTTGCGCTCACTTCGACCTAGCTCTCTTTTATCCTATATATATATATATATATTTATTTGAAAGTGAAACTTGTGGCTGCGCCAATGTTTCAGCTATAAACTTTTCAAAATTGTTGCTTGTACTGGTGCCGACATTTCATTCGCATTTTACAAAAATAATTAAGTATTTTGAGATGTTTAATGCTTTTGCTATGTGAAGTATATATTATATTGATATTATAAGTACATAAACATACATAAATAAGTAGTATACAGTGTATTTGAGCACATCTATGTCTACATATATACTTCAGGTGGTATCAGGATGTGTGATGCCCTAATTTTCAAAATTTGATTTATAATTTTGTCCGTTTATTTAATTTCCTTCGTATTGTCATTGTAGTTTTGAGAGGTCAAGAAATTTGTATCTTGCGTTTAACATTAAACTAGGTACATTTACAAACATATATGCAGATATATAGTATAACTATTTGAAATATAACAGGTTATACAGTTTGTATTTTTTGATTTTTATAGACATTGGCATTAACAATGCCAACAACGGTAAAGCCTTTCAACTAGCTACAGCTATACACCTAAAACTATACAGTTGCACATACTACATATACATCAGATCAACAACTAACTACAATTTAAGATCTAATAATTGCTGAGCTACAGTCTAATAACAAGCGCGCGCGGAATATTGAGATATAGGCGATATGACTTGGTTAGGCATTCAATTAATTAATCATGCCCGTTTTGGGTGCATATTGCGATCTCTACAGTATGCTGCAAGCGTTCGAGTGCATGCGATGCGAGTGTCGTCCATTGCCGTGTCCAAAGCCGCTGCAGCATTGATGTGTTATAGGGCCGGAGCTGCGCGTATGCTGGAAACTCTGGCTATTGCTCATCTTGGGATCGTGCAGAGCATAATGGCAGCTGGGCGCATGACTGTGCCTATGGAAATTGTCTTAGTTGCTAAAATGAACTCTGATTATGTTGAGTCGATTCTTACCCATGATTACAAATGCTCGAATCGGATATGGAGCTGGGCATGGCACGGCTGACTGCCTGTGGGGCTGGTGGTGGCAAAAATAGCGGGCAACCACCTGCTGCCAGATCATCGCCGCCACCACCACCATCATCTCCGAATACAGCCAGACGCATATTAGCTGCCTTGACTGCCGATTGCGATTCCATGTCATGCGCTTCTTCTATCATCTTGTCCAGCTTCTCCATGGCCTTTGTTTGCTTGGCGGCCAGAAAGGCCTTGCGTGCCGCCTTTGACATGGAATGGGGTCTAAAGTAAGTGAGATTATCATAAGATTAGATTATGCATATAAAATATGGTACACAAAGTTGGTTCATTTCTGCAGTTGCAGTTTGCAGTTTTAGGATTAGTTCTGACCTGGCAGGCGCCGAGCTTGTTCGATGCGGCGGAGGTGAATGCAATGAAACGGATGTCATGGAATCGTTAGTGCCGGGTCGGCTAGTGCTGCTGTTCGCCTGCACCACGGCTGGTGCTGTGCTCATGGGACAGACGCGAGGAGCCGGCACAGCAGCTAGAGTCGCACTGGCCACCTTGGACGTTGTTGCGATTGCGGCGACTGGTGGCTTGGGTGGTGTATTAACGGCCTCCAGCGTGGTGCTGGTAGAGAAAGTGATTTTTCTAATTAGAGCGGAGATAATGGAAATAGCAGTCGAACCCAAACTCAGGACTTACTTCGACTTGAGGGATTTATCCCGATCGAGTGAGACATTCGATATGGATGCTTTCAAGCTGGCGCTGCTGCAGGTTGATGTCTCGCGTGGCGGTGCCGTTGCTGGTGGCGTCATCTGATCCATAGCGGCCAGTTCCTCGGGCGTAAACTGGTCAGGATTACTGACACGGGGCTTGTGCGGAGCACTGCCAATGCGAAAGGTTGGACTAAACTCGGAAGGTGATTCCCGATTATTGTTGGCGCTGCTGCTGTTCACCAACGAACCGCGCGAGATTTGCAAGTCCTCCAAAAACTCCTCAGTGTCCAGAATGAGCGAACCGAAGATGTCGCTGGGCGAGCGCATAAAAACGTGTCCAGTGGAATTGGAGCGCGATTCTCGTCGTCTATTTTGCTCTAAATATGGGCCACCACCAGCGCCGCTGCGCACTGGCGAGTTCGCGATACTCCGCCGTGCCACATCCTTGAAGGTAACCGGCGAATAGATGCGACTGTTGCGCTCATCGCTGGCTGACGCGGCAGATGCAGTTGTTACAGCAAGTGCTCCAGGTGCATGATGTGCCAATGTCGTTGCCGCAACCAGGGCACCACTGGCACCAAGCACCACACCCGACATGGCCGCCGGCGGCGTTGGCTGCTCCGCTGTTGATGGTGCTGTGGGCGGTTGTGACTTGGGCGTTGGTAAAGTGGCCTTTGGCATGGGTGTCAGCGTCGGTCCAGCGGACATAGGATGCAGACTGCCTGTTAGCTGCAGTGGCAAGCGATTCTCACGCTCCTCCAACCAGTAGGTCTTCATGGTGCCTTTGCCCTTGACGTCGATCTCGCCACGCTCGATTATTCGATAGTTGGGTCCAATTAGCACCTTAGTCGACTCAGATATGTGCACTTTCATGGCAATGCTAGTGGACTCCATTCTGGAGGCGGTATTTACGCTATCGCCAAACAGGCAATAACGCGGCATCTTCAGACCCACAATGCCAGCAACAACCGCGCCCGAATGAACGCCGACACCTGCCCCAAAAATAATTTAATTTAATTTTTTTTAATATATATGGTTTTTGTTCACAGTTAGGAGCGATTCATTATTATATGAATTATAAATTTTAAATTTCTGACTTACGCATTCGCAAATGTTGTCCCGTGGAGGGATCTTTTAAATCGGTTATGGCATCAATCATATCCAGCGCCATATCACAGACTCTCTCGGCATGATTCGCATCCTTGTCGGGTGCGCCAGCCACCACCATGTAGGCATCGCCAATTGTTTCCACTTTATAGACGGAATTTCGCTCGGTGAGTGTATCAAATATGGAGTACATTGCATTCAGCATGGATACCACCTCCATTGGGGTAATTCTACTACAAATCTCAGTAAACGTGACAATGTCCGAAAATAAAATTGAGACACTGTCGAACATCTGTGAGGTAATTGCAGAAAATATACATTAGACAGATGTATATGACAGATGACTTTTCAAATTTAACACCCACCTCACAGGTGTCTATTGGATTTTCTCCGCGTCTCAAACGGTCCGCAACCTGCTTGGGTATCATCTGATACAGGAGCTCATCAGTGCGTCTCATTTCCTCGTCTAGCTTACGCATAGACTCCTCGAGTTTCTTTGATTTTTGTTGCTCCTGATCCAGCGCAAGTTTCAGCTCCACGGATTGTTGTGTGCCCGCCAGCATGAGATCTCTGCTAAAATCGTGCATGGACAGATCGTTGATGTAGAGACCAGTTGTGATCAGTGACGTCAAATCGGGCATAACTGGAGTGCCCAGGAACATGATCATGCGCCAGTTTTCCATGTATACCATTTGACCTAAACAATAATTGATTGAAATGTAAATACAATATAATAAAATGTAATCTAGCATTGTTCGAATAATTGATATATTGTTGCATTTGAAATGTTATATTTTACCTTTCAACCTGAGGGACTTCTCCGGTTCGCTGCCATCGTCGTGCAGCAGCAAGTCCTCATTTTGTGCATCAATACGCTCTGTTACCGGATCGACGGTGACCAGCTCGAATATGTTGTTGGTACGATTAAGTATCTAATGCATAGATTTCATTAGTAAAACATAATTATACAAAATACAAGAACATGTCAAATCAAGAACAGAGCACGTACAGTTTGAAACTTGAATGCAATTAGCGGGCGCACCAAATCAAACCAGGCTGTTATCCTCTTGCCTAATAGCTCCGGCAATATGACCATCAAAGAGTTGCCAATGCTCCGCACCACCATATCAGCACTGCAAATAAGGGAGGGCAGATGTAACTAAGGCCCCAGGCATTAAGGCATTAATAATGTTCACTCGCTTACCCAAACACTATGCAAAATGGGAATATTTCGAATAGGACGTGCGCACTGATGGGCAAATGTTTCTCCTCACGTGTCATGGCCAGCGAGGCGAGGGTGAAGGCACGGTTATCGAATGTCAGCTGAAAGGTCACGTGCACAGTATCGAATAGAATCTCCTCGCGTACCAGCTCAATGTGCATCTCCTTGTGATAGAAGTAGCGTGCCACCTCACGTATCTGTCCCATTGTGTAGTACACAAAGCCACGCCTCTTGGACCGATAGTGCAGCGTCAGGCCCTGCTTCGTCTCGTTCTCACAAATGAAACTGGGGGCACGCATACGGGGATATGAGAACTTCAGATACTCATGCAGATTATCCAGACCGTTCAGAAAATCACGCATATGCCGACCCAGTACAGAGAGGACGCGATCGTAGCCATACTGACCCACAAAGCCAACAAAGTAGACCCCCAAGCGATCCATAAACTCACGTTCCGAGACGCCCAGCACCTGTTAAAATTAAGAAGAAGAAGAAGCATACAATCATATTTATTTATTCAGAAACGAAATTTCACTCACCGTTTGAGACTTCTTGGCCAGCTTTTGCAGCAGATTCTCGGGATACACCTGATGCACACTAAATGATGGCGCATCGATGCCCGCCTGACGTCTGATATCCTCCCATTTCTCCTCGCCGTAGACGGACTTGATATACTCCGATAGATTCTCCAACAGCAGCCCATACATGTTGCCAATGATTTGGATTTATCTATCGTATGAAGTTCTTAGCTTCGATTAAATGGGTATATTGTGTAACATTGCTGTGTATTGCAATGATTTTCACCTGTTCAATAAATGTTGAAGTAAAACAAATCATGTAACACGTGTTATTTTAATAATAAATATTTATATATATATTTTATTATATATAATTTTAAAAAATGTAAAATTTTGTATAAATACAATACACACCACATTCATACGAGAACATAAATTATTAAACTGAACCACAACTGATCGCAAAGTCCTCCAAATAGTCTTATTCAATTCCCAACCCACTGTTTAGCAGCAACACCAACAAAGATTCCTAAGAATTTTTACGCTTTGTATGTTTCATTGATTTGTTTTATCTTATTTAACATACTTTTTACATATGATTTATTTATTGCTTCGCTTTCGATGAGTCTGTTAGTATATTATATACATATAATTCGAAATTCAATTTATGGTCAGCACCGTGTGGCTTTAATTTTCATGGATAACTGTGCTCATTTCGGCCAAACCCCCAAAGGCAAACTGGCAATGGCAATGTTGACATTTGTGCAATGCGCCAGACATTAATCGCCTAGCCTGGCGCACAATAGCGCGTGCGACGAGGCGTTAATCCAACCCAAAGCTAAATCAGTTCAATTTTTATTTTGTTGCCTTTGGGAAAAAAATGTCAATAGATTGGCTTGCCTTTTGATGCGAACTTTTCATCAGTCCCCATCATCACCACTTTTGGTTTAAATCAACACTGGGGATGCCAATCTTTAGAAAATTTTTGATTATTTGACAACAAATGTGAACTTTTCAATTGGAATGGCGCGTTTTCAATTATAGTACATTTTAATATATTTTAATGCTTTATATTGAAAATAGAAAAAATTGCTTAAAGATTTAATAAGTTTGATTAGCATATTAACAATTTTTGCTTCTATTAAGTTTAAAAAAATTACCCATATTCTTGCCAGAAAATTAAATGAATATTGCGTATTATAATAGAAGTTAACACAAAATAAAGAAGTTAACTGTAAATTATATTTTGCTGGTGCAGAATTTTTCCACAAAATAAAAATTAAAAATAAAAACAGATTTTAAGTATTTTATGTATTGCGTTGCCTGGTTAGTTCATTTTATTTATATGTTTGTGCCATATTGTCCATATGTCTTTTACATGACATTGAGCAACACATGACCTTCATTTAATAATATTTGTTTACCTTCTGTTTAGAAGATACATTAAGGTTTATTGTCATATAAGAGGGCTGCAAGATAATTGTGTTTTATTAGGTTTTAACTCTTCACTCTCACACAGAGTGCATCTGGCATTCTACTAAGAGCCGCTATGAGTTACTAGCATATTGAATTATGAAAGCTGCAGTAGATAACGAAGTTAGCATGCATAAAATGCAATTAAATGACTTCAAGTTTAATTCTACTGGGCGAGAGTCTAGCTACTGAGAATATAAGGCATACGCAGCGTATGCCGATGAATTTTATGTCGTTTGACAGAAGAAGAACAATTCCACAAGTTGTGGAATGGTTTTTAGCAGCAAACCATTTTAAGTTAATTTGAGCTTAGGTCGGACAGACGGCTTGCTCCAGTTTCCATGCACTTTTTATTGCCTGTGTAAGTGTCTGTTAATTGAGCCAAGTCAATTTATCTATACATAGCCAACAATTAAATGTAAATGCGCAGGACAATTGCTATTTATACTGTGGCATGCTTTGGCAATCTGTGCCATACCTTGCCCTCAAATCAACGCTAATTCAATTGCATTCAAAGGCACCTGCACCCGTAGCGAGTACCCAAGTAATTGAGAGGCATTCAAAGTGGCACTGCCTTAGGGAATTCTTGGATCAAACATGCATAATAAACAGCTGCGACTGCATCGCGACATATGTTGTTATTCCTGTTGCAATCAGTTACATATGGTCGTGTCAATTGGAAGTCATATGTAAGCCATTCTAAGCTGTAAATTGAGTTAGATGTGGCCCTAGCTAGCTGTTCAAGGCTGCTGTTGCTTACAATCAGCTGTAAATTACGTTGCCTCGAAGTGCATTCTCGCATAAATGATGAGGCTAAAGTTAAATTGAAAGTGTCATGCTGAAGGTGAATTCAGAACTAACGCAAATTGAACGTCACTTGCATAACGAGCTACACATCAATATTTTGATTAAATGAAAACAATTTCGCAACAGAAAAATATTTTTACTGACCAAGGAAAATAAGAAAAAATAAGTAAATGCTTTCCGCAATATGCTGAGCAGCTTTTAAAACTCGAAGCTCAAACAGCAAATACTAATATGGCAAATGAATCCATTACTCTCACTTTGCGTGGATTTATTTACGGTTTATTGCCATTTGTTTTGTCATAAACATATTTCATTGTATTCTTAATGGTTATCCGCACTCACACCACCAACTTTTCCATTCATAAATTTGTCGCATAAAAAATGCCATGCCAAATATGCCGAATGTAAGTCTGAAAGATCCTAAATCATAAATTTATGGAAAATCAAGCATTTGCATTTTTCTCGCGCGTTTTACTTCATTGCATTTTGCTTGAATTGGTTGGGAATTATGTTAAATAAAGCTGAACTTTAGGATTAAATTGATATGCTTTGAACTCTGTGATATGGCGTGGTGCGTTTGCTCTTTTCTTCTAAAAACATTTTGTATTTATATTAAATTAAATTTTTTTCCGCCTTAAATTTAATTGCCCATAAGATTTCATATAAACAAAAACACAAACCCTTGACGTCAGCCAGATAAAAAAATAAGAACAACTTTTTCGTTTTCATGTTTTCGAAAATGTATTTGGGATACTAGATAAAAAGAGGCTAGCCTTGAATATTCGTGATATTAGATAATAGAAAGAAAAGAAAGAAAAAATGAAATACAACGTATTTATAAAACAATGATGTTCGAACTACTATATAAGAGAGAGACAATATGAAAAATTCAAATGCTTATTTAGACGTTGTACAAGCAAAAATTAGACAAAGTTGTCAACACAACATTGTACAGCTCTAAAGACAATATAAATTAAACAACAACTTTCAGTTTCGACCGCCCCACCATTTGGCCTTCAGCACACAAAAACCCTCAAAATAAATAATAATAATAACACTTGTCCCAAACAGATCAAAATATTGTCCAAAATGGTGTCCTCTGCTTCAGCTCTACAGCATTAATAGTATATTTTTATTTCATTTTTGATGTCTCGTTTTTATCGGCCAATTACGTCGGGGCGTTTCTTCATGAATGGAATGCTCATCGGATATACATTCGCATACCATAAACATAGCTGTGTGCATGTGTATTTATTTTTTACTTTTTGCGCGTTTAAATCGCCAAAATAATAAACAGGATGTGATGTGCGCTGTTTAGTGACGTCAGTACCCTATTGATAGGGTGATGATAGGGTGCTTATAGCAATAACTGTTGCAGGAAGTGGTCGCAGGCGAAAGGAAGTGCACTTGCTCTCATGTGGAGAGCTCTATTTGATAATTTCTATAGATATTAAAATTTCCAGTGTGTTTGTTCAAATGTCTAACAACAATTAAAATCTGAACTTATTTTTCGCTATACTTTTTGCCAAAATACTTAAGCTAATATGGAAAATAATAAGCTATAATCCCCATAGAGGCTAAACAAGCCGCAACAAGCTGTCAGCAACAGTGTTTCAAAACCAATAAAAAATTACGATGAACACCGCAAAATTCTTAGCGAAATGCCAAAATGGATTTTTGAAAATGTAAACGAAATGCCAAAATATCAAAAGAGATGTTAACCAATAAAATGTTCTTGTCTGAATTATTGCGCTGCGTGTTATCATCAATCATCTCGTTCTGACTACATATATCAAAAGGGTGCTCGGCAACTGCAGTCTGCATTCAAAGTGGGCTTCTAGTTTTGGGCGCTGCACAATGTGACCTTAATGTCCTTGACCGTTGTGTAAATCGCTAGAATAATGTGCAAATCTGTCATGTCCATCGACATTGAGTGATGAAGTGCTAAGAGGTGTAAATTGTTTTACAGATTTTGACAGGTCCGTCTAAAGATAAAGATAAAGATAGTCAAGGGTTACTTCGTTGAAGACACTCTGGTTGATAATTCAAGCTTAAAAAATTACAGCTTACGCTGTTGTTTACATTTACTGGTGTATTTGTCTCATCCAACATGTTTTCCAGCATCCAAAAAAGTTCACGTCATATGCAAAATTAAGGCGAAAACATTCCCGGCTGCCGTAAATTCGAAATGAATTTATAAACAAATGGAAAAAACAACGAAATGACTGAAACACAAATAAATTATTGAAGCCAACACCTACTGGCAATGAGAAAATATACTTATGTACAAGATAGCTTATGTACCGCCTTATGTACACTGTTTCACGCATTTGTCTTATTATGAGGCAAATAATTAATTTTCAAGTTCATTTGCGTGGGTAACGCCGAGAGCTTAGCGCAATGATATACCATTTGCAATGTCCCTAGCAGGGCATTGGATATATATATATATATATATATATATATATATATATATATATATATACATATATATTTGTGTATGTATGCCGCTCGAGTAGATACTGAGAGAAACACATACGAACCGAGAGTTGAGAATACATACATGCATATATTTATTTTTATATTTTGAGAAAATGTATTTGAACACTTTTGCGCTTTGAAGGTGGATGCTATATGTTAAGGTTAAGTATACATATATGAGCGATGCTATATGAACAAGCATAGCATATAGGCTATATGGAGCGACGAGAGCTTTTTGTATTTGCGGAACGGGCAAATTATTTAAATCTATTTATTTTTTATCTAATATTTGTTTGCTCTTATTTTTGAATCGCCTTAATATAATGGCCATAACCAGGCATTAGCATGAGCTGCCAAATGTATGACTCAAAATATTTATTTTATTTGTACTGATTTTTTTTTCTAGACAAGTAAAAGAACGTAATATTGAAAATTGCTCATACGCTGCGTTGTCTTTGTGTGATTTTGATTTGCAGTCTTGTTGCTTTTCATTTTGCTTGACACTCAAATAAATACGTAAAATTTATTTAGCGATTAATTAAAACTCAAGTGTTGCAAATCTAAAAGCATATAAATGGAAATTGTTGCTTACATTACTGCATAGTATGCACCAATATAATTAATATAAATGTTTAATACTATATAATTGCTGCTGTCTGTTTAGCTGCCAGTGTGGCATATTTTCGATATTTAATGGCAGCATCAACATGCAGATAGAGAGAGAAAAAATAATTACCTTAATAATTGACCCCATTTCTTAAGATGCCACACAACTTTTGCATGAGTACCTCACATGCGTATATATATAATTTATGATACATTTTCGTATTTGGACTGCTTACAATATTGTCTGGCACTGGGTGCAAATATTTAAAATTTTAATACCCTGAATCCATTTAAAATGGGTAAAAGGGTATATTGAAGTTTTGCAAAAGTACATAAAAACTAAAAGGAAGCATCTCTGATTCCATAAAGCATTTATTATGTATCAGAATTAGCTTTTCTGTAGACATATTTCACAATTTTTTTTTTTAAATATCGAAAACTTATTATATGCAAAGTATTTGGTTCAGAGTATTTCATAGTCGATATTTGTCTCTAAGTCATTTTTACTTATTATATATATATATATTATATTATATATATATATCTCATGCCTTAAGTTAAGCTTAGCTAAATCATGCCTGTGAAATTTTCGTAAACGTTCCTAAATTAATAATTTTTGCTAATGACTTCAGGGCCACGCCTGCCGGTCAACCACTTGGGAATTGTAACTGCAAGCTCATCTTAGCAGAATCTTGGCATGCGACTTGCCTTTTAACAGCATTAAGTAAATAAAGATTGTGTGGCAGATAGCTTAAATAAGATGAAAGAGGATTGTGTTGGAGGTAGCTTCATTAAATTGTTTAATTAAAATGTGGTTTTTTATGTAAACTGCCAACTATGTTAAGAAATGTTTCAGGAATGTTCGGTTTTTCACATCTTATTTAACAGAAAAAGATTTTTAAGTGATTTCAAAAGAAGACCAAGCATTCATTGATACATCGTAAGGAACAAAAGTGCTTGAATCAAGTAGGCTATACTACAATAAGATTTTTTAAATTTAGAATTTTCTAAATAGCAGAAAAGGTTTCCAATACGACAACAAAAACTTCAACCATTAATTCATAATTTTATAAAGGAGCTACATATTTCGCCAGACATTTTCAGAAGGGATATGGCTCTTGAAGAAATTTGCGGCCTACATAGAATACTCAAGGGGGACAATGCGAATGAATCATATGAAGTAAGTGTCCTGAATAAGGAGAACAACATCTTCCAAAATCCGTATTCACATAATGCACCACGCAACCCGAATTTTGAGAAACGTATTAGGAATCACGGGACTACCACATTGGGATTTAAATACCAGGGTGGCATCATTCTGAGCGCTGAGTCACGTGTCACAAATGAAGAAAGCATTTCTTCGACGAGCATGGAGAAAATCATAGTGGTGCACAAGAATATATTGGGCACCTTTGCCGGATGTGCCGGCGACTGCGCCTTCTGGTGTCGAGCCCTAACCAGAGAGTGCCGCCTTTTCGAACTCAACTATGGACATTGCATGCCGGTGATTATTGCCTCGAAGATGATGAGTAATATGATGTACAGATTCAGGGACCTCGAACTCTACATGGGCATGATGTTAGCTGGCTACGATCCCGTTGATGGGGCTAAGCTTATCTATGTTGATTCCGAGGGCTCCCACGAAGAGGTTAATTGCCATGTTGTTGGCAGTGGCGAAGTGTATGCTTCGGGGCTCATCAAGAGATTCTACAAATGGGATTTGGGAAATGATGAGGCGTACAATCTGGCCCTAAATGTCATTCATAATGCTTCCCAAATGGATTGGCACACGGGTGGACCAATTAGTCTTTATCATATGCGGCAGGATGGCTGGTCATGTGTGACCAAAAAAACTCCCCAGGAACTGAATGAGATATTTGCTGATCAGGCTAACTATCCTTATAGTGGTTTTAAATCTGAAAATCTGGTTCAGCTATGATTTACAAGGGGTACAAAGTGTATCATCATGTTACCCAATTGTAAATAACAGTTTGCAATCGTCATATTTTTAAATAAAAGCAGCTATAATGCCATTTAAAGACTTTGTTCTAAGCCATTCACACTTGGCAATTAAATGAACATCAAAGTAATTAAATTACTTTCAGTTTTACATTTTTCGTTGCTGTTTTCCTTTTTTCGGTAATGCAATGAAAAAAAAAACAAAACCAAATTGATTTGCCAATGCTCAGAAAATGTGCCAGAAAGTAAAAGTTTAAGCGATTTTTAGGTTCATTTAGGTGAACTTAATTCGATTTGCCAAAAGAAATCTCTGCCAGGTATTTCCCAATAGTTCTTTGTGATTTGCTCTGCACTTGCAGACATTGTCAAGTTCAAGACCAAAAATTACGTCTAGCCAATTTGTACTTTTTTTTTTAAGGGTAAACAAGTTTTTTCGTCTTATGTAAGATAAACAAACAAAGTCAAATGAGCGTCCGTTGCAGTTGCAACAACGAAAATTGATTTTTGTTTAGAACATAAACAGGACAGAATATATATTTGGTAAAGTTTCTAACGAAAAATAAACAAATTTCGCGATGTAAATTTAAAAGGTAAAATTGCATTTGCGCAGCTCAGATAACAACAATTTAAATAAAATCATTTGTTGGCCTTCAACGCGCACACCAATGGATGTAGCCATAATAGTGATCTGCCCTCTAGCACAGATTATCCATCCACCCACGTTCAATTTCCCTACCGCCATGTTGATTTTAAATTGTGTACATTTTCCGGAATCTGTTTATCTTTTATGTTAAAATTATGGCTTTAGTTTATGCATGAGTGCTATTTGTTTATTTATCATTGACCAATGCACACGTAGCCATCGGTTTGGGCGTTCAAATCTGGTTTTTAATTCACACGAACAGGTGCAAATTGGATTTACAAATCATATGCACTCATGCAAATATTACAGAAATAATATTAAATTGGAATAGCATAAATTTGCAAGGAATTCCATTTAAGACAATCTGAACGTCATTAGCCAATCCATCTCTACTATTTCCGGTTTAAAGTTTAATGCTTTCATTAGGAAAAGAGTTATCAAATTTATCAATAACATCAATTATACCCACTAATTCAATATATTTACATTTAAACAGGTAAATCATTAAATAAATATATACTGGCTATATTATTAGCACATAAATATATTTCAGTATGCAATCAACGTTTGTAAATACTTTTTATAGCAAACTAATGGGAGTAATGCCTACTGTCAAATGTTCTACCGAAAAGATTTCTCTCATCTCTCTTGTAGATATGAAAAAATGTAACTTCGCTTTATGAATTAAGTTGACTCATGCATGATAACAGCCCCATTGCATTTACTTTTGTGTATCTCATCAGAATTTTCAATATCATGCATGAGTTAATTTAATTCATCAAATTGGTCGAATATATTATACATCTACTTATATTTTTTGTAGTCTGTAAATTATTCCGAGTTGAAATTAAAAATGATTTATAATTTAAAAGATAGAAGGTCAATGCACAATTCAATACCACAATTGACGCATTCAGATAATGTATGTCTTAAATGAGTTGGTAACATTAATTGTCCAGAGGCCAAAAAAAAAGTATGAATAAATATGAATGGGACAGAGTTTTAAAAACAAGAATATATATCACGAAACCAGAATAAATTTGTACAAAAAAAAAACAAAAAACAATTTGGATTTGGTGGTGTGTGTGTGCGGGTTAATTTCTGGCTTTCTTTTTATGATCATCGCCGTCACCGCTTTCATTGAAATCCACAACAATGAGTGGGCGCCGGCAACCGAGCAATTTACCAGATGCCGTCCTCAACTTCCCACAGATTCGTCGAAAGCTATAACTTGCTGAGCTTTTGGCTACACACACACTCACACACACACACATTCAAACACATTTACATGCATAGGTATATAGTAGATGTAGAGATCGGCTACCTACGCCGTAAAGGAATATCGTGCTTTTGTCGGCTATGAAACAAATGGCAAATTCTGAAACGAGTAAAATTGGTGAGGCGAATATCGAATCGTTGGCAGTTTGAAAAAATTCTTCGTTGAGGATAGATCGCTATTTTTTAGGAGTAAAGCAAATTGTAAGCCAAGCAACAAATAGAATATGGACACCCATACTTATAAATAATATGAACTGAATTTCTATGGGACAATTAAATAATTATTAAATAAATGTGTTGCCGTTATTGAACAATCACAAAGTGAATAAAACAAAATTTTTGTAAAAGTGCTCAGGTCGCTTTCCAATCTGGGTACTTTGATATGGAATTATGACAAAATATGATTCCAAATGGCTGATTATATAATAGCCAAAGACATTTGACACCAAGTGAATATTGAATAAGTTTTATGAAAATTAGTAAAGCGATTGTGAAGTGTTCAACTTTCTACGAATATTTGCAAAATGCAATTTAAACATTGTTTTCACAAACATTATTAAAACAAAACAATTAAAAGGAAATTGTTTACGAAAAGTACATACATATTTTATTTTAAAGGCGAAAACTTAAAGAATTCGAACAAAACTTGACAGCAATATATAAAAAAAAATTCGATGAAATTAAATTGAGAATTTTGGCGTCGTCTTTTTAACCTGACGCCCGCCAGGAAAAAAATTCAACTCAAGGACATTTAAAAATAACGCAAAACTAGCTGCACTCGTCGCCGATTGTCTTCACATCCACACAGACACACACACACACACACGCACACAAACGGTCACACAGATTATTCATACAAGCAGCAGATCGACTTGATATATATATATATAATTTTGCTAGTTTCACTTATACATATTGAGAGTGTGAAAAATTCAGTGTGCCGTTTCATATAGGTTTTAATATGTAGTATATATATACATACATGCGTATATATTTTTTGTATGCGTATACTGACGATATTATTTCAAAAATAAATTTATTTTTAGTGATTGATCTTGCTGAATATATGTATATATTTATATATATAATATATATATATTTATATATATTGTATATAAACAAGTAGACAAGTATTTTATACGAATTTTTGTAAACTTTGCTCTGCTCTAAAGTGGCACACAGTCTGTTTATTTTCGAACTGAACAAAAGCGCCGAGTCAGCCAAGATTTGGACATCCACGTCGACAACTATAGCAACACATCTCTGGGCTGTGCGCTGTCCCAATCTCGTGCGTGCTGACATTTGAACAATAGAACACTACTCACAATCAGAGCCAAAACGTGAGATAAAATTTAAGAGTTGCAAATTTTAGCGTTGACAGAAAAACATTTGAAATTGGTGCAAAGTGCAAACAAATACAACTTGAATAAAAAATAAATAAAAATCAAATTAAAAGAACAAAAATAACGAAATAAATAATACTTTTTGGTATTGCAGCGAACGAGTTCAACGAAAATTTCTTGTGCTTGAAAGACACAAAACAAATCGATCAAAATGTTCAAAAACCATTTGGAAATGATTGGGCGCAATGAGAGCCCCAGCAAGAAGGCCAAATTCTGGCAATCCTACATCAGATCCCTGAAGGGTAAGCAATAACCACATAATATACCTTACTTAATACTTATTAAATTAAAATTGTAGACTAGTATGCAATTAGTCAGCCACGAAAAATAAGCATCAATTATGAATAGCTCGTTTAGTTTCTTTTATTTTAAGAGCGCTATCAAAATCAGAAGTATTTGAGATTTGAGAACTACAGAAATAGCACAGCAGAGTATAGAATTGTGGTCTATTTTTTGGCAGGTGTCATTTTAGGCGTAATCACCAAAAAAAAAAAGCTCACATAAATGTGAAAAGCTCTCTTTCAAATTGAAATATGTATATATTAGACAAATACATATACATATTGAAAATATTTTAACTATGTGCTCATGAGCCAAACAAAGCGAAAAAATGTGGCTGCTGCGCCAAGGCAAAATAGCTAGGCGCTCATATAAAACTACAAAATTCAAAATACGAAAATGAAATCAATTTTTTGGCAATGAGCCAAATAGCTGAAATAGCGCAAAACCTAATGAAGTAAGACAATCCCCATAGTAAGTCCGTCAATTTGATACAATATGTTGTTTGTATTGTCACTCCACAGGTTCCGAAGATATTCGCGCCCATGAGACCCCAAGAGCCTCTCGCCCATACAGCTCGTACCTGGATACGCCCACATACAGGAGCATCTATGATGAGCCCGCCACGGCCAACGAGCGCGTTCAGTCATCTGGCTACAGATATTTGCCAGTGAGCCGTGACACCTACGGTTACTCGCCACGTGCGATTTACGATCATCATTACAGCAGAACAAGTAAGTTGGCCAAGTTAAATTAACTATTGTACTAAGTACAACCAATAAGTATCCTACAGCAACAGTAACCCGCACAATTCTAATGCCTAAGCGTTTTAAATTTATTACTTTAATTTAGCTTAATGGCTCAGTCAATCAGTCCGTCAATCAGTCAGTCAGCGCATTTCAATCATTGCATCTGTCAATCATGCATTTTGAATGCCTTGCATCACACCTTGAGTTGCTAACGCGTTGCTAAAATAACTTTTTATATTTCTCTATGATTTCATAATTATATAAATAATAAGAAAGCAGAGAAAAAAGATCAGCATAGCGCCAAAATAGAATTACGTCAATGATTTTCAGTGTGCTCGAAGAATGTTTTTGGCAAAGGCCCACAAAGTTTAAACAAAATATACACATGTTCATAAGCTTTGTGCTGGTAAACACACACACAGTCACATGCATATATTTATTTATTTTTATACATATGCATATTTATACATATGTATATTTGCAGGTACATAAGGCATGGGAGAACATTTTCAATTTGCTCATGCGTGTTTCGGATCAAATAACTGAGGCATACAATTTTAGATACATTTTTTTATATAATTTTCTTGATTGTTGATAAAATCTGTTCCCTGCTTATCCCTATAACAAAGCTCTATTCAGTTTTTACCCCACACACAGACGCACACCCCTAACTGGTGCCCCTTAGTCAAATTTACTTTTTGTTTTCGAAACTAACCAATTTTTTCTCTCTCTTTTTTTCTCATAAATGTTTCAGAAAATACATAAATGTTTATCGACAAAAACAATTTTTTTTCATGTATAAAGAATGAAATATATTTGATATATAAGGAAAGAAATATATATATATATATACATATATATATATATATATCAACGCAGCGCACAACAAAAGTTTTCTCTCTAGGCAAAATCAACATTATAGTTATATATATATTTAATAAATACCAAGCAAAGCAAATCTGTAGTAATAGCTTCTATATGTGTGTATTAGCAGTGTGTAGTACGATAATATGACTTATAACACTTTTTCTTATGTAGTTCTGTTGTTTGAATATCAATAAAAGTTTTTTTAAACAATTTCTCGTGCTGTGGAAACTCAAACTTTCAAACTCATGACATTCATAAGGTATTTTGTATCGCATTTCGAATTTGAACATGATTTGCATTTTCATTTACATTTTGTGCACTTGATATTTTCATACCAAAGGCTTAAATACTTTGAATGCAACTTTTAAAATATATATTAAATTTTATTTTTTTTCTTTCCTGCTGCATATTAATTCTATTTACCGCTTTTTGTTGGATAAATATCGTACGTATATCCAATTGCTTTTTTTGACATATGGGAATAAAACGCATACGCTATGAGCCCTAGTTTAACAGCGTCTTATTAATGTTTCTTTCGCCTTCAAATGTAAGCATATGATTTTTGTTGAGTTTTTGGTTTCCATTTGAATTTTTTTGGAATGCTTTTATACATTTTCGTACAGAATTATGTATATAATATTGGATAATTTTTTCTTCACAGTTCCAGCAAACTACGATGCAGAGAAGGCCTGGAATGATCATTTGAAGCGCATGCAAGAAATTGAGCGCAGGTGTGTAGAATTGCTATTTGCAATATTATGATATCGAAAGGATTCACCATTGTCTGATGTATTATTTATGCGTTGCAGATATCCATCTCGCTATGGTCTCTACTTGAGAGACAAGCCACTCACACCAAACTCTTTGGTGCCTTTGGAATACGAGCCAGAGGATAAGCTGTTGACAGAACTCAACAAGGGTAAGGATATTAAAGACATTTTCTAAATACGTCCAAAAAAACACAAGAACATCAGCAAAAAAGTAAACAATACAACAACAACTGCAACATTTAAATAAAAATCTACGAAATTTGATATTTTATGATAAACGAAAACAAAATTTAAATTTACTTATAAAAAAATGCCAAGAAATTACAAAATGTAAGCACGAAAAAATAGCAAAACAACATCAATTCGAAGGAAAAAAACAACAACAAAAACTCAACAGAATTTTTTCAAATTCAGTAAACAAATTTACAGACAAAACAAAAAACACCAACGCGAAACTTGACGAGCAAATTTTTAAGCACTAGAAATTTACATCGTTCAAGTTTTCATTTGAAAATATTTTAAAATATTTGAACGAACTGTATCTTTAACACTGTATCGTATACTATATATTGCAGCCCTAAAAGTTTGAAGCGCTGAGCGTTTACATTCGAAAAAAGCTAACTGGTTAAAAACATTTGTTTTCGGCTTAGCTTTAGTAAATTGTAAAATTATGCAACAATTGTTAAACAAAAGCACAGCAAGTAATGATAAAATAATTTAAAATTAATTTGTCTGTAAAAAAAATCCAGCCCCCAATATAGTAAATGGAAAAAAAAAAACAATTTCGTTAAATGTTTCATTGTATGATATGATGCTTTACTTAATTTTTATTTTTAACTTATTTATACAACAAACAAACAACAACATAAAAAAACGAAAGTAATAAAATCAAACAAAACATATATAAAATCTAATTTTAATTTAGACATATTCAGAAGATATCATATAAACATTGATTAAAATTATTTATATATGAATTAAACATTTTAACCACCCATTTTTCATTCACGCGATGCGCCAGCTCATCAGCTCATTATAGAACCATTATAAAAAGAACATCAATCTCCCAACTACTTTAAGCCTTACCCATTTTTTCTAACAGCTGTACTATACAAACTTTGACCGCAATAATCTAGCCCTGACAGCCTGTATGATAAATACTATACCGCTCTCGAGCCGAACTGGCTTGTCCCGATTCTGAGTAATTTTTAGATTAATACAAAAGGAATTAATAAAAACTATTAAATATAAAAAACTGTGTTTTGCATATCTATACTCTTTTTGAAAATTAATTCAAGTTTTGTCCTCTTTCGTACTCGTTTTTAAATATACCATCATATATCAAAATATGTATTTTTTATTTGTTATACATATTTGTTTTTGTGTTTAATACTGCAAAGTTATTTTTATTTGAATTAATCATTTTTACTTTCCCACGCCCATTTATGTGATTGTTTATCATCTCTTCGTCGCTCCCCAGCTCACAACTACTAAAAAAGAACATAGATACTACATACACTGTGCGGTGCCTGTAAATAAACTGCCAATACTTAAAAAACTAAACATTTAAATCAAATGAAATATTTAACGAATATTATGTTCAATGTGTTTCACATTCAATTTCTATGTTATTATTATTATTTAAATTTTGTTTATTTATTTTTGGCAGTATTTATTTATTCGATAAAAAAAATGATTGTGTGAAAGTTTCGTAACTTGTTTCGTGCCCACAGTTTTGTAATTTTGTACTATGTATTTTGTTTAGTGTGTTGTTACTAGACTAGATATTAGATATGAACATCGTTGGGTTATTGTGTTTTTGGAAAATACTTCGGTAAGTACCTACCTTATATTAAAAGATCGGAACAAAAGGAATACCATTATATCT
This sequence comes from Drosophila grimshawi, assembly GCF_018153295.1. Lineage (NCBI taxonomy): Eukaryota > Metazoa > Arthropoda > Insecta > Diptera > Drosophilidae > Drosophila > Drosophila grimshawi. The sequence continues at coordinate 23,274,597 of NW_025063098.1, forward strand.
GCAAAAGAGAACATTTCATTTTATTAAAGTCTCTCTAATGTACAATTTTACAAAGTGAATTTAAAATCATGTTTTATTCTGAGAACTCCAAAGGCCATTATATTGAGTATTAGCTTTAGAAACTCAAAAGCATTGAAATGTAAAACAAAAAATATAAAGATTTGCGAATAAGAAATGCACACGTACATATAAAAATAATGGAAGAAAAGTCAGTGCCTTATCAATTTAAGACGATTTATTCACATATATATGCAAATTCAAAGACCGTTGCCTATCTTTTCAATAGGAGCTCAAGTATTCAACTGTCGCATAACGATTTAAATTCACTTTTTCCCACTTCAATAGAGAAGGTAAATATTTTTTACGATAGCAATTTTGTTTGCAGAATTAAATGAAATAGATTTGTTCTGTAAATCTTAGTACTTCTTTAGATACACAGTATTCTGTATAAGTAATAATAGAATTGTGCAAGTAATCTGATTTAAAATATATATAATGTGCACTGCGCTTTATATTTAAGTATGTAAATAATTTGCGAGCACATCATTGAAATATGGAGCTCAATAAGAACGTATCTCATTAGGGAGCAAGTTCAATACAATAGGATTAATTGTACTAGGGACATTTGGTACTTTACAAATTGGTAATAATATTCTTGCAATTATAAGCGTTGTCTGCTGCTATAGCTACTATGTATTTGTATCTTATTCACTATTGCAGCACGCCGCTCGGCCTCGCCGTTCCGTCCCAGCCGCTCCACTCGCGCTGGCAGCGAACCCTATGTGCCACCACCGTCGTACTGGAATCGCGATGCTAGCGTGCCACGTGGACCATCTGTGTTTGATCGTGCCACTAGCCTGGCCCCGTTCACGCGGCCAATCTTCCGCGCCAGCTCGCTGGAACCATTGGATGAACTCTTTGAAAGTAAGTTGCCAGCAATTGCTGAGGCTGAGGCAGCCGGTGCAACCGGAGCAGCCAATGCAGCTGCTAGGCCAAGCTTTTTTGAGCGCGCCGGCTCGCCCAGTCCCACTCCTGTCAAAGCCGGTCGCTGGGGACCACGTCCCACTGAAGTCGCCTATGATGCTGAGGGTAAAAATCTAAATTTCTCTTATCCGTTATTCTTTATACAAGAAGAGACGAAATTTCTCGTTGTTGTTTTAATGGCTTCTTTTGCCCAAATGCGACGTAAAATGATTATGCCGACAATAATGATGATGAACGTGTTGAAAAATGGCTGCCATATTTTTCGCAATGCGTTCATATCTGTTTCAGTCGCTGTGTGTGTCACTAGATCTTGTCAAAATTTCAGTTTATTATATACTTTGGCTTTTACCCAACAGCATTTTTATCTGTTCTTTATGTTGAGTGTACTACCAACAGCATCAGCAAACAAATAAGGCAAAACAAAAAAAAAAAAGAAAACAAAAACAATGTTAGCCCAAAATTAAGCGCCGTGCTTAAAGTCTACAATATATTATTCACTTAAACGCTATTTTCCACCCACATTGCTTTTTGAATTGCTTCGCGTAGCGCCTGGCATCTACCCCATCCACATATTCTCTCCTATCGTCATGAAAATCTCCTTTAGATTTTTGGTAAATTTTTCCACTTCGAAACCTCACATACGCATGGAAAATATCAAAATACTGTTGATGTTAAAGCGTTGTCTTTTCTTGTTTTTTTTTTTATATAATTCTTATATTTTAGTTTAAAAGCAAAGCAAAAAATATTTTTCTTTCTGCTCTTCTTGTATACATTGCAATACAACCAAACACAACAAAAATCTACAAATTTAATTGTATACCCCACCAAACGCACTTCATCTACAACAACAACAACAACAACAACACAACTATCATTACCGATGATTTTGCTACTTGACAATAAACACATGCCAACAACTATGTCCAACCAAAATAGGACTTCCAATCTTCCATCCACGTAACCGCTTCAGGGATATGTTGAGCCCCAGCCCCAACTTGCCGGTCTCATCGATTGTGCGCGATCCCTTCTGGTGGGATGTGGATGATCTGGTGCCCTTCCGTGCCACCTCGGTGCCCCGTGCCTCGAGCCCCGTGGCTCGCGATTCGTACTTGTCGCCGGTGAAGAATCGTTATCTCTGGTCCAGGCATCCAGCCAGGCCTCTGACACGTAAGTAGTCGCAAGACAATTTCTATTTCCATAATTGTAAATACGATGCAAGGCCTGCACCCTGTATATAGTATCTTATGCTGTCTACTGGCAAAATTCCCATAAAAAAGAAAAAATTTAATATTTAAAAAAATCCATAAATTCATTTTATGCATTTTAAACGATCGCACAAAGCATGAGAGAGATTCATATTATAGAGAACGATAGTTTAATTTAATTCTCATGTAACAGTTTGCCAGTTAAAAGCTGACTCCAAATTCAATTCCAATAGTTAAAATCAATACTCATGTAACAGTGTGCCAGTTAAAAACTTCAATTAGTCTACATACATAAATATGAATACTTTAACATTTTTAATTTTTATTTTATTTACATTTATTTGCCATACACAGCTGAGGCAGAGGAATATTTCTAAAAATAAATTTAAAAAAGCCAAATCACAACTCAAAATCGTTAGCTATAATAACAAGCGATGCTATATCAAATAGCAATTCTGTAATTTTTTTGTACTTTAATTTACATAAATTACATGTAACGAAATGCAATACAAACAAATTGGTAAGAATTTTATATGGAAAAAAATTTCCTACCGCAGCATGTGAAAAATTTGTTCATGCAAAACTACATAGCTGACGCGTAGTACCGTATAGTGTATCCCGTAGTATCCCTTGAATTGCATAGTCGTAGAGCATCCGTACTGTAACTACCTTGTAGAAGTAACCATTCGAAAAACTATTTAAATTGTAAATAACCTTTTTAAAAAATATTTAGAAAATTGCACGCATATTTAAAAAAAAAAAAAACAAATTATAGTTTTCTATTTGTTAAACTGATATATAATTTCATTGTTATTAATATAAATATTACTATCACTTTTGACAGCACACCGCTCAATTTTGTAAACGAACGAAAACGAACTTTAAAGCAACAACAATTACAACAACGAATGCATCAATGGGGTCCCCAAAACAACGACAAGCTTTGATTTCCACAACAAGAACCGGAATTCAATGAAAGTAGCAAACTTATCTGTAGATTTACAATCCTCAACAACGATTGAATTTTTTCAAAACTGCCAGCCCCACAACCACCGGGGCTGCCTCCAACTCAATATTGCCATCAAGTGCGTACTTCCCGTAGTAACAATAATAATAATAATAATAAATACAAGAAAAATATATAAAAAAAAATACAACAACATAAAAGAAAACATAATCAACAACAACAACTCTCAAAAAAGTTTTTATTTTCAATTTTTTAGCTCATGTCTTAGTAATAAGTGCAAGTATATAAAAAACCAAAAATTCGATTTACATTTATTATAATAAAAAACAAATCAGTTATGTGCTGCTCCAGAACATCGTGAGCGCCATAAATTGTTCCTTTTTTGTATATTTTAGATGCTATATTTATAAATACACACTTGTATTGATAACAAAACTCGATTTTCAAGTATAAACCGTTTGAATTTTAGAGTTCACAATCAAATTAATGCTGTAAGGATACATGAACGTTTCACTGCATATGAGAAAATATATCTGCCATAGTAAATATATATGGACACAACAACAACAATAATGTGGCTTAGCATATTTTCAATTTGTAATAAAAACTAAAACAAAAAATACAAAATTCTTTACAAAAAAAAATAATAAAAACTTCTAAAAGCCCACAAAGTTTTTCAACTACACTTATTAGTTTAAGTTGACATCAAAGTTGAGTTGTTGCCATTCAATCAAGGTAATCAACACAAAAAGAGAACAAGGTTGTGAAAAATTCTTATTTGCATAAGAATTTACATTTCTAAGCTGGCATTTCAGGTATCTGGTGAGACTTTGTCGCCAAATACAACATTTTATCAACTTGAGTAACTTTGTACAGGACCATAAGTAAACAAGTAAGATATAATATTCTTTTGTTGCATGGGACTTTGTGTTGGGGCAAATTAGGAACACTATCAACAGAAGAGGGGTGAATTGTGTTACAATTCCCATGTCTTAGGTGAACATCAGCAAATATGAATGAAATTGTTTTGTACACGCAGCGCGCGCTGGCTTGTGACCTTAATTAATTTAAAACATCTAGAGCTTAGTCAACTAATGGACGGTGTTGGAAACATCAAATGCCAAAAGAACTGTCCCTGGTTCCATTTCTTTTGTTGCGATGTCATTTATCTTTTCATTTACAGCTAGAAGCTGTCTATGTTTTTTTGTTTTGCTAGCAATTGTTTTTTTGACTTTGACGTTTTTGGCGTTTAGCACGCAATTGTTTAGCAGTTTTTGCCGCCTGCTGTTTGTCTATGCGCTGTTGCTGTGCTGAGTCTGCAACGAGTCCTTGGGAAGTCCCTTGGATATGCACACGCTCCATTGTGTTCGAACGCCTTAATTTTCTTTTCTTTATTGTTGCCGGTCATTTGCCACTTTTTTTTTTTGACGTGGCTCAATTCGGGTTTTTCTTCTATTTAATTATTGATTCACACCATTTCAATTGGCAAAGGTCAGCCAATGTCAATTATATTTGCTGCTGCGGCTTGCTCATTGGAGATTTGATGTTCATGGCATTTTGTACAGCATTTCGATTGCTTTTTAACTGTTGTTTTGATGCTTCCCTCGATGATTTGCAAGCCGTACTCTGTGGTTCGTTCCGTTGATCCTTTGTGCTCCCAAAACGTTTGCCAAGTCATGTGGAGAGTCTTCATGCCAATGCGTGCCTAAAGCATTTCATTAAAAATTTCATATTCATGACAAATTGCCCGCTTCTCGAATTCATTGGCCGTATCACGTTTTTCTGGTCGAACAGGTAAAAACATTTTGCGGCTGTTTTATTTTCTCAGGTGTAATAATTGTGCATAAAAAACAAAACATTAATTATGCACATACTTAGGCCATGTACCTAAGCTTCCGTAAGGCCACACACACTTTATCCAAATTAACTCGTTTTTCATTCACTCATTTTCGCAGCATTAGTAAAGTTTCAACATTTAAAAGACAAGGCATAATTATAGCAAAAAATGGAAAGATTTAAAGAAGCTCAGCATATTTAATATGATAACAGAAAGCTTATCGAAAGTCATTTTATGTCTAATAAGGCAGTAAATTATGTTGGCGGAGTTAAATTTGTGCAATACTAGTTTCTTCATTCTCTAATATTAAATTTATGTTCACCAATAAGTTTATAAAGTGTTGTTTCTAATTTTATTTCGATTATTTACTTTGATTATTTTCAAGCGCCTGGCTTTGACATCTTTAGATTTTTGTGGCAAGTTCAACTTAAAGTCTTAGATCAGATGTCGCCCTCACAACTGACTAACACAATTGCGGTTTGTTAACTGTCAAATGTTGGATTTGTTAAGGGCAGGGTATACAAACGTGGACTGGCGTTTAGGCTAAAGAAAATAATTACTTTGCTAACAGATAAAGCTTAAATATATAAATATTATTTAAGTTTTGTTAATTTTATTTATTGAAAATATTTTAAGTAAATTTGGTTAGATAAGTCCTAAAATCTACATTATCTACACACTTTTGCGAGGGTATGCGAAATTCGGTGTGGCAATGATTTTCGCCTTTGCGGTTTGTGTTTATTTTTATTTTTTTGAGCCTGTTGCTGACGGCATTTTGGATAGCCTAAGATTTATACTTATTTTTGCCCAAAAGTTTCGACCACGCCAACTTTGACCATCAAATGCACGTGCCTGCGACTCGGCCAGTGCTGACAGTCACTGTTCTGCTAATTGGTAAGGGCGTGATATATTCCAGGGATGGGGTAGTGGCTGCTTGACATGCCTGTCACATATGAAAGAGCAGAAACATTGCGTGCTTTTAGGGGCGCGCTATTCGTATCCGTTTCAGTTCAAAGGTTTTAATTGCTTCATGTTGTTAAAGTGGAAAGAATTGTAAGTCTAAATCAGTCATGGTTTGAATCTTGTTCGCCTCACTGAGTTTTGGGTTCACAGGACAAAAAGAAAACAGAGCTAAAATTAAATCAACATTGGGCAAAATCTGAATATCCACACGCGAAAGGGGAAAACCCGAAATGTCTGACATTCGAATTATTCTCAATTAAAAGTCTCTAATCGAGACAAAGACGAAATGTTTCTTGAATTGGCTGCTTGTAGGATATTTCAATTGACGAGCACTACGGGATATTTTTGGGTGTGGATCCCCTTCACTCTACTTGAACTGTCAGCAATATAATTTCGATTTGGTTAAACGATGATTCAGCTTTAATTATATCTCTGGACGCTCACTCTTAACATTTGCGTCTGGCTGGGTGTTAAGTATTTTATTGAAGGTTAAATTAAAGTTAATGACCAAAAAGTCGATGCTGATAAACTGTTTCTTATTTAAGTGGGTTGTGTTTGAGTGAGTCAAACAGCTAAGGTTTCAGATTCAGATTCTGTGTGCACAATGAGCTTGAAGTGCTCTACCGAGGGTTGTTTACTTTTCGCCAAAAGGTTTGAGCTCTCGAATGCACATTTTGTGTAAGGGACTTCACTCTGTATACTTTATTTCTTACATCAACAATTTTCTTTAATTAATAACAATATGATAATTGATAAAGGTGTTTATTAATTATTGAAAAACTCAATCGTGAACTCAAAACCCTATTTATTTAATTACTTATTTTGTTTTAAGTTAATAAGTTAATAAAAATCATAAAATTAAACATTGAATTATTATGTTATTATTATTATTTTGAACACTTTCGCTGAGTGTACTTATTTAGCTTCGTCTTACAACTACTAAACACTAAACACTAAAGGCTCTTTCATTTAGAAATAATAACTTGCTTGTGCTTATAATCCAGTTTAAGTATCTTATTTAACATAACTACTACTCTTTCTTGTTTAGTTTACGTGTTCCTGCTGATTTTGCAACATTGCAGCAGCTGCGTTTACAGCAGTTAAAAAAAAGGATTTTGTTCCCTTCTAAGCTTTGTTAGACCCACAAAGCAGATTTGGCAACCTTTGAGACAGCTATCTAATGGCCAACAAAACAATGGCAAACAGCACTCACATTATCCTTGGCACACCTGTAGCTATGCGTAAGACGCAAGCTTCCGTTGACTTAAAAAAGTCAGAGAATGTTGCTTACTTGGTCTGCATTGTTGTTATCTCCCAGCTTAGTCAGTAAGTACTTTCCTTGTTCATGTTGCTAAAACTTTGACGTAGTTTTTCAATGTTCACAAGGAATAAAGAAAATCATCACAAATTTAATTTACTTAAGATGCTTTAGTTTTTTGTTTTTTTGTTTTCGGATACGATTTGATTGATTTGCCATAAGCTGATTAATGTGCGAGTCGGCGAAAAAGCAACATTGTGAGTGATTAGCAGTAGTGTATTTGACCTGATTTCGTTAAGTGAAACACGCCGCTTTAAGCAGCCAATTGTCCAACTTTTGCTGCCCATCTATCTTACGTACTTTATTATACAATTGGCCAAGACATTACTAGTTAATTTATGCGCAGATCCAACAGCAACTGGCTAGATGCCTGCGGCTTACATTGTCACAGCTGCCAAATCTGCATGAAACGAAGGTCAACTTTGATTGCCTGTTCACCATTTCGAGCATTTTCTGCGCCAGGCCAAGGCTGCAGAAAGGTTTACGGATGCGGAAATGATTACTATCAGGACGCAATGTTAAAGGCAACGACATAGGCGCCATTTTCTTTTCAGCTTTGAGGAAAAATCTCTGGTGCCACGTGAATTATGAGTATGCTTCTCACATACGCATTCCTCGTTCACCTATCTCCGGCTTTGCAAACTTGTTTGTGTGTGTAAAGATTTTAAATTCTGCATTTGCCAACGCCTTTCTTATACGAATGAAAATTGGCATTTGTCCCAAGCAATAGTAGAAATATAAATAAGCCTAGAATATGAAAGAACGCTTACCGAACTTATCAAGCACGTTAATTATGCGAAATGAACTTAAGTGAAGGATATTTTTGCAGATATAAATATTATTCTGTGTAGTTCAAACCATTTGCTGCCCATAAGATAAAACAACCATGAATAATCAAAAGTACTAATTATATATTATGGTACATTATACTTAATTCATATACAAAAATTATTATTTTAAGCATAGCTATTTATTTTTATTTATTTACAGCTTTCCAGCTTTTTGCGGCTATTTAGGCGTATCATAATTATTAAAAATATCACAATTATCACAACCATAACGTTTCTCATTTTGTCATACTTAATGTAAATATGAACTCCAATTAGTATTACTTAGTCAAAACGCACATTTTCACATTATATATATACATATATATATATATATGTATTTGCATGTTGAAAGTTACCAGCTAGGTAAAACGAAAATATTTTATGGGCATGCCAACAGGGGGATTTGTTTACATTTGTCTGCCACAGAGAATTTTGTGTAAAATTTATTGTACAACTGATAATTTGAATATGAGAGTAACTTTCGCTTGAATATCATAACCATAAATTGGTTCACACTAAAGAAATTCCAAGCAAATGAACATCAAGTAATATACATATACAAACATCTATGGTTTATTTTAGCTTATTTGTTTGAACAACACGTAACATTTTCTAAAGGCTTACTGGTAAATATGGCAACAGCTGCCATTGCTTGTGGAACTATGTACAAATGTCTCTATATCGTTTTCAAACAAATGACCCACAAAAGGAGTCAATTTGCATGCGCCCTTCAAAAACAAACACATAATGAAGTTACAACACCATGGTGACGAAGATTTAACACACTCGCAAGTTTATTAAATTAGACACTTTAAATAATTTGTACAATTTTTGTGAATTTGTTTATTTAAAAAAATCAGCTTACATGTGTGTAAGTCAAATTAAATAATAACAATTTGCTAAAAATTTTAACTTTGAGTACTGAATCGACTCAGTATGTCCCTTTTATATATATTCCAAATATGGGTTCAAAGACGTTTTCTCTGCCAGGGTATAAGCATGCGCATATAGATATAATTATATGCAAATTGTTTGCATACCCTTGCCAACTGACATATGCTCAAAATTGGTTCGTAGAAAGTTTTGGGGTGTTGGATCTCAATGTTGCTGCCACCCTTAAGCACATTCCGAGGACGACATTTTTTTTTTTTTGGGTTTACTTTTCCGTATGACGTCAGGTATTTTCAATATGAATGCCGTCGGCTCGTAACTGCATGCTATTTGCAAGCAAGAACACTTTTTTTATATTGTAATAAATGTGATTCTCCTCCATCAAGTACAATCTGTCATGTTCCATGTTACATGATGAATTTTCCGTTTAGGCAAGCGTAAAAATTGAAAATCAATTCACACAAATGTGCACAAAAAGCCAAAAAGAGACAAAGTAAAAGATAGCGAGTCAGGGATTGAGAAAGAGTGCGGAAAGCTGGGAACTACACATTGAAAGAGAAATAGGGTGGCCTTTTTTTGTGTGGAACAAACAGACTCTCACTTATGAGGCTGCTCTTCCTTTCACTTTTAGCAGCTATTTTCATAAACTCAAAATGCGCTCTGCGGTTTTTTGTGGTTTTGAATTTTTGTTCAAGAACAACTAGATATTAAAATTAAAAAATTAAAAAAAGTCTATTTATGTGGTAAAATGATTTATTTAACTGCTAGGAGGATAGTGAATTTCAATTTGAACGACTTACAGCTAAATGCATTATTAATTCAACTGATTCAATTACTTGGCTGGTGTATTCCATCAGTTGACAGCCATAATTGATTATGGGTGGTAATTATTTGTAAATTACAGCGGGCCTTGAAGTAGTTATAAATCATTGCGTCAGCTGCAATGACATCACGAACATAAAAGACATTGGAGTACTAATAAGGATATACTGGATGAGAATTGAGATATTTCATGGTTCTTTAATATTTTTTAAAACGTTACGACCATTAATATATATAGTTAACTAATATGATTCCTAATTTAAACTAAAATGAGAATATATGCTATAATTGTGTAGACTGAGTTTTGCTAAAGCAAAAGTATTTTTGTTATAATGTAAAAACATCGACATCAATGATATTGAAATCAGTCCCTTATCAATGAAGGTCACATTTAATTTATTTATAAATTTAAATTTGATTTGTATAACTGTCACTATAGAATAATATAGATAAGTAGATCAGCATCAGAAGGGTATTTAATCTTTGCCTTAAGTATGCCAAAAGTGATTCCAATTTGGTTATATTTGTTGTGTTTCTTAAAGCATAATTTTGGTCTTGGAAAGAGCAAATGTCCTAAGAGAACTTCAGATGGTTTCCGTATAAAAGTCCAATTCGGATTCATACAATATTACAATTGACCTCATGCTGAGTGCCTGGTGTAATTCTGTGTGTGTTGTTTATCTTTAAAGTTGACTTTCGTGTCATGTATTTTGTGTTGCACCTAAAGCGTTTCATATCCTTGGGCACAAAAATCTCGTAGCTAACCGTCAATGAGTGCATATGTGGGTCAAAAGCATCACGAACTCGACCCTCCTTAAATAAAATCACACCATGACATACACACACATAGAGCCGCTCGCAGCCCAAAGTAAGTTTATTTATATTGTGCTTAAGCATATTTACTCGCATTTGCTTGTATTGAACCGACTATTGTATAGCACTTAGACTTTTATCTTCTTTCTGATGTCTGAGATGTCCTTTGTTGTTGTGCACCATAGATTTGTTGACTGACAAGCCGTGAATAGCAGCGCCATTCTCCGTATGTTAATGAACAAGGGTAAGCGAGAAGAGTCACTTCAAAGTCCTCAGCACTGACAATGAAACAAATCAAATCTGTGAATACGCACCAATTGGCCAAGTAAACAAATAACAAAACAGACTCACACTTATTGACATAGCAATCGACAATAACCCAGAGGGTAAACAAATATAGCTCACTTGTTTTCGCTTACAAGCTATCTAAGCAAAAGTTATGAGTCAATCACAATTCTTTAATGGGTCGAAATACTCGAGTAATGAGACGTAAGATATAACAAAAAGGCTCAACAACCGAACACCTCTTTATATTTAGCTTAAGACATTATTTTGTTAATGCTTGTTCAAGTCTCTACTTGACCAAGTCATTGATGCGAGTGAATAGCGAGGAATCACATCTGAAGCTAGATGTGAGCGATTTGATAACACAATCAGCAGTCAGTTTCTAGTTCAAGTAGCTTGAATCGACAGGTGGGAGTACACAAAAAGCTGCATAAGCAAAATGAGACCATCAAAAGTAAAAGCTATTACATTATCTCGTACAATTCTCGAATGAGAACAGAAAAACTGAGCTTGCAACTGTCATTGAAATATTCAGTCACATATACGTCAAATAATCTTGAAGCAAATCTTTTTGTAATATATCCAGAACTCAAGTTACACGTCGACTCGTTTTCAAACCGTTAAACCTCACGTTCTCAAGCTCAGAGAATTTTTTGATAATTCGTAAAGCAGTTTGGCAGCGCCAAACTCATTCGTAAGACCTATACAAAAGTTCATATTGTATTTTCTTCAATTTCAGCTGTCTATTTGCATATGGTTTCTGCCCGATTAAACATATCCAATACACGCACATGAAAACAGATACAGACTAAGGATTCATCTGCAAAGCCTAAAAGTATGCAACGCACAACGTTAACTTTTCGAAAAGCTATCAAATATTTGACTGCCTTTTACCCTGCGGCTTTTTTTTGTGGGTGGCATATCAATAAAACTGTCAAAGTTAAGACAACCGACAATCGTGCTGGGGACTTGAACTTGGCTTTCGTTGCGGCAAACAGTTTTCAATTTTATTTTCCCCAGCGAAGTGTGGTTCACTGGCAAAAGTGAGAGCGAATCAAGACAAAAGCGAGACTCGAATTTATTTATTTTTACCACTTTCTCTCGCTTTTCACTCTGCCCTCTCTCTCTCTCTCTCCCTCTTCGAAACGCCCATTTAATGTCAAGAAATGCAGCACAGCAATTTTGTCTCCTTTTTGATAAAGATGACCTGACTTAAAGATGACCTGTACAACGATTGAAATAAAACATTAAAATAAGACACAGATGGAAAACATACTAACATACAAATAATTTCTGTGGTTGCTTTATGATTGTTAAAAATATATACACCTGGAAAAAATGAGACAAAATAAACAAAATAAAATATAATAATTGTGAAATAAAAGTCAACTCAATAAAATGTTCGATAAAATCTCTACACTTGGATATAATTAGAATAATTGAATATTTAACTTAATTTTGTTATACTCTTTGCTATGTTTAGCGAATATACAGGGTATAATAATTTTAATTAAATCCAGCAGCAACAAAACTACTGGCAGTAATAAACGAAAAAGCGCACAAATTTTAATTATCACTTGACTGCAATTAAAACGAAAATTCCTTGTCGGCAGCAGGAAAATCCAATAAAATTGCAAACTGTAAAATATGTCAGATGATATAAGTATTTGCCAAAGAAGTTATGGTGCTAGCCTTAAAGACACCCTAATGTATTTTGCTTACTTTAATTTGGCCAATGATTAGTTTAACTTCGAGTGCAGGAAATAATTCTGAGCAACAAATATTATTCCATGTTATCCAATTTAAAATTCAAATTGTGCATGCGTCTTTGTATTTATTTTGCTTTTTATTTGTTTGCTATTCAGTTGTGAATTAAGCATGAAGACCTTATTGAAAAACATAAATTTTTTGTACATTTATATTTGCTTTTATTTGTTATTTTGTTATTTAGATAAATTTGTTTTACAAATTGTTAAGTTAAACAGGCTTGTGGTATTTTCCCAGTCCCTGGTTGTCCCTGGCAATAATTCTAGCAATAAGTGAATCAATACAACAAAATGATAAGCCAAAACTCATCATTTGCCATTTCGACAAAAATTCTTATTTCTATCTTACTAAAGAGCTCTGACATCCAATTTACCTGACACTTTCTTTTTTTGGGGCTAAAATCAAAATAACTTTATTTTACAAATAATTTGATCATATCTGCTAATACCTACCTGTCAAAATGTCAAACTAACGCACTGAGTTGACAAGCATCAAAATGTAGTTCGTTAGCAGATGCGGAGGTGTCACCTGCTCTTTACACGGACTCTGCTCACGAATGAGCACTTTATTTTTATGATAAATTAAGTATAATAAGGCACAGGGAACAAATTCAATGCGGTGCACACGACGTATGCGCAATGTCGGAGAATCGTATAATCGGCTTTCCGCTTCTTTCTTTGCGGCTCATAAAAGCACATCTTCATATGTGCAGATGCGCATTATTTGCCCGTTGACAGTTGGCATTTGAATGAACGCAATAAATATTATAAGCAGCTTCCAGCTTCTATTTTCGCCTGTTTCTCAGCGTGACAGACAGCAGCTTAGGGCATATTTTTTGTACACATAATAAATTTGTGCAAATAAACATTGTATATGTTTGGCAAGCAGAAAGAAGATGAAAAACACAGACGCGAAATGTGAAAGAGCAGAAAGTTGCGGGATATCTCCTTGTCAGGCAGGCTCACATTTTTTTGTTGCTATGCTATCATTTTTAAATATGTTGCCCTCGGCACTTGAAATTTTTTCCATACTGACTGCTTGTGTTGGCGTTTTGCGGTTTATTTTTGTTGCTTTGAAGCATAACATATGTATAGCATCATTACCCTTTTTTCTGCCCTAGGCCTCAAATTTGTTTTATTTTGTGTAACTTATACTGATTTATTTGTATTGAGCGTAAATTATATTTATAAACAAAACATTATCAACAGCGACTTAAAATAAAGAAAGAAAGATTAAACTATATCTATAAATTATTTCAGCGATTATTAGTAAAATTTTTGGCACGTTTTAATTAAATCATATATTACTGTAATCTTAAAACTGTCTATCAGATGGTGCTACGAGTCGTTTAGTGGATTTAAGGGCAGCATCTTACAATTTAACTTTAACATAAGGAGAATGAAGATTTGGCGAAGGCGTTAATCCTTTGAAAACAGCGCATCTTCATTAAATAAACAACCACAAAACAAAAAACCGAAGCCCAACTCAATCTGAACAGTCGACCTCAACTAATTTATGGGGTGCAATTTACTTAAATTTTAGTTCGAGCAAACACAACTAAAGTGGTCGCCTATGAAATGCGCAGCCTTTCGTCACATTTGCTCAACATTGTGTGGTTGTTTACTTTATCCTATTACCCGTATAGGGTATACGATAAAAAATTGATCATCCGAATTTGTGTACATTGGCAGCTGAATATAAGAAACAAAACTTTCTGATATGTATATATATATATATATTTTAATTTTCTAAGATATCCGGAGTAATATTCTAATATTCTAATATTCTATCATTTAGAATAAAAAAAATTACCAAAATTTAATTTAGTAGTCATATATATAATAAATATTTATAATTAATTTTTATAGCGCTAATATTTTTTAAAGTTTTTTAAAAGAAGAAAAAGAGCGAGTAGAGTATTCAATTAATACTATGTCATTTGAATTTTTGTTAAATTCATGTAAATTCACTGAGAGTGGAATTGTGGGAAACCGCATGCTTAAATTTTTGACAAAAACTTTAGTCGCATGTGATGCTGGAAATTTTTTTTTTTTTTTTCTTTTGTTGTTGTTATTTTGTTGCTTTTTGGCTTTTATTGTAATTGTTTTGTGTGTGTTTTTGTTATTTTTGTGACTGCATAAATATTTCACTTAGCCAAGCCGTTTAAAAGATAAGTGCAACAAAGAGAGATATAGCGAGACAATGAGAGGAACAGAGAGAAAGAGATAAAGACGTGAGAACCAACTCGTGGCGCCTCTGTTTATAAATCTGTTTCGTTTATTTGCACTTTACCACATCAACTTGAATTAAAACCGAAGCAGGGCAAAAACTAAGCACGCAGCTGCTATAAAATGGTTTGCTTGTCTGCTCTGCGTATGTGTGTGTGTGCGGTGTGTGTGTGTGTGTGCGGTGTGTGTGTCAGTGTCAATGTATGTGCGACTGAGCGTGCATCATATAAGCCAGCCCCTTTTATGAGCTTCGAAATTGCCCAATGTCCTGTGTCGAATGTCCAGTTCACAGTTCGCTTTGCGCCATGTCTTTTGTACGTTTTACTGTCAACGGTGATTAGTTTGCATTAGTTTGTGTCTCCTGTGGATACTGTGTGTCCTGTCTGTGTGCGTGAGCGCTACTTATGCATTTTATTTGATAAATGGACACAGCAAATGAAAAATTTAAATCAAGTCCAGTCGCCTAAATGTATTTAATGCATTTTGTTGTATTTTAGATTGGGTCTACTCTGGATTTGGTTTATTATCTTTGTCCCAAACAAACTTTTGCTGGAAGCTGGTAGTAGATAAACAAATAACTGTGGGCGTTGTCAGCAAATTTAATGTAGTGTCAAGTGAGTTGTCAAAATATATTCCCATCACTTTTTTATTTAATGTATTGAAAACGGAAATGTAATTTTACTTATCAGATAGCTCATAAGTCCACCATATCTTAAAACTCAAGCAAGAAATTCATTATAAGCGAAAATTACTTGTAATTGAAATTAAGCAGCTAATTTGCATTTTGAGTAGAATCGGGTGTTTACAAAAATTTTTAAAGTCTGAAGTTGCGCTTCTGTCGACGTTGATGATGATAAATTTAACAAACGTTGGGTTAACTTTTCGGCTTAGCATTAATTATGGCCTGCTCAAAATGTGTCTGAGTGCGTGTTGGCCCTGGCAAGCACTCATCTTCATTAAAAACATACACACTGCAAATTAATGAGTGTTAAACGTGGCAAAAGTCGGTCCAAGCAGCCACCATTTCCATTTCTGCTCCAAGGCACATTGACAATAAGAAACGCGCCGACAAATGCATATGAGTTTTGAGGCTTTTAATGGGATTCACAGCTATTAATGTGGCAAACAGGAAGACAAAAAGATAGACATGCATCTTCGTTCAATATTTAGTTAATCAGTGTGAACCTTTTTTGCTGCGTTTGTAAAATATTTTAAATATAGTCTCAGAATGAGTAATTTATATTGTCGAGCGCAGTCACAATTTAAGCAACTTTTAATAGCCAACATTCAAGAGTACAATGTACTGAATGCCGAAGCAAAAGTTTATCACAACTCTTTGCTTTTACTTTAACTTTTGTATGGACTGCCAATTAAAGTTTTAAGCAAGATGGGAGAAATAACTTTGAAGTGCTAATTTTCGAAGTTTATAAGCTCAGAAAATGCACATTGCTTAACAAATTAAACCTTTGCTGTACATTGAAGCTGAAAGCATTTAGATTACTTGAAAAATTTTGTGCTTACACAGATTTAATAAAATTAAAAAGTCAAATAACACAGTTCAGAATCCTGAAATTAGAAAATTATAGGCTAAATTCAAAATAAAATGTTGGGCTCAATTTGCGGCCATTGAGTAAATAGTCTCAGTAATAATAAAAAAAAAATGAGAAGAACTCAACAAGATAATTGTAGCTGAAGCTCAAAATGATATTTTAGCCTCAATCTGTGTCCATTGTGTAAATAGTCAAAGAATTTATTTAATAAAATTCAATTTATTACGTAACATTTGTATGAGATGGGGTTGCTTATAAAATGAAGAGTTGAAACTTTGAAAATCTATTCTAAATTATTTACATGCTATATTATTGTGTAACATTTAAAGCGATTAATTGTTAAAAAAAAAATCTAACTATTTATGATAAATACCTATTGCTTATTTACATAAGTATTTAGTTTATGTTGTTATTAGACGAGCATCGACATCTAAGGTTTTCTTTATTTAGGACAAAGTTGTTGTCGAGTTGCTGTATCCCACCCTCTAATTCAACAAGTTCGCCTCATTTAGCGCAAGTACGTTTTTCAAATTACTTGTAATCCTTATGAATGATGGCAAAATGTTTGCCATAACAACACACAAGTTGACAAGTGCGCTCCTAACAACCCAAAGTCCTCCTCATATGCTTATGGGCATAACGCTGAATTTCAGCGCCTTTATTTCCGTTTAGGCCTGTGGCAGAAGCCTTGGCAATTTAATTTCGTGCCACTGATTGGCTTTCCTGCCCGATGTATGCCTGCCTGGAAGGATGCGAGCGAGTAACAGGTGTGCTGCGTTGCCAAAGTAATCAACGTCAAGAGGAAATGGCTAAGACAAGAACAAGAACGCAGCACGCAGCAACAAATTGAAAATGTTTGCAATGCGTGTAGAAGTAAGTTTCGATTTAGCACCTTGGTAATGGGAAGCTCAACCTAATTCTCATGCAGAAACAGGCCTCGTCTCCTCGATAGCCTTTTAATTATACGAAAGCTGATTATGCAAATGGGCGCACATGAATGTGTAAACATGTGAAATATGATATCGATTGGATTGGGGCAAACCAACTAATGGACTTGGCAAACTTAAACAAGACACACTCAAGCCACAGCCAAGAATATAATGGCATCCACATACATAAGTACTTCTTGCTCACGAGCACGATTGGGTGCTCAAGGGTAAGGCCTATGCAATTTTAATGATATTACCATGAAAAGTGCCAATGGCGCTTGGTTAAACAATTTTCGTCAAGGTCAGACGGTGGCAGACGGGAAAGTAATACACAATAAAAACTCATTGCGTAACAAGTATGTCGGAAGTGTAACCATAAAAGTGTACGAGTCTTAAAATAGGTGTATTAAAATGATAAAAGTAAATTTCATTGCTTGTTAGAAGCATAAATATTACATTGATTTAATATTACTTATTATTAATTATTATTATTCTTATTCCTAAAAAAAACATATACATTTTTCATCAAATTTCAACTTTAGTCATATTTAATAAACAAGTCCTTACAGAAAGCAATTCCTTTATTATTTATCGTGCAACAGCTGGCATGCATTTTTACAAGCTTATCTACTAGTAGTTCCATTTCTATGCAACCTAACCTTGCCACATTTACAGCAACAGCAAACTTATAATTGGTTTATGAAGCACACCGTATTTCGTAAGATTATTACAATATTTATGGCTAGCCAAGTGCACCACATTTTCTTCTTTAGCCATTACAACACTTATGAGCTTATTTAATTGTTGGGGGAAATACAAACTCACTGAGCCAACCTCGCATACGTAGAAGTCTGTAGAAAATTGCGGATTTCGCACTGTCACACGCTCTCTGGCCATCTGATTACAATGCTAGCGCTTATGTGGCTCGTGATTTATGTTTATTTAATAATTCAGACTTTTATCACATACAGCAGCCAAGCACACACGGACGACTCTCTCCGGGCACTCGGGTCTATCTACAAGTCAGACAGTCAGAAAGTCGATAAGTCGGTCGGGCGGATGTGGAAGGATTCGTTTGCTGGGCGAAAATTAAATTCATTTCTGCTCGACTACATGCTGTGGTGGGCCGAACAGCTTGATGGTTGGCATTTTGCCCTAGCAAGCTTCCACGTCTACTACAAATGACAGTGCGAGAGGCTGCCGGAGATATCGCTTATAGACATAAAATGCAAATTAGGTAGAGAGGCAGACAGTCAGCTGGACTGGAAATCGTTTGGCAGCATAACACCAAAAACGGCAAATAACTTTGGCCACATAGGCAATAACACTGAGACGGGCCAATTCACGAGCCACTTGGGGGCACCATTCAAAATCAGATTATAATCTATTATTACTCCTATAAGGTCAAATTTGTTGCACAGACTGTTGCTAAGAGTTTGGTAATTACAACGTAAAATCAACATAGCCTGGCTCATATTTAGCACATGCCATTGATTTATGCCAAATAATTTGAATAATTAATTCGTTCAGCTTGAACCACATTCACATTCAGCCGTGTAAGTTATCCTCCATCTAGTCGCTGTCGGTGCCGTTGAGTGGATCAGCATCAAATGCGACTAATGATATGCAGAGCCACAGGCACGTGAACTGAAGTTTCTGATGGGCACACACTTACCCACTTACACGCTCACACATATACACACACATACAACTTCAAATTACATCCTCTAATGTATGTTTGAGCCCCAAGACTAGATGTGTGGGTATTCAGTTCTTAGTGGCAAAAACCATTTGTGAAAAAGTTTTGGGAGATAAAAACAATACTCAAAATACCTTAAAGTTGAGACAAAGCTAATACATAAGATAATTGGCAAAAGAAGTCTCATTACTCTTAAGAATTTTGTATCTTTAAATTCTCTTTGCATTCGAATATCTCATTTTATTTAATGCCTAATCATTTATTTTATTTTTATTTTTATTTTTGCTACTTTTCTGATTTTTATTCATATTTGGAATACTATCTCTACTGAAAACTTAAGTAAATTGTTGGCTCATGGCTATTTCAGCAAACTTTCCTACCGAATATCGCTGAAAATTGGAAATATCAAAGTACCACTCTCTATTTTAATTAATTCAAAATTTAAGAACAATCCATTTAGTTAAATTATTTTTGCTAAGACTTTGTCACTTTTCCTTTTTCCCCTATGCTCTAATTTGCCACACTTATTAATTGGGTAATTAGTTAGAATACTAAAGTCAACACGCAACAAATCTGATAATCTTATATAAGGTGACAAGGAGAAAACTTTCTACCTAAAAGTAAAAAGCATTCAGTCACCCAATATCGTAAGTTAAGCAAACTTCAAAACAATTTAAAGCCTGCAATGCTGTGAAGCGAATCCGGTGTTGTAACAATGCTTACTAAATTCAAAGAAGGACGTGCTGGTCCTGCGCCAAGACTTTGATATTTGCCCGCACAATTTCGCAATTTCAGGGACAGACAAAGCGCAGCTAAGCGAAACTTTAATCAACTGTCAATAATTGATGATAATCACGGCGCAGCGTAATATTGCTTATCAACAGATACAACACCAACATCCGCAACAGCCAACAACGACAAACGGCAGCGGCAAAGACAGAACCACCAGTGATTAACTTAATAAACGGTGGAATGTGGGCGGGACACGGAGTGCAAAAAACACAGGCAACCAAAACAAATCGAGAGACGAGCAAACAAACAAATCAAACGACAAGTGGAAAACATACACAACGTGAAATGCGTAATATAAACACAGAGATTATACGACTGTGATATACCCCATCTGAGAAATGAATTAATGTCACTTAACGTTCAGGTACAGCTAATTTACTTATCATTAAAAGACACCGAAGTCTGTAAGTATTTAAGGTAACAACTAACACTGTCAATGCATATTACTTTTGAGGAACATAAAACTAATTGGGAATTGCATGCATCGATGCAGTAGAGCTATTAAAAATGGTTGTTCATATTAGATTAGAACTACCAGTTAACAACAGCTACTATCCAATAAGCATACCCAATTGGAACAACAAAATAATAATAAAATAAAATAAA
Organism: Drosophila grimshawi; assembly: GCF_018153295.1. NCBI lineage: Eukaryota > Metazoa > Arthropoda > Insecta > Diptera > Drosophilidae > Drosophila > Drosophila grimshawi. Next base: position 23,295,083 of record NW_025063098.1, read on the forward strand.
AATAATAATATTAGAACAAAATTAATGTAATAGCATACGGGCCAGACGCAGAGGTCTGGTATTTGGTAGGATTTCGATGGCTTATCATAGGGGTCACGGATGCAACCAGCGATTATTATCGCACTTGTCTTATCAATATAATTTTTGTCTATAAATAAACAGAAATCAACACAACAAGGTATATTTAGTAACAGGCCACTGACTTGTTTTTTTTTATATATATTTACATTTCTATTTTTTTTTTTTGTTTTTGTTTAGCTTATAACGCAGCAAGGCAATAAACGTAATATGAGCTGTATAAGACCGCAACAAATAATGATGATGCTGCTCCTCCTCCTCTTCAGCGGACGTGTCCTGCAACCGTGATCCGTGAGGCGTTATTAAAACGGCAGCGTCAGCCCTTTTTTAGCTCCCTGGTGTAGATTATAATGATAAGCACTAAGCCACTGGCATGCAAATTGCTTGTAGGCGGCATTAAATTTAACAGCGACGTGTGCACACATATACGCATCAACACATATGAAACAAACAAGCAGACACTTACACACACACACACACACCCGCACACACACCCGCACACACACTCGAAAAGCTTATGCAAAACTGTTCTGAGGCTAATTCAATTTTCAAGCTGACTCCATCAAATTGTTTTTGTTCCCTCTCTATATTTATCAACTTTTTTAGTTCATGACATTGACACAATAGCCAACAATTCTACCTTTCCCCAGACTCTCGTTGGATGTGTTAACGTGTGTGCGTTTGTATGTGTATATGTATGTGTGTGTATGTGTGTGTGTGTGTGTGCCACTTGATTGCTCGGCGAGCCGTTAAGCAGCTGACATGGCCCTTCAACCGCACCTTGTTCGACTTGAACTACGGCTTTAGGCTCTTGGCAACAGGTGGCAAGTTGTTGCTGTTGTTTTTTGTTTTTGCCATTTTCTGCTGCCACTTGATAAAATGTTTATTTGTATTTTCTTATTGAAATGTTTTTCTATTTTATGCAAAATTTTCAATTTCATTTTTGACACTTTGATCTGTCACAGATCGAATTTGAAACAGCCGTGCAAAATTGGCTACAAAATTGTCTGCTTTAACTGTGTAAAATGTGAATAACTTTGTAACGATTTGTAAAACGTATTGGCTTACTTGAATAATAAATAATAGGCTAAATAAATTCTAACCACTCCATTTTATTTTAAACACTATATGTAAATAAAATTAGAAAAGTTTAATATTTAAGAGGGTTTATTTAAATCATAACATATTAAGGCACTCTTTCATACGCTCGCAAAAAAACGGAAAATGTAGAAACTGTTAATTATTTGTTATTGAATCGTAAAACTTTTGGTATCCACAAACTAGAGAAATATGTTAAATATTATTTTCGCTGGCTTTTTTTTCTTATTTTTTAAATAGAATACTTCGAAATATATTTCCAATCCGGTCTGTATTCATCATTAGTGAAATATTCACAGCTGACTAGAAAAGCTTTGCAGTTTGAACAAAAATGAATATAAAATTCATTCGAATTGAAAAGATACTTGTAATTGTTTGGTTTAGATTTAAAAAAAAAAGGTTATGCTTCTCACAAATAATCTAATTATCCATCATAATCAACTTAATTTTCAAGTTTGAATATTGTTTTCAGATTGAAATGCAAAACAGGAATGAATATTTGAATTTTCAATAGAATTACCTCCTTGCATACATCCAAATTTTGTTAATACAATAGTCGCATCGTTAGCTGGGCAATGACCGGAAACGTGATATATCTGAGCCTACATTGATTAATTTTGAATGTCACGGGAGCCGTTTCTTTTTCGCTTTTGCGCCTAAATAACCTACTTTAACTTTTACGAGGCGATTGGCCAAACTTTTGCAGTGCTCGGCACATAAAACAGCTTGGAGCAGGCCATCTATCAGACATAAAAATGTGGCTGAAACGGGGCTGGGCAAATGCAGCTAACATTCGCATAGACATACAATAAGTGAATGGCATTTCATAAATAGTTTTATGCAGGGCATAAAATAATGCTGCATAAAAGCCGCAATCAGTCGGCCCATAAACTTGCGAGTGTACAGATTTCTGCTCTTTAAAGAGCATTCCGAAAATAATTTCAAACGTTTATATATTTTTTCGTTTGCTGCTGAGCCGCATTCCGTATTATTTATGCAAATGAGGACATGCCATGGAAGTCCTTTCATTTTTATTGTTTTCACCACACCAAAAAGCGTTTCAGCATTGATTTTTCTTCTTTTTTTTTTAAAGCAGCAGCAGCAAAACAAAACAAATAACACAGGAACAGCAACAACCAAATGAATAAAAAGGATAAATAAAATAAAATAAAATAAAATAAGAAACTGAGCGAACAAAGTGAAACAAATAATAAAAATACGTTGAAAGTTTTATATGATTTTGCCTACACATTTTTTTACGCCTTAGCAGGAATGTAAGTTGGCGTGACAAAGGACGAAAGGGTTCTTGCAGCAAGCTTGACTGAATTTTATATATGCAGGCTTAGGCACGGAATTCAACTTTAACACCATTCCTTTTGCCTGCCAAACAGGATCTGTAAATAATATATGTATATGATGTGGTGAAAATAAGGCGCACCAAATTTATTGCAATTTGTTTGAGTAGAAAATAGTGTGAATACAGAAGAAGTATTTCAGTTAAGGCCAAGGTGCTCGTATGTAATCCCATGAAGGGAACAACATCATCATGTAACTTGCATTTAAATGGAAAGTAGTACAACTCTCGCATTACAGGTAAGTTTTTCTTTTTCAAGATTAGCAAAAACCTAATTCGATATACGCATTTTCTATCCGTTAATCTTCTGTAAAATTGGTATACTTCGATTCCAAAAGCATATGTTAATTTTCTAATTTAATATAAATAAAATAATATTTTTGTATAATCAAATGAAATTATACAGTTTTTACACAGCTAGATGTTAAGTTTGATAACAATTTTCAACCAAACCCGCATTAGAGAAAGGTTTTAAATGCCACAATGGCATAGAATGTTCAAGTATGCATCTAATATGAATAATCCGATTGAGGGACACTGCAGAAGGATATGTGCATCCACAAAGTATTTAGAGCTCACATGTGTAAGCCATCAAAATGTTTTCAAAATACTCACCTCCACAATTGCGATGAAAACTTGTTGATGAGGGGCGGATGGGGAAAGCAGGCGACAACAATGGTTCACAGGTATTTTTTCTGTTTTGGGCTGCTTTAAGGTTTTTTAATGTTTAATATGTGTCACGCTTGGAAAATTCGATATCATCCGCCGCATGTCACATGGGACACATGAAGATGCATATAAGCGACTTTAATGTATATTTGGTTTTTTATTTATGACATTTAATTTTATTTTTATGTACTTTGATTTCCATTACGCAAAGGAGATTTGCCGCCGTGTTGTAAAACTGCTGGGAATTGGTCGTAAGCAATATATACATATATATATATATACATATGTAAAAGCCTTGTACAATAAATGTATTAAAACGACCCGTCGTCGCTTATATGTAATTTTATTTCATTTGATTTGATTTCGTTTCGTTTTTGGTTTCGGCTTTGGGTTTACTTTGTGTTTTTTATTCGCTTCGCTCAATTTGCACGTGTGCTTCGTTATAATTTTTGTAGGCGTGACGCCAAAGTTACTCAGCATAACGAATAAATAAAATGAATCGCGGCAGACGAGGCATCTCTCGCGTATAAAGAAATTTTGGTTTTTATTTGCTGTTTAATGCCGCACCGTGCGACTTGAATCAAAAATTCTCGAGCGCTCTTCAATTAAATTGCGTGAAAAATTGATGCGCTCGACGTCGTCCCGGCCGCTGCCCCTATTGGGCACCATTTATGTCCTTTGCCACTTGCTTGTGTCTGCTGCCAGTTTGTAATGAATTTAAATGAGCCACCGTCGGCTGCTGAGGTATTTTCATTATTTTCAATATTTTATTTACTTGTGACGTTTCTAACGCGCTGTAATTAATTATTTTAACTGGTCGGCAATCAAATTATGATTATGGTTTCAGACGCTTTCAATGTTTCAACACCCAAAAATTTTCAAATCCAATTTAAATTCGTTATCTAAGCAGATTAGTGGGTGCAAATTGTCAAGCAAAATATATCAAATCAAAATACGAGTATTCTATTGAAACTTGAACAAAATTAAAGCGTTATATATTTTTTATTTAAGCGATATGTCAAAGATATATTTATTGTAATTATTTACTTTTTTTATTGATTGAGTCTATTAAAGGGTTTAGACTTTAAATATTTTAATTTTTTTTTATGAGTATTAATTTTTAAATTTTAAATAATGTTGAGTTATTTAATGCTCTTATTAAAATGTTGTCCTCTTTGTATTATAATATTTGTTAATCATTTTGAAAAATTAAATATATCGTTATGATTTGTGCTTCAGCAAGCCACAATATTTTATTTAGTTAAATAACAGAACTTTTTAAAGCTTTTAGTAAAAGCAAAAAAAAGCAAATTTGAATTATATTGGAAACTATTTGTATTTTTTACACAAATAAGTAAGTCATCATTTTGTTTACTTAATTGAAATGAGTTCAAATTTGCCCAATTAACAAATATATGAAAATCTTTGTATCTGAAACATTCAATTTACAATACTTTTTGTCACTTTTGTTAAGAGTAAATTGCCGTTAGAAAATCCGCGAGGACGACCACACGCCGCGAACTGCGACTAGTAAATGACAACGCTGCCACTTGTAATAGTTTAGTTTGTGTCTAGATATTCTAACGGTATTAATGGTGACGGTGACTGCGACTACGACGCACACTTTCAATATTGTCGAGCTCGAAATGAAACGAAAACGTAAAATGACAAATAAGGATGTGGCAGCACCACCAGGAGCAGCACAAGGAGCAAAAGCGAAACCGCACGCGACGTGCAACAGCCGCCTACTGATGGGTTTATATCTGCCAAAAGCAGTAGCAAGTGCTCACCCATACAACCACAAACACAGCCGCACACACAGATACACACACCCAAACACACACAAGCGTTGCCTCTTTGTTGATAACAGTTTTCGAAATTCGAAATTCGCCGTCAGCTGCTGCTGTTGCTGCGCCTGCTGAAGATGAAGGCGGGCCATGCTGTGTGACCCACAACAGAGGCAGAGCATAAAACAACAACAACAACAGGAACAGGAACAGTAGTAAGGGACTAGTTTTAGCATGTTGCATATGCCACACAATTCTCAGTGCTCGTCCATGTCCTCGTCCTCAACCTCGGTACTCTTATTCGGTAGCCGCCTGAGAACAGTTGACGCATGCGCCGATAAGTAGGCAACAATTCATAATGACAACGTCGCTATCAACGACTCGCAAGTTGGCGCCTCTTTTGGGCCCTGTGTTCAGGTTTACTGTTTTCATTCCCTGTAATCCTGTATGGCTCATTGGGCATTTCAGAACTTAAGCAAATATGTAATCATATAGTATATAAGTAATATGTACTTTCAAATATTTATTAATAAATTTGATTATGGATTATTAATATTTAAGATTTGTTTTTATGTTTATTCAAGTTGATTTACTTATTGCGGAATGCACTTTAACTTATACAAGTTATAATATATTGTGCAGATTATAATAATCTTTTCATCTTATTTCATTGTATAAAACTAATTAAACAGTCATGTTTCATTTCAAATCGCTTCACGCTTTTAATAACTTTTTAAATGTACTTTGACCCTGTACTTTTATAATTTCTTAGAGGGTATTTCTATGTCAAACGTTAACATATTTGTCGAACTCTTGGCTGTTTCTTATGGTTTTTCTTTTTTTTTGCCACCACATTGGCTTATTATCTTTATTGTCGTACAATATTCGGATGCCTGTGAATGAAATTAGTCAGCCAGCCAGGCAGCACTTGACTTTGCCACCGGTCTCAAGTTCACGTGCCGCTGGGCCACTAATGAATTATGGCAAAGTTATTAATGAAGCTCTTAGTGGCGTGGCAATGTCATAGACCGCTTCAGCTGACCCAGTTGTAGAGTGAATTCAAATATAGCACAGCGATTAGATAGGCCTGAAGTATGAATGGTGCTTTTGATGCTATAAATAATAACATTTGGAGAGCATGGCCATAGATTTTGGCATCAGAAAATATAAAAATATGTATATAAATATATCAAAAATACTTTTAATAATAATAATTTTAAATAGAGTATATATAATATTAACTAACAAAATATTTAAAAGTCTTTAAAGAAGTATTAATGTTTGACATATATTCGTAAGCTATTAATTTGCTGAGTACTCTAAAAAAAACTCTGAAAAAAATTAGATCATTCAAATAATTCAATTCTAAAAAGTATAAAATGTTAAAAATGTTATTTTTTAATAGCCTAATTAATCTTAGCTTCATTTTATTCATAGTTTTTTTTCGATTTGTTACTTGACTGCGCATTTTAATTCTGGGAATTATTCTTAAATTTAGCTGAGTGAAAATTTAAGGCAAAACAAAGTTGCGAAAATGATGCAACGGATGTTTATTGTGTGTGTGTGTGTGTGTTGACCATTTGGTGAGGGTTTTAATGTATGCATAACGACCATTGCGATAACCACAAATGTTTCAACGCAAATGCCACAACTTGGATAAGCAGTGAAATTTTGAGAAAATCGGAAATTGAAAAACCAAAAGCAACACTAAAAACTAAAAACGCATGTGACCTAAATACAATTCACAAAAATAGCAGCCCTCACCCTAAAAGCGGGTTTAGTTCTATTGAGTCTGTTATCAATTGCCTTGGCAAGGACACAACAAAACAGCATCCGCAGCAGCAGTCGCATCAAGCACACACACACACATAAATATATATGGATCTATGCTGAAACATTAAAAGCAGTTACGGAAAAGCGCGCGAAAAATGGCATTTGACCTTGTGTGTCGTCCAGAATGTCAATTATATATGCTTGTATAGAGTTATTAGGGCTGATCTTGTGATACTCCTGTAAATTTCGGTATTAGTTTAAAATATGATATTTTTTGCATCTGTCATCTCTTAATCGTTTGTTATTTTGCGAGCTGTTAGATATAGTTTCAGATCGGTCTTACTTTCTGCAGTAAATATACAAATATAAATGCAAATATCATCAAGAAAGCTACAAAATTTGACTTTGTAGAAGCAGATAGACGTAATGTAATAACAGACCATGGTTATAAAGCTGAGATCATAAAAGATTAATCTATATAGCCATGCATTAATCCAAAGAGAATAAAGATAATAATTGTACAAGGTATAAAAATGTTAATGATTATTCATTTTTGTACAATGTACTTGTACAAGGTACAAAAATGTTAATGATTATTCATTTTCAAGAAATTTAAAAAATTCAAATCTAAAGGACTTCGAATTTGCATGTGTGCTTCACATTTGCGAGTCGTGTTCTGTGAGAAAATGAATGAGACGTGAACATCTCTAATTGTGACTGATGCAGGGGTGGTGGCAGATTTCAGTTTCGACCTGGCCGCCGGCTGGCAGGACAACAAATTGAGTGATGCATTTTAATAATGACTGTGCGGAATTCCAAGCTGCTGTCACTCAGGTAACAATTGACAAATTGTTTTGGCGCAAATTGAATGAATGCAGGCAGCATGAATCAAATACATACAAAAAAGTGAAGAAAATGCATCTGAATGTAATGAACTAAGATGGAAGCATTTAAAAGTGACAATATTACTGACCTATTTATCAAGTTTCACTTCTACTCACGCTTTTCCCATTAAGCACTCAAGTTGCAAATCAATTGGAGTCTTTTGTCTTTTTGTTTCCCATTAATGAAAAAATGGACCAGAGCTCAGCTTAAATTGAGAATTGCGTGTTTGTCCTGGTACTTAATTGAGGTTAATAGACGGAGCGCCACAAATGACATTAAATTGTTTTTATAGAGCAAGGTTATTATGGACACTTTTGAATTATGAGCTCTTATGCGAAACTGCAAGGTGAAATGTGACGCAATCAATAAAAATATGAGACGATTAAGTAATGGGAAGCCAAAATTAGGTTTGGTCAGTTAGAGAAAATTATAATACACTTAAATGTAAAGTTTTACTTTTTTTGAAATAAGAACATCAAATTGTTACCTGGTTTACTTTTTTAAATATATTTAAAGACTGCGCGCTTTTTGCAACATGTCTCAGGCTGACTGCTACAAAATAATACAAAGCATAAGGTGGCAACGCTACAGTCCAGGGCAGTAAAACATTCAGTAACCAAAAATACTGTACAAATTTAGCATGTAGTTAGCCATCTGTGTAACACACATAAATATGATTAGGATAAAATTGTATGAAAGTTCTATTTGAAACCGCTCGACTCAACACAACTCGATATAGCATATGATATCGTTGGCCTTTATCGATATCGTGCGAGCAGCCGCTGGTCGACAATTTAAATGACTGAACAACACTGCCCGCCAGTTGTTTGTTTTGTTTGTACCTGCCAACAACGACGACGGCTGCAAGGTGAATGAGTTTTTGCGTGAAATAATCTAAGTTAACAGCTGCGCGATTGGCATTATATTATGCCTACACACACACACACGCACAGGCAGACAAAACACATTCGTTATCGCTATCAGCATATTGAACATTGGCGCCAATGCCGACGCCGGCTGCCCTCGGCGCCAATGCATAAATTTTTTTTTGCACCAGCGCTAAAAAGTGATAAAAGTGAAACATAAACAAAAAAAAAAGCGTTGATAAGCCGATGCGCTGCCGCTGCTTACTATCAATGCGCCGGTTGTTATATGCTACACACATATACATAGAGATTCCTTCGTGTCGTGTCGCGCCTGCAACAACAAATTATTATCAAGTTAAACTTGTTGAGCGAGTTAAACGCCAAAGAAACTACCAACAATGGTGAAAATTTTAATGCTCTGCCCGCGCACATCGGCGACAGCGACGCAGCCACTGACCTTTATTTGACTTTTAGCTGTCTACTGCCTGCCTGCTGCTGCTGCCTGCCTGCCTGCCTGAAAAAAAAGAGACATTGCCACAAGCAGAGACGTTGCTGCGCTGCTTGGGCTTCTGCTCCTATTCTCGTTGTTGTTGTTGGAGTTTCTTGCAGTCGCTGCGACGCCGGCAGCAGCACCCAAAGGCAGCGGCGCAGCCTGAGCCCGAATATTTATACACGCATATACACAATTGTATTTGTGTAGGTAGCAATATTCTCGTTGCGCGTGCAAGAGTCGCCACCGCTGCCTCCTCGTTGCTGCTGCTGCCGAAATTAAAATTAATTCAATAAAAGCGTAAGAGAATTATTGAACATGTGCCAAACGACGAGCAATTGAAAATTATCTTTCAGTGTCGAATCTTTAGCTAAAAATGCACTTTCTTCTTCTTCAACTTTTACTTTCGAGCGCTTTACAACATGATAATTAACTTTTGTCACATACTTAATTATTGTTAAACAATTTTCAAGTGACCAAATTCGAAAAGGGCAACCTTTCCCCACACACGGAAAATATAAATGTGTGTGTGTGAGCGTGTGTATGTGTATGTGTGCGCGTTGATCAAACTAGCTCCAGTTTCCATAGAAAACCGAGAAGAGAAGTGTGAAAGGAGCACGTTGAAATTATATGAATGAATTGCATAAATCACAAGATATATGAGTGAATTTTTGAGAAAACCCTTCAAACTCTACTTTTCTAAATAACAAATAAAAGAAGTAAGAATACGCAGAAAATGGAGGCTGTTCAATGAAATGATATCAATATATCAACAAAATACCGACAAATTTAATTTACAAGAGCTGAATTATAACTAAATCGATTGGTTGTGAATAAAATATGAATTTACATAATGTGTGGAAAATATTAAATATGCCGAAAACATTTGTGGAGCAACGTGAATTTTATATTCCCTATTAATATTTGAAAAATGAAAATTCAATTCAGGATTTAAGGGAATGTGAATTTATTTTGTAAAACATTTTATTAGTTAAAAAAAAGAAGAAACTTCTTCGCAAATATAACAATAATTGTTAAAGAATTAATTAAGAGCTCCCCAGAATGGTTTTCAATGTTAAATTAATCAATAAAAATTTAAAAAAAGTTAGTTTAAATTAGAGCTCGTGTCATGTCAAAAATACCGTCACGCGTAGGTCAAAATGTAAATTGGTTGATCGTAAAACATGTAAATTATTTGCGCTTAATTAAGTCGATAGAATTGGACCTGCTATGTAATATATATATATATATATATATATATATCAATTGGAGTTTTATATAATCGCATGTACAGTTGGATAAATAATATTTATACTAATGATTTTTCATTTGAGCTTCCATTTCCAACATTTTCGATTTTGAGAAAAAATATCGTTTCTTATGAGACATAATGAAAATTGTCTAAGGACATAAATACAAATACAAATTTTGAAGATGGAAAAATGGGCTTACCAAATTGTAATTATTTGAAAACCGGAAAACAGTTGCCACGTTTCAAACGACAGCTGAAGTGATAATAAAAAATATATATATATATATATATTTAATATTCCATCCGAAAGAGTTATTTATGATTTGTATTTGTGATTTCCTTTTATATATAATATACATTTGTCTTCAAATAAATGCTTTCTATGATTATAAGGTGCACATTTTTGTTCGAGTGAGGTTACATAATTTTCACAATATCAACGCTTAATATTTTTACAAATCGATAGGGCTTGTTTTTAAATAGACTATATATATACATATATATGTGAATATATGTGCAGAAATATATGTGTATATATATATTTGTATATATTTTGCAATTGCCATAAAAAGTATTGTGCCATAATTTCGCCGTATAAACATATATGTGTACAAAAATTGGCATTGCCAGCGCTTTTCTTCGCTCATTTCCTACTCAACTAAATATAGACGAACCCAACTTATGGGCGACAAATGCAAAGCGAAGTCGTCGCTTTTGAGTGTCAGGGCCATTGCCACATGCGGCGAGCAGCGAACGGCGATCGACTATCGTCGAGCGTTGTTATCAACAGCAGCATCAACATCAACATCGAGCTCTCAACTGATAGTCGGTTGCTATCAGTTGAGAGCTCGATGTTGATGTTGATGCTGCTGTTCAAGATGATGCAACGTGAGCAGCCGGTTTTGCTGATGACGCTCTCCAGTAGCGCCAGCTTACAATTTAACAGTTAAGCGAGTGTAATCTGGGTCAGCCGGCAGCTAAAAATAGTTGCGATTATCAATCAGTTCGTTTCGATTGAGCGGACTGCGAGGTTGTCCAGCTTCACGATGCTGCGTCGTCAAATGTCGTATCGCTTTGAAGATCAAGATGCTTCGTCTATGGCCGTGCGGGTTGGGTGCAACACAATTCAAGCCACAGTTTTTTTTTTTTCTAAATTGCCGTGCTAATCGCTAATTGTGTATTTGTTTGTATTCTTTTTAATGCAGATGAATCGACGATTTTCACGCGTGGAGTCCGGCGCGGACCTGAAGGATTATTTCGATCGCGGCGATATTGCATCGCGCGAGAATCGCTGGAACTTTGAGGTCGCATGGGAGGTGGCCAACAAAGTGGGCGGCATTTATACGGTGATCCGGTCGAAGGCCTATGTCTCCACCGAGGAGATGGGCGAGCAGCTGTGCATGATGGGTCCCTACAAGGAGGCGTGTGCCCGCACCGAAATGGAGGAAATGGAATTTCCACGCGGCAATCCGTTGCTCGATGCTGTCAACACGATGCGTTCGCGAGGCTACAAAATTCACACTGGTCGCTGGCTTGTCGATGGCAATCCGCAGCTGATATTGTTTGACATTGGCTCAGCCGCCTGGAAGCTGGATCAGTTCAAGTCGGAGATGTGGGACAAGTGCCACATTGGCATACCACATATGGATATTGAGACAAACGATGCCATTATATTGGGCTTTATGATTGCCGAGTTCCTAGAGGAGTTTCGCAACTGTGCCGATGGCTACTCGCAACGCAATGATCTCAGTGCACCGCGGATCGTTGCCCACTTTCACGAGTGGCAGGCTGGTGTGGCACTCATAGTGCTGCGCACCCGTCAAATCGAGATTGCCACCGTGTTCACCACGCATGCGACGCTCCTCGGTCGCTATCTGTGCGCCGGCAACACCGATTTCTACAACAATCTCGATAAATTCGCTGTGGACGAGGAGGCTGGCAAGCGTCAGATCTATCATCGCTATTGCCTCGAGCGTGGCGCCACACATCTGGCGCATGTCTTCACCACCGTATCGGAGATCACGGGCTACGAGGCGGAGCACCTGCTCAAACGCAAACCGGACATCATAACGCCAAACGGCCTGAACGTGAAGAAGTTCTCGGCCATTCATGAGTTCCAGAATTTGCATGCCGTTGCCAAGGAGAAAATCAATGAGTTTGTACGCGGCCATTTCTATGGGTAAGTGTTTTACCTAAAGGTGGAACTATTTTTTCATAGTTCCACTGTGAATGCTTTTCAAATTTTGTGAATTAACTTATTTAACTAGCCAACTTACCAACACTAATACTCCTCTGCAGCCATATGGACTTCGATCTGGACAAGACGCTGTACTTCTTCATTGCCGGCCGTTATGAGTTTGGCAACAAGGGCGCTGATATATTCATCGAATCGCTGGCCCGCCTCAATGCGATGCTGAAGCACGAGCGTCCCGACACCACGGTGGTGGCCTTCCTCATTTTCCCCACTAAGACGAATAACTTCAATGTGGACTCGCTGCGTGGCCATGCGGTCATCAAGCAGCTGCGCGACACCATCACCAATGTGCAGCAGGCGGTTGGCAAGCGCATGTTCGATACATGCGTCAAGGGCCACATACCCAGTCCCGATGAGCTGCTCCAAAAGGATGATCTGGTGAAGATCAAGCGCTGTATGTTTGCCATGCAACGCGATACAATGCCACCGGTTACCACCCACAATGTGTCAGATGATTGGAATGATCCGGTCCTATCGGCGATTCGTCGCTGTAATTTGTTCAATTCGGTGCACGATCGCGTAAAAATGGTCTTCCACCCGGAGTTCTTGACTTCAACGAATCCGTTGTTTGGCATCGATTACGAGGAGTTTGTCCGTGGCTGCCATTTGGGTGTGTTCCCATCGTACTACGAACCATGGGGCTATACACCGGCCGAGTGCACCGTCATGGGCATACCAAGTGTGACCACAAATCTGTCGGGATTCGGTTGTTTCATGCAGGAGCACATCAGTGATCCCAAATCCTATGGCATCTACATTGTCGATCGCCGCTACATTGGCCTGGAGAACAGCGTCCAACAGCTGTCCAGCTTCATGATGGAGTTCTCGCGTCTGAATCGCCGCCAGCGCATCATTCAGCGCAATCGCACCGAGCGCCTCAGCGATTTGCTGGACTGGCGTACGCTGGGCATTGTACGTATTATTGACCCAATACATCTTTAGCTTAAAACGTTATTTATCTGTGCAATTTATTTTTATCCTACAGTACTACAGACAGGCTAGGGTGAAGGCCTTGCAGGCCGTCTATCCCGACTATGTGGACGAGACCTCCACGTACGGTTCTCGCAGCAATTTGCTGTTCTCACGTCCACAGAGTGAGCCATCAAGTCCCACGTCGTCACGTAAGTTCCACTAATGAAACAATAATCTTTATTGAACCCTGTTTACTTAAACACTATATACATATTTATGTATATATATAGTATTTTTTTTAATTATGTTAAACACAGCTGTAGCTTATCACATAAATCAGCTGGTTCACTTCAAATCAGTATTATTTACGAGCATAAACTTAGCAATATTTATATGACTTAAATGCGTTCGATTTGACTTTCAACAGTCATTGAGTTGTAATTAGAAATGTTCAATAAAGATTACATATTAACTCAATTACATGCGATCAGATATTAAACACTTTTTACACAGAGAAATTTTAAATTATTTCTTCACCGTGTTTTTTTCTTTTTCTCACAGGCCACACTACGCCAGCGCCCTCGGTGCACGGCTCCGATGACGAGGAGGACTCTGTAGATGAGGAAACTGAGTTGAAAGAATTGGGTATTAAGTAAATCAGCAACCCATTGACATCCCTGGCTTTACGAACACTTCATACAGCGCAATATTACCATAAGTTTAGTAATTTTGTTTCATATGTTCAAAGGGCACGCAGTCAACAAATTGGTAACGCCCACAAAGAAACTATCTACCTTATTCTGAAACTGTTTTCAAAAACAAATTTATATGCTCATATGCAACAGTTAGAACAATTTGAGTATATTTGCATAATGGAAAATTCTATTTCATGTTGTTTAGTCTATAAGCAGAGCAAATTCCCTTACACCGAACACAAATTAACAAAACAACAAAAAAAAACACATATGTTATTCAATCAAATTAAATTATTATTATTTACTATGGTACAAACAAATCTGCCACACTAAATGACCTTATCAAAACAACAGCATATAATTAGAATGCTCATTCGCAATTAGTTCTTTATTAAATATTTACCCAACAATGCGAAGAATATGGCATATATTCTATAGCTAATCAGGTAACTGTAAAAGTTACACGCACTATGTTCAAAATAACATATATTTGTTTGTGTATATGACAAAATGAAAAAGTTAGTAAACCCCCTCAAGGTAATCCAATCAATGTAGCAACGCCCAAAATGTATCGTTAAATATACTGCCTCATATTGATTAATCAACGTTTAAATATAATATTCTATTAGCCAGTTACCAATGCTACTTTATATGGTCTATGTGCTTTTTATTGTTATTAGCTTGTCATAAATCGATGCATTACTGACGTCATTCTTGACCAAGACACCGGACGAAGAAGTTATTCATTCAGTTCAAGAATTATAAAATGCAGGTAAGAAAATTATTAAATTACTAAATTCCAAAATAATATATTTATAGAAATTTTTAACCATATCTCATTTATAGCCGACAATGATTAAAATACATTAAGCACGCGATAGTAATGGAATCTTTATGGGTTTATGCTAGATAATATAATAATAATTGTTTGTTTCCCACAAGGTCCATAATACATAACAGCTTTGAACCACATTACAGCTCAAAATACACATTATTTTCAAAGCTATAAGGAAATGCAATCAACTGTGTTTCATATACATTATAAAATTCCAATTTGTCAATGGAAAAACGTTGGCTACACAACTATAAGCGACAAGCTACAAACTATAAGCAACAGTTGATTAGCCTTGTGAAGCTTACGGTTACTGAACGAATCTTATCTTTCAAATTGTATAATTGAGTTTGCCGTCATGTGAAATATGGATTGTGCGAATAAATTTGTGAAAATGCATTTTTTTTATTCCCTTTCAGGGTATAATTTATAATTTGTCATTGAATTTTGGAGACATTTTTATATACTTGATCGGCGTAAATCGTCTCTCAGCTCAAACTCATAACGTTTTGGTAAAAAAGTAATGCATTTATTAAAATGAATAATTATTTTTAAACGTACATTAACTGTTCTTTTATGTTTAACTAACTTTTAATACATTTTTTGTTATTTGCTTATGCAAAATTTGGCAAAGCTTTTAAGGTTAAAAATTATGCAATTCCTTTAATTGTTGGGGTTATGATGATGACGACGGCGACGTCGACGCTGGATGGGAACATCATAGCCCGAATCGTCCGTATCGAGACTGTCCGTATCGAGACTGTCGCCCTGCTCCAAGTACTCTGGCTGTTTGTTACCAGGTGCAGCAGCATTTTCATCTTTAGGGCAATTCACCAGCTGTCCATTGGCGTCGACACAGTTTTCCGTTTCCAACACCCATCCATCATTAACACCACCGTCGTCCATGTCGCTGCTCGGCTCCTGTTCCTTATCATGATGCTGGCTCTCTGGTTGCGGCATATAATTATAGCCAAAATTGGGCATGGGTGCAAAGGGTGAATAAAATATGGGTGCTGGCATCATTGAAGAAGCATAGCCTTGAAAACAGCCGACGCATTCTGCCTGCAAGCCGTTCTGTAATATGTAGCCATAGGGCAACTGTAGGCAACGCTGACATGTGCCGCGTCTAAGACGACGGCCACCTCGATCCTGACCACCGCAGTTCACATAAGGCCAATTGTTCATGTAGCGACAAGGTGATGATTGCTGTTGTTGCTGGTTCTCCTGCCTCGATCTGTGACGACGTGGCACATACTCCACAGACTCGTGGCAATCATCGGATTGATCCTTCTTGCACATAACGATACGTTTGGCGATCATCACACGCGCCTGGCAACGCTCACCACAGACGCGTTGGCGGGAGTGCTCCTGACAGAGCGCCTTGTGCTCCTTGTTCTCCTCGTCACAACTGCGATCTCTACGCACCACATAACAACAGGAGCCCTGCTCATTGTAACCGAGTCCAAATCTTCCGCCCACCTGTGACACATTCTGATGCACCTTCACATTCACCTCGTTGCGGGCCTGAATGTCATTCTGAATCACATTGTTGATCTGGTTGGTCAGCCGTATGATGTTGGTAGTGTTGAGGGCAGGCTGAGCGGGTGCCACGTAAAGCGTATCGTTCACGCCCTGCACAAGCAGCGGCTCATCCGTTAGCTCTGGACACAGCGGACATTCTGATTCGCACTTTGGCTTGCCGGCACAGATTGCCATACAGTTGTCCCGATTCTCGTGGCACTCCTCGTAGTCGCGCAGCGATGGCTGCTCATAATTCTGCAGCGGTGTGTGCACCACAATCCGACCCTTACTGGCATCGCTGTCATCGCCATTAACCAACGATAAGCTTAAGGCCAGCAGAAGCACAGCCACGATGACGTTTACCTACAATTCATATTACATAAAATAAGAATCGACGGTTAGCAAATGTAATGAGCACTATATATATTTCTGAAACTCACCTTTATTTTCAGAGTGTTCGCCATCGAATGTGGAATGATTATAACTAGGTATATTTCCGGACAACTTTTATACTCGACTGCAGCCAAAAATGTGAATTTTTATTTTTTATTATACCCTGAAGCAATTTAAAATAGATAAAAAGGGTATGATGGTTTTATGCAAATGTTTGTAACAGGCAGAAGGAAACATCTTCGACCCCCTAGGGTTAATACATATTCTTGATCTGGATCAACAGCCGATTCGATTAGCGTTTGTATGAACGCGCCAACCTCAAAGAGAGAGAGAGAGAAAGAGAGAGACTAAAAGAGAGTTCAAAATTTGGAATATAAGTTCTAGTATAACCGACGTAGATCAAGTTTATTTCATTTTATGTATGTATATATCTTAAGATTGAGAATTAATATAGTCTTTAATGAAAATTTGAAAAACTTTTCGATTTACTTAAGGTATTTCGTATTCGAGTCTTCTCGACTAGCATTCCTATGTTTTCACATACAATTGATTAGATAGCTGACTTATCTTATGGTATTGATTGCGCTACACTTATCAGTTTTTGAGCGTGAGTGTAGTGAAAATACCTTATTGAGAACCATTCAAACATCAAAGATCAAATATTATGTCGTAAATGTTAATGCTTAATGGCACAATTATTGAAGTTTGTTTGTTAAATACTTAACTTAAAAGTCGACGGTGTTTTGCATTTAATTTAATAAAGAATTTATTAGTCCCACGGAAAAAAATTTGGTAAGTTTGTAGTGGTATTTTAGAGAACTCATTGCAAAACTTTCTCCGCTCAGAGAGTAATATCGTCGGAACCAAAGGTATTAACAATATTCATAGATTATGGCATGCGGCATATAGCAAAATGTGACACAAGCAATCCGGAATTTTTCAAAGTCAAAATGATCATGAACACGTCATAGCCGGTGATTTATCAATGGAGTGCTTCAAAAAATGCAAATGTTTATCACAGGCAGACGTATCAATGTTATGTGTCATAGAGCTTTGAAAGCTTTTACTAACAAATTCCTTATGCTAACATATAGTAAACCAGTTCTCTCTCAGCACTCCCAATTCAAAATTTCTAATATTAAGTAATAATAAGATAGACATTCGTAAGTGAAAATAATTGATACCGTTTCAAAACTGGAAATTTGTATCCCGTCCTTAGATCTTATAAATTTGTCCCACCCGACTTATTGAAGAATTGAATTTAAATAGTATTAGTAATGTAATATAAATTAGTATATCTAACGCAATTTGTTCTTTTCCCAATCTACAAATTTAGACAACAAATTTGTATGTTAAAATTTCCAAGCATTTTTTTAAATTTGTCTTATTATTTATTTTTTTCTTGTCGTTATTATTTCGCGCTTCTAGAAAGTGTAACCATATTTAGTAAACTTAAAATTGCTACAATTCACAATGTTAACTCAGATCGGCGTTCGTACAATAATACTAAGCCTTTAATTGCCTTATTTCATTTTTTTTGTTTGTAGAAAAATTAATATTGTCTGCAATGTTTTATAAAATATAAAATTGGGTGCATATAATCAGAACAAGAATTAAATTAAATGATCAAATTAATTTAAACAATTATACACCCACGACACACACATTTTTTGACTTAATGAAATCTAATTAAATGGGAAAATTGAATTAATTTTTTATTTGATACTGATACTTACAAAAATTCGAATTAAATGATTAAACAAGTTTGAATTTTAATGAAATTTAGTATTCGCTATTGTTGAATGATGTCTTCAAAATCATCTCCCATCTTTTCTCATCCATCTTTTGTCTCAAAGAGGTAGATGCTCTATCGACCCCAGCCATCCTCCCTGCGGCAACCGACAGAGCCCGCAAATTGTTGCGAACTGCAAAATTGCTCTTGGTCGTAGAATGCGCAGTTAGGACTAATGCAGCGATAATTGTAGCAATAAGGGGAACAGGATACCATCTGGCCCGAAGCACAGCCGCTGCAGTCATACCTCTCTATAAGGTATAACAAAATATAAGATTCATACGCAAATCTACCCAGATTCTCAAATAGATATTGAGTTACCTGCTGTTTGGCCACAGTTGCCTCTCTGTTGGCATCCGGAGTTAAAATTGGGCGGCATAATCAGCATTTCATTATTGTCATCGTTCCAGGTGTTCACTGTTGGCGGTTTTAGCGCCATTTTGGGGGCGCTGCAGAAATTGCCACAAATCTGCTGCTTTTTATTGTAGCATTGCCAGCGAATACTTTCCGTAGAACAGCGACAGATGCGTGGACCGATCACAGTGCAGCATTTAAGTGGATTAGGTG
Organism: Drosophila grimshawi; assembly: GCF_018153295.1. NCBI lineage: Eukaryota > Metazoa > Arthropoda > Insecta > Diptera > Drosophilidae > Drosophila > Drosophila grimshawi. Next base: position 23,314,301 of record NW_025063098.1, read on the forward strand.
TTTTCTCCTCCTTCTCCTCCTCCTCCTCTTCCTCTTCGTAATCCCTGTAGTCTGTTGGCAGCGTGATTGAGGCATTGACAACCAGATTATGCACATTATTTAGAACAAAATTGGGTTTTTTCTCCAAATTCTGATTGATGATCGTTCGATTTAGATAAATGGGAGCCAGCTCAATGGGATCGGGTGGTGCACATTTCTGACCAGTCCAATAAGTGCCATGTGGGCATCGAGTCTCCACACAGCGTCCATTTTCGAAAATCCTTGACCGGCAATAGACCAGACGACAGTTGCCATTGATGAGGACGGTTCCATTGGGGCAACGACGAATTTGAGCAGGTGCGGGCGTGGTAGATGGCGCTATAGTCGTTGAAGTCGTTGGTTGAGTGGTGGATAGGATGGGAGGTTGGGTGGAGGTTTGAGTGGGTCTTGGGGTTGCCACAGGCACATTTGGATTACACAGTTGAGGTTCAACTGGAGGATAAGGAGAAACAGGTTGATTTGGACAAGGTGCTGGTTGAGAAGGAACTGGGGGATAAGGAGTTACAGGTTGATTTGGACAAGGTGCTGGTTGAGATGGAACTGGAGGATAAGGAGAAACAGGTTGATTTGGACAAGGTGCTGGTTGAGAAGGAACTGGGGGATAAGGAGTTACAGGTTGATTTGGACAAGGTGCTGGTTGAGATGGAACTGGAGGATAAGGAGAAACAGGTTGATTTGGACAAGGTGCTGGTTGAGAAGGAACTGGGGGATAAGGAGTTACAGGTTGATTTGGACAAGGTGCTGGTTGAGAAGGAACTGGGGGATAAGGAGTTACAGGTTGATTTGGACAAGGTGCTGGTTGAGATGGAACTAGAGGATAAGGAGAAACAGGTTGATTTGGACAAGGGGTAGCCTGAGAAGGAACTGGTGGATAAGGAGTTACAGGTTGGTTTGGACAAGGTGCTGATTGAGATGGAACTGGAGGATAGGGAGTAACAGGTTGATTTGGACAAGGTGCTGGGTGAGATGGAACTAAACTATTTGGGTTCGTAGGGAGTTGAGGATAGGATGTTATAGGTTGCTTTGGACAAGGAGTAATTGGGACACACGGTACAGGCTGATGCGGCCAAGGTGAAGGCAGGCCTTGTACGGGAACACATGGCTGTAGGCTATTTATGCTGTTTTGTGCTAATAAACAAGAAATATTAAACATATTTATTTATATAATGAGAGCATTAATAAGACACAAAATTTCACTCACGATTTGCACTCGGCGCTGCAGCTGGCAGGAAATAGATCCCACTTTGGAGAAGGCATGGAGCAGAGATTGCCTGCACGCATGGAACACTGACGTCACCGACGGCACTCTGCGGAGATTGGGCGTTGGCCAGCTTTAGGGCCAAGAGAAGCCAAGGCAACAGCAGCAGCATTACTTGATAGACGAACATGTCGATTATCAATGAAGCTGTTGAGTCTTTCAAGACTAGTGAGGCTGTCAATCGAACGTCGGAAGTCGCACATCGTTTTGCCGGATGCAAACCTATTCGACTTGAACACTATTTTTAGAAAAGGTTATCAGTGCTGGAACAATTATGATTTTGATTGTCACTGCAAAAGCTTCGTCAGGCGCCGCATTCGATTAGTCGTCGCTTGAGCTCAGTTGTTGAATGAACATCGCCTTTGATCGGATCGTAAGGCAGAATTACTTGTAATGTTGTCTTCTTCGCACTTCTCAATTATTGTGATATACTTTTGTGCGATTTGGTCGAGCGTTCGCGATGTGGCAGGTTATCAAGATGCGTATGGCAATGTAATCACTCTTGAGCAACAACAGAATATGCCCACACGTTTGACAAACAAATTAATTTTACAATATTTATAGTGGCTGGAGTGTCCGGAAGGCTATAAGCTCCAGAATAACATGTGCCACAGAAAGAATATGTGCCAGGAAGGTAATCTATACGTATGCTCAAATGGATCAAATTAATGTGATTCGATTTCTTAAATGCCTCAAGCAATTACGCAATAATTTTTTTTTTTTTTGTCGTTTGAGTAAATATGCAACATCTTCAATGTTCTGCCCATCTGTCTCAGTTTTAAATCATACCCCCATACTGTCATTAAAACTATTGGTTTAGTTTTTGTATAAAAAATACCAACTACGCAAACTTCATCGAGTGTATTATATACATTTTAAACCGGACAGATTTTATTTTTAGACACCCATCTAAAAAAAAAATCTTTAATCTATAGCGTGACAAAGAAAGCAGTTCATTGTTGTCGTTATTATCTCTCAATAAATAATTTGAAAATCACAATGAAAAGTACAAAAATAAATATTAATATTAAGTATAAAAATTGTGTTAGGTTAGGTAATGCATTAGGAAACACATTTTCTATTATTTTATATATATGTTGTTGTTGACAATCATTTTTTTTTTTTTTTTTTTTTGTTTCTAGGATACTTTCTGCACACGGATGGGTTTTGCTATTTGATAGAACCATTACCCTGTCCTTACAATACCACAGTACCTACCACAACAACAGATGAAATAACCACTGAAGAAACGACTACTGAAGAAATAACCCCTGAAGAAACAACCACGGAGGAAACAACCATAGAACCACCAAGTGATGATGCCGATGAGCAGGTTCGCTGTCCTCCCGGATCTGTATACTTTGACGAACAGTGCCGCCGAATAATCTGCAGCCGGGGTGAATACCATGCTGGTCGTTGCCTCTCGCCTGCCTGCCCCCATGGAACCGTGTGGCGCAACAAAAGTTGCCAGCCATCGGGCTATATAACCACAATACTGGAAATCGATAATGTGATCAAGAACAAACATAAGTATAAAAACGCAACAGAGAATGTGAGTCATGTGGAATATGTGACTCCTAAGCCATACGAGCCGAATCGGGACAACAGTTTTGAGACGACGACGTGGTGGACTCGTCCACAACCGGAACTAACAATTCCAACAACGACGCCAGCGTATTCGAGTGCAGATCCTTCATCCGGATGTTGTTTGGTGAGGAGTCCACGTTTCTGTCGTCCCTATGCACCCACCTGGATATGTTTCAATCACAGCCATAGGCTGTGCGATAAACGAATCTGTACACATCCCGTAATCTACCTGAAGCCACCCGAAATTGTTCAACTAACCGATCCACCGCTGCTAGTGATGCCGCCGAACCCACCATTATCCAGTTGCCTAACTCCCGATTGCCACGAGAGCGGTAAATTATAACCAATCAATCAATCATTGGATTGGCTTCATCAGATAATTATATTATTTTTAGAGATGATCAACTGCTCGGGCTGTGCGCAGGGCTTGAGGGAAACCTGCTCGTCGTCCTGCTACAATTACTTTTGTCCCGGCGACGCTTGTGAATTCAAAAAATCTGAGGAATTTTGTGAACTTTATCCGGGCGGTTTTGGATGCAAGAAAAGCGATGGTTGCATCTGGAAATGGTGCAATGGCAAATGCCGTTAGTGTATCTATTGGTGAATTTATACAAATCCACTCTTATACCATATGCCAAGATTCTTAAATATGAAATACATATTAAAATTAATGTGGAATGTAAGTTCATTTATGGAATTTTCGAATAGCCGGTCAAAGCCAAAGCAGTTAAACCCGGTCAAACCATCAAATATTTACTTTAAAAATTGTTTTTTTTTTTTGTATTTTGTATAATTATTCAAAATATATCAAAATGGGCTAAAATTTATATCAAATTTATGAAAACATTTTTGTATTTCTTCTTCAAAAACCCCAGTAACATCGGTTTAATTATCGAATACTAAAACAACACATTATATATTTCAGGCACAGAACATAATATTTTCAGAAATTCAAAAATTTTGAGAGTTAAAATAATCACTCATCTTAAAATATACGCGCCAATAAGATGTGTGTTGCCACCCGGTTGAAAATACTTTTTCAATTCAAATGTTGTACAACGTACACGATTTGACGACAACACTGTTGCTGGTATGCACTCTTCGCACTAAAGTCAAGCACTTGGCAGCACTGTTGTACGAAAAATCAGCTGGCCGTGGCTTGCCCGTTTCAACGGTGCTTTTCTCATTTCGGTTTCAGTCGTTAAACGAGAGAGCAAGAGTATCGACTTGCATTTGTTTGAATAGCGCGCGCGCGTCTTTAGTGTGTACCAAAGTGTTAAAACACAGAATTTGTTTGTGAATCGAAGTAAAGTGTGTGTGCGCAAATACAAAAAAAAAAAAACAAAAAACAAAAACAAACGAAAAGTAAGGTAACGGTCGTTTTGCTCTTCGTCGAGAGGGGCGGCAAATAGCATAAAGTTCAGTTCAAAACACACAAACCGCAGTCGCCGTTACAGTTGCATTCTCAACTCTCGCTTGTCGGCAGTCGTCATTCGGTGTGTTTTATTTGTTGTTTTGCTTTTAGAGTCAGTGCAGGCGTCGCGCGCGTTCCCTTTGGAGGTGCCAATAACAAGAGGTAGAGTTTTGTTTACATGCGTGTGTGAGTGTGTTATATATATATATGTGCGAGGGAGTGTGCATGCGTATGTGTTTCGCACATTTCATTGCACGTTTTGCAGCACACCAAACACAATAAGAACAACAATAATAACAACAACAGCAAGAATAATGTCAGCAACTATGACGACAATAAGCGTAAATGCGATATTTAATTAATTAAAAAATACGTTCCAAGCGAATCTTTTACAACATCAACAAATATATAAAAATAGCAATTGCGCCAATATACAACTTAATATCTATTTGTATATATATATGTGTGTTTGTGTGAGCATTTATGTACGCGTGTATATGCATATTATGATGTACAATTGCAGCAAATAAATTCTCAACTTGTCTTCTCTCTCTATCTCTCTCTCGCTCTCTCTTTAGCGGCGAGTGTTAATTGAAAAAAAACTACAAACTTCCGGTTTTTGGGGAAAAAGGGTTGCTCTTTCCCTGCCCCCTCTTCAACCAATCAGTGATGTATGCTTGTGTGTGTACATACATCTATATAACTGTTGCCGTTGCCGTAGACAACATGAGCTTTATTGCGGCGGCGGCCAAACTCAACATAGCAAAGCAAGCAAAAAAAATAAATAACCACACCTCGCAACTCCCGCAAAGGGCTCTTAGAACGAGTGGGTGTATATGTGTGAGTGAAGTGGAGCCGTGGAGAAATTTTGTGCTTTCCGCTGTGAGTTGCTGTTGCTATATGCTATATGCCATCATCATCATCATGCGGGCGTTGAAGTTTTTAGTGCAACAACATTTTTTCTATGTTTTTGCTTGTATATATATATATATATATATATATATATATATATAGTTTTTTTTTGCTGCTCCAGCGGGAGCTTTTATATTGTATGTGTGTGCTATTATTAAAATGCCACACGCACACACACACACACATATGCACACGTGCACTAACTCTGAGGCACACAGTCATGGCAAAAAAAAAACAAAAAAGAAAACTATTCTCAGTGTATGTGTGTGTGTGCCTGCGAGGCGTTGGCGTTTTACGCTAGAAGAAGCAGCAGCAGCCGCTAGAGAGAAAGAGAAAGAGATAGAGAGAGAGAGAGAGACAAAAGAGAGTGAGTTCGAGTGAGGACAGACTGTGCATAAAGGGGAAGCCGCAAGAGCAACAAGAAGTTAATAAATAAATCAAATAAAGCATAAAAATGTAAATCGAGACAACAACAACTGCAATAACAACCAAGTCGAATGCCGGAGAATCTCTCAATAAGAGAATTTAAATGAACCCGTGACCCTCCCGCACTCACCTCCCCCATCCATTTCCCTCAGCAAGGCAGCCTTAAGTCCTGCACTTGTTAAACATAAACGCAGCCGCACATTTGCCTGGTGCGTCCCAATGTTGTTTTTGCTGTTTGTTAGTATTGTAATAAAGCGTTTTACGGCCGCCGCTTGTTGTTTTTATGACAGTTAAGCTATTTTGCGTATGACATGTTTGACAGATGCCAGCTTCGTCGTCGCTGCGGCTGTCAACACCGCTGTTTAATGCAGCCTTTGCCCGTACCGTTTCTACCCTACCTCCCACACACACATACACACACACACCACATACTTGCACACATCTTGCTACACTCGGAAAAAACATCTGATCTAGAATTGACTTCTACAAAAGCAGCTCGACTATTTTTCTTTGAAATTCAACATAGAAATGCATTATTTGTTTAGCTTTTAATACCAATTGGTATATTGGTAATTGGTATATAAGATTGATTTTTTCTAATGGATTTGCATTTTCACTTTTCAAAAATATGTGCTTTCAATATAGAAAGTTGTTCTGGAAAATGTAAATTAAATATATAAAATATTCAAGAAAATATATGTGACAAAAATAAATATGAAATCCAAATTATACTGGCCTTAGGGTGTATTGTTTTTTGCTGAGTGTATTTCATTTATTCACCCTTTTATGTTGCTGTGCGCGCAAAAGTTTGTTTGTGTTTGCTGCCGTTTTAATTTCTGTGCCTATTAGCCATACACACACTAACACACAGAAACACAATCCAAAGGGGGAGAGAGGGGCTAAGAAGCTACTTTTACGCATGTTTTCGCACAGCGCCAAAGATGTCGGCTTGACATAAATTGTCTCTGCCAAATGTGGCAAACTACAACACCAAAACTGGGCCACGCCTACAAAAAAAAAGAAGTAAAACCATAAGAAACCAACAGCCGCTTGCTTGGCTTGTCGCATGTAATTGCTTGCTACAATGTAAATGACAAAAGCATGCGGCACAGTGGGGCAAACCAGTATCCATATTACATCGTCAGCAAACGCAGTATGGCCTTGCAGAAAATTAAATTGGAACACATTTAATCATCATGTTCATTCTACAGAATTATACTGCTGATTACTGTTTATTTTTCAGAACTCAATCAAAGAAATATTCAGAACTTTTGTGATCCACTGTGCCTAAGCAAGTTGGCGGCCTGTAACTAAAAACCGCAAAAGCTTGTCAAGCCGCTGCCCGTCGACGTCGACGTTGTCGTTGACTTCGTCACCACAGCCGTTGTCGCTCTCACGCCAATCTCGCTGCCAATGGCTCCGCGACTCTCCGTTCTCCGCTCTTCGTTCTCCACTCTCCACTCTCTTGTGTCCGTCGGCTTTCAAAGCTGTTGCTTCCGCTCCCTTGGCTTGGCCTGAGTGTAAAAGTATCTCTTTGTTGTTTTGCTTGTTATTGTTGTTGTTACTTTAGACGTGGGCGGCAACGCAGTCGTCGCCTCGACAGAAACCTTAGGCCAAGTTTCAAGCTTGAAATGCTTTGGCGATGACGTCGTCATCAGCGTCGTCGTCGTCGTCGTCAATCAAATTTAGCGTTCTCAGCACTGTTCGCCGCAGCGCATTTGGTTGCATGTGCTTTGATTTTGGTTTTGGTATTGGATTTTAGTTTTCGTTTGTGTTTTGTGTTTTGTTGTGCGACTTTTGTCGACCACGCCCCCACACCCGCCACTGCCACCTAGCTCACAATCTGGCAATCGCACTCTCATTCGCACATTCACAGTGCAAATTGATAGGGTAAACAAACAAACATGCAAACATTTTGCGGTATGTATTTACGTATCGAATATCGCTTGGATTTGCCGTCCATTTATTTATTTATAATTTTATACACTGTTCGCCAAAACGGATACGGAAGGTACGGACTACACAGCACAGAAATAAAATAAAAACCATTTAATAATTTTCATAAAAATAATTCTTTAAAGTTTCTTCAGAATATGACAAATTATGCTAAAAATCGAGTAAACTGCGATTTAATATTTGTTTGTGTAGAGGCTGGCCAAATTTGGACTGTTCGATTTTGATTAATTACCCATAATGTGGCTACGCCCAGTTTGGGTCTCTTGATTAGTTAAAACATTCGGAGCAGAGTATCGTACAGTCGTAAGGTGTCCACTGCAACGCTGTTACTCTGTTCTGTTCTTCTTCTTCGATTGTTTTCTCGTCCGCCGTTGGCCATTTAATATTCATTTATTCATCCCAGCTTACGTATTTATTTATTTTTTTTTTACTTGTGCGTGTGTATTTGTTGCTATTATTGCTATTGGCTTATGTGTGTTTACTGTGCGGCCAAAAGCCGTAATCGTGAAATCGCATGTGAGCCATGGCCATGATTTTGAATTTAATTTCGGACTTGAAATCGAATTTGAATTCAAGTGGCAAACATCACCAAAAACCACTCGTAAAAGATACTTGGCACCTATTCCGATAACCTTATAGGGCTAACTAACAGTATTTCTATAGGCGGCTTGATATTGTTTTAAATGGCATAAGTAGGAAAATGGTTTTGCTAATGGGTCTACTATTAGCCAAAAGTCCAAATAAATATTTAGAATCTATTAAATTTGTGTATCGTATCTGTATACGCAAGTGTCACAGTTTAACTGTAAATAGACATAAATTACCAAATAAAATTTGATTCTATTATCTGTGCGACTATTATATTTATTTCTTTGTACAAATACGTAAATGTTCATGTTCAACTGTCTGAAAATCAAAAAAAAAAAAATACTGAATGATTTTGTAATATAGTTAAAAAGTTCGGCAAATGCAAATTTCTACAATAATAAAGCACAAAGTAAATATTATTTTTGAAAAAAAAAATCAACTTACAAAGCGTCCATTAAAAGCTATTTAAAAAGTTCAACTTTGTTATTCGCAAAATAATTACATGAGAAACTTTCTAAATTTGTAAAATGTTATCGAATGTACAGAATGGGTCAGAGCCTCAGTAACTTTTAACAAACAATCAATTAAATTAAATATACAGCTCTCATACATAAACAGAGAATGTTGCATTGAAAAGTAAAAATCTTTCAGGTCTTATTATTTTTCTTCTTTTTTTTTGCTTCACTGTAGCTTAAAGCTAATTAATTGAGGGACACAGAGCATACAGCTTAGAATAAGCTCATAAACAGCAACTGGTTTATCAGCTGATTTAAATATGTATTTAAATTAACGTCTATGAACTGTGCTCATTATGGGCTTTTAAATATTTTGAGAGGCTGTGGCGCAAACGATGCCAATGGGACGCATAAAAGATACGCGGCGACTCCAAAACAGAACAACGCAACGTAAAATGTTTTTGCAGTCCAAATCCAAAACAAACGCCCCCCTTTCTTTCCTCATCACCGCTCAGTCTTTGACTATTGAAAAGTTTTCGAACTCATAAATTCTTTTGTTTGTGCACTTTGCTACGCTGCTGTTTGGCTTTAATTTTCTTTTGCGGCCAGCAGCAGCATAAAAACAAAAGAGAGTGAATAAAAAAAAAAAGTGAAAATTCAGTGGGAAAATTGTCGTTTGTTGCGCTGCTGCGATTACAGCACGAACAGCAGCAGCAGCAACAGCCTGAAAACTAATTAGTTGCAGTTGCAGTTGAACCAACTGAAGCTGAATTTTACATTTTTAAAATTGCAGTGTGTAGATTGAGTCGACTGATTGAGTAAGACTTTCCATCTGGCTCCGTAGGCCATTCGCTCTCTTTTGGGCCGTGCGATTGTGCAACAAACGGCAGACAAATTCAGTTAACTGTTACACACAGTCACTGACTGACTTAATTCCCTACATTTTCCACCTTACCTCCCCCCACACCCCAGATGTTTTTTCTCTTACTTTGTTGAGCTACTTCTCCAGCCAGTTGGCATCTGTATCTGTATCTGTATCTATGTCTGTGAATCTGTCAGTTTGAGTAGATTGGTTTTTCATTTTCATTGCGTGTCCGTTTTTGTTGTTTCCTTTTCTTTGATGTTAACAATTTCGTTTGACGTGTGTTGCCCGTTTTTATGTGTGGGAAGTTAACTATTAGAAATGATTGTGTGACCCGAACTTACCCATCGGTTTGCTGCTAGCTCAGACAGGTGCTATTGAAGCGTGCTGATAAGCTGATTGATTTGATAATATAAATACACAACAATCTGCAGTATTTCATATTTATCGCCATTTATAAATAACGTCTCATGTCGCAGATGAACTTGAAAATAGCATCTTGAAGAATTTTTAAAAAATTTCAACAGACACAATTTTCAGAACTGACAACAAGTTTTGCGAGCCAACATTTATTTTTAAAGCTCATATTAAATCTTGCTCACATCTTAAATTAACCTTTAAGCTCTTAATAACAGTTTATTTCTATATATAAGCCTGGGTGTATTTGTATAATTAAATCGGCACCAGTTATAGTATTTCTATATAATCGCCATGACATCTGATAAGCTTGTGCATGCATCTCTTGCTACATAGTACTTGACAATATAGGGCTATTTATAGTACCTCTGATGATCTTTGCTATATAACTATATAATCGAATAGTGGTTTAAATAGGTCGATTTAACCATTTACTTCAAATGATTGATCTTATACAATTCTAATTAATTTGTACTTAAACATTTGTAACTAATTTGTATTTTTTTATTTGAAAAGTGAATTTAATTTATAACTGTTTTGCAATTAAAGTCACGTCTCGAATTGGAGCGTTCTAATTTGCGAGCGATCACTGTACAGTAATAAGTTATAAGAGCTATTAGATGTTGAGGAGCATTTTGAAACTTAATGCACTTAAAAAGTAAAACCTATTACATCATCTTTATGCAACTATTCCTTGGAAAACTTTTTCATGATGCAATCACATAAGTCTAATGTCGTTCAAATTGATCAACAGACATTTATTTTGTTAGTTTTTATGACTCCAGCTGTGAATAATGAACTGTTGTTGATATGCCATAAATATATTAAGCAGCACTAAGCTAATGATAAATATGTCGACAGGCCATTTTCTGGGCCAGTTTGCGTCACTGTGCAACAGTTTGGATTTTCTTTTTAGTTGTCATTGTCGCTGTTATAGATGTTGCTGCTGTTGTTGCTGTTTCTGTTGCTGTTGCTGCTGCTGGTGCTGCTACTGTTGCTTTGTTGCTGACTCGTTGCGGTAATCGCTGGCATGGCAGCGCAGCCACAGTTGCTACCATCTTATTGGGATTACGTTTGGCTAGCAATCTAGAGAAATAAAAACGAATCGCGTAATAAAAAAAAAAAGCATCAATTGGCTCTTGGTCTTAATGAATGAACGAGCGAACGCAGCTCGGACTAAGTCGCTCTGCCTGCTGTCTAACTGACAGATACCCCAGAAGCTGTGGGCGCCTGCACCCACGTCCACCTCCCCCTCCCCATTGTTTGTTTGCCGCTGTTGCGCTTGGCTGCGCGTTAAATTTGCGAGCAAGCGAGAGAGAGAAAAGCGCGCGCGCGAATGAAAAACATTTTATTTTTTGATAAATTTCCATACGAAAAAGCAAGCATAATAATGACAATGCTGAGATGTTTTTCCTTTATTTGGTTTCGGGTTTGGCTTTAGCTTTAGCAGCAAGAGAATGTATGCAAATCAAGTAATTTGTCTCGTCGTCGCCACAGCGCCAGAGACACATCCAACGCAGATGAGGCAGAAGGCAGATGAGGCAGCCACTTCCGGTGTCAATTTTTATTTTGTTTTCTTCTTTTTTTTTTGTGTGTTCCATCGTTTTCAGTTTAATTTTCTTTTTTTTTTGTGTTTGGCATGCTGCGTCTGTGTAACTTGCAAGTCGCTAGTGGGGATGATTTTAAAAATAAAAATTATAGAAAAGAAAAATAACCATACTGCTCAACTGACAGACACCCTGTAGTCAGTGTATGTGTAAAATTAATTATAGCTAAGACTGATTAAATCTGTCTAATCTATATTTTAGCCGCTTGATAAATTTGATCACCTACACAAGTATTCGACAAATATTTTGATATATTATTATTTATCGTTTTTAACACAAATTAGAACTGTTGACTTTTGAAAACACCAAATGATATAAACACTATATAGGTAAGCATATCTATACCAGATGCTAGAATGCTCTGCCTTAGCACAATAATTATTCAGTTGAATGTTGCAAAGGCCAAATCCATTTGAATTTAACAACATTTAAATGAGTCTCTATTTGGTGAAAATTGGCAGTACGAGAATTCATTTTCGTAGAATGTTTATCTTCAGCAAACAATTATACATTCTCGTGTTATTGCTATATCAAATACACGTTTGCTTTTAATATAGGGTATATATATTTATATATATATATATATATATATATATGTATATATGTGTACATGGTATGCTTATTGTGGGTAACAAAAAAGGGAGTGTGGCTGACGAGACAACGCCTTCGTCGTAGTCGTTTTTTATGCAGGTGGAAGTTGTCGCTGTCTTTGGCGTTCATCTTGCGAAAGAGTTTCATCTTTGGCTGGTGGCCTCGTCATGTCTGGGGTCTGCTCCTCGCTGGCCCCTGCTCATTTCAAAGCCATTAACAAACGGCAAGAAGCAGCAGCCGCAGCAGTGGCAACATCAACAGCACCAGACGTCGGCGTTGGCATTATTATTTTTTTTTTTTTACTTTACTATATAAAAATAGCTAAAATATGCTTAATTTAGTTGCGCGTTGTGTGTTTGAGTGTGTGTATCCCACATAATTATTTCTGTTAAGTAAGCCCGATAGACTGACTGACTGACTGACTGCCGCGTGGTCGCCACAATAGATACATAAAAGCAGCTATAGCCAAAATAGCAACCATTTGGGACGCCCACCATGACGCCAAGACGCCCACCAGACGTTGAAGAGCGGAACTGAAGACCACTTACAAATGCGCCTAAGAATTATTGCTATTGCTGACTGTAGTTTTATTTAATAAAGTGAATTAATGATACAGTACAATGCGTCTTACGCTCATCGCTACACGGTGAGAAATTCACACAGTCAACAGGCCATGGCATTCGGTCCGATCCCCATGAAATAACGCTGGGAAAACTAAATTAGTTCATTTATATGTACCGCCTTTTTTTTTTTTGGCCCGCCAACTTGGTCAAGTTTTATAGCATTACAACAATAGAATTTTCCGAGCGCAGGGGGTAAGCATTAATTCAAAAAGTAAGTCATTAAATGCAATTAGACTGCCCATTGGCATAAATATCAAATTTTCGGAGATGTTTGCCGAAACTTCAGTTACAGCTTAAATTATTATGATAAGAGACTGTAATTTTAAATAGCTGTTAGGTAGAATGATTACGTTAGTATATATATAAAAAGAAAATAATTTTTATAAGGAAACAGTAAATAACGTTTTACCATAATTTTCTAAATTATACTTCACTTACCGATTACTCTGTGATTGTAAATAGCTATCATATATAGTAATTATATTAGTCTGTATTAGAGTAAGGAAACAGGTTTTTCAGATATTTATTACGAAAACTACTTTTTTATTAACATACTATTATTTATGATCATCGGTAAAAGGTTAAATTGTTCTAGTAAGTTCATACAACATCGACTCGAAACTAGAATTTCGTTCAGTATTTTAATGACTCATTATGTCTTAGAAGTCTACAAGATTTCTTGTTTTTTTAAGTAAATGACCCCTTAGGTTTATTTTCTATATATATTTCCAAATTAGTTCTGTTCAATTTCAAGGCCTTGCGCAATGTTTGTTTTAGCCAACAAAAAAAAATACCATTATGAAGTCCTATGGAAAAAAGAACAAAATTAAACATACATGAGCACAACATGATCAATTGTCTATATTGGCTTCAAGAGTCAAAAAAAAAAACAATGCCAGCATTTTGAAGACCCCTTAAGACCCTTTGCGCCCACAAATGCTATTTAAAAACAAGTTCGAAGGCGTTTTCTTTGCGATGTTCGGAATATAACTGACCGACCAGTGACAGCATATCGTGCTCAATATAACATATTGTAAATAACATAACTCTTGGGTCAATTGACGATCCTCAAGAAAAGACGTTCGAAAAAGTGATCAGGGCACAAAAACCAAACCAAAACCCAAAAAAAAATAAATAAAATAATGAAAATACCAAAGCGTGCTATCAAGATCAAGCTGATTTCAAGAGAATTCCGAGCTCTGCGGGCAAAGCAAATAGCACCCAAACAAAACGAACAAACAAGAGAAAACAAGTTCATTCCGAATGTAAAGACAAATTCTGTTGTGTGAAATACTTAAGGTATAAAAACTCATAAGATTCAATGTTTAAGAACTGGGCCTTTGTTTGGCTGGGCGCTGCTCCAAAAGCGTTTATTAGAATTTCGTCTTTCTCCCTCGTCGTTGCTTATCAATATTTGTGCAGGCGCAATAAAGAGACAATCTATTGTGTTAGGTCATTACAAGATGGCTGAATGACTGAATGGTTGAATGGCTGAATGACAATGTTAATGTTGTGGGCAGGCGGCAATAAACTAACTGAGATAAATATAAGGGGCATGCTTAAATGTGACTGAGATGCTGCTTAGTGTGGTGGTGAGGTGAGCAATTAGAAGTGATTGAAGGGAAACCAAATTAGGAGAAAGAAGAGAAAAAGTAAATTAATTTGTACAAATTTAAGAGAATTTTCTAATTGCACAAAATATTATATTTAAACCGAAAACTGCCCTTAGGTGGCCTAAGTTTATTTTCGTGCGAATAAGCACGACCTTAAAAGACCTACTAAAAAGTTGTCAAAACTTTTTTACAGCATCTACAATTTTTTTGTTAGGCTCAAACAGATAGAAAGAAAAAAAATGCACAAATTTCGTAGCCAATAAGTGCGCTCTTGAGCAACATAGAGTTAAAGAAGTTCTTCCCGCATATTGAAGTGTTTAAATTGTAGTATGTGCACTTGGCTTATTTAGTTTACTTCAACTATTTTTTCCTTGCGACTTGAACTTCGTTTAGTTATCGTAATATTTTCACGCAATAATCTTAAAACGTAGTGGAATAAAATGCATAAAAACAGTCTTTGGACGCTTTTGCCCTTTTTACGAGTATTGTGGCCATAATCATAAACTTGTAGCAATATTTATGTTTTTTACGATCTTTCAATTTGCTGCCGTTGATATTTTCATGACTATTCTCAAATGCGTGTTATACCCTAATATAAAGAGCATTATTATGATTTCTATTCTAGCATCGATTTTTTGAGCTAACTACGAGTTGCTGTTCGGTCTTGTCCTGCACTGTCCAAGAGAGGCCAATGGTTTAAACCATAATATTGGCACGTGATGTGCGACAGATGTTGGCTACACTAGATATACAATATACACTTGTGTGTATTATATATGTGTGATATATATATTTTTATGTACGAATTTATTGAAAAAATTATACATTTTGGCTGTTGACTGCAAAATTTATGGACGGCTGTTGTCCGAGTGCGTAAAAAAAATCATATTGTATAAAATCACATTGAAAAATGTGTAATAAAATAGAAATAATATTTATAGCTGAGACGTCGAAGGGTCTAAAAATATGCACACACACACACACACACATAGATGATAGGACACGGGCTAGCAGAGAAGCAACAGCGCCAACATCAGCGTCAGCGTCAACGTCAACGAGTTGCCAGCTTTCCCAGTATGCTCAACCATTTGCTCATCGGCTGGTGTGACTGTGTGTGTATGTGTGTATATGTTGCGGCCATGTGCGCGCTTTCCCATTCATGCAGCGCCCGCGACCTGCCTTTTTTAGACAGCAATGACCCAACTCTACATGCCACATGGCAGATATCCACTTGGCAGCAAATCGCTGGAGCATTTTGATTTAAATCGATCGATTTTGTGGCTGAGCTCATTTGGCGTAAAATAAACTTGCGTCAAGTCCATAATCCCTTTGGGTAGAAAACCACACACCCATCCACCATATCATAGAATAGCCATTTACCGCGGAGTGTTGTGGAAATTATTTGTGGTATGTTGAAATGCACATATATGTATTGCACTAATTTCCCAATTTAATAGTAGATAATTTTTTTCATCTTCTGTTCATTTACTTCGCACTTGTTAACAAATCGTTTCGTGTAAACACAAATTGCTTCATACAAAAGTTTCGAATGCTTGGGCATAAATAGACGATAAAGAGCCAACACAAACCTGCTGCACGATGCTCCCATTCGCTTTAATTCTCTCTCTCTCTCTCTCTCTCTCTCTCTCATTCTCTATCTCATGTGTCCATGTCCTGCATCACCCACTTATTGATTGCATTGCGCCTGCTGCAAAAACCCATTCAATGAAATCAGAGCGGCCTTTCAATTGTGTATGCTTGTTTTCTGTCGACTTTGCCCAGTTTGGCAGTTGCGCACTTTTCTTTTAGCGTCTAACTGAACGTGACTTTTAAGTCAAACTCAGCGCACGTCATTCACTCAATCATTCATTCCATCAGTCAATTGTCGCTGCTTTTTTTCCTTCTTGTTGTGTGTGTGTTATCTGACGAGGCTGCCAGCCAACCGGAAGTTGTAATTAATGTGCGCCTCGGGGGCGTTTACAGCTGCCAAAGTCCTGTGAGTTCTGTGTATGTGCTTATGCTTGTGTTCACTATCTACTACACACACACACACACACACACACATTGTGTGTGCGTGTATTAATAGCCATGGCAGCGCTTTGTCAGGCAAACGAGTGGCTTTGACGATACCTGAACAACGAACGTGTGCGCTGATAATGAATCAATAGGGCAAACTTGACTGCCTAAGGATACCTCACACGTTTTTGCCGTGATAAAGATGAGAGCCATTTTAATCGGACTTCAGTCAGAAACGCTTGAATTGTTCGCACCTTGAAGGAACCATTCTCCCATGAATATATTTGTGTACATACCCTGGCGAAATTCTATTGTGTGCTTCTCAAAATTAAACTCAGTAGAAAAATATTTTCATTTTTTTTTTTTGTTTGTCTGTTAGAGTGTTGAAATTGTATACAGCAATATAAATTAAAAATAATAATTTAAGAGAGCTTACTGAATATTCTTTAGTTAATGTTACTTCCGCATATCAAAAGATCAAAGCTTCAAAGATTATATTGTGCCCAAAATGTAATTAATGCTCAAAAAAAAGACTTAATGGCAATTTAGTTTCATAATTGCTTTAATACAAAATTTGATATTATTAAAATTTTCTATAAAGCACTTAAAATTTTAATTTCAGATACTTTAAACACACTTTAATACTTTACCCTCATACACAGAACTTACTCAGGGATTTGTGCATGAAACTATTCAGTACTGTAATTATTCAGTTGTCCATGAAATATAAATTCTGTTCAGCTATTCAACCTGTACGTAATCGTCATCATTGGTCTCCATGGCCACATTATTTCAATTCTGATTACACCCACGTTGTTTCCGTGCTTCTACAGACTAGCTAAATCTTGGCTCACCCTAAAAGGCTCCTGAGCCACCCCCTGATTATTCATTCAGTTCATACGCATGTGATTTCAAAGTTGACTGCAGACGTAAAGATTAAACCAATTTATTATGTTTTGCCGTAGGTTGCCACGTATTCATTGTCTCATTTTGGTTAGTTTTTTTTTTTGTTAAAGAATATTTATTACATTCTGAAATGACAAACTTAATTAATTGGCCAGCATTAGCAGTGTAAACATAAATCGCCTGAGAAATGTTAAAAATTACTCTTCTCTGGTATATACGTTCTCTCGTAAATTTTGAATTTTATGTATATTGGATGTCAAATTTTTAATTAAGAGCTTTATTCATAACAAATTTATATTAATAAAGATCATATATCATGGAGGAGTTATAGGCTCACAAGGGGAACAATAGATCCAAATAGGTCGCAGTGCATGAAGCCCGACAGTAATAATTATCATATAACAACAATATTGCTTTGGAATTTACTCAAATACATCGCTCTCTCAACTTTATTGTCCTGCAGCTCGTCGTAGCCAGTAGAGAATACACAGACATAAAAGCACTTTATGTTCCTCGTATGTTCAACTTATTTTCCTTTTCCATTTGCTGTTGCACAACTTTTGCAAAATATTTGTCAAGTTGTCGTCGGCATTGGAATCTCTATGAGCGCACTGTACAAAGTTCGAAGTTATGTTAAAGTTGACTCCACTAGACGATTAAGCGAGTTGTATGCTGTATTTTTTTTATATTTTTTTTTGCCAGGCTATCCTCTAATCGGCTTGCAAGGATAAGAGCGAGAAAGAGTCTGGGGGAGTGGAGTTAGTTTGAGGTTATTGCCATTGGCGACGTCAACGACATTGCTCTGATAACCGCAACGTCGGCGTGGGGAGGCTAAAGGTCAAATGGTTGTTCATTGATAGCCTAAGCCGTCCACTTGCTGCTTCTTATTGTTAGTGCCAGCTGATTGGCAAACGCCCCGCAAAAGTATTTTGCCCGCCTGCGCCCAGCTTAGAACCCCGTGACCGCAGACTCAAATTGCCTCCGGAACGCCCCTCAATGTATGCAGTAAATTGCTTGCTTGCTTGCTTTCTGCCTCTCACACACGCACACCTTAAAGCTCGCCGCTTCGTCTTGTTGTGCGGACTAAGCGGTTAAATGCAGAGAACACAGTAGCAAACAATAAGTAGGGCTGAGTCTTGCTCGACTGACTAATATCCTGTAAACATTAGCCTAAATATGTAAATATCTACTTATCGCATTAGAAAAGAAAAAAGCGGTTTTGTTGAAACTTTCTTCAACTTGAATGCTCGCATGGATGAAAGCCTGCACAAAGTAACTAAGTAGCTATAATCATTTTAAGCTTCCTTATGGTAAATCGAGAAATAAGGAAATCTATTTTTTAAGCTAAAAGAAGTCTAATTAATTAATTAATATTTAAAAATGTAAAAGTTTCTAATGTAAAATTAAATAAACACGGAAATGAAACATACTTGTATTTCGTATGCCGTTAACTTATGTTGTCTAAATTGCAAGCTAAATCTTAAAAAATGATATAATCTCCATAATACTGAAATGCCTGCTGCTACCGATCATTTGCATCGTAGCCAAACCCCAACAATATTATACCCAATTCATCATTTTGTGACGGGGACTGTGACAAAAAGTTTCGGGTGGGCAGTGAACGATTTGTCGAAGGTCGATTTGTAAGGGCCAAATCGAAATGACATTATGGTTAAGTGAAAAGGCCATGTCGTTGCTAAAGGCAAAACAAATGGCGCACAATTGACTTGGCCAATAAACCATAAGACCGTTAACTTCACAAAATCAATAACTTGGGCGCCGTTTTGGCAAAGTTTACAAACGTTTGGCAGCCGAATGCCAATTGCTGCCGCAAGCCGCTAAACCGAATTGATAACTTGCCTCACGGCCAGCCTGTCACTTGCCCCAAAAAGTGAAGAACGACAAATTGCTGTGAGGTCTCGGTTCGCACATTAAACAACTTTGCAATTTGTGTCCATTATTTGGAGCTGACTTCAAGACGACAGTCCTTAAAATAGCTGGGAGGCAGCAGGCGTGCACAAAATTGTTGTCACCTGCTTTGGCATTGAAATGTTTCACAAGTTGCCCACTCCTTACACTTGCCGTGCTTGTGTGTGGGGTCTGTGTGTGGGTGTGTTCTCCTAATTGTGTCAAGGAGTTCATTCATAGACATTAGCGGCAGCTGCGCGTAAAATTGTTGTCCTTTTATGTGAGGCTGTGTGTGCGATTGCTTTCTACTATGGGCAAACCGATACTTTTTGTGAACTAAATGGCTATATACAATATAGTTTTAATTTAATTGTAATACTCATAGTGGTTAGATAAGTATTTTAATTGCTTATGAATATGGGCTAAAAGCACACAAAATACGTTTAAAAACTGTTTCCCTTTGCATATACCTAAAATATTGGTTACTAAAAATTTTTTTGAGCTCAACTCTCTAAAAAGTCGAATGCCTCCACCCAAAATAATCAATATTTAATCAAATGCTTCTTTACATTATTTATCTACAAGATATTCAAGTCTATACTATCTAATTACTATTAACGTTGTCAAATATTTATCCGTCATGTTGATAATTAACATTTGATGTAGTGCTTTACTTTAAAAATACTTTTTGCCACAAAAAGTGTTAATTTTGTCACTCGTGCGAGAGACGAGTCGTAAGTCTCATCGTTGGTTGGCGTCTGTGGCATGTGTCATGGAACAGCTGTAAATGATATGGCAGCGTCTTTTATGTTCAGATCTTACTTTTAGCTTGTACTCTATTCTTGGCTGTTGTTGTTAGATGCGTCTTGCTGCCATTTTGACAGCCATTTTGTTGTCTGAACTGCTAGTGGACCATTTTAGGCAAATGTAGCACTTTAAAAACAAATTGCCAACTTTTAACTGTGTTCAGAGATTTGTTGAAAGCATTCAAGCGGCATTTAATGCAAAACAGTTTGCTTGTTTTTGTTGCGTTGGCCAACATATAAACAACAAATAATAGTATTTCATTTATTTTTGGTTACTTCCGCTAATATTTGTTCAAACATGTGAATTTCGAGTCGCTTTGAATTATTAACTGGTTTTGCTGTTAGCGTCGAATTAAACTGTTGACCAACAAAATGGCAAAATGGTCGATGTATCACGTGCTGATACGCATTTACATGCGTTACGCATACGTCGCGTTACCCCAATATAAAATACAATATTTATTCATACATACCTCATCTACTGAGCACAAGTTTAAATAGCTTTCAAACAACTCAATAAACTTTAAATGCGAATGTTATTATTCAGTAATTCAAATATGTGTGCATAAATTGAGCTGTTGACAAATGCTTTCACCATTTGTCACATGAGTAAAACCATAAACAGATTCTACTAAATCTGTTATACCAATGCGTTTATAGTGCATCCATTCAGGAATTTTTTTTCCGATTTTATGTGGACGCTAATTGCCGATTTATGTCAATTTTCTTTTCAAGCCCAAATTATTGCCCACTCTGACTATCTGAATATCACAATAACAACAGTAATAAATTGTTTTTAATTTGATTATAGGCTTAATTTATTGAAAAATTCAAATTACTAATCGTATATAAAAAAACGTATATTTTTATTACTTAATTTGAATAAATAGCGCCCAATAAGCCAAAGATAATCTTATTTGATAGATAGCCATGATACTGCTTACTAGCTCGCGCAATTGAAATTATCCAACCACTTACAAACAGTGTGAAAATCCTGATTAAATATCAAGATGTCACAAACATTGCCTGGGATAAGGCCGGCCAATTTGAAGACTTATTCCACAACAACAACTTGCTGCCACAAGAAATGCCTGTTCACACTTTAGTCGCCTCAAGAGGCACAGCCAACGACCAAACGAAAAGAAGCAGTCCCAAGCAGAATAGAGGTCGCCTCAATAAGCCTCTTAAGCCTTGGGAGCAACTCGTTTCGTGACACCAGAAAACGATTTCACACGTTGGCTGTGCACGTGCATTTAAAGAAAGCACAGAGTCAAAGCATGACACTTATACTTATATGTGGTATATATCTATGGGAATGGGTTTTATGTTCGGGCTGTACGCTGATAAATACACTGAAATCAATCAGGGTAGTCAGCAAGTTAACCTCCCCACCCGGTCAGGGGTGGGCACCCATAAGCTATGACTTATATACGTGAAAATTGCATTTCATTGTTCAGATGCGGGTGGGAAGTGTGTTTCAAATGAATATTGCCGGAATGAGTGTTGAACAGTGTGGAACACAGTCCTGTCACGTCAGGTGTCGCTGGCGGCTTCGTCATCTTTGAAAATTCCGCTTGGGCTGTTGCTGTTGCATGTGACAGTTGTGTTATGTTTATTAAAAAGTTTTGTCAATACATCATGACAGCATATATCACTTATCCACTCACTCGCTCTCTTTTTCTGTGTCTCAGTAGTCAATCATCGAGCGCTTGTTGTGGCTGTCTTGGGTGGATGTCGATGATTAGGTTTGTTACAAACTTGTTAAAAACTCATTACGAGGTCAAGTTTATGTTGGATTTTGTTGTCATCAAACTCCTAGACATGCATATATGTATGTATGTGTCTCGGTCATTGTTGTGCACGTATAACAATTAAAAGTTTTACTCAACCCAAAAAAACTTGTATTGTGTTTTGTATGTGGCGGGCTTTAGGGCGTTAATAAATGTGTCTGCTAATGGGCCCAAAACTAAAATTCTGGCCAGTGGAAGTTGAAACATTGAATTGTTCTTTGACTGGCTTATTGTGTTTTGTTTCTGTTCCAGCAGTTGTTTTTTTACTTTTTCCACTTTTTAAGAAGAAAAAGCCAAAGGGAAAAGCGAAAAGGCCATGTACATATATCTAGTTAGTTGGGTTTCTTTTTTCAGCTCGTTCCTTTGATAAGTCTTATATGGCAAAGTGCTTCCGTTGAACAAGAACTTTCTTAATTACATCCTATTGATGATAATTCTTTTGTTTCATTAGTTCTTACAAGTTTTATTTGATTCATTACATTTAATCCACATATTATGCTGTTCATTACAAGTTCCTAATAAGTTCGCTTATTTATAATTAATGTTGTTGCGGTCTTTGAAAACCAAATATTAAAACTTTATGTGGATCTTCTTAAATAAATTGCATACATCAAAAGGGTTCAGAATGGGTGAAGAGTAAGTGGTATTTTCAGTAAAAGATGACACAAAGCCGCTCTCTGTGATTATGGTCTTTGTGAAGTTGATCTGTATATTCATATATTATATGTATTTTATACTGCTGGATTTCGAAATTTGACAATTCCAATAGTCTAAACTGAATGAGTTTTAATTAATAGATTATCACTTCAGAGTAGTGGTATAAATAATTTGATTCGTGTGTTTTAAGTAGCAATTAATATCTACCCAGAATAATTGCATAATATAATAAGTGCAAAATCGTAGAAAATTTGTGAATTACCATAGAATTAAATGTTTTCAGTTTAATCCTATTTGTGTAACACATCAACACATATACATAAGTCTTTAATGCAAAAGCTTACCACACTAGGTAACAGAATGTATCAATTCAATTGTAATACCAACTTCAAGTATCATGAAAAATCTCTTTCAGATTCTGATGTGTTTTTCTTGTCTGCTTTACAATTTTGAATAGGGGTAGATTTCATTTTTAATGCAATCACACTGCTGTTGTGTGCTCACATCAACTTTATGTCGTTGTCTGCGCGTTTTACGGCGAAAGTCAAGTTTTATGAATGAGTTTCTTATCAACGTTTCTAGCGAACCGCGTTTCATTATGGGTTTTCCTGCTTCACCGCTTGTTCGCCAAGCGGTTAAAAAGTTATTTATTTATTTCTGGCAATAGCAACGTCGCAGTCGGTAGGTGTGCGTGACATTTTTAAAATCACGTTCAACCGCAAGACGATCGGAAAGCAGCCACACGATATATCGATGACTATATGGAAGTTACGGGCGGCAATATTAATGAATGAATGCATATGCATTCACATAGGTGTGTATGTGGATGTGTGTGTACATACAGGTATGTGCGAGCAGTTATAACGATTTGGCTAAATGGCTTGGACATGTCAACTTTTCGATTCCAAACGGAATATATCTGTGAAATATTTGGCTTTCATTTTTGCCAAGCATTTTGGGCGAGGGTCTAGTCGCCATGCCATGTTAAAATGGACAGCAACATTTTCCACTTTTACTTCGAGTAAAATGTAATCGAGATAAGCGACAGACAACAATAACAACAGAATGAATTACGTTGAACAATTTGTACTTGCATTTTAATACCCTTCTAGAGTTTATTATAATTTTATTATAAGGTCTGCCAATCACTATTGGATTAACTGCGGGCAAACGAATTAATCGTCCTGTAAAATTTTGATGATAGAAATGGCTGACAAAAATTGTAGAGCTATTTGAAATAATAGTGCACACACTTCAATATAAATGTACACACAAAATTGTTATTGCACTCTTTTGTCTGTTTATTTATTTATTTAATGTAGATTAAAAGCATTATTTATTTAGTGTAAACTAAAAGCAGATGTATACTCCCCACAAAAAAACACAAAACTGGCGCTAGGAAAAACACATATTTAAATTATTAAGAGAAATCACCCAACAATAAAAACTGAGTTTTAAAAAATTGAAATATTACGAATTAAATTATTTAAAATAAAAAATGTTAATTATATTAAATAAATCAAATTGTTTAATAACATTAATATAATAATAAGGCTTAATAATTATTTTTCTGTAAGCTATTTGTTCGGAGCTTAGACTGAAATATGTAAATGTGTCTTTTGCGGAAAAACTAAAATCTTACATATTTTCAATGTGACGTTTAAATAATTTGACGCAATAAACGCTTACACCGATTTTATGGCAATTTTATTTGCATTATAAAAGTTTTCTACCTTTGCAATATATATAAACACAAGAGCCTTAAAGCCAGTGTATAATATACTTCGTTGTGAGGCAAATACATAACTTTCTTTTTATTATATTATTTTGCGACTGCTGGCAGTGTAATTTCTTTTCAATTAACAATACGTATAAAACGATATTGGTAAAAGCAAAAGCAATGAGCTGAACTGAGACTGAATATCTCATAATGCCATCATATCCATAGAAATAATACTCTGGTAGTGCTGCTGCCAGCGTGATAGTGGAAAATGCCCGCTTGGCAAATTGCTGTTGCATGTATTTAATAAGTACAAATAATAATAATATAAAAAAAAACGGCACCAGAGCTACAAATTGTGTTTAATTTCTTTTGCTAAAGAGATTTTTGCTGCTTGATAATGATAATGGTACGTTGAAGAGGGCAGCGGGCTGAGCTGATGGGGGCCCAGAAAATGCACAGGTTGGCTTTTGTCTGCTCTGCTGGAACTGGGACAATTTGTGCCTTTCAATATATTTGCCGGCCGGCGCTTGACTTGTTTTTTCTTCTTTTTTGTTTTCTTTTTGGTTTTTTTAAGTTGGCCAAGAATGTTGGTTGCTGGTGCCACACATCATGAGGCGTCGACGACATCTTTCCATTTCTTTTCATTGCTCGCACAATTTCCGCAATGCCATTTTACAATTGTCCATTGCCAGCACTGGGCCACTTCATAGCCGGGGCTTATTTGATGCTGCTTGGTTCTTGGACAGCTGCTACTGTTGATCTCAGCACCACACTTTTCGCTCTCTCTCTCTCTCTCCCACTCACTCACTATCTCTATATGTCGGTCTCTCTCTCTCTCTCTCTCTGCATAGTCACACATATTTCAGCTGCCATTGCTGTTGACACAAATCATTCGCTGGAAGTGCCTCCCCCTTCCGCTTCGTTGTCGACGCTTTCATCTGCCATTTCGCGCTGAGCTCCGTGACCAAATGTATCTTGCTCTCGTATCGCTTACACTGAGGCCCAGCATTCAAGCATTTACTATAGACTAACGACAAAATGTTGGCACATAGATACGTATATACATATTCTAGTTTTGTTACAGCGTGTCTGTTTCACATTGAATTGGGTTCGGCTTGCCATGTTTGGAATGCTCAAATTGTGTTGCCACTCAACTGTTACACATATCGGAACCAGCCATTATTATTTTATTTGTATGTTTGCTAACAGGAAAATTTTCATTTGGGTCTTAAGCAACTTAAAATATTATAGCATGATTAGTTGTGATGGGTATTAATGGGTTTCATACCATATTAATAAACGAATTCGAATTTTGGAGAAATACCAATTATTAAAAAATATATATATACATCATTTTAATAATTATCCTGGAATAATAAATTTATTGTTAATAAACTTCGTCTTATTTCTCATTTATTATTTTTGTGAAAAATAATAACTGTATTTTGTTAAATTAATACATAATTTATTATGTTTGTTCTATTTTCTTGGAAATGTTTTATCGATTCTTCTTAGGAAAGTAAACCATTTTTAATTTATTTTCTTATGCCATTCAATATAAATACTTAAATAAATATTTTGCGAATTTCTAAGTGCATACCAATAAATAGGATAAGGCAAAACTCGGCCCAAGTTATTTTTCAAACATTTTCAAAATGTTCGAGCCGACAAAACTTTATCAACATTTTCGCACTTGCCTTGCTCCAGTCCAAACAAAGACAAATTCAGAAGCACTGAGCAAAAAATGTAATTCAAAACATTTTTCAAGTGCTCCAGTTTTTCGATTGTGTGTGTGTGTGTGTAAGTCGTAAGTGCATGTGTGTAAAGTTGTTTATAAAACTTTTTACACCGCAAATGAAAAAAAAAGTAGAGGAGGAGGAAGCAGCAGCAGAAGAGGTAATTTGACCATGTCGATGCCAGTTGCCAGATGCCGTTGTTTGCCAAGCCGTTACTTAGCGGCGCCTCCTGCCTCGTCATCGTCATTGTCATCATCATCATTGCCATCGTCATCACGACTGCTACTGCTCCTTTCCAACGCCATCGCCATCGTTGTTCGCCTAATGGACAACTCCCTGTTTGCGCTGTGCTTGTCTCGCTCTCTGTCGTATCTTGTTTATTGATGCCACATCTTTGCCACTCCATGGCCTCTTAGCTCCAGCTGTAACTTCAGCTCCCGATCCAGATCCGACTACGCCAACCAGAATGAAATTGCGCAAGCAAACAGCCACATTCATTTTGTTGTTTTTGGCTCGTCGTCTGTCGTCGCTCTTTGGATTTTTACTTGAACTCATCCAGTGCCCGCAGTGCATCCGCACTACCGGGCGTTGCCACGTCCAAATGTGGCGCATATAGCGCAAATATATCTATACTCAAAGCGGTTCAAGCCACAAATCACATCAACTTGCTTAAAGAAATGCAGTCAGCAGTTTTGTGGTCCAATTGCTGGCTAGACTGGATTGGAAAATATAAACACCATGC
Source organism: Drosophila grimshawi (assembly GCF_018153295.1). NCBI lineage: Eukaryota > Metazoa > Arthropoda > Insecta > Diptera > Drosophilidae > Drosophila > Drosophila grimshawi. The sequence continues at coordinate 23,340,933 of NW_025063098.1, forward strand.
AAAATCTGTTTGAAATTACATAAATGATTGCAAATGTAGTCGCTGTGAGGGCAAACATAAACCCACACTCACACATCAGTTCAATTTCTGAACAACCTTCTCTTGAATGAGATTAAATAGGATTAGAGTCACTGCTAATAATCCTCCCAACTTCTTGGTATGCTTACAAAATTAGTTCTTAACTCAAGTTGAAGAGTGTTAAGATTCAACTTTGAGCATTGCTTAGCACTCAAATATTGTTTAAGCTTTTGGTTACTTCTCTCAAAAAAAGTTTGGCTTAGGTTTTAAAATTTGCACTAAATAAAAGTATAAAATCTTAATTCACTTTTCAAAACTTTAAAATCTCTTAAAAGCAATGCAACACAGTTTAAATCCAAAATAAAATGACTTAAAAGTCGGTATGTCTACTAACAAATGTTTTATTAATTATTAGAAACATTCAAATTTATTTTTAATATTAATTAATTATCATTTTAATCCGATGCTGTTTTAAAACTGTATTCATCTTTAGGCTTCTCCACAATTGCACATGCAATTTATCCCAATTTAATCAGAGTTACTCCAAATTTGCTACGCTAATGCGTAGGAATTGTATCCAATTCGTCCTTGATCCACTGCTCCAGTTTGAATATGAGATGAAACCAAGTCGTGCTTGGCTTTCGAACTAGTTTCGCGTTCAGCCTAACGGAAAACAGCAGTCCGTATAATCTTCTGCGTTACTTACTCTGATTAATTTCATTGATTTTTGTTGAACTAGTTTCGCTGTGCCATCCTGCTCAGACATTTGCCATCTGTCTCTGGCGAAAATGCGAAATTGTGTCATAACATTACAAACAAGTTGCCCAACTTGGCCCGAACCGCTTTTGCCTGAACCTGAACCTATCCCACCATGTGGCAGCTTGTGATCTCTACGTCACGTCTGGGATTTTGAAAGAGGCTCACACAGACCTGTTTTGCAACAACTGCAACTGCATAAGGCAATGCCAATGTAGAGATGGGTTCACTAATGGGCCAGCCAGCCCAACCCGGCTGCTGGCCTATCCAGGCGAGCCTGTTTCAACAAATGTGGGTCGACGCCTTGGAATGTGATGTGATGTTGCCAGCTCTTATGAGTGCACAATACAACTTATGTGTGGTAAACGACTGAACTTAACTTCCCATTTATCTATTGTACCATTGCAGCGAATGTGTTTCAATGATGTTACTGCCTTCGGGGCGTTCAAATAGTGATGTCTATCCGTTACCAAATGCCAACACAACAGCGTCCAGTGTGGGCGGATCTAAGCCGCTGCTACTGACACGAACATCATCGCCACAATTGACGACGCTGCCAACGTTGAATGGTGGCGCCAACAACGCCTACACAACGCTCCGCACTCCGAACGCCTCAGCCGCTGTAGCACAAGAAAAGGCCGGAAGTCTGTCGGAGACCGGAACACAGGCGACAACAACGACGTCAACGCCAACAACAACAGCAACTGCAGCAACCAACGCTGGCAACTGTGGCATTGGGGTTGGCGGCATCTATGGCCCTATTTTGGGACAGAGTCTGCCCATCGGAAATTGGGGCGAAATTGATCGACATTTGGAGGCAGTCCAGGACAAACTGAAAACTGGCTGGACAGCGCATGTGGGCAAGGAGGGCAGAATCTACTACTGCAAGTAAGTATACCTAGATTTATATATATATACACATTTTATATATAATATGTGGCTAATATTAAAGTTATCATTTTTGTCTTTGAACATAAAACGTTGTTTGTTTTGGCTGTTTTTTTATTCTGCGGCTTTTAGCACTTTAGCACTTTATTTTCACTGACATTAGTATTAATCCTTAAGAATTTAACTATTTTCACTTAATAATCAAAAAAGCAAGCATATATTAGAGCAATTTTAGAGAGTACTAATTTCCTTTGAAATTATTCTATCGATATGATTATATTTAAAATACGAATTATGAATTAAAATATATTTATTGCAGAGGTTAACTGTTAATTATTCCCCGTTTTCATTTTTAAAAGACATATCCTTGCGGATATTATGCTATCCGCCTGTGGTAGAAACCCAACACGACGTGGCATGACCTTTTACCTAGAATCGTAAGATGATCTTAAAGGTCACTATCGATTGCAGTTAATTTGTTTTCTTTTTCCTTGTAATACGCCAAGAATGGCACTTAAACAATGTTTCTGAGAATATACGTATATATTCTCAGTAGCATTTGGCTTATATATGTGGGTAAATTGTGTCGTCATTGTTGCTTAACTTAATTAGTTCTTATACTCTTACAGAGGGCATATTTCAGTTGCAGAAAGTAAACTCTTGCAGAGCAGAGCACAAAGTATAAATATTACTGAATCTGCTAACTTAAATATTTATGCCATTATAATTATGTAGAATGTAAACATATATCTGGAACATGTCCTTGTTTTAAAATAATTGTGAATAATAATTCAATGAGAGTCCCATTAAAATTCGATTAATTATCATAAAGCCAGTGGAAGCTCTGTGTTTCAGACTTCTACGATTTGTATAATAAATTTGTATGCTTTTCTTATTTTTGGTATGCTTATACCATTTCCGGCACTTAACGTGAAATAATTTACAGTTATTAAAATATTGTCTTTAATAGCAACAAACATAAAATTACAGATTTCAAGTTGCCATCGACCTTGTTTGGTTTTTAAAATTTCCAAAATTAAATTATTTCATTAGCATTTAAAATTGATTTTTTTTATTTATAGATTTAATTGGACTAAATTAATAAATGAGCAGAACTTGATTTTATTTCTTTATTTAATTTCTCTTACACAACCCACTTTTAACTCAAACATCGAGCTTTTTTCTTTTAATGTATGATGCATGTGCATATGATAATAATGGTAATTAAATAACCTTTTGCAAAAATCATATATTTATATAGTAATTACCTCGACATACATAAAACGAGCAGAAAAATACTCGATGTACGAACTAATAACGGGTTGAGTTGTACTCTTCTTTCATTTAATAGACTAAAAATCCAAAAAATTGATCAACATTTTGTCAGTCCAACAAAAAAAAAGTAGTGTGCAACGATAGATTTAATCGGATTAAGAATATTTATAATATATTCTAATAAAATATTATATTCCCATGGATATATACATAAATATTCTTATATGAGCCCTTACATTTCCACTCGTTTTGCTTGCAGAGTATTATTAGGTCAAATAGCGTCGATAATGGCCTTTGTTTCCTCAGAGTGTGTCCTTTTCATAGGGGTCGGGTCGCAACGGACTGACTGACTGACTGACAGACTGAGTGCCTCTGTGAATGCCTGGCTGCTGCAAATAAATTGATTATGCACGAAATTCTATTAAATAATTTTACACTTTGTTGCACATCAAGCTGAAAGCGAACAAAATGCCATAAGAGCGGCAGGGCGTGGCTGAGCATGGAGCATGGCTGAAGGGTAAAGGGTACGAGGTGTGAGAGCGTTGCGACAGAGGAACTGGGGTACAGCCGTCTGCCTGGCTGAATGAATGAGCATTGGTTGGGTTTGGTTCAGCTTTGGTTTTAACTGGCACTGGGTCGCCCCATGCGCCACATGCTCTCAGCTCTCAGCTCTCTGCACTCGGCTCTCGAGCAAAGTGCAAAACTAATTATCACAATTGTGTGCAGCTAGGAAATGAAGAAAGACAGCAGCGGAAGCCACCAAGGTGGGTTGCATTGGATTCGCTTGTGTCGTGGATTGGGGCTTGGGGCATGGGACATGGGCTCGGCCCATCTGTCTGTCCTGTCCTGAGTTCGCCCGATTATGGCTGCACTTTATTGCATAGTCGAGCAAATAACCCAATTAGCGTTGATTAATATCAATTGAAATGCATTCTGTCAGGCTATCCTTAAATGGGCAGTGGCTCAACTGGGGTGGGCATGAGTGAATGGGATTCAGCTACAAGTTCAGGGTCAAGTATTAGTCAACAGACTCTGATTCTCGTTTAAGATGATTGTGCAAACATTTCCTTTTGTTCACTGCTTAATTAATATGCCACAAAATATGTCACCGCTCGTAGGTGACATCTCCGACCCCATAGAGTATATATATATACATATTTTCTCGTCAAATTTAGTTGATATATTCTTCTCCGATTCGCTGTCTGCTGAGAAGCATCAGTGTATATAGGTATATACACTGTATTTTCATTTCAAATTCGATTAAGTCATATTTTTAGATATCCTACATTTATTTTCAACAAATATTTGAAGTATCTTTGGTTTCTGAAATTTACTTAGAGGACATAGTTTTATAGACTTGATATTTTAAATGTAATAATACAATATTAACAGTTTCTCTACAAATTTATCTTACAGCCATTTGACGCAATCATCTGGTTGGCTGCCTGCCTGCGAGGATTGGAGCAAGCATGAGGAGCTTTCCTATGGTTGGGAGCGTGCCATAGATTCCAAGGGTCGTTCCTACTACATCAAGTGAGAAAAGAATACTAACTAAAGGCAGCTCATTAAAACTAATGCTAATTTCAATCTTAGTCATTTGAACAAGACGACCACTTATGAGCCGCCTGAATGTATACGCTGGGACGAGCATCCGCCGGAGCCGCGACTCGTGCAGCTGCAGCGCAGCTCCAGTTTGGGCTTTGGCTTTGTGGCCGGCAGCGAGCGACCGGTGATTGTGCGCTTCGTTACCGAAGGCGGTCCCAGCATTGGCAAACTGCAACCAGGCGATCAGATACTGGCCGTCAACGGTGAGGATGTTAAGGATGCGCCCCGTGATCATGTCATCCAATTGGTGCGCGCCTGTGAAGCGCAGGTGTCGCTGCTCGTCTGCCAGCCAATGGCTCACTGCATCATGCCCGGTCGCAAATCCACACTGCTCTCAGCCGGCAAACGTGCCAAGCTGCGCTCGCGTCCCAGCCGAGTGCGTTTCGCGGAGAGCGTGTGCGTCAATGGAGCACCCTTGTTTCCGGTAAGTGTTTACCACAGTTAGGTGTGATTAACTGCATATACTCAATTTCGTTCAACAATCACTTGCAGCCATCAGCTTTTTCGCTGGGCGACATTTGTGTGCCGCCGATGGCAAATGTGCTCAAGGTGTTTCTGGAGAACGGTCAGACCAAGTCATTCAAATATGATGCGACAACAACAGTGCAGGATGTGGTTAGCTCGCTGCTGGACAAACTCTGTCTGTGCTGCGGCGAACTCTTCAGTCTGGTGTTGGAGCATGTCAAGAGTCTAAAGCGCAACAAGCTCACACTCCTCGATCCGCATGAGTCACTGGCACGCGTAAGTCAATGTTCAATTAATATTTGATGAGCCAGATCTAAATGTTATTTGTTATCCTTTAAAGATTGCTGCTCGCCCGGGTGCTCACAAGCTACGCTGCCTGTTTCGCATCACCTTTGTGCCCATTTCAGCCGCTGAGCTGGCTCAGAGAGATCTGCATGCGCTGGACTATCTGTACATGCAGTGCTGCAACGATGTCAATCAGGAGCGCTTCGCACCGGAACTGCAGCCAGAGCTGGCACTACGACTAGCTGCCCTGCATATGCACCAGCATGCGCTGGCCAATAACTTTGCGCCCGCCAAGCTCACCGTCAAGCTGGTCGAGTGAGTATCCAGTCATCCACAGTCACTGCTATTTTAATCTCTATACCCTATTCATTTTCAATTTATCCCTTATAGACGCGAGTTTGGCCTGGAACGTTTTGTGCCCGTCAGTCTGTTTGAGGGCATGAAACGAAAGGAGCTGCGACGGCTAATTTCACACTTTTTAAAGCTTAATGCGGAGATGACAGGATCGTCTAGTAAAGTTCTAACCCAGTTGCAGGTAAACATCTACAACTACAACTACTAACCAAAAAGGGTTGTTATGGTATAAACGTATAAAAGCTATATTTATCCGATAAGTAAAGACAGCAAGTCACCCACTTGTACTGACACGAAACTATAAATCAATTTGTATCGGCTCAGCTTGACATGTCAATCAAGATTATATAAATGTATTTATGGGTTGCCCTTCTTATGCTTGCTGTTCATTATGCTAATTTCACCGTTGGCTTTGCTTTGTTTTAACTTGCAGGCGAAACTCCATTATCTAGATATAATCGCTAGTTTACCAAGCTACGGCGCCAAATGTTTCAGCACAAACCAAAGAGAGGGCATGGAACGCGTTCTGCTCGTCAGTCCACGCTTCGGTCTAAGTCAGATATCCAGTGCACGCAATTCTGTGGTAAGTCCATATTCAATTTCTAATCGAACAGAGTCTTAATTGTATATACCTTCATTACCTTGCAACAGCCACAGCCCATTTCGGCCATTGAGGATTTTACGCATTTGGTGGTTCATCGCGAGGACGACATCACGTGCAGTATATCGATTTACATGCTGGGCGATCGAGCTGTCAAGTTCATCATGGAGGAGCGCGATGGCTGCGAGTTTAGTCTAGTGCTCAGCGGCTACTATCGACTGCTGACAGGTACTTGACCAGAACTTAACATATTTTGCTTAAATCTTAATGCCTCGCATAACAAAAAGAATAAAATAGTATTCAATTGTCAATCATTTAATTTGCTATTCATTTAAAAATCAAATGAGTTTAATTTGAAAAATGGCTTAATGTTATTAATACACATATTAAGCAAAGAGCTACTCTTTTCATTTCAGGCAATACGCTGAATGTGCTGCGAGAGCGCGAACCGCATGAGGAGGACAGTGCGCCCGCGTTTTTGTCGCAGCACACCGTACTGCCCGCTGGCTGGAGCTATCTGTTGCCCTTCCACACGCGAGCGCACAGCGTCAATTTTCTGATAACGCCGCCATATCACCCGATGCCGCACAAGGCGGTGCTGTCACAGCCGCAGTCTGTGCAGCAGTTATCCTCACAGTCGCAGCCACAGTCGCTGCCCTATGCAACCGATCTGGATTTGCACAGTGTGATGGCCACCGAACTGCTGGAGGAGGCGGCCAAGGATTCGGGGCTGAGTGACAGCAGTGGCAGCAACTATTGCAGCGAGGGACGCAGCCAACTGGCCGTGGAGGCCAAGAACGAGCAAGTGCTGCGGCGCGTCCAAGAACTCCAGCAGCTCGTTCAATGCTCCGAGCAGTATCTGAACGAGCAGGAGCAAGAGCTGCAGCATATACACATGCAGCAGCAGCAACAGCAGATGGGACATGGCGTGGCCATGCTTGAATTTGATAGCGATTGCGACAGTTTGAACAGCAGCAAAGTCTCCTCCACGGAGGAGTCCAACATGAATCATATTGGCGGTGCTGGCACTCACTCGCTTAAGCACAGTGATTCCCTCACACTGCTGGCGGAGACGATTAGTCATGAGTTGACCGGTATCACTCAAGGATTAAATGCCATAACCGAGCCGGTCTCTGCCTCGGCACCGCCCACACCCGCCACGCCCAAGCGCAAGCCCAGTTTGTGCAGCACATCCAGTCCGCGACCGCAGCGCAAACTCAACGTCTTCAGTCAACTGCTTAGCGATCTACAAGCCTCGGGCACAGATTTCTCGCAGAGCGAAAGCGATTCCGAATCGGTAGCATCTCCAGCTCAATCGCCAACAACACGACGGCCACAGCAGCTGCTTCAGACAGGCGGAGCCAAGCAGCAGCTGGCGCAACGCAGCAGCTTTGGGCTGCACAGTCCCGACGGCACCCACTTCGGTGCCGAGACGAAGGATTACAATTTGCGCGAGTATCTGCAGCAGTTGAAAGAGATTAGCAATGTGCCCGCCGTCGCTGATACGGATGTGGCCGCTCGCCAGCTGTCCGAGATCTATGGCTTTGAGGTGCGCGAGGATACGTTCATTGAGATTGATACGGATTTGATTGATTTGCGTGCCATTCCGCCGCCCCAGACGCCCGATGAGCTGGACTCGCTGTCGCTGCTGAATGCGGCGCCACCGAAGGGCTTCGAGGGTAGGGCCGAGGAGCTGGATAGCTTTCTGCAGCAGATGCTGGTGGCGCCGCCCACACAGAAAGCAACGCCCGCCAAGGAACTAACGCCCGAGGAGATTATGTCCTTCATAATACCGCCGCCACCAAATCTCGAGGCGCAGATTCCAGAGACGGAATGCCTCTACAGCAATTCGGTGCAGGCGAAACGCGAATTTTTCCAGGCTGTCGCCAATGGTAGCAATGGCACCAATCACATGAACATGAACCACAACAACAACAACTCAAATTGCAACAACAACAGCAAGGATCTAACCTCACATGTCATTGAGTATCCCACCGTGGAGCGCAAGAGCAAATTCAGCTGCTGTCCCACATCCAAAAAGGAAGACTCCGCAGCACTCGAAAAACAACCATTGCAGCCACCACCGCGCACAGCTGCCTCGGAACAGTTGACACCACCGCCGGCGCGCCCTCCCAAAAGCGCTGAGCTACTCCAACGTTATTCACCCAAAAAGCAGGTGCGGATCATGGGTGTCACGGCCAGTGCCAGTAGTGTGCCATTGCGTGACCTGTGCCCGCCACAGCTCCCACCACGCAGCAGTCCCACAGCCTTCTCGGAGCCACCAACGCCTCAGACTGCACAGTTGCCCAACACAATGCTGGCAGCCGCCACATCAGCAGCGGTGAGTGCGCCCAAGAAACCCCCGCTGCCGCCCATTGCCAGTCGCCCCAATCGCCCCCAAGTTAATGGCACGCCCATGCCCATGCCCACACCCGCAAGCACAACAACAACGACAACAACAGCAACTCCACCAATACCGGCAACAATCCGCCTACCCAATGCGCATTCCAATGGCCAGCCGGCTCTGCCAAAGAAACCACAACAGCTGCACGGCGAGAAGCTGTTCATCAAGAATGGTCATCTAATCGATGGTGAGGCGCTGCTGGCCAAAACGGATGTGGCCATGACCGGACTACTCATCAAACTGGACCAGGTGGCCGCTCAATGCTCGGCCGCCCAGTCAGCTGGCGGCGGCACCAGCATCGATGAAGAGAAATTCCAACGGGCACGCAACGAGCTGACGGAGCAGACCCTGGCCCTGGTCACGGCCAGCAAATTTCTGGTTGCGTCGATGTCGGACATGACGCTGATTACGCTGCCCGATCATCTAACCTCCTGCCTGACGGCCATTCGTCGCATCACGGAGCTGGCGCAGGATATGACGCGGCACACATCGGCGCCGCTGCAGACACGCAACATTGTGCTGAAGGTGCACGATGTGGCCAGCAGTTTCCGGGAGCTAGTTGGCGTCCAGATTGGTCCGATCGGTGCTGGCCAATTGGCGTTGCAGGCCGAATGTTTGGCCAATGTGCTGGCCACGCTGTTGCGCAGCCTGCGCGTCTTCTCGCCCTAAGAGAACGAACCCGATCCTAACCAAGTTCAATACAAACTCCAACACGACCACGACATATCTATTCAACTATTCTAACTAATATATATATGCGTATATACATATATATATTTATATACGAATAAATAGCTAAATATCCCCTATATACAATATAATTATACCAACATCTGCAACTATTTTACAGGTAAACAGCAACGTCAGAGAATCGTTGGTCTGAATTTTAGGCTAGCTATTGATAAAAATACATACACAACTCTAGCGGAAACTCGAACATAACCAAATCTATATATCGTGTTCAGATGCTTCATGTGTATACGTACAACATAACCAAAGCCAACTATTTAACAGCATTCTTAAGTGAACAACATTTAAATCCTATAAGCTACTTAGGAGGTGTCATATTTTTTTTTTATCTTGTAAACTATCAACGTATAGCTTTTGATAATCTTATTTCTAAGTTTAACAAACAAATTTAGAGACATATACAAATTTGAGTTGAATCAATGCTAAAAGTTGGGGTACTTTGTATACTTATATAGTCTGCATCTGAACACGATCTTAACGCATACTATTTAAATACTAAATAATGTTATAATAGTTAAACTTCTCTCATAAACTGCATGCAACTAACTCGAATTTCTATGTAATCTCCTAAAAACAAAAAAAAAAAAACAATTATAACTCAAAACTCTTAAAACTATGCATGTTCTCTCTTAATGTTAGTTACCATAAACCAATTTAAGTAACATCATGACTTGAGTGTAGACCAATTTATATATGTATATGTATCAACAGAACATACAACATTACAATATACATAGCTTAAAAAATATGTTTATTATTAAAATACGACATTAGTATATTTTCTTATGTACATATATTTATATATATATATGAATACATACAATTTACACACATTTCATATAGATACAACATACATACTTAAATATATATCAAACAAAAACAAAAAATTGACCAATCAATAATCAAAATTTTAACTTGTGATATAAAAAAAATGAATTAGTGAAAATCCAATTGGTTTGTGTTTGTTTAAACCATTTTTTACAATAATACTTTGTTAATACTACACCATAATTTTTGTTATTGTTTATGTCATTTTTGTTGTAGACTCTTTAATTGAAGTACAAGAATGCGCACTAAGTTGTAGCTTTAATTAATCTATAATCGTTTATTGTTTATTATTAAAGCAATAATAATTATTAATCATATAGAAGAAAATATGAAAACATTTAGTAGTGCTAATCTAAACTAAAATGGGGTTTTGTTTCTATTTTGTTTTTAATTTGTTAAAACATATAATAAACTTAACCGTTTGCATAAGAAATACGTACACATATACAAATATAACTACAAGTAATACTTCATCTTAAGTATACATATTGAAAAATGTACAATGTAAAACATGTAACTGTTTATGTATATCATACAAAAGTAAACCATATGAAATAAATTCAATAAAATACCAAAGGCATAATTCTGCGATTACTCTACACATCTGTTCGCAGTTAAATTCAAAAATTCAATTGCAAGAAAAACAGTGCTGTGAAATGCATCAAATGATAAATTGAAGCCTCTGCAAGCGATCAGACAACTCTCTACTTTTCACAACGTATATCGATCAATATGTAGTTAATTTTGAGACAAATTAGCAATTTGTATTAATTAACTTTTTGGCGTACACTTTGCAATTCTATTACGTCTATTCAAATGCTTCTAAAATAGTAAAAAAAAAAAAAAACAAGCCCGACAATTCTCGTGCCCAAAACGTAATGGTCAAGATTGACGTCATAGAAAGGTTAATTCGTTAATTGAGTTGTGAGTACTTATTGATAAGTATCGAAAGATATCGATCATCGCTAGGGCTGATAGTCCAGACAGCACGGCGACAGTCTGAACTTCTGGGCGTATTTTAATTCTGTAGCAGCCAGTGTGTCGTTCGGTTTAGGTGGGAAAATAGCAGAGCAGACAGCCTGACGCCCGCTATTTCTTTTCAGTATAGTAGTGAATTATAGATGTTTTTGGCGCAAAGTTGTCTCAATACTGTTTAAAAATGAGTTTCGATATGGCAAACGCTGAAGATCAGCAGCTTAACAATAATATGAAGCTAATAAAATCGAATTTGTGCTATTTGCTTGATTATGAAGAGCCGCGTGCCGCAAGGCATGCCGCTTGCGACGAGAGCAGTGCTGCCAACGTTCTGCAAGAACTCAATCTCATAGTTAACGACTTGACCTTGGATGCAAATGCGCCCCAATTCGAGTTCCATCGTTATGGTTGCCCCCAAACAGAGGCCATGCAGAAGCGTCTGGTCAACCTAAGCAATAGCGGCGCCAAAAAGAAGTCGAATTCAAATGCCTCAATTAGCGCAGAAAACAATTTAGTTTCGCGCCATATACGAGATCAACAACAGAAAGAGAACATACAAAACAGAGAGGAATGCGGCTCATTCGCAATTGAGCTGAACGGTGATTGGTGAGTAGCAACCTACATACGAGTATTAAATATTGTAGTGGAATTATAATTACACAATGCTTAGTAAATAGAAGGATTCGACAGCGTCAGCGGAGACGCTGTTGGAATTGTGTTTGTGCATGAACAGAGGAAAGTTGTTAGTGTGGTGAAAACATTCAAGCAACGTTCTTCAAAACACACTTTACTCTGCCAGTATTCGGGAGACGAACAGCCGACTAAATAAAAAATCTTTCACTTGAAGATATCCTAAGAATGTTATAAATCATGTAGAAATATTACAAACATATTTTAAAATTACTTTTTTGCCGCCGCTTCTAAATCAATTAATTAACCTTCCAGCATCGAACGAAATCCGGTACTGCGTTTAATGACGATATTCAAGTCGCTGCATGAGCACCTCAATACCGAATTGCCAAGCAATCAGTTAAATTCAATGCCATCGGATTATATATTCGATTTGCCCAAGAAGTGTTCGCTGCCATCCGGATGCAATGTGCGCCATCATGCGCAGGTGCTGTGCACCAAACTGGAACGCTTCCATGCACGCCAACGTCGCATTCTGGAGACGAATCGTCACTTTGACTACACCAGATATACCGAGTGCGATGAGCTACTCAATAAAGTCTTCAATGACCTACAGGTTCTCAAGGCGTTCACTAAATTGGAGCTACGTCAACGTGCTTCGCAGCTTCTTACCAAAGTGGCTTTGGGTTTGTTGCTCTTGCAACTATTAAAAAAATCCATATTTAAAATTTATTTAATATCTTCAGACAATGCTGCACAGTTGGAAAAACTGCTACTTGAACTGCTTGATCATCTTAAAGCTGCTCACATTCACGTATTTATTTTCAACTGGGAAATGGATCTGGAGTATCGTTACTCCTCGGCCATGAAGGCGACGCTCCATGAAACCAATAAGAGAGTCTTACAATTGGCTACAGTCGAGCTTCAGGCTCCAAGGGCATTGGACTCCGTGGAGCAAAGAATGGTTGAACACTATCAGCTGGGCAACGTTATTAGCTGCGCTAAGCAGCACGAAGACTTCCTTACTGCATTGCTGGAGTCGCCAGAAAACTACTTTCCGCCAGAAATAATAGGCCTGTGCGATCCCCCAAAGATTGTCCGTAATTTGCCGCCTAATCCCAATCTTAATGTTCATGCACGCTTGCAGCCGTTGGACTTTGTCGGCGAATTGCCGCCCTTATCTCCACCAAGGGTCAATCGTCGCTCACATGTACCAAGGATTAATCGGGCTTAGAAATAATAATCAAAGAATGACAAAAATCTAAATATTTACGCTTGCAGGAAAGTGGCTAGATGCTATAAGAAAGAACAAATTTTAATTTGAATGAAACTTTAATTATATTAAAAGAAAATTGTATGAATTTAATTATATTTTTATTTAAGCTAAACACAATGTACTTATTTTAAATATGTCAAATATATACGTTTTATAAGGTAATAACAATTTAAATCGAGAATATATCCTTAGCAACCCCAATATAAACAAGATTTATCTGAGTCGGCCAAATCACAATACTTTCCACATAAGTGAAGTGATTTTTGAGATATTAACAATAAAACCAGAGATAAAAATTGGGTTGCAATATTGTCTAAATTGCTCTCCAGCTGCATACTTTTAGGTGCAAAGAGCTGCTTAGCAAATAGATTCGAGGCAAAATTATTGAAAAGCTAAATTTGACCATTTTGAATTAAACCTATTTTGAGATGTTGAAATCACTTCATGCTTCAAGTTAAACTTAGGCAGGGTATACCTTTCTAATCAAGAGTATCAAGAATCATTAGCTTTAAGCATACTTCAGCTAAGCTTAAGCTTAAATATATCTCAAAGGGATCCAACGCTTAATAATTGCTATTTTGCTTATGTGATTCCAAAAGCGTATAATCAGTTTTAATAGTGATATTAATCATTCATTTCGTTGCAGAAATAAGAAATAAATATTACTTAACTTAAGTTAAGCACATTGCCGTCAGAAAAGAGCTGCTCAAGCGGCAGCATGCTCATGGTCTTGCTTAGCATCAACTTGAAGATCAGACCCATCGCAACGGAAATATCATCTTTAAGTTCATTGAAAATCTCCCGCCAGTTTTCGTTGATCAGTATGTGCAAATTCTCGCTCAAATCCTTCTGGCCACCGAAAAGACCTCCAAGTTTATAAGTAACATGCGATGGCTCCAAATCCATTCTAAGATCGACCACATTCACATAAGTCAGACCCGGACCCTTGGACACAGCCTCCAATTTCACAATGAAATGCGATCGACAATTTTCTGCAATTTTTAGGATTAGTGTTATATGTTATAATCAAACAATGTTTTGCTTACTCAGCACAATCTCTGCGTTGCCCTTTCCCACAATGGGCAAAATCAACACTTGGCCGTTTATGCTATAAGGACCTTTGAGTATAATTTTCGGAACGACGAAGTCAAAAACCATGGTTCGACTAAGATTAGATGTTAAGAAGCTACAAATAAGAAAATATGTGACAAATAAAGATAGCTGCAAATCACTAGTTAATATTATAAATTCAACTTACGACGCTTTCTTGACCTGCGCTTCAGCGAATCCAATCATAGAAGCATTGCGGAAGGTCAAATCTATGCTAACAGGACTGTTCGGTTTCTTTGGCAGGCTGAACTTTTTCAAAAGCAGTGGATCCAATTGAACTAAGCCTAGCTCCTTAATGCCAGTCTTGGCATAATTCTTTATCACATAATTCATGCTATCCTTGAGGCAATTTTCATCATTTATCGAGCATTTCTGAATGCCAGCAGCTGCGAAATATTAAGATGTAAGCTATATAAGTGTGTTATAGTTGTTGGAGTCGCAACTTACGCAATTCGGAGGCGTCTCCATTCGAGGATGCATATAAACAGCTTAACAACAACAGCGAAAGGAATAACTTATCCATATTCATGCTTAGCCGCTTTCGAGAAATGACTGATGAACTTACTATCAGGTGTGGCCACTTTTATATGGATTGTTGTCATACGCCTTAATATGCTTAACTGTGAAATTTCAATTAAACTTATATCTGTTCTCATAAATCAACTGTTGTTAAACACAAATTATTTTTTTGTCTCCATTTTTTTCGTGCTACCGAGGCAAGTGCACTTAGGTATATCATAAGAACACAGTGTCTTAAATACACTTTAAATAAAGTTAATTGAGTTATTATCATATATTATAATATAATAGCTAACAATAAAATATTCCTACCGATAAGATCATAAACTTGTAGCTTTTGACTTAAGGCTTACAGAGCGTAAGTGGTGTTAGATTGGAATTGGAGTGATGTCATTATCTGTTTCTAGGTAACCCTTAACTGGAAAATTGACAATAGTATAGGTATTTTATTTCAAAATAGGTCTTTACATATTTTTATTTTTGCTAAATGAAATAGAGTAACTTTATTTAATGATTCCTTACTGTTATAATTCTGTTTCGAATTCCCATCACCTTTGAACTTCTAAATTGCATCTCAATTAAGAGCCGCTTGCGAACCGCATTTAATTACTCAATTTCCTTGTTTTAAGATTACGAATCATTTTTGTGTTATTGCGTATTATATTAAACAGTTTAAGGTCAATGTCTGCCTTTATTACATAAAAAAAAGTAGAGAACGTTGCAGTCGGACGAAACCAACTGCGAAATACTCTGATACCTATAAGTTATACCATCTAATAACAGTTGCCACAGGGTGTAGCCAAGAAATATAATTCTAGGCCCGAATTTCCTTAGTGCGGCGGGTGTGGCCGTGGTCTCAAAATGTATATGCCGATCTTTGAAGAAGGCTAGCAGCAAGTTCCAAGTTTTGTGATTATATCTTTAAAATTTTGGAAGATATGCGGACTTATCGATTTACACTTTCCGAAATATAAGCTTTGTCGTTTGTGGGCACAGGTGTGGGCATGGCCATTCAAATTACCTATCAAATTTGACTACTGTAACTCAAAAACTGCTGATGACACAGCCATTTAAAATATTTAGAGCGCGAGCAGCGTGGGTTGGTGTGGCATATGCCTATTTTTTAAGGACATTGCCAACAACCTCCTAACCAAATAGTTGTGGGAGATATGTAGTGGACGGAGCACTCTAATTTTTACACCTTGTCTGACCCGGGCATAACCCAGTATATGTTCCAAGTTTCAAGTCTCTATCTCTAAGGATGTCGAAAAAAGTTGCGTTCATACAGACGGACAGACAGCATGATGGACATTGCACAAAACCAATATACTATGATACATTCGGTATCAAAGTGTAATAAGAACAGGAGTTTTCCAATTAGAGATTTCTCACAAGTTGAGCACGAATGAACTCTTTGTGTCTTTCCCTATGCGTATATAGAAAATAACATTTAAAATTCACTGCATAATTTTAGGAGGGGCTTGATTAAGTTGTATTTCAACTGCACAAAAGTAGACAACATCTTTCGCCTTTACTATTCTCTTAGTCGGTAAAAACAAGCGGTTTAGATAGTATTTCATAATATTTTAAGCAAATGTGTATTGCTGTGTGGAGCCGTCTCTGTGACTTAAGAACACTTTATTTAGTTTAATAACCAAATAAAATATAGCTTTATTACATTTATTTCCAGCTAGAATAAGCATTTGTTGATTGACAGAAGTGTTTTTTGCTTACTAAGGGTTATTTAATGGGCCAATAACTTAAAGTGATTACTGTAGTTAAATACCTCAAATCGTCGACATGCAATTTAATTAATAAACAATAATGGCAATATTATCACGGATTTTATTACACTGCTTGGCCATTATTTAATTTGCATCTAATAATTGTAATCAAATTAATTTTGTTTGATTGCATTGTTTTCAAGATGATAGATTACTCTATATAATAAGCATATTTACCCAGAAAAGTATTTTATTTAACTTAACATCTTTCGTTTTTGGGTTAATATTGTATTTAATCTATGAAGTACTTGTCATAGGGATACTTTGTGAAGACATTTCGGATAATGGCGTGGTATACTTCCCCGAATGCCGATTCCAACGACAGTTTCACCTCTCCAAATATTGCTTCCCAGTTGTCATTGAGGAACGCATTCATATTATCACCCAAGGCCTTATCACCATTGAACAAATTGGTAAAATGGTAATAGATTCGTTCCGGGTTCAGATAGAGCTTAAAATTTGTTACATCCATATAGGTCTCTCCATTCTTCTCAATGGGCTTGCCAATGAATGTCGTCTTCGCCTCAGCGTTGACTGGAAATTAAGGTATTTTTGCCGTATAAGTGCTATTTTAGTCATTATGGTTAGTCAATTTACCCATGGTCATATTGCTTACGCCATTGCCGCTAATGGGCAGTATTAAGACTTTACCGCTGATGGTGTAGGGACCCAGCACGGATATCTTTTTGATATTCCAAAGGAGTTCGTGTTTTTGGGCAAGGTTCTTGCCGAAACCCCTGAATCGGAATTACTGCATTGATATATTTGAAGCAATTTAAATATAATGTTGCACTTACTTGACTTTAGTGTACGTCATTGTACTTAGGCCAACCAGCTTGTTATCCGTAAAGGTCAAGTCAATATTGACAGGACTATCCTCGCCTTGCTTTAACTGCAACTTGGCCACAGGCAATGGATCGATTTGTACAAGATTTATATCACGATCACCCGTCGCTGACTTCTTGCTAACCAAATCGTTGATAAATTTAACGATGCACTCCCCATCGCCATATTTACAGGCCTTGGGATCGTTGGCTGTATAATTAGGATATTTAAATAGCGATCGAATTGAATATTATATTTGTCCTTACGAAACTTGGCTTGCACAGTCAGAATTGCACAGAATATGGCAATACAAGTAATTCTCGACATTTTCAAAATAGGTAAACTTAAAATATGATTCACACAATCAACGCATCCAATCGACTAACTTATGGCTCGAGATGTTGTTTAGCTTTTATAGGGAAATGAGCTCTATTAACTCATCTACAGAACTGTAAAATAATATGTAAGTCTACTAGGACTTACGCAATATGAAATAAAATGTAACCAGTTTGAATCACAAATTACCTCGTTAAGAGTTCATTCGTAGTAGATGCACTTGACTCACATTGTGGGTTGCAGTTGTGGAAATGTTAATAAAAGGCAGAAAAAATCATATACAAATAATCAGTACAAATAATAATAAAAATAATAAAAATAATAATAATAATAATAATAATAATAATAATAATAATAATAATAATAATAATAAATCTGTTTAAGAATTGAGGCATTATTTCAATATATACTTATACAATTCAATATGTTTATACAATTTGAACCATTAATTTATCGAACCTAAGTTTCATATATTTCTATTAGTGTAGATTGTATATTACATTATTTAATAACATATAATTATTTTGTTTACGACGTGCGAAAGTATTGAACTCAGAACTCAATCAGCTTATAATTAAGCCAATTATTTACGTTAAAACTGTAATATGGGATAAAAAATAAAATAGACATACGATAAAATACAAAATTCACATTCTATATATATATATATATATATAAAATAAAATACCTCATTTAAGTAAAAATGATAAAAGAAAAGAAGAAACGAGGTTTGCCATTATTAGCCTATCACAATGAAAAAATAAGTGAAGATGTTTACTATTCAGTACACAGGCTGATCTAAATATATATCACAGTACACTTAACAGTGTTGAGCCCTGGGCACAAACCAACCCCTTGTTCAAATAACTAGAGGAAGCTGATATACAATTACACTTAAGAGTTTACTGACTCGTTTCGCTAAACATAGACGATTTTGCGTAGAGTTCCAAGGTAAACTGGCTATCATTTGACTATCAACTTGTCGGCTTTACCGTTGCCTATACTTGAACTTGACAATCGATTCCATACCCTGTTTATAACCAGCTTGCTGTTCAGCTCTGTTGCAGCTCAATTGGCTGGGATCTGCAGTCAAGCAAGCATCTGAGCACAGTATTAACGTCAGTCGGCTGTGGATTTCGATTTTTATGTGCTGCTATATTGTTATGCAAATCTAGCCACTCACGTGAATTGCCTGCTGCCAAATTGTTGGCCAAAATTTATGCGACAGCTTTGCGGAAGAGTTTGGCCAAAAAACAAAAATAAAAAAAAAAAAACCTAAGAATGATCCAGACTATTAAAAATATATTTATTGTGAATACCGGTTGTGTTTATTAAATGAGATTATTATTATATTTCCAGTATTTCAAGGAAATTATATTAAAAAGTTGAACAAAAGTATTTCCACCAGCTTCAAAAAAAAAAAAAACCTAAATCAACTATGACGAAACTATTAAAATCGATCGACAATATTTAAAAATTCTTTTTGGTTGCAAAGAAAACATAGTTTAATTCAGTTATTAAGTTTTTTGCTTATTCATTAATTGTAATGCTTAAACTTTACTTAGTTACAAAAGCGTTGCCTAAGCAGCAAAAACAGTCCATCGAATTATATGTTTGTCAAGAAAAATACTCGTACACGTACACGTAAAAATCTAAATACTAAGAGCTACAACTATATATGAATGTCACATGAAGATAGAGTCGGGACTTTAGTCCTCCAGAAACATATCCTCGTAGGCGAAACGCTTGAACAGCGTGGCCAGAATACTCTTCATAATATCCGCAATTGCCACATGAATCGACGGCTGCAGCTCACTCCAGACATCCGACCAGTTATCATTGAGGAACTGATTTAGATTGTTGCCCAACGCTTGGTCGCCATTGAACAAATTGGTCAACTTGATGTTCATTCTAGAAATGATCAAAATTTATACATTTGCACACACAATAACTCAAAGCTGCTTTCAACTTACTTTTGTGGCTCGACCAGCACCTTAAGTTTGTCCACGCTGAGATAGGTGAGACCATTGCGAGGTTGGGCGGCCGGCTTGAACTTGACCGAAAACTTGGGATTGTGCAGTGTGATTTCAGCATCGCCATCGCCGCGAATCGGCAGGATCAGAATGCGTCCATCGGCCAAGTACTTGCCACGCATCACAATCTTGGGAAAGGAGCCGTACATCTCAAACTTGCTGGTCGACGGATTTGCGTCAAAGCCGCTGCAAAAATTGATGAAAAGTAAAATAAATTCAATAAATAATATATATTTGGTAAATAGAGAGCTTAATTTTAGCTTGCATGTTTTCTTGTTGTTAACTTGCCAACGTACAAAGTATTGCAACGTTTAATTGTTATCCATAAATAAATGATGCACTAATTATTTACAAATTTAAATTACATAAAAAATATATTTAAAAAATATCTTCATTTTGGGAAAAGCAATTTGTAATGCCTGTTATACACTTTTGAATAAATCATTTTTATACTCGAAAAATATGGCATCTAAAATCTATAGCTATTCATGAAGTAAACTGAACTCTAAAAAATAAGCGTAATAATTTTCGAGTGTTCACTTTTTGTTCGAAATTCTTTCAAGCTAACAACTTACACGGCTCGGTCGAACTTTACGCCGGACAAACCCTCTACGTTGACATCGCGGAAGTTAAGCTTCAGACTCAGCGAGCCAGTGCGTCCATCCGAGATGTCAAAGCGCTTGACCAGGAACGGCTCCACCTGTGGAAATCCAGCTGCCGGATAGCCGGTGCGGGCATATTGACGCACTAGCTTGTGTGTCACCTCAATGATACAGTTGGTGTCGCTCTGATGACAACGCGGCAGCTCAGCAGCTAAATAGACCAAGACACAAACTCAATATTTTTTTTCTTTTTCGAACTGCGCAATCGCTTCAGAGATTGGACTCACGGAAATTGGAGGCGCCGCTGGCGAGGCCAACCAGCAAAACGGTGCACAGCAAAAGGAGCATAATGATCAAATATAAATATATATTATATGCCAAACAAACGGACACTGAGAATTCGTAGCTAAGAACAAAGCGGCTGAGACGCGGCACGCTGATTTTCGCGAACTCCCGACCAAGTTCAATGCTAAACTGTAAATTGGCTATGGACAAACGCAGCCATTTATAGACTTTTTTGAGAGCTCGCCGGCCAGCGCCAAGCCAATACATTAAATAGTTTATTCATTCTTAACTTGTCTTGGTCGGCTTTGCTCTTCTGCTCATCATTGTTGGTGTTGTTTTTGTTTTTTTCGAATCTGGCTTTTCGTTTCGTTGTTTTTGTTTTTTTTGTTTTTTTTTTTTTTTGCTTCTCATCATCATAGAGAATTCGCAGTCGAGCAACAACAAAAACAGGAACGATGACAAGAATATTATTAATTAATATTATTAACAGGTCCCGCGGTGTCATCAGAGCACCAAAACAACGACAAAATCAAAAGTGATTTTAGACATTTTCGATGCGCGCTTCGCAATCCAGTTTTTAATGTCTCGAATCCAATGCGAATGACGTTGTAATAAGGGACTTCAAATACCCTATACTTTGTCAATTGTAAACATGCATTATATATTACCTAAATTGTCAATATATTGTCACCAGAAACGAAAAAGAAATTCTCACATTTTATTGTCAATGAAGGTTGTTCTATTTATACACATTAATATATACATTTAAATTGCGTTTTTAAATATTTGTATAACTTATAATTATTATTGCGAGAATTATAAGTACAATTAATACAACAGAACAACAAATTATTATTATATTGAAATAATATCGCTTACAACAAATATATAAATGCATTAAAAGCAAGTTTTACAAATTAATAAATCACAAAACTGAAATTCTGACGAAGTATTATAAATTTACTTTAATGAATTTTAATGAAATTCAAATTCTTATAATAAACACACCAGTGAATTCCATGGAAAGTGATTATGTTATGTACATATTTTAAAATAATATGAAAAACAATACCAATGCAAATGACTGCCATTTTTTTTATATAGATCCATAAATGTCAATTTTATTGTCCGGCATTTGCTTTGTTCGAACAAAGAGCGAAAGCAGAAAACAAAGGAAATCACACAAAATTTGAATATATATTGTATTTTCAATAAATATTTGCGTTGACATCAGCTATGCATCTCGGCAATAGATCTGGATTTGAGTGATTAGACAAGTGTTAAATAATCTGGCGTGAATGTTAATTGCTTCTTTCTAATGCTAATTAAGCTGAGATCATGAAGCATTTAGGTAGTTCGTTTTGGTTTTGTTAGATAATTAGATGAAACAAATTATTAAAATTAATCATCGGCAAAGCTATTCATGCAGAAAACTAATAAAACATGTGTGTATTCCTAACAGCTCAAGGTGTTTAGCTAGTTAACAATGGCCAAATCGCAGACAAGCTGAAGAATTTCCGTTTCAATTAGAAATAACGATAACCACATAAATGATAGCGGGTGACAGACTGGTTTGCTAAATTGGCAAACACGAAAGAAGAATACACAAATGTCGTCGTACAACTTAACAATTTTATGGCCTCATATTCAAACTACTGGCAAGCGACGTGTAAACATACAAAAACCCCTTTGGCACACACTCTCACACACTTCTGGCAAAATATGGTTAAAAATCTTTAGCTATTTGTCATCCGTATGGTAGTACACCTGTAGCTAAAAAGAAAAAAAAATAGAAGTCAGTCTGCAATTTGTTTACACGTCTAATTGGCGCCACAGCAGTATGACTTCATTTACATGTGTATAAATATACCATACAAATTACATATAACTTGAATATTGGCATTTGTTTTGTTTATAAAATGAATTCCGAGACGCTTTCGTAGCTTATGGTATCGTCGATTTTAATATATAACCATAAATAAAATAAACAAATAATTTGCCAACTCATTTTTATGTAAAGCCATGCGTGTTTTATTGATGTTGACGCACGACAAACGAATAGATTTGCATACATTAATTGTGTAAAGCGATTCATTTTATTTGCCAGTGACCTACCGAATGACGATATAAATTCGAAGTACCAGCATAAACCAGTTTTTTACACACTCATATCAATAATGTAATAATTGATGTATTGCTATCTTCTAATAAAAACAATTTGAAAATAAAAAATTACAAATACTTATAACGGATAAACAAATGGCGTGGCCAGATTGTTCATAAAAAGATGTATTAGCAGCTATAATGTAGCCAGACTGTTATAAATAAGTCACGCTACTTCTCAGCACTCATGATATCGATACATAAGCTTCAGTAAGCTCGCTGTACAACACTGGTGTCATGTCAACGTTTTACAAAAGCCGGAAAATAAGCAGAACAGAGTCGGGATTATAACCAGGAATACAATAGATAAATTGGAAAGATTAAGAATGCACACGTCCATTGTATGCACAATATTGGTCGCTGTCCTGGCGGTTGGTTGCCTGGAAGTGTCAGCGTCAGAGAATGTAAACAACAGCTCCCAATTTATTGCCACTTATGAATGGCAAGTGGTGCCCGAAGGTTTTTATTACGTGTACTTATAATATGCGACGACTAATGCCTATCAGCTTTCAGGTCAGGGCATACCCAAGGGACTCCACGTCCGCATCAATCTGCAGACGGGCGTTAAGGAAGCCAAATTACTAGATACAAACGAACGTGACACTGCGCTGCAAAGTCAAACCGACGACAACGCTTCAGGATCGGCAAATGATCTGCCGCTGTCCTTGGAACACAAGGCGGACATAATTGAGGAGTCGGTGCGCAAGGTGAAGGAACATCGCAGCTATGCAGAGCTACGCAAAGCATACAAAGATTTTAAAAAGAACTTTCGCACCGATGGCGAACTGATCGTCCAGATCCTGGAACAATATCGCAACTTCAGCAAAACATCCGTGGAGTCGGAGCTGAAGCCCAAACTAAATTCGCTAGAGAATCTTGAGTACCTACTGCATCAGATTGACAATGCTCTGGTTTTCATTGACAAAGGCGGCCTGGACGATGTCCTGTTGCCCATTGTGGTCAACGATACCAACACTGATATGCGCGCTTCCGCAATGCGCGTTCTCGGCGCCCTAACTGGAAACAATCCCCAGGCGCAAGTTAAAGTATTTGAACGCAATTTCGGTTCACATCTCGCACAAATCCTGATGACGTCGACTAACAGCGCCGAAGTCTCCTCGGCACTACATGCATTTGGCGCACTTTTGCGCAAGTTTCCATTGGCTCAGCAGCGCATCCTATCTACCTCGGGTACACAGGCTCTGATTAGTGTGCTGCGGAGCACCGACATCGAACTGCGCAATAAGGGCAAAGTGATGACTTTGATAAGTGATTTGATGTTGGAGAAGCGTTATGCGCTCGAGGGAAGCAGAGACTCATCGGATGCAACCTCAAGTGTGGCACAATATGGGCTTCTAGAGCTTGAGTCCTGGCTGCAAGCGCATAGTTATTGTCCCACTCTAGAGGCAGTGCTCAGCAAAGATTATGTGCAGTTACTGGAACAACCTGAAGTTGTGGAGCAGTTCATAGTCGGGTTGGAGAGCACTGACAGTCTGTGCCAACCCCTCTGGGCGCAAAGCGGTGCTTTGCGGCATGCGTTGCTCACCGTGCGGAACAGATTCTCTCACAGCCAGGATGAGTATAGATTGGAGGTGTCACAGGCTCTGGCGAGGCTCTGTGTGCGTTTCTATGACAAGCACAGTCACACAGAGCTATAAAACTGCATTTGAGAATTAGCCTAACCACTATTTATGTAGATCCCTTAAAGTGATGAACTGAATGTTACAAATAAGAATTCGGTACCAATTTAAGCCAAACTCTTATAATGAGACGCACTTTGAAAGTGCCAAAACACTTTAAATAAATTTGTAATTAATTGCATGTAATTACACTTATGTGATTTTCTATAATTTATATCTAGTTATTTATAATGCCTGTGTTGCATAGTGTAATTAAAAAATAATTGTACTCTCGTCAACCGTAAGTGCAAGTGTACAATTTCCAACAAACCCCCTAAAGCGAAAACTTCGACATATATTCCTTTCAAATTCCAGCAATGCTCAATTAAAGCACAATAAAGCGAGCATAATCGACCAGCTCGGATCATAAAGTAAGTCAAAAGTGTTGCCTGTCACACAGCTCAAGGAAAGCAAAAACCATTGAATACAATCGAATGAGAAAGCATGGCCCGAAAAACTACTCATAAGTAAGCAAAGGAAGCACGAAACTGTACAGGAAAACGAACTCCCGAACACAAAAAGTAAAAGAAACTACCCAAAAGGGAGCCCTCTATTATGTGTATGTTGAGGAGTGCGGAAAGTATATGCGACCCGGTCCCGTCGTCGCCATCAACATCGTCATCGTCATCGTCAAAGTCCAGTTCAAATTACACCAATTAACGGCATGCACATGCAAATGCAATGTCATTGAGTCATGGCACATGAGAAACCGGCTCAAGAATCGCCAGGACGCCTTGGTTGCCAAGGCAAGGATTTGCAAATGTAAACAGAGAGAGCTCTCTGTCTCAGCCTGGTAGGGGGTTCAAGGGCCCGGCTCAGTCAGGCGTAAAGTCAGCGGTTTTTTTTATTTGGCTGGATGGCACAGGTGCCTCCAAAGCTAAGGGTTAGTCAAGAACTGACAACACAATTGCATACAGAAGTAGTAGCAGTAGCAGTAGTGGTACTAGTAGTAGTAGCAGAAGAGAAGCACTGTTCTGCCATATGCAGCAATCCCATTGAGCGTCGCAATTTGATGATGGGCGCGTGCGCGTAGTCGCCATGGTAGTCATTGTTGTATTTGCTTTCAACCACTTCTGGCCGTTTGTTGTTGTTTTCTTGTTTCGTTACGTTTTTTGTTTTTTTTTTTTTTGCTGTTTTTTTATGGAGAGCTTAAATGGAAACGCTTGACGAGTGATGTGGAAACATTTTCAACAACAACAACAACAATGAGACGAGTAAAAGCAACAGCAGTAGCAACAACAAGAAGAACAACAACAGCAAACTACAACCCAGACCCAGAGAGTCTTCAGACGCGACTGCCGCTCAAACACATATATGAGGAGCATATGACCAACAACCAGCAACAACAACAACAATAATAACAACAACACCAGCAACTGAATAAGTGAGTAACTGAGGCAAACGCACCGGCATTACAGGCTGTTGCTGTTGCTGTTGCTGTTGATGTTGCTGTTGTATGTTGGCTCTGACTCCGTTGTTAGGGGGCATTCCCTGCTTTGGCAACATTATGGAAAATCAGTTTGTGTTTGGAGCGTGGTCTGGCCGCATGTGTAGCATTACAACCAGTGGCTATATGTGAAACGAAACGAGTGAATAAACATAAATGCAAATAATCCTAATTAGTGTAAAAAATCAAATACAACAAATATAACCAACAATTAAAACAACAACTGCATCAAATTCTAATAATTAATTTCATAATATTCGTGGAAAAGAAACCATTTAGAATGCTTGCAAAACAAAGGATCACATCTTGTGTATGCATTTATTTAGTAAATTTAAATAAATGGTTATTATATTCATACATCAGTAAACAAAAATAGAAATATGTTTTCACATAATGAATCTATTCAATAATAGTGAAATCCTCTCAAATATCACAGATTATTTTGCGTGTAATTGAAAAAGTCACTATACACACATATTGGTAATGCAAAATTTGATATGCAAAATAGGTTTTTACACAGGTGAATGACTTTTTTAGTGCGCTTCCGCGACATCCGGTCAAAAGCGTTTCACGTTTTCATTTTCGCCCAACGGCCAGTGGCCAATGGCCAGCGTCGTTTTTCAAGTCGTCTCCTGGCATGCCATAAATCTGACTGAGATACCTGCTGTACAGCGTTAGTTAGTGGCAGGGGTGGTGGTCTTGTCCCAAGGAACCGCTGTCCACAACTCCTGTTGGGTGCACAAATGTTTGTACACATACCTTGGAATTATGCGGGTATGCCGGAACCAAGGAAACAGCAACAAATGCCAGACTATAAGTGACTGTTGGCTAAAAATGCCGCCAATTGCAAGTTGAAAACAACAACTGAGCCAATGTGCTGGCAACCGAACCAAGAGAAATGCCACCAACAAAACAACAACAAATACGGTTGACATATGTGCGACATTTGTGGCACAAAAGAAGACAGAACTGTGGGCGGTTGGGAGGTCGGCTAATGTTCCAGTTGCTTTGGTTTCTGTGCTAAAATGTTTTGTCTATCTAATAATCTTGTAATAATCTAGACGTTTCTCTCTCTCTATCTCTGACACAGAAGCACACACACAGACTAACTCTGACAGACGTTTAGCGAAACCCTTACACACATTTTGTAGGTCGTATCACATTACGTTACATTACCCCATTTAAATATCTCTGTCTTGGCAATCATCATCGCAGGTGCTGGAAATGCCAACAACAAAATAAGAGTTGCACATAAATTCCATGTATGTATGTAGAACGCTTATAGCACATCAGTGATATGGAATTATAAAGCAGTTTATGGACTGAAAAATAATATAAAAAGCTTATAATAAAAAACTCTACACGGTTCGTGTGAATAAGTGAAAAATTGCATGCGATATAAAAGTATAGAAATCAAAGCAAAAGAAGCAACGAGAACGCAGAAAATGAAGCAATAACAACTAAATTAAATACATATAAATAGCCATCAGCTAAAGTGCGAAATTACCGAAAACAATAATGTATATGAAATCGCGTAAATTACTCGAATTATGCTTAATTATAAGCTAAGCAAATACAAGAAAAGACCTGTCTGATATCAGGGCTGATATGGTGCTTTAAGATACATAAATAATAAATATAATTTAAAAAACAACAACAACAACAAGAGATAAACTAGGCACAAAATGTGGATTATACTTTATTGCCTATGCTATGCAATTTGTGGAATTTCTTGGACTGCCAGCGGTAAGTGAAGAATTACTAAAGTACATATTTATATTTTCTGAAGCGGTTCCTCTTTGAAAAACTTTCGCAAATTCTTTGGTTAAAATTTCTCAAGTTTTATGCTGGAATTTGTGCGTTACTCTTGGTTTTCCTGGCATACGGCCGATGATCAAAACAAACAAAGTAATTAGCTGCAGTTAACCGCAGGTAAACTTGAAAGAAAAACTGACTGCACAAAAATAGTGAAATTCCAAGACAAAGTGACGTCGCAACGTGCAGACTCGATAAATGTTTAACCAGAGAAAAAAGCAAGAAAACAGAAGAAAATATAAAAATAAAGACTAAAAACACGTCAACGTCGTTCTGGTCCAACGATTTATGACGAATAAAAGTATTTACGTGACTTACGGATAAGCGAAACGTAACCGGAGCTCTTCAATGGGGGGTCGTCCGCTATGCAAATGGCGTTTTCCTTTTCTGGAGCGGCGCCTCCGCTCCGATTCAACTGGGCATGGGTAGTTCTTCTTTAAAGTTATTTACCACAGTGCTCCAGTTTTCAGTTCTATTTAGTGCATTAATTTCGGTTCATTACATTGTCATACATCACTGCTTGCGAATAACTCTTTAAAACTCGGCCAGAATCTATTCCATAGTCTGTCAAGCTGTCTGATACTTGTAGCATTTTAATGACAGTGTCACAGTTCTTTACCGGTTCGTCGGCTTGACCTGTGCCACAAATTGATTGCGAAATTTTGTCGTATGCGAACGATGTTTATGATGTTTAGCGGCATAGAACTTATGAACTCTCTAAATGAGACACAGACAGGCAGCCCATGAGATTACGATTACGACAATTTGAGCCACAAAACAACGACGAAGCACAGTCAAATCTAAAAGTTTGTCTTTCAAATATACGTCGAGCGAAACATTTCATTTTCATGAAAATCATCAGGCTGAACGAAATTTTATCAAAGAAAACCAAAACAAAAACCGATTGCAATACAGCGCACACAAACGAATTTGTTGTTTTTTCTTTCTTTAACTTTGTTTGGTTTTTCATGGATGTGGTTGTTGAAACTTTTCCCTGCCCATTTAGCGAAGTGTATCTCTTTCTCTAGTACCAAAAACTCTTCTAGCCTTCTCTGTCGCCTCAGACACATATTCATAATATTTATTGTAGGCAACTTTTCACGTACTTACCCAAAAAATTTGTTTGATATGTTTTATTTTGCAGTCACTTTCATTTAGTTGCTGTACTTTACACCATCCATGGATACAAAAAAAAAAACAACCTACACACACTTGAAATTTATGTAATAGCTTTTCAGGCATTGAAAATGCGCATGTGATTTTCTTTACTCTTGATTTTATATCATTCAGCTGCTTTCGCGGATTTACGCTTGAGATATTTGAACTTTGCGCTGATGTTTGTACTATGTTTGTGGCGACTCCAATTAGCTTTGCTTTTTACAAGATGTATAACTAATTAATGGCGTCCATGCACTTATGCAATTTTAGTTAATTATCAGTTAAAAGCAACATTACATATTTTACTTTATGAAGCATAACAAGAAAACAACCCATTTTTTTGGGTTTGTAAGACCAAAGACTATGAAATTATTTCGAAGGTCTTTGTTAACACCTAATACAGATTAATTAAATTCATAAAGCTTAGTTTTGTTTAAATATACTCACACACTTTCTGGCATAGATCCATCCTTTCTCTTAATACGTGACAAAATTTGAGCTTGGATTTTTAAAAGATTAGAAAAGCGCACGTTTTAGTCATAAATTCCAAGTACATCACTTTCCATTCTCTTTCGAAAGAAACTCGTATTGATGTGATTTATCAGCCTATCTTTAAGCTTAAATTTCAGTAACGAATTCTGCAAATATAATTTCAACTTGTAATTAAACTGATTGTCAAAAGATTTAACTGTCAAAGAAAGTCTACTTACGATATTCATATATGTGTTGCCCAATGTCAGAACAATTAACCTACAATAAAGATCTTGAAACGGAGACGAGACAACAACTAGCAAGAAGATTTCACCACAGCTGTCAGTTTATCATCCGCCAACCACTCAGATGTGTCCACAGCTGTGGCACAAAGAGAAATTCTCGCCAGGGTCACATAGTGAACCTTTGAATTTTGCTCTTGAAACCACTTACCAGAACGTTAATTCAAACACATAGCACATATGTATTTACTAAGGCTGTAAGAACTACTTTTTAAGGAGGGCGGGGAGGCCCAAACAAATAACCGGAACACTTTATGGGAAGCAACTGCACAGCTCTGTTATTTTTCTTTTAATTAATTTTCGTAGATTTGTAATTACCAAAAAAGGTGTTATGTCATGTTCTCATATATATAGATGTTTGTATATGAAGTTAAAAGGTTTTTTTTTAGCATGGGGCTTACATAAAAAATATGTATAGAAATTATGAAACTAGACTTAGAAATAAATTTTGAGATGTGCAACTGATCGACTTTTGACTGATAAAGCTTAAATAACTTGAATAAATCAGTGTTCAAATTTGTAAATTTATTTATGATTAATACTCTTATTTTGTAACTTGACTTGATCCAACTGGGCAATATTTAGCGGGCAGTTTATTATACTTTCTGAAATGTGCACATATGACAATTCCAAAGAAAACACATATTACATCAATTGAATAATTATTATGATAGAAATTACACAGTTGACACAATATTATTATGTCACTAATATGAAAGTTGCTGAATTAAATCAGTGCACAGTAACACAATTGCATAGTGGAGCTTGAAGCAAAGCAACCAAATCATCAGTTCATGATTCATCCAGTTGCCAAGCAGGCAAGTCCAAGTCTATACAAAATACATATGTGTAGCTGTATACAATCTTGGAGTGGCAGGTGGCGGTCTTCACAAACAAACCAGAAACACGTCTGCCAACAGCATTTGGACTTGGCAGACATCCGATTTGCAGCGAACCGTTTGCCAAACAAACACAAAGAGTGAGTGAGAGATAAGCAAAAGCTTAGTAGAGCGTATCGAGTGAACGAGCAAACATGTTCGCCATTGGACAGTGGACAGTATAACCCACTGGAACCCACACTGCAGCCATTTAGTTGCAATTTACTTTTAGCGCGCTAATTGTTTGCAAAGTAGATAATAAAAAAACACAAAAAAATAGAGAGTTGGGCTGGAAAGCGAGAGAGTAGAATGCAAATTGCACATTTTCACTTTGATTCTGTTTTTCATTTCGTTGCAGCCGCAAATGGAGCGATACTGGACTCGAGATGTTATCTGGAGGGTGGCGGTTCGGCGGAGAGTTTTCTAGCCACTGAGGATCTAGCAGTGGGATCCATCATTGGCAAATTGCGTATAAATGGTGATCCTACGGCAGACACCGGTGACATTAATCTCTCCCTTAGGGAGAAAAATGCACCCGTTGAGATTGTGGCGGGCACCAAGGATTTGGCTCTGTCCGTCGAGCTTGATAAGGAAGGTCTACGAGGACCCTCGTCGATCTATGTGAATGTCATTTGCATTCGAAGACGTTCAACGGATCCGGTAAGCTCACAAAGTTACATATGTCTTTATACATATTAGCCTATGAAAGTAATAAGTTATTCAAAAACGAACGAAGAACGTTTGGATTTTAGATGGGTTTCTAATTCGCAATAATTCTAGTTTCTACATAAATTATTTGGAATTTTATTAGTTAAAAACTCACTAATAGGCGGCATATTAAATCAGTCAAACCTAGTGACCATTTTAATTAACCCATGTCAGGAGTGGATTTTAGAGTTTTGACATGTTCTTGGTACGAACCTCTTAGCCGCATTCAGCACCGGAGAGAACTTTCGTTCGTGTAGTGCACTCGAGCAATTGGTAATGGGGCAACCAATTAACCTACATCAAAGCGGGACTCCACTTGCTCCCTTCTGGACGTTGAATGTGCGTGATGTGCTGTGGTGTACAAGGGGCGTAATCTCAGAGTACGAAGTACAAGTGAGGTTGTTAAATGGAATTGGGTAAACACGTTTCGGAATGTTCACACTGCAAGAAAGGTAAGGGAGGGAGATTTTGGGTAACTACAAAAGTTGCGGCTATTTCTTGTACTCTATAAACAATTGAAAAGTTTTTAGACAACGACGCCTATTTCAATTTTAGAATCAACAAAACAGAAACCAACTTAACTTTTACTTACACTTCGTGCCGACAATGATGAGTAGAAGGAGTAGGATGTTGCCTTGCCTGCGGTTAGACGTCTGGGGTCTCAGGCAGTGGCCATAAATTAGCCATTAGTACTTCCGTAGTGCTTTGGGGGTTGCTTTGAACATGCAAATATATGCAGTGTTTTACTGGACGGGCGAGAGTGCGAGGGGACCGGCACCCAACGTAATCCTTAGCTGTTGGCGCTTTGAACCCGCCCTGGGGTCAGTGACCAGAATTTTGCCTATTGTTTGCCCGCCGCCGGGCTCTGTTAAAAAAAAAGGTGTTTATCTTGAACTGGTCGCCCCAAACTCAATCAATTTTTTCCTCTTTTTTTTTTGCTGTTGGCTTTGTTCTTTGTTGCAGAGCTTCGTCATTCCCGTCAATGTTCGCGTCACGGACGTCAATGATAATGCACCACAATGGATTGGCACACCATACACACTGACCCTATCCGAGGTGACGGTGCCAGGGACACGCATACTTCAAGGTGCCCGCGCCGAGGATGCCGATCAGCCGGGACCATTTTCAACGGTTGAATATCAGGTGCTGCCCGGTCCATATGCGGAGCTGGTGCAATTTCTCAATCCGCTCGAGGGCACACTGGTGCTAAAGAAGGCCCTCGACTACGAACAGTTGCAGAACTTCACCGTCAAGCTGCGTGCTCAGGATCAGGGCACACCACCGCGACACTCGGATACACTGCTGCGCGTTGTCATCACCGATGCGGATGATCAGAATCCCAAGTTTCAGCGCGAATCCTACAGTGCTGAACTGCCAGCCGATGGCCGAGCCGGCGAGTTGCGGATGCGTCCCGAGCCACTAAAGGCCGTCGATCAGGACGAGGGCATCTGTGCGCCCATTCAGTATAATATTGTACAATCGCAGGATGCGAAATACTTCCGGGTGCATCCGCACAATGGCATCATAACGCTGCTGGCGCCCATTGGCTATGCAGATCTGACACACGGAGCCACTCTGGTGGTAAAAGCGACGCAGATCGATAATCCAGATCGCTATGCACTAACCACGGTGCAGTTAACGCGTTCGGGAACGCACAGTGATCTCAGCACACTGGCCTTTGTCCAGAAGCGTTTCGTGATGCGCATTCGGGAGGACACAGCGGTGGGCAATCGCATCCTGGCTCTGCCCACCAACAAGCCAGGGAAGCATTTGAAGTACACCATTGTGGATCCAATTAACTCACAGTTCTTTAGCGTGGGATCGCTGGGTGAACTGGTGCTGGCCAAGCCGCTGGACTATGAGAAGATGACCAAACACGAATTCCAGGTCGTTGCCAGCGATGGCCTTACCAATAGCACCTCAGCCGATGTCACACTGGAAGTGATTGATGTCAACGACTGGGAGCCCCGCTTCCGGGAGACTCATTACGAGTTTGTGGTGCCCAAAAGCGTAAGTTGGCAATGCTGCAATGAGAAGGAAGAGATTAATTCTAAATTAGACATATTTTCTGTGTCTTAACTTGCATTATGAAAAATGAATTAAGACTAGCTTAAATATGCCATAATTATAATTTAATTATAATAATTACTTATTTACAAGTCAGCTTTATAATTTCTTGTTCTGTTCCCAGCAGTCGCTGCAGTCGCGCACGGATTCCTTTGAGGGCGTTCTAATTGGCAAGGTGGAGGCGGCGGATGGGGATCGCAATGATAAGCTGGAGCTATCGCTGCGTGGGCAGCATGCGGGTCTCTTTGAGATCGATGCGACAGGCAATATTTATATGCGGCCAGAGCAGTTGCAGAGTCTCAATGAGTCGACGGTACATCTGATTGCCATTGCCATGGACTCGGGCGTGCCTCCGCGAAGCACGTCTGTGCCGGTTAGTGTAACCATGGAGGGACTGACTCTCGCCCAGTCCACATGGAACAGCAGTATGCTGGGCATGTTTGGCATGATTGTGGGATTGTTCCTACTGATCATCATGGCGCTCAGCTGCTATATTCTGCGCTCCAAAAAGCAGCGCAAGAGCAGCCCCGGCGGCTTGAGTCTGGGACGGAATCGTGTGCACAGCCAGGCGCACAGTAGCGTCTCCTCGGCGAATCTGGTGACGCACGAGAAGCTGGCGGGCAATGGCAATGGGGCCAGTGTCACCAGCGGCGGAGTCTCTGTCCTACACATGAAGCATTCCAGCAGCAACATCAACATGGCCAATCCCATCAACAATGGGCTGCATCATGTGGCCAGCGGTGCCAGCAGCAGCATGGCCCTCAGTTCCGCCAGCAATCTGCTCGAGCGGGAGCGCGAACGGGAACGAGAGCGTCAGCGAGAGAGCTATGCGGCAACGGTGCGCAGTAAGTTGAACGTAACGAAATTGAGTCCCCAAGTCATCCCCAGCAGCCCAGAGCATTCACTATAAATAGTCTTCTTACCAGGCATCGTATCCCGCGCCTCGGCCAACGGGCAACTCTACGAGGAGGACGAGATCGAGCACGACTCCCTCTCGCAGCAGGGCCAACAGCAGCAGCAGCAGCAGCAACAGCAGACGACGCCGGAGAACAACAATCGCAAAACGATAGCTGCTGTCACAGGCGGTGGCGTCACCACCATCACAACGACAGCAAATGGCAATGCGATTGGTGCTGGTTCCAATCTACTCACCGCCTCGGATGCGATGGGCTCATCCGAGAACAATTTGACTGTCTACTTTTAGGACAGCTGAACAAAGTCGCCGTTAACTTGTAAATATTGCTGGCCACGGACAGTTAAAGATTTAATGACTAGGTCTATGTCTAAGTCGCGTTTAGGTTTTTAGGCCCCAATGTAAATGTAGTAGACCAAAAATAGCATTGTAAACATCCAGCACTTGTAGTCTAAGCAAGCGAATTCCATTGTACAATTTTGCTTCCCACTTTTTACGATACTTTAACGACAAGCTTAAGAATAAATTCTATTGAACTAATCGGGCAAACTTCGTTTACTTCAATAATACTTCATTTAGAATAATAGCGGGTATTACTTGACAGTAACACAGCCTAGTTGAATTTTTAAAAGCCCCCAAAATAAGAATGATAATTATTAATTACAATAGCATATTTAAGCCCTTTTGATTAATACTGAAATTAGCTGTTTCAAGTAATGCCATTAAGTTTCAATTGGTTTGTCGTGGTAAGTACAAATTTCTTTTATAATCTGAGCTGTCCTCAAACCCTTAAGATGCACAGTACTTAAAAAAATTTAATGTTTTCAAAGCTCTCTCCTCATTTGAGTATTGATAACAGAAATATTAGCAAACGCGACTAAAATGAATACGCATTTTTTCAGCTAATTAGACATAGAACAACTTTTGCATTTGCAAAATTTAAGAACGTCATTGCTTTTATTTTAATCCCTTAAACTCTAATTCGATTCAGCATAATCTTTACAGCTTTGGCTTGATTTTAAGAAACGGTTGCAACATTAGTTAAGCAATTCGGTGGTGGCTTACAAACTAAAAGAAATCAGATGAATTTCAATGACAATTCACCGGCATCAGATACAAATATAAAAAAGAGAAACGAAATACAATCAAAACTCATTTGGAAATAGTAAATTAATTTGATTTCAATAATGTCAGCTGTATGGAAATATCGCGGCTTAATTGTCTGATCATTGGTTAGCCACATGACGCTGGCTTTCCTAGCTGCCATTCCGAGTCTTTTTGCGCTTAAGTAGATTGAAGTCGCCGTACTTTATGTGATTGTCGGTGAGGAATGGCACATAGAAGGCACGCAGCACCTTGTGTGATTTTTCCGGTATTAGGAATGGCAAAGTCTTCATGATGGACCAATCCTTGGTGCGTCTCGAATAACTCGGCTCTAGTGTTGTATATTTACCCTCATCAAAGTCCAAGAGAAAGTGGCACTGATCGTAGTCAAAGTACATATGCTCGTTCTCCAAATTCTGATCGTTAAAATATGGATGCACCACTTGGGTGGCATTCGACCCCTCCCCGTAATAGGCGGGCAACATGCCACGAAACTCAGATTTGAGGAAACGCAAACGGAAGTTCCGAGCCGGGAAAAAGAAGCTGCCGGGATAACGATACCAGTCCTTGCCAATACACACATTATATATCTCATCCGCACGATATTGTGGCGATGTCTTAAATTGATTTAGCTCCAGCATCAGATCCATGGGGGCGTGATAGTTGCGATACAGTGCAAAGACGCGCGAAAGCCCTAACAAAGTGCTGGCTACCATCACGATGATGGCAATGAACATGCTGTGATCCAAATAGTGAATGCCCAACTTGAGCCTGAACACCAACGACTTGAAGCGAAAGAAGATGCGCTGATAGACATCTACAGTGATGGCACCGCACAACGAAATTAAAGGATATACGGGAAACAGGAAACGCTCCTCCTTATGCGGCTGAGCGAAGAACACTAATAGCCAAAGATACAGCGGCGCCAGCGAAATATAACGAGGAAAATTCAGCGTTGACTTAAACTTGGCGGGCACAAGCAAATAGTCCATCACCAGCATAACAGGTAGCTGTAGTGCCATAAGCTAAAAATAAAAAATACAAAAGCAATTAGTAATATATATATATATATATATATATGTTAAATGTGTTCTTAAAGTTACCCAAACAATGTTGAAATTGAGGAAACCATTGATGATGTAGTAGCTTAGTGGCTCGGTGCCAAAGATGTTTGGTCCATGGCTGGTGAACACATTGTACCAGACAATGTTGAGAGGCGCAAAAGTCAATTTGCCAAAGTAGCTCGAATCAATGGCAATCATTGGCAGTGCAATTGTCGCCCCAGAGATCAACGTCCACTGTACAAAAGTACGCCAGTCCCGCTGGCGTATCAACAACTCCAACACCAGCGGCACACCAATAAGTGCCGCAAAGGGCCAGCCCAACAGCGCCGAAATAGCCGTAAAAAAGATTGCCAAACTGTAGCGCTGCTGCCACCAAGCGGCCAAGGCAGCGCAGCCAAAATACATGGAGAAGGAGGACGGCAAGAGCGCAGTGCTGGATACAAACATGCCGACACTAAACAATTGGAATATTAGCCAGAGGCGTCCAACGTGTATGCCAAACTCCTGGCAAATGGATCTGCAAATAGAGAATGTCGAAGCTATTAAATGTGTTCAACTTGATTTGCCTGCCCATATTAACAATGATTCAAACACAAGCACACAGTGATGCTTTGCAAACTATACTCACTTGTACATGAAACGCTCCATTACGGCACAGCCAAAGCCCAGCATGCAGCGGACCATATAAAAGATGAGTATGGGACTTGGATTGAATATCTTTTGATACACCCAACCGGGCACGCCTTGCAGCAATAGATATGTGTAGGAGCGGAGGCCAAATTGCGGACTGTACTCCCAGGTCTGCAGGCCATGACCATTGATGATGTAGTGCAGCGGTTCCCAGTAGTTGAAGGTCTCATCACAGTCGGAAATGTACGCCCAAATGGCGCTGCAAAGGCGCGCGCTCACAAATGTTTTGAAGGCAGTGTGTACACTGGGCATAATTGGGTTGGGGTTAGAGTTCGTCTGTGCCTTGTCCGCACTCTGCGCAACGGACGATGATTGTTTACTAATAAAATATGATTATGTTTTTAAAAATTAGAGATTCATTTTTTTGTAAATACATCGAATATACGAACTTCTTCTTCTCCTTCTTGTGATTGCCGGTTGACACGTCGCCGGCGGTGTCTTTTTTGCCATTTAGACGTTTCGGTGGTTTTTTGGTGAGTATCTGGTTGTCAGCCTTGTTGGCATTGTACCGCGCCCGTGCCGCTGGCGGTGCCATTTCCTAATCCCAACTTATCTATCTCAGTTTGCACACAATTCCCCGATACAAAAATCCAGCTTGTAAAATCTGCATCAGCTGATGCGGTCAGGTAGCGTAAAGCGAGCTGGCAGCATTGTTTCTTGAGGCGGCAGAATGCTTAAAATGTATATTTTGAAATGAGCATTAAATTTACTTGCTGTACGATTAAATTCGAATGGTATATAAGCTATATTTAAGTAGAGTCTTTCTGGACTCATAATATTTTCGAGCACCTGATGTACTTAAGTGTTCATCCATGACGTCACAAATCTCAAATTACTTTTCACAACCTTTTAATCTACTGACATGGTGTCATTTTTCTAACACCGTGGCAACCTTTGCGCCTCAGCTGTGCAGCTTACATTTGGCATTTGCATTTTGTGCTTTGAGGTATTAATTTTGAAACCAGAACAGAACATGTCTAAGGATGACAAGGACAAAGTGCAAATCATTGACAAGGACCTGGATCTGTCCAATGCCGGGCGCGGCGTCTGGCTAGTCAAGGTGCCAAAATACATAGCACAGAAATGGGAAAAGGCACCCACAAACATGGACGTCGGCAAGCTGCGCATCAGCAAAACGCCTGGCCAAAAAGCACAAGTCTCACTTTCACTGACGCCCGCCGTGCTCGCCCTGGATCCGGATGAGAAAATACCCACAGAGCATGTGCTCGACGTGTCACAGGTGACCAAGCAGACGCTTGGCGTCTTCTCCCACATGACACCGACGGAGGCAGCGGCCGGCTCCAGCAATGGCAAGGAGAATGGTGCCGCCGGTGCCTCAGCGACGCCGGACAGCGAGAAACTGTATATGGAGGGTCGCATTGTGCAGAAGCTGGAGTGCCGTCCCATCGCCGACACTTGTTACATGAAACTTAAGCTCGAGTCCATACGCAAGGCATCGGAGCCGCAACGTCGGGTGCAGCCCATCGACAAGATCGTACAGAACTACAAGCCAGTGAAGGATCATGCTCATAATGTAAGATTGACTGAATGCTCGTAGTTAGTGTATATTTTTACACATCCAATTTCGTGTTTTAGATTGAGTATCGCGAGCGCAAGAAGGCTGAAGGGAAGAAGGCTCGCGACGACAAGAATGCTGTGATGGATATGCTTTTCCATGCCTTTGAGAAGCATCAGTACTATAATATTAAGGATCTGGTCAAGATAACCAATCAGCCCATTAGTTACCTGAAGGAGATACTTAAGGACGTCTGTGACTACAACATGAAGAATCCGCACAAAAATATGTGGGAACTCAAAAAGGAATACCGCCATTACAAGACTGAGGAACAAAAGGACGAGGAGAAGACCAAATCAGGTGGCAGCAGCGATTCTGAATAGTCATCGAATTATGTTTTAAATAAAATTTTCAAATGTAATTGGTCGTCTACGCGATGAATAAATCCAGCAGCATTTCTGCACACTTTCTTAACAGACAATTGTCAAATCATTGAAGAATCTTCTTCCCAATTTCCCAACCAAATGAAAACAGATATTTTTAGTTTCTTTGATTTTTTTCTTAGGCTATGAAAAAAAAGTTGCTTTTTTACACATTCATTGTTTGTAAATATATCTTTTTCTCTAAAATGTTTAGAATTTTTACTTTCTTTAAAAGTTAATCAGGTACTGGAGTGTATTTACTAATAGCTCAAATTATTTCCAAATTTCGTGTGCTTCTGAAAGAGTTTTAATTAAGAAAATTAGTAAACATAATGAAAATTAATTATTAACGTAATGAAAAGAAAATAATGAATTCATGAATGAAAAATTAACGAAAGTCCAAAAGAAAAGTATAATCTAAAAATGATATGAAAAGCATAAGAAAACTTCGAAATAATTAAAATTAATAATAAAAAAAAGTAAAATTTATAGCAAAATAATAAAGTAAAGCGAAATGATAAGCAAAAAAAAAATCTTTCTAAAAGTTTTTCAAGCATAAGGAAATCGAATAAATAATACTGTTTCAATTTTAGGCTTACACTACAGAACATAAAGTGCTAAAAATAGGCTCTATTATTACATAAAACTAAAAATTGCATTTCTTTTAAAAAGTTCTTATAGCTAAAAATTTGTACATTTCTTAAGAAAAAAAAAAAAAAAAAAAAAACAAATCGTGCATAAAATGCATTTGTCAGTTGCACGGCCAGCGCAGCCTCTTAATTTTCTTTAATGCCCATGGAAAGGGCAGACGTCGGGGCAATCTCCTCTGCTGCAAGGAATAATTCGCGTTAGGTAAAATTAAAAATCTGATTTGACAAAACATATTGATAGGTACATGCATACATATGATCTACAAACGTCAGTATTAATCTTTGCCCGACAGACTAGACTAGACTAAACACAAATATCAACATAAGCATGCACACAGAGGACACACGGCAGCAGCTATCCCTACGGCCTCCGCTACGTGACTGAGGAGTACGTGGACGCTATGGAGGCCGACAGCGATGATATGCCAGAGTCTGCATCATCTGGACGTGAGCTTGCCTTTGGCACAGGTTTGATAAGACGCACTATTTTTACATTTGTTGGTCCAAACGCGTCAGACTCAGATGACTTGCGACGCACAGCTTTAGCTGGTTGTGTTGGTGTATGTGATGGTGCTGCTGGTGCTGTGCTGGTTGTCGTATCAGACTCGTTGGCATTATTCATGTTGCCAATGTCGTCCTCGGGATTTATTTGTTTTAATTTTGTGCTGATCAATTTCATCTTGAGTTGATGCAAGTCAATTGGTTCCTCCTTATTATGTGCGGAATTTGGCGGCTCCACATTTCCATCATTTATCTATGACACAAATTCGATTAATATGTATATGCACAAATAATACCAACTAATGTGGCACTTACCAGCAGCAGCATTGCCAGCAAATAGCGACAGTATGCGCCTTGTTCCTTATCCCGCACAACATCCGCGAACGTCGCTTCTCCTCCTTGTTCGACGCATTTGTCTATAAGATCTTTCTTTAGATCCTCTA
This sequence comes from Drosophila grimshawi, assembly GCF_018153295.1. Classification (NCBI taxonomy): domain Eukaryota; kingdom Metazoa; phylum Arthropoda; class Insecta; order Diptera; family Drosophilidae; genus Drosophila; species Drosophila grimshawi. Next base: position 23,381,528 of record NW_025063098.1, read on the forward strand.
TGCTGAAATTCTGACGCTCATGTGCCCTTTCCAGTATGGGCCCCATTCGGCGATGCCACTCAAAAATCTAAAAAAATAAATAAGAAAACGATTTACTGATTAACACAAGCAAACAAATACACAGAAAACGAGGGCAGTTATCGATAAAATGAACTAAACTTGATCTTGTATACAAAGGAATATTCCAAATTGGGAATCTATATCTCTTATAACCTCTGAGATCGGACGAATCAAGAATATATATTCTTTATGGAGTATTTCAACAGAATCAAATCAGTTAATCGAGTTATGTCCTTTAGGAAAAACAGACTGCTGATAAGACACTAGAGACTAGGTATAATCAACAACGGAATTTGCCGGTTGCAATGCACGTTGCGGATTGTGTCACCTTAGCCAACAGACAAAGAATCTTGTTATGGGATGGCTTTTGGCTCAGAGGGGGAAACGAGAGGGAAGCTCAATGCCATGTTTTCCTCACCCTAGCATCAGTTTCTTCATCAATACTATTGTAGGTGTAGTCATCATCCCAGTCTGTATTAGCTTTGTCGCAGCCTTCGCGGTCTGCGTCCACGAGAGTGGCACCTAAGCCACTATCCTGTGTTAACACTCTTGTGTTCTCTGTTTCATCCAATGCTTGTAAGTCCAATGGAATTTCAGGCAATGTCTCGATGGCATCCAAATTCGCTTCATTTAATGCTGTTGTCGTGTCCAAGGTGTCCAGTGGCATTTCAGGCAACGTCCCGTCGGCACCTAAGTCCCCATTTGCTTCCGTTTTATTTAAAGTTGTGTCGATGGTGTCCATTGGAATTTCCAGCAATGTCAGGTCCTTTTCCAATTCCTCAACATCTCTTACTTGTTGAGCTTCACCAGACTGGAGGGCAGTTTCGGTTGCGTTTAAGTCCAGTGGCTCATCAACGGCCACATCAACGATAATGCCATCATCCGATGGCGAATGGACCATTTCCGCTCTAATCTCCTCCTGATCTATGCCAGAATCATACGTGGAACGTCTGAAGCCAAGAAAGTCTGTAAAACAATAGAACTGCAAATTAACTGGATGTTCAAGCCGCATCAAATTTATGTAACATACTAAATTCTGAATCAAATTCCAATTCTGAATGGTTGACAACAGGCACAATTCTTGGTGGTTTGGGCTCAGCCACTCGTCTGACTGGAATGCGCTGCGGAAGATGATTAATATGATTATTATAATATTAATAAATTATATTAATAACGAATACTTACCGCTTGTTTAAATAACTTAAATTCGCTGGTTAGTTTAAAGAGACATTGTCTGAGTAGTGGTTTCTTGGGTAACTGAAAAATATTTAGCTCGATCGGATAGTGAACCGCACGTGGCGCATTCACAATTTCCTCGAGCACCTCATTGATGCCACCCAGGGCAAGCATTTCGGAGTCGACGCGCACACTCAGGTTGGCCTTGTCGGGCACACCGGGCAGTATGTCCTGTATTATTACCTTGGGCGACAGCGACTGCAGACGCTGAAGCTCCTCTATATTATCTGTAAGAACAATACCCTCGTCATCAAAAGATTGAGCTGCACACAGCATTTGGATGCAGACAGGCAGGCACAGCACAAACGAAATACATACGTAAATAAAATAAAATCAAAACAAATAGTGTAAGTCAACTGTGTCTACAATATACAAAATTAACAAAAAACTTATCCTCAAATGGTTAGTGCGACGGAATCTATTAGCAAAAACTGCACACACTTCAGTTTACCTGTTACCAACGGAATAATTAGATCCTCCATGCCAATGCCAGCATCATTGCTGTCGTCCTTATCAATCTTATCAACAGACAGTTCCAGCTGTGACGTGTTGTTCAAGCAGCTAGGCTCATTCGAGGCTAGCGTACTGCTCAACACGCATTCGTCCAACTGGCTGTCATTGAGCTTCACATCTGACGCATCAGAGAGCATCAGTGAATTTAGCTTATCGCCCAACTCTGTGACAGGAGCACCAGTTTCGTCTAACTCCATGTTGATATCATAGCTATCGTCCCACTCCTCACTCAGTCTTATTCGTTTAGAATTCTCTACGGGACTCTCCATGGAGCGTTTCTGCTGATTTTGCTGATCAAAGCATATTCGCTTGGCCTGCTCGTCATTCAGCCCATCCCGCGGTCGTTTCTGTATACTTAACTCCCCGAAGCGAGAGGCGAGCATTTGATTCTCCAGAGCTATGTACTCATCCAGATACTCCCGGTTGCTCATGTTCTCGTTGAGAGTGTTGCAGACATCATGATTCGCATTCACATATTCTTTGATCAAATTGAGACGCTCAAACTGGATGTCCGGCAGTAGCGTATTATATCTCGGCTCGGGTAGATATGTGAACAGCTTGTAGTTCTTTTTCTCATCGTGCTCGTAGGCATTGCCTGGCTCCACAATGGGAGCATACTTCCACAGATGGGACGGCGTATGATCCTGATACATGTGCTCAATTGTACGATTTCGATTCTTATTTGTCTCAAAGCCGACGCGACTAAAGCGCTTCTCCTCGGACATAGTTTTGAACTTTCGAGGTTGCAATTTATAAGAAAAGGCATCGATTTCCGTTTGAATGAGCTTCTTAGTGCGGCGCTTGCGCGGCTCCTCCGGCTTGTTAGCCTCATTGCCGCTGTACGGGCGAAAAAGAAGCACAATGTTAAATAATTATAAATAGAAGTAAATAGAATAAAATGAAAAATATTTAGTTATATAATTCCATTCCTTATCGGCAATCTTTTTAGGTTAGCCAGAACTAATATATCTGTTTAGATAATAACAGATAATAACTTTTGAATTGAATTTGATTGCAATAATCTTTTTGTATTTCAAGTCACATCATTAAAATTTTATTTAGCATGTGCTCGACTCAGCCGAAAGAGGGAAAAGGAAGTGGAACCGGCGAATGTGAGTGTGAAGAGATAAGCGCCGATTAGCGGCGTCATAAGATAAGCAGATAAGCACAACTCAAGCAGACAGCATGGCGGCGACGGGCGTCGGGATCTCGACAAACGAATTGAGCACATGGCGTGCACATGCAACTGAAGTTGAACTTACCCATTCTGATTGTTGCTGTCATCCTTGCTGGGATCGACTAAGAGCAGTTTGGATACCTGTTTCAGCACCTCCTGGTGCATGAGATCCACACGGATTTCATAGATTTTGATGCTGTATTGCAGCACGTTGCCGACGGTAGCCCACTTTGTGCGAGGCGCCACATTCGAGTTGCACCATTGATTCAAAAATTCTTCCAGATACTAAAGGATAATTGTCAAAGTGGTTTGTTTTTCTAGAAATTCATTTTTCCCTGGGTACTTACATAGCATAGCGACAACTGCAGATCGGTTGCAAAATCTGTGTTCTTTGACACTTCCTCGATGACAAGAAGCAGATTTGACAGCTCCGGTGTCTCATGGTAAGCCAAAATTGCTTTGGCCACATTGGTGGCGGGTCGGCTTTTTGCTATTTCCAACAGACTTTTGATTACATCACTGGAAGTAGTGCTGGAGTTTGCAGAATCTGTAAACATTTCATTTGTGAATATGAATGCCAAAATTCTTTTGTTGTATGTGCTAATTTTTTTTGTGCTTTTTTCTTTTGTTATTAAAATAACGCTGACTTAATCACCGTAAAATGTGTGCCCATCTGCGCTTAGCCGCCGGCGATGAGAGTTGCTCATGGCGAGAGCAGAGAAGCAACTGACCAACAGCAGACCAGACCCCAAAACGATCACACTTAACGCACTAACAACAAAACGTATATATACACACACACACATACGCATAAACATGCCATTTGTAAAGCCTACACCAAATTTATGTGCTAAATGTGTGTGTGCGCCTGTGTGTAACGCCGTCTAGGAAATTCGATAGGGAGGGAACACTTACCATCTTCTGTATCAGTATCCATATTTTATTGTGCCTTTAATAACGAAATGTGAATCTGAAAAAACAAACAATTTGAGTTTGTATATTTATTCATGCTCCACAGAAACATACTTACAAACACAGGTACACAAACACACATTGACATGAGGCACGCCAAGCGTCTCTACAAACAAAGTGGTCACACAGATTCTGTTGGCCTGAGACAAAACCCGGAAATTATTAATTACGCGTTACGAATCCAATATACTTTTTTTTAGTTTGTGGATTATGAAATGGCGCGAACCGTGTTTTCTTCCCAATTAGCTCTGTATGCATGTACGTATGTACTTTCGACTTTGTTTTGCTCTCTTTCTCGATTTTACGCGCAGCTCTTGTTTCTCACAGGGTTGAATGGTAAGCCCAAAATTTGACTGAACTGGCTATAGGTCACATGCGATAGTATTTTTATGTTGATCAGGTCACACCTAACCGTATTTTCATAAATTCAACGGAAGATTATCGCATTTTTAAGTCCGATTCAAGAAGCTGGTATTGTCCCGAAAGCAAAAAAAAATTCAAAATTTGTATAAAGCTTGAGTAATTCGCATAAATGGCAACCATTATGAAATGAATTTCCTTGTCAACCTTTCAGCTCATTAAATACTATCCGTCATTCTGAAGTCCCGTGTGAATATCGTAAATATCGATAGTTGCACGGCCATTAGCAACTCTGACAACACAGTATTGCACTGTGCGTGTAGACTCTCTACTTTCTTTTCGGTAACAAAAACTAAGCACTCAACATGGGTCGTATGCACGCTCCAGGGTAAAATGCATTTTCAATTGATTAATGAGCCAGAATTGGCGTGAAATGTATCTGCCTAATGTACGAAAGCACTTACATTAATCTGCACGCGAACTTTATTCCAAATTGGGCTATTAAGCGCGCACATTTTGCAACGAAAACATTGCCTTTTTTTTGTTTGTTTTTTACTCGGAAAAACAATTCTCAAATTTACGATTTATTTTCAGTAAGGGTATTTCCCAGTCGGCTCTACCCTACAGACGCTCGGTGCCATCGTGGCTGAAACTCAATGCCGAGGATGTCAAGGAACAGATAAAGAAACTGGGCAAAAAGGGCCTGACTCCATCCAAAATTGGTAAATATTGTTTGTGTTGACGGTTTGAGGTTATGTTTGAGATTGAGCTCTGGTTTTTTTTTAGGTATCATTTTGCGTGATTCTCATGGCGTGGCTCAGGTGCGTTTTGTGAACGGCAACAAAATCCTGCGCATAATGAAATCGGTTGGCCTTAAGCCAGACATTCCCGAGGACTTGTACCATATGATCAAGAAGGCGGTCGCCATCCGCAAGCATTTAGAACGCAGTCGCAAGGATAAAGACGGCAAGTTTCGTTTAATTCTGGTCGAGTCGAGAATCCATCGCCTTGCCCGCTACTACAAGACAAAGAGCGTCTTGCCCCCGAATTGGAAATACGAGTCCAGCACAGCATCTGCTCTGGTTGCTTAATTTAGATAAGATTTTCTTTTTTTTAACGCAAACTAAATACAAACAACAAAAACCATAATGGCAGTTTTCGCTTAAATTAAGTATATTGTGTTTAGAAATATTTCTGCAAAAGAACAAAGCAATAACTGAATTTATCAAGGTAAATTCGCTATGAAATCGTTCAACTACTGCAAAGTGTGACCGATTATTATTTTTTTAAGGTATATTTTAGTAGGTAACTCAGGCTGTGTTTATGCTTACAGAAGCTAATGAAATGATTTAATTCGTAAACTTAGATCAGAATGGAACTGGAAGATAGTGCCGCAATTCACGTGGAAGCCATCGAAGTAATTTTAAATCACATACTTTACGTACGCGGCGTTTATCCAGCACAAGTATTTAAAAAACGCCGTGTTTACAACACGCCGGTTTTTATTATCGCCTTCCCCGGATTAAACTCTTATCTTGGAAATGTGCTGAAGACAGTGCAACATTTGCTGCAGCAATCAGCTCAGCAGCACTTGCAGCTGGAAGTCATTGTGTATGCCACAGAGTCGGCGCATCTGGAAAGGTATCTGCTGGAAATTCAACCCGTTTTCGACAAGCAGCAGCAAACACAGGATCAGTATTTAATCGAATACGAGCAACAATTGAGCGCTGCTCTGTACAAAATGGCAGAGCGCGTTAAGCAATTACCAAAATTGGGGAACAATGCCAAATTCAAGGTGCAAATTCACACGACACAAACGGCTTTCACTCAACTCAGCCACGAAGCACAGTATCAGGAATTTCCCTGGCTGCAGGCGACCGAAAGTCCACAGCAGCAGCTGGAATCACGTAAAATTTCCCTACTTCCGCTAGCAACAGTCGACAAATTGGGCCTCAAAATGGAGGCACACATATCTAGTTGATTTTAATTGCCTGATTACAAATCATCTATTATTATCTATAAATAATTAATTATTAAAAAAGTCTATGTATTTTTATTTATAACATTAGTGCTGATCATATGCAAAAATAACAGCCTAGGAATAACCCAAATGATCTTTACGACCTAGCTGGGACGAGAACCAATTGTCCATATTTGAAAACCCAAAAATTTTTTTTAATTCTTGTATTATGAAAATTCTAATGCGTATTTATGTGATAATGAAGGGGGTTGCATTTAAAAATGGTATATTAATGATTAGGCATAAAACTATATCCATTTCAGAGCAATCCTTGTCGTTTAAGGTCCTCGAATGTCTTGCGATTGACGACATTGCCCAGGGAATCCTCGAACTCCTCCTCCTGATCGGCAATCCAGCGTTCGCTCTGCTTCTGCGACTTCAATTTCTCCCACAGCGTGATCGCATCCTCGATCTGTGTCACGTTCGCAAAATGCGCCGTATTCGGTATGCCCAAGCAGCGCATTCCGTGCGCATGTCGCCACTCGGCAAAGTGCCGCTGAAATGCCTTCGGACCCTTGTAGGTGAAATTGCCACAGATCTCGCAGTTGTAGCTGATGTTAAGGCCGTGCAGCTTGTACAGCCAGTACGGAATGGGTTTGCCATCCCAACCGAGTGGCAAATTCTTCGGATTAAAGGGCACATCGTCAGCATCCGGATCATCGTCGTTATCCGACTCGCTGGCCTCAATATCGCTGTCATCTCGCTCTCCGCCGGTGCGTGCCTGTTTCCGCTGCACATTCTCTTTGGTGGCTGCCCGCTGCTCGGACAGCAGCTCCGCATATTTATAGAGCAACGCCTCCAGTTGAGCAATTTCCTTGTTACGGGCATTTTCACGTGTTTGCGCATTGGCATTCTTAGCACTTGGTTTCTTGGCCATTAGAGCCGGATCCAGGGTGCTCTTGCCCTTGGTGGTGAACAGCCGTTGAGCGCGCTCCTCTAAAGTGCCGCCACACTTGAGGCCGAGGGCAACAAGGCCCGACTTGAGACGATCCAGGCCAAGGGAGGCCAACTCCTCCCAGCTGGAAAAGGCGCTCAAATCCAAATGGGCGCCCGTATTGGCCAGCGCCGATTCCGTCTCCTTCAGCGACCAGCCGGGAAAGGTGCCTTGGAGCCATTGGCGCTGGAAATCGAGCTCAACCTTGACCAGTTCACCCTCGAGATCGAGCAGCGGCTGGATGCGCAGTATGAAGCTGTGTAGATAATTGTTTAGTGTTTCGATATACTTGCGGAATTCCCGATTCTTACGCTCACGTGATATGTCAAAGACATGATCGAAGGACATGAGGTACGTGATGTAATCCAATTTCTCGACGCCGCGCAAATTCAAATACATCTCGTAGCACTCGTTCAGATCCAAATAGCGACCGCCGCCCTCCTCGTCGGTGAACTCAACCAATGCGCTCATATCATCCGGATTATTGTATACTTTGATCATCTCATCAAACTCCACGGAGAGTGGAACACTGACTTCAGCTGGATGCGATTTGTAGAATTGTTTGATCTGCTTCAGACGCGCATAGAACTCGTTGAACTCATTAGGTCCGGATAGGGCGGCAATCTCGGCCTTTCGCTCATTGTCCTTGTCCTCGTAGAGGTCGCGCAATTGCGTTGTCGCATTGTGATGCAGCTCCATCAGATACTTTAGCCGGTGTTCACTGTGGATGCGCTCCTTTTCGCCGGGCTTCTTTGTCGCATGCTCGTCGACCATCAGTTTGACGAGACGCTCGCGCTCCTCATGGTAACGACGCTGCTGCTCCAGGAGCGTCTCCATTCTGTTCACTAATTACTCTAATATTCCTATTTGCAAACGAAAACACAAATTTTCACTCAATAGCGTGTGTACATTAAAGCTGTGCTACAGTCACCGATGATAGAGATGGCCACTTTCTATCGATATCAAAGCTATCGATGAACTGTGCAAATGTACTCAAATATTAAAAAAAAAAATGGCCATTTTTGAACATATTTCATATCACTTATGAGGTAAATAAAATAATTCATGTTATGAAAATATAGGTATCGTACGATACTATCGGTTTAATGTTGTAGATATCGCTTATTAGCAATACCGATTAAATCGTTTGTGTGGACGATAGTTGTGCGACTTACAGCACTGCACATCACGAAGTAAAATCATATGATCGATTTGTGGTAGTGAAAATTTCAGACGACGAGCAGAAGGCACTCATACTGCAAGTATATTTTTCGGTTCCGTCGTTTCTCGTCTTAAATTCACAATTAATACACCGTGTTTTTTCCGGTTGTATAATTAAGAAATTGATCATTAAGTTACGAATCATTACAGGCGCACGGTAGTACGTGAATTCCTTCGGAACTATTGAATTTCTATTTCGATTTTGTGGAAAGTGAGAAAAATCAGTCAAGATGGCTTTGAGCGATGCTGATGTACAAAAACAGGTAAGAAAACAAGTGTAAAACGGAACACAATTAATTGTGCAAGATTCTTAACAAATTGCAAAATTTCCAATCGAACTGTCTCAATCCCAAATAAAACAACAGTTTCAATGCCAGCAAGAAAGATGGCGAAGTCATGGGATTCTCTCCGTAGTCATGTGAATTTTAGCATGCAGCTTTTGCAATCATTTAACTATTTATATATCTAATCTGCAATGATTTTGAGCAAGTCAGTTGTATAGCGCATACTCTTATTATATATTTTTAGAGAAACAGTCAAATGTCTCTTGCTATCGTGGGTGAAAAGTAAAGTTTGCTCACAATTTTTACGCAAAAAGCCAAATTGCTTATTGGTCATGTGACACGCACTAGACCCGAGCAATGTGCAAAAGCGAGACAACTGTGACAGCGAACTCGCTATTGTCGACCCTGTCACACGACTGGGCTGTTAAGGCACTGGCCAGCCGTGTCTTATCAAATATTTAAATAAACTTACGAAAAAAGTTAAAAACATTAAAATGCATATGTAAAGTTTGTGGCAACGTAACTTGCACCTGCTGATGAAGTTGTCGAATCAGCGATTAACGGTTAGAAATTTGAATGATGTACGAGCAACTAAAATCATGTGATTTGCTTAAGAGGCGTTTTCTTAGGTTTGTTTTCAAAAAATTCATGCAGCACCTGGCGCCCTTAATTTATGGCCCTTTCCTTTAATAAAAGAAAAAAATGCATTATTATAATTTACTAATTAAACCGCATTTTTTATAGATCAAACATATGATGGCATTCATTGAGCAGGAGGCCAATGAGAAAGCCGAAGAGATCGATGCCAAAGCCGAGGAGGAGTTCAATATTGAGAAGGGACGCCTGGTTCAGCAACAGCGTCTCAAGATTATGGAGTACTACGAGAAGAAGGAGAAGCAGGTTGAGCTGCAAAAGAAAATCCAATCCTCCAACATGCTCAATCAGGCTCGCTTGAAGGTCTGCTCAACAAATTCGCTAACAAACAAATCCTGTAACTTTTAAATAAAATTCTCTCGCTTGGCTTTTAGGTGCTCAAAGTGCGTGAGGATCATGTGAGCAGTGTGCTCGAGGATGCACGCAAGCGTCTGGGCGAGGTCACCAAGAACGAGAACGAATACAAAACCGTTCTGGACAAACTGATTGTGCAAGGCCTGTATCAGGTGATGGAGCCCAAAGTAACCCTTCGCTGTCGCGCAGTCGATGTGCCCCTCGTTCGGGGAGTCCTTCAATCCGCTGCTGAGCAGTACAAATCCGCAATGAGACAAGAAGTTGAGTTGTTCATCGATGAGAAAGAGTTCTTGGCAGCCGATACCTGTGGCGGTGTTGAACTGTTGGCCTTGAATGGACGTATTAAGGTCCGTATTGACGGAATATAACTTTTATGACATGTTTTGATCATTTATGCCTGTGTTTATCTTATTGTCTAGGTGCCGAATACTCTGGAGTCCAGATTAGAGTTGATTTCGCAGCAGCTTGTGCCAGAAATTCGTAACGCCCTGTTTGGCCGCAACGTTAATCGCAAATTCACCGATTAAATTTTTCTTTAAGTGCAAAAACAAAAACAATACCAACAAACAAAGTTCAAGCTTATTACAACAACAACAAGAAAAACAACAAGAAAATACCACAACCCGAAGAAGAAAACTCATACTCTTGAACTCATTTAACAACAAAAACAAAAAAAAAATTGTGTCTATTAATTATAATTATTATTGCCGTTGTCTTTTTATAGTGAAACTGAGAAGAAAGAAGAGAAAAATGTTTGGTCAGATATGTAGGCTACCATTATGTGTTACAAGTACTTACATATTTGCCAATAATTACAATATACATATATAATTTAGAGAATATTTCAACAGATAAACCAAGTTCTATAAGTGCATTCAAATCCGTAAAAGAGTTTGTTAAAGTTTGTTTTTATGAAACTAACCGGCGTAAACAATATAAGCTAATCATAATAACATTCCTTCAACACTTTTCGATCCGTTTTAAGTTGATATCGATGCGAATGCGTCTTCTTTTCATTTAGTTTCTTTACTTCTTTTTTTTTTGTAATATTCTTCTGATTTTGTTTTTTTGCATTTGTCTGTAAATTTTGTTGTACATTCATTATTTGATTACTGAGTTATTTTTGTTATGCAGTTCTCTTTAGACATGTTATTCAATTATTTAAATGTGCAATGTGCGGCGCAGCGGATCTAGAAATTCTAATTGGTGCCACTTGCAAGTTGCACGGGCGCACAATCAGCATTATTGCCAGCTTGCCACCGAAATGTGTGAATGCAATCATTTCGCTGACTCGCTGGCAAAGTGCGTCTGTGCACTTGCAACTGGCACATTGTTGTTATAAATCGGCCATAAAAGAAAAACACATACCAATGTCTGTTGTTGTGAATATCGATGAAAGAAAATACACACAGTTACACACACACACACATACACAGCTAATGCACGCTCAGTTGATGAAGTATTGCCAAGTGGCCAAGTAGCTAAATTTGTTAAAACATATAATTGCCCAAAATGTTTTACCTGCTTCCAATTCCAAAATCATATAATACATATAAATATATATATAAAATTAACTAAAACAAAAAGAAAGAAAATGGAAATTATAAGTCACAATTTATATGGCTGCCGCAGACGCTGCACATCTGCACTATAAACAATAACGCACTGTTCATATCTGACTCTAAACAATACACACACATATTTGTATTTTAATGTTTGCGTGTTCACGGAAAATAACTAAACAAAAATTTAGCATACAACAAATACAATAAAAATCCAATAGCATATGCATTATTACATATATAACATCGAGTAAAACGAAATACAAATGCAACAAAATTACTTTTAAACTTAAACAAAATTTATGTTGAATAAAAACAGTATTTCCAAAAACAAAACAAACATATTTTGCGCACTTTCATTAATTTTAAGCGCTGAAAATCAAGCTTAGCAGCAGTATTAAACGAAAGCTAACTTTTCCCAGATAGCCAAGGCAACAAACTGGAAATTATCAAGTATGCGATCATAAAGCCACATATCTTGGCAGCTTTGATAGAGTTGTGAAACCACCACGATTTTCATCTCGATCCAAACTTTAGTATTAACACCTAAAATGTGCTTGCTTGAGAGTAGTTAATGCTGGTCGCATTAAAGGTGGAGTTGCGACTCTTAATTGCAGTGGGTTTTATAAATTTGTATTTAAGTCTGTAACGACCACTGTATTGATATTCTTGATCAGCATCACTAGCTGAATCAACATAATAGCCATGGCTGTCCGTCTGCTTCTACGCGTCTACTTCCATTAAACCAGGCAAATATCCTGCAGGAAGTACATGTGTCAGAGCCGGCTGGATCTAATCAATATATCAGCAACAGAGATACACGGACTAAACTTACCAAGTATGTGTGTTATTATGCGAAAATAATCATTGACATTGCACAGCTGAATCATATGGTTTCATTTGAGTTATGAGTCGGTTTTATTTATAGTTAGATGTTGGCGTGTTGAGTCCACTCTGTAAGAGTATGCCAACTTAGAAGTGCCGAAGACAAGTGTTCGGAATTCTCTTAAATGCTTTTAGTAAAAGAGATAAGAATTCTTTCACTGAGAAGCTCGCCAAATCGCGTCCAGCGTGAATGCTAATCCATTCCGTAAAAACTCTTGCAGACATTTCAGATTAATCAGTAACTCAACATGCGAGTCATTCAACCTCAATGCTTATCAATTTTGCCAGTTGCTCCACATTGCAAGTCTTGCAGACATTTCAGATTAGACATGCTTTCTTCGCTTCAAAATCAAACAAAACTATTTTTGTTTTACATTTGTTTATTTTAATTGTATATATTATTTATGTTTATTTTCTTCTTTTTTCCATGCACTTGCCTTTTTTAAATTCATTTTACCCCCCTCCCCATTTTCAATTGAGATGTGTGATTTCCCAAGAATGTGTCTGTTTTTTTTCCATCTCTTTCAAGATGGTCCGCCGGTTTTTTCTTGTCTTTGCTTATCATTCAAATATATATAAATTGTGTATCGATGTCTAACTGCATAAATTGCATTTACTATTTTACCTAAAAGTCCTGACCAGTTGTTTTTCACTTAAAATCATTTCATGCTGATTTTAAAATAAAAAATTACATTGAATGTTATTTGTTGTTATTGCTTTCAGATGCAACTGAAATAACAAGATTTGTCGGGTGTGTCTTCGCTTGTATATATAAACAATTTGTCCAGTTTTGTTTTGGTTTTCATCATATTTTGTTTTTGTTTGTGAAACACTTAAATATTGCTCAAAATAAATCAATTTAACAATTTTTAAGTGCACGTTTTAAAATTGAGAAAGCAGTTTTGAAACACTATTAAAATGTGTACAGTAAATTTCGAATTTTGCGGCTTGGTTCTCTCTTTCTCTCTTCACGTTGCAGAGTCCATGGAGGTCTTGTTAACATCTAGGAATAGTTTCCAAATGGGAGTGTAGTTCGGTTGGCTGTTGTTAATGCAAAATATATAATGTTGACAGTTGGTAGCGGCTTCATTCTATCGATTTGTATTCCTTTGTCGACGAGATAATGAACTGCGCATAATATATTTGTTAGTCGCCCAATTTTGGCTCGTCATCCGATTCAGATTCTGAAAATTATAAGAAATCAACACATTAGCTTTACAACACTTGCAAATTTGGCATTTGTAATCGGTTTGTCCGAACGATTATTGGCCAAATGTAACTATAATTAAGTTATATGGACACCCAATCATTCTTTTGCTTTGGCATACTTTAAAAATGATGTTACCCACTGGTAAGCACAATCAAAAAAAAAATTTAGTATGCGAGAATGGATTTTTTGCTAAAATATATCTACATATATATGCTACTTGTGATTTGTCCGAACGATTATTGGCCAAATGTAACTATTATCAAGTTGTATGGACACCCAATCATTCTTTTGCTCTGGCATATTTCCTCTGACCTTTTTGGAGTTTTATCCAACTTAAAAAGTGACAACAGGAAACATGCTACAATTATTTATATCCTTTGTCCAGGTTTTCATTGGCCTGCATTGTTTATTGATTGATAAAACAACGAGGCAAGCAAAAAACCCAATTGCTTTTGCAATTTTGTACAATGTAAGAAGTGCCACATGGCAAAACCATTCTCAAAAATTGCCAAACCATAAAAATACATTTATTTTATATATTTATCGAATACTAACCTTCCTCGGCAGATTGGAGCCATTCGACGAATTTGCGCATTTGCTCAAGGAAATGCATCTTGCCTTTGTTGGAGTGGCCGTCCTTGTACCAGCGCAAGATGATCTCCTCGGACAATACCGAGGTCTTGTAAAATAGTAAGATGATCTTTTGGAACGCTTTCATGAAATTCATGTTCTCATAGCAGAACTCCTGCACTTTCAATATCAATGCCAATTCTGAACGATCCGTTGAGGCGAAGGCTTTCAATAGAGTGCAATATACCTTCAGATGACGCACAGCTTGATCAGTGACAAGCTCCTCCTTTTTGTTCCATTCACCCAACGACATGATTGTGGACCAAATCTTCAAATATAAAATTTAACAATATTATATTAGATATATATATAGAAGTACTCAGACGTCCAGTCCACTTACAATAACAATTATCTCATGATCAGGAATGTTGGTACGCAGTGCAAACTCTTTGATGTCTGCAGTTATCTCATTATGTGCCTTCTCGTCATTAATATCATCGATGAGGGTCTGCTGCAGTTCACGTTTGGCCTCTTGGCTGGCCTGTGCCTTATGCAACTTAATGATCTCATTGAGTTCTTTGTCAAGAAAAACTTGCTTAAAATATTCTTCAGTACGTTTGTTTGGTGGGAAAAAGTCCATAAGTCTGCAAGCAAAACCAATTAAATTCATTATATTATATGCAATCGTTAGGCATATAAATTGATTGCTAATGTACGAAATAAAATGTGCACCCAAATAAAGCAAAAGTTTATTTGCGACATGCATAAAATTCAGCATAAATAATTACTCTAGGAATATTAATTAAAGATTAACAAGATATGCATGTAGATCTTCCTGAAAACATTCCGAATGATATTGATATGAGGATGTTATGAAACTTACTTGCTTTCCAGTCCACCTTTTTTAAGCGCCTGAATAAGATATGCAATGCCCTTCTCTTGCTTGAACGTTAAAAACAGCTCCAATAAAAACTCGAGTGCAATGCCATCCTTAATCAGATGCTCATTGTTTAGTACCAGCAATACGTTTGGCGGTACAGAGCCATTAACTGCAAGATAAACGCAAAATCTATTTAATAACTTTTTAATACAGGAACCTTTCAGTTTCTATAAGGTATATGATATACATGTCCTTGGGCTCGTGGCTTTTGCATTTGGGTTATATTTTTGCATGCAAGAGTCAGTATACCAAGAGTAAATTCAATTTTAGCCAACTGTTTGACGAGTTTCTCATCGTATTCTCAAAAACTCATAAAATGCAACAGTTGACCGATGAAAAAATAAAAATAAATAAAGTGATTGCTTGGGAATATGAAATCTTCAATTTCTTTCTCCCCATTGATATTAAACAAAGACATTGTTATTATTTAATTAATCATTGTGCTTACCTAACCAGAGCGCAGTCATGCGCGCAAGTTTAATGCGTTCACTTGGAGTAAAGCCCTTTACGAATAACAAAACTTTACCCATCTCCTCTTCGAACATTTTCTCAAGGTACTTGTACCGTCTAATGAGTTTAACAAACACCTGAAACAAATAGGTTCCAATTAGATATGTGAAATAATCAAAACAATGAATGCATGCATTTTAATATGTTAAATGAATGACTGTTGCAACATTAGAAATCTTCAAAGATCGAGTTTTCCGAAATAATTAAAGACAAGTAAAATGTGGCATTTCATTTTGCAACATTATAACACCGATTATTTTACAAATAAAACTAACCGGTTCTCATAATGTGCGGCGAAGGCTATTACAATCGTTCATATTACAAGATAAATGCAAATAAGTATATATACGTTAACAAATATTTAGAAAAATATATGTCGCAACATTAGAAATCTTTAAAGATCGAGTTTTTCGAAAAATTAAAGACAAGTAAAATGTGGCGTTTCATTTTGCAACATTTTGACACCGATTATATTACAAGTACAACTAACCGGTTCTAATAATGTGCGGCGAAGGTTTTCCAATTATATTTATATGCATATACGACAACCGACTGGTTTTTATCGCAGCTTTGGAAATAATTCGATTGTTTGATTTGTGTTTTTCATGACAATATTCTCACAATTAAAATATGTCGATTCATTTTATATATATCTGAATAATTTGATTTGCTGAATAACCGGTTCTAATTATATTCAGAGCAACTATAATGTATATGGCTTGTGTTACTAACCTGTTCATGGTTGCGCATTGACTCCATATCCTCGGGTGCATCGAAGATGCAATAATTTGTGCGTGGCTTTTCGCCATCCTGAGATATAGAACCGCCAGGCACTGGAATATATAATGCAAATGTTAAATACAATTTGACCATTAGAGTGTTACGGTTTTTTTTTTTACTCACCCAGTAGACCACCCGCAATCAATATATCGAACAGCACTTCACCGTATCGACGATAATCGAGCTTGTTGCCCGCGCTGTCTAGATATTTAGAGATTTGATCCAGGTCGCCTTCAGTTTTTTCGAGACCAGCAATGACCGCATCACGGAATCCCGTTGGGTCATATTTTTCTCTTTCATCTAAATACAAATTATTATTATTTAAAATGCTCATTATGCTACACGTACACACAACTCTCACTCTTCCCTCTCAAGAACTTACCTCTTTTCCTGGTCTTGATGCGTTGACCCGATAGCACTGGTCTTTCAGTTTTTTGACTCATACAATAAATTGCTACAAATATAGAGAAGCGAAACAATTTTTCAATAAATTTGTATTTTATTTGTTAAATGTACACAGTTCAACCGTATGACGTGATATGCAATGCAAGGTCAATTTGTTCAGTACATTCGCTTACACGTTGAATCTTAAATCGTGTTTCAATGCTATCTAACCTAAAAAAAAAAATTAACAAAAAATCTTTGCCTGTACGCTTGATCGCTGTGTGCCCATGCACACACACACATAGGTATACTCGAGCACACACACACCGCGGATAATCTTTTTACAGTTTTATAATGCAGAAGAGCGAATGAAAGGCAAATTGCGAGAACTCGGCTACAGAAGAAGCAGCGTGCAAAGAAACATCAGAATAAAGAGAAATTTGAAATACAAAATATGTACGTTGACTTTGTTACTAGCAGCACGCTTGAAAACGAGGTCAACGTGTATGTAATAAATATACACACATCGTATATACATATAAAGGCTTTGTTGTTGCCTTGGTTTATGAAACTTTGAGTACGACACAATTTAAACTTACACTTTCAATCAACGGAAATAACTTTTGGCAAAGATCGTGATTCAGCGTGCGCTTTCTTGGTAATGCTTTTCTATTGTATGTGTATTTTTATGAGGTTAGAGCTGTGAATATGTGTTTTAATCTGGCCCGTTAGCTCTCAGGCTTGTCGTACAGAAATATGAAAACTTAACCTCAAACTTAAGCGCGCAGCAAAACGAGATCTGATGTAAATTTATTCTCCAATATTTTGCCAAAATATGCGGAGACTTTCTTTTAAAAATTTACTGTAATACTGACACGCACGCACACACACACAAACAAGCGCACTCAACAGTTGTTAGGAGATGGAGAGAGAAAATCGCAGAAATTTCTGCTGTTTGTGTTTTGAATATTTACTTAAACAATTTGGTTGATTTTAAATTCAGTACGTCGTATGTCACGAAGTTCAAATTTTAATAAATATCACAAGCGACTACTTCTATATACATACATATTAATTCTTTGTTGGTTAAGTGTTTTTTTCTTTTCTGACGTATGGGCGCCTCTTCTGCGCACACCACTTTGTTTAACGAAATTCCGAAAGCAAATGACACACAATTCGTCGTCGTCGAATGCCGACGATAACGCAACACGACTACGACATGTGGTCGGCGCCATTTTGAATCAAATATTTTATGATTCAAGCAGCACTCACACACGCACACACACAGAGAGAGAAATGTGTCTGTGCATGAGTGTTTTGTCTGTGTGAGCATAAATTTTGAGGTTCTATTTGTCTGGGCTTTGCAGCCATTGTGAAATCATTGTTAAAAATACAAAGATTACACGTATTCAATGCACGCCGTATGCTTTCTCTTTTTTGCCATTTCACAAAAAAAGAAAAGAAAACGAACGCAGCTTTCGTGGCTCTTATTAAATTATGGTGGTACAGTCGCACTCGTCCGTCCGTCCCGGTTATAAAAGCAATTGATTATTTTTATTGATTATGAATCATTATTGCTTCAATATGCTCACACAATTGAGCATATATACACAAGAATCTCTATATGTATTTATAACCTTTCTTAACAGTTACATATACAGACGGATAATACACACATATATATATATATGTGCGCATAAGTGAGTAAGCGCGTTTTTCACTACACTGCGCATTTCATCATTTATGTATAAATACATACATATATAATTTTTCGAAATTTGTAGAATACACACATATATATATATATTTTTTTATAAAATTTAACAAAATTTCGTTATGTACTTACGATTAAAACAAAAAAAGCTGTTTTACTGAAGAAAATGTAGCTGTTCGTCCGTCTGCGAGCGTGTGAAAATCACTTATGCAGTGCTGCAATAACATGTAACCCAACGATGCTTTAAAACATATCGATGCGAGACAAACGTGCGATACTATCGATAAAATGCTGAGGAACAGCTGATATATTCTGACAAGTTCATTAAATGCTTAATGATGGATTCAAAAATTAATAATTTTAAATTTACAGTCTTACGCGAGGTACTGTCAAAATTACACCCAATCGAGAAGTACTATGACTCTAGTGAACTGAAATGTGCGTTGGAGACACAGAAGGATGCGGAAAAGGTATTTTAAATAATGTACCTAATATTTAAAACTAATTTGGGTTTTTTTTTTTAAATTTAAATTTAGCTCTGTGCAGATTTTAGTAAAGCTCTTAAGGGCGACTTGAATTTGGAAGAGATAACGTCGCAATATTCTGCGGCCATTATGCTGCTTCTATTGTCTGATCCAGAGACACAAAATCAGCATCTCGAACTCTTAAACGATTGCTTCAACTACACGGATATGCTGAAGCCAACAATGATAGACTACGCCACCCGTGAATTGCTAGAAAACTTTAAATTTTCTGCCAGTCTGATTGAGAATCATACGGATTATGATTACATGTTGTATTTACTATGGGCAATACCACATATAATCACGGCAAGCGAGACGGGAAAGATGATTTCTCTTGGATTGCTGCGCGCTTTTATTTCCGAACTGACGAAAGCGAGTCCGATTATAATGCATATATATCGAAATGTATGTCAAGCTTGTCTAAATATTTATGTTTCTCTTTAATTTTGTGAGTAAGATTACAGAGATCTGGCAAATGCTAAAAGCGGTGAATTTAGCGACAATTCTGGATGAGTGGTCGCTGGAGAAAATATACACCTTGGTGAAGAGTTTTGGACTAGTATTATCGACAGCAGCGCTTAACACTAATAATACGGCTCTGAAACAGGCCGGCTACCGGGGATTTGAGCTACCGCAATCGGAGACTGAGAGCGAAATATCCGAGTGGTTTAAAACGCTACGAAATAAGCTGGACGAGCACCACAAAGATGATAAATCCAAATCCAAATCCGCGTTGATGGTAAGTGGTAATGTCCCTATTTCATTTATATTTAAAAAACGAATTCCTTTTCAGTTGGTGCGCTTTATTGACTTTAATATACTTGGCTTTTTAACAGAAGCGGGCAATGAATTAGCTTCAGAGGCGGGAAATGAAGCTGCTGCATAGCATTTAAGTATTAGCTTTTAGCTTGTGGATTGTATTTCTCATATCAAATTACATGTTGAATTGAAAATACATTTTGTCATGGAATTTATTTATATTTTTTGCCACTTTTTCGCAAGGGTACATCCACGGGCACCACTGCATTGTTGTAATACTTTGAAGAGATTCGGTTCATAAAATATAATCCCACCAGGGAGAATAGAATACTAAAAGAAAGATTATTAACAATTTTTTTTTAATGTGGAGGCGTTGAAATTGATTTACCTTGTTGTCGCACAAACGCGATGAACGACGCCGGCCGCAGCTGCTGTTAGCGATAAACATAAAATAATTTCTGGTACAAGTTTTGCTTGAAAATCGGGACCAAAGATTAGCATTTCAGCATTTGATAAGCAGGTGAGGCTGAGTATAAATAACCAGGAGAACAAGTAGCCGCCAAATAATATATTAATTTGGGAGTCATTGAACCAATGGGCGTAGAACCGCAGCGTTGCAAAAATCACCAAGCTGAGTATGCCGGATATAATTGATGAGATCAGAGTGCTTTTGGTTGTTACAGATGCGACTGCAATACATATATTCGATATTAGTTAAATCTTTTTGTTGTTTTCTTTACAAAAACAGCAACTTACACATTTTTAAGCTAGGAATTTAATTGTTTTGTGTGGCAAATTGGAAGAGCTATCGATAGTCTTAACAAAGTCTCGAATTGCCGCACATCGATAAGTATCGATATAGTGTAAGAAGGCAAGAGGCATAGCAGCAATTGCATTCGCACATTAAAATATTAATGAAGAAATGGCTACACTATTAAAAGTAGCCACCAGAACGCTTCGCGGTACTTTTTGGCAAACGCGTAGCCTAACGACAACCACTCCATTGAGTATCAAAGAAAGTGAGTATAAATCCATACATCCAATTGGGTGTTTCATAACCTGCTTGAGATTGTTTTGTTTTTCAGTACACGAGAAGCGGGAAAGCAATGCACTTGTCTACGAGGGAGTCGATGTGGTTTCACCCCGTCTGGACAAGATGCTGAAACCGGCATGCGACAGCACCTTTTGCCCCGAGTGCACTTTAGGCTTGGACATTAAGCATACGGATGTGCTCATTCTTTCTCAATATGTGCGCTCCGACGGCTGCATGTTGCCAAGGCGCATAACCAAATTGTGTCACCGACAGCAGAAGAAAATGGGCACTTTAGTTACCATGGCTCAGAAAGCGGGCTTGATGCCCAATCTGGCGCCGTCATGGAGTAAAAAAGATCCGAAGATGCGATTTGGTTGGCGCAAGTTTAACAAGTATTTCTTGGAGTCAACGATTAAATACTAAAGCTAGTCAAAATACCACAATAAATGTTTTCCATTTTATTTGCTGTTGCGGTTTAGCACAACTATCGATTATTATTGTATTGCAACTATTTTGCAGCTGCCAAAGTTCGGTCACATTGGCTTTTGCATTGGCATTCTTTAAAACTTCCTTTCAATTCGGCGCGTTGCTCACACAAGCAAAAATTAAATGAGTTTTTTAAGCAGCTGCAATACGGTGTACGTCGAAGTGCGTTTGCACCGCAGCGACCAGTGAGTCTAACATGTTGCATTGCGGTAGACACTCTTATTTTTATTATTTTACAGGCGATTGCAGGCTCTTCGAGCTGCAATCGAGCCCAAATTAAATGAGTACCTGCAAGCATTAAAATCGTTTCGCTGGAATCGCGCTTTCACGCCGGACACGCACATTCCTACGGTGGAAAGTATACTGCTGGAGAGGGAGAACGGCGAAAATGGCACCATGCAGCTGCCAGATCAAAATAAGTTTAAATTCGTGTATCATTTCTACATGACGCAGCGCCCAGAGATGCGTTCAGACGCCGGTCTTTTCGATGGCAGCGGCGATGGCGATGCAGATGGCAATGACTGTGTGATAGCTGCAAATCACGTCCTGCTGCCTGCCACTGAGCTTTCTGGTCTCTGGGAGAATTTAATATATGAAGAGGGATTGAAGGAAAAGGTATGCTAAACAGTATATATGTGTGTGTCATTCGAGCATCCAAGAGCCGCAAAGGCCCCTAGACGTTGTATTCCAGTGCTGCTAAAATGTGGTCAAGTTGCTAGGAGCACAATAACATTAATAACTGATAAGCTTGATTAAGAGATGAAATTTCATAGGACAGCTATATCCCCTAGTGATCCCACCTACCGAACTCTGACCTATACAGCTACAGCATGCTGCAAGCTGTCTTATTTGTATTGCTACATATAGACGGAAATTAGCCAAAAAATAAGCTCACCAAAATCGGCAATTGTTAATTTGTAAATGATGACAATTTTTATGTTTTTTATTGCAGCTGCTTAAGTTTGCGCTTTCGGCTCTCAGTTTCTCGCAACATAGTGTGGACACCAATGTGATTGCTTGTAATCGACTGCTCCTGCTGCATGGTCCACCCGGCACGGGCAAGACGAGCCTTTGCAAGGCGCTCGCCCAAAAGTTGTCAATCAGGACACAGAGCAGCTTTGCCTACACGCATCTTGTGGAGATCAATAGCCACAGTTTGTTTTCAAAGTGGTTTTCGGAGAGTGGCAAATTGGTTGCGCGTCTCTTTGGTAAAATTGGGGAACTCGTGACGGACAAGAACAATTTGGTTTGCGTACTCATCGATGAGGTAGAATCGCTGGCATATGCGCGTAGTGCTATGAGCAGCAACGAGCCACGCGATGCGATGCGAGTGGTGAATGCAGTGCTCACCCAGCTGGATGAAATTAAGGCGTGTCCCAACGTGCTCATCTTGGCCACTTCGAATTTGGCGCAAAGCATTGATTTGGCCTTTCTTGATCGCGCGGATATACGTCAGTTTATTGGACTGCCAACGCCAGCAGCCATCAAATCAATTTACAAGTCCATGTTAGCTGAACTGATGGTCAGGGGCATTGTGAGAACCGAGGAGCTGGAGGGAAATCAGGCGGATGCGGAGGGTCTGCTCACAAATCTGTCAGAACGCAGTGTCGGTTTGAGTGGACGCACATTGCGCAAGTTACCGCTGCTGGCACACGCTCAACACACTAGCCGAGATCTGTTTGATGTGAATCAGAAGATAACCCTATCGGATTTCCTTGATGCAATGCTGCTTGCCTTGGAACAGCATCTGGCTGAGCAGCGGCACTTAAAGCATGACACGGACATGTATCACTAAATAACAGTTATTACGTCAGCTATGCATGAACAATTTTTAGTTAAGCAAACAACTCTCACATGTCTTCATGTCCATCAAATGCTACATTGTAAACTTCAATTTGCTTGTACAAAAGAGATGTGAACAAAAAAATACAATTGTGAATATAACCCGAAGTGTCTATCCTCTTGCTATCCCTTTGCTATTTTCCTTTTCATTTGCACACACTTTTTCATTTACCCTGCTGTTGATGTGAAAACAAGTATGAAATCTTGTTATTTGATTGCAATCAACTTCAGACTTTTTACGGCTTTGCAGCAGAGCTTGAAATGTGTAACACACTGCAGCACACATCTCTGGTCCCATCATAAAGCATATCTATTCTCAATCAGAATTACAAACTGAGTTGATGTAATTAAATGTCAGCATTTGCATTTGTGCGTTACCAGTCTAATCGTATTGCATTGTGACAGCTATCTTTTTTCTATAGTGGTAACAAATGTCTTATTGAAAGATAAGCTGACCAATACCATTAAGTTGCAGAATAATTAAATAGTAAATATTTTACACCTGCCAAAGATTAAGTACATAGGGTATCTCAAAATCGTCAACACGAGACGCACTAGGATATTTTATCTTGTTTGCAAATCCAACAACAAGTCCTTAGTCCATGGGTTAATTCAATTATTCGTGTATTTAACCACAGAATGTATTGTACCATACAATGTATTGTTACATAGAATGTATTGTATACTTAGTGGTTTGACTATATATATTTTTAGCCGTTTCATTAATTTCAGATGGGAGTGATCAATCGAAATTATTTCATTACATCAGGCTGACGATGGCATTTCAGTGACATTTTTTTCTGTGCTTTTAAACTACTTTTGCATGTAGATATCAAACAAATACTATGAAATTTCGGAAAAAAAAGCACATACGTAAATTATAAATATTTAAAATGGTACTCACCCAATATATAGTTATTGTAGTCGTATCTCTAGTAAAAATAGAACAACAATATGTAATGAAGTTAATCGAGTGGAAAGAAATAAAGACTGTCATGCAACATAATTAAGTCGAACTGACTCTGCTTTAAACAAAAGATTAAGTCTCTGAATAGATGCCAGTTGATTTTGTGCAAGCCATCATCGATTTACATACCTATATATGTATGTATATATGTAAGTATGCATATGTTTGTTGGTATTTTGCCTAGGGGTTCGTTTGTTGCCTGATGCAATGACTATTATTATTGATTTGATTGTTTACGACTGTGTACACTCTATTTTTGCGTATCGTATTGTATTTGTAGAATATTTTATTGCCTGCCAGTCCGTCTGGAGTAGACCTTGGACTACGTGGCGTATGTGCACTAGGAGCGTTGAACAGAATCCCTTGGATAAATTTCAAAATGAATGTGCCGTCCAGGCCAATGCAAAATAGTTGAGAATTGAACAACAACTATTGATGGTTACGTTTATTTATGTTTTGTTCAATGGGCTTGTGTGTGTTGGGGTGTGGGCGAAGCCTGTAAGCAGCGATTGCATTTCAGCAATGTGGTTCTGCAAATTCACATTGGTATTCCTGGAGCAATTGTTGTTGCTGCTGAAGCACTTTAATGCTATGTATTTGTGTATGTGTGTCTGTGTGTGTGTGCTCCTACGAGCTGTTCTGTAATGCGATTGTTTCATGTTTATTGTTTGGATTTGTAATGCTACCGTTTACAGCAGGCAAGCCAAAATGTTTCAATCCTGACTGCAGCCCATGCTCAATATAAATTGGTATAAGTGCAAGACCAGAAATAACTATAACTAATGAAGATTTTTATAGGCTTAAACCAGTTGGTCAATATTTTAAAGCTTTCTTTCTTGTCACATACTTATTCAATTCTAATTGCAACTTTCAGTCCATTAAACGCATTGAATTTTTTTATAGTAAATATTATTTTAGAGCATTTACAGATTAACTATTAATTATAGCTTTTTGAAAAAAGCTTTTAAAATATAATTTAGCGGAATTGGTTTTTTAATTTGGAGAAACTATGAAAAAAATTGCTGATATAATTATGATTATAATTTACATATAATTATGATTTAAATTTAAAAATCATTTTCATAGTATTTACATTACAATTATTACAAGCTTACACTTTTACTTCAATAAAAACGAATTGATTTTCTTCAAAAGGCATAATAAAATTTCAGTTCATCATGATGTCAAACTTTTGCTTTATCTATTTAATTTAAATTCCTGCGGCAACGTTCGCTGATTTGGTTTATTCTGCGGTTATTATAAATTTCTTGCGGATGGGGTTTAAATTGTTTGGTTTTCTCTTCTAACAATTTTTTTGAAAAATTATATCCTTAAAAATAAATAATACCATTATTGCAAATACCACAAAAGATATCGTTGAAAGTATTTGCGTGAAAGTTCATCAACATTTAATCGAAGTGAAGTAAAGTTTAAATTTAATTTCATTTGAGTTTTTTAAACTTTTCTGCGTGTACACCGCCCTAAGGCGGGTAAATCAAACCATTGTTTGTCAATTTTGTATATATATTCAGCAATTGTTTCTATTTGTGAACAAAGTTTCAGTGAACATTTTAAAGTACTTAGAAATGTATGAAGCTATGAAAATGTACGCCTGGAAGATTCAATGCTTATTCTTGTTAGAAGGAAAATGTAAGTAAATTGTAAATACTACAGAATTGATAATGACATAATATAATCAAAAATAATATAAGATGCTACCTATTTTCAATAATTGTATATAAGCATGATGAAAAGAATTATCTTATACACTCATATTTGAGTAACTCAAAAGGTAAGTTGTCGTCACACTTTATTCATATTAATTCATGAAGTTGTACAATGCGAAAACGAATAAATATAAATAAGAAGTAAATACAGTAAAATGCAAAAATAAAAACTTGAATAAACGCTTGTACTTAAAAATGTTTTTTTTTTTTATTTTTTTGTGCTCTGTAGGTAAACCGACAAGAAAATGTATTTAAATAAGTCGTTTTCGTTGGTTTCCTTTTATTCTTTTGTGTGTTCTCAAGTATGAAATTCACAATTTCATTTAACAATGCTTTTGCTTGTATATTTACTATATACAGAAGAGGTCGAGCGCTAGGATCTAAAAACGTATTTATCTTTGTAATTGTGTGTTCACTTTGCTGCTATAATTTTTATGTTTCTTAAAGCAGTCATTCAGATGGCAAGTAGCTGATAAGATGGATAAGTTAACATTTTAATAGGCATTGAAACACTTGTTTCTTAAATATTTGCAATGAAGATTGGCTGGTTGTCAATGTTGAGCTATCATATTCAGCTAATGTTAACTTATCAAATATAATTCTGAAATCTGCATATTCAAGATTTATAAGTAAACTGTTCAAATGAAATACGCATTAGGCAACGCATTAAAAAAAAAAAAAACAGAATGTGGAAAATGCGTCGAAAAATACTTTTAAGTATTAAACTTTCTTGTTGCGAAACTTTTTATGGGCTGAAATGGTGTGAGAAAAATTACATTACATTTTAAGCTGACTTATTTAAGTCATAGAAATATGCACAATACATTTGCAGTCATATGCCACATGTACGTGTGTGTGCGTGTGGGTGTATTATTTATGCTAAGAACGTGACTGGAAATATGAAATGCAGCAAATGTGTTTGCTCAAATGAAGTAAGTGAGAATTGACAAATGCAGTCATTGCCAAAGGGGTTTTCTTTACGGTGGGTGTGGGAATGTGTGTTTGTGATTTTTTTTAGGCGTGGCACTCGATCGGAAGTTGGCTTAGCAATGGGTCAGGCGACGACCTTAAGGCACAGTGAAAAATGCACCAAATTTGGGCATTGTCCCCTTATCCGGAAACGAAAAAACATACATACAAATATATATGTATATATACGAGACATACTCGTATGTCAAACTCAGTAAACGGTGTGACAAAGTGACGTGGACTCAGGGCGGCGCCAAGGAGTCGACAATGCACTTGCCCAGCCCTGCTTCCAGCAAGCAACACAGACGCTCATTTCACTGACCTTATAAAAATGTACAATTTCTCTTCATTTGATGAAATGAAATACAATTTCTCAACGAGCGACGACTCGACGCTGCGTACAAAAAAAAAAAATAATAATAAAAAAAGTTGCTTGGATGCAATCGCAATTTTCTTGGGTCACAATGGATATTGACATTTTTATAAGTCAATATATCCTTGGATTGCAGCTTACAGATTTGGGGCACAACAAACTTTTGGCCAAACATATATTTCAAAGTTTGAATTCCGAATTAATTTATTCGCCCAATATGTCTATATAGATAAATATCAGGGAAGTTTGTTTTTCAACCATTGTTGCATACAATAATTTGTTGAATGCGTTTCCTGTTCTGTTCTTGCTGTCAAAAAAATGAACTGATTGGATTTAACAATGCCTTTGGTATACAATTATTGATGTACTCCTTAAATAATAATATTAATTAATTTATTATTATATACTTACATTTGAAATTTGCATTTGATATATATAAATAAGAAAATAACTAATAATGTTGAATACATATTTGTTTGAAATTTTTTATGATTGGCAATACATTGTTTTGTCTGCTTAGTGCTTAAAGTTAATTAAACACAAATATAATTTTAAATTTTAACTAAATTATTTTTTAATCCACAAAAAGAATCAAAATTGTTGATTATAAAATACGTTTCTTTTAAGTTAAAAAAATATCTGTATGCAAGCTAAATAAAAATAATAACAATAATTCTGACGCTATTAACTGTACGTAATCTTGTAATTTATTTTTTGTACTGTAATTATACGAATGGATGATATTAGTACCACAAGATTTTCAATTTATATTGAAGTCGACTAAAGCGCTGTTAATCGCGCTCTGTCGTATCGAGTCGTGCAACAAAGTCACGCACGAAATCCCATTTAAAAACACGAAACTGCCATTAGCACACATCAAGTCGTGCATGTCTGTGCATCGACAGGATAAGCGCAATATGCAAGAGGCGACAATTATTTGCTTACGGCTTAAGAATATTGACCAAGTCTGTGGCACACCTGGCCAATTGCTGCTGCTGCTCCTTGCCGCATGCAATTACTTTGATTAATAGCGGTTTGCCATTCAATGGAAATGCGGCTGTGGTCTGCACGTTAACGGACAGGCAGTCAGCGGATTTGCCTGGGCTGATATGGTTAGTCCGCAGCGGGTCGAACTTTTACAACTTTGGCGAATGAAAAGTGCAAATACAAATGAGATTAGTCGAAACTATTTGGCCATAAGCCAGGCTGCACATTGGTGAGTCGTTGAATTCAAGTTCGTGACGCGCGTATTTCTAATTAGATTGGGTCAGCCTACTAGTCAGCCACGCCCTCTATACTCCACCAAGGAGTCGAGTTCTGGCCGTGCTGGGCGTTGGCTGTTGTGATTGGCATTAGGACGTACGAGCGTGCCACTTTCTTGCTGTTGCCGCTTTTTACTAATTTTAATTGAAAAAATTCTTCAATTTTGCCATCTATCTGGCTGCCAGTGCAGACAGCCGTATAAATGTAATTAGCCACGTTCTCTCTTTTTTCTTTACTTTTTTATTATTTTTTTTTGCTCTGTCTAACTGCTCAATCTGAGTGTTATGTCAACTTTTCAATTTTACAGTCATAAAAATGCAATTTGTCAGCCAATTTTGCAATTAATTTTAAATGTTGCATAAGCTCCGGCAGCGTGCCTAAATGCCAATCGTGTCCGTCCGCCAGTCTCTGGCTCTGTATGTGCTGGTGAATGTTAGTGCAAGTTTAATTAAAATGACGGCAGTCATGACTGGAGCTTAATGAAGGACTGTGCAAATGATGCGCTGCTTGCTGCTGACCAAGGGAAATAACAGCAACGCTCTGCGCTATTTTTAGACCAACACTCAAAGATTTATCTTGCATTTCACGCGCGTTTTCTGCAACCGAAATGGTGAAAATTAATCATAGTCTTTGTGGTACACTCATCTCTTTCAACTGCCACTGCGCACAATGGGTGGCAATGAGGATTTTATGTGCAAAATATGTTTTATTTTGATGCAGTAAAAGTGTTTATTTCTCTACAGATATGTGAACATCAGCAAAAAAATGTGAAAATAAAAGCTGTTAAGCTGTGGTTAAATTTAAAAATTGTAAATGAGATATTATAAAGTTGCTATGCTAAAATATGAGTATAAATTTCACCAGTATAAAATGCCGCTTCGAACTGCTTCATATTTGAATTATCATGAAATTTTTAAATAATATTTATACCCAAAAAATATAATTTTATATTATACATTTTATAAAATTCACCATTGCAATTAAAAAATCATAAATCGTTTTTTTTTAGAAAATATTTCGCCGAGTCTTAATTAAATAAGTAAGAATTTAACTACACTTTATAATCTGTTATATTTAACACTCTGTTTTTACAAGTTATCTGTCTCTCTATTCATATTATAGAATCTCAACTACTTACATGATTTCTTTGTGTCGAATATATTTGGATTTTTAAATAAAATGTGTAGTGCCTTTTTGTGGATTTTCAATTGACATTGTGGTTAGAATAAATATAAATAACACATTTTTGTAAGCATTATTTAAATTAAGATTGAAAATAGAAGAATTGTTGTTGCCTTATAGGCAAAGTAGTTGCAGCGAAGCAAGTTAACATTTAACAACAAAAATGGCTTCTATATTTCCCACAGTGCAGCATGCCACGTTACATGAACCACAGCTAAATTAGCGTGGATTTTCACTACTCATTATGACCAATGGAAGCGGGTTTCATTTTTTTCTTTTTATAATCGATACGCTTTTGCGCTCTGCCACAGGCGACGCCATTGAGCTGGTTGGTTAATTTAATTAGAAGCCGCAACTGTTGTGGAGTTGGCGTAAAAGATTGCCTTGGCATGATTTGGCTATTTCCGCTTCCGTATATTTGCCGGGTATATTTTGTCATTTGCACATGCCGCATGCTCCACACACACACACACAGTCTGCGACAATGACAGAAAGCCACCAAACACATTTGTCCTACTCGGAATACATGGTTCGCAGCAAAGCAAAAAACTTGTAGGATAGTTGAAGCAGCTGCAAAGAATTTAAAGCATTTTAGCATTGATATAATATAAAAATAATAAGTCAGTGGTCGCTCTACAAAATTTTTTTAAAATTTGAGATATGTCCATAATATATAAATGCAATATTCCAAATGCATTGCACACTTTTTGTTCTATTATATTAGTTTTTTCTAGGCTATGGACTTGTAAATTACTTGCTACCTCAAATCGAATTGGGTTGATTTGCGAGCGACTACTGTAAACAAGTTGAACTTACATCCGTCACCGTAACCATGGATACGCTTAGAAAGCTTGTCGCTCTCAGGTAACTGGGATGCTGGGCGCGCCTTAAGATCAATATCATCATCTTGCGGTAGCGCAACTCGCCCCCAAACCAGTCATGGTTATAAACAGCTTCTCCAACTTGTTCGCTCTGTGGTAATGGAAATTTAAATGTGGTTGTTGAATAATAATATTATTACAACTACAAGAAATTAAATCGAAACTAAAATATGTTGCCATCGACTTTTACTTACAGCATTGATCAATTGCTGAGCGTAGCTGCCAATCATGAATAACTGCACCATGGCACAGAAGAGGAAGAGCATCAGCATTACGACATTGTCAATAGTGCTCCCGATAGTTATGTGAAAAATTACAAAGCAGATGATGAACGAGGAGCTGGCAAAGTTGCAGAGCAGCGAAACGCCAAAGATCTTATTAATTTCTTTGCCCAGAAGCAACAGTTGCTGATGGTAAATGATGCTGGTGCTAAGGAAATCCATATCTTCTTCAGCTGACAAAATGCCAGCTACATGGTGTTCGATCTGTGTGGCCAGGTGCGTGAAGTGCATGATCAGCAGTGTGGCAAGAGCACACATAAACAGGTCCGCCGCCAGTTGGCCGGAGAGGCACGCCTGCCCGCCCAGATTCTGTGAGACGTACATGAATTGGTAGATCCAATTTCGCTTCCAATCCCATGGTACCCAGCAATAGTAGGGTAGCATGCGCTCAAAGCGACGAATTCCCAACCAGAAATCACAGATCAAATAGTAAATAGCCCAGTAGAGATTGTAGCTCCATATGAGTATCAGATGCACTATAAAATAAAATTTGCTTATTCTGCTGTAGTCACTGAGATATTTAGCCGTCTTGTAGTCCGCTTGTTGTTCAATGCTTAATGGGTGTAATGCATCCAGTTGGTGAACAATTCGTGTGATTCGTTTCCGTTGTTGCTGGATGAGACGTATTTTTACATCGCCCACAATCACAAAACCAATGAAGGACAGGTTCATGGTAGCCTCCAAGAAATTGTTGCTGCGACTTAAGGCCAGGAAGACATAGATCAATTCCGAGATGAGCGCAGCATTAAGATTGACCATTTGAAAAATGAAAAAGCAGCGCAATAATATTCTCTGCCAACTGCATCTGTCACTATTTAGCTTGGAATCGTAGGCCACCATGCCAATCGACAGGTAAAAGAAATTCACGTAACGGAAAAACCTTTCCAGAGGTATGATTTCCCTGGTTCGCGTTGACTTCCTGACTTTCGGAATCATTTCCGTATTGTACTTGGCTGATGTTTCCTCAAGATTGTGTCGCTTTTATAGCCACAATAACGAATTGATAATTGGTAGTTGCTGCATTGGGACGACGCCCACTTGATGATGAGCGTGCACAGAAATCTCTCAATTAGCCTTCGTCCTGTGAACCAGAACAGTTGATTTGGCTGCTTTGGGTTGCCTTGAGGGCGTCTCTAATTGTGCCCATTTCGAAATAAATTAGCCTCAGCAAATCGATTACATCCTCAATTAGTTAAGTGGCATGCAATTGTCGCAGCCACAAATGTCAGCGATTGATCGAAACATACCGCAACTTGGCCAACGAAACGATTACTTGACGCATATTAAATCATGGGGTTATTAAATATGTGTGCAAATCAAATGTGTCTATATATAAATATATATTTATTTAAGTCCCTGATTGGGCGCAACCCAAACCGAAATAGCTGGAAGGATACATTATTTATAGTACACTTAAAATAAATAAGGGCGTAGAAATTTGCTTCTAAATACTGAACGTTTCTCTTATGACGCATTCTAACTTAAAATGTGGTAATCGAAAATTTCACCTCCAGTATGGAAAATGAGATGTGAAGGTTATATGAATATTTGGACATGTGTCAACTTTTTTATGAAACTATCTCAATTCAGACAATTCACCATAATGGCGAAAACTTTGAAGAGTATTAATGGATACATTTTAAACACCACAATCATATTAGTACAGATTATGGTTATACATATTTCTTCATTATTTTTATGTCTTCATCTTCTTCGAGTATTGTTGTTCATTTTGTATTTGTAAATGATTTTATATTTTACTGCAACATTTTTAAAAGGTCAGCTCTGCCAACATAAGAACTTTCGCGATTTTTGTTTTTACATTTTGCATCCAAGGTTTATTTGCTGAGCTGAACAGCAAAAAAGATGTACTTAGAGCAATACCATTGTGCTGTCAGTTATCTGAGTATCTGCTTGTGTAGTTGCTGTGTGACAGCATTAAATTTGAGTTGCCTTGGCACACAATTGTATCTTCGCCTGCTGCTCTCCAAAGCCAAATCCAAAGCCTGTTACTGCCAGCCGTTTTTTTTCTTTCTCAACTACAAGTGACAGTCATATGAGCTGTTTGCTGTTTGCTGCATGTAAAAGTCACTTGCTTTGACACTTTTTTTAATACCCTGTACAACCGAAATGGGTAATGGACAGAAGAAAACATTACTGAGTCTTCAAAGGGAATACTTATGGCTAGTCTGATTGAGCACATCCAGCTGAAAGACTGCAAAATCTAAAGACATATAATTGCTTTTTTCAAGTGGGCTCTCGTTTTCCTTAAAAAATGATAGTGTCTTTTCATTAAGTACTTTCTCAGCAAACAGCAATATGAGAAAGTGATATTTGTGAAGGTGTTGGAAACTTTGCTTTATTATATGGTATTTTTTTTATAGCTTTAGGAAATTGGATGCATTAACTGTAGTAACAAAAATTGAAAAAGTTACTAAACTCATGACAAAATGAAAGTGAAGACAGATATGTTGCCTGTTGCCCACATATCTTCTCTGTTCTGTTCTTCTGTTTAGTTGGAAATTGATTTTTGCAGCTTTCTTTGAGTCTTTTCTAATTAAATTTCTGTTCTTGTACAGAATTGAAAAAAAGGCATTTTGTTCTCTGTCGAACTTCCCTCGATATTGTTGACTTAGGCCCATTCATTCATGCATTTGTTTAAGAGTATGTGTGTTTGTGAGTGCAACATATACTTTTTTTTTAGAATGTCCGTTAATGAGGTATTTACATACATATACTGCCACACAGCCATTTGAGAATTACTTTCAAACGCAATTAGCATTTAAAATTCATTTCATGCGTCTGCCTTATTCATTAAATTGGTTTGTAATAACAAGCCAACATTAATTAATCAAAATGTTAAGTAGCCGAGTTGCGTGCTCTACAATTTTGCACGCTTCAATGTTACTTTATTTACAGTATTTATATGTAGCATCTACATATGATCAAATTTTCTTTGAACAGCATTAAATGGATATGCAAAAGGGTTTTGATATTTAAAACAAATGCGTTTTATTTTCGATTAATTATTAATAAATTAAATAGACAAAATACATATACACATAGAACAACAATTATTTGTATACTAATGTCTTTCCAGTGTTTTCTTAGATAACACTGACTTAAAGTTAATTAAAAAATATATTTTTCCATAAATATTATTTTTGTTTGGTGAATCTCTGTGAATCTGTGTTTATGTTGAAAATATAAAATATTAATTATTGTGTAAAATTGGTATAGCCATGAAGATGAAGCCCGATGGCAATTTAAAATATATCGGAGTATATACAAAATATTAATAAAACATGTCACCTGGGGCAAGTAAAAACATATTTAATTATGGTAATAATGGTAACTATTACAATTAATATTCTCTAAAACATATATTTAGTTGTGTAATGCAATTTCCTTTATTATTTATGTGTGCATTTTTCAAATACAAACAAAAGCAAAAATACTAAAAAGACTAACTACATGTTTTAGTGGCCGAAAAATTAATTCAATGCCCCAGCGTCTGCCAATATGTAGATGTTTATACATTTACATAGAAATATGCATAACCTTACTAGAGTCTTGTCATTTTACTGCACGAAAACAAAGCAATTACCTATGGCGCACAAAAAAGTCAAACACAAACATACGCACAGAGATATATATATATATATATATACATATATGTATGGGATTCGAGCATGTGACTTGTTAGTATTATCAAAAACATTTCCACAAACTTATGACAGGAGGCGGTTGGGTGGGAGACAAGGTTTTCAGGAATATGCTTGTTTTGGCTGCTGGCAATTTTGAATGTGTGCCAATTGTTGTTGTTGGCTTTGCTGTAATTGTTACACCAAACAGTGAAATGTGCAATGATAACGCCGCAGTGTCTGTGCTTGTTCCACATTTTGGGCAATTGTATGCATCTATCTATATACTGGCAATGGATGCACAAGTATTAGTGTTGGTGATGGTGCCAGTATTGGGCAGCCACGTATCTCATTCTAACGTTAGAATCAGCTGGCATTGGGCCATTTTCCTTGCTGTTGTTACCATTCTCTTTAAGCTTACTATGCGCTCCTTAATTAACTGAAGTTACCAAAAATATGCTGGCCTATCCTGCATTGCAATATATTTTCAAATATGTATTTATATATATTTTTTTCTAGCTATAAAGCAAAAGGTTTGGGGAACCGTATGATGCTGCTCGTTAGTATTATAATCTTGTGTCCTAGCTTAAATTATTTTAATTTTAGGTCTTAAGCGATTACATTTTACATTTGAAGAATCCCATACAATTTTCATAAATTAAACAATTTCACAACTCGAAATAGCAATCTTTAATATTTCGGAGTGCATTTATTTTTAGTATTTTAGGACGTGCGAATTCCGAAATTGGCCAGATTCATTTGCCGCTATGCAGCACTGAACGGAAGCCACATAAAACTGTTGCATACTTTGGGGCGCCAAGAAGTGAGTTGCTTCTCCAGTTGATTTTCATCGTTCATTGCATAATTACAATTGAATACATAGTTTTGTTGCGTGCAGACAACTTTTAAAACACACACTCACACACATCACATATCATTAATTGCCGCGTCTTCTGGCATAAGAGTCAGCAACACCTGCATAAAGCTTGATTTAACAGTTTTTCCACAAACACGAACCCAGATTTGTAAAGGGGGGCTGGTAACTTTTTCGCAGCGCAAAAAGAGCACAAGCCAAAGTTTCGCATTCGCAGTTTATTGGCATTTTACGTGGTCTCTATGGGTTACAAACAAATAAAAAAAGAAATGGAACCATTTGCTGTTTTTTTGGGCACTTTTTGAATGCATTTTTTGTCGGTTATTTTACTATTTTTTTAATATTTGCAATATGTTTGCGTGTTTCGCGAGTTGCTTTTGGTGTGTTGCGTATGGCGCTTAAGGTTTAACTCCCTTTAAAAAGAGAGGGGTTATTTGTTTAAGCATACAAAGTTGTCCTTCAAAACGAAGGGCAATTTGATGCGAAGTAGTATTTGAATATGAATTCCGAGTCATTTCAATAAGTGCTGAATTAATTTGTGTTATTATAAATAGGACAAAATGGTTACGAATTGGTCTGGATAAAATTGGAAAACTGTATGCTTTATACTTTCTGTTTTAAATCAAGAATAAAATAATTTATTGATTTTTATAAATCCGTATCCTCTGTTTAATAATTAAGTTTCAATTATGTATGCATTAATAATTGCCTATGGCTTACTCTAAGTTATCTAAAACTGTAAAAAGTGCCTTAAACGACAATAGTAATTGATTAGTATAGCAAAATATTTCAATACTCTTTTAATAAGTAAAATAGACAAAAAAGAGGAAATGAATTTTTAATTACTAAACAATTCGCTAAATACGAAATATTTAACAGGTCATTTGTAGAGCATTATAATCCACGAATATTGCAGACCAAACAAATTTACATATATTTACTACTAATTATGCAATAAACAGGGATCTCCGACTAGGTGTTACATATTAATTAGATTTGATCTGCTAAAATACCGATTGACTATCGATAGTTTGTTGATTTTTTAACAAAAATCATTAAAAAATATGCTGGCAAATTAAAAATGATTTATTTTATAATTCAGTTTTTTTTTTCAAGTAAAAATAAATTGTATTTTATTTGTATATTCTTATTATTATAATTAAAATTGCTTATTAAAATGCATGCCTATCAATCTTATGTCACCTGTATTTTATATAACCACTTTATGAACCGGTGTACGGGGTATAAATTTCGAAACTTAATCGACCGAAGAACACAGTGTATGTATATAAGTATATATATATATATATATATATATATATATATATATATATGTGTGTAAGAACTTCATTGTGTGTGCATGCACTTGTTATAATTATGATTCGTATTATGCCAATGACTTTGGCACAGCCGTCATACAAAATAAATAACTATGTGTTCACAAGCAATTTGTTGTGGCATTCAGGATAAACAATTGCAATTTAATTGCGATTGATATAAATTTATATGCAGCTACTTAAGCACGTAAAAACAGGCACCATGTCGAATAAGGATATTGTACACTGAAATAGAAATACGAATATGTACTTGAGTGTGCTTGAGAAAAGAGCTTTCAGATATTGCCCACACTTTATCAAGTACAAGCAGTTTTAAAGAAATTTAAGCAATCGATGGCTTAATTCTTAACTTTGATCTTTTGTGTTATTTTCTCTTTAAAATTTCAAAACAATGTTTTTGATTATTATTTCAGTCGATGCCTTAAAAACTCCCCCAGCTAAGAATGTTCGATTTAACAAAAGAAACAATATTTGGTTTTAGTTAAGTTAACTAACAAATAAGTATAATTTAATGAAAAGCATTAATTTATTTTCTCTGTGCATTATTTTGCAGTTGGCCTTATGTGAAAGTGTGTTAAATTTATTGAAATTAATAATTATTTCAATTGTCATTATCACTCTGCGGGGTTTCGGGTAGGTTTGCAGCCGGTTCCGGCATTAGTCCGACCTGAGCAAGAGACAATAACAATATACAAACATAAGTACATAAATGTCCTGAATAGATATCGATATGTAACGTGTGTGGAGGAATGTGTTAAGGCCTTAAGGCCACAACGCCTTACCACAAGGACATCTCTGAACTCTTCACTTGTAAATGGCAGGCTCCCAGAGTAAATTGCCATGAGAGAGTCACTTGTAAATCTTTAATTTTTGACATTTTGGTGTGCGGTGTAATTAAAAGCTAATGAATTTCACGTTGATAGATTGATTGGCTTAAGCACATCCAGCATTTTACATACACATACATAAATGAGGATGTAAAGTCCTCCAGTTAAATTTATTTAAAGTAGAGACAGCAAACGTTGCAAATATTATGATTGATGAAGATGATGATGAGATTTTGAAACGAAATTTAACTTAAGTTAAGATGACCTTGCGAATACTTGAAAATTTCTTAAACTCTTGTTAACTAGGTAACATATATGTATATGTTGTATGATTTACAAGAAATTATATTTTAATTTAACACCTTTAAAGCCTAGATTTTGTAATATTTAGTTTGTGTCAAACCGAAGATTTAATGCAAATTAAATTCGAAATTCACTGCATTTGGAATATTAATTTTCAGATATTTGAGTAAGCTGCGTTCAGCCTAAATCTCTCTCTCTCTCTCTCTCTCTCTCTTTCTCCCTCTCTCTCTCTCTCTCTCCCTCTCTCTCTCTCTTAATCTGTCTGTACTGCTCTTTGCACTTTGTGTCTTGCGTTTGTTTGGTATTTGCTTATGAAATAGAGTTGAACTAATATCATTGATATTAGTATTAGTGTCACCTGGCCACACCTGCACACGTGTCGATAAGCCAGCCAGCACTCACACCCATGGCTGGTTGCATAGCTCCATCCCCAACTGGTCACCATGTGCAATGTTCTTTTGTGCTGATAAGGCTATGCAATTCATTTATTTGTCATAATTGGTTCCACACTGTGTGTTTGTGTGTGTGCGTATTGATTATATCAGCAGGTGCAAGTGTTACCTGAGTAGCAATCCGCACGCACACCAGTCGTCTCAGTTTCCTCCCCAGAGCTTGAATGCATTAAAGTTACATTTGTAGCCCCTCTACCCACAATTGACGTCGACTTTGAAGCTATTTTTCGATCTATGGCTGCTTTTGTCACGTTCTTGACTTGTTCTTCAATTTGGCGACGTGCGTCATCCCCTGGGTGAGTGTGTCTGCTTGTGTATTTATGTTGTGTGTATGTGTGTGTTGAAGGGTCGGCAGCCGCTGCGTTTGTCACTGGCAGACCGCATTTTTAATATGCGCATAAATTGGCTGACATTGATTGATCCTAATAGAGTTGCTGTTGTCGTAACGTCATCAGCAGCAGCAGCAACAGCAGAAGCATCACTATCTCTGGTAAACCCACCCTTCCCAATAAGTGGTATCTGAAATTATGTTTGTTGCAGTGCTGTAATGTGCAATGAATTATTCGTAAGCTACTCATACATATCAAACACGTGACACTAACAACCTACAGCAATTTATTTACTTAAAGTTATTTTTATACATTTTTACATTTTTACATTTTTTTATTTATTAAATTAAACATTCTCAACTTTATTACATAACTTAATTGCGAATGCAATTTGTTAACTGGTATATTTTGTTTTTTAATTAACATTAATTTTCGGTGAACAGATTTAATTAAATTAAATGAATACGAGAATTGTGAAATTACAAAAATAACAAATCAAAAAACAAATGAATGCGTTAAGTCCACAGTTATTAAAAAATTTTAAATTACAAACTGAGTTCAAATAAAATTAATTAAAAATATTACAATCGTTAATTCTCATTACCCATAACTTTAAAAACAATGATTTGTCAAGGCTGATTTAAGTTTTTTTTTTTTATTAGGGAAGAACATAAAAACAAATTAATTTGCATACTTAGTCAATTATATTTTAAAGTATTATTATTACCAAATATCATAAAATGCTTGCCAACGTTTGTATTTATTAATATATTTATGTAAATGTCATTTGCAATCAATGAGCAGAACGAATTATTTTAAGACCTGCGCTAGATGAATTCTCTTAAATGGAACGAACTGTCACCTGCTCAACTTAAGTACACATTTTATTTTTTTCTTTTGTTCACACTTACTGTGAAGAAACATATGGATGAATTTTATGCCCTAGCAATTTATAATAGAGCGTCGTGACATATGTCTGAGTGTTGCGTATATTGGGAAATGCTAAGGAAATGTCACCTTAAATCGTAATAAGTGTAAGAGCTGTGGAATAAATATAGATTTACGCACTCATAGCGCATAAATCGGGTAAGCATCGGTAGGCAGTATTATTAGGTAGATATAGGAAGCACACAGCTGCCGCATGGTACTTAATTTTTTTTTTACAATGCGGCACACTTAACGTTAACAGCTATCTTTTATGGCATACTTGCGGGCGGCGGCACTTAAAACGTTTTGGTCTAAGCGGCTTACACACGGTTCATGCTCGGCCGGGAAAACTTTGGCTACACATGTTTAAAGCGAACCAATTTTTTTTTTTTTTTTTTTGTAGGCTCTTCAATGTTGTCGAGATGAAACTGGAGGAGACAACACCCTGGCGGCGCGACATTTCGAGCGTGAATTGTAAACTTTTGATTGGATTGTGCAGCAAGTGGCATATTGCGTGAGTGCGTCACAAGCAACGTGTGCTAAATTATTACCGAGAGTGGGTGTGAGGACGCAGCCTACTAGGCCCTGCCACAACTCATTAAAAAGTTTTCTTCTTAAAACGGTTTTGATTTGGTTTTTGTAGCTGGCTGCCTCTTATAAGTGTTACATTGTATATTGAATTTTTTTGTGTTCGATGGTTGCTTTAATTAAGCAATCGCTGCCACAGCAATCATCTAAAACAAAGTCACAGTTTGGCAGCGCCCCGTTTCGACTGTCAGCTGAGCCAAGCGCGAAATCAATCAACATCAACTCGAGCAGCGAGCCAAACTGTTTGGGCCCCGCCAACATGAAAACTCGTTTTCATTACGAAGTTGTGCGTCGCCGCAAGCCGCTGGCAGCCAGCTGCCGGCCATGACGATGTCATGTTGTGGCAAGCTCGTAATTTCTCCTTGCTTTGTGTCGCTTCTGCAGTTACAGTGTGTGCTATAATTATGACATGCGATGTGTTATGTGCTTGTATTTGAATTAATCTTTTCAAGCCTTGCAGATGCACAGGTCGGTTGTTCTGAGCTTTGATTTTGTTCAGAATTTCCAAAAACGTACATGTTAAAACTGTTGCAACTAAGTATGGTTGCTAGACAATTTTTTTATATTGCCTTTAATAAACAGTTCTCTATGGTAACTGGTATCATTTGCAAGCGTAATCAGCGTAAAGTAAACAAAACAAGTCCATAAAGATTTATGCAGGCGTAATCGATCGACGGAATACTCTCATACAAGTGTGACACATCCTGATAACAAGCTGATGCCCAAGGACCGTTGAATAATCCTTTGCGATATGCGCGGTGTGCTATCTTTGAAACTGTTTATTAGAAAATACCTTCCCTTTACGTGGCTAAGAAATATTTCTTCTAATCTTATGTGTAGGTTCCCAGTAATTCCAAATTTGGTATCTACGACTCAACATTGTTAGGAGGTATAGAATTTCCTTTTTCAATTCCAATTTCCAATTTTGTAAGGTATTTTAAATTTTTTCAGCATCAAATTCTATACTTATTTACAAGAGTCAGGGAATTTTTCTAAAGGTCCGATTATCTCTTTTTTGTGAGTTTCTATGTGGCAGCATTTTCTCCTTGGCTTTGTTTCGCTTTGTTTTTGACATTTATTGGTTATTGAGTTAATATTTTCGACAGTTTACCAACTGGTTGCAGTATGAACTTTGGCATTGCGTTTAGATGATATCAGCTGTGGCTTATAAAAAATCAATTTGTACAGCATTGAATTGCCGCAGTGACAGAAAAATATAAAAATACAATAGTGTTGCAGGACACAAAACTAAAAAAATAATAATAATAAATAAATAAAAATTCGATGTACAGTCGGCAAATTTATGCGTGCAAATAAAATAATTTTCATTTATTTTACGGATGCGATACTAATTGTGTGACAGGAAGTTTAATTTGAAATTTGTGCAAGCTTGTGAAACTTGTATCTGCAACTGTATCAAAAAGAATGCAACAAGAGTGCAACGCAAATACATAAAAATGAAAGCTTTAAGGCAACACAAAAATGATTTTCTAATTTCCACATGCAATAAAAAAACCAAAATGAATAAAAATGAAACGGATGCTGCAGCTGCAGCAATCAAACAGAAATTGTGTGGGAATTTCGGGGAATGAAAATCATCAGTTGTAATTTTCAAGCAAACAACAAATATTATACACAACAACACACACGGAAATACACACACAAAGGGTCAACAGCAGCAAGCACAAATAAAAAAATAAAAAATAAATGCTGTCAGTTATATTTGGCGCGCAAAAATAAAGCTACAAAAACATCAAAACTCTTTTCAAACTATTGAGGTTCTTTATGTAGAAAAACAGATAAAAACTGATACACAAACATACACAGGAACCAAAAACTCGTATGCATATTGCAGAATGTGAAAGAAAGTTGCTGCTTAGTTATTTTCTTCTTATTGTTTAGCCAATAGTTAAGGGGTATATAGCTATCCTCGTCTGTCTAGATGTGTATGCGCAATGTATACAATAAATAAAATCAAAACAAGAAGTTGCAAAAAAAAGAAATAATATCTATTTTTTAGTTAAGAATAAATATGTTCCACATCACATTTAATATAAACATACAAAAAATATAAAATAACTGTCAGATAGTTAAATAATTAAGTGTATTAATTATGTTAAAATGATCTATTATTAAAAGATGTGCATAATTCACATAATTATATGTCAACTTAGCAATAATGTGCGTCCACTTCAGCATAATGCATTATATTAGACACTATTATTACAATAACAAGCCTGAGACGTCAATTAAATGATGAGATAAGCATTAGAAATGGGAAGTATAAAATTGTTGGCCATTTACATTCTTGCTTTGAGCTTAATAAGGCACTTTGTCAACCGTCTGGCTCAGAGTATTGTCTGGTCGTTATTTTCATCGTAAAAAGCGTTCATCTCTTGTTTTTTTTGTTGTTTGTTTTAGAATAGATTTCATAAACTTTGTCCGAAACTGTTGGTTTGTTGTGCGTTAAGCCTTTTATTTTTTGGTTTTGCGTCAATTCCAGTTGCTTTGCTGGCTGCAGTCACGTGCACATGATCATAATAAAATGGAACTTGACAACGGTCATAAAAAAAGGCAGCGCCATAGAGAGAGAGAGAGAGAGATAGATAGAGATAGAGATAGATAGAGTGGGGGAACTTTAGAATTCCTGTAAATCGATGAACCTAAAATTGTGTATTGCTGCAGCAACGCCAGCAGCAATTGGCATTAGCATCAAAGCGCGTAAACAACAAAATGTCGAAATCGAAATCGCTGGCACCTCCGCTTGGCAGGATGTGTCGATTGGATGCTTTTTTGTGCACACAAGCATTCTTTTGCCGGATGTTCTGTGTATATATGAGTGTGTGTGTGTGTGTGTGTGAGTGTTGACTATGTCATGCTGTTCAATGGCAAATTGAGTGGACATGCAACTGTAAAGTTTGCAATTTATAAGCACTTGGCCCGGCTAAAGCCAATTTGCATGCAAGTCGCGTTGAAACGGAGCCTATTAAAGTGTTATAGCCGAAATTCTGAAGACTGAATGTCTGCAAAAAATGTTATTTTTCGGCATCGTAGTTGAAACACAGTGCCACGTTGCAACAATATTGACAGAGACAATGCCATAATGCATGCACTGAGGCATGCATGTCTATTTGTGTGTGTATATGTGTGTGTGTGTGTGAATGCAAACAATTGCAACAACAGCCATAACATGCGGAAAAGTGTCACTGTTTTCTTGGCAACAGGCGGCAACAGGCAGCACAAAAACACATAAACACACACACAGACAGCGGCACACACTCGCCCACTTGCATAAACACTTATAGAGCCATTTCAGCATAGTCATCTAAAAGCAGTGCCATTCATTTCATACACGCATAAACACACACACACACACACACACACACACACACACACATATACACACACACACACTCAAGAGCGGCCTGCTCATACGTTATGGTCGCTAATGCATCTGTTTTGTGTGTTCTAACCGGGCCGTAGGCAAGGACGAGGCATTTACGAGTGCAGTGTCCTCCGCACTGGATACGTTTACGACTGAATTGCTGCGCCTTTTCAGCAACTAGCATTTTCCACTAGCTGGATTCTTAACCCACTTTAATATTAGAAAAAAAAAAAACGAATAAGTGAATGAATGCCGCATATTGAATACTCTTGCAGATTAGGAAGTTTATGAGGAGACAATTACTCATT
Organism: Drosophila grimshawi; assembly: GCF_018153295.1. Lineage (NCBI taxonomy): Eukaryota > Metazoa > Arthropoda > Insecta > Diptera > Drosophilidae > Drosophila > Drosophila grimshawi. The sequence continues at coordinate 23,425,129 of NW_025063098.1, forward strand.
TTTTTATCGGCAGTTTTCCCGAGATATGTCCTATGTCTTCTTCAGACCTTCTTATATTTCCTCTAAATAACGTTCGAGTCTTGTAATGGTTTGATTAGATATTACTTTTGAATTTATTCCAGTATTTTTTCTAAGTCTCATATTTTATTTAAAAGACAGCAATCGATGTAGTTTCCTCTTAATGCTTTCAAAAGGTTGCTCTAGAAAGGCAAGTCAAACTTTGTTCCAAAATGATAAAACCCTGCGAAAAATGTATAAAAGTCATGTCAGTTTTTATTAAGGCAGCTTTCACGTCACTTTGCAACTGCAGCATTGATAATCGCCGGCATTCAGGCCAATAATTGACACAACGCAGAATGGCCCCGAAAGTGCTTCAGCCATTTGCAGACACCTGTTGGCCAATTGTTGCGGCAATTAAGTAGCTGAATGGCCTGTTATAAAAGTGGAACGCCAATGAAAAGATGCCTCGCTCCTTAAGCGGCTCACCCACGGGCGCAATCATAGCAGACAACTGATAAATGGAGCAAAGTAACATTGTAACTGGCATATATATATATATATATATATATGTATATATGTATACATAAGTATATATATGAAATATGTCGCATAGCTTTGTTGGCTGCTGCTGCTGCTGCTGTCGCTGCTGTGTTATCATTTAATTAAGTTTCCTTTAATTAAGTCGACATGTGAGAAGCCGCAGTAGCAGCAAAAGTATGAAGCTCATACCAGCGGTGGGCGACCAAAACTGCGCTCTATGTTGCAGGCTACAACAAAAACAACTTGATTGCTGTTGTGTCTGTGTGTGCGTGTGTGTATGCGTGTTGCATCTATGCTTAATTATTGAGCGCGTGCTTTCAAAACAAATGCGCACAACACTTGTACACGCACACACGCATACACACACACACACGCATACACACACACACACGCATACACACACACACACACTCATACATAACATGTTCGCCATGTTTTTTTCAGCAATAAAACTTATGCAGCATTTGTTAAGAAGACAAGTGCAAAATATTTGCAAATCATTTGCTAGATTTTTGTGCTTGTGTCACAAACGTTTTCTTAAGTGTCATCTTCAAACTGCTTAAAGTGTGATTAGCGAATTCAGCTGAACACTAATTTTAAGCACAGGGTCCTGCCGTGGATTCATACTCCGTTTATATTTAATTCAATGGCCGAACTTATACTATATACTCGTATACAATGACAGTTCTATGATGATCAGCAACTTAGCTTTAAAACTGAGCTACAAATTGCACAGAAACAGACAGACTCGTTGAGTGTTGCTGATCAAGAATATATATACTCTAGGGGGTATTGGTTTTATATCAATATTGGTACAGTGCTTTCATAACTGGCTCAGCTGAGCATATATATAAATATATATATATAAACATGCATAACTGCTGCTATTATTATTTGTATACATCTTTCCTCTTTACCTATATTTATTCCTAAAGTTATACTCTCTAATATTGAAACATTACTATTTTGTGATCTGGTAAGGTTTTGGTGGTGTTTCTCCAATCATCCTATAAAATTGTAAAACATATTACATTTTAGTTCCTGCACATATTTTAAATTATACATTTGATTTTATTATTCACATTTTTACTCATTGAAGGTTATAATGGTTTTGTGGAAATATATGTAGCAAAAGGAAGCATCAGATAAAGTTTATTCAATTTTTCGATATCTGTCTTTGTTTAGCGAATATCGATATAATATCATTTTCCGATAGCAATAAATGTTAGAATTTAAAAGGCTTCTAATTGCCTTATAATATTTCATGAAGATTGGATAAGTAAGTTATAGTCGAAAATACATTGTGTTTTGAGTATATACATTGAAATATTGGGTATTGGGTAATAATGGGTATCACTTAGTCTATCTCACTCGAGTCCAGTATTCTTACTTGTTAACTAATCCTCATAATTTGTAAGCAATTTTTTTTAATTTAATGAATTTTATTTTTAATTTTCTTAATTTATTCTTAACTCTCAATATACTCTACATTCAATAGATAAATAGCTTATAAAATTACGCCGTTGACATGCTTATCTCCCCCCTTTTTTTTTAATCGGCTTTAATCTCATCACGTTCACCATGATTATCAATAGTTTCACACACTCGCTTTTTTTTACATTTTTATTTATTAAACCATAAATGCAATTTCGCCTTTCTCTTGCACTCGCAATAACATATCTGTGCTTTAATTAAATGAATGTAAAACATTTTAAAATTATTTTATATATCTGTTTCTTTGTTGGACTTAATTCCAATTGAGTGCTATTTACTATTAATAAATTTGATAGCATTGCAAAATTATAAATTAAAATAAAAATAAAGTAAAGTGCGAGTTGTAAGTATTTTGCATTAGCTGCTTGCAAAGAAATTAAGAATAAAAATAAATGAATATTGGTGCAAGCATTGCCTTTAATTGCACTTTAAGGACCTTCAATCCCAATCTCTCTTTCTCTCTCTTCATCTCTTTCTCTTACACTTTCTCCATCTCTGTCGATTTGGCTCATTGTCTCTATCAGCAGTGGGACAGTGACCCACAAAATGTGTGTCACAGTTGTTGCTGTATTTGTGGTCAATAACTTTTCGCCCATGTACGAGTGTATATGCACATTTGTATTTGAATATGTGTCTGTGTGTATGTGTGTGTGCGTGTATGTGTGTGTGTGCTTGGTGCCTGTTTTCGTTGTTCATGCTGATGAGTCCCAAGGTGACTGTTTCATTTTCGATGGTTCGTTTGTTTGCCCATGTGTTGACAGTTCACGCACACCATGACCATTTGCATATTGAACTTTTGCATATACCCAGACACACACACACACATACACACATATGCATGTCTTGCAGTCACGTTATGTGGCTGCTGCATAATAATTGCAACATTTGCAGCTGTCGCACAGAGTCTCTCAGCTGTGCCAGCTGTTCCAGGTAACAAGTAGCAGAGGAGAACAATGGCTGAAAATGAAGCTGCAACTGCAACTGTAACGGGATGTGTACATGTCCCCCAAGCATTGCAAGCTTTCTGTACTCTCCTCTCTCTCCCTCTCCCTCTCTCTCTCTCTTTCTCTGTGTGTCTATCTCCCAATTACCAAGGCGACTCACAGCCGGATGCTGGCAATTGACCCAGTTTGCACCTATTTAAAGGCTGATCTTCGATCGCTTTGCTGCTTCGGCTCTCTCAGCGGTTCACAGTGCTTCTGTTTGTGGGATCAGAAGTGATCTAAGCCGCATTTTCGTTTGCTTCTTAAGGGTGTCGGGTTATATTGCGTTTCATTTCTTTTAATGAGCAGCAAAATGTGTCTGTTTTGTTAATTTTTTGCGATTGAAATGCGGTGCAGCAGTTGCAACTTGCAACAGATTCTCGTTGGCTGATTGCGAGTAGCACGGCTAATTATGAAGAGCCGAGCACTTTGTATAATTATAGATAAGTGCGGGGTGCTTTTTGTATAATTTGCAGTACGCTGCTACACGGTATCAGCTTTAAGAATGCTTGTCCACAAGGGTAACTATTCGAAATGCGTTTGAAAGGGCAACAAAAAACGGGGCCGCAAACACAAACGAATTATAAAAACATGCCGCAACATAAAGTATTTATGATATTGCGGCTAGCGTTGGTTTTGCGGCAAGTTGGCCAGCCAAAAAGTTTAACAAAAACACATCAGAAGGCTTAACTGGCGTGTACTCGACTAAAGGATATCCTGTAGCGCAACCAAACATAGCATGCCTAGTTATCTTGATTTGGAAGTATTTTCAAATACATTTCGAAGAATTAACATTTCAAAATTCATGTTCTTATATCTTATAGTTATATAGTTTCTAACACATTCCTACAGCCGTCATTTATATAATATGCCTGCAGCCAGTCAGAAACGTTTGCATAACCTTATATAACCCCTTTGCAACTCTTTGAAATGGAAGCGTGGTATGAAAATTTGAGTGCAACTTCAAAGGCCGAGCTATAAACTATTTTCGCGCAAATGTAGCAAATATAACATTTGATAAAAGCTTGCCACAAATGCTGTTAGATGTTTAATGTTTTTCGACCAAGCCACAAGAGCAACAATTTGGTTTTATATTTTTTATATTCAGACAAGCATTTTATCAGCGGGAAAGGTTCCATTTCATTTTGTTGGACTCTTAACTTTTGTCACCTGCGGCTAGCCAAACCTTGCTTCCACACTTCATGTCAAGAACTTTGCTGTCTATGTATTTGTGTGTGTCAATGTGTATGTGTATGTGTGTGTGTGTGTGTTGGCAAGTTAGCTTTTGGTGGTCAGTACTTGGCTTTCACATTTCTTCAGAGGCTGCCACTTGACACAGAATATTGGAAAGTTTGTTCTGTGCAACTTGCCCGATATTTGCACAATTTGATTATCTATTTGTTGTTGTGAGCCCTTGATGTGTGTGTGTGTGTGTGTGTGTGTGTTTGCGAATGTGTGTAGCAAACAAACGTTTATTTGACATGAGTTGTATTAAAATATTGTTGTGTGCGGCATGCAACAAAACTAGTCCCATAACTGCCTTTGCTCTTTCTATTTGCACAGGCAAACCGAAACATGAATTTCAACAATTTGTGTGAAAAGTTATTTTCTTGTTTACATTTGGTTACTTAAATACTCCCATTTACTCCGGACCATAATATTCGTAAAAAAAATAAGAAAGTGCATGTTGAATAATATATAAAATATTGATGTTCACATGGAGCTACTTTTTGTCTTGAATGCAAAGCTCCCAAAAGAAAAACAAAGTGCGTGTGGCATTCAGCGTGTGCACTTCTTAGTATATAGTAACGACGATGCAAACAGGTGCAAGTTTGTCTGGGCGCCCAAAACTCACACATATTTATATATATATATTTATTATATATATATGCAGATATTTGTCTATGCACATATATATATATGTACATTGACAAATATTTACATACGTGCATTTGGTATTTGGTGACCTGCTAACTTTGCCCACGGAGCGGTAAGAATCAGAATCAGAAGCTTAAATGCACTTAACAGCAGAAGAAACAGTTATATCTATATAAATAAATAAATAAATATATATATATATTATTTATTTATTGCACAGATGCTACCATGGTATACAAGTTAGAGAGCAAGTGAGGCTTAAACCATGGCACAAATTGTCTTCTTTTATGGCATTTTCCTATTTTAAAACAAGTTTTACCAATTTTTTTTTTAAATATTGATCTATTAATTTATATATTTTTTTTTAAATTTAAATACTAATCACCAATTTTTGATGTTCGTATATAATTATTAAAATTTATATAACATTTATAAATATAATTATTCATTAGTGATCAGTGCCTTAAATAAACAAATTATCAATAAATATAATTTTTGGTATAACATTTTAGCACTTTAAAAATTGCCGCTTTTATTGTGTACTTGGATCTATTGAGCCTCTCCCTTATAAATGAGCTATAGTTCTTGATCCAGTCCAGTCATGTTCAAGAATGCAATAATTGTATTTGGACGAAGAGCCCTCATTTCTCATTAAATGGCCTCACGACAAATTTTAACATATACATTTTAGCATAAACTGTAAATATTTGTAATATGCAAACCTTTTAAGCTATTTAAATTTAAGTAATTGATTCGTTAAGTCTTCACAGTAGATTCCAACATAAAGTTGCATCAACAAATGTTTCTCAAAAGTTTCTTGAAACATAATGAAAGCAAATGTCTTTAGGTCATTTTAGGTGACTCTCCAAAAAGGCATATTTTGCCCACAGTGTTGAAGTAAAGTTTGATGCGCAGATGGTCAACTTTGAGACAACTGTGGGAACTAAAGTCCATTTACAGCAAACTAGTTTATCACCTTTTGCACTTCAGTATTTATATTACCAAAGTAAAGTGTGCGGGTAAAAAGCAGCTTTTGTTTTCAAAAACCTCAAACAGGAAACCAAAAAATAGAGAAAATCTACAAAATGCAGCAAAATAAACAATGAAATGTTTTAAGAGCTAAGCAGAAGATTTCTACAAATGTATGTCAGAGGCAACAGCTAAGAACGAATATTAGTATCAACAAACCTATGTATATATATTATATATGTACGTGTACATCAGACTGCAACATTATATGGCACAAGCATTATAGAGCGGCTTTTAGCCAGAGTAAATTCAGCAAAACCAAACCGACTACAAGCTGCAACAACCGCAACAACACAACTGACAGCTGACAGTTGAAACAAAGGCATGCAACAAGACAAGCAACAATACGCGACGCGACGCGTCGACTTGCAATGCAAGGCGAAGCATAACGGCAATAAAAAATATTTTTGTTATTTTTTTTGCAGAGTGTATTTTAAATTTGTTGCGTGCAGTAAGAGACAGATGCCAATGGGCAAAAGTACATATATATTCCGGATTTGGGCGAAAAGCTGATTGGTATAAGTCCGTATCTTTATTGAAGAGAGAGCATATATTGGAGACCGCCAGATCAGATCATTATAACAATAAATTATTAGTCAAGAATCCGGTTTTACTTAATTCTTAAAGCAAACTTATTTTATGACTGCTTCGACTAAATTTGACTGTTCTTGCAATTGTTGAAAAAGCCTTGTTGCATAGATAAGGGTTCTTTAAATTGCGGCACACCAAACATAACTATTCCTTCTTAAGTTTTTAGTTTCGATTGTATATTTTGAAGTTTTTGCGTTGTTTTTTTGGCTCGCCCAACTATTTCAAAATGGGACACAGTACGCGACAAGTCGCTCAACAGTAGCAACAATTGCAACTGTCTGGCATTGTTTTTTTTTGTTGTTTGGTTTAAGCGTTGTCTTCTTTGATTTCATTGTGTTTGCTGGCAGCTGCAACAGCAGAACTAGCATAGAGTAATGAATTTCAACTGCTTAAATGCAAGCATAGACTTAGACTTTAATGTGTCGCTAAGCGCCTCAAGCAGTAGCCGGAAACAATCAGTGGCCGAAAGTCCAGTTATACATGCAACACGTGTGTGGCAATTGAATACAGTGTGCGTGTTGGAGTGTGTGTGCATATAGCTATAATCAGGAGCGGCGACACCTGGCTGAGCCGTCATCTTTCTTAATTCAGCGAATGTGAATGTGTTGGCTTAATGCTTGTGTGATAAAATGCATGCAATTACACATCATGTTTTTATTGCTATTTGTGTTGCAATATTTAATTTACCTCATCAAGCAGAACTGTGCGTGTGCGTCATTAAATGGATGTTTGTGCGAGATGTTTGTGTTAAATAAACGTGGCGTGTGTAAACTCACTATAAAGCAGCACAAAATTAAAGCTTAACTGCCATGTGTGCGAATGTGTAAAATGATTTGTTTTTAATGCTGATGATTTCGTGGATGTTTGTTAATGTGCTACAATGCAGTGTCTTGGCGCGTTGCGGCGTATACGCAATATGGGATTACTTATACGCGAATTCGTATATACAACATTATGACAGCTCAATTTGTCATGCCAAGCAGCAGCAGCAACAGCAGCAACAGCAGTGTTACCACCACTACCAGTCCATCAATCAATCAATCTTTATCAAGTCATTGCCACTTGCCAACTATAGAATATATTCACTTCCAAGCTAAGTGCGTCAATAAAACGCTACGGTACAATCCTCCCACAGGCGGCATTCATTACTTATATTTTGTGAGCAGCAACAATAAACGCTTTTAATGACAAACTTGTCAATGATGCGAGCTTTACTCACCTGCCATTTGTCAACGACGAACTGGGCTGCCTGCCATATAAAAACCATATTAGAATTTAATCGCATGTTAAGCTGGAAGTAAGATGTGCTTGTTGTTACATTTTTGTTGTACTCGACTTTGTTTTTCGTATCAATAAATTTTGATGAGCGCACCAAAGCGCTAACGTGGCTATACCGTATACGGCAACTATGGACACCTTAGCATCCATTTTGTTCATCCTCTTTGCCTTGGCACTGCTTATGGAGTCAAGCTGATAAATTGATTTAAAACATTGTGTAAATATATGCGTATCAAGTAACCGCACTGTGGGCAGATCGATTTAATTTCAATGTTCGTGAAATTCGATTTTTTTCGATGCTTAAATTACATTTGAAATCCAAGCGATCTGATTTTGATTGAAGCTTAAATTTGTTCATAAAATCATTCTGTTTGAAACTTGAAACTAGTTGTGCAGAATTTGAGTTGTAGTTCAAATTTGAAAAATGATCTCAAAAAACATGAATGTCGATTTAATTGAATTTTACTTGGACTAGTTGTTGTTGTTTACAAAGATATTGATTTACTTAATGATGACATCTTACAGTTCACACACTATTTCAAAAGATTGTAAAATAAACCCAAAAAAAAAAAATTAATTCTATACCGATAATCAAAATAAAACTAATAATAATAAGATTAAAAATTAAAAGGGATTATAAATTAAATCTTTATTTATTATTAAGCTAAATTTGAACATGTGTAATATTATATTAATTTGCTCAAATTCGGTTCTTGGTTCCACAGTGCGTCGCCAGGCACTCGACGACGTTTTATTTATTGGCATTGCAGCGGCAAGGACAAACGCTCGTCCGTCCATCCGTCCTGGCAGTCATCGTTAGCTGTGTTGCCTTTCAATCTGAGCTTGTTTACCTGGCTTGGCTGTCAAGCTCATTGAATGCCATTTAAATGGACATTTTGTCTATTATAGGCGCCGATTTGGTTCCTCCCAAATACTGACGCCAAATATTGTATAGTTGTGATTAATGGCACGCTCGGGCCACCCGCTGTTTTTATGAATGTCTTCTGATAGCGCCCCATGCAGCGTGTAAATATATATTTGTTATATGCGGCGTATACTTAATTTATTTGTATTGCAATTCAAAATGCTTAAAATTGTGCTTCAGCAACAAGTGCTTAAAGACTTTAAGCTGCGAAAGTCTATGCATAAAATTGTAGCATAAATGGAAACCAAATCCCCAACCCTCCCCAAAGTTCGTTGGCATTGGCCACTGTGGAAAGTTGTGTGTGCAGCACTTATGAAATCATTTGTAAAATCTGTTGCCATAAGACGTGACTTTGAATTGCCATAATTGCTAACAGCAGCAGCAGCAGCAGCCGCAGTTGAAGGTCCCCCAATCTGTAGCCTATACGATGTGCTGATAGTGTCCTTGATTTGCTGTCGCCACTCCTTGAAGGATTTGCACTGGGCGCCGACCTAAAGCACATGGTGTGCCAATAACTCGATGCCCCAGTCAATATATATGATGAAGACATAAGTTCACCCGTGGGAAGTTACACATTCATTAACTGCTACGTCCTGACAAATTGGAAGTAACTCAGCTGGCTTATATGGTATTGTGCACCAGTTTGGGGAACAATTAAATAATTTCAGCTTAACCGTAACTTAACACCGAGGCCTTCTCACTTGGGTGGCCTTTAACAAGGACTTAGAGCCCCTGGCAAGGACACAAACCTTTGTTATCATAAACTCAGCTTAAATTCACTCTTTAGATTAAAAATGATGTATAACTTGCATTTATGTTTCTTATATATCTTATATTTTAGAAGAGAATCCTCTAGTGGATATAGAAGAGCATCCAGTGAAAATCTTCTTTATTTTCTTATATTAAATTTCTCATAAATACAGCCTAAATCGTTCCGCAATAGAAATTCTCTTTGATTTTCGTGACTTAAGTAAACTGCTTTATTTTAAGTAAAGTTTAGTTTTCTTATTTAAAGATGCATATTTGTTTTTCGTTTCTTTCGAACTTTAATTCATCTGCGAATTTACAGAGTCTTACATGTTGCTCTCACTTTATATATAAGTTAAGAAATTTACACACTTTCCTTGCATTGTGTGATTTGCATTGAATGTGGCACAAATTAAAGGCGCATCCGCAAACGCATCCTGTCAACAAATTACTAGGTTTTTTCATTTTGATTAGAACAATTGAGTTGTTGGTTTACGACACAAAAGTTGCATCAAATTCCCTTTTATTGCCTGCCGTTGCACTTCAGCAGTCACTTAATAGCCACACAGATTTGCTACTGAATGAGGCTCATCATGTTATAATGCCACAATCGTACCTTCAGTGCTGAAAATTACTGAGAGAGCTCTGACCACAGCAGCTCGCTCATCAGACTTGATTGCTGGCTGCTGCCTGGCTGCCTGGCTGCCTGGCCACGTTGGTCCAATGGTCCGTTGGACCGCTGGTTAACTGGCCAGTTGGTCAGCTAGGTCATGTAATTGTATATGCCAGACACACACATACACCCATGCACACACGCACATACGCATAAACACACACTTGAGCGTGGACCGGATGCTGGTACAGGACATCATTGAGACAACGACAAGGCTGAATGTCGCACAACTGCAATGCAGCTGGAGTCTGTCTGGATGCAGCTGTTGTTGTTGCACTTGTTCCTAGCAATGCCATTGCCATCATTTGTGGCACACTTACGTCTCGCTTAGAGATGGACACGCTTCGGATATTCTCGACACGAGACCACACGACTAAGAAAGCCTCAAGCACTTTTTAATAATATTGATAAGATAATTATAAAAGAATACTAACATTAAAATGTATTTATGAGTGAAGAATAAAATGGTAATAGAAAAACCATGGATCAAACATTATTTTTGGATGCTTTTATTTTGATAGATAAATTTCAGAAATCATAATTTAAAATGTAGGTTTTCTGTTCCGTTTGTTTCTAATTTTTTCAGTTTGCCAACTTTGAAAATTTCAAAGTGTTTAAATTACTTATATAATTGGAAGTAAAATTTTAAATGGACTCAAATGTTTGGATATATTATAATGATTCATCTTTAGTGATCATTGTTTAATAATTCACATTTTTTCATATTTTGATAACTTTATTTAGAATTTGCTACATATCTATACTTTCGAATAGTAAGTCTTGTTAATGCTTAATATGCATAATAAAATAGAAAGAAAATTTTAAAATGCCAATTAATTTCAATATTTATTATTTTTTTAATAATTTATTTATAATTACAAGTTATTTTTATTTAACATTATTATTATATTATATGATATTGTTTTATTAAATCTGTTAAGCAGCTAATCAATAAATGTTCTTTTTCATGCAACACAAATGCGTGCTGTTTGAAATTTCAGCACGTTGTCAGCTCTAGAGTGGGCTTTAGCCAAGTGCACTGCAGGTTGTCCCAGAAGATTGGTCAGTCAATCTTTTCGGAAGCAATTAGATAACATTGATTGTTGTCGGCCCGTCGGCTAGTCTATGGAAATGGCAGGGAGACTTGATGACCGACTGAATTGCTGTGCTTAGCCACTTACTTGCACGTAATTTGACTTTAAAACAAACACAGGCGATTAGATCCGTTGACTTACTTAACGCAACGATTTCAATTAAAACGCGAAATCCACTTAATTTTGATGACAATTAGTAATGATTGCACTAGAGCAGCAATTTGGTTGCAATGTGTAGGAAGTAGTAGGGATAGCAAAAAAAAAAAATCACTAAATGACAAAATCAGCAACAAATCACGACAACCAAACAACCCGTCAACAACAACAACAACAACAAAAGCAGCAACAACAAGAGATATGTCAACAACAAATCAGACAAATTGCATTAAAAATGCTATGGCACTCGAATGTCTGTTGACGGACAATTCCATTTATAGAGTGCTGCGGGAGGGTGGGTGCTGGATTTTGCTCGATTGGGGCCGTCAACTAACTGAGCGATTAGTGTCACACCAACAACTGCTGCTCGTCTGACTGTCCATTAACCAGCAGCAACACCAACACCAACAACAGCAACAACAGCCGCAGCGACGTCGACGACGTCAACAACAAATCAAATCAAATGTACTTTAACACGCTCGAGCCCAGAGTATTTAACCGATAGCTAAAATGAAAAAAAAAAAAACGAAATAAACGAAAAAGTATAGAAAAAAAAAAGAAAAAATGTAGCCAAACGACTGAGGAAGACGAAAAGAAACAAATAGAGAAGCGGATAGATGGCAAGTGGTAAACGGGGAAATGGTAAATGGGGAAATAGCGATGGGCAAACAAAGTTGCGCCTGAGCCTGACAATGAGTGCTCACCGCTTCCGTTTCCGCTTTAAGTGCTCTGAAATTGAGTGGGTATGGGGGAGACTGTTCCACTGCCCCTTTCTCTCTCTCTCTCTCTCTCTCTTTATATATATGTATGCCTTGCTTATAACAATCGGTCCAAGGCAAATCGACGTACTCCATCAAGTGGCAACATGGCAGCGACTCGTCTTTAGCATTTAGCTAGGTTCGTTAGTTGTGCCTCATGATGATGCCTCGTTTAAGTGATAAGTGCAGTTCAAATGTTTGTCCAAGTGTGCAACAATTTGAATTTTGCACTGTTTTTCAAATTGTTTTTGCTTTCAATTTTTTTAAATACCCTGTATCAATATTATTGTAGAAAACGGTATTGCATTTGTAAGATTAAGTCTTGAAAACCTACTGGCTGCTGGCATGCATTTTGCAAGCTTTGGCAGTATAAATGTATATTTGTATAAATGTGTTTCTCTAAGCCCATAATACCAAATGAGATTTAATTTACCAAAAAGTACATTTGATCCTCTTAAAATTAAGTTGATTTCAATTCTAAGAAGTAAACATGAATTTCATTTATCAAGAATAGAAACACTTAACAATCTCATCTCATCTAAGCTGGACGAGCATAAGCATTCCAGGAATAGCAACTGTTTATTGTTGAACAGTTTCAATTTTAAATTAATTCCATTATATCTTAATTGGATTCACAATAAAGCTATAATTGTGCATAATGATAATATTAAAAGGCAGAAAAGGCAAAAAAGGGGATGCTCTATGTAATCGAATTTTACTTGATTTAGTTAGTTTCAGCTAAAATCCGTCTTTTAAATATATTTAAATGGTCTATTTCTGAACTCAGAACTGTATTTTTATTTTAGATTCGTTAAAAATAAAAGTAAGACAATAACAAAAATAAATGAAACCAAGGTCAATATTTAATCCTCAGCGGGATTGTTATGTTTCCATTTGGAGTCTCAAATCTGTAATTCTCTCGCAAGCTTGTTAGAAAAGTTACTTAGCATAATAAATAAATAATACTAAATAATAAACATCAGTTGTCTAAACTATTTCACGTTTAGCTGCAGGGTGTCTGCTTGTCCAACATCACCGACATGGCAACAACAACTATCGAAGTCGCAAGAGGAAGGCCTGATGGGCAACGTTTGTCGCTGCACTTAACCCCTTTTGGGTCGTAAAAAGCGTCTGGTGGCCTTCCTTCCTGTGGCCCTTGACTTAAAATGGAAGCCGTACATTTAATTACGCGTAGAAAGCTAAACAATTGGGTTGGCTTTATGCCTAACCAGCTAGTTAAAGCTATACAAAACAAGAACACGAACAGTTAGCTTCGTTTTATACTCTTTTTGTCCAATCTTTTAGAAGTAGTAAGCAATATTTCACATTCTTAGCTAAATTCAATATTATTCCAAAATAATAACAACTGAATATCAGATGGAAATTATGAAAGTCTATACACCAGTTATTTAAGATCAAACTAAATTGAATACCTCAATAAATATTTTATTAATAATAAACAAATTTGGATTAATGTATTCATTTATAAAATAACAATCAACTATATTTGTCAATAATGAAAGAACAAATGTAATATTAATTTAAATTATATAATCGAATTGATGAACAATATGCATAGGCACATTTAATGATTTATTTATTTGATTTTCAAAAGTTAGAATATCTTTGATAAACATATATTACGTATACGCCACACAAGACAACTATTCATAGGAACATTTTGAAGTATCACTTAAAGCATTCAACTGGACCGGCTCATATACAGTCAGCCCAAAAACTGGGATCATTTTAGTGGCCGACAAAATAATCAGCGAGGCACATACAGATACACACATATCATTGGCCGATGACAACGCGAATGCGAAAGGGTTTTGCCAAAACACAGCAGCTCTGCGAGTTGCAGCTGATCTGGTATGCATGCAACGTAGAGGGATGGCAGGGTTAAGGGCTAGAAGCTTGTTAAATGGGTGCTGCGTAATCTAATAGCCAGTGGATGGCCATTTGTACAGCTAGCCCAGGGTTCTGTTGCAGTGTCCGGCATGCGTGTGGTGTTGCCTGCTAATGCAGCATCGCAAATGTTGCCGCCAGCTTCTAGGCATAATTTGTGTGCTTGCAGTTTCTTTCTTTTTTTTATTTATGGCCACGCCCACTGGCGAATTAGCAGCAGCGCTGGCCAGCAAATTTATGTAGCTCACTTAGCGTTGACTGCAACTTTGTCAACGTCGATGTTGGCGCTGCGTGAGCGCTTGACCAAAACCAAAAAAAAAAAAAAAAAACAAAAAAAATTAGGCAACATTTTGCTTTTGGGCTGTCATTTGTCGTTGGTGCTACCTGCCATGTGTTTACAGGCAGCAATTTATGGCCCCACAGCTGCCAGTTGCAGGTCCTTCTAATGACTTTAATAATTGGCAGCTATATGCTGAAAATGTACAAGCCAAAAGAAACAAAAGTTATAAACGTGCAATTAATGTACACGCAAAAATAAAGGAATTTATTTCGATTAAAGTAATCACTTCCCTGACGATAATTTAAGAACACTTTAACGGCTGATTAACTTTTCAATTTTCAAAATTATTTTCATAGACTATGATTCCCATAAACACAAAAGTGTTTATATCTGAATGGAGATAAAATATGAGCTTGATTTCTATAAGTACCAGATATGTGTTTAGTGCTGTGAAGAATTTTGTGCTCTGATAAAAAAAACTTAGAACTTATTTTTATGGGGATAAAGTGTATTGATCAGTTTTGTATTTAGATTGTAACATAAGTTCTTATAGTTTTTCCGCTTAGTTTTAGGGTAGTTTTCCATATTTTATTCATAGGGTATGCATTTTCCGCAATATGTATTTACCGTTTCTCGCAGATCTGTATAATATAAATTAAAAGCAGATCGAACGCAAACAGCAAAATACATTTGCTAGCCAATTGCGAAATTGCGAAAGTTAGCACTAAGTATAAGCCCAGTCGGACCAACTTACCAGCTGCTTGGCCATATGCTTGCCACAAAAATGATTGGCCAAGCTTCTGCTGCTGCTGCTGTAACTGCGACTTCAACTGTTTTTGCAGTCAAGTTGAAAGCTATTACATTTGCTGCCCAGTAAAAATTTCTTGCAGCTGCTTTATTTATTCCGTTTTGAAGTTACAGGAAAGTGGAGCTCCAACATTTTGGCCACGCTGCCTGGATCTATTTCAATTTAGTGTGGCTCAATGCCAAGTTGGGCAGCCGCAGCTTTATCCTTTCCACTGTGGATCAACGTTTCGCTTTGTCTGCTTGCCAAAGATTTCAACTACTTTTCCGCCCTCAGCTGCTGCTGCTGAGGCTGCTGCTGCTGCTGCTACTTAATCCGTTAACCATTTCATTTGGCATACCCCATTGGTGTTGCATATCGAGCGAAGGCATGTAGCAGCCATGTGCTTAAGCGCATTGAATGCAATTGCTAAGGCCCATTGGTATTTTAACTTATATGCTAGCTGCTTTAAGAAGCTGCCACGCTCCACAAAGCAAAAATTACCAAATCGATAGATGCCTCCGTTGACCTGTGAGAGGAACGCGAGTCCAGTTGCCAACAGCGACAAGGTATTAAGGAATGCCCAAATGAATTTGGAGCAATTTTCAATTATTGCACAATCGAAGCGTAAATAAGTTGTAAATCATCAATTACCCCCAACAAAAGAAAAAAAGCAGTCACCTACACAGTAACACTATCAACGAGCTAAGCCAAACAACACCAGCAACAACAGCCACAGCAATACTAGCAAAAAATAACAACTGCAATTGCGAAAAAATCGCCAAAGCGGATACGTGTGCTATGGTGCCAAAAAAGAGAACTAAGGGTAAAAAAGAAATATAAATAAATAAAAATAGAAAACGAGAATGTTGTTGAGTTGCCAGACATGCAATACTCTTGCCTTTGGCTTATATTAAAAACTTAAATTGGTCGAATTTATTCAATTTGTATGCGCAATATTAGAAAGCACATATCTGGTAAGTTTAATTAAAATGTGTATTTTTAATGAGATTTAATATAATACATAGGTGTAGTACTTCGATATTAAATTGGTAAATTTGTATAAATTTGTATACTCAATTTATATAAACTTATAGGCCAGGGTATATAAAAAATAGGGAGAGAGACAGTAATATAAAAAAGGAGGAGAGAACACGTTTCGTAGACAATGAAAATTGTCTGGAATGTAAAAGAAAATGGCCAATCGTAAAAATAGCAACTAACGGTTAAAAAGTGGTTGTTATTGTCTGTACAAAAATAAGAAGAAGACGAAGTAGAATAATATAGAAAGGATATAAGAGGTAGGAGTATGTAGGACAAAATACTGAGCAACTTGGCTGGCAGATAAGGCAAAGCAGAGAAGTGCTGCGAGCAGTGCGATGAGGTTAAGTAGATGGATGGATAGAAATGTCCTTGCGATGGCTTTCGGCCAGTGGCAGAGCACGTGATTTATGTGGTAAATAAAAGCAGACACAAATGAGAATCAAAGCGTTCAGATACGGGTAAAGCTGCAGTAGCAGTAGCAGTAGTAGTAGCAGTAGGTTTGAGCAGTTGTAGTAGGTAGCAGTATCAGTTGCAGTTGCAGCAGCTGCATCAGCAGTCGACAAACTGCGGTTGAAGCATACATTTAGGCGCAGCCAAAGGCTGAGAAAGGGGGAGGGGTGCAGACAAAGGAAAAGAACTGACAGCCGGCAGCGCAATGGCAAAGGCAAAGGACTTGCTGCTGCTGCTACTGCTGGTAGACAAAAGCAAGTAAGAGAGAGAACATGAAATCCGGTGCGGCTCAACGGCAGACGAATAGACAGAGAGACGCCACATCGAGTTGAGTAAAAGTTTTTAATATTATTTCAAGTCTGAAATGAGGGCAATCAGCGGCGCAATTGTCGAGCGGCAAGCATAACAAAGAAATGCTCTTGCCACCAACCAGAGCTGGCTGGGCATGGGACATGTGGAGCAAGAGGGGGCTTAGCACACGGCAAAGTAGCGAACAAAGACGACGAACGTTTAACAGCCACCAACATTGCCAATAACTGGGCACTGCCAACGCGATGGCTGGGTGAAGGTGGTGCAGGCAGGCAGCAGTGGCAATAGCAGCTGATGCACTGTGAGCATTGGGGCACAAGATAACTTGCACTGCCAGAGGATGGGTGCTGCAGGAAAACAAACAAAAGTATTTCCAAATGCGACGACAATGCCAAATAGCAAAGACAAAGGCAACTGAACCAAACCGAACCGATGCGAAGTGAACCGAACTGATGCAAACCACGCCAGTAAATGATCCAGATGGGAGCAGAGAGATGTAGATAGCATCGTTTACAAATTGGTAAGCCTTGTAGCGCCAATTAGGCTCATGCAGCTGCTAACTGAGCTATGAGTTATATAAGATATTCAGGTGGAGCAATATAGCTGTTGTATATGAGCACACAGGAAGTGTGGCAAACAATTCCCACCAGTTGAAGGCTAAAACTTGTGAACTAAACACATTGACATGGAACCGTGAATTATAAAAAGAGGTCGCCAAACAATAAATAACTAAAATTTTGCTAGTAAAGAGAAATAGTTTTTTTTTTGTAATATGCTTTCCTAAATAATGTAATTATTATTCAAATCCAAATATATATGACACATGTCAACTGCAATTTGTATTTTTATAATTTTGAAACTATATTTGTGTATTGATAAATATTATATTTCTTATCAAAAACATAGAGAAATGAAAATACTAAATAAATACATACAACTTTAAGTTTCGCAGAGGAAAAAAATTATATATATATAAAAATGTATATTTCTTATGCTAAACATAAAGTTAGGAATATAAGAAAAAAAAATGGTAACAGGCAGTATCTACATAACATTGATGCCCGACATTCAGTAGAAAAATCTTTGTTTGATTTAAAAAGCTGGATAGCTTTCAAGTCCAATATGGGAATTGGTGTACATTAGTTGCAGTTACGACAATTTCAACTCGCAACGACTTCAGGCTGTGTTGTATTATGTTGCTGCTGTTGGGGAGCACGTTGTGCTGCCTTTCGTGTTTCATGGGCCACTCTCAGCGTCTAGTGGATGACATCGGTGTTTTGTCCTGTTTCAGTTCCACACGTGCCGCAGTGGAAGTGAAACACATGCGCTGCGCCAAAGAGCGTACTGAACTTGTACCACTAACCCAGTTAGAGTCAAGATGGTTCCACAGGATGCGTGCCGCGTAGTCCACGCTTAGCTGCAGTTACGAATGCATGCGAGTCCCGTCACGAACACGAGCATCGGGAATTGACCGAACCCCAAGCTTAAAGTTGGCCCAAGAACACTCTGGCAATGGACTGATACCAAGTTCGAGCGTGTTTGAATAAGCTTTGAGTGTTTTTTGCGAATGTTGCTAGCGCAATGTGCCAAATGTGTATATACATGTTACTATTGCTACTGTGAATAAACGGTCAAAGTTTCACTCTATTATCAATGTTGATAAGCTGCTTGAAATAACTTTGGTAAATTTGTATTTATTCAATTATCAGCTATAGAAAGTGTTTTAGCCAACTACGTATTTGTGTATCACTTATATACAGCACAAATTACAATCTATTTTTTTTGCCATAAATAAAATGATTGAATGGTTCTCAGTGGGAAGTCTTACCGGAAATTTATAATTTTTATCTAGCATTTTTTATAAAGAATTATTTATGCTCTTATCGCCTTCGATATAGAGTTCATTAAATTTGTTGTTGATTTTTAACCAAAATAAATTTAATCCAATTTTTGGCTGATGTTCTTCTATTCTTTCACATTTGAATTTTCATATCACATGACAAAATTATAATGGTTGAAAAAGAGTTCCGAAGAAATTTTAATTAAACATTCTCAGCGACGAACGTTTGGTTCATAAAATGGAAAATGTCATTTATTTTGTAGTTTTGCACAAGGACACGTTTCCCTATTTCAGTCTGTCCCTCTCTCTAGCCCCCTACTCTAGCCAGTTATCATCAGTTGCTTTCGCCTTGGTTTCACTTAGTGCTTATCTTGCGTTGACATACCTTGTCATTTGGGCTGTCTTCGTAAAAATATCAAATGCAATTTACTGCAACAGCAAAGTTCACAAAAACAGCAGGACCTACACACACACACACACACACAGAAATACATATATACACATGTAGGTGCATCAGCCCAACTAGTTGTTGTCAGTTATTTAGTCTCTTTTTGTAGATTTTTATTGGACACCAGAAACTTCATTTGCATGAAAGTTCATTTTAGATTGCTATTAAACGAATAATTTAAGTTTGATATTTACTATATAAAAGCGAGTTGCCCAAAGTAAACCTTTTTCTCTCGCTCGAGTATTAAAGTGCTTCAGGAGCCGAGAGATTTATTTTTTAACATAATTGTGTCTAACTTGGCAACTATAAAAGCAACAGTTGTAAAATGTGTACATGTTTATCTATTCCCATTTAGGGATTATTGCAACATAAATATTCAAAAATAAACAACAAATATTACTGAAATCAAAGTATTTTAAGTAAATTTATTTTGCTATTTAAAATAATTGTGCAATTTTAAAAATGTATAATTTTTAAATGACTTTCGCTGGCTCCAGATCTGTTTTTTTTTTTTAAATCTTTTATACTTCAATATATTTTGAATCCCTTTAGGATGCAGTTGGTTGTGGAGTTTCAAACTCAAACAAAAGTGATCACAAAACAATAAGCAATAGTGAATAATATTTGCATATTTTTGGATTTTCTACTCCATATTACCCAACGACTCATCCCAATTCTAAAGTTGTCAAAAATCTGTATACTGGCTGGAAAACACTTTAGTACAAGTATTACTAGTTTTATTTTAATTGTTTCCTCTATTGAACAACGTTCGGGTGTGGTGCTACCCAGAAGTGTTGCCTGCTGCATGCTGCATGTTGCATGCACAAGTCGAACTAGGGCGAGTCAATTTATTTGCATAATTTTCTTGTTTACAATTTAAGTCGAGAGAATCGAGAGAAGAGGGGCTGGCACGAAGACGGCAATTGTGATTGACTTAAATGAAGTTACGACTTTGCAACAAGCCAAGGCAACGGACTAAGTAAGTGGCATGAGTAACAGAAGTTGGACTTGGACAATTTATAATATTCAATTTATATGCATTTTTTTTTTTTATGCTAGTCGCCAACGCGAACGACAACAACAAAATAGACGGCAACAACAACTGCAACTGCTAAGCTGATAATTCCAGATACACTCACACACACATACAAGTTGAAAAGATTCTCAGAATGAAATGTTCGCTGTGATTAATGAGATTTGTCGCTTGGTTCATTTGAGTTTTCCATGCCGTTGACTTGGCTCCATGTTGGGCCTGGTCGCCAGCGAAGTGGCATGCATATAAATATCATAAATGCTAAGAGCTTGCAATTGCTGGCTCTGAGAAGTATGCTACACAATTGGGCAGTTCGCAAATTGCTGGAAACGGCGGCAAGCAATTTGCATTTTCATTACTTGCAGCTCAATTTGAAAACAACAAGGCCGTCATCTTGGTAGTTGCCTCAATTGTTTTTGGGTGACTAGTGTTGCCGCAAAAGCTTTTGCCAGACCTATTCAAATGAACGACATTAAATGTTGGCCCGGCCAATAATTCATTTGTTAAGCTCCGTCACGCATTCAGCCAAGATAATCATGGGCCAAGGACATCGTTCGTTGCGTTAAATTCCTTTTATTTTATTTACATTTACATTTACATTTTCGTTTTCATTTTGTGTTTTATATTTATTTTTAGTAAGTTTTAAACGCTGCACTTTCGGCTAGCCGGCTGAGTTATGGCTGGTAATAAATTTCTATGACATATAAATGTAAATAATTGAGTAGGCCTAGCAAGTTGCTGAGAATGGGAATGAGATTGAAGATGAGGACTGTTGTCGTTTAACAATGTGATGAATGTTCCGGCACAGTTTACGGCCAATTTGGGCATTTCATTTCAAACATTTTGTTAAATTTTATTATACAAATTATAGCAAATATAAACATATATTTATTTTATTATTTATTTACTTAAGACTATCAAGCTACCATTTCAATGAATGCTCCCAACTAAATTCGTATAATTCAAGCACCGCTTTAGACGGTTAGTGGCGTTATGGGCAGTGGCGACGATAAGTCTATTTTGAGCTTCTTGACGACTTCATTTACTTGCTCCTTGCTCTTCATTCCGAAGCCTTCGAAGTTTTCCACGTGGAAGAGACTCACTCTGTGTGGGTTAAAAAATATAAGATTTATTTTTGGAGATCTACTGGCAAATATTGCACATTTTAACTATAGTTTGGGTTGGAATTTTCGTTGGAAATGTAACATGTCTCCAATGAATTTTCACATATTATATCTTGCATAAATATTTAAAAATACATTTGGTCGGACGACAGTTTAAATTTCGCAAAGCGTGATTCTTGAATTTTGTAAGCCCTGCCTTGAGTGACGATTTATCTGTCAGTCGGTAGAAGGTATTTTATATAAGAGGATTTAAAGTCTTACCTTTTGCCCGACATATCAAATAGGAATCTGTAGTAGCTGCTACGTATTGTTTTTGCCTCCAGGATGGCGCAGTGGAAGAGCACAGCTGTACACGCACTATATAGTATCATATTAAAGTGCGGTATTTCGGGCACAACATCCTCCTTAATGCCCCAAACATAGAGCATATGCATCGCCTTCCACATCACATACAGCGATATCGTAATGTTTGGGAACTGCAACAGACCAATGGAGCCCAGCAGACCGGCGGGTATTGCAAAAGTGGCACTATCATATCCACAAACATTGCGCAGAGAACAGGAAACTGCCTAAAATCAGAAAGTTATCGTCAATTATCGATTGCAATATCGGATATTAAAACTTAAAAAATACATATTAACTACTATATAGGTATACTTTTTGCTAGTCCAATAAGATTTACCTTGTAGATCAGTGAGAATGTGCCCAGGGCCAGACCCAAGTTCAGAGATCCTTTGTTAAATATCTGCTTGCGCCAGTTCATCTTCATTTTGATTATGTTGGGTATGCTGAGCAGCAGCTTTAGGCCCACTTGCAACCCAATGCCGCCCACAAAGGGTTTTAGGCCACCCAGGAGGGCGTAACTGCCGCAACCCTCGCGATGTGGGCAACTTGGATGTTTGGCCTTTTGCACACGATCGTAGAGCTGAATGTAGGCAGAGATGCTGCGGAAGTCGAATGGCTGCCTGGAGTTTTGTTTGGTTGTTACTTGTGGCGTTTTAATTGCACCCTCCTCCTGCTTGCCAATGAGTATACTCAGAGCCTTAAAGGTGGCGTCCTTGACCTTCGTCTTATGCACACCCATGCGGTACATATAGAGCAGAGCTGTTAGGCTGCAGCCCAAAATGAAAACATGTCCATTGGGTATTGAGCGCACTAGACCACGTGCCTCCAACATGTGCCACAATGCCTCTGAAGCAACATTTGCCACATACAGCGCCAGTGGTGTGCGACGCTCCGGTCGCTCAATGCTCAATGCGACAAAGCTGCCAATAAATGTCGGTATGAAGGCCACTGTGCTGGCATAGAAGCGACCAAGGAAGCGACGAACAAGGCAGACCATCAAGGAGAACATATAAGCGTTCGTCGTGAGGAAGGCCGTCGACTTTAAAATGCCAGTAATCGTGTGCTGTAAGTCCAACAATCTTGGAATGCGCATTTTCATCACGAGCGCCAGCTGTAAAATTTGATAATAATCAATTATTTATTATACAGTATACAATATTATTCTACTATTTCTGCATTTCTTTCTATTCAGATTTTAGAAATGAGCACTCTATATGCAATGCGGCAACCAACAAGAAAATAATCGGTGGTAAACTTGTGATTCGCGGTGCAAAACAATGTCTTACACTTAAATATAAGAATTTGATTTTTATGATATCGACCATTTCTGTGTAAATAAGAACTCTGTAAATTTGAAAATTGCCTTTCCACACCCTTGACACAAACCTATGTTAAAGCTATTCTAAACGGTCAGCATGGGAAAACTGCGTTACATTTTCTTTTATTTTTTGCATCAATTTAAATCGCAGTTAATAGAGTTTTCTCTTAAAGATGTTAGATCCCTTAAATATTGATCTCTCTTTATATTATTATATAAATTAAAAGAGCATAAACCAACAGATCTGCTAGCTGATATTGTAACTATTAATAAGAATACAACAATTAATGCAATCAAAACTGAGACAATAATTATGGAAAAATGTGTCATGTCACGCCGCAAATTATTTAAATTCAGAAAAAAAAAAACTATGAAAAGACATAGAAACAAGTAAGAATGCTGTAGTCGAGTAATATCCTGTTAAATATAATTTTGCATAAAATCATTATACTCTTTTCAAAAAAAAAAAAAAAAAAAACCAATTGCACTCAAACTCGTGTGATGATAAGCGATATAATGGTAATAATTGAAATAATCGAAAGTAAAAAATTTAGTTGTTATTTTGTCTCAACTTCAAAATGGAATATGCTTATATCTAATTCGGTTACCAGTACTTACCAGATAGACCACTGCGTAGGTGCGCATAGTAACCGGTATGGCAGCAAGTAGCATGCCGCCTGCGCTGGCGATACAACTAGATGTCCATGGATGCACATATTCACGACAGCTGCAGTTGATGGCGTTGTCAATTAGTTTGCTCTGCACGGTCATGCTATGCTTTTTTTTTTTATTAAATGTACCGCGATTAAGGCTTAAGCGTATATATTAAGATTACCACACTTGGCAGGTGACCAATGATGATAAGATTATCGATGAAACTCGTACACGCACCCACCAATTCCGCGAACAAAGTACAAAAATGCGCCTGTTTCACTTGCTTTTTCGCTTGGATTTAGTTTAGCTTGTTGGTTAAAATCCGCATGGAATGCGCACCGAATACCTTACACAAATAGTGCAATCTACTCAGCTAAACGCTTCAAATTCGACTGTCTATTGCGGCGAACTATTGAACACCATTTGTTTCGGAGAACTCAATTTGTCGCTTATGATAACACGCAAATAACGTTAAGCAAGAGAGCGTGTTGTGCTTATAATGAAACACTTTCGGTTTATCAATCGTGGCGACTCTTAGCTGCGCTCTTGAACAAACGAGTTAAAGAGTCGTTAAGTAGTTTTGTTGATATTTGTTTTATTAAGAAACTGGTAGAAAAAAAAGTCAATTATTTGTCATAAACACTCATACTACCTAAATATACACCGAGGCCACTTAACACAATTGAGTGCTTTACATAGTTATATATATATACAGTACCTATATACTAAATATAATTCGGTTATGATGATGAGAGGCGTATCGAACGCGGAATATATGCGCACTTTAAGTGCTGAGACTTATTATGGTAACACATTTGCTGGCACGTTTCAGTTCGACTTCAATCGTGTGCTCGCTCAGGAGGCAAATGAGAATGCTGGCAGCGACAGCTTGTCGATGATTTTCAGGCTTTTGAGCATTTCGTTCGTCTGCTGCTGTGTATTTAAACCGAAGACATCAAAGGCGCTCAAATTGAACTTGTTGAGTCTGTTACAAAAAAAATATGTTATCGCATTTAGCATATCAAGTGTGATAAGGTGTGTGTTTTATATAGCCAATGCTTGCCTCTCGCCCGATATGGCCTGCAGAAATTTGTAGTAATTGGGTCGCAATGACTGCGCCTCCACAATGCCGGTATGGAAGAGCACCGCTGTGAAAAATGCATACATATACATCATAAAGTTGGGTATACGTGGCAGAATACCCCGTTCCTGACCAATGCCGCTGAGTATCTGTAAAAGAAGTGAGTTATAGTGAATTATTCTCTCATATATAAACAATACTTACTTGTATAGCCTTCCACATAACGTACAAGGCGACGGTATTGTCGGGGTACTGGGTAAAGGCGAGTGAGGCCACCAGACCTGCGGGTATGGCAAAGAGAGCCTCATCTCGATCGAAACAGTGGCGCAGTAAACAGGACATGGACTGCAATTGATATTAAAAACAAAACATTTCCCAAAGTACAATTAACTAAAATTTTAATTTAATAATTATCTTTTATCTTAGCTGCTTATTAATTTCCGAATACTGCTAAAATCACTACGTCATATTAGATAAATTAATTTAGAATGATATCTTAATCATTATATATTCGGCAAAGCACAAAAGCGGAGGACTATTTTTTTTTTAAGATTTTCTTTTCAATTTTGTTTGAGCGATTTCAGCTGCTTACGATATGATTGAAAGTGCGATATGTTAATGAGAATGATAATGGATTTTACACTTAAGGCATATTGATTGACTCGCTCTGATTTATATTTTACACACTAATCTTTGCTGACCAGCATAATTTAGAATTATATGGAAATGTGGTAATAGCAAAGGAAAACTTAATTGAATATGTAATCCGTTCTATTTAAATACACTATTTCAGAATTGTCAACTCACCTTAAATAGAAACGAGAAACTGCCCATGAAAACGCCCAGTTGCAGGGTGTTTCTATTGAAGATTTGCTTGCGCCACAGCATCTTGCCTTGAAACACGCTCTTTATATTCATCACCAGTTTGAGAGCCACTTGCAGAGCGACGCCGCCGGCAAAGGGACGCAAGCCACCAACAATGGCATTACTGATACAGCTGGACTTGTGGCGGCAGCTGTCATTTCTGCCGCGGATTAGATTGGTGTAAATGCGCACCCAATCGGCGGCGGTGGTAAAATTAACTGTGGGTCGCAGCCGCGAAGGAGCTGGCTGCTCACCGGGTAGCATGTGCTCAATCTTGACAATCGGACCGGCCTCATCCTTGCCCACAAAAATGCGCAAAATGTTGAAGATGGAGTCATCGGTGGCGCTCAAGCGATACAGATACAGCAGTGCGGACATGCTGCACGCAAATATCAATGTTTGTCCATGGGGAATGGGATGCACCCAGTTGCGTGCCTCGGCCATTTTCCAGAGTGCTTCAGTGGCCACGTTGGCAACATAGAGTGTCAGCAGTGGACGACGCGCCGGACGCTCGACCAAAATGGCCGTGAGCGACGAGAAAAAAGAGGGCACGAACGCAACGGTGCTGAAGTAGTAGCGTCCCAACAGATTGCGCAACAGACAATTGTACAGGATGAAAGTGTAGGCATTCGTCACCAGAAATGCGGTCGATTGAAGAATGCCCAGAAGAGTGCGTCGCAGATCCTGCAGCGTTGGTACACGATGTCGCATTAGCAGCGAGAATGCATACACTATGGTGTAGACACGTAGACAGTATGGCGTGGCCGAAAGCAATATGCCAGCTGTGGCATTTACACATTTGTCCGTCCAGGGATGCTGAAACTCCTGGCACGAAATGCGCAGCGGATCAAGCAGCTTGCTTTGTGCACCCATTATCGAAATAAAGCGACTGTAATGTGAATGCACAAAACATTTATTAGTTAAGCTTATTAAGCTTGAAATCAGTTCCAGTGTCAAGGCTAGAAGTCCAAACCTTAGACTTTAATCTTATCTAAAAACAGAGGCTATTGGCTTCACTTTCGATTGCAATCAACCACACTAAAAATAGCAGCAAACTTAAGTCAAACATCGATTAAGAATGTATGTATATAAATATCTGTTTACTATTTTACAGTATATAATTACTTGGCGTTATCAGCGGGTCAAGTACGCAACTGATAAAACGAACAATAAACTCTTGCATCTCACTGGGAGCTATTTCAACAACAAAAAAAAGGCTGGTCTAGTTTATACTTACACGAATTTGAATATGGAGAGAAAACCAGTTGTTGCCCAATCGCAGTTATATGTTTAACTAAAGCTTGTTTTAAATCAGATCTCTAAAATGCTTTGTACTCAACTGGGTAATATAAATAAATACTAGATGTCAAATTGTTTTGCCAAGTACTACTGCGTTCCATAAAAATGTAAACAAAACAATTAAAACAGCTGTCAGCTGATATCGGTGTGACCGTATCTGCTTTTCAGAGTTTGGCGCAAGAATTGGTAAGCTAAGAATTAACCTTTGCACAGTGGTTAAGCCAACTTAAAATCTACTCCCCTGAAGCCTAGTACTAAATTTAATTAAAGCTTGGGCGCACAAAGCATATGAATGCTTAATTTAAATGCTAATATTAAATGTATAAAGAGTGCTTTGAATAAAATACGTCGGGGGAATTGAGAAAGTTATCGATAAGGAATTGCGCACGTTTTACAGCACAGTGCGCGATAGCCCACGTGCAGTGTTAGTTGTTTAGTGCTTGAGCATGGACTCCAAAAGTGACGTGAGTAAACTAAAACAAATGGTTAACCTGTGATAAAGCATGTACATTTCTTGCAGCTGAAACGCGTACAATTAAAATTCGATCCTAATGCGAATGGGGATGATAGAAAGAAGGCTCGCAAGCTCTACAAAGTGTACAAAAAGGAATTTCTCGAGGAGAATGAATACAGAGAAATCGACACAAATCGCTTTGCCAGCGAATGTGGCGAGCAGATGGAACAATTTGATCCGGCCACCCACGATGCCTGGGTGCTGCAGTGCCCCAAAGGCATCGACCTGAGCAGCATGCTGACCAGCAAGCGCATCAAACTGCCCGGTCGCCGCTATGTGGGCGACATTCAGGTGCGTGCCACACACTACGCACAGCCGCAAACCCAATCCGTTGGCTACGTCAACAGCAAGAACAAGTACGCGATGCGATTGCTGCCACTGGCTGGTCAATTGGTGGTTGGCAAGCGTTTGAATATGCATCAGCCCAATGCGGATATGGACAGCAATCAGTGTCCCAAATCCTGCGAACCACAAAAATTTAAAGCGCCTCTGCGACATCCGTTCTTTGGGCGTGACTATAAAAAGCATATCGATTTGGACAAGAAGACGAAGACGAAGCTGCGCCATGCGGATAAGAGATGCGCCGAGGCAAAGGCCCAAGAGCTCGCCACGGGCAATTTCTATCAGATACGCAGTAAACTGCTGGCAACCACACAAACGCTGCAGCAGAAGGAACACGATGTGCGACAGTCGGTGCTGACTGGCGTCCTGCCCAAGTTCATGGAAGACAGCGAGCATCCAAACTATGTGGATCTGGTGAACGACGACGACGATGACGACTGTGAAGAGGCGAATCAGTCCCAGAAGCTGGACAAAAAACAGCTGAAGCGTAAAGCAAATGGTGCAGTAAAAGCTGAAGACATTCCTGACGCAGAGCAACCCATGGATAAGAAACGCAAAAAGCGCCATTCACAAAGCAATGCTTAGTCAGCCACCAAAAGCATTATGTTCTAACAACCTACAACGTCTGTTTAGTTTTAAGTTCTAAACCAAAATAACAATAAATATTTATACAGTTTTTAATTATAAACCGGTTGCTATGAATTGCCAATCAAGTTTAATTGTGTTGTACTTACTACTACAAATACAAAATAAATTGCACAATAATATAACATTAGAATTATATTTGAACAGTTGTAATTCATTTGAAGTCAAAGTGCACGCTCGATAGGTAATTTTCCTAAATTTCGATAGGCGAATATCGTATGTGCGTACCGTAGCAATTAGCTTTGTATTGAGAACTATGTTCATCGTTTAAATTTGTGTATTCTAAAAAACAAACTAGGAAAGTTTATTGGTTTTGTGCAACTTAAAATGTGGCAAATCGATTACATATAGCTCAAAAAGTAAATGGATTAGAGTTAAGATTGATTGCTTCATATACCGGTAAATGAGTTTATTATATTATCTGGTTTTTAGTTTGCTAATAGCCTTTTCCACACCCAAATCATAATTGGAGTTTAGCTAATTATAGTCGCATTGGTGGCTACAATATAAATACAATGTACATACCAACATACATAAGTATAATAAAATAATATCCATGGCAATTAAACCTTTCGCTAATGATATATACGCATTTAAGCTATTCAAATACTTGGCACATCATTTGAGAGCATCTGGTTTGGGGGCACCTTCTGCCAGTTGCCTTTTGCCATGCTTGACATTCTGCTAGGGATAACAAAATATTTCATTATTATTTGGCTGCTGGGCGAAGGGTAGGCGTAATGGTAAGAGGAGGGGAGGGTGTGTGCTTATCACTTGTGCAGAGCAATGCTATTATCTCTGCCTTTCACCTGTAGGTCGTAGCTGGGCTTACTCCCGTTAAGCTAACGTGCTTAAGTAGTTCCATTCAAGGAATATGACCGAGAAGTATTTCTGACTGTGCAGCTCTCTGTGCGTAGTGTTTTGCTTTTGTTGTTTTTGGTTTAGCTGCTTAAGAATATTGCGGTTGCTTCTGTGGGATTTCCGCTATTGGGGGGCGAGGAGAGGCTTAGGGCGAGTGTCATGGACAACAGACTACATTGGATTCCAATTGGGTGGCAGCTACTTACTTAATTTACCCAGAGGTGAAACACAAAAGCTGTGTGAACAAATCTTTGCCTTTGACATGCCACTTGCCGCTAAATACGCACTTCAAGTTAATAATGAACGATAGATGGGAGGAGTGTGGTTTGATATGAGGAATGGTAGGGAAGCTCAAGCTGAAGCAATGTTTAGCTCTAGGCATTACTTACGGACAGCTGCATCAATTGGCAAATAGTTGAATCATTGCCAAAGCAGGATGTTAATTTGTTCACTGAAGCGAGAGTTCAATATGCTCTTAATATATATATGTACATATCAACATATCATTAAAAGCAAATCAACCAGTTTAGTGCTGAGCGCATGTGATCTGAGATCTGAGGAATAAAAACAATTTTATTTGATTATATTGATTTATTCTAACTTAAAAATAAAGCTAATTAATTTTGCTTACATTTTATTATTTAATATTTTTAAGACGAATTTTAGCTGCTCAAAAAAACTTTCTCCGTTTTTTATTTAATTAATTAGAAGTGAATTACCGAGGAAATATTAAATGCTTTTGTGGCAAGTTCATTTTAAGATTTTTTACTATTTAAAAACTTCAATACTGAATTTATTATTTTTATTTTTTATATCACAGTTGCGAGGATGTTTGTTGTATCTATGATTTCAAGAAAAAATTTGTAACGAATTATTAAGCTTATTTTTTCAATCAAATATATAATATATAATAGTACAAAATTAAAATTTTCATTAGTTTATTGAGAAAATTTGTTATAGGTTCATTTATTTGTTTATTGCACTTTTAAAATGTTTTTTTCCTAATCACTTATTTTAAATTTAGTATATTATAAATATAAACATTTATTTTTGGAATAGAAACATATTAATATCAATAATATTTCTCATTAGCGGTTATAAAACTGTTGCCGATCAGGAGAACGGTTTTAGTTATTCTACACATAGAATCAAATAATATTGAAAAGCATATATATTGATTTTAAAAACAAAAACTGTGTTTTTTGAGCACAACGAGTGTTAATTAAAATGTTTGTCAGATGACCTCACCACAGCCGAGAGTACAGCTGCAGTAACTCCACCCACAATATGTTGCAGCTGCCATTGCTCATGATGCTGAATTGTTATTGATTTTACAGACTTGTCTTCTGGAAAGGCGAAAGGCGACTCATCTATTCTCTCGTTCGGAGCTTTGCCTGCTATCCAGCTGATGGCTCGGCTCATTTGCTTAGCCATGTCCAAGTGCATGTGTGTGTGTGTGTGTGTATTGCTGTGTGTTAACGGTGGTTACGGCTTCCTTCTAAATGTGTTCAATTAAGCGGTTATAAATTGTTCATTTGCCCATTGGTGCGCATGGGCAACAACAAAAACAGCAATAACAACTACAACAACAGGCAATGGCATCCGGTGCAACTATGGGAAAACAGCAGGCGACATTGTCCACGTTGTAATATTTTACTGTAGGCTTTAGGCCAGCAGTTTGGGCCGATAAGCACGATATGTGTGTGTCGACATTGTACATTGATGCATATCCTGCCATTAACAATCCTGGCCATATACACACGTACATACATATAAAATATATACAATTAATTATACGCAAAGTTGTTATTTTATTAATTGGTGCATTTAGTTTCGGGCATTATTTTTGGTGGTAACAAACAATACTTGGCTAACCAAAATGTTGGCTGCCAAAACAAATGCCGAAAGTCATCAATAGCCATGGGACTTGATAGCCGCAAGGCCAAAGCGCTCACACTCAAAAGCAAAAAGTCAACACGAGCACACACAAGCAGAGAGAGAAGGATATTGAGAGAGAGAGAGAGAGAGAGAGAGAGTTAGAGAGAGAGAGAGAGAGAGAGAATGAGATTTTAAAAGTTTAAAGGGTGTGCTCAGCATTTTGGGCATAACCAAAAATTGTGGCCAAGACCGCAGGGACTTCACATCAAATAGAAATTTGCGGCTATTGCTAACAAACGAGCATCAGGACACACACACACACAAACACATACCAGATCACAGTCATACACACACACACACACACACACACACATGCATATCTACAGTCTGTCCATAGTGCTGTCCACATTTCCGCAGCAAATGTGTCAAACGTCACACACTTGCACCCATACTAACACTTCCAGTTACACATGCACGCACTCAAACACACACAGCCAAACACACCCAATCACACACCCAATCACACACACACTTCCACACACACTGAGGGAGAAGTGAATTACAGCTACTTTTTGGCAGGGTCAACAAAGGGGGTCGCTCCGCACGACTTGTCTTGCTACCAAATGTAAAATTTACAATGTGATAGTTGTGCTTTTTTGAATATCCTGTAGCTAGCCAGGTAGAACAGATCAGAGCAAGTCCAGGCAGAAGATGCAAGAATATTTAATATTCTTGTTGGTGACATCTTTTTATAATTTAAATAAGCGAAGTCTGTTACAAGTATCGAAATTCTTAATTTCTTCAAAGGCTTGTAAACGTAATTTAGAAATAACTAATTAATAAAATTACTTCAAGATTGCGTATTTAATGTGATTTAAAAAAAAAGAAACACCACTCTATTTTTTAAATTATATTTTTTTAATGCTGTTTTAATGCACAGATATAATTAATGAAACTATTTGAAAGTTCCACGGTATTCCAGACTCTGAGTATTTTTTTTTTAATTTTCTCATTATACTTCGAATGAGTACTTTGAGCTCTGAATTGAAATTGATGTCTTGGGCAAGTTGTTTCACTTGTCCATGTACTCTTCATATTAACAAATTACCATAATGAAATGTAATAGGATTTCAAATCGAACAGCAGCCATTGCAGCATTGCTACTGCAAAATGCATTACCAAATAATTTGACGTGGGTTCAAAGAGCAGGTGCAAATGCTTTGAGCTTTCTGCCCAATTGGTTTAAATTTCGGTGTTTCTCTTTTGCGCATATGCAAATTTTTGGTTTGGTGCACATGCTTTACAGGAAATTTCAAATCAATTCCCGCTATGGGGCAGCGTGGTCTCCGGCGCAATAACCAATGTAAAACATGGGGCAAACTTCAACACACAGAAATTAGTTCACTGCCCATAAAAGTTTCGGCAAAGTTTTCCGTCGCTTCCTCTCTCACTCTCTCTTTCTCTCTCTCTCTCTCTTTCCCTCTCTCTCTCTATCTCTCTATCTGTCTCTCGCTCCAGCGTGTCCTGTGCCCCGGCGCACTGATTTGTACCACACAAAACAATTTTGTGCTGCTGGGACCATCACTTGAGCAACTTTCATCCCAATGGTTTAATTGTATTTTGCAGTTTCAAGCTTCTCTGTCGAAAGAAAAATAAACTTGAAAAATTGCAGAAAAGGCATCCACATTGAATTTCCATGCGTGATAGGTGCGGAAAATTCCTTTTGGTCTGTTTTCCGTTCAGAAGCGCGGTTTCCTGTTTCTTTGCCACAATCGCAAATCTTCTTTTTGCATTCGCGCACCGCGGTTGGGTTTCTTTCAATTTGGCCCAAATTCAAATAACTGCCTGCCGTGCTTTTTGTACTTATGCCGCACACGAAAATCTCTTTGCGTTGCCATTCCTTGTGTAGCACACCTTTCCGGGCAGGTCTATCATCATCCAGCTTTAACGAAGAAACGAGAAAACCGCCGCCACAGAGTACACTGAAAAAATAAAGATTTATATCTGATAGTCGAACAAGTGGATTTTAAGTTTACTTTTTACATCGATCAACTTATTTATTTTCCTAGTTAATGTGGAGTCGAAACTTTTTTTAATTAAAGAGAAAACTACAAATTAACTTATAAAGAATTAAGAGTGATGTATATTTAAAATGAAAATTATTAAATAAAGGATATAATAGAGAGTAATATTCATTCATCAACTTAAAAAAATAATTTAATAATTTTGTTATATATATATGACAAAAAATAATAATAATTTTTTTTGTGTATTAGTCGATCTTTAGTTTATAAAATAATATTCCCAAAAATCAAGTTTAACTAATATAAAGTTGAATTTAAACTGACATCGAACGTAAAATATATTTATTCGTCACAACATCCGAATTAATATAAGAGTTTTAAAATTCGAGATAAATTGAAATATTTCTCTCAGTGCACATTGCATACTTTGTAATTGGGCTAGCCTGTTTAATGCGCGCTAGCTTGTCGAGAAACTTGAAGATTTAATTTATTTGAAGTACGCTTCATCTCCTGGCGACTTGGGGATAGCCACTCTGCAATTTCCATTTTCGATTCCCGTTTACCCATTTTGAATCCATCTTTCGCATCTATCGATTGATGAAAAATGACTTCGTTTGGCTTGATGCGCTGATTCGTTTTCCATTGCAATTATTTAAACGTTTCAATTGCTCGATTTCAGATTTGTTTGGCTTCCTTTATTGCCGTTAACATTTATTTCCTTTTTGCTGTATGTGTGAGTGTTTGTGTGTGTGTGTGTGTGTGTGCTGATGTCGATTTTATCTTCAAGTGATATATTATGCAATCGTTGGTGGCGTGTCTCAGCATTTTGTATACCAATTTAAAAGTGGTCTTCACTGAATGTAAATAACAATTAAATTCCA
The DNA here is from genome assembly GCF_018153295.1 of Drosophila grimshawi. Lineage (NCBI taxonomy): Eukaryota > Metazoa > Arthropoda > Insecta > Diptera > Drosophilidae > Drosophila > Drosophila grimshawi. Next base: position 23,459,201 of record NW_025063098.1, read on the forward strand.
AGTCTGTGGTCATGTTCGTATCGTACCTTATAATTTGGCATATGTGAAGCCTACGGCCAATTATTTCTCGCACGCGCCGCAACTGTCGACATACAACATTTAACTCTTAACTATGAGCCATAACGTGAATTCATAATAAATTTTATATTTGCTTGAGAACCAAGCAGGTGATATCTTTGATAATAAATTTTCACAATGTTATTAATGGCATCAAAATCATAAATAACGATTGAATAGGTTTTTGGTTTTGTTAACGTTTATCTCAAATTTTAGCATGAAAATACTGTCAAATACTGTATAATTTACAGTGTAAAGTATATTAAATATTAATTTTCTTCCACATCCCATATAAATAAAGCAATTGTAGTGCGCTAGTCTAATTTACTAATACATATATTATGCCCAAGTCTATGCTATGGGTTTTGCCATACCAAGCCGAGCTTTTGCTGATGTCCTCTATAAGGTAAAGTAATACAATGTCGAGCCCTATTTGTTAAATTTCTTCACATGTTTCTTCTTGCAAATTCTTACTCTGATTCTGTTTGCGGAAAGTATTTGGACTTTGGGTTGTTTTCCACCTAGTAAAGTTGTCTAAGGCACATGTGGAAATTAATAAAATCGACTTTAAACAAAAAAAAGTTTTTTAAAACAATTAAATAAATAAAAATAATAGCTATCAACAGAAAATCCTTTATGGACAACTGCATCTCGAACAAATAAACAAAGGCAATTTCTTTTTTGAAAACATACTTAAATTTCTTATTCTGAATCGTCACCATATATACATTGAATCAGTAACTAGCGAATTCAAGCCCAATCGCCGCCAATCGCAGTTGAAAAAAAAAAAAATAATAAAATCTGTGACCAAACTTTCCACTGGAGAAAATTGCACGGCACAGCATCACTATGCTTCAAATACTTCTACAGATCATCTGACGATCCCTTAAGCAATGTTATAATATATAATTAAATAATTTAGGTGGTGTGATGAGAGATGCAAACCACATAAAGTGCTAAAAGATATGCTAAGCGATCAAATAAAATCACTTCAACACTCATAACTGCCAACATTAAAATATTCAATTTAATTTATTAATAATCAATTTACCCCTATGCCTGATTAGATGCCTTGGACTCTCGCCTACATATTACATTTATGAGATCGGCTCAATTCCTTTTTCCTCTCTTCCCCCTTCCCCACGATATCATTTAATTAGTATTATGCACAGCAAGCACGTAGCGTAGGGAACTTTAAGGATCATAGTTCCGGAAGCAACGCGGGCATCTGCTCGTCGATGCCAGGTAAAATGTTGCACAATGCAGAAAACATAAATGAATTAATTATTTATTATTTTTTGACAAGTTGAATTTTATAAATAACGCTTTTCAAGGAAATTCGATCTAATTTTTAACTTTATAAATTATATTTATACAAGATAAATAAATGCAAAGCATAAACTGAGAATTGGCTGTCGTGCCCAAGTTTTTTATTTAGATTTTAGCTTAAGTGGCTATTGTGCGTTTCTATATGAATATAACTTATTCTCGTATATGTTACTCATTCCAATGTGAAACTTATTAGCTTAAATATTCAGAAATTATTTGTATCATAGCTTTTAATGTGGCATATGGGCAGCCTTTAACCGCAACTGTCTACATTTAACTGTTGACTGTAAACTATAATTTAAATGCGTAATAAATGTTTGCTCCTGATTCTGTCTATAAAAGTGCGTACATTCATTCCACAGTTCATATTCGGTTTAGAGCAGTACAAGTCAAGAAGTCCATTGAAAATGCCGCTGGCCAAAATGGATAGTTTTTTGAAGTATGCCAACTTCTTTTACTCGGCCGTTGGCATTGAGCCCTATACGAAAATGTCGCGTTCGAGTGTCGCCAGCCGCTGGATCAGTCTTGTGTTTTGGGCCAACTTAATCAACCTCAGCCTCAATCTCCTTGGCGAGTTGGGTCTTGTGCTGATTGCCTTTGCCACCGGAGAGCACATTTTGGAGGCCATTACGGTCATGTCGTATATTGGCTTCGTTTCAGTGGGCATAATTAAAATGATGTTTGTATGGCAAAAGAAACCGGCGCTCAGCCACATTATATGGGAGTTGGAGAAAGTGTTTCCATGTGACAAGGCGGCTCAATTGGCTTACAATTTGGACAAATATTTAAATTCCTGTTTGCGCATCAGCTTCACCTTTTCCATGTTATATTCCGTGCTTATTTGGACATATAATCTATTTGATATTATGCAATATTGCGTATACGATTTGTGGCTCGAGATGCGCGAAGTGCCACTATTGCTGCCCTATCCAATTTATGTACCATGGCACTGGCAAGGCCATTGGAGTTATTATCTGCTGGTCATCTCCCAGAATATTGCAGGTTACACTTCGGCAGCGGGACACGTGTCGACAGACCTGCTGCTCTGTGCTATTACCACTTTGATCGTCATGCACTTTGATTATTTGGCCAGGACGATTGAGAAGCAGGTGCTGAGCGGTGATTGGTCAAAGGACTCGCGCGTGCTCTTCGATGTGGTTCAGTATCATGAGCGCCTGCTGCTTCTCTCTGATCAACTCAATGAGGTCTTTGGAGTGCCCTTGCTTATGAACTTGCTCATCTCATCGTTTGTTATTTGCTTCGTGGGATTTCAGATGACAGTTGGCGTTCCGATTGATTTACTTATTAAATTATTTCTCTTTCTAATCTCTTCACTGTGCGAGGCCTACTTGATTTGCCATCATGGACAACTGATAGCCGACGCGGTGCGTGTTCTGTTGTGATTGTTGTGATTGTTGTGATTTTTAAATTAAACCTCCGCTTCTCATTTATTTTTTTTTTTTTAGAGCTTTGGTATTTCAGCGGCAGCCTATAATCAGAATTGGTACTATGCGGATGTGCGATATCGCAGATCATTGATTTTAATCATAGCGCGATCTCAAAGTCCAGTATATCTCAAGGCAACGGTTTTTATGAAGATCACCAGAGGCACCATGACGGATGTGAGCATTTCAACTGTTTTATGAACTTTAATTTTTCTTATTTTTTTAAAAAAATCAAAGTTTATAGTATCTCAGTATATAATACAATAGACTTTCAGTTTGGAACTAAGTTAGCTTTCAGTGCAGAGGGTAATTTTATTCCTGGTTGAGGGATTATATGACTTTAGCTAGAAATGAAATTTATTATATAACTAACTATTGTTCGTTTTCAAGATATTTTATATTTATATTTCAATGTCTAGTGAAGAAACTAGTTTTCAGCAAAGAAAATTGATAATATAATTGTCCATTTTTTTATCTCTGTTTTTCAGCTACTGCAATTATCGTACAAGTTTTTTGCGCTACTTCGCACCATGTATGCCGTATAGGAATGTCCTGCAAATACTTACACACGAGTAGTACACATATAAAACAAATGCTTAACTCGAAATGCTCAACACTTATCATATGCTTTTAAAGGATCAAGCGCGACATAGTAATAGGTCGGTTCTTGATTATGCAAACGCATGTTCGTTTTCTATAACGTTCTCGTTCATTAGTCCAGCACTTGCCACACTGAAATCTTGTGGAAAAAATGAAAGAAAAACTTAACATTATGTGTTAAAAAAGGTTCGCATTGTATTTGACGCTTTTCTGGACGAAAGTTGGGCTTTATGAGTTTTTCAGTTGCATTTTGTTTTCTTGTTGTTATCGTTTCTATATATTTTTCTTCGGAATGGACGTTTTTCAACAAAGCTGTTTGACTGAACGTAATGCAATTTCTATAAAGTGTGTGGGTGTGTTCTGATTACGCACTCAACAATATTACTAATTTATGCGCACAATGACGGCGAAATTTCAATATCAAGCTCCAATGGTAATTTGTTCACTTTATTTCAGATATTCATATAAGATAACTAAATAAAAATAAGAAGTCGTTTGCAAATTATTCATTAAGCTTTAGCTTAATCGGCTGTTAATCCTTTCTTTGTAAATTATAAAATGACATTATTTTTTTAAACTTTATATAAGATATTTATTCAAGGTAACAAAGGATAAGTTTGAGAATTAGCTGACGTGTCCAAATTATTTATTTGGATACTAGCTTAATTGTAAATTTTTTTTATAGGTATTAGAACTCTTTGCAGAAAGATATATGTTATTCATTTCAATGCCAAATACATTCGTTTAAATATTAAGAAAATAATTGTAATCTATGTGTACATTTGAATATTATAGCTTTTAATTTGGCATATGGGCAGCTTTTAACTGCAACTGTCAACATTTAACTGTTGACTGTAAACTATAATTTAAATGCATAGTAAATTTTTGCTCCTGATTCTGTCTATAAAAGTGCGTACAGTCATTCCACAGTTCATATTCGGTTTAGAGCAGTACAAGTCAAGAAGTCCATTGAAAATGCCGCTGGCCAAAATGGATAGTATTTTTAAGTATGCCAACTTCTTTTACTCGGTCGTTGGCATTGAGCCCTATACGAAAACGTCGCGTTCGAGTGTCGCCAGCCACTCGATCAGTCCTGTGTTTTTAGGCAACATAATCACCCTCAGTGTCAATATGTTTGGCGAGATGGGTTTTGTGCTGGTTGCCTTTGCCACCGGAGAGCACATTTTGGAGGCTATTATGGACTTGTCGTATATTGGTTTCGTTTTCGTGGGCATAATTAAAATAATGTCTATATGGCAAAAGAAACCGGCGCTCAGCCACATTATATGGGAGTTGGAGAAATTGTTTCCATGTGACAAGGCGGCTCAATCGGCTTACAATTTGGACAAATATTTAAATTCCTGTTTGCGCATCAGCTTCATCTTTTCCATACTATATACCGTGCTCACTTGGACATATAATTTATTTGATATTACGGAATATTGCGTATACGATTTGTGGCTCGGTATCCGCGAAGTGCCACACCGGCTGCCCTATCCAGTTTATATCCCGTGGCACTGGCAGGAGCATTGGAGTTATTATGTGATGCTCATTTATCAGGACTTTGCTGCATGCGTGGCGGCAGCAGGTCAGGTAGCGACAGACTTGTTGATCTGTGCTCTTACCACTTTGATCGTCATGCACTTTGATTATTTGGCCAGGACGATTGAGAAGCAGGTGCTGAGCGGTGATTGGTCAAAGGACTCGCGCGTGCTCTTGGATGTGGTTCAGTATCATGAGCGCCTGCTGCTTCTCTCTAATCAACTCAATGAGGTCTTTGGTGTGCCCTTGCTTATGAACTTGCTCATCTCATCGTTTGTTATTTGCTTCGTGGGATTTCAGATGACAGTTGGCGTTCCGCTTGTTGTACTTATTAAATTATTTCTGTTTCTAATCGCTTCAATGTGTGAGGCCTACTTGATTTGCCATCATGGACAACTGATAGCCGACGCGGTGCGTGTTCTGTTGTGATTGTTGTGATTTTTAAATTAAACCTCCGCTTCTCGTTTATTTTTTTTCAGAGCCTTTAGTATTTCCGTGGCAGCCTATAATCAGAATTGGAACTATGCGGATGTGCGATATCGCAGATCATTGATTTTAATCATAGCGCGATCTCAAAATCCAGTTTATCTCAAGGCAACGGTTCTTATGACTATCACCAGAGCCACCATGACGGAAGTGAGCATTTCAAATATTTTATGAACTTTAATTTTTCTTAATTTTTTTACAAAATCAAAGTTTATAGTATCTCAGTATATAATAGAATAGACTTTCAGTTTGGAACTAAGTTAGCTAGAGGGTAAATTTGATGATGTTTGATGGTTTATATGACTATAGCTAGAAATGAAATTTATTGTTTATTTATTTATTATTATTAATTTATTAATTATTGTTTTTTCCAAGATATTTCACCCAAAATATCTAAAGGGGATACTCAAAAGATTTTCAATGCAAATTTTGATCATCACTAGAATACTCTTAAAGGAAAATTTTGTTAGTTTCCTAACTCACAATAGCATATCATGCAGCAACAATATGTGTGCAAGAGTGAAATTTGTTTATATTCCAAGAGTGATTTTCAAATGCTATACTCCATTTTAACGATTTATAATGTGAAACTATGTTAATATGTAGCTTTTTGCTAGCTGAATAAGCTTTTATCTTATTTGCTCAAAAGATAAGCTTAAATTTTAATTACAAAAATAACATGTGAAAGAGTATCAAAATAATTTTAATTAGTTCGACGCGATTTTGGTCCTAAAGTAATCCTCAAATTTGCATTTAAGAAATGAAATTATATAGGAATTATATGGCTAGGGAAAAAAACGAATTTTCAGCAACGAAAATTGATCTTACAATATTCCTTCCTGTTTTTTTCTTCTTTTAAATAGCCTTAATATAATTGTCATTTTTTTATCTCTGTTTTTCAGCTGCTGCAATTATCGTACAAGTTTTTTGCGCTACTTCGCACCATGTATGCCGGATAGGAATGTCCTGCAAATACTTACACACGAGTAGTACACATATAAAACAAATGCTTAACTCGACACTTATCATATGCTTTTAAAGGATCAAGCGCGACATAGTAATAGGTCGGTTCTTGATTATGCAAACGCATGTTCGTTTTCTATAACGTTCTCGTTCATTAGTCCAGCACTTGCCCCACTGAAATCTTGTGGAAAAAATGAAAGAAAAACTTAACATCATGTGTTAAAAAATGTTCGTACTGTATTTGACGCTCTTCTGGACGAAAGTTAGGCTTTATGAGTTTTTCAGTTGCATTTTGCTTTCTTGTTGTTATCGTTTCTATATATGTTTCTTCGGAATGGACGTTTTTCAACAAAGCTGTTTGATTGAATGTAATGCACTTTCTATGAAGTGTGTGAGTGTGTGGGTGTATTCTGACTTCGCACTCAACATTATTACCAATTTATGCGCTGAAGTGTGCGAACTTGCTACAAAACGACTGCGAAAATGCGATCTCAGGCTCCAATGGATGCTTTATTTTCTTGGTGCTCACTATATGTGGCACTACATATGTGAGTTTCGCAGTAGCCAATTGGCTGGTTAGACTCATACCACCCAGTACTCCTTGGATCTCGTTCTCGCGCCACCAGTGGGATAAAAATAAGACCAGAATGCATTGCCTATTTGATGAATTTATAAATCACCTGCAACTGGCATTCGCACGATTTTCGCTTCAGTTCGCCGACCGTCGTTTCGAGCCATGCTCATAAAAAATATTAAAATATATGTACTATTTTATTTTTTTTCCATTCCTACCTACTTTTCTTATATATATGCGTGCACTAGTATGACAGTTTTCCATATACCCTACTGACATTAAAAATGGGGAAAAGAGGTATACTGAAGTTGAGCAAATTATGTAAAATGCAGAAGGAAGTATGTCCGATACCATAAATTATATATAATCTTGATCAGCATTAGCTGATCGACTTAGCCGTCTTTTTGGAAAGATATTTAAATTGGTTTTAACATCATCTAAACTAAACACAGATTTATAAAGACAGAAAAATCAGACAAATCTTCAAAGTACATGTATTTAGTGTTTTGGGTTTTACTATCAGCAATCCTTCATATGGGCTTATAAAGCTGTGTTCAGGGTATCTCCTGGTCGAATTGTCTACACAAAAGCACATACTTTTAATATTTATAAATATGTGCGCTTTCATTTTGGGTGGGTTTTTTCTGGGGATTTATTTTTCATTTTTATAAATTTTTTATAAGGCTTCTACTGTGCTACAAACATTTAATTTCTGGTCACGTCTTGTATGATTTACAAATTCCAACAACATCGTCAGTTTTCAATATCTGCTATCTGCTTATTTGTGTGCATTTGTTTGCCGTATATGGCCATAACCTTATAATATACTCGTAAGCGCAAAATGATTACCACGTCAAAAAGCAACAGAGTCAAGCCAATTAGTCGATTTTCTGATTAAATTCCGAATATTGAATTTTTATGTCACACAACCCGGTATGTAACACAATGAATAGAATTTCCCAAACTTTAATTTAGCATTTGAAGCTTCTGGAAATAATCTTAACATGAAACCTAGAATTGCGGTTCCAACATTGTATGTAGTATTTATTTAGAGTTCAAGCAATGATTGAAAAGCCATGCTTGGTACAAAGTTATGGCTGTTGAAAATTTAGATTTCGCCATATATAATCATGAGATGTAATACAATTATGTATCTAGACAAAATTGTTCTCAAATCGCACCATAAAAGTTAGGACAAAATCTATAAAAGTCAAATTTAGCATTCTTGGCTACTATGTATCAGTAAAATAAATATATAACTCGAGAACATTTGAAAATAAATGTCTAAATTGTTGTTTAATATGCAAAACATTATTAAATTTGATTTATACCTCAATAAAAAACTTAAAAAAAAAACGAATCGATATTATTTTAAATATTTTTAATGGACATAAGTGCACCCAAAATATATTGATTGCAATAAAAAAACATGTATGTATATTTAAACTGTTGTTCGCTATATAGACTAACTTTCAATAAAAAAGTCATCCACTCTTTGATATACCTGTGTGTGGCAAAAATGAAATAATTTTTATTGCAACATTTTGTGCTTTCTGCTGATTGTTAAATCCACTTATCAAAACGTGCAAATAACTCAACACCCGGGATAGGTACACAGCACACACACGTATACAGTCACATGGATATGCATATACCTCACATGACCCAGTGAACCATGTCCATTGACTAGTTCACAAAAAAATGATGAATTTTTCGACAAAAAAAAATATGAAATCTAAAAAAAATTCAAATACTCTAGTCAAAAGTGATCGAATTGTGGCTACCCCTTATTTAGATTTTAAATTTCAAAATATGTTTTCCGAATTTTATTTTATGGGATAAGTAAATATTTATAATGCGCAAAACTAAAAGATTTTCAATTAAATATTATTCATAATCAATTTTAAGTTAACTTAATAGATAATTTTCTCTACTGACTTATATACATATATAAATTAATTTGATGTATATAATAAAGTAATATAGTCTTCGTTTTATATAATATTTATTTCGAACGGCCAATTAATTAAATTGTAAGAATGTTTATCTGTTTTTAAGGTCATTTATTTGTTTAGATACAAAAGTCAAACGTTTTCAAAGAAGCAACAGTTTGGTTTTTATCTCTTTTTTACTATTCTATCGAATGTCTCGAAAATATCATATAATTCCAATGGATGATGCTCAACTATATGCCTTCTACTCCACTTTTGATTCACAAGGTATATAAATGTGATCCGGTTGGTGAGCAAACTCTGATGTATCATTCTTGGCGCAAATTGGGCTCTGTTTTTTCAATTAGCTACCATTAAATTGAATTCAAATATTGAGACAATATGTGGTCCACCCACCTCCAACACCATCCCCTTCCCAGCCTTTAATCACCCGATTGTAGTTTCATTTCAGCTTAGCGGAGTTCTTTGTCTGCCATCGTATGATTTATTGATTTCGAGTTTGCAGTTTTTCTTGTCAAATAGTCGACAGCGATAAAGTGCGAGTGTTGCGTTGCCAGTTATATAGCTTGGTCCGTGCAGAACCAATGGACACTGTTACCATTTGGCTTTCCGGGAGGTCGTCGAACCATATTTTCTGAAAGCATTCTTGTGAAATGCTTCTAAGTGCGTTATTGGGTGCAGCAATGATAAATCGAAATGTTAATTGAATATTTTGTGTGCGTAATGTTCAAATGGGCAAATGGCCGAAAGAGTTTAATCATAAACACAGACTGAAAGACCGCAGAATAGGCAGTTAACTGCAACTTTAGTCAGCAGCTTTCAAATGGGTTATTTGCATTGTACAATGTTGCCAAAATGGATTGATGATGTGAATGATACCAAACAATTACCATTTCTGATGTCAAACAATTTACTGTTATATCTGACCATCAATTTAGTTATATGTATAAGTGAACAAATGTCATAAATGGCTGTCTAAAATGTTATTTTTCCACCTCTTTTCAAAGAGACACACAAGTCTTTATATATGGAATGTCAATGAAATTTTTGGGCTTGATTCTTATTAATTTCTCTATTCAGAACAATTCTGCTTTATGTAGTGGTTCTTGTATAAGTTTCAAAAGAAAAATTATACTAATTCGCACTTCATACTTTAATTATTTCAAATGCTTTCCAATATTACTAAAATTAGAATCAAATTTAATATCTTTGACAAATAATAGTTGATTTAAATATATATACGTACAAGTATCATTGTTGACTTATTTGTTTAAGTATTTTGGTGAAAGAGGTCCTTAAGGTGAACCACTTAAGACACTTGTGAGTTTTGCAATTATCAAAATGCAAATGACTTTGGGAAGCTACTTCAGGAATATATTGATACATATAAATTGATATTGATACATATAAAGAGATAAGCTCTTGAATAGGTTGATACTAAAAGATCTCTGCTATATTCAAAGTAGAAAGAAAAATGTACTTAATAGAGAGACAAGGACTTAATGTGCTGTTGAGACACATAAAGCGGCCGCAAAAGAGTCGCTGCGTGTGTTTGCACATAGATAAGCACCCGGATTTCAGTTGCCCATTACTCAACGGCTTTAACGGTACGGGGCTGTGCAGGCTGATGCCTTACTATAGTTTCTCATTCGGAGCATCGTATAAGAAATGCATGTACACATAATTCATTTTTTACGCTAGATTACAACAAAACGCTGGCGACAGTAGAAGAGACGCAGGCAACAAATGCGGCACTGGTATGCCTGTTAAGTAGCTATAAGCAGCACCTACACATACGCACACAATCACACACACACACACACACACACTAATGTATAACATATCCAACGCACACATGCATAAAAAACTTCTTTGAAGAAAATTAAGTTGAAACAGACTACGTTAGAAAGTCGACATTCGCTGTGAGTCGTTGAAGGCAGCGGAAACGGATGCGGCAACCAAGTTTATGTTAAAGTTTGATGCATGACATACAACCACAAATCCACCCTTCTTAGACGCATTCACGCACACAGTCGCATATACAACTAAGTAGCTATTTTTGCAGGCAAACTTAGACATCTATATATATATTCATATATATATATACTTATATATATATATATATATATGTATATTTCCAGCAAGTTGCTGCAGTTGACTTTTATGCCTGTGTGTTGTAACTTGCGGTGGTGTCCGTTACAATGTGTGCGTTCATGAGTGTGTGTATATGTCTGTGTATGTGGAGGTGCAACGGAAATTAAATCAGCTTCATGTGCAGTGCACATCATTAGTATGCAAACAGACGATGCACTATAGGGAAATATGCAATCTTTTTGACAGAAAGTAATTTTTAAAATGTTTTCTACATAATATATACATATCGAAAATAAACTAAGTTTAAATTCTATTTGTAATTGACTTCGATGAAAAAAAAATGTTAAGCAAAGTCTATATTGGTGAAGATACCTTACGTGTACATTTTTAGAATAGCTCATTTCCAAAAAATGTTCACTAATCACTTAATAAACTTCATTAAAAATTAATAAATTCTGCAAAATGTAATAAAATATTCTGTGATATTGTTTCAATAAAAGCCCGGGGCGGTTGCCAAGCCCATTGCTTGGACACATATTGCTTATTTAAGCCAAATAAATAACTTGGTGTTTTATAATTTATTTCGTCAGTATTTAAAAAATATTAAGCTGTATTTTTAATTTTACCTATTAAATTATATATATTAAATTCTCACAGAAAATGTCTCAAGTTTGCCCACCGTGCGGCGATTGTCTGCTCTTGCCAATAAGTATGCAGCAGTTTTATTATTAATCCAGTAAATTGAGTTTAAGGAAAAGTGGCAAAATGTCTTGATTAGTTTGCTGCATGGCAAATTGAACGGCACCGCAGCAACTCATATATATATATATATATATATATATGTAAACACATTTTACTAAAAATAAATTAAAGCGTATTCATTCCCTCTCTGTTGTAATCGCAGCGGACGAAACATCAAATGCCGTTGCAAGCGTATCTGGAACTTGTGCTTATTGCTCGTTTGACTGTTTTGCTTGTCTCTAAGCTCAAAGGCCGGCAAAAGTGCTGGTTTTCTACATTCGAGTGGCAGAAGGAGTAAAGGTATTACCAGTTTGAAGAGTACTCTCACTTGTGTTTGCACGCTGACGTATTTGTCGCTTAAGCTGCCCTTTATGACATTTATTTTTATTGACTGCACAACGGAAAACATTACCATCAAATGTCTTTTAAGCCACCTAAACTGTTTGTGCTGGGGCTCTGACTATGACTCTCTTTTCGGCTCCGCTTGGTAAGCTGCTTGCAAAAGATTTGAAGTGAATTTTCAAAACGTTCTACTGCTCAAAAGAGGAATCAGGAATTAAATTATGACAGGAATGTTTTCAACTATCAGGTTTTCTCATACTGCAAGAATAAAATTTAAAAATATCGCTCAAATTCAGGATCCTTTTTAAAATAATCTGTTTTAATTTATTACAGCTTTATTATGTTCATTTTTTATTTTCTAAGTTTTTTTTTTAAATTAATAAGTAACCTAATTAGTTTCCCATTGTACTGAAAATAATAACACTATAAGTTTAACTTAATTTTCGACGCTATTAACTAGTTGGCCAGATTACTGTATCAACTATCATTTATTGTTAATTAAATGACACAAATCCGAATATAATTATAATCATTGTATATATACATTTATCAATATTTTATTTGTTTTTATGTATTGACAATTAAACTTAAATTTTCACATGTGAACATTTTCAATTATTTTTCATATTTTTCAATTTTATGTAAAAAGTGCAAACTATGAGATTGATAAACATTGAAGTTTAGATACAAATTAATATCTGTAAAGTTTTAAACGATTAATAAAGGAATTAATTGCAAGTCTAGTTCTAGTTCATAAGATGTCCTGCACACCTTTACAAATAATGAACAATTTGAATATAAAATGTAACTTCTAACTGCTCATAATTTGAAATAAAACTAGCTCAACTGCGAGTCCTAATTCCTATTGAGGACATAGAACAACCGTTATTGAATATAAGTTCCAAAATACATATATCATTGTCTAAGAAATATTTACTATTCCATGGTTGATACAAATAATATATGATACACAACCGTAACAGTATTTACGATACATATTGCGCATACGCAGAGAGGCAAACTATTTGCGAGTTATTTATGTATTTAACGAGCTACAAGTTTGCATATGTGGCATCTACACATAAATTACTTCTTTGCTGCTTCATTAGAAGAGTGCGACAATGGCTTCAGCGACATTTTCATCAATGTTGACAGACTTGAGGCTATTGTGGCATGCCACAGACTGCCACTGGAAACAGTTTATTGGTTGCTGCTGCTATTGGAAAACTGTCAACTAGTGGCACGCCTTATTTTCTGTTGCTCTTGTGTGGCTGCAGTTGCTGCTGCTTTGGTTTTAATATCATTTTCGTTCCACTTCAGTTAGCATTTTAATTTAAGTTTCATTTTCAATTTAAGACTTTGACTTGCCTGCAAACGCAAAACGCCAACTGCCTTGCCCCTCCCTTGTTCCATCCCATCCCATCGACTGCTTCGACGAATCCTTTCGCATCCGTTGTTTTGTATTTTCGCGCTTTTACGCTTTTGTATGTTGTGCAGCCCCAACGCTATTTCGTGGCTATTTTACATTTATTATTTGTATTTTCTGTAGAGCAGCGCTTTGTTAACGGCCCACCCGCCACTCCTTAAGCGGACAGTGGGCGGCACCCAGGAGACGTGGCCGAGTGCAGCTGAAGGCCGTGTTTGCATTTTCAATTAGAAAAACTTTGCAACGCAGACAACGCCTGACAAGAAGTGCGCAACGGCTGCAAGCGGCACTCCTTTGGGGGGGGAGTGCTTGGTGCAGCGGGTTGACTGACGCTGTGGTAACAACTTGGCTTCTTGTTGGCTATGCTAATGCCTTTGCATAATCAGTTAATGAGAAATATTTGTTGTAATGAATTTTCTTTTGAGTTGCGGTTGCTTATCATTATCATCATTGTTACTGCTGCTGCTGTTTCTTCTGCTTTGTCAACGTCTTTGTTCGAGTGACAAATAATTTATTGGCAGATTTTTAATTAAAAACTTTACGTCTTTGCCTCCTACGCCACCCCATAATCCATCCACGCATTTGCTATTGATGATAACAAAATTCGAAATTACGGCCATAAATTTGTAGAAGAATGATTATTCTACACTGTTCGCAAGAGGGTCAGTATATTGGCTATGTACAATTTGTATGTAAAATCACTTTAAACTATAGTTTTAACAACCACAAATCTAATGTTATATGCCAGTATGTCTATTTAAATTCCAGGTGTCCGAGTCATATACCCTTATACAACATATTACAATTGGTTCAGCAGCCTAGTCGATTTCAGCTTATCGCTCACTGTCTCCGTTTCAATATAGTATCGATTCATATCGATAGCAATAGCCATTTAATATATATTGACATTTCATTGAACAACTTATATGCCAAAACGTATTTTCATATTGATGTAAACACTATCAGCAGGCCTTCATTTTATTTACATCTCTGTACATGTGCCTGCCATAAGAAATGTGAGCACTTTTAAATTGGCAATAAAATTTGAATATTTTTAATAACTGGGTTAAGAGTATGTCACTTTCAAGCCCATTTGACTACAGCATTCTTACTTGTTTTTATTCAGTGACACAGGAGCTGTGATGTATTTATGTACATTGTTCAGAAAGCGTTTGAGAATACAACCTGAATACACTTAATTAATTTTGTAGTAATCTTTTATATGCTTTAAATACTTTTAAATACTTGAATTGAAAACTCTCGACATCTTTTCTTTGTCTTACACTATTAATTTGTTATGTTCTTTAATATTAAACCCATGACAAAAAAAGGTTTCCTTAGATCAAAGGTTGGGTAGTACGACAGCGATGTGCCCAATTGAACCATCAATTTGTTAAGTGGATAAAACTATAAAAGAAATACAAGCAAAAAACAAAAAGATACTAGTTGAGGGAGCTCGACTAGCAGATACCCATAACACAATAAAAAAGTTTACCTACCTTTTTGAAGGTGTGCAAATACCTTCATTATACCCTTTTTACCAATTCGTTGGAGGTTTTAGGGTATTCCAAATGGGGACACGCATCTGGCGCAACAGACCTAACTATCTAACTATGCCCATGTGTCAACTGGCAGGCGACTCTGGGGATCTTTAATTTATGGCCATCAGGTGTGTGTGAGCTGCCTAAATGCAAAATCTTTAAGTCCCAAACTAGACCGTTTGCTAACACTCGCTACCTTTTACCTTTTTACCCCTTTTTCTCATACTTTCTTAATAAACCCCTTGCTTTTGTCTGCATGTCGACAGCAGCCATTGAAAAAAGAAGAGGCAGCCAACTTTAAATCAAATCCCTCTTAAAGTAGTAGGAAAGAAGTTTGAAAAGCGTTTAAGTAGCTGTCCTACCAATCTTCTCCCGCCACACAAAAGCTGAGTGACAGTTGCGGTACACTTGGGAGAACCCTTAAGCCATGTGAAACTTGGGCCGCAACAAAGCATTATGCTTGGCCAGAAGGATGAATGGATGCGCTCTTGCTGGTAATTTGCATTGCAATTTTATTTTATGCTAAGTGCCTTAGCAAAATTGTTCGACCATCAACAATGCATCAGCGGCGATTGCTGCCTTTTGCCTTCCGTCACTTGGCACCCAAAAAGGAACATATCTAATACGCAAATGCCGCAGCAGCAACAAGCAACCAGCAAACAGCAACAAGCAACAACAAGAGCAAGTAGAAGTATGAACATTTGGCGAAAAATGCAACTGCTACAAATTATGTGAATTATGCGTTCGGGTGGCGCATGCATTTGCATAAATTTTGCAGCTGCCAACATAGCCGACAGCACTGCAGGCACAGGGTATGTGGTGAAAGGGATGCGGCATGTTGGAGAACGTAGTACATTTGGAGCTCGCTTGCTTGCCGCACACATATCTTGTCTAACAAATTGCATTCGAGTGTTTAACATGCGCCCAACAGCCGTTGATGTTGATGTGCAAAAGGATGCGAAGGACTTTTCCATGTTATTCGTAAGCTTTAACAGTTGCCGCACCAGCCGTCGCAAATTTTTGTGCGTGGTGTTAGTGTGTGCCTCCTGGACTGTCATTATTTAGTTGAAGTGGCATTAATGGTCGCCCACATTCCAGCTAAAATCCAAAATAGGGTAAAATAAAAAAATTGTTTGCCACTGCAAATTTGGATAGCCACAAATGAAATCCAATGGAAATGCAATATTCTCTAACATCAAAAAAGAAACAAACACACACATGTACACTTGGCCACAATCACATGCATAATTGCATAAAACAGCCAAAATTTGATTTGAAAATGTTGCATACTTTTGGGCGGCGCTCGAAGTGGCGTTCAGCTGCTGCGCACATGGAAAAGTCGCACGGGCCCGTCCTCGAAACATCAAACCGACCAAATCGTGCAAATTTAATATGGAATAGTGCACATACACACACACACACACTCACATGTCCACACATCACACGCACATCACCACTTATTTGCATTTAATTAAAATTCACAGTTATTGTCCAAAGTATTGAACGTTTCCTTTTTTTTTGTATTTGTTGTTCTTCCCTGCTGCTGGTCAATTTTATGGCATTTGTAATTAAATTAGGCTTACAGCACGTGCTAACACACAAAATTACACAAACACATATCGATTTATGTATAAATATGTATAAATGGACAAATGTAAAATAAGCCAATTTAATTGCAAATTGAATTGGGATTCTATAACTATTTACAAACATTTTTTAATAATTTATTTCTAACACGAATGAAATTTCAAAGTAGACGTATATTTAATACTGAAATAACAAAATGGAAGCAATTGATTTTGTATTTTTTGAAATACCTTCATTGTTAGATTTCGTTATTGGTAGTGTCTTTATTTGTTGTTGGTTTTTTGGAAAATGCACAGAAATTTATTTGACTGTTACAAATTGATTGCGAGCAAGGGCATGAAACACAATAAATAATTCTACAGATACAGCTTTTTCATACTTTGTGTGGAAGTCGTAGTTGTGCTGGCCATGACTGACAACAGTTTACTGTAATGTGTTTGTCGCCTCAGATAGCAAATGATGCAATTAAACTTAACGTTTAGTACAAATCAATTTGCTTATAAATATCTAAAAAACTTTAATTGATTGTTGAATAACTTAAGACAAGAACCGAAATTAAAATAAATGTGCGGTAAAAAGTTGATTGAGGCTTAAGGAAGCTGTGCATCAAGCTTTATTGATTCTCAAATTGAATTAATTATTTGCGTTCTATCGAATAGTCGACTCAAAATACGAATAAGATTTATTCAAAATATATATTGGGGGTGTGGTAACAGAAAGTGTGTCAGTATTTACATACATTTGCTACGGTCCAGTGCTTGCGCAATATTAATGAAGCTGTGCGACCCACATATCAGCACACAATGACTCAGACACACACACACATACACACACACACACACACACACACACATCGGTATTTAAATGTATGTATATACATCCGCCATTATGATTTGGCATTTGTGCAAATATTTACAATGGATTAGAATAGTATAGCTATTAGCGCTTACAGCTCAGCCCGTGTAAATAATGATAAGCCGAAAATCGCATAAATATGATGACAACAATTGATTGACACGCCCACAGGCATTCAAATAATCGGCGCCGACAATGGTAAACGACTTTTTATTTCGTTACTCATTATTTGTTTATACTTATTAAGGGAACATGTTTTACTTACTGAATTTATTTGTCGACAGCGTTTATGCAATTAATATGTGTTTATAAACATTAACAACACGAAATAAATAAATGAATTCAATTAAAATCTGATGAGATCAGCAGATACAGATAGTGATATATACGGTCTACTAAGTCTTTTGTGCTTCACCAAAAAATTATGATTTTATACTCAAATTAAAATAATTTTCATATACATTGGGGAAACTTTAATTTGAGTCTTAAAATTAAATCTATGTCTTAATCTGAAAATGAAATAATTTTGATTTAATTCAGTTATTAGTTTTTAATATTTACTCTGCTATTATACTCACATAGATATAATTAAACCGAGAAGCACTATATTTAATGTATTATTTGATGTATATATGTACAGAACTGTTATTTATTCGCACAAGCATAGCACTCAATTATATATTTTATCTGTTTTCCTTATTAATGTGTAGCGCATAACAACAATAAACGGTACTGATGAATAAATCAAAATTGAATCGCGCACACGAACAGTTGTTAATGTTGCACTTATGTTGAATATTTGTGTTCTATACAAATATTTGCGTTTTAAAAACATTATTATTAAGCATTTGTGGTTGCTACCAGGCCGACAACAATTGTTGCGACAGTTTGCATTTTAATGGGTTTTTATATGGTATTTGGTTAGGTGTTGAACATGGACGTTGTTTGAGTTGCGCTCTTGTGGGTGCCTGAGTGTGTGTGTGTGTATGTCTGTGTGATAACAAACGCAAACAGACATAAAAATATGGCTTGAAAGCGACCCCTTAAATCTCCAAGCGTTTTGCAATGAGAAACCCCAGCGAGAAAGAGAGATGCGAAAAAATGTTGACAAATTTTAATTACTTTTTTAGCGTTGTGTCGCGTTTGGTCTATAATCAAGTGTGGTATTTTTCATTATTTATGTTTGGCTAAAACACATACACACATTTAGAAACGGGGCTGGGTAGGAGAGAAGCAGACTTTCACTGCGGCTGCAGTTGTTTTGTATCCCATTAGCTGTTGACAGCTGGCAGCACGCATACGCCATGTGGCCCGTCAGTTCCTGTCATGTAAGGGCGTTGCTGCAAGATTCTTGCTTACACACACACACCAACCACACACACAACGAGAGAGAGAGAGAGAGAGAGAAAGACACAGAGAGAGAGAAAGACAGAGAGAGAGCGAGTGAGAGACACACACAAGAAGCAGCTGGCTTTGCGTTTGTTTTCCATTTCATTTATACTTGCGAGTAGATACAATTTGTGCACAAACAATTAATTTAAAACGGAATAGCCAGTTGGCCTTATTGCGTCTTTTTGTGCGGTCATTCCTCAAGCCTGACAAATCGGTTGGGGCAAAGCCAATGCTGCAACGAAGGGGACTCTATGGAAGCTGGCCAAGGGCACGCTAGAATTGTTCAGCATGCAGTCATTTCAATGAAAAGCTGTTTGTCTTATGCTTCAACTGCGGCTGTGCGACTGTAACAATTGTCAGCCTGTCACTTGGCTTTACCAGTGAAATTCGTAAGGGGGGATGCACAGAAGACGATAGAAACAGTGGCTCCGTTTAATGTGCTATCAAACCAAATACAATGCAAGCGCATAATGAGGAGCATTCGCAGCTAGCTGTCCGACTGACAACGCATTGCGCAGAAATTTTGTAATTAAAATATTGCTAAAAGCGCAGAGCACTGGAATAGAAACCGGAAGATGGGAAAAGTAACCACCTAGACAATGCTCAGTTGATGAGTGCCCTTCTGGCAAAAGTCACTGCTGCTGCAGACAGGCTAATGAATATGTCAGGATGGCTTTGCCATGCCTCAGCAGGCAAATAAAAAGCGTAGATTCTATGTTTATGCATAGACTTTTGAATTTATGAAAATTGACATTATATTGAGCCATCACGATTGCAATTAAGTCCTTAAATTGACCACTTCTAGGGCTCTGTTGAAACTGCCATCACACTGTCATTATCTTGCCTGACCTGACCCTCATTCACAAGCAAGTGTCTTTGCCTTTTTATTATACCATCTATCAACTACAGGAATGGGAAAGCATCGCCGACACTATAAAGTAAATGAATATATTTTTGATCAGGATCACAGACTGACAGATTTTTTTATCTACAATTTTGAGAATCAGAAATCAAAAATATTCAACAGTCATTTTTATAAATTTGCTTATTGCTTGCAAATGGCAGATTGGGCATAAAACACAAATTCTCGAGAATTTGAAATAGGCACGGGCAGAGAAAAGCAAACACAAAATAAGATTAAATATAAATATTTATATTTCCAATGCCATTGATTTTTATGGAATACCATCTTGGTTTTACATGAAGGCATTCTAATAAATGTAATGCTTTGAAAATTTGGTAACGAGCTTAAGCAAAAATGTTTTCTAATAAAATGTAAAATATAAATAACCTAGTCAAATAATGTTACTAAGGCTCCAGTGGCTTAATTCCATTTCCTCGATTAAAGGGCAAATAATAAGAATATGTATTCGTTTTCATGTCTCTATATATATATTCAAAATGTTATCAAATAAACAATTTATAAAAATATAAATCCTTAAACTATTTGGATTAGCACAATGTTTAAATATTTACGGGTTATTCTCTACAACTGTTTGTTTTTAGGTTTACCTGCTTGCTGATGTGGGAGATTTCAGGCTTTCGCACCTTGTCGAGTGGCAGCTGTATTACGGCGTGGTCGCCAACAACGTTAACTGCAACGTCATTTAAGGGTTAACGTTGTCAGTTGACAATGCTGATGGCAGGCGGTTTGTTGCCACAGTCTGACTCAAAATGTCTGAGCCGGAAGGGACACCATCTAATGGCCTTGTGGCCAACACAACAAGCTGTCTGCCACCAACAAGCATACACAAATATGCCGCACTTTAAAAGTAAGTTGGCCGATTCGAGTATTTCCTGGAATTCTGACTGTCTATTTATTTTAAAACGTTGCCTTGCTGCTGCTAAGTTCTTAAAACTTGAAAGAAAAGTTTTATAAAACATAGAACAGAAAAAACAAAAATAATTTGAATTTTGCTTATATGTGCAAACTGTCCAAAGACCAATAAAGAACAGGAAATTTAATACTCTTCTGGACATACAAATTAAATATTCTTGATTTGTGATACGAAGTTTATCAAAGTTTAAAAGCTTTGAAATAACTTATATTTAATATAATATATATTTAATATAATAATAATAAACAAACGTTTTATAGGTTAATTATTATAAAGGATTTTCAGATAATAAATATTTTTTTATTAACTGTTTTTAATCTGTATAAAATCAAATAGGTGTTAAAATACAAATTTTCATAGCCTTAGCAGTTTCTCTTAAACTCAAACCTCAACCAGTGTAAAAATGCAATAAGCATTGACTGTTAGCATCGGTCCCACAAACAAAAATGTGGTTGAAGTCCACCAGCAGCAGAAGCCGCCGCAGCCGCAGCCCCAACTGTTAAAAAAGGCGGGCGGACAAGAGGCGGTTGCTGTTAAGGCTAACAAGCCGCAACAAAAGTCACGCAACATGGGCAATCTGTAGAGTTCATAAAAGTGTCAACAACTTGCCTTTGGCGAAAGCAGCGCTGCTGCGTTGCGCCGCGGCCGATCCGAATGCGGATGTTGCGTTGAACGCTGATAACGCAACGCAAAATAGCCGACATGGCCACGCCCACAACGCAAGAGTTTGCCTTGATTTGGCTAACTATTGCGCATTCGTTAGGGTCAAAGTTAAGTGCAGCCATCGCCATCCCAGCACCCAACCCATATCAGTTGTTTTCTTTTGATGCCAACCACACCGGCTGACGTATGTTTCCCTTCCTCTCAGATTTACCAGCCAACCCGGTTTGGCGTGACTATCTATTTGTTGTTTCACCTAGCACCTTAAATGTACTATGAAAATAATACATCATTTCGATGCCAGAAAAATGAGTACTTAAAGTGGAATTAGTATTAATTTAAATAAAATGCGCCATGCCATGAAATAATTTTGGTTTTAGTTTCTCAACTTCTACAAACTTCAGGCACACAAGCCAATCGATCAAAGCCCAAAAATTGAATATTATCTTTGAGTAATGTCTAAAAAAATGTTCAATTGTTCCCACAGTGCAAGAGTCGGTGTGGGTGAGTGTGTGTGGTACAGCTCAGTCGCTGGCCTTAAAACTAATCATCGTTTCCACCGTTGCCTTTATGATCCCACACTCTATTGTCTTTTGCCTTTTGCTTTCATGCTGCGCGACATGTCCAGCTCATGCTGTTGTACTTGCTGATGCTGCTGGTGTTGTTGCGGCTCCAGTTCCCCTTGTGTGGTTGGTGCAGTGTACAACTGTTGCTATGCAGCCGAGTGCTGGATGGTATGTCTACTTATACCCTATAGGTGAAGGGGTTTTTAGAGACCATACCACCAGGAGATTTGTATTTATAATTTGAGGCTGAGACAGATCAAGTAAGTTTAACTTGCACATCCAAAAGTAATTCTTACTCAGTATTCTTGCACATATTTAGATATTTATAAGAGTTGGGCAAATCGATTAGGATACACACATCGATATTAATTTACTATTTTGATATCTATTCTACAGAACTTCATAATTTCTATATGCAAATTAAATTTAAGTGTATTTTGGGGCTTGGTACAGGATATCATTCAGTCGGTCTCCGCAACTCTCGACACTCTGGGTATAGATTTTTGTTGTTCTCCTACATGGCTCTTTGCAATCAGCAATTGTGTGTCCTTCTGTATGGCAGTGTAACATGTATCCAGTTTCCTGATTTATGCGATTTCATATATGTGCCACACATTTATGCAAAGCATGCTGTACATGCATGCCAAATGCACCAACTGCAGCAGCAACCACAAAATCTGCCACAACGCTCAACTGTGTAGCATGTGACAGAGACTTATGCGAGTTCTGTGACAACTCTGGAAATCTCTTATTCAGCTTCTCTCTCACAACCTTAGGTGCGAGTTTTAGATAAGCGTGTAAGCTCACTCTGCCACTCATTTAGTTGTTAACTCCAAGCAACCACACTCGGAGCCATGGCTTTGAATGGCGCCTCGTTAGATGACTTCTGTGTAGTTTCGGGAACTGTGAAAGGCAACAAAACATATGGTTTTTAATTAGTGAGTACTATGGGCAGCTGCCAATTAAAAGCGAACCATAGCGAACCAAAAATAAAAACCAAAAAATATAGAGAAATGCACGAACAAACAAGAAATGCAATTTTAGAAGTAATTGACTATGAGTTACTCTATAAAAAGCTATAAAATGTCGTTTTTAAAAGTGATTCTAAGATAATATATTAAATACGTCTACCGAAAAATCTACTTTCAATAGCAGAGATGTTTTAAAATACATACGCGATTAATACAGTATATTTTAAGAGACAACAATATCAACTATTTAACATTCATAACAGCTAAGTAATTAAAAAAAAAAGGTTAACTAACTCTAACCTAATTGAGAATACATTAAACTATAATTTATAAAGCCAAATCAGAATCAATGGCATCTTTAATATGCACAAATGTTGGTTTTATGTGCTACTTCAGTCCAGAGTCTCCAGTTGCCAGTTGCCCGCTCGCCAGCAGCTGTGCGAAAATTGTCATATGTAGATTTATAGTGTAAGATAAGAATAATATTTACACCGCCCAGGGGTTACCAATACACACACATGCACACGCCAAGAGAGTATATACATATATATATATATATATACAGTTATAGCGACAAAGTTGACTTTATGTCTTGGTAAATGCTTTGCAGCCCTGAAGCCAAAAACGAAGCGACAACCAAAGCTTATGGCACATTATGCCACATGACGCCCCTCAAATTACGTATGTATATATATATCTATATATATATATATAATATATGTATGTATATATAGCTAGCTGGAGACTTTTGGCCATTGGGCAAAAAGACTATTCGCCGCCCAAACACTTGGCTAGTTTCACATTTAATGTTGAACTTAATATCAAAACTGGACACTTTGATCATAGCTGGCGATTAGATTTTCTGCTTGTTTATGTTTCCAGCTTTTGCCACTGGAGGCAAGGGAGTGTGTGTGTTATCATAGGATATGCAGTGTCTGCTATGCTAGAAGGCATACTTATACAGCAGAGTGTTGTTGTGCACGTTGAAGATATTGGTTTTTAATATTGAATTACGGCTGCAACTGTTGGTGTACGATATGGGAACGTTGGGTAAGGGGTAGCGGTGTTACGATATTTGATGAGGCTGACTAAGCGGCCAGATCCCTTCTTCAGCTGGCTGTTAATTATCGGGAGAAGCGAGCAATCAACACGCGAAAATGGATTGTGTTTACTCTCGTAATAATCGCTGTGGCTGACTCAGTTCAGATTACCAAATAAATTCGTTCAGCGTCTGCTGCCCAACAATTTTAAAACAACAAACGACACCTACACTTTGAAAAAAATATGCACACTAAAATTTTGCAAGTCACCAAGAAACTCACAAAATTGTTCTAGTTGCATAAAAATTTTGTTGTATTATTTTCAGTTTATTTCTGTTTTAATTAATAAGCTATCTTAAATATTGTAAAATATTTGTGTTCAATAATTTTAATAGCACAATAAAAAACACAAGCAACTAAAAATAGTCTTATTTAAGAGTTCTGGTCAACAGATTTTTTTGAGTGCAGGCAGGCAGCCGGGCAGTAAGTTGGCTGAAAAGTGGAGCGTTGTCGTTGTCGGGAGGCGGCCAATTGGCGCCATTTATTTACTTGTTTGTTTCAACTTCCGTTCATTGCCACGCCACAAAAAGTGTGAGCTTGGGCTACCTACTGAACCTTCCTTGCCCCTCTCTGCCCATCCTGCTCGCATTTCCGTTGCCATTAGCCAACAAACTTCATTTGTCATCTCATTTTTCTGCACGCTCGACAGTTTTCCTTTTGCCGCGCATCGAAATTTATGTAAACGGACATTCGCTTGCTCGTTCCATCCCCATCCCCATACTTGTCCGCAGGACACTGGACCAGCACATGGACATGGACAGCTCGTTGTTACGGCGCTCAGCCATTGCCCATCGTTGCGGTTATGATGACATAAAGCCGCCACTGATAATACCCAAAAGGGCAAAACAAGCCAATCGTTGCTGAAATAGCAGCAGCAGACGTAGCAGTATCAGCGGGAATAAAAAAAAAAAATAGAAAAAACAATTCGCACTGGCGATTGGGATCTGTGTGCGCGGGCGACATAATCGTCCTTAGCGGGTTGTCCTCGCAGCCGGAAACGGAACCTTAAATGCGCCTCGCCGGCAGCTCCTCAAACCCTCCACGGCCCCTACGCCCTCCTTGGCCCCCTGCTCGGAGCACGTGCAGCGGAAATAACATGCTGTGATTTAAGACTTCATTTTGTCGGCGCCTGGACGCTGCTCCTCCTGCAAGCCTTACATCTACCAAGGGACTTATAAGCATCATCACCCTCGCCAAACTGTCAGCTGGCAGTCAACAAACTTGGATTGGTTTTCCTCTTGTTATGCAGTAATTAAAAGTGCGCATCAGTTGAGAATTCTTTGCGCTTGTGTCGCACTTCTGATTTGCCTCTTGCCTAATTGAATTGCTTAATGCCGCGAAATTTCTAATTGTAATTGTATTTGGAATTGTAACTGTAGCTCAACGGAAACGGATATCGCAGTTAGACTGTTGTTCTTGTTGCAGTTTGTATTTAGCATTCAGTGAATTAATTTAATTGGAAATGCTTCGCAAAGCAACTGTTAAAATTCGCACTTTGTGAAATTTGCGCTGGCCTGCTGGGAGTTTATTACTGATATGACTTCAATATATGTAGTCAGTCGACCGAAATGGATGCTGCACAGTTAACTGAATCGGAATCAATTGGCATAAGTTCTAAGTGGAGAGTGCCTTATCTTGTGTCTCTGTTCTAATAAAACGCCTCGAATCACGAATGAACGCCTTAAAATTATACTTAACTCACAACTCTTTTCATAAAATCAATTATATGTTAAATATTTCTTATTTTGTTGTGTAAGTCAGCACAAAGTTGGGATTTTGGAAATTTTCACATAGTTAAATAGAAAATAGGAAGAAGATTTTTGTATGAAACTGATTATATTTTAATATCGGATAGGATAAAACATAAAAATATTAAAGTTGTTTATGTAAGTTTGTAATATATAAATATTTTGATGAATATCGTAGACCTTAAAAGATGAAATCATACACAAAAGTAACCCATTTAAGTTAGTTCTAGGCTAGGAAGGTTTTCGGAGAGATGAAAAGCGATCCCCATTATACCAAACCCACTTGAGTTAACTTTGGATCATTGTAAACCTGCACGGACTGCAACCCGTTCTGCTTTTCCTCGTATACCTTTACATCACTAAGCTTGAGGCCCATGCAGAGGCTTGGATCAACAAAACCAGTTGCTTTGATGTAATTTTGCTGAAGTCCGACATATTTCTGAAAATGGGAGACACCAAATCTTTTCCAGCGTAGTGACGGACAATGACAGAGGAAGTGCTGCACACAAATCGTCGTGAGTAACTGTAAACTTAGCTGCAGACCCGTAATGGGTCGTGTGCCTCCAGTGCAGTTAACCCTACTGAGTTTAAATAATTGTTCGGAGTATTTCTTTGATCGGCAAGGAGAGAAGTGAGGTGTGGCAAGTAGTGAGTAATTTCCACCTCCAAGTATTCTCTAAACAACAGTTTGCACACTTGTAGAGTTTATTTTAACTTAATTAACAGAAAGAAAATTGCTTCTAAAACAATACATGCAAAACTATTATTATGAAATTCATTGATTTCGTGCTGTACTGCACTGGTATTGGGCGTGGTCTAAACATTTTGTTTTCGGTCTTTTGAAGAGTATTACTATCAATATACCTTTGGAATTTGGTAACTCTAGCTTTCAAATTGTGTGTGAAGTATGGTTTTATCGATTTACACCATAATAATTGATATTCTGATGATTTTTGTTCGGTATTGTGAATAAAAACATGTAGTTAAATTAACTTGTGAAATATAAGTGTTTTCAAAAGTATACGTCGAGCTGAAGGTTTGATATTTATTTGAGAATTCTGGAGAATTTAACAACAACTTTCCGTACCGAATGAAATTTCTTTAAGCCTTCAACTTGCTGATATTTATAGTAGCATTGATCACAAAGGATTCATATAGGTCTTATTGTAGAACCTGGAAGATCGCTTGAATTCTTCTGTATATATGTACATATGAAGCGTATTGATAGTGTTTGTTTGCCGGTGCACTTGGCAAAATGTGATCACAGTCCATTTGAACAACTGCTTTATCTAATTCATCAGTCTTTAATGACACATTTTTGGTAAAAATTTGATAAGGAGCGAAAGGTACAAAACAAACACTAACTTTAATTGCATTGTCGCAACCGCGAATTGGGTGACATATAACATATAGTTTTATCTGCACAAAATATCACTTAATTGCAGTTTAATGGGGCTGGATGACAAATGTATCTGTGAGTGATGTTGCGAAAATTTGGCGAGGTCAAACCAACCAGTTTTAAATTATATAATCTACGTTTTTCCTTCTTTTTTTCAACAAAAAATGTTCGACAATTTTTTATTTTTAGAAATATTTGAAGCTTAACGTAATCATCAGTTATGCTGATTAACATCAAAATAGCTAAGAATTGTTTCAATATTTACAAAATAAGATATAACCATTCATATTTATTCTCGTCATTAAACATTGAATCTGACAAAAGTGGAATTGTTTTCTAATGTTGAAAATGTTATATTATAAGGGAGATTTTCGTCGAATATTAATTTTGAAACAATTTAACAAGTTTTGTAATATACAAATAGGATATAATCGATTTTTAGGTAAATATTAATGAATAATGATTTCAATTATGTTATAACTTTGGTGATTTCTTTTGATTTATTTTCACCGGTTCTTTAGCCTCAAAATAGAACTTAATGAAACCAATCTCTTCTTTTTCACTAAAACGAGCTGAAAACACGTAGAAACCCAATGGCATTGGTACTGGAATATACTTCTCATTTAACCACATGTTTCTTGCCATTAAGTGACCCTGAAAATGAGTCGAAAAAAAAAATGTTATTTAATGTAAATAGATAATATATTGATTTTACCGTAATAGGACAACTGTGATTTAAATTTGAGAATTCCTTCGAAATCTTAAAATATATCCGTCCGTACGGAATATAATTTCTATTAGATATGACGTCGCACATATTCATTGTGACATTGACAAGGAATGGATGATATCGATTGTTATAACCCTTTTTCTGGAGTTCCATCCGAACCTACTTTCAGACAAATTAATATGTTAATGTTAATATTTAACTAATATTTAGTTAACATTTTACATTTTTTTCTCACCTCAGGGTTACGTAATGGTAAAACGAGATCACAGTCCATTTGAGCAACTGCCTTATTCCAATTCACGGCCTTAAGAGAGCAGGAGATGTTTGTAATGTATTTATCATTGGATACGCACTCTATATTTGTTAGTTTATATATCACGGGCGGATCAGGGCTCTGTCAGGTTAATAACATATTAACATAATTTCATTAATTCGTCAATGTAAGTGATTTATTACCGCTTTCAAGAACTGTGCAAAGCACAGAAACACCGTCAACGTGAAATGCATTTAAAAAACTGATGACTATTTGAACTTACCTAACGGATATATTTATACTTTGAGATATTTTTAAAACATGTATTTTTAATTTCATTGATCATGATTTTATAGTAATGTGTTTTAAATTATGATGAAAGTATAATATACCACGAAATAATCAAATATATATTTTATAATTAAATGGTTGATTTAACGATAATTGAAAACAAGTGAGAACGTTACAGATGAGTTCAACCCACTGAGGAATAATGTGATAATACCATCATAGTTGGCGATGAATCTTCTGGTTGTTGTGTGGATGCGGGCCTGGAAGTAGCAAAAAGTAGTAGTAGTAATGCATTAATGCCTTAACCATTGAATAATCACTAATACACCATATTTAGCACAATTTTAGAGATTGACCCTACTGAGTTTATATAATTGTTCGGAGTATTTCTTTGATTGGCAAGGAGAGAAGTGAGGTGTGGCAAGTAGTGAGTAATTTCCACCTCCAAGTATTCTCTAAACAACAGTTTGCACACTTGTAGAGTTTATTTTAACTTAATTAACAGAAAGAAAATTGCTTCTAAAACAATACATGCAAAACTATTATTATGAAATTCATTGATTTCGTGCTGTACTGCACCGATATTGGGCGTGGTCTAAACATTTTGTTTTCGGTCTTTTGAAGAGTATTACTATCAATATACCTTTGAAATTTGGTAACTCTAGCTTTCAAATTGTGTGAGAAGTATGGTTTTATCGATTTACACCATAAAATTTGATATTCTGATGATTTTTGTTCGGTATTATGAATAAAAACATGTAGTTAAATTAACTTGTGAAATATAAATATTTTTCCGTACCGAATGAAATTTCTTTAAGCCTTCAACTTGCTGATATTTATAGTAGTATTGATCACAAAGGCACTATATCGATTCATATAGGTCTTATTGTAGAACCTGGAAGATCGCTTGAATTCTTCTGTATATATGTACATATGAAGCGTATTGATAGTGTTTGTTTGCCGTTGCGTTTGGCAAAATGTGATCACAGTCCATTTGAGCAACTGCATTATCTCAATTATCGGTCTTTAATGACACATTTTTGGCAAACATTCAATTTTTGTTGCTTTATACACAGCCACGGAATCACTTCACAGTAGACGTTATTTCTTGTAACAAAGATATATTTATAGCAAAGTGTTTACCTTACCACTTTGATAAGGTGCGAAAGGTACAAAACAAACACTAATTTTAATTGCATTGTCGCAACCGCGAATTGGGTGACATATAACAGATAGTTTTATCTGTACAAAATATCACTTAACTGCAGTTTAATGGGGCTGTATGACAAATGTATCTATGAGTGATGTGGCGAAAATTTGGCAAGCTCAAACCAATCAGTTTT
This sequence comes from Drosophila grimshawi, assembly GCF_018153295.1. Lineage (NCBI taxonomy): Eukaryota > Metazoa > Arthropoda > Insecta > Diptera > Drosophilidae > Drosophila > Drosophila grimshawi. Next base: position 23,489,026 of record NW_025063098.1, read on the forward strand.
AAATTATATAATCTACGTTTTTTCTTCTTTTTTTTAAACAAAAAATGTTAGACAATTTGTTATTTTTAGAAATATTTGAAGCTTAACGTAATCATCAGTTATGCTGATTAACATCAAAATAGTTAAGAATTGTTTCAATATTTACAAAATAAGATATAACCATTCATATTTATTCTCGTCATTAAACATTGAATCTGACAAAAGTGGAATTGTTTTCTAATGTTGAAAATGTTATATTATAAGGGAGATTTTCGTCGAATATTAATTTTGAAACAATTTAACAAGTTTTGTAATATACAAATAGGATATATTCGATTTTTAGGTAAATATTAATGAATAATGATTTCAATTATGTTATAACTTTGGTGATTTCTTTTGATTTATTTTCACCGGTTCTTTAGCCTCAAAATAGAACTTCATGAAGCCAATCTCTTGTTTTTCACTAAAATGAGCTGAAAACACGTAGAAACCCAATGGTATTGGTACTGGAATATACTTCTCATTTACCCACATGTTTCTTGCCATTAAGTGACCCTGAAAGTGAGTCGAAAAAAATGTTATTTAATGTAAATAGATAATATATTGATTTTACCGTGAAAGGACAACTGTGATTTAAATTTGAGAATTCCTTCGAAATCTTCCAAGATATCCGTCCGTAGGGAATGTAATTTCTATTAGCTATGACGTCGCACATATTCATTGTGACATTGACAAGGAATGGATGATATCGATTGTTATAACCCTTTTTCTGGAGTTCCATCCGAACCTACTTTCAGACAAATTAATATGTTAATGTTAATATTTAACTAATATTTAGTTAACATTTTACATTTTTTTCTCACCTCAGGGTTACGTAATGGTAAAACGAGATCACAGTCCATTTGAGCAACTGCCTTATTCCAATTCACGGCCTTAAGAGAGCAGGAGATGTTTGTAATGTATTTATCATTGGATACGCACTCTATATTTGTTAGTTTATATATCACGGGCGGATCAGCGTTCTGTCAAGTTAATAACATATTAACAGAATTTTATTAATTCGTCAAAGTAAGTAATTTGTTACCGTTTTCAAGAACTGTGCAAAGCACAGAAACACCGTCAACGTGAAATGCATTTGAAAAACTGATGACTATTTGAACTTATCAAACGGATATATTTATACTTTGAGATATTTTTAAAACATGTATTTTTAATTTCATTGATCATGATTTTATAGTAATGTGTTTTAAATTATGATGAAAGTATAATATACCACGAAATAATCAAATATATATTTTATAATTAAATGGTTGATTTAACGATAATTGAAAACAAGTGAGAACGTTACAGATGAGTTCAACCCACTGAGGAATAATGTGATAATACCATCATAGTTGGCGATGAATCTTCTGGTTGTTGTGTGGATGCGGGTGTGGAAGTAGCATTAATGCCTCAACAATTGAATAATCACTAATACACCATAATTAGCACAATTTTAGAGATTGACATGTCGAATTTGAATAGAAGAACGTTCGAATAGAAGATTACGTCTAGTAATCTACTTCCAATTTTAATTTAAAGTTGTGTTAATAGAGGCTACTTTGAATTTTGGAAGAACAATATGTAGCAAGGAGGTTCTTAGTAATCTGCCTTCCAAGTTTGGTAACTGAAGTTCTTAAATTATTCGAGATGTAGGCTTTTATCGATTTTGGGGAGGGACTATTCTGCCGCCTTTTGATGTGCAATATAGTTTTTAAATTTAGAGACTCTAGCTTTCAAATTGTGTGCGATATATTGTTTTATCGATTTATACTATAAGGTGTATCGGTTTTTGGAGGCGGAGTGGGTAGCGTCACCCAACGTTATCGATCTTTAAGGTGCCTCCTAGTGAACGTATCACAATAAGTTTTAATACTTTCTCACGCGGGCACATAAAAGTATATGTTTAAAGTTTCAAGGCTTTTACTGAGTACAGACGGACAGACAGCATGACGGACATTGCAACAAACTAATAAAAAAAAATGGGAGACACAAAATCTTTTCCAGCGTAGTGACGGACAATGACACAGGAAGTGCTGCACACAAATCGTCGCGAGTAACTGTTAACTTAGCTGCAGACCCGTAATGGGTCGTGTGCCTCCAGTGCAGTTAACCCTACTGAGTTTATATAATTGTTCGGAGTTTTTCTTTGATCGGCAAGGAAAGAAGTGAAGTGTGGCAAGTAGTGAGTAATTTCCACCTCCAAATATTCTCTAAACAACAGTTTGCACATTTGTAGAGATTATTTTAATTTAATTAACAGAAAGAAAATCGCTTCTAAACCAGTGCATGTAATACTGTTATTATGAAATTCATTGATTTTGTGCTGTACTGCACTGGTATTGGGCGTGGTCTAAGCATTTTGTTTTCGGTCTTTTGAAGAGTATTACTATCAATATACCTTTGAAATTTGGTAACTCTAGCTTTCAAATTGTGTGAGAAGTATGGTTTTATCGGTTTACGAATACACCATAAAATTTGATATTCTGATGATTTTTGTTCGGTATTGTGAATAAAAACAGTTAAATTAACTTGTGAGATATAAGTGTTTTCAAAAGTATACGTCGAGCTTAAGGTTTGATATTTATTTGAGAATTCTTCAGAATTCAACAACAACTTTTCGTACCGAATGAAATTTCCTTAAGCCTTCAACTTGCTGATATTTATAGTAGCATTGATCACAAAGGCACTATATCGATTCATATAGGTCCTATTGTAGAACCTGGAAGATCGCTTGAATTCTTCTGTATATATGTACATATGAAGCGTATTGATAGTGTTTGTTTGCCGTTGCGTTTGGCAAAATGTGATCACAGTCCATTTGAGCAACTGCATTATCTCAATTATCGGTCTTTAATGACACATTTTTGGCAAACATTCAATTTTTGTTGCTTTATACACAGCCACGGAATCACTTCACAGTAGACGTTATTTCTTGTAACAAAGATATATTTATAGCAAAGTGTTTACCTTACCACTTTGATAAGGTGCGAAAGGTACAAAACAAACACTAATTTTAATTGCATTGTCGCAACCGCGAATTGGGTGACATATAACAGATAGTTTTATCTGTACAAAATATCACTTAACTGCAGTTTAATGGGGCTGTATGACAAATGTATCTATGAGTGATGTGGCGAAAATTTGGCAAGCTCAAACCAATCAGTTTTAAATTATATAATCTACGTTTTTTTAAACAAAAAATGTTAGACAATTTGTTATTTTTAGAAATATTTGAAGCTTAACGTAATCATCAGTTATGCTGATTAACATCAAAATAGTTAAGAATTGTTTCAATATTTACAAAATAAGATATAACCATTCATATTTATTCTCGTCATTAAACATTGAATCTGACAAAAGTGGAATTGTTTTCTAATGTTGAAAATGTTATATTATAAGGGAGATTTTCGTCGAATATTAATTTTGAAACAATTTAACAAGTTTTGTAATATACAAATAGGATATATTCGATTTTTAGGTAAATATTAATGAATAATGATTTCAATTATGTTATAACTTTGGTGATTTCTTTTGATTTATTTTCACCGGTTCTTTAGCCTCAAAATAGAACTTCATGAAGCCAATCTCTTGTTTTTCACTAAAATGAGCTGAAAACACGTAGAAACCCAATGGTATTGGTACTGGAATATACTTCTGATTTATCCACAAGTTTCTTGCCATTAAGTGACCCTGAAAATGAGTCGAAAAAAAAGTTATTTAATGTAAATAGATAATATATTGATTTTACCGTGAAAGGACAACTGTGATTTAAATTTGAGAATTCCTTCGAAATCTTCCAAGATATCCGTCCGTAGGGAATGTAATTTCTATTAGCTATGACGTCGCACAAATTCATTGTGACATTGACAAGGAATGGATGATATCGATTGTTATAACCCTTTTTCTGGAGTTCCATCCGAATCTACTCTCAGACAAATTAATATGTTAATGTTAATATTTAACTAATATTTAGTTAACATTTTACATTTTTTTCTCACCTCAGGGTTACGTAATGGTAAAACGAGATCACAGTCCATTTGAGCAACTGCCTTATTCCAATTCACGGCCTTAAGAGAGCAGGAGATATTTGTAATGTGTTTACCATTGGATCCGCACTCTATATTTGTTAGTTTATATATCACGGGCGGATCAGCGTTCTGTCAAGTTAATAACATATTAACAGAATTTTATTAATTCGTCAAAGTAAGTAATTACCGTTATTACCGTTTTCAAGAACTGTGCAAAGCACACAAACACCGTCAACGTGAAATGCATTTGAAAAACTGATGACTATGTGAACTTACCTAACGGATATATTTATACTTTGAGATATTTTTAAAACATGTATTTTTAATTTCATTGATCATGATTTTATAGTAATGTGTTTTAAATTATGATGAAAGTATAATATACCACGAAATAATCAAATGTATATTTTATAATTAATTGGTTGATTTAACGATAATTGAAAACAAGTGAGAACGTTACTTTGAATTTTGGAAGAACAATATGTAGCAAGAAGGTTCCTAGTAATCTGCCTTCCAAGTAACTGAAGTAACTGAAGTTCTTAAATTATTCGAGATGTAGGCTTTTATCGATTTTGGGGAGGGACTATTCTGCCGCCTTTTGATGTGCAATATAGTTTTTAAATTTAGAGACTCTAGCTTTCAAATTGTGTGAGATATATTGTTTTATCGAATTATACTATAAGGTGTATCGGTTTTGGGAGGCGGAGTGGGCGTCGTCACCCAGCGTTATTATCGATATTTAAGGTGAGTTACCTGCCTCCTAGTGAACGTATCACAATAAATTTTAATACTTTCTCACGCGGGCACATAAAATTATATGTTTAATGTTTCAAGGCTTTAACTGAGTACAGACGGACAGACAGCATGACGGACATTGCAAAAAACTAATATACTCTTGGACCTTCTGTATCAAAGTATAAAAAGTTGAACACACGTTCAATTCGAATTGAGAGCAAATCTTTTAGCTGCATCAGAAATCACGTGCGCGCATTTAAATGATGTGCTGCATGTGAATATATTTCATCGAAGTCGGTCATTAGTATTCGCGGAATTAAACTATTTTATTGCCGGTCAGCATAAAAGGCAGTAAAAGCGTCAGTGGTGCGTACAAAGTGGTGCAAATAGTAAAAAGATATATGCGTGGTTATGAAATGAAAGTAAGCAATGAGAGAAGAGAAAAATATTACGATATAGAGGGTAGAGAGAGAGGGGGAGATAGAGATGGAAAGAGAGAGAGAGAGGGAGCGTGATTCTTTTGCAACTCACACTTTGAATGGGAAATCAAATTACCTCGCTGCTGGCATCAAAATCCAATTAAATTTTATAAGCCATGCCTCCGACTACTTTCTCGGCAACTGCGCACTTGGTTGGCAAATTCAAGCTCAGCTGCCCTAGCATGCCCCCGAGCGCAGCTAAAACTTTAAGCACAATCTTTCTTTGGCTGCATATATGTATGTAGTTTATGTGTTTTTCTGCGTGCAACTTGGCAATTGCAGCGAGTCTTAACTACTTCTCGGGCTCGAATTTGGAAGTCGTGTGTGCTTTGACAAACCGCCGACTCTATTGAGCAACAACAATACCGTTAATTATTCATGAATAGAAAAGCCGCAGAAAAGCCAAGCGTAAAAGTTTTTCCCGTTAAAACCTAAAAAACTTTTTCCCATGGATTTATTTAACTAGACAAAGGCTGCATCTGCGTTTATTCGTTTGTGTTGAGTGTTTTGTGTGAGTGACTGTCTGCGATTTTGTGAGTGAGTTTCTAAGCCCATCGGCCGTTAAAGTCCTGCCAGATAATAATGAAATGCTTGCTCTTAAGTATTCATCAAACGCAACGTTGTACACGTTGCATATGTTGTAAATACTTTGGGTTCAAGTCCGGCCACAGTTGAAAAGTTGTCCGTTTGCTTTTCGGGACTTTTCTGTCGGCCGTTCTTGATTGATTGATGTTTGGCTTGAGGGCTTGAGTTCGATTTGGCCCGGAGTGGTGAAAAGGATAAGAAACTTGGCAATATGTTTTCAACTTTTCTCGTTTTCATGCCTTTCGGTTGTTTGCCAAACTTATTTCATATTTATTTACAACAATTTAATAACTCTCCACACAAAGTTCAACCACCAATTTCCTTCTCACTCTCGCAACCTAATGAAAGCAATTGAATTCTTTTCTCTGTGCCCCGGGGGTGAAAATTGATTTCATTTTAATTCCCCTAAATTAGCATCAAAGTGCGCAACGCTCCACAAAATGCAATCGTTACCATCACTGAAAATCATTTTTGATATTTGCATTTGTTATTGTCATCGTTTCAGTTGTTGTCGATTGGTTTTTGTTGGATTCTCGCACATAAATCAATGCAATTTTGAAAATGACATTAAAAGCTGAAATGCATTTGAATTAAAATGCAATTCAAAATAAAATACTTCCCATCAAATTGCGACATTTGTTTAAATTTGTTTTCATATATATTTATTTATATATATAATATACATAAATATTTTTGTAATATTTAAATTTAATGGTTTTGCTTTTGTTCGGGCTGTCGTTATATTGAATGATCTAGGGTCGTTGCCAGTCCATAATAAGGCGCAAATTAGCGCAAAGTTTTGTTGAAAACAATTTTTATTTACACAATATTTGAATTGACAATAATATTCATTTGCATATTTACATTTTGTTATTTGTTAAGGGAACCAAAAACACAAAAGCATGTTTACAGTGCAAATAGTTAGAGGGATATTATACAAACCAATCGCATTAAAAAAATGTTTTAAGAAGCCCTGAATTGAATAGATAGATTAGGGGAGGGTCCACAGTTGTAACGAACCATAAGAGATGAGGTTTCCTGTATACTTCAGTATCACAAAAGAAGCATTTATTTCCCTTAAAGAAAATTTAGGCAAGAGAAAAAATATAAAATAATCATAGTACTAAATAAATAATAAAATAAAGAAACAAAATTGTCTAAAATTATGCACATTTGACAATTACATTAAAAAGTGAGAACGTTTAAGACGAGAGGTCTCATTTAAAGCAATATTGCTACACTGAGAAAATGTACTGGACAACAAATTTAGAGCAGATTCTGTTTTGTTTGTTTTGTTTATTTTTATTTTTGTCTAATTCAGTGCTAAAATCTTTATAATTGTGAGCAACACATTTCGTAGCGAAACATAATATGCAGATATTGACTTTTCATTAAACTATATCTAATTCATCATACCATATCATTATTTTTTACAGATAATAAAATATGAATGGAATCATTTATAAGCTCAGGCGAAACTTTGCAGTTCTTGGAGCCTAAGACCTTCCCACTTGATTTGGAAATGCCGATTCAGTGTATAGAAAAAATGCAAACATAAAACTGTTGCCTACTTTTTGGCGCCCATCTAGAACAAATGATGATAAATCATCAGAGTTTATATGTATGTATGAGTATATAAAATACAAGACACATTTTATGGTCTTGCGGAGCAAGTGTTAAGTGTCTCTGACGCTGTTGTCTTGCTCGTCCTCAAGGACTTAACATGTGTACATGCAATCTCGCTGTGAGTTGAGACAAGCAAGACATTTACGGTCGGGCAAGTTAGTGGACCAAGTCAAGTGGTTGAACCCGAAAATGTCCTAAGTAGCCGCTTTACCGACAATTTTTCGTCGCGTCACGAAAGGATGCCCGAGCGGAACGAGGACCAAGGACAAAATAATGACTCAATGCCCAGCGGCTGTTCGCTTAATAATTTATTCATAAGGAAAAATTTATGTCGCCTTGAGGCTGTGCAAATTTGTTTTGTTGCCCGTTTCGGCTTTGGCCTTAACAGGTGCGCACAAGAACCAACCCTTTCCCTTTACCCCTTTACTTTTGCCACTTTCCTTTGGGGACAAGCATCTTTTTAATGTTGTCACAGGGCCTCGGGTGTTGTTTTTGTTGTGCGAGGGGAGCGTCAATTGAAATGCGACCCCTTAAACGTTTATCATAAATAATTTATTATATATACGAATTTTGAATGCAATTCATTTTGTTGTTATTTAATTAGGCATCAAATTGGCCAGTCCAACCAGTATTTGAGGGCTTTATTTTGTTACGGCTTATCGCTTAACAGAGAGTTCTCAAAGATGAGCATAATAAACGACTGGAAGATGTATTGGCAATAGTATCAGAACTTTAATAATAATAAACTCGATACAAAAATAGTACTATTGTTTTTGACACAAAAAGAGTAATTTATATATTTTTGTTGGTAAGTTCTTACAAAAGTGAATGCGTTTTATTCGATTAAGCAGAATTACTAAAGCTCTATGTTAATATCTGCGATGCATAAAGATATTTTGAATGCGAGAATCTTGGTGGAGTTGAGAATTTCTATGTTATCTGAGCTTTAAACATGTTGCACTAGAATGCTGCATCTTCTTCTGACTAAGGTGACACAATCTGCCATGATGTGATTTAAGGACTCAAGTACCTGTAAATATTCTCAGTCTGTTCTTCTCCATTGCCAGTATTTGCATATATTATACATGTATTTCGCCAAATTTAAATGCTTTGCCAAAAAATCGCCACATTACCTTGCTGACGATCTAGGTAATTGGAATTATTTGCAGTGTATGTGCCAATGCGGGTGTGTGTGCGTGTGTGCGTCTGAACTCATTAAATTGCAGCAAAGCTGCTGCGGCAGCTTGTGGTCGTCATGTTGGGGTTTCATTTTACTAATTCACATGATGTCACCCACACACAACCACAGACACACGCACACATACATACATAGCTCCACTTGTAACCAGAACCAAATGTTAATTTTAATTTATGTGGCCGCTGCGCACATTTGTCGCATTAGTTTGGGGCACTTTAATGAGTGATTTATTGGTTAGGCCGCAGCAGCAAATCAAATGGATAAAAATACAACAACAAAACAAAAATCTCTCATTGAATTATTTATTTATGGTCGCTGGTCGAGATGGTTGTTTGTCGACTCCATTTGCAAATGTGTTCAATAAAAATTGCATAGCTGGCAGTTTTGGCAAATGGTGTAAAAAAAAATTAACACACATCCCCGTTCGTCGCCCCACCTTCCCAAATCATGGCCACTAGCTGTGGTAAGGCCACTGGGCAGGTTTGGCAATCTGCTGGCGGCTGTTAAAGTAATTAGAACATTTCGAAAGTGTGGTCGAGCTGAATCCTTATTTGTGGAAACAGCTGTGCACTGATTGATTAGATGCGTGGCATTCCACCTCCCCACTGCAGCTGACCCCAACTTGAATTCAGCAGTCCACAAGTTACAAGCCTTCAAGTGGCAGCAGTTTTACAGTTTAAAAGTTGATCCACAGTTAAGCGCCTGCAGTTAGTACTTAATGCACTACCGTTACTCCAATGACCACGCCTCACCACACACTCACTCCCACCACACACACTCATTCACCACTCACACATGCACCATAACTTTTGGTATGTGAGCGAATTTCAAACACTTTCGATATATAGACCACTTCAAAATTTCGTTTGCGTATTTCAATTTCGGATTTTGATTTCGCATTTGATTGCCAAACTGGTTCTAGTGTTTTCACCATTCTCAGGCACACTTCAGCGCACCCATTTAACTGCAGGTTTATATGCCATCCCCATAAAACTGATTAAAGGTTATTGAAAAGGGTATCAAATATACCCAAAGAGAATATATTTAATAACCGCCGAAGGTTAATTTGGGGCTGATATTGATAATGATGATAGTTCATCTTTTCAAATGTGTAGTTGTGTAAATATCAAAGGCTAGAAGAGCTATTATTGTTGAATGCTACATATTTCCTGAATACTAAACAGTTATAAAAATAAATTTAGACACAAAACTTTTAATATCTGTATAAAATATGTGTATGCTGACTTGAAAATTAAGATTTTCTCAGCAAAAAATAAGAATATATTTTTAATAATTAAGTACAACTATTTTTGTCGCATATTAGTTTAATACTTTATCTAATTTTTTCAATTTAAAATTCAAGTTTTTGTTTTATTTTCTGTGTACTCCAATAGTTTTAGGAGTTTATTTTTATATGGGTTTATGGATAAACTTTTATAAAGAATTTGTGTGCGTTGTTTCATATCAAGTATGTGCTAGTTGTGGAAACTTAAGTGGTTTTTGATAGGAAAGAGCACATCCAAGGAATATATGCAGATAAATAGAATGAAAGAGAGTGAAAGTGAAAGAGAGAGAGAGAGAGATAGAGAGAGGGGAAGGAATGGAAGGTGTGTAGTAAAGCGTGTGGATGTTGACTGCTTGACATCACTGTGGCCGTGGCATCTCATTCTGCGAGCACGTAACTATTAATTTGATTAAAAGTGCGCATTTTTATTTGCCAGCAACACACGAGTAACGTTAACGGCGGTTGCTGCTGACTGTCTTTTGACTGTAATGTGTGAGTTTGAGTCCTTGGCCATTTCTTCAGTTTGTTTTCCGAGCGCATTAAAATGTCGTTAAAGTTGCCGCAAATCAAATGTACGAACTTTGCGCATTTTTATTGTGCGCTGCCAGAAGCAACAACAATATCATCAACAACAACGCAAATTCGCAGCTCGTCGAATCGCAATGCATGATTGTGTTTTGGGTGGCGCCACCATGCGACTTGCACCTCAGCTGTGTAGTCGTTGTTGCTGCTGCTTAGCTGCTTGTTCAGTGGTTGACTTGTGGTTTTGTTTTGCGGCAACAACGACAGCCACCATACAACTGCTGCCACAACTGCTTGCCGTTTGCCACCTGCCAGTTGCTGTAGCAGCACCCTCATCGCCCCCTTTCACCCCGTACGTGCTCATTTGCATGCAATTCATTTTCTAAAGTGCAATTTTCATTGTTTTGCGCCGAGAGTTGATTTCCTTGCCGTGCATTTTCACTGTTCGCGCTGTCGGCGGCTGCCATTATTGCTGTCGCGGTTATTTTGGGCCTCTGCCTCCTGTTTTTGAGTGCAGAACCTTTTGTCGCAAATTACATTGTTACTGTGGGTGTGTCGGCGAAGAGTTGTACCATAATTTACATCACGTTCTTGGTGCTTTCGTCAAAGGATATGCTCATTGCAATTTTCCACTAATCTACACACTTAAAGGATTTTTCATTTTAATGCAAATTAATTTCCAATTGTGTCACAAAAAATGTATTACATTTCATACTTGAATTATACATCCATAAATCCATACAACCATTTTTAACAATTTTAGTTTGAAAATGAATTTCAGAGCTAGATCGCGTTATTACCAACAGCTCCAAAAAATTACAGAATGTATTTTTTGTTCTTTAGATATAATTAATTGTGTTTAATTGCATTTTTTAATTAAAATTTCTGCAGCTCATATTTTTAAATTGTTAGTCAGACATAAGCACAAAGTTTTTATTAAATTTCAATTAAAATGGTGTACAGCTTATGCTCCAGTTCACGCACCAAGGTGCGAATTGCTGTACAAACTTTTGGTGCGCTTAAAAATTAAAGACAACCGATGAAATAAGTTTTAGACAATTATCAAGGAGTAATACTCTGTTGAGAAATTCATTTAAGTTGGACTTTGGCGACTTTGAAGCACGCGCTGGAAAATTATTTGCACTCTTCTTACATTTTTGTTTAATTAATTTTACAAAATGACAGAACAAATGACGTCCTGTTGTATTTCATTGAACGTTGAAGAGAAGGACGGGTAAAAGTGGGGGCAGACTGTCGCTGCGAGTTTTGCCGTTGTCAAAGTTTATGACACTTCAGTTTGGGATTTCATGTTGACAACATTGACAAAAATGTCAATGCTACTGTGAATGCTCCACAAGGAGTGGTATGGGTCGCAGGGGTAGCAGGAGGGAGGGGTTGGCTCCGCATAATTAGCCCCATTGTAGCCAGTTTTTGGGGTGTACATTTGCATGAATTAATTAGCCCAAAAGTTGTGGCACAGCCGTTCGAGTAGTTTGAAAAATCCCATCGTTCGCGAATACTTCGTGTAATTGAAATTGTTCTTTTGTTGCGCCCAAGACAAAAAACTCAATCAATCTCATGGCTCAAAATTTGTGCTTTCACTTTGCATTGCTCTTGTCTTTAGTTTTATGAGTGTTCAGTTTTTTTTTTACATATTTTTTTAACTGCCGCGCTGCATTTTAATTAAAAGTACAAACTGCCGCATGCATATTTATGAAAGTGGGCTACAGTAACACCAACAACAAGAACAAGAACAACAACAACAATAACAGCAATCGCGACACCAATACCAACACACATGCAGCTTTGCAGGGGGCAACTGCACTGGCATCTGCACCTGGATTCTGCTGCTGCTGGCCGCACGCCTAGTCAAAATTATATATGCGCATATTTTATGCATTTTACGGCGATGCTCACTTTTTCATTTTTTTCATTCTATATTTTTTTTTTATACTACACTTTTTTTCTCTCACTTCTTGGACGCTTTCGTTCTATGCCAAAAACGCAAAATCGCTTTGCTGCCTGAAAGTATGCAGCAGAGCGTAAAGCATGCAAAGAGCCAAATACCGATTGCTCCTCGAAAAAAGAGAAAAGACAAAAACAAAAAAGAGTTGACCATGATTCGTGCATTCTTTCGTGTCACGGTTCCACGACCCACGGCCGGAAGAGTCATTTTGTCGCAGCAGACCACATCAGACCACAGACCAAAATCACAGATACAACAGGATCGAAAATTAGCTTGCCAAAACGGGTATCAAAATTTACTTTCGCAATGTGGGCAGCTGTCCAAAAAATAAAAAAAAAACACGTATAAAGTTGTATTATTTACATATATTACACACAATTTCACTTCCTATGCGAGTTTTCAAATATAGTTCAAATTGCACTTTTCTTAGTCATCCGCCTCATTAATTTGCTCAATCTATGTTCGATATTACAACGCTCTTTGATCCTAAGTCAAGCAAGTGTAAGCAAGGAAAATTTAAATAATTTTCCAAGCAGCCAAAACAATATTATTTGCTTGTGCTTAAAGAATAATAATCAATCTATTAGTCACTTAAAACATATATTTGATTTATTCAAAGCCAAAGTAGAAAGGCCTGATGTTCACAACCCCAATTATAAAGTAATTGTACAATACAACATTATTTGTGTAATATACAATACAATAAAATAAATATATAGAAATAAAAGAAAGGAAGCGAATACTCTACGAAAGAAGCCGATGCATAAAAATTACTTATATACTACTTGTTTTGAATTATCCAATACTGAAAAGTTTTGGTTGCAAGCAACTTTGTAGTTTAAATGAAGTTTATTTTGTTAGTGTTGTAAATATTGAACATTATTTAATACCTGAAATAGATTTATAAGTTCTAAATACATAAATATTTACAAAGTTGTGGCAACGAAGTCACGACCCAAGAGTCATCTCTACTACAAACAACCACCGCAAACGCTCATTCTCGAAGTGTCTGTGTGTGCTTATGTGTGGGTGTATGTGTGTGCATATATGTGGGTGTGTGTGTGTGCGTAACTGTGCATATGTGTTTGTCTGTTTGTTTGTTTGTTTCGATGCTTGTGCGCTCGAGATGAAAAAGTTAAATTTGTTTCGTGTCAAAGCGTCGCCAACGGCGCTGGACTTAGGCTAAGCGCGTTCGACATTTTTTGGCCAGAATTGAAAAGCTTATGCAGCAGTGGTATGGGTTACGTACAGATGCCATCATGCAACTGCACCTGTGCGGCATACAACTCACTCGTACCCCGTGCCGTTCCTACCATTGTGTGACAGCCCACTGCTCTATGCACATGCATATTGCGTATACGTCACGTTGGCCAGCTGCGGGACAGTTTTGTGTTTTACTTTAAATTGCATAAATATCAGCTGGCGTGTGTATGCGTATGTGTGTGTGTGTGTGTGTGTGTGTGTGTGTGTTTGTGTTTGTATTCACTTGTGCTCTTGTATATTTTAGCCGCAAAAGTGTGGCCTTTGCCAGCGTCATCGCCCTGACAGTTTCACGTCGCTTGGCTGACACCTGCAATGTTCGCATTTTATTACATTTCATGTGCACTGTGTGCATGTGTGCGAGAGTATTTGTTGTTGTCGTGCAATGCTGTCAGTTGGTAAACGCATTGGGGCGCATAAGCAAATGATATTCAATTTATTGTATTTATATTATTGCACAGTGACATTGTTTTGCACAGTTCATTTATGCACTTCATATGTGTACAATAGGGGTGTTGTCTGTTATTGTCGCATAAGCAAATCATCGCGCTGGGCCTTACCTAAATTCGTTGGGCCAAAAATAAATATAGATAAGCGTACCAGCGACAACGGACCCAGATGGCTGTTACTCAAAACTCATTTATAGGATTAATTTGACTAAGCGCCGAGCGGCGAAAATCTTTGTATAAATCCTCACTCTGCCCGAGGAGTAGAGGCGGCCAGGCGTATGCTAAGGCGCTTTAACGGGCCACTGACGGTTTTGCCAAAAGTGTTAACGACAAGACAAAAGAGCCGAGTTCTGAGGCTGGAACAATTAGCAGCTGGCATTGCAATCGCCTTTTGCAATCCGACACTGACTCACTTGCAAAAATCGTCAACTTCAACTTGGCTGTGTACTGTGTAAGGTGCACGTCGGGCATTATACATATATCGGGGTATATATATATATATATATATATTCATTGCAATACGATGAACAAAAGCTGACAAAGTTTTTGGTACTTTGTTCGAAAGTTTTGCAGCCACAAGTTTTGACAGCGCCAGACAACGTATAACGGTTACGGCGGTCTCACCCAAAAACTTATTGTTGGAGTGAAACATCTTGCGCCAGCAGAGCGCATATGATATCCACAGTGACATTCAATCTGTGCTGCAAATTGACTTTATTGATCAAGCTTGGACATCAAATACATCGTCCTTTAACTTTACCTCGTCTTCTTAGCTCCACTGACACAAAGACTTGTAGCAAATTTATTGAAGAGTACTCGAATATTTTGTTGTCGTTGCTTTAATGGAGTAATCCATGTTTAAATTTAGTGAGTTGTTACTGTCTATGGCTCTGCCCTATGGCCATGCAATCAGCTGGAAATTGACTTTAGTACCTCTACACACTAACTGGCAGTCCAATTGTTTCATAAATCTCAGCAAAAAATCGCTACTAAATTGACTATGTCTATTATCGCCGATACAATTTGGGCTGCGTTGAACGTAAACGAATTGCTAACTAACTTTAGACAAAGCGCTAAATAACAAAAGCTACTAAATAGATACAGTCGATAGTTGAATACTCTTACTTAAACTTATCTTTTACTTCAATAAACCTTAGTATACATATGTATGAATGTTCCTTAATCACCAAACATTTACTATGCAATAATCGTCAAGTCCAGCTAACTTTTATCTGTTAGACTTATAATTTTTTTAGATTTCCAATTCAAATAACTTTAACTGATAATCTTCGCTTAAATGCAGTAAAGTTACGTATTAAGTGCTTTCAAAAACTATAAATATATATATATATATATAAATATTTAGAGATGTCTCTCTATGATTTTTATTTTACTTATTCCAATTTGTGTTTGCATCTATTTATTTAAATAAATTCATTTTGAAGGGATTATTATTATACTCAAGAACAAAACAGGCTTCGTGAAACAATCTTGAGGGAACTATAATTTTAATGCGTTACACATTTGGTGATGAGATTCGCATTCCTATTTTGGCAAGAGCACAAGAATAACGAAAATGGATGAATGCGAGTGCATTGTAGACTTCCACACTGGATCAACGGGACAATATGCTGAACATAGCGCATTGTAACGGGAGGCGTGGCAACTTCGCTGCTGATGTTGAAGTCTACTGCAAACGTAGCGCCGGAGCGGATGTGGTCGCTGTGTGTGTACAGGCACTTAGTAAGCATATCCGTTTTGGTTTTATTTCCGCTCGGCATACATAGACAAACACAAACACATACACACACATACACAGATAAAACAGAAATCAGACCGTTGCACCTAAATAGAGATAGGTGTGTGTGTGTGTGTGTGTGTGTATGTATTAGCTGTTGTTGTCGTTGCAACATATATATGCATAGATGTGCAACGGCAATTGCAATTTGATGCACAAACAAATCCAACTGACCTGCCAATCCGATTCATACAAGCACACACTTGTGTGTGTGTGTGTGCGTGTATGTGGCTTGACTGTGCCTGTGCCCTCCGTTAATGCTTTGGTCGTTCGCACTCAAATTGAGCTGCCAGCAGTTGGCGAACACAACTCACAAATTTTCGCCCGAGAGCCATTTTTAAATGCGTTTCGTTGCATACTTTTTTTTAGGTCGCGAGCGGCAAAACTTAATTGCCCAGCTGTGGCTGTGCTTAGGCTGTCACGTTTGACGTCCAACGAAAAGCTCATTTCCGTTGCCACAATTAAAATGTTAATCAACGAGCCAGGACGCGAAGACCTCAAGACAGCATGTAGCCTGATATATACGCACAGAAAAATACTTCTAATTTATCGGCGTGGGTTTTTTTCTATGTTCATACAAGAATTACTAAAATGCTGAATTTTTTCCTGCAAATTAGAACTATGTCGTACAAATAATTAAAATTAAATTTTAAAAATTTATTTTTTAACCAAGGACAAACGTTTCGAATTTGAGCAATTATTTTCGTTAATTCTTAAACATTTCTAAAGAGCAGTAAAACTTAATAAAATTCCAGCATTTTGCTTTTATAATGGCGATTTTCTAAATTTCAGGATAATTTTTATTTTCTAAGTGTAGGGATAATTATTTGTCTTTATGCAGCAGGAAGCCGAACAAATTGCTGCTAGAAGCGAATCCAATTTGACAAATTTGTGTAAATTTGAAATGCAAAATTGTGTGAAGAAACATTACTTCCGGCTCCATCGACTTGTGACGACCTCAGCGGCACACACTTTTGACGGCTGCTATTTTAATTTTATGCCCTGGAAAATGAGGCAAGGCACGGGGCAACATCGCACATCGGCTGGGCAAACAAAGAAGCCGCAGAATTGTTTTGTGCATTCATTTTGCACAACGCCTAATGTACAACTGAGTGCAGCTGCTCTTGCTGCCACAAAAGGCAGAGTGTGCGAGATGTGGTTGCCTCAAGCCTGCGGTGCGGCAATCTTCATAAGTTGCTGCTGCTGTTGCTGTTACTGCATTTTGCCTAAAAATGTCAAGTCACAAGTGTTGAATTCACACTTGACAAAGCAGCAGCAGCAGCAGCAGCAGCAGCAGTTGGTTGCAGCTCTTTGAGTGTTGGGCGTGGTGCATGTTGCCATCAAGTTGCAACGCACACACACATACCACTGTAACTGACAGTTTTCATTAAAATGTTATCAAAAACGCGAATTCCGCCTGGCTACCGCAAATGTGCCTGGCAGCCAAGAGCAGCAGCCAACAGCCAACAGCATCGGCGCCAACATAAATGACAGCGAAACACTAATAATGGCACAGTTGCAGTTGGCTGTCAGTGCACAGATACGCGTAACAATAACAAGAACGAGAGCAACAGCAGCAGTAGCAGCGGTAGCAACTGTTGCAGTTGCCACTAATCCCAAACAACTCAAAGTAGGTTGTAATTCGCCACGTCCCACAGTGGATCAAAACTCAAATCTCTAATTTTCGAAGTGCTAAACAGATAGTGGTGTAGTTAAATAACATTTACTGCTCAGTTGTAGTTCTCAAAATATAGTTTATCGATTTTATATTACCGATTGACATTTTAACGGCTTAATTAGCGTATCTTGTAGTCTTACTATTGTCAACATTTTTCCTTTTTGAGAATCTATTTATCACGTTTAATTTGAGGCTCCAAATTCTAATAGTTTGATGGAGAATATCACAAAATAAAAATTGTCTTTTAAGCAAATCTATTTATATTGGGACTTCTGATTACATAGCAATTTAATTAAATCTTTGTTACAACCATTTTTCTTGTATTATAATTGTCTGAAGACATTTTTTGCTCTGAATACAAATACATTCGAGCCATTGTGCACGCTCGCTAAATTATTAATTACGCTTGCGTACAGCTGAAAGTTGCCATTTGTCGCTGTGCATCATATGCCACTTGGTCGTTTTTCTATTTTTTTTCTCTTTTTTTTGCAAGCTGGAACAAAATGTTCCTAGCATTCATCAATCCAAATTAACGCAAACCTTCAAACTGCAACTCAGGTGCTCTTCGGTTCAGTTGTTGGTTGCACTTGCAGCAGCCCACCTTGAGAAACTATTCATCAAGACAAACTTTACAAGTCTTACAGCTCACACAACATACAACACACAACACACGCACCCATTTACTGCTTAGATAATAATTTATTTAGCGTAAAATTAAAATGAATGCAAAATTTTGGTAGCGTTGCAAAAAGTTTTTGATTAAAGTGAAAACGAAACTGGCAAGTAGTTGGAAAGGTCTGTCCGCATGTGTGTGTGTGTGTGTGTGTGTGTGTGTGTGTGACTCGACTCATGTTATCACAGGTGTTGTGTGTAGTAGTTTTAGTTACCTCTGCTGTTTCGACTGCTTTTGCTGCTGCTGCTGCTGTTGCTGCTGCTGCTGCTGTTGCTGCCACTACTGTAGCTACTGTTGCTGTTGCCGGCAACATGAAGTTTATTGTTGGCTGCTTTCTGGCCAAATTGTTAGATTTGGGTACGGGTGTGCGTGTGTGTGGGTGTGCGTTTGCCATGTTTTGTGTTTTGCCATTGTGAGGCAAAAAGTTTCATTGACTTTGTGTTATGCTCCACTGTTGCTCATTAGCTAAAGTTGAGCCAACAGCAGTAGCAGCAGCAAGTTGCAAATCAAAAATGGCTGCAAGAGCTCGGCTCCAGATTGGATAGTCAGTCAGCAGTGATTGAAGCAATTACACAGCAAAAATATACATATATATATATATATATAGAGGGAGAGGGGCGGTTTCGGATTGGATTTTTAGGGGCAAGTAACTTTTCTAATTGGCTTTTTTCCGCAATGATTGCATTTCAGCACGATGCGATAAAAGCTAATCGAATTATGCTTTTGGCAATCGTCAAACAGCTATAACCAAAAAAAAATCGAAAATGAAAATAAAAACGAAACGAAATAAGCAAACATACAATTGTTGTGGGTGTGGCGTGGCATGTTGCAATGTGCAGAGTCATGTCAATGGCCCGGCAGCAAGCAAGCTGCAAAAAATTTGGCTTCCGGCTGAGGGAAAAATGTTAGTGCTAGTAAAAAGTAGCTAGCCAAACGGATTTGTGTGTATGTACAAAAATGTTACAAGCCATTAACAAAAATGTTGCGCCTTGCCATATGCCACATAAAATTTAGCTCGGCAACAACAGAGTCGGAGGAGCAATCTGAGCCAAAATGTGCATTGGCTGTGATCTTGGCGCCGCTGTGTCCCCTCAGCTTTGGGGGCGCTGCCGGAAGCAGGAAAAACAAACAAGCGAATTTTACAGATGGCGAACGCAAACACATACACATACATACACACACACACACAGAGAGAGAGAGAGAGAATATATGGAGTTGGCGAAAGGAAAGAAAGAACAAAATGTAGTTACGGAAAGGCATGCAGGAAACGGCAACAATAACAGCAACAGCGGCAACAACGCCAACAACAATTGCAGGGGCGCTCGCGCCTGTCGTCTAAAATGATAAATTTAAACGCAGTGACATGACAAATCGCTGCTCATTTGTATTAATCAGGCGAACAGAAAGAAAACGAGTTGCGATGAAGAAGAAGAAGAACCAGAAACAGAAGCAGAAGAAGACGAAGGAGCATTAGCTATACCAAAAAAAAAAAAGAAGAAGCAGATGATGAAGCGTGCATTGCACACCCTTAACCCTTACATACCCCAAGTTGCATAAAGGGATATTGCTTTTTGCTTGGACATGAAAACATTTAACTGCATAAATTAAAAGGTTGTCGCTTTGTGCATTTTTCTGCTAATACGTTTATGACTGTACAGTACACGCTCGCTGTGTGCGACCAATTAAAAACAGTCGTTTCCGTTTCGGGTGTTGTTTTTACTGGGGAGTTTCACTAAGCTGGGACGTGTTGTACTTGGTCATTATTTTGCAAAAGTATTATGCTTAAATTAAAATATTTTTTTTATTTACGAAATATATCAATTATTTCATTGCTTCTTGAGCTATGGACTTGAAGCTTGGAAGTTCACTCGCATAAAGTCACATCAGATAAAATATTGAAATGTTACTTGTTAAATCCATAAAATCGCATCACTAAAAGTATAATATTATTCAAATTTAATAAGAAGAATGGAAAACTTAGATGTAAAACACATTTCAAGTCATTCAAAAAGGTATATTTATTTATATACTGTAGTTTTTCACTTATGAATTAAAGTTTCATGGCTTGAGATTTACTCACTCTTAGTTGCATCAGATTAAATTTCAAGTAATTGCCGTCAGTCTTTTATTTTTTGAGCATTTTTGCACTCATGCATTTATAATTTCGCATTAGAAATGATGAAAATCACTCAAAAATAATAAGCTGTGCATTCAAGGGTTAAGAGTTCAAAGAAGGCCAAACTCATACTTAAAACGCAGATTCTTGTTGTTGATGTTGCAATTATTGTTTTATGGTTTACTGTTAGTTGCAGCCCACTTAAGTGATTCAGCTGGGTGTAATACTGTGCTACTTTTAGTATGTGTGTTGTTATTGTTGTTGTTGTTGTTATTATTGCAGCTGCAGTTGAAGTTTCCATTTGGGATTTGCATAGCCGAGCAAAATAACTTGAACAAAGTTAATTTTGCGAAAAATTAAAATTTCTCTTTGTGTGCTGCAGCTGAAATTGAAGCGTTCTGCCCCTTAAAGTATGTGTGCTGTCTGTTACTTAACTTTGAGAGATTTATTTCGAGTCAGAAAATGAAGAAACTGTCAGCAACTGGCAGGAATTGGTTAGAAGCTCTGTCGGCCCTGCTGCTGCTCATTGTGAACAGCTTTTGGTGAAGTGTCTGGCTGGAATGATGCCTCCTCCACTGGCTGGACAGTTATCTGCTTGTTCTCAGCATGTGTCAATTTAATAAATATACAACACACAAACAATGATGAAGTGCCACAACACAAAAGTCAAGCGAATGCACGTGCAGAGTGCGAAGATGCTGAGAGCTGAAAGCTGAGAGCTACGAACTGAGTACTGAGAAATGTGAAATGAGAAATGATTGTTGGGAAAATGTGACTTCAAAAAATGAAATGAAATAATTCCAAAAACATGAACTGAAAACATAATCGAGTGAGTGTCAAGAAAAGCAGACACGTGCCCCGTCGCTGGCCCAAATTTTCTTTTACCTACTCCGTTTTCAACTCACCAGTCGATTGACTATGGAAAAAATAGATACATTTTTGGTCTTCGATATAATTGAAAACCTTTAAAGCATACCTTCTCAAATAAATACCTGTGACTGTCCATAAAAAATTGGTTCTAGTTATACTAAATATCAGCTAATGAACAAACACGTTAAGAGCAGAGGGATAAATTGAATGACTTTGACTTGAAGACAGAATTGTATCGAACATTTTAGATTTTTTTAAAAGTGTAAATATAATGTAATAAATTTTAATACACAAAACAGAAGGAAATAGTTTAACAAATGGAAGTATTCATTTCCTTCATTTATTTAGTTATAAGTCAGTAATTCTTACATCTTTAAACAGACTGTTTTATTAGATTTTTAATAAAAAAGCGCTTAAAATTTTTACATAAATAAATTGAAAATGAATTAATTTATTTATTTTTTTTTTTAAGAAATGTCACTATCAAATTTGTATATAGTACATAGACTGAATTGGAAGCATATTGACTACAGGCGCTAAGACATAAATGTAAGCATTTTGAAGACCAACACACAAAAATGAAGAAAAAAAAGCACAACATGCGCGCAACAAAAAGTAATATTTGTGATTAATTTGGTTTTGCCATTTCGGTCGGTTGGACAACGCAAACGCATACGCCAAAATATTACGTACCCACTCCTGCTTGCAGCAACAACAGTTATACGCACACACACACACACACACACACACACACTGACACCCACACGCCCACGGACAGAGAGCATCAACATCAGCGGCAACATCATCTATTGGACAACGCGAACGTGAGCTGTCAACAACTTTTCTGTGACTGTTGTTGTTCTTTGGGGCAATGCTATTCTGTTTCTTGGCCATTGTTTACTCTCGGTTCAGTGACGAAATTAAATCGATTTCATACAGCTCTGACTTTTTCTGTAGTGCCATGTGGACAATGGCTGCGTTTGCCTTTACAGTGTCCGGCAAGAGCTCTTTAAGCTATTATTAAAGTTGGCGCATTGAGCAAAATCCACTCCGACTTTATTAAATTCGTTGAAAAAACTGTCTCTGCTACTGTTGCTGCTGCTGCTCTATTGCCCAAAGATTTCTATGGCAGCAGTTGAAATCCGGCTTGGCCAAGTTATGATAAATTTGCAAACAGAGACAACTTAATGAATAGTTTTTAGTTAGCTGCCAGTTGGACGCCAGGACACTAAGCAAAAAAAAAAAGCAATAGCAGAGCCTTTTGCGGTGACGAAGATTAAATACACTTGGCATAGCTAGAAACTTTATTTAATATTAGATATTATTTGGAATTAGAATTCACTAATTTTGCATTGTCTCAATACAAAAAAGTTGTTAAAGACAAAAATATGTATGTTAATTAGAATTTTATAAGGCCTCAACTATAATTTAAAAATATATATGTATATAATTTAGAAATGTAAAGCTTAAACGAAGCACATAGTTTCATATATCAATTTTTCTTCATCTTTGAAGAAAGCTTCAACCAAAATAAAAAATAAACATTTTTGTAAATTTTTACGACCGAAGTATTGCTGTATTTTATAAGTCAATTAAGGCGAATGTCTAATAATAAATAATAAATTGAATAAATACATGAATAAATATGCGACTTATTATGTTCTACAATGTTGATTATTAATTACTTTTTAGTTTCGCTTATATTCTGTCTACAGCTTTTGCATAGGGACCACAAAGAGCAGAACTCATTTAATTCGATTACTCACACAATGGCAATTAACAAATTAAAATGGAAGACAAAGTAAGAAGACTCTATTCCCAAAGGGTATGACAAGCAAAAGTCAGCAGTCGTAAGTAGCGACAAGAAGTACGCAGCTTAACAAGCAACTAAAACAGCAAATCAACGCACAATGTGAAAAGAGTTGGAAAAACTTAAGCGAGGTCCAGTGAGGAGGCGAGCTGGAAAATGGAGCTTAAGCTAAAAGGATTTTCAACTGTAAACATATATACATTTATATACATACATATACATTTATACTCTATATAAACTACATATAAAACAGACAACTGTCGACTGACGATATAACTCCGCTTTAATTCACTAAGAGAAGGACCAACGGACCAACGGCAAAATGGCATCCTAATTGTTGGCTGGCATTCAACATTGTCGACACTTGATGCTGAAGGCAACATTAATGTTGCTTCAAAATTGAATCTTATCTCAAGTTTTTCTTTTTTTGCAAATGAAAGAACACAACGCAGACAGTGATTGAAAGTGTCGATTGGAATATATATCAAAATATTCCGATACTCTTACTGAATGCATATTATGGTTATAGAATATGTGGCACACTCAATATTAGTAGGTAACTATAATTAGGTAACAAAAATATATAACATTTGAAGAAAAACATATTTGCATAGATAATGGACTCTGGTTATCTTCGCCATATGTATAATTAACACAGATATATTTGAAGCTTCCGCATTGTTTCCTGAGTCCGGCTCGGAATGCAATGCATGATTTGGCAATATGGACCAATATCTCCAAATCTGCCAGGTGGGTTGTCTTAACCAAATGTGTATTCTGAAGAGTAGATTTAGAATATTCACCAGTCCCTTCACAAGATACTGTAGGCTAAGGGGTCACCTAGATAAACTAAGTATCATGGGAAAAGGAATCTGGCGATTTTGTGACAGACACGATTAATCTTCATAGAACATCATAGTGGATTGTGTCGCCTCAACCAGAAGAAGATGCAAATTCCTGAAGAAAGACATCGAAACCCTCAACCTGAGAAAAGTGAAATTCAATTATTTTAAGAATCAGCGTTAATAGAAGAACTATAGACTCAATATTTCAAACTAGGTCGCAGTTCATTAAACCCTCTAATAATAATAATAATAATAATAATAAGTTATTTATTTGTAGCTGTATTGTATTACTCGCTCACTTTCTCTATTCATACATTTGTTTATCCAGCTGTGACAAAATGTAATCTCTTTTATATAAAGCAGGCATAATTAAAACTAGTTTAATGCAAAGACAACCCGCATGTTATTCAATCCTTTAACTCAGAGTACATAAATATGTGCATAAATATCTTTTATCAGCGACAGTGCAAGGAAGATGCAAAGATAAATAAAGTCTTTGAAGTGCATTTGTTCAGCGGTTGCCCATAGCAATTTTTTTAATCAATTTACTGATAACCCAGTGGTGCAGTTATTTCCCTCCCTAAACGACTCCTCCCTTCATTTATGTTTTGGCTTCACACATTTTGGCATCGCTGGGCATGAAAATATTTAATTTTAATTAAAGTGACGTCTTCGTTGTCGTTTCCCGTTCTCCTTCTTCTGTTCCTCCTCTTCCGCATCCTTAACGTGGTCCTCGTCCTTGTCGTAATGCCACCCACAGTTGGTTGCTTGTCAAGCGCTGCCTGTGGCATTTGCCCGGCTGCATTGCAACAAAAAATAATTTGCATATTTTTTTTATTATATTATGTTAAAGTATTGAAGCGCGTCAACGTCGACGTCGACTTGTCCACACAGTGGGGCAATGCGACAAAGCGAAACGTCACAAAAGTGAGTATATGTGTGTGTTGGTGTTGGTGTTGGTGTTGAGAGGCGGGTGTCACTGACTCCGTGTCAAACCCCAGCGACCACTTGTGCGTGCACCAAAGCGGCAGGTCAGGACTTGCAATAGCAACAGCAGCAGCAACCGTTGCGGCTGCCATTTATATCGTTGGCAGCGCTAAAATTAAAAACAACAAAGTAACAGTAAAGTAAGTCGAGAATTAACATTTGGAAGATACCCTGTACTTAGCTCTCAATATCAATTAAAAAGAAACACACATTTTTTATCTTATTTTAAGTCTGTTCGTTGTACTACTAACCTTTGGTAAATTGTTTTTGTTATATAATTATACAAATAGATTATTTATTTTGTAATTTGTAGGATTAAGAGTAACATTGAAATGTGTGAATAATGCCAATAATAATAAAAATGCAAAAATATTATTTTAATCTTCATTTTTCGATCTACTCTCTCTTTTCTTTGTTAATATTTATTTTATATTAATTTATTTATATTAACGCTTAATATTTATTTAGTCCGATTGATTTCCCAAAATCATTGCAAAATCATTTGCACAATTTTTCATAGCATTATGTGTTGCATACATTTATACAACTTTTCCAAAGCCTCCATATAATTTTGAATTTTTGTACCGGGTATAAAAAATGACAGAAAAAAGATGGCAAGAGCTTTTGCGCCACACGTGGACACTTGTCGGAAGGTTACATCATATGAATAGTCTCGAGTGCGACGACTTCTCTGCCTCGTTTCGTGCTTGTCGCCACACATTTGCAACACGCTTAACTCTGTCCGTTAAAGTTGATTTAATTTATCAGGCAACGTCTCTGAGGTGTGTGTGTGTGTGTGTTTGTGTGTGAAGACAGCCTAATTCTGCAGACTGGTGCCAGCGTGGGGCCAACGACTTCAACGCACTTAGCCAAATGAGAAAGGCCAACAAATGAGCAAAGCTGGCAAAAAAAAAAAAGCTGGGCAAAAGGGATCGCGAGCTCGCGACCATCATCCTATGGCTGTTGCGTGTGTGTATGTGTATGGTGGGGGGCATATGGCGGAACTTCTCTGCCCGTCAGGTGGAAAGCACTTAACAGCAGGCAGGTACCTCCTCCCACCCAACCCCCTGGGGTAACAAAGATATGCAAAAAAGTAAATGCAAGCAGGCAGGAGGTTAAACATCCGTTACCAGGCAGTTACTGGCAAAGTGGCGCAGTGAGGGTTGCCCAGAAAAGGGATGCTCGGCAATGTGCTGTGCTGCCTGTTGTTGTTGTTGCTCTCGTTGTCTTTGTTGTTGTTGTTGTTGTCGTTGATTATAACGCATAATAAACTGAAATGCCACTCAGCGACTGCATAGACAAGCATCCCTTTGTGCTCGCTGACAAACTGTCTGTTTTTTTTTTTTCTCAAGCTTTTCCCTGTGGTAAACTCAACAGCTTCTGATCTGCTTGGTCTTTTAAACACTGTGCCAACTATCGTCAATTGGTTTAACAACTCGAGTGAAACACACTAGATATAAATTTAAAAACCGTCAAATTTCCCATGCCCATTTAAATAAAATGGAGATAAAACAAAACACAAGAACAACTGGCAGTGAAACCCCTCTCTCTCTCTCCTTCTCTCTGTCTCTCTCTATCCTCCCCCTTCTGCTCAGACTCAATTTTTTTGCGGTTGCCGTGTGCTTTATGGGCCTATGTTACTCTCGCCGTTGTTATTTAAACGTAAACAAAAACTTCCCCTCTCGGGTCGGCCGGCGCGATGCAGTCGGGCGTAACAGCAAGTCAAAATTTGTCGGCGTCGCTCCGTCCATATACCTCCTATACCAAAATCTATACCTCTACCCAGTGTTGGCCTCATTGTCCGTCCGCGTCCCTCTGGCTGTGTTTGGAATGACAGCGACAACGTTGTCTACAAGGGGGGGTCGAGCACAGGGCCGGAATACTCAAAGGCCACAAGATCGTTCTCCAGTGGAACATCATTAAATAAAAAACGATAACAGATGTTCAAAAATATTACTTTCAATTGAAGAAAATTGTCATCAAATTGAAAAAAGATAGCTTAGCATCTGAAATATAGTCATATTTCATTTACACTATATTTTCTTATTTACAAGAGAGTTTTTTAGACACAAACTTCTGCATTTATTCAGCTTACCTTTTTTTTCCTGTTTGTAAAAATTGTACATCCTTTGTCCTAAATTTTCTTATCCAATTCGCTTAAAGATGGTAAGGGCAAGCATTAGAATAATATTAATAAATAATAACTTTAAAATATGTTATATATCTGTACCAGTCTACCAATCGGGTCGCATCAAGTCCGCACCTGGAGCCGGGGGCGCAACGAAGCGTGAACGGCGTCGGTGCTGGCGTCGACGCTGCTTGGGATTTGTTTTGCAAGGTTTACTTAACACACACAGTTCGTCGGCTCGTCTAGTAAGTTACCTTCTGCGATTGCCGTCTGTGGTGGCTTCATTTTGGCATATGGTGGAGAGCGGGAAAGAGAAACAGGGGCGTGGAAACTCGGATACTTGGATACATATTCAATTTTATGCTTGGCATGTGCCGCGAAGGCTGCCTGGCGTCATAAAGTTCGCCCAGTTAGCAGCAGCAGCAGAGATCTCTGTCTCTCTCTCCCTCTGTCTCGCTCTCTCTCTCTGTCTCTCTCTCTCTCTCTCTCTCTCCTGGCTTCCTCTGCTTTGAGTCAGGAGCTTTAGCGAGCAGCAAACTTGGCTGCTGATTACTCGACACATGTTTGGATACGTTTGCTTTGTGCGACGGCGTGTAAAACGGTTTCGCGTTTTCTCGGTTAGCCGGGCTTAATTTCGGCAGTCAAGCTTACCTGTTCTACCTTAGCCAAACCTAACCCAACCGAACCGAACCTAACCTTGCCTCAACTTAACCCACCCAGCCTGACCTTACCGAAAGATGGCAAGCGGCAGCTGCTTGGCCCATAGGTTTATGCAGCGCAGCATAGCTTGACAGCTATGTGATAAATGAAGCGCATGAGTAGCGCAAAATGTGCCACAACAAAATGTACAACAACAAATTGTCAGAGTTCTCCAGACGAGAGAGATACGACGAGATACCCTTTATCAACTTCAAAAGTATCGTAAATTCCATTCGTTCTTATATTAATATATACTAAGATTTATAAGCATACATAAATGTGATTTAAGACAAATTGTCAATAAAATAAAAAGACACATTAAATCGAGGGCTTCTTCCAGATACTACAAATGTTTGGGTTACAAATGCACTTAATAATAACTTGGATTATTCATTTTTAGATGGTATAATTTTGTCGAAGATATATATTCTTGAAGATCAGCATCACTAGCCCAGTTGATATAGCAATGTTCGTCTGTCTGTTTGTTTATATTTTTGCTGCAGGCAGCACATATATCGGAATTGGACGGATCGGATTACTATGTCCTATAACTGCCGTAGGAATGATTGGTGGAAAGTTCTTGTATGAAAAACTTTCTTATTGAACAAGTTATTGTAACTTAATTTACTTTCTTATAAGCTCTGTTGATTGATTAATTTTGAATTATTCTTATTAAAATTGTGTGACATCTTTTGCTTGTTGCAAACATTCACACAAAATTATGAGTCCCCATATTAGTTTGTTACAGGGTATATCGGCAGAGACAGAACACGATGACCTGTGCCGTGAGAACGGCAAGTTGGTCAGTTTACTCTCTGGCTGCCCCGCTGTCTGTCTGGCTGCCCGTGCTGCAAGTTTTCGACAAGTTTGTAACAAAATTAACTAATTTAATTTTTGCAATTTTGTTGAGTTTTTAGCGCTGCCAGACAAAGTTGTTGTTGCTGCTGTTGTCGCTGTTGCTGCCACATTCACTGCTGCTGCCGATGCTGATGCTGCTGTGTCCCTTAAGCACTGGTTTTGAATGTATGCAAAACAGGAGCAGCCACCCACTTGGGACGTGCTGCTAAAGCAGTTGCCATTCCGCACGCTGCACGTTGCAAGCTGCAAACTACCTGCAGCAGCAGCAACAGTAACAGCATTGGCGTCCTTGTAGCCGAAACTAATGTGGCATTATTAAGTTTTGAACTTTGTCACCGGCATCGCGCATCCGCTAAACAGCAGCCACATCGCATCCTTCGCTTCATTTCATGTTGTTTGTTGTGTTTACAGCTCTGTGTGTGTGTGTGTGGGGGTTGTTGTGTATGTGCACACCTTGTTAGATCATTAAGAGTCCATTAGTCATTAGCTACGTGTTGTCAGTGTCACAAGCTTCCTGCTGCTGTTGCTGCTGCTGCTGTTGTCAACGCTGTCGCCTCGTCTTAGTTTCAAGCTCCCATTGAGTGGTTTCTCAGCCTCAGCTTTTCTCACTTCCCCTCCCCCCGTGCACCCATCAAACCCTTTTCCTTGCCCACTCTCCAGCGTTGCGTCGCGTCGCGCGTTGAAATATCTGAAATTCCATTTGATTTTAATGGGAATTTTGGTGGGTACACAGTAAAGAATTTTTGCTTGAATTTGTTAAAATAACTTGGTGTTTACATGCTTGTAAAATACTTAACAACAAGTTTGTTAACAACAAAGTTTTGCAGCTTAAGCAGTTCATAAACTAGAAAAATTAAATCCTTCTTCAAATTGCACTGAACAGTAAACTAGAAAATCTGCATTTCTTTGGCACTTTTGTCTGGTTTTAGTTACAAATTTATTTCATGAAACCACGTAGGCAAGTGTAAAAATTTGGTTGAGCTTATAAGCACTTATCAGTTCACATCTTGCATTATTCTACACCTGGGAGCATTTTGTTCAGGTGGAATACGCGATTTCCCAAGCTATTTTCGTCTGATTGTCAGTTGAGTTTTTTAATGGGTTAAGTGACTGAAATATTATGTCAATGAATAATGTATTTGCCAAAAAAAGAAGAAGATTTACATTGCATTAGCACTGTAAACTTAAAGCGAATAATATTAATAGTAAATAAATAATATTAAATATATTACTTTTGACTTTATGTAAATATGAGCATTTTATAGCGAACAAAAATTAAGGCAAAAATGGAATTTATCCGACTGCGAAATACTCTAATGGCAGTGTAATTCCAGCTGATGTCAGCTAGTAGCTATTTATTTGTTAAATCAATTATTATGTACGATTTATTAGTTTTTATTAATATTGATTTTAGCCATTTTTATTTTCATATCATTTATTTATAATTAAAGATTATTATATAAAATTATTTATAATTTATACATTTTAATTTACACTTCATTTGCAGAGTATGTATTTATAATCAGAGTATCAGACTTAACTTTTCGCATTAATTAGCCAATTTGGCATTTCTTTTTTTATTTATTATTGTTTATTATTTTATTACATTTGTTATATATATTCGTTGTTCATTGAGTAAATATTTCTAATCTACGAGAATACATAATATATTTACTGCATTAAATAGATATTTTGTATAGTTAATAATTGCCGATAAATTCAGTTCTTCTGTCAAAATCTTGATTTAATTTTGACATTTTGACCCTAACGAATTTCAAAGTTATCTTTCTAAAAAATCATACTTATAAATTTTGGCAATTTGCATACTTAACCACTTGCGGAACTTTCGTTCAGGTGAAATACTTCAGCCTGTTTTCGCCAGATTGTGTGGCAGTTAGCTTTGTTGTTGTTGTTGTTGTTTTTTTGTTTTTTTTTGTTTAACGACTGTCACTTAAACTTTGAAAACTGTAACTCGCAGTGACCCCGCATGCAGACCCAAAAGTGGTTAATTAAACGTTGAACGCCCCTCCGCCCAAATTGGGGTGTGGCTTCTGTTCGTCTTGGGGGGGGCAGTCGGGCGTGAAAAATGTCGCTGTAGACCGCAAGCATGAAACGAGAACGAGAACGGGAAAGGGAACGGGAACGGGAACCAGATCGTGAAGGAGAACGTGAACGAGTCACAAAATCAGCGATGCGTTTTATGCGTTTACCTTAGGCCCATAATTTGTGCGACATAATCAGGGCATATTCGTAAATAGGCGACTCTATTCGACTTTGCAGCACTTGAAAGCCGTTACAGCCACTCGCTTATTGAAGCGGCAAATGTGCCCAAGAAAATGTATATATATATATATATATGTGTGTGTGGACTATTGGATGATTGCCTGAAACAAAAACATTTCATTTTCATTTTCTTATTTTCAAGGAAATATATAAAATATATAATAATATTTATTTTGTACATTGTATCTTTATCGAAGCGGAAAACTGTAAGAAACTATTCATTTTTCAATGTACTAATTTTTATTGTAATAGTAAAGTATTTAATAATTGTTATGATTGAATATAATATATATATATATATATATTAAATTTATACTTATTTTATAAGGAGTGTACACAAAATGATTGTTTGTCCTTTTATTGAAAACAATTTTACTCGCAACATTTTCAATATTATTTAAAATATTTTTAATATAAATTAAAATATAATCCAACAGAATTTCGCAAAGTTTTTAACTTCCTTAATTATTATTTTTTAATTACAAGATTCAAGTAAAATCATGTAGCTTAACAAAAACTAAGAATCACATTTAAAGTTGATTATTATGTTGGCAAAAAAAAAGACTCACTCACAAGAAACGAAAGCGTGCAACATAAATAAGTTGCGAAAGCATGTTGCAGCAACATGCGCATGACAGCAACGCTCAAACCTGTATTTGAGCTGATGCGCTGCGTGGCGGCATGAAAAACGTAAACACAACATGTTGCATGGCCAGCGGCATGCAGCAAGTTTGAGCGCATTGTCATAGGTCGCTCGTTCCTGCCACCCACGTACATGCACACACACACACACACACACACTCATGTTGTTCCAATTTCATGTGTATCGACTGGGAGTCTCTCAGAGAGCCAAGTTGTTAACAGTCGGCAAGTTGAGACGTTACGTTCCACTAACGGCAGCGTCAACGCTAACGTTCAGTTCACTTTGGGACTTCGTGCGGGATTGTTCGGCACAGCGGCGAACGCGAGACTCGCGCTGACAGTAAACACACCAACTGCCAAGTGAAAAACACAGAAAAATCAAAAAGAAAATATATAGAAAACAAAAGGAAATAAGAAAATAGTGTAACCTACCCCAACGCGAAACTAAAACTCGGGCCAGCTTCCCGCCCCCACCGAAATTCGCTAAACGCACAGCAAAAGGTATAAATAATTAAATACACAACAAAGTTAAATAAATCGAAAAATAAATAAATCAAATTTTATGCAAAACAAAAAAACAAAAAAAAACAAACAAAAAGTCACGTGCTCCAGAAACTATGCAACGAGGAGCGCTTAACTAGCTGCTATTGTGGTTAGTACTGCATAACAACTACAACTACAACTCCAACTGTAACTGTATATATATATACGTATATATATACATACATATGTGTTTGCGTGTGCTTGTGTTCTGTTTGTGTTTTTATTCCCTTTTGGGCAGACAAGTGTATTAGTTTCAGTGTTGTCGTGCAACAAATTCTTTGACACACTTTTACTTCCAGTTTCGTGCTAAACTCCTAACTTTTGCCCAAAAGTGTCCTCAAAAAACAAAAAAAAAAAAAAACAAACAAAAAAAAGTAAAAGCCAAGAATGCAACAATAACAAAAATATAAAAAAAAATCTTGCCAACATTTACGTTTTGGCTCATCAATAAAAAGTTTGCCATTCGCCTTCGGCTTTTACGAGCCAAGAAGGACTTACGCCTTTCATCTCAGAATACGGCAGGCCAAGGCCACAAGATAAATATATGTATATATACAGATATATGTATGTATTTAATGCGACAACGGATTAAACGCTTGGTTGCCCTTTTTATGTGCAATGATATTTATGGACAATTATTTAAAGCACAGATTCTGAGCGCTTAGATTGTTGGCAATCTCTTACATTTATTATTTGTTTTGTTTTTTTTTGCCATCTTGGCCTCAGTTTATGAGAGTCAGCTGTCATTTGGGGAACTGACATTGCTGCCCAAGTTTTCAATCAGACAGCGTTTTAATTTGAATTTCTAAACGGCCACACAATAAAATTTAATTAAGCCGGCATTTCGATTGTTTATAAATTCATGTTAATGATATTTTAGGGGAATTTTCTATGGGGATGGGGGCCACCCACTCCTCATTCCAAAAAACAACTGCAATTAACTCGAAGCGCGCGCGCGTCAAATTCGTGGAAATTTTCCGCTAATTGTTTTTCAGCCCCTCTTCGTCCTGTCCCTAATACCACTTTGACTAGCGGCAGGCAGGCAGTCAGGCAGGCAGGAGTTGGACGAAAACAACATTTTATTTCCATTGGCGGCGCCAGCTGTGTGTGTTGTGGAGGCTTTCATTTTGTTTTGATATGCAAATGGCCTTAAATTCCACGCCGCACACCACTTCAAATGAAATTGGCCAAAAGTTTTTGTTTTTAACTCTCCCCCCAAAAGTTGTTGTTAGCAAGGCTCACAGACTCCAACTCCAACTCCGAAATTTTTGTTTGAGGCGCGTGCGTTGGAGTCATTTATTTTTAAATGCCTGCCATTTTTATTAATGGTTATTGCCGTGAGTGTAAAGTGTGCCAAAACAAAAAAGCCCGGCGCAATAATCGAAAATATTAAAGTGCTTGGTGTGTGTGTCTATCAGTGTGTGTGTGTTTTGCTTTATGTAGCAAATAAAATTTTGTGCTCGCAACTTTGCCTCAAGCCAGGCCAAATGAACTGAAAGGAATATGTTCAAAACACACATAACTGCATTGGTGCTAAATTTTTTAAATTTTTCATAATTGATTTCTTTTTTGTTTTTATTCAATTATATTTTTTATTTTTAATTTTTATTTAATTCATTATTGTTGGCGCATAATCAGAAATTTTGGCAAATACATCGATGCGTTTGATTCTACTTGAATCAACCGATATAAATGCACATGTATGCTAAATAAATCTAGAAATTAAAGTGAAACGCCTTGCGCATCAATTTAAAAAACATGCATAAACTTGATATCATAAAAGAGCCATCCATTCAAATAGCTGCTCCAGCTGATGACACATTTCTCAGCCGTTTCTACAAATTTGCGCACATTTCACATAATTCTATCTACTTGCCTACACACACACACACACACACACACATAGAAAACGCCAGCTTGTCTGTTTGCACAAACATTTATATCAATTTCTTTATTCCTTTCGGAATTGCATTTACATACAAACATCGCCTTCAACTCGAACTCCTCTTTTAGCTATTTTGGTTTTCACTGCTCGCAAAATTTATGTATGCGTTTTATGGCTACGTGGCTCGTAAATAAGAAAAATGTTGCATCTCCGTTAGAAAATCGCTCTTATGTTGGGGGAAGAGGGGGAGTTGAGGCATAAAAGGATAAGCGTTAAACTTGGCCTAGTAGCTAACTGACAGAGTAGTCCTCCAGCACATCTACTTTGCATTTGTTTGTGCCCTTATCATTATATAGCTTATGGAA
Source organism: Drosophila grimshawi (assembly GCF_018153295.1). NCBI lineage: Eukaryota > Metazoa > Arthropoda > Insecta > Diptera > Drosophilidae > Drosophila > Drosophila grimshawi. The sequence goes on from NW_025063098.1 coordinate 23,523,360, forward strand.
AGCGTTTGCTCTTTTTACCTTTGATTAGGCTGTTTCATTTCTTAGCTGAAAACTGTATAAGCTAATCAAAAAACATTTCTCAATCATTGCATTTTTATTAATTGCATAAGGCTTGAAACTGAGATTAAGAATATTATTTAATTTTAGCAATTGTCATCAACAGCTCGTAAGTCGAACAGTTAGTCCGGCAAAAGCAATTTACTAAAAATGTTAATGATTGATTTAAGAGGTATTCAGAGTTATATTGACCTAAAAATTCCAATATCATTTGATAAAATTTGACAATTTAATTATCAGGCAGGCTTTTATAGCAAAAGTATCTTACCAAAATATTTATGCTTGGTTAAAGAGTTTTGCCGCTCTGTTTACTTTTCATATGTTTTATACTCGAATAATGTTTTTCGATTTTTAATTGATTTTTTTTTACCTGTGTGATTTTTTGATAGTTTTCAAAAGCTTTTTTTATCTGGTACAAAAATATCTACTTCGCTGTGCATACGTAATTCTGAAAGAGAAAAGTAATTTTGTCGACAGGCAAGCAAAATAATCGCCTTGTTGTCTTCTGTGATTTACATTGTTCGCTTTAGAGATCAGATACAACATCTTTATAGTCAGTTGAGACATTTATATTCATACACATGAAACACAAATTAACAAAAATAGCTCGTTGACATTTGCATGTGTATATTGAATATTAATAAAACGAATTTATGAAATAATTATATAAAAATTTCTTCGGCTTAGATAAAAAATGTTGAAAATTTATATATTATTGATATTTGTTTTTTAATAATCATAATCACAGCTGTTGCTTAACTTATATATAATTGAATAAAACTTACATACCAACATACCGTAACTGCAGCTGAATAAATTGTGAAATAAATTTTCACATCTGTATAATCAAGTTTGAAGAAATGGAAAAACCATCTCAAATTGCAATTAAATGCGGGATAAAAATGTATAAACATTTGCCAATGTTTTCACTTTGGCAAGAACTCTTAGCAATTCTTGTCTGCTGCATGTAAAGACAGAAATAATCTTAAGGCCAAATCGCTTGAATAGGCAGGTGTTGGGCAGATGGCCGAAAAGGCGAAGGCGTCAAAAGGTAGACGAGAGTCAAAATCATAATTGTATTAAAAATTCTTGTGCAACACAAATTGCTTGCGAAAAAATTTCAATTTATATTTGATTTGTTTTGCCTTTTTTTCGTTTTTTTTTTTGCTGTTTTTTTTTTTGGTATTTTGTGCAGAGAAGCATGCGAAAAGCGAATGGAGATCGCCAAATTGGTTTGCCATTGCGGGGCGGCTTCAAAGCAAAACAAAGCGTAAAAAAAACAGAAACGCAGTTCGTTAAACTCAACCGTTTATGAATTTATATAACACACACTGGCAATGTGTGTGTGTGTTGTTCTTTCTGTTACTAAAGTTTTTGTTATTGCTGTTGTTGGTTGCTGTTGAGGCAGCCAAGCAGAACCCTGGCAGAGCAGCATTCGGTTGCGTTTTTGGGCCTGTATTTGCAGGTTTATAAAACAGAATTTGTATCTGTTAAAATACACACACAATGCCTCCTCGTCTGCCCTACCTATGAGGCAACCAACAACCAACAGCAAATTCAAACAGGCAACATCAACAGCAACAGCCACAATAACAACAAGTTTGTTGCAACAATACCCCTGCTCGAGGAATAATATTACCACAGGTACAAAGTGATAGAGGGAGGGAGAGAGAGAGAGAGAGAGAGAGAATAGGTGGGGGGAGCCCTCCCTTGGTAGAAATTTCCATGCTTGTGAAAATGTAAAATAATTTGAATATTAAACTAGAATTAGCCAAGTGAGGCATATCGCACAGCAGTGCTGCAATTGCATAGTTGCACAGTAAGAAATTAAACGCAATTTAATTTCTTATAACATATTTGTATTTACATTCAATTAAATTCCAATAATGGTTTACTTATTGGAATATTAATATTTCTTATATATACTTCTTTCAATTTATTTATTTTTATTTTTTTTTTTTGCTTTTTATTTTATATAATTTAATTCGAATCTTTAAATGAATTTCTACATTTTAATTGAATATAATTTAATTCGTACCTTTAACTTTTAATTCAATTTTAACTTCTTATTTATTAATCCACTTAAAAATAAAATAATGCTTAGAAAATTGGACTGCCTTTATTTATTAAAAGACGACAAATAGTTAAAAAAACAAAAGCAAATTCATTTAAATACTTTATCACAGTCAATTTTATTGTTCATGTTTTTCAGTGTACAATTTGTATCCCCCCAAATTGCTAGTTTATTTATGCGAACTTACTGAAAATAATACACACACCGTACTTAATTATAAATCAGAATTGGTTGCAGTGCAACAACTATCTCCCTCCCCTCCACGGCCCGCCCCATGAAACACAATCCAATTTCTTACCTTGTCAAAGCCGGAAACGGAAATGCACAAGGGATACTCCCTTCTATGCAGAACGGAGGGTTGGGTTAGCTAGCAGGCTTGTGTTCTCAATTAACTAGAATAATTTATATGCAAGTGTGAGTGAGTAGGTGTGTGAGTATGAGTGTGTGCGAGTGTGTGAATACGTAGACAATTGCACTGAAGTCCTTGAAACACTTGTCTCTCACTAATATTCATAGCCAATTACCTACGTAGCAAGTGAGTGCGAGTGTGTGTTTGTGTGGCATTCACTTTCCGTGAAATCAATTTAATCAATTGGCTTAGTTTACTTTCCAGTGTATGTGTCTTAAATTAGTTTCCGCGAAAAGGCTTCGTTAAACATTCAACAATCTAAATCACAAGCACGCAAAAGGCGAATTTTCTTTGGCTTCGTATGTTTTTCGCGGAAAAATGGTGCAATTATTTGTCATTAAGGTGTTTTGGCCCTCTGATCGAATGTCAATCAATAACTTCATTTGCATTGATGGACAGCTAGATTCAACAAAATTGCAAATAATAAACTGAATATGAAATGTTTGCTTTTTCGGTCTGGCAAATCCACTTCGCCTAATCGGCTTGTAATGCGCTGATGCTGAAACCGAATAATTGAAAACACTTAGCCAGAAATATACCTTAAAAATTACCAGTCAGACTATATGTGCTAGAAGAGAGAGAGAGTGATAGAGAGAGAGGGGGAGAGAGAAAGACAGTCGTAGAAAGATGATACTTCTGGCATTTGATTTTGATTTTTATGGCAACCCACATCTGATCAACTTATAAATATTTCAGAACTACTCTTAATATACTGTCAAAATGAGCTTAAAACCAATCTTCCAAAAATTACAGGAAACGGTGACTTTTATGTAATGAAATATAAAATATTTAAAATTAATAAATAAGCATTCCAAGTTAAACAATTCTCTGACCAAAAGTTTTTATTCAATAAAAATCAGAGTCATAGAATAAATGAACATTTAATTTAAAAAAAAAAAACTGTTTATGTGTCTGTTTTCACAAATATTTCAACAATAGTCATGTGTTTTGTTTAATTATTCAATAAAACGAAAACTATTCTTTATTACTTATTTGTTTATTGCTAATTGACAAGTGAACTCTTTTATAAGTACAATGTATTTTTCGCTGGATGAATGCCGTCGGAATTCTTAATATTTCGTAGTATACAAATTATATTTATTTATGAATGGTAACTATATAATGTTTAACATTTATGTACAAAATACTATTTTAAGGGCATTAGCAACTAGACGTTCGTCTCATTATTTATTATTCAATGAATCTATATCTCTCTCTCAGGATATAAATTTTAAATATTGAGCACAGCTTAACTATTTAGCTGCTACGCAAAACTAGATTTCATTAATTGTGGAATAGCAAATATAGAATTAATATGTATATTTTTGAATTTCTTTACACTTTTAAGTCTTATATGCCTCATGCTAGGAACTGAGATGCGTACAGGGTGGAAATGTGCGTATTGCATTTGCAATCAGAGTGTAATTTTTCCATTATGTCTGATTTGTGCATTTTGTATATGGTTGTGTATTCAAAACTGATACCTAAATTGGCTTCGCATTTCGTTTTTCATTTGCACTCTTGTAATTTGGTCGACTGCACTCGACTGCTATTCATGCCTCACCCAGGCGCAGTCCCTCCCCGGTTCGGAAGCCCATTTGGTTGCATTAAGATAAGCGCATAATTTAACGAGTGGCAACATTAGCTGCTGTTATTGCCACAGTTGCAGTCGCAGTCGATGTTGCAGTTGCAGCGGCTGCAATTAGGTGACATTAGCCTGGGGCCGCACTCAAAATGCACTAATTGAATTCGAGTACCGTTAATCACTCAGCGCTCGAGGGAGAGGAGGAGGAGGAGGGGGAGGCCAATGAACCAGCGGCTTAAAAGCCAAATCCACTTAAGATTAATTCATAAGTAGTTTTTGTTTCTTTTTTTGGATTTTTGTATTTGAATTCGAGTCAAATTTCTGATGAATTTCTACTCAAAAATTCATTAGCCGCAAAATTATTGAGTATCAAAAGCCAAACCACAATAAGCCAAATGGTAGAAAGCCAAATAATTTACTTACAATGCCAACAATAAAAAGCTCAGTCAAATAGTTGCCGCCTCGAGAATTGCGTCTGTGCCCAAAAACTTGCTGCTGCCACACTAATTTGCACTAATTGATTTCTATTCGAAGCTGCCCCTCCCCCATCACCCCCCCAACCTCGTTTGCGTTTTGACCAGGCTCATTTGGCGGCTTTAATTGAGCGTCTGTCTGTTTTCCTGGCTGGGCTGGCTGTCAAATGTATCTTTCATTTGACATGCGTTGACAGTTTGTCGGTCTGCCAGGGCGCGGGGCATAGTTTTCTTTGTTTTTTTTTTCTCTCATTCTTTTGTTATTTGGTGTGTGTGTGTGTGTATGTGTGTGGCAGCCAAATCGAAAACTAAACAGCCATCAGCCCAGGGGCAACTGAAAGGAGAGACGGAGTCGCAGTCAAAGTCTCATTAGCTGATGGCTCCGATATCAGCGTTTGCCACGCCCCGTCACTCTGATTGGGTTTTAATGCGTTTTGGTATCCCCCCTCCTCCCCTCCCCCTGAGTCGAAGGCTGCGTTCGTAATCCGCAGTTTGCTTGAAGGTGCCCCAAAACGGTGTCGTCTTCACCCATTAACCAAAACGATCGCCGCAATGACAAACACTTTCTCTCGCCGCTTCGCTCACTGCTCGTTGGCAATTAGGCATTACGCACAACCAAGTCCATTTGTTTCCGGCTTGAATAATGATAGAAATTATACACACACGTATTATGTATGTAGTTAGTATATTAACTATTTATAGATATGCCCTGACTGTGCTCACATCTAAAAATACGTCATTTTCTAAAGAAACACTTTGGTCAATTCAGATACGTTTTCAATTGATGAATAATTATACTCGAATTACTTTCAAATAATCAATTATTTAATTCCGTGTCACTGCAGAGTTGCTTTCAATCGTAAAATAATTATTTATATATTTTTTGGTTTATTTTTACCAAAACGGCGTAATTATAAAATAAAATACATACTAGAATATATTAGTTTATAATCTTATAACTGTCAAATAAAATATTCTCAAATGACCAATCAATCAAAAAACCAAATTCGATTTCGATTTCTGATAAATTAAAATTTTTAAAGCTTATACAAGCTAACCTGCCATGATTTGAGTTATTGCTTTGCATTTAAATGTATTTTGTCCCAAATATTTACAAAACAACCCAAGAGATGTTCTCAATTTTACATGTTTAAATAATCATTTAAATTAAAACATGTTATGCAACATTTGCTAAGTCACGTGTCGCATTTGGTCTTATATAATAAATATTCAAGTTGATTTATTTTTTAATATTTCAGTTTGTACAAAAATGAATGTAGTATTTATTTCAATGTTTTATTTTACAATATATTATTCTATTTTGCCAATATATTTAAATTCCATAGTATCGGCAGCTTATACATCAGTCAGGTGCATAACCCTTGAACACGAAACGCATTTACGTATGCACTTAAGGTATATTATTATGTTGTGTAGTTACGTTAAACGGTTTCACTGCGATAAGGTGGGGGAGGGGTTTACCTTTAAATGGTGTCAATAGTGCCTTAAACATGCAAACTCCATCAAATGCAGATGTATCTGCTCGAGGTATGCAATCAGCGACGGCTTTACAGATGCGCTTCGCTGCTTCGTGAGCTGTACAGGTGTCCAAATAATCACACAGACACTCTTACTCACACACACTCACACACACTTACACACACACACACACACATAAATGCATGGGCAATTTGGTTGCTTACGCCCACCTGCAAATTCGCTGGCAAGCAAAGAAGCTGGCAAACAAACAGCTTTCAATTGGAGTTTTGGCCCGGCACGATTTCAGGGCCCTTCTTCTGCATATTTTCGCTGTAAATTGGCCTGGCCGTGTAAATCATACGTGCAACAACAACAACAACAACAACAAAAGCAGCAGCAGCAGCTGCAAAGAAGCGCAACAAAAACAATAATTGCAACGCTGGCAACCTTAGCGAAAAAACGAAGTTTGGAGCATCGCGTCGGCATTTCAACGCTCCAGTTCCAGTTCACAGTCATTGACACAGTTTTTGCCAGCTACGTGGTATCTGCGAGTCGGCAGCAACTTGTCTGCGTTGTTCTTGTTGAATGTTGCATGAGTGTGTGGGAGTCGGCAGCTTCACGATGTTGCAGCCAACAAGTCAGCTTCGCTGCCTCCAATCTAATTAGTAATATTTGTGCAGCTCTTCATCTTGTTGTTGTTTTTGTTATTGTTGCAAATGCATTGCTCGTGCAACGTACAACGTGCATCTTGTAATGAGCCACAACACACAACTTCGTGCAGCTCATCGAAAAATGATTTTTTTTTTGTTATTTGCATTTTTGGTGCTTGTAATTTGCCAATTGTCGTTACTGGCTATTGTTGTCCGTTATTTACCATTATTATTATTAATATTATTATCGTATGTCTGCCCCCACTTCCCCATCACGCACTTGACTACTAAGCCGCTTACGTTTACCTTTCGATTCGCTTTTATAAAAATGAGAATCTTTACAATTGGCTTACCCCTGGCATCGATGGCAATATACAAACATATATGAACACTCGACCTATCCGCAATAGTCTATACACAGCACAAAATAAATTGTGACTTGGAATATAAATCAACTTAGTTCATAATATCAATTAAAATGAGAAAGAAAATTCATTGAATGAAATTCCAATGTTCTGTTTACATTCTTAAAGAACTTTTGATATTTGTTTAAAATTGTTGACGAATTGGGAATCGATTCTCATAGAGGTCATTTGTTTGCTTAGGATTTTTCATTTGCCTCGTCACTAAGCTACTTTTGGGATAAGCCTGAAGAAATGAAAACTAATTTTTTCTTTTCTTTTCTTGGCGCAATTTTCATGCTTTTTTGGGGTGAATTTAAATTGGGATTGAATTTGAGGGGTGAAATTCAGAGCACTTAAAGACATTGATTTACGATTGTAAGTGAAACCAAACAGTTTCAAAATTTAAATAAAAACTTTATAATATTTTTTAAATTTATTTAATTATGAATTTAAATTGCGTTTAAATTGAAGTTGAAGCAAATAAAAGTTTAGTTCTTTAAAATATGCAATTATTTTATTGAATATTAAAGTATTAAAATTGGAATCAGGAAATTGAATCTTAAAGTTCTCACTGTGTACACAATCTCTTTCTCTCTCTATTTCTCTCTCTATCTGTCTCTGTTTCTGACTTGTTTTGTCTCTTTCTGCATAAAAGGTGCTAACGAGCTTCGAGATTCGATGAATGCCACGCAAATGGCACAACACGAATTTGCTGTTGTTGCTGCTGTGTGATGTTGCTGTTGTCGTCGTTGTTGCTGCTGCTGATGTTTGTTTATGTTGTTTTTGTTCCTGCTGAAAGCCGCTTAAGTAAACAGTGACCAGACCGTTGGAGTAGGGGTAATGTCGTCTGATTCACATGCTGCTGCCGGTTGAATGATTTGTCATCTGTGTATTGAGAATCGCACGAGTGGCAAAGATTTTATATCCATGTGCTGCTCATATTATATTCAAGTGCCAGACTGCAGCACAGTCTTTGTGCTGTGGTAGGGATGCGGAATTTGTGCCAATTATGTTAATTTGATTTCGCATTTGTCTCTTTTTATTTTAGGCGACTTTGGCATTTTATGGGCCAATCAAATTTGTTGCGGCAATTGCATTAAGTCGCCAGCAAAAACAAATTCGAATATAATGTCGCAAATATTGCGGCAAAGAAGCACAATCAGATACCTCAACGAAAAAACACAAAAAAACAAAAACAAAAAATCAAGCAAAAATTGTTATGACAAAGCAAATGAAAATAAATGAGCCCACAAATGCGCTACGGGCAGGAGAAATCACAGACAGGACACTGTGTCCAGGACACATTTCTCTTTTTTTTTTCTTTTTTTTTTTTGTTGGTATTTTTTAAGATAAGCGTGCGGCGGCACAAAGCGTTGCAAAATTGTATACAAATGGTCAACTTAACTAAAACAATGGCAGCCCCCAAGGCGAAAGCTGCAGAAAGGGCAACACTAAAATAACCAGAGCCCATAAAAGAAAAGCAGCCACAGCAGTAACAACAACAACAACAGCCAGAGACAAAACAAAAGCCGCAAAGAAACGCAAGCTGAGGCGCCACTAGTTTCAGTTGACGCTCTTCTGCCCATAGAGGACATTGAGGGGCATGGCCCACTGGACCTTGGCCGCCCCCTCAAGAATGGCAAAAACAAAAGACAAACAACGTTGTCGCCAATGAAAACCAACGAGCTGCAAATGTAAAATTAATAAGAAATCAATTCGAACAAATATCAGCGACGAGTCAAATGTATCGAAACGAAACCGAAATAAAACTCATAAATTACATAAGAGCGTGTCCTAGATAAAGAGAGAGCGACACGAGCAAATACCCTATGATAAAAGTCTAAAGTATTGGCAAAATATTTAAAATTTTTGCATATAAAGTTGAAGCATATCTATACAGAATATATTGATGTTCAGTGTTCCATTTGTCATTTGGTAGCTTAGCGGTGCATTAGAAGAAACGCGAAAGTTAATTTATTGATAAACTTAAACAATTTAAATAAAACTCATTTATAATTTCACTCTTATCTTTTCGCGGGTTAATATAATTGTATTAAATAACACCAAAAAGCGTTTATTTAATGACAAAAATAATGAATTTATCGCTTTGAGCTGTGATTATTTTTATAAAATATACAGTGCTGAATGAGAAAACAAAGGCACAGAAGAGGAAAGTTATCTACACAATAATTTAATTTCAGTAGATATATTCTTTACTTTCTGAATTTCTTTACTTCATATCAAGCTATTATTATTCTTCTCGAGCGATAGACATTTTTGAGTTGTTAACTTATGCATAAAACGCATTTAAATAATTTTTCAAATGAGTAGCTGGTATTATATACATTTCCTCAGCTTTATATTACATATCAATATTTAGTTTATTTGCCAATTCTTATGCATTTGTCTGTGTTTGTGCAGGGTATATAAATTGAATGTATCGAATTTTCATTGTGTATTGCCTTTGTCATTTCGCGGTTATCAATTCAGGCGGACGCGCACAGCTGGCCAACGCATGGCTTTGCCATTAGCCAATAACTAAAATTCCTCTCTCCCCCCGTCCTTCTTAACTGTCCCCGTCGCACCCACTTCTCCATTCCTCGTGGCCAAAACCAGTCTAGTCGAATGTGCTTTACTGGTTGCCACATGCGCTAAGCTTGAAGCGCTCCCACGCTCCACTGCACAACGCCAAAGACGATGGCGAAGACGTTGCTGGCGCATCAATTTGCGATTATGAAAGGCTGCCTGGCCGGCAGCAGCAGCAGCAGCAGCAGCAACAGCAATAACAGCGGCCACAACAACAGCCTCTGCAGCAGCAGCAACAATTTTCAATATGCCGCTGGCCGCTGGAGTCGCATCTAACAATGGACAGCTCTTTATTCAATTCAATTTTATGTGCATAGCCAAGAAATCTGTGCATTAAATGCGCTGCCGTCGCATCGTTAGCATCCACTGACCCAGCAGCAGCGGCCACTTTGTTGCCTCTGCTGCCACAGCTGCCACATAGCAGCAGCACCAGCAGCAGAGCAACGCTTTGGTTCTGCCTCTTTGTCCTTCACATTTAGCGATTGGTGTTTGTTGTTTGTTGTTTGTTGTTTGATGTTTGTTGTTGCGACTGCGCATTTATGAGTTTTGGGTCTTCAATGAATTTGATTGTTTTTGTTCTTGTTGCTGTATCTTATGCCCTTACAGAGGCCATTATAATTTGTTATACAATACAATTTAATTTGATTTAATATATCATCGATAGCGACATCTTCAACATGATAGAACATAAAAACTACAGATTAAACAGCTGCATTTTAATACTATTTAGCCTGTGTGCTCCTATTTCTTATTGAGTATTAAAGATTTTAGTAAAAGAAATTGTGGTATACAATTTTTTTTTGCCAGTCACTATTATCTTTTGGCTATTATTCCAGTAGCATGTCTTCTCTTTTAAGTCTACATTGCTTAACCAATTAAATAAACAAATCAATTTCACCTTCCCATATTGTCGAGACTGAAAGTATAGAAAGAAATAAAAAGAAACACATCGAAAAGGGAGTGATTAAAACATTGATTAATCATTTCAAAGATCTATAAAAATTCAATATCAGCTATTGATAATTAAAAAGTCGGCTAAGATAAAAGATAAAATTTTTCACAGTATTTGTTTTTTATTTAATGTTAACAGAAATTTTAATAATATTTTAAATATTTTTTTCTGAAAATATAAACTAGAAAAGCTGTGTATTATAAACGAAAAATTGAAAAGAAATGATTGAAAATTTTAAAATACAATAAATGGGGGTATTTAAAAATTCAAAAATAATATTTTATACTTATTGTATTTAACTTGGTTAGGTCTTAAGCTAGATGATACTAAATTGCATTACTATAGCTTACCTGAGGCTAGCTGATGAGTTTGATTCTGGAAAAAATAAAAGATGCAGTCTTATGAAATTCCCTGTTTTTGTTGTTGCCTTGAAAGAGTAGCCAGTCTTCGGCATGTCACACAGTGTTTTTTCTAGTTTAATAGAGAGTGTCGCTTACTTTTTGCTGCTGCCTGTCACAATGAGCTAGTTGCAAGCTGCTTCGTTTCATTTCGATTTGTTTCGTTCTGCTGCACTGAAGCGCATCACCGGATGGGTGTTGTTGTTGTTGTGCGTCTTCTTTTAGTTGCTGTTGTTGTTGCAGCAGTAGCGTGCGCAGTCTTATTTATGCCACAGCACGCAGTCGGCCGCTACTGCCGCAGACGTTGCCGGCGGCGATCACCGGATCTGGTTGCATATTCGCTTAGCTTTGATTAAATGCGGATTCGTGCCACAGAACAGGCCGCTCTGCTCTTCTTCTCTCCCCTCTCTCCCCATCTCTCCCTCTTTCTCTCCCTCATTTTTTATGGATATTTCGTGCCTTATTGACTAAATGCCAAGAGCTATGCGACTCCACAATTTAGAATTGTTTGGGAATTGAAGAATTTGTGTGTGCGCCTGTTTGTTGTTAATTTAACGCTAAATGAAGTGCGAAATTACAAAAAAGCCCCTCGTGCTGCCCTCGCCCTGTTTGTGTAAACACAGAAACACATTTGGACCTTTTGAGGGGCTCCAACTTTGTGCTTTGACTCATTTCCTGCTTCGTCATAGGCAACACAAAGACTCAGCGGTGTGCTGTAAGATGAGAGCTGCGAACCCAAATGTGCAGAGCTGCAGATTGGACCACGGCCAGTGGATGGTTGGATGGATGCTGTTGCTGTTGCTGTTGCTTTGGCAATTGCTCGTTTAGCTGGCGTTGTGGTTTATTAGTTTTGTTTGTTATCCGAATGAATGCTTTTAATTGTTCGCTCTCTGGGAAAATATTGCGACTTGATCTCCACGCCGGTTGCGGGTGCTTGGCTGTATCAGCAGTAAACTGATTCACAGCATGTGTGTGTGTGTATATATTAGCCATAAATGCTCAAGGGTCGACCACATAACTTACATTTTTATCTTTGGAAGTTGTGATTGCTTGGCACAGAATAAACTAAGTCGTTGCTTTGAATATTAAATATTGAAATTAGCTTCATTTGATAATTTACTTGTTTGTATTCAAACACATTCATTAGCTGTAAAACATGTGTTTAATTATAATTTACATTGATTCCATTGGGAATCATTCAGATACGTGAAAGTGCACTTATTGCATACGCTCAGTTTAATATGATAAATTAAAGAAATGTTTATGGCTCAACTTAATGATAGCAGGCTTTCAATTAAATAACTTAAATAAAGCATATTAACTCGAATTTTGGCTGTTTGTCACGGATTCAGTAGAGTTCTTTAAAAATAATACAAATATCTATTACTAAACAAATTAAGAAAACGAAATTGTTTTTATTGCTTTGGAACTAAATTTATATATCACATGCATATTAACAGAAAAAAAGAAATTTTTTTTCTAAATATTTTACCACCAGTTTATTCAATATTTCCCAACCACAACAATTGAACATCAGTTTAAGCAGAAAGTAGCCTGTTGCTTGTTTTAAGGGTTCAAATAATATTCCAACAGTTGCCGCAGCTTGTCCCCTTTTAACTTGGCCGGACATAGATGAAGCAATCTGCCTTCAATATAGGAATGCCGCGATTTGCCTTTTTTGATTTTACGCCACTCTGCACACACGTGCATCGGAAATGAGTGGCAACAACCACAGACAACAACATCGAAACAACGTCCAGCGGAGCACGACAATGACAATATGCGCGATAAGCGAACAGTTCTGATTATGCGTGGCAGTCGCGACGTTGCATGCCGCACAGACTGGCGCGCGTCGCTAATGCACCTTTAATGCACACACACACACACACCTCAATAAAAACCGGTGCAGGCTGAGTTTGGCTCAGGTAGTCGGGTCTGACTCACCTTTGGGTTGCCTAACAATAACTGGTCATTTTCTGGCTAATAAACCATTTACAAAATACTTAAATTCCTGTGTGGCGATTCTATAAATAATTAATGTCTCCAGGGGGCAGGACGAGCTACAAGTTGCAACAAGCACTCAACGCACTTGGCTTGTGCCAATGATTGCCAATTCTCAATTTAACACACCCTCCTCCCCCTCCCCTACCATCATGATTCACACGTATGTTCGACGGCGGGTGGGAAACTGACAAGTTGACCTTGCCTGTTGTCTGCCTATATATCTGCCTGGCTGTCTTTCTGTCCCTCTGTCTGCCCATCTGCCCTACTTGTTGTTTGGCCAATGTAATTTTTTGACTTGGTCGCATTGAGTGGCTGCCGCGGGCTGTTCGTGAAATTGCCTGTTGGTTTTTTGTACAGCCATAATGAGAAAATGATGCTGCCTGATGGCGCATTGTTGCATTTCAAGGCCAATCAATGCGATTTATCGCAATCAACTCTATGGCTGAGGCGCTTTTATATTGCAACTTTTGCTGCGGGCAATATACTTTTCAGACTTCATCGTAATTTATGTATTTATAGTTAATTTTTTTTCTTGTATTTCTAGAAGGTATGCATAAATATATGCCGCTGATTAAATATTTAGTAAGCCAATTCGTGCAACTAGCAAGCCATCGAGCAATCGACTTTGAATACTCCATTCACCTAATGATTAAATTATATTTTGCATGCATTAAATACTTGGTATATGAGCTTACATATTCATTGATGAATTCTCAAAGCTAAATTTAAAATTATGAAATAAATTCATTTTAAATGTCACCTTTCAGTATTCGTTTGATCGACCTTAATAAAGCGTTGTCTCAAATAGAATATACCAATTCAATTGTAGTTGTCCGTCTGGATACATTTACAAGACATATAATTATTTATTTAACATATGTGGGTAACTTCAAAATAACAAATAAAACTAAAAAGCTTGACATACTTGGCTTAAGCGCACAACTATTGAATCTGAGGAATGTTTATGTCATAATAATAATTGAAATATATTTCTCGTCCACTTCCATCTGAGCCGCAAACTTTCTCAATTTGTCAACCAGCGATAGAATTAAAAATTTTGCACGTATTTTGTTGCAACTCTCGTTAAACTTTTCGCTTAAGCTAAATTAAATTGAGACTTCTGTGGAAAGTCGCTGCAGGTATGGAAAATTCGACTAATTCGACTCCGAAATCAGTTTTATATTACATTTTGCGCCATAGCCGTCATGGATGGCTAACAGTTTTCGCCATTGTTTCCACTTCTCACTCTTTCTCTCTCTCTCTTAGTTATGCTCTCTCTGTTACTCTCTCTCTCTCTCTCTCTCTCTCCACCTGTCTCTGTTAGTTTTCTGTGTTTATGGTCTATAGTCACGTAATTCACCTGCTTTTGTCTACATTTATGTATATGTATTTAGATTTGCGGTAGAATTGTTGCTGTTGTCGAAAAGTTCATTAGAAAGTGCTGCCTTTTTGTTGTTGTTGTTTTCGTTGGTGTTGTCGATACGGGCGCTGCACAGACAATGCCCCAGCATTGTGCACCATGTGTCACGGTCATGGACACTTGCAGCCAAAGCGACTGAAAGTTTCTTTCTAGTTGGATTTATTATTTTGTTTAGATTTATTTTATTTTTTCTATGTTTCCACCTCGTTTGTGAAACTTCTGTTTTAGCCAGGGATTCGATTGTCAACCCAACCAACTGTTTATGCTAATGAATCCTATTACCAGAGACCGCTCAGCTAATTGTCTGACACTGGATGCACACACACACACGCACACACACACACACACACAAGCACACTTATATATCGCTGGCCACTAGCCAGGTGTTAATTACAACACAAATTCGAGTGGCCGTGCGTGCCATCGAGTGTCGTCTAGTTGAAGTCCTTGCCCCTTTTCCCACCAGCCCAAAAAGCCGGCCAATTCTAAAGCATTTCAGCGCACTCCCCCCCTTTTCAAACTCATAAAGTGTTTTTGTATACGAGTGCTTGTTTTGGCCGCTGTTGTCAATGGCCCTAATTAGAGTGGGGTGTGTAATTATTATTCAATATGTGCGCCTCTGTCTGCCGGCTAATTAATTGAGCTGCTGCCAGGCAGCAACTTCACTTCGAAGTAACATTATTGCAGCTGAGAGACAAGCACAAGCACATTCACTCACACACAGACACACACACACACGCCAACACACAACACATACACACACAACAATGTGCGGAAACACGCGAAGAGAAACCACAGTTGCCGCAGCCAACAAACCAAATCAGACTAAACGGTCGCCGGAACAGAGCCAAACTTATCGAGCAACATTATTATCGGAATTACGCAAATATTTACCAAAATAATTTGTCAACTTAACACGAAAACTTAACCGCAGGCAGTCAAAAACCACATACATGTGCTCCCCCCCACAAAATCCGCCTTGCTTCATCCCCATGTGCAACCCCTCCATATTTGTTTGCTCGCAATTTGATTGAGCGTGCAATTTGACACGCTTAACTGTGTGCGTATGTGTGTGTGTGGTCGTTGCGATTGTCATTTGCTGCATGCCACAACGGCTCAGTTGGCATCACAATTCCACTGGCCTCACTGCCAAAAGCGACTGCCACTGAAGCGCGAATAATTCTTTGTGAAATTATGTTTTCGGTTTTCTGGATAAGCTTTCGGGCTAACAGGCTAGCTGGCTTGCTAGGGACTTGACTTTGGCACCTGGCCATAAAATTAAAATTTCTTTACAATCATTAAATGCCAAATGAACCTGAAAATAACACACAAATCGCTAGGCTCGAGTTCAGTGAGACCGATTAGATGATTCTCTGCACTCTATTCAAAAAAAAAATGAGAAGAAAATTTTAGGACTGTTTTCGAGTCTTTGAGATCAATTCAGTTTTACAGACAGTCAGGTACAGCTATACAAATTCAGCAATTCGATCTGATCCAGAATGTATATTCCAAGTGGGACTTGCATAATATTACCCAATTCAAATTTGGAACAGGGTATTCGAAAGGGAAAACAAAATGAATAAAAAAAAAAAAAAACTGAGCAGCCATAAAACGCGTCAATTCCTTTTCAAAGCAGGCGAAGAGTGTGACAGCGTTGGGGCACAGGTTGTGGGTTTCGGGCAGAGCAGAGCAGAACAGTTGACATTGACGTTGGTTGGGATGGGGGCTATTGGTTGGGGCTGTGTTCTGACTGCTTGACGCATTGAGCAAGCGATTGAATCTGCAAATGAATCCGAGTTTGAATCTGGCAACATGTTTAACGCCTCAAATACGCCCCGCTCTGTGCATGTGTGTGTGTGTGTGTGTGTGTTTGGATGTGTGTGTCAAATTATGACAGTCGCAAGGTTTTACGCTTCAGCCCACCTGTGTGTTCTGCTCCATACATGCGGCAGCAACGAGCCGTTGCCAACTTATCGATGGGGCAACCTTTTTGTGCGGCATACTTTTAGGCGCAAAAAATGCCGCTGTTGCCATTAAAAAGAAGGGTTGCCATCCAGCTCAGTGTTTACACAGACGACTTGTTACGGCTGCCGTGCGTGCTCAGATGTGTGTGTGTGTGTGTGAATGTGTGTGTGGCTCTGTGTGTGCCAGGCCAAAAATATTGCTTTACTTTTGTTAAACTGTAGCACGCGGACTCATAATTTCCATAAGACACTGCATGTGTGTGTGTGTGTTTTGCTTATGAATATAGATTTTTCCACTTTGTGCGTTTTGGCCAAACCTGTAAAAGCGGAAACACGAAATGTGCTATTGGCCAAAAGCAAAGACACGCGCCAAACAGAGAGAAAAAAATGCGAAAATCACATGCATATGTAAATTTATGTATGTATAAACAATGTTAGTGGAGTGGAAGATTGAAGAGGGCGTGGCACGCGCACAGACAGACACACACACACGCATGCACATACATAAAAAAAAGGTGTTGACACATTTCGTGAAGATAAACACACACACATAGATAAAACAGCATATATATTTATTATTACTGCTAAGCTGATTTTTGCTGCCTTGCCGACAGGTAATCAATTCTAATTTGCTTCGGAATCGCGCCTAAGCAACTGTCTGCCTGTGCTCGCCTTCTCTCTTTCTCTCCAGTGAATTTCATTTTAAATTCAGTCCCTTGTTAAGCGTATTTAATGATTATTTAGATTTATGTGAGTTTGTACTCTCTAGCGAATTTTCTATTATTATTTTTATTATTATCTTAACTGCTGCTAATGCATATTTTTTTCACTTTTATTTTGCAGGTAAGCCTCATACAATATCATATGTTATATATATATATTACTGGTTGATCGGTACCATCGCGGGTAAGTTGCCGACTCACTGACAAACTGACTCGCTGCACAAGTCGTTGACTTTGAAAATATTCTGTGCACTCTAACGTAAATTCAGCCAACTTGTCAGACACACCTCCCTCTTTCTCTCTCTTTCTCTCGCTCGGTCTCTTTCTCTTTTGCTCATTTGCCCGCCCCTCCAAATAGAAATACATAAAAATTTTAACACGCCAGCGGCAACTAATGGCTGAAAGCATCAACGGCAAATTTCAAATGTCTGTGTGGGTGTATGCCTGTGTGTGTGTGTGTGTGTGAGTGTCACATAAATTGTTTGCCAGGCAGCACAGTTAAAGGGGGATTTCAGCTTAGGGGGAGGGTTATGCTTAACGCAGACATTTAGCTGAAAGTTCGAGCTATCGCAATTCAAGAGCTTATATCTTTAAAAATAGACTCGCTCTAATAAATAAGTTGCGAATGGAGTCCTATACAAAAAGGCATTTAAAACGCTGCCAACCAACCCATCCATAATTATCCAAATGAAATTATGCTGAAAGATTAAAGTCATTTATTTTCATTATACCCTGTGCATATTCAATTTATCTAATGGGGTATAATGTGACTTTTTTTAAAAATAAATATATTGTCATAAATTTTGTTATAATTTAAGTTTATGTTTTAGACAAACGAGAATCCACTTCCATTATGTAAAAATGTAAATGAACAGTCAGTGAATCAAATGCAGCTATATCTTAAATATCAACTTTTGTAATTCACAGTTATTTATTCCAATCATAGAATATTTTGTAATTAACTACTGAAAATTTTGCATAAGCCAAAGAAGCCATAAGACTCCCTTTTGAAATCTAAATACCTTTTTATCTATCTAAAAATCGATAAATCTACGCCAAAAATGGCACTCAGGATTTCCTGTTACCCTAAATAGATAAAGCTTTTTCTTTATGGTCCTATAAAGTGCGTGTTACCTCTGTATCCTAAACATTTTATTACTATCAATGGTTGTTAGTCAAAAGGTTTATATTTGGACTGTTCCTATGCCTGTAAATCTCAAAAATATGGTTTGCAAGTATTAAGATTGAATTTATCGACAGCACAGCTGACATTGCTTAGTTTATTTATTTATTTACAACATTATGGCTTAGCTATTACTAAACTAGACCTTCAACTCATTAACCTAGATTTATCACTCAGGCCATAAATTTCTTAATTCAGAGAGAGAGAGAGAGAGTCTTATACTAATTAAGTAGGTATCAACCCCACTTAATATAAGCTATTTTATTCAGAATAAAATCATAAATATAAATACATTATTTATGGTTTTATAGGGTATATATAAGCTTGTATCGATGTATATCTGCTTGGTATAGCGTTGGTATATTGAGCCAAGTCCATTATACTCTCAGGTGGAGCACTACTTGTTTATTTATTCTTATTATTTAGCTCAGAAACGCTCGTGTGAATCCCAAACCGACCCCGCCTTTGCTTTCATTTGCTTTGCCTCTGCTGTTCCACCTCTGTGAATGTTAAGCAATTACTTTGAAGTGGGGCACTAGCCAACTATGTGCTCCATGGGCGCCATTAAATTTGGCACACTTCATTGGCTCGCACAGAAATAATAATTTATTATTTAATTTGGCCAGCCTATCCAAGTGGAGCAGGAGATTGGTGCGGCTGTTCGCGAGCTGGCTGACTAAGTTAAAAGTAATTAATTTCCGGAAGTGTCAAAGTTGCCATAAGGCTATATACAAAATGGTTCATTCGTCCCCTCACAGTTTAAAGTGACCCCAATACAGGCATTTGACGGAGCTCTGCGCCCAATCATAATACGACTGAAATGTAAATACATTTGAAGCAATGAACTTAAAGATGAAAAGTCTCTGTCTGCTCTCACTTTCTATTTTGCTGGCATAGTCTGCTATGTATTTTGGCTGTTTGAGGTCAAGCCTGGAGGCGCAACATCCGACTGAGTGTATGAATTAAAAATTTAAATTAATTTTTAATATGCTATTTTTATGTATGCCGTCTGTAATTCATCATCTTCAAAGGCAGCCTTCGCACAATTAGCGTTTAATTTGCTATCTTGCCTATACACACACATACACACACACACTTACATATATCCATATATTAGGGACAAGCAAATTTAATGCGTACACTTAGCAGAGGGGCGGTCGGGGTTCGGTGTGAATACTTTTTGTGGTGCCACACGCCCACTCGTTGTCCGTCATAAATTAAAAGGCTCGTCCTTTTTTGTTTGTTTTTTTGCTTTTATCTTAATGCCTCTTTTTATTTATTTTTATTTTTGTTGTCTGCGTATATTGCACAATAATTTAAATGCCCAAATTTCATTAGGTATCTTGAATACAATTTTATTGCATACTTAGTCGAGCAGACGAAAAATAAATAAAGCACTCAAGGTGCGCAGCAGTAAATGTCCGACGATTATTTAAAATCGCATTTCAGCTGGGCAAGCATTTAATTTGCTCAAATTACAGCTGAGCTACATTTAGCGGCATTGTTGTTACCCTAACCTAACCCATCATCGAAATCGTCATCTTAATCGTAATCGCAGTCTTGGGCGGAATCGAAATCGATAAGCACAGCCCGAGCTGACAATACTCAGCAACTGGAAAACCGCAAAGTAAG
Organism: Drosophila grimshawi; assembly: GCF_018153295.1. Lineage (NCBI taxonomy): Eukaryota > Metazoa > Arthropoda > Insecta > Diptera > Drosophilidae > Drosophila > Drosophila grimshawi. The sequence goes on from NW_025063098.1 coordinate 23,543,352, forward strand.
CCACTAATAGAGGAAATACCGCAAAAAAAGCAAAATAATCATCCTTGCTTCAAAACAAATAAACATAGGGCGACCCACTTGACCCACTGAGGCAACGCCTCACCACAACACTGAATTGGCAAACAAAGCGAAATGTGCCAAATGAATGGCCAAAGTTGAGACTGAAAGTGAGCAGGCGAAAACATTTTAAATGCAAATGAAGTGCCGCACTTAGGTAGCCAGCGAAGTGAGATCTGGAGAGAAATGCGAAATTGGATATGGACCAAGGGGTTGCCAGCATCGAGCAGCGCTGATAAATTAGTAAAACGAAAAATAAAATAAAACCAAAAATGAAAGAAAAGCTAGCAAAAACATTGCAGCTGCATTTTCGCTAAGCATTTCCCGAGCTATTTTTTTTAATGAACTTTAACAAATGCCTCGAAATTAAAAAACAAAAAAAAACGAATACTTTAAAATTTTTGTTATAAATTTTGTACATCAGTGAATGAGCTGGCAAAAAGTACAAAGTTGTTGAAATGTATTTTTATGATAAATTTAAAAACAATTCTCAAGTGTCTTTCGCCCTGAGAAACGTCTAATGCGCTTACGGCTTTTGTTGCTTAACAAACTTCGCCAGAGGCAAAACTGAAAAATTGGGCAACCTACTCGTAAATAATAATCAGGGCTCCGGAATCGGACATTTCTTATAATACACTTACTGCGGGAGATTATATTTCAAATGTCACTAGGTATGCAAATTATATTTTAGCTCGAAAGCTTATTAGATATTTCAATTTCAAAATATCTATACCTATAAATATGTATTTTAATAGGAAAGAATACACTCTCAGAATACACAAAAAATTAAAACTCTCTTTTTTAAATACTTATGCAACATAAAAATCAGTTAAACTATAAAGTTTTAATGTATCTTTAAGCACAGCTTATTGTAGACTATTTTTGGCTAATGGAAAACTGATGAAAATATTGTGTTTGCTTAAAAATGATTATCACTTGGGATATAAGTATTGGAATAACATCATACTCGAATGTAATATGAGCGAGGGTATTTAATATTCGACTTTGTTAATTTCATCGCATTTTTCTCATCATATTTTTTGAGCACACTTCGCTGCGGGGCTGCTGCCAAGTTGTAAGTCCTGATTGACGGGCATTAAGAGCGGGCACTTATTTCGTTGATCTCGCTGATTTATTTGCTGCATAATTTGGTACGCAATAATGGCAGCACCCTGCGTGGCTTGACCACAATTGCCCATCGCCATGCCCAAGCTCGACCAGCTTCGGGCGCACGAGTTTGCAAATAAATTGAAAAGCGTAAAGTTTGTCTGCCAGTCGGATGGCTGCCCGGCTGGTTGCAAAGTTTTGCTCAGCTGCCTTAAGTAATGTACCGAGTGCAGCAGAAAAGGAAAAAATAGCTTGCATACTTTTTGGTATGCTTATAATTGTTTTTCCAGCTATAGTACGCTGACGGTTTCGCCCTCGCCATTTCCGCAACACAATTACCGCCACATAACTCATTAGGCAAAGTTTAATGCACAAAATGGTGGCACGAACGAAGCGACACGATGCAACGCGGCAACGCAGCGGAATGTTGAGATTTACTTTAACTACTTTTGCTACTGCAGCTATGCAATAAATTTTGTGAAATTTGTGTCCTTCCCTCTGGCAGCGCTGTGGCTGCATAGCCATGACCCAAATACACATACACACAAACATATATACAAACTGGCTGCAAGTTATATAATAAGCAGCATTAGCTACACATGCTCGCATCAGGTATCTGCCACTAGAGACAATAGGATACAAACACACAGACAAAAGCAGCAGAGACACACAGAGAGAGAGAGAGAGAGAGAGAGAGAGCATTGTCCGATGGGAATTTATTTCTATCAGTGGGCCGAATCACAGCTGCTATTGTTGCGACTTATTTAAGTGCAAGAGCGACTAAGTCAAGCTGAGTGCCTGCCTATATATATATGCCCTGTTTACTTGAAGCATATCCTGCGCGAGGGTAGAGAGGGGGAAGAGGGCGCTACTGCTGGTCCAGGGGGTACTGTCGAAACTTTTCCAATCTACGTTAAATAAAAAGAAAAGTCCTTTCGTGTCTATCATGTCAGTAGGTGTTTTATTATTTTTAACCTGCACAAGTTACTTTAACCAACTGACGCCAGCCCCCATCCCTCAACACTCCACTACTCATCCCACTACTCGTCCCACTCCTCATTCACCCACAACACCCAAACCACGCAGCAAGTAGAGCCGCTGTTGTGTTCTTCTGGAACTAATTTGTCAATGTCAAGTGTTATGCTTTATATTTCCTTCTTTGTTCTTGATTCTCTTTTTTTTTGAGGGGTGCGTCTGCAAAACTTTAGCCCCTCACCCCGTACACCCCATGCAAGCCGGAACCCCCAGCTGATTTTGTAGCACGCACGCTGCGGTTGCACGTATTCTATATCAATGCTGTGTACTTTTAGGCGGTCGTGCATGTGGCCAAAAGCCAAATGATTTTCAGCCTCCATCACAGTCTCTGCCTCGATCTCAGACTTAGCTTGAGCTCAATCTGAAATTGAGACAGCGAGCTGAGTTAGCTGACAGCCGGAAGCGTTCGCGCGACAAACGGCAAATAAGGAACAGCTGCCGCTTCCGTTTGACACCCATCGAAATTTCAATTAGGGCAACATCTTTAAGTTGCGCCACGCGAACCAACACACTTTTACTTTAAGGCAGCCAAAAGTTCCCCGAGAATGACAAAAAAAAAAAGAAGTAAACTTTTGCTTATCAGAGGAGGCGGCAACTGTCACATCATTGCTTCAAGAGAAGCAGCAAACTTTTTGACAGTTTATAAAAATATGCTACATACTCACAGCCATTCTCTCGAATCCAGTTGTAGCTTGAAGTAGTTGCTGCTGCTGCTGCTGCTGGCAGCAGGCGGATGTCAGGTGGGAAGCGGCACTTTTAAGCAATCGTTGCCTAATTGCAGCTACCCCAGCAAGTTTCAGTCCTCCCTTGTGCCTCGTTCTGATTATGTCTGGTTGCTGTTTTCCACGAAATCGCTAAATAGATTTCGCTGTAGGACGTCTTTAGTGACACTGGCAGCAGCTTCCTGCAGGAGAGCATCCGTAAGCGCTACGGATGACAGCTTGTGTCAAAGTTCATTGCTGCAACAGTCGCTCTTGGTCACTGTCAACGTCAGCGTCTCCGTCTCCGTCTCCGTCTCCGTCAGGTAGCGAGTCAGACGCAGTTTCCCTTGTCGCGTGCTAAAAACGCATATATTTCACTCGACTGTTACGGATTTTTGTGCGGCTAATTAATTAAAAAGCGAACGAGGTGGTTCATGCTCTTCAAGGTGTATTTGTTGGTGTGTGTCTGTTGTTTGTGTTAGTCCTGTAAAGCTTGTATTCAACTTAACAAGCGAAAAGGCTCTAGTCACGAGTGTTCATCTAGCGGATATCCTGTATCTAGCTCTAAAATATTCATGGGCACTTTTCTTTTTACTCATGTGATATATATTTTATAAGCTAGAGTATTTAGAAATATATACAAATTAAAAAATATCGTTCCCACTACAAATAAAATCGGTCAGTGCCTGTAAGTAGTTAGAAATAATACTAAAACATTTTCAATTTATCATGTGCTCTTGCCACATTTTTACCATATGAATCAGTAGCATGCGAAAGGGCGGACAGCAATGCTAAGTACTTTTTAAGCCCCGTCACAAAGAGAGGCAAGCAACATTTCCATAGAAAATCCATAATTATGTGGCACTCAGCCATAATGAGCTGCCTTTTATGCCCGCATCAATCGACGACAATGAAGATGACGTCGCGACGTTGCGTCGTTGTGTCGTTGTGACACTGGGAGTGCGGAATGTGCGACGGAGGAGGGATTGTTGCATAAGCCGAGTCGCCGCATAACAATTGATTAGAATGGTGCGGAGTCGGTGGCAGCATGACGTGGCATGTGATCACCGCCACATGTGTGTTTTTGCGTAATCACATGCCCCACTGAATTTATTGAATGCCACAGCAAAAAAAATACTTAATAATATATGTATATGTGTGTGTAGCATTTTGTCAGGGACCCGCAACGATGCGGCATGTGGGGTGTTAAGGGGCTGCCCATGAATGTCTATTAGGCGCAACAATTGCGTTTATTTTTCTTGCGCTCATCAGCAGTGGAAAGCAGTGCTGGGACACGACATAAATGTCAAGGCAAAGGCAATGACATAAGGATACCATTCGGTCCTCAACCCAGTCTCAGTCTCAGTCTCAGTCTCAGTCACAATCCCATTTCCCTTAACTTCGCCAAGCATTCTCAATTTCCATTATGATGACGAGCACAAGCAGCTGCTGGATGTTGACGCGCGTTTATAACAATGTTTAACACCCGGCCAAGTAACAACAGCAATAACAAAAACAACAGCAGCAGCAGCAGCAGCAGCACCAGAAACAAAAACAACAACAGCAATGAGTATGGGACTTAATAATAAGAACGCACACATGGCCAACATGAGTGGGTCGCACAGAGTTCGGCGGCAGGTCCTTGGAAGATGTCCTTAAAAATTTAAATGCCAGCCAGTCGCCCGTGTAGTTGGCTTGCCTCGCCAAATTGCCTCTGGCAAGTTTATAAAAATTAAGCTTCAAATATATTTATCAAAATTACTGTCAAACACCGTGCGCTTCATGAACTCTGCAGGTAACAGAGTGAAGTATTCCAATTGGTGATGTGTGAGTATCAAATTTGTTCACAATAAAAAAAAGCACCCGGCACGAAAATCACGAATTTACTAGAATAACTATTATAGTCTTACTGTTTATTTATTTTTTTTAATATTTAGCTTTGTCTAGATTTGGCAATAGCTTTCATTTTTCTCTTCAATATGAAAATTTGGTTTTCATTCAAATTTAATATCTTATAATATTTTGCTTCAGTATATTTTGATTATTTGATTTTTATTGAATTTTTTAGTTTAATTTTTATGTATCTACATTGTATTGTAGACTTTAAATCGTGCTTAAGCTGACGATACTTGACTTTTTAGCACGAGCACGTGCTCAGCACAAATCCCTAGCAGCCGTATCCGCATCCTCATTCACATCGGCTTCGTAGCTGCCTGTTGCCACAACATGACTAAGCCACTGGCATGAGGCCAGCCATGACCGAGGGCGTTTTCGCCCGGTCTAAATTAGATTTTCCTTTTTACACTCATCAGGGTTGTCGCTTCATTTTGTCAACTGTTCGCTCTTGTTAGCGCGGCCATGCGACGACCAAATGACCAAAACGATGCCTCGGACCACAGCACAGCCAAGCAGCGCATCTCACAATGAAAAGACGCATCCGCCACAAGCTTTTGGCCCGGCTAGCTGCTTGTCGTTGGGCCAGAGGTTCATTGTTCGCTTGCTGTTTGGCATTGTGACATCCGCTGAATGGCTCACTAAGTAGATTAGGTCCAATGTCAGATTGTATGTGCGTGTGTGTGTGTGTGTGTGTGTGTGTGTGTGTGTGTGTGTGTGCGGCTATTTGGAAGGATGTAACGCCTTAAGGAACTGGCGCAAAGCTGCTGCAAGTATTTAATTGTATGAATTTCATTTATGATTCGAAAAGCCAAATTGGGTTTGACTGAACAACCAAATATGTCCGAACAAACGAATGCTTTGTCAGGGCAATGAATGTTAGTAAAGTAATATTATCAGTGGCAATTTCGACTCATATTTACTTCTGAACCTTGCTGCCAAATTTGAAATTGAATGTGCTTTGCATTGAGCTAAAAGATTGTCCAAATGTACGACGAAAATCCATTTTTTGCTATGGTTAGGCTAGGTCTGACAGCGTTTAACAGACATGCAACATTTCGAAAAGTGCTTGTTTCAAATTGAATGCAATTCAATTTCAACTTTTGTGCATTTCGAAACTTATTTGCTAAGTGCTGCCAATAAAAAGGAGTCGTAATGACAACAATAATCTTCAAATAAATGAAGCTAACCAAGAACATTCACTAAACAAAATTGTTGATCGAAAAAAGTTGTGTTTTCCATCGGTTTTTTATATTATATATAAAATGTATATATTATATTTAGTCGTGAAGCTTTTAAAGCTGAGAAACCATAAGGTATCGAGATGGGACTACTATATCTTTTAGCTGCCATAGCAAGTATCGGTCGAAAAAGGAGTTATTGTCTGAACAACTTTTTTGTTTACCAAGATATCCGAACACAACTTACTCACTAAAAAATATCAAAATTAGACTAGAATGTCAAGTGGCTTGCATAGAAAGAATGATTCAATTTTTTGAATTATTAAATTTTATAAGTGAATTGTTAGCAATTCGACTCATGCAATATTTGGCGTGCTTTCGATATTTGTTCTCTCATATTTTGCATATATTGACTTAAATAAATTGAACTACATATATTTGGTCACATCATAGACACTGATTTATTCTCAATTAATTCTTTACAATAGCTAGTTTTATTTGAAGCAAGTTACTTGTGGTTTTTGAATATTTTGGGAAATGTTTTACGTTGTCAACGTTGACCGCAGCGGATGATATGTGGGCTGTTGTAACATGAAATTCTGGCAAGCCTGCACACACACACACACACACGCGCAGAGATATGTGTAGATAGGTAGCTGTCTATGCATTGTTAAAGTAGCCGCACACAAACAGCAAACTGTGGCAAGAGAGCAAGCGACAACGGAAGCGAGCGCATCAAGGTAGGCAACATGCCAGAAACATTGACTCACACACACACACATGCACACACGCGCAGACTAACAGCGAGCGAACAAAACGCAATTATTCATAATTCAATTTTCCAACGCTAGATGGCGCATGACTATTTCAAAACCAGCAGCGACACAACGGCACAATTGCAATTGCTGCCTGCCTGTATGTGGTGTTTGTGAGTGTGTCTGTGAGAGAGTGTGTGTGTGTGTTTATATTTGCATGAGGTGCAGTTAATGTGCTTTTTGGCATGCATACCGTGTTATGTAATATTGAGCATACGCATTCGTATTCGCCGTGTTTGTCAACGGTAGGTTAAGCAAATGTCACCGACTACCAAAATTCAGATCTCGTATAGCAACAGCAATTGCAGCATGAACAACCACATTAACATGGAGTGCAAACCACATCATGCCGCTCCACCACTGCCTCCCCACCAGTCCCCTCTTCCAGCTGCACTCGCACTTATTCAGTTGTCTCGTGTGTGTGTGTGTGTGTTGTATGTGCATCGGGTTGCATTTGTCAGTCACGATATATATTGGTGTTAGCTTTGCTGCGGCTCAACTAATTGTGCATATCCCATAAAGTGGATGCACTATCCCTCATCGTGCCACCCACAGATATTAAATAGCATTAAGACTGTGTGCGTGTGTGTGTGTGTGTGTGTGTGTGTGCCATAAATTCCCATCAAATTATTTGTTTGTTTGCTTGTTTTGGGCACAGCTGCTCAACGATAATATGCAATTAACTCCTTCGTCTCTGCACAGTTGTATGCGATTTATTCCATAAATTAATTTAATTCGGTACGAGTTTAATTATTACGTCAGTTTTTGGGCATGCTACTTCTGTGCCGGGCGGCTTCAGCTTTTCTTGTCAGCTACACCACTTAGCGTCAGCCATTTGTAATTTTATGCAACATATCCGCTTGCCGGGCATTTAGGTTACATTTAAGTAACGCAACTCCCACTTGTCACAACTACAGCAAGCAGCACCTTGAGGGCAGCAGCAGCTTCCGGGCCTTCGCAGCTGGCACTTGAGGCTTGCACGATTAAGGGCTCCTCCAGTGCCACACCCTCCACCTTCGTCTTCCTTTTGCTCTCACAACGGATATCCGTCAACCGTTGCGCACGTTCCACAGGCATTTTTCTTAAGGTTCAACTTCAGCTTCAGCTAAAGCTGCAGCTTCAGGTTCTGTTCAGCTGCTGCACCGTTTGTATATTGCAGATTTTCTGCTCAGACATTGTAAGCGCCGCACGCGCTGTGTGAAACAGAACAAGCGACAAAAAGGACATTGAGGACAACGAGGACAACGAGTCTCAACGCTGAAATGAGAAACGTAACCGAAAAGAAAGTAGCGACAACGACAGCGGCTTCAGAACAGAAATAATGTCAGCCAACAAAGGCAGTAAAAGCAAAAAAAAAAAAGAAAAAAAATTGAAACATTTTCGCTCTTTAATTTATATTCGTCGACTGAGCAAAATGAGAAACAAAATGATCGTAATGTTTCTCGCATCTTTTTACCATTCGAATACTTAAAGCGAGGCTTGACCCGTTGTCAAGTTGAAACTCAAAAAACAAGAAGATAAATCACTTGCCTTAACCACTAAACGAACAGAGAAAGCGGTCAAAAATAATGAGAGAAAGTCAAATTAATTTCACCAGAACATGCTCGATTAAAGTATTCTATTGTACTTTTAATCGATTAATATCTTTAATAATTTGCCAAACAAATAAAAATGAAATTAATCAACTTTGAAGTGCGCACAAAAAAAATAAAAAATTAATTGGAATTCTGATGAAAAGTTAGATTGAAAATTAAATTAAATTTTACTTTATATATTTACAACAATTTATTTGCTACTTTTTATTATAATCCTTGCATATTTTTTACTTGCCACTTTTGATAGTTAGTGCAACCGACCTCATTTGCTAAATACAACAAATTAAAAGTACACAAAAACACTTTCAAAGGTAAATATTTTATTTGACTGTTAGACAGTTTCGGTCTTTGGATTGCAATGCCATTTATTACTAAGAGGAATGTCTGTGTAATGGCTTCGAATCGCTAGATTAGTTTTTGGACAACTTTCCGATATTCCAGATATGTGAAATGTTGCTTTGTTGACTGGTATTTCGAGTTGAACGTTGGCTTTGCTTGTTGGCTTGACTATCGCATGTCAGGCTGATATAATGTCGACTTGCTATGCAATTTGAATAAATGTTGTCGTTTGGCTGTGGCAGGCAGTGCTGAGCTGCGCGTGACCTCGTGCCACACACACGCATACACACACACACACACAATCAGGCATACACATTCGGTTTTGGGCCGCCCGTCGGGCGCTGAGAGCCACAAATAGCCTTGTTGTAACCCGTTGCGAGAGTCACAACATTTTCGCGAATGAGTATTCTTGTTGTTGCTTTTGTTGTGCTACAAAGGCAATTTGTTGTTATTATTCTGGTAACACTTTAATTTTTGCCCGACGTAGCGGGGCAAAATGGCAGCTGTCCTGTGTTTGGCGCCACGCCCAGCAGGAGCTAGTCCAACGTGCTGTTTGCTGGCAATAAGGATATGCGTTATCCTTTTACCAGCTATTTAGCATTTAAATGTTAAGCGCTTACGCGTTTTAGCCTTTTTTTCTTTTGCTTTCCCTTAACGCATTTATAGACAACAAGCCAGCGGGTTGTCGTGTCTGCCTCACCGCCAACGTGCTTGGGGCACGCTAATTTATGCGGCCGCTCAACGAGAAGCCAATTTTCGGTGAGTTTTATCAGCTCATATCGGGATTGCGCGTGATTTCCAGCCAAGAAGACATTCAAGTAGTTTCACGCGCCTCCTTAAATGCTAATGAAAGCGATTGTCCTGATTGCGGCTTGCGGCAGCCAGACGATGGAACTCTGACTTTGACTTTGACTCTGGTTCACTTTTGCGTTATTACCCAATCGCCCTGTCCTGCTACATGTCGCATGCCACTTGAAAACAACTACTGTCACAGTTACTGCTACAAGTAACATTTGCAGCTGTAGACTCAATATTCCTTTTAATCCACCAATCTCAGTTAGCAGAAAAAATGTAACCAACAAAATGTATCTAGATGGAGACCCCTTTGATCATTTGTTAGACCTAATGTGCGGAAAACAGAGGGTATGTCTGTCAATCATTCGACGAAGTACAATAAGTTTTGTGATTACAAAATAATATAACAAAAACACTTACAAAAAAAGAGATAATTCTAAAAGGTTTTTTTCATGAGTTATAGTTTTCGTGACAAATTAAATATTTGCTCAGCTCAGCTCAGCGAAGTTTGACATTTACAAATTTGATGTCTGCAAGTGAAATGTTTGGTTAAATCACAGCTACTGTCATATTTCCAATTACAGTTACAGCTACAGTCACGTTCTCAGAACTGAGAGTTCTCAAAGTCTGCAATCGCATATCCAGTTACTACAGCGGTCAACTTTATAGTTACAGCAGTCCATTAAATCACAGTTACAATTCACAGTTACAGTCACAGCTATAGTTATAAAAAATACACTTACAGTTACAATTCATAGTCACAGTCACAGTAACAGTAACGGTCACAGTTCCGTAAGACTGTTCATTTATCAATTTTATATACTTCGTCAGCTCATAAGCTGGCCTGAGGAGTGTGTACCGAAGTAAGTGAGACTAAATCTGTAGTAATCAGAGAGAGAGTGAGAGAGCGCGTGAGAGTGAGAGTAAGAGAGAGAGAGGGAAAGAAAGGCAAAGTTGATTATATATGTACATAAGCTAAGCAGGCAGACTCCCTCTAAGCCACCCACCAACAATCCACTCGTTGCGTTGCTGTGCAAAATGTTTATGCTATTTATTTAAATTCCCATTGTGTTGCGTATTATACAAACAAACACAAACGCAGGCACACACACACATACCCACCACACTCACACACACATATATGCAAATAATGTAAGATGATTTTCGCAAGTAATTTTCAAGCCAAGTTTTCCAGAGTTCCGGGATAAATGTACGTAGAAAGAAAAATCACACGGCAATCGTATGGCAAACAACTTAGTAGAGATCCCGAGCCACCCGTACAGCAACCCGCATGTAATAAGCAATAACCATTACAAAGAGGGTGGGAAGGGGGGTGGGGGGAGGGTCGCTGACAGAGGCGCGTTGCGGAAAATGGAGCAAGTTTTTTTAATAACTGAAAGCGCAAATGCAGTCAACGCTGCGTATGCGTAATATTTTTGAGTTTCGAGCATGTTGGCCCTAAAGTGCCTGGCCGTGTCAACACTAAATGTTAGACAAGTCGCAAGCAACAACAACACCAACAACAATAACAACATTTGGCGCCACTCTTACACAGTTGGAAAAACTTTGGCGAAATTTTGCGGTTTGGGCATTCAAAAATAAATGCCAAGTATAAATTTAGTGCGTTGATGCCGCACACTTTAAGCATCCCTTTCAGTTGTTTGTATAGCGCAAACACACACACACACAAACACACTTATACATTGAAATACCACACATGAGTTTATATTTCATATGCACAGCCAACCAAAACTTTGTGGCTGTTGCTGTTGTTGTTTAACCAAAAAAGCAAAAGCAAACCAGCTTAACTTATGTCAACCCGATACCATCTTGGGCCATAAATGTCTATGGCTAACACTCCCCGCCATCTCCTTCCCTTTTTATTCAGCCAGTCTATCACCAAAGCAGAAGAAAATCGTTGAGACGTTGCGAAATCAGTGAAAAGCTTTTCACAAAACTTTTTGTCAAACATTTGTGTGGCACTTGTAAATTTGTTGTGATTTCTTGATAGCTCCTTATGGCTGCTGTGTGTGTGCGAGTGTGTGTGCGGTGTGTGTGTGTGTATATACTGTGAGTGCGGTGTCTGCATTGCCTGCCCCAAACACTGTGCCTCTCGATTCACAGCAGACTTCTATGAATTCTCATGTGCTCTCAGGCGTTCTCTGCCAGCTCAAAAGTGAATGCGAACGTGTGAGAAATGTGTACGTAGACAATTGCCAACATTTTTTTATGGCCGCACAAAAGAATTCTCTTTCATGCTTGAATCATCTTATTATTAAGAATTTCGAATACACTTTTCACGCTTATTTATTAAAAGTCGATCAATGAAGTCGATTAGCTGAAGCTGAAGCTGATGCTGAATACTTGTTGTGTATCCATAACAAAAGTGATGATGAACATTTGGGTTTTGATCTAGAGTTGGGTGCGTGTCGTATAAATTTACAGACGACTGTAACATGACTTTCACAGGATTTGAAAGCGACTTAGGTTACTTAACAGGACCACACATGATTTATTCTGTTCTTACACGACTTAACCACAACTTAACACAAGTACACTAAACACTGAAAAATTACCCAAAAGGGCTTTAACACAATCGAACATAACTTTAACATAAGTGAAATATAACATGATTTATTGGACAGCTTATGATCTTCTGTCGAGAAATAGATTATATTTAAATCAGTTTCAACACTGCATTGTAATATTCAAAATAAATTCAAATTAATTCAAGTTATGAAATGCACGACTAAAAACACCTTTTTATTTATAATAATTTCAAAGTCCGTTTTCTGCTCGATTTCTTGTCGCATTTCATTAATCCGACGTGATTCCGTTTTGAACTATTTTGAACTATTGGAAAATTAAAAGTGAAAAAGAGTTTCTAATAACGCCCTGCAGTGCGAAGTGAAAATGCAAATTCTTATCGCAGAGTGGCCAGTGCTGTTTCTACTGCTTCAACTGCTGCTGCAGAAAAAAAACAAAATCAATTTTCCGTAATAGTAAAACGAGCCACCAACAGCAGCAATACCATCAAGCATCACCCACAGCACGCGGTCAGTTTGACAATTTTGTTTGCAGTAAGGAAAAAAAAGAACAAAAAACAAATGAAAACTGAAAAGCTGAAGAAAAATGCTAGAAAAATTCCTTAGTTACCACTTTGGCACTCTATAAAAAGCAAGCAGCCAAGTAAAATTATTGGACAAAACTGGCAGGGTGGATGGTGGTGCCACGCCCCACTTTTGGCATTGCCCGAGCAGTGCACTTCATCATCATTTTCGCCGTTGCCATCAAAATGAAATGTCAAACTAAATGGCAACAATTTTGATTGAATTTTTTTTTTTTTTTTTTCGATGGGGTCGAAAATATTTTACTTTGCGGTCGAGAGTTGGAAGCTGCAGACTGAGATTGTGGCGGATTGCAAGCAGCGGCTATTTGTGCTGACCGGAAACTTTTTTGTTGGCATGCAGGCAAATAGCAACACGTTCGTTTCGTTCAATGTTCACTCGTCCATCTCTTTTTGGTGGTACTGCAAGTGGTTGGCATAAGTGGTGGTGCCGTGGAGGCTACTTAGCAACTTAACAACAAAAAAATGAAAAGAAAAACGTGCCGGCGCTGGTAAACCGCACGACAAAATGCCAACAATAAAGTGCAATTCATTCTTTAAACTGAGTCCACGTCCGCGGTGACGTTGTTGTATCTTTGCCACTAAAGTTACGCCGGAATCACAGTCATGTGCATTTTTGCTGTGAATCCATGTACATGCATATGTGCATGTGTGTGTGTGTATGTGTGTATGTGTGTGTGTGTGTGTGTGTGTGGCATTTTATGACAATGCCAATGTAAGCGAAAGCTGAAAAGACTCTGACATATTTTACTTCAAGCAAACGTGCAGTCGCTGACAAAATGTGCCCGTTACGGCAATCCAATGATGTACAAGGAGCGGTTTATGGAGGTGGGTGTGGTTGGCTAAGCTAGATAGCTAAGGCCGTGAGTGTGAGGCTGACATCAATCTGGCTGGTGCTGCTGCTGCTCTCTAGTCGAGAACACAAATACTACATTAACCCAAATGAAAAGCCGTGCCAAGAGCCTGCCAAATAAATGCCCATGAGAGAGAGAGAGAGAGAGATAGTAAGAGAGATGGTGAAGTGAGTGAGTGTGTGTGTGTGTGTGTGTGAGTGTGTGTGTGTTTGTGGGTGATTGTGTGTGTGGCCTATGCAACCAAATCGTGACGAGATGATTTGATGCAGCACAAGCCTCAGTGGGGAACGGCAAGCTGACGGTTACCAGCTGCCAGTTGCCAGAGTTCAGTTACGAGTCGGTCCTACTGTAAAGCTAAACTTGTGATAAAAATGTGGATCTAAATTTTAGAGCAGCAAAAATGTTACTCGTAGATTTTAATGTAAGCAAAGCTGGCCAAGAAGGTCTTACGATTTCTGAGTACGCTGCTTGGTCCACGAGTTGATCAGCCCATTGCTGCCTTGGCGATACTTATTTTCAGTCAAGTTTCTTGCTGGTCTGTAAGTTTTAAGCAAATATCTTATATTTTTGTAATACTTAAAAACAAATAAATTAAAAATGAAATATTTAATTATAAAATTAAAATGGTTCAAGTCGAAACGATAATCGTATATGCATTCGGTTGTAAGCTAAAAATGTTTGAATAGAAATTTCATCAAAGTATTGCGACGAAAAATCTACAAAAAAAAAAGAAACATTGTTAAACGAATGAATCTTTAATTTAGTTCAAGTTTTCTCACCGAACATTTCTAGCCAAAGTTAATTTGACATAATTTCCCCATAACAACAACTGTTTTATTCAAAAATGACAAAGGGGGGGCAAGTCCTTGCTTGAACTTGAACTCGTTTCTTTTTGGCCTTCTAAAGGCCTACTTTTGTGGGGCATTTGATTTGCATGGCGTTTTAAATAATTTGCAGTGGTGCGCGCTTAAACAAGAGCGACAACAGCAGCTGCTGATGGCACTGAGTCGGTCGCTGTTTATTTTTTTTTTATGCTTGGAGTACTGCCAAACGGATGCGTTGTTCATTTGTCCTGGCCGCCTTATGACAGTTCCAACCAAATATGAAAAAGCCCAAACGCAAAAGGGCAAAGGCAGCGGACAGCAAAACAACAGCAACAGCAGCAGCAACAAAGAAACGGGGGAATATAAGAAAAAGGTCAAAAACACTTGGCAGTACATTATCTGGGCCAGTGGTTGACCAACTCACCCACTGACAGACGAGTCGGATGAACGGATCGCAGGTTGGACGAGCGAACGGACGAAGGAGGTTGGACGAATTGCCGCTTGGTCTGACATTTTCGTTATTATTCTTATTCGTGCATGATGTCTGTTGTTGTTATTGCTGCTATAGCTTCTGCTTTTGCCACTGCTGCTGTTGCCACTGCTGCTGCTGTTGCTGCTGCTGATGTTGATGTTATTGTTGGCTCAATTTCCTAGCCATTTCCGGCTTTTCTGTGAAATTACGTAAAACATAGAAAAACAGAAGTTACAACACCAACAACTGAGTGCCAAAACTGAGCAAAAGGAAAACAACGTAGACACACACGCGCAAGGAGAGAAAGAGACCGGTAGATGGAAACGGAGACTGTGCGGGTCATTCCACTTGATTTCCGAAAAGGATACTGGCCAGACACACACACACACACACACACACAGAGAAAAAACTGGTCACTCAATCGAAGACGTACTTCGAAAGGAAGCCGAGTGTTGACGGGTGGTGGCATGGGTGGTGCTGGTGTCGAGTCGACCACCGCAAGTACAAAAGAAATGAGCTCTGGGCGGGGCACAGTTGGCTTTGGCAACGCTGCCTCTGCTGCTGCTCAGTCAATGGTCCATAAATCGGTTGTCAACTATTCAAATGCAGACAATTGATTACAGCGATAAAGTTGAAGAGCCTTTTTAGCCTGCTCGCCCGGGAGTGCGGATGGATGGGAGATGTGGGCGCAATTGCCCAACACTGCCTAGAGCCCACTCGATAGCACTTGGCTTTAATGAGAGCGCAGCTGCGTTACGCAGAGACACGAATTCATCGAGCTAGATGAAGTCCAATTGGGAGCTGTTCAATTTATTGTATGCTCTCAGTGGGTATATGAAGTTTGTCAAGCAATGTGTAACTCCAGCTAGAAACGAATAGTGTACACAAATAAAATAGATTTTTCCTGACTGAATATCTGAATAATGACGGGTGCCTGTGATTACTGATCACAGAGTAAAATGTAAGAAAGAAACAATATTAAATTTGACTGTTTTTCATGATACAAAGCAGCACTAAAAGGGAATACTTCAGTATGGAAATTAGTATCACATTGAAATATTTTGCTTTAAAACCAAAATAGCTTAATTTTGTAATAACTATGTGTTATTGAACAAATTCTTGGAATAAGGCATTAATATTCTATAATTTTCGACTTTCATTGCTAAAAGTGTTCAAAATAAACTTGCAAACAGAATAAAATATTGGTTATTAATTTTTTTTTTTAGCAAACTAAACGTTTTTCTAGTTAAAACAACATTTCGATTTAAATATGCTCCGCTTAGCCCCTTTTTACTTGTTTGTTGACCATCCAGTCAGTTAGTGGATTGCTTATATTATAACCCGTATCTATTATATGTCTACAAGGATATTTAATCTTCGGCAGCCAGAAGCTTATACATTTTTTCTCGTTTGCTTTTTTGCTTATGGCCAACCGTATCAATGGGCTGTGTGGCAACAGGAGATATCTGCTGGCTTCTCTTTGCTTAGTCCCAAATATATTAAACTCAGCGAGTCAATAGCCCGTAAGTCCATTAAAGCCATGCTCTGAATTAGGTTACACTTGCTTTATGCATACACACACACACACACACACAAGGATACATAAAAGTACACTTACATAATTGCAGAGCAGTGCAAACTGCAAAGTCAACACAGTTGTGCCTCAAGTGTCTATCGATTCGTCTTCACATGCGTACAACAACTATTAAGAGGTAGCCGCTGAGCTGGATTTCAAGGGGGGCGAGGGACGGGATTTGTATTGAAACCGCTTAGCTTACATAAGCGCGTCCATGTCTGAGGTACCTCAACTTGATGCCAGGTAAAAAAATATTTATGCACAGCTCAATAAATAAATACACTGTGCAGCCAGCTCGATAGAGTAGAGAATAGAGTATCGAGCATAGTTTGTACTATCTTCAATGCAGCACAGCTGTAAAGCAGCACGGTAGTTTTAAATAAGAAATGAATTCGACGCCTTTTGTTCAGCGTTGAGTTTAGTTAAATGTGCGTACTGTATACATGTACATATACATACACATCTCTGTACATATAAGTAAATATATTTGCTTAGCTGCGGCTGTTGAGGGTGGCGCTTAAGACGCGCCCAGTTCCCAGTTCCCAGTTCCCAGCCCTAAGCCCAAAGCATTTAACACTTTGTATTCACTGAGCTCCCAGCAGAAGCAGAAGCAGCAGCTGTAAATGCGGAATAGCAGCAACAACAAAGGCTTCAGCACATTTACCATTTACAAGGCTATAAGCTATGAGCCCGGAGTAAAGTAATGCAAGCATTTAATGGAGTTGGGAGCAATGTCTTCGACTTACGGCAATAAAGTGGAAGACAATGCGATGTGAAGGGGGAAAGTAGACGACATATCGTTGATTGGGCTGCCACAAAGCTTTGTCTCTCTGCCATTAGCAATTGTGGACACGTAGAGGCATTGGCCAGCAGACGGGCTGCCGCCAGTTGATGCCCAGTTTTATATGCAATACGCGGCCAAACACACAGGAAACACAAATTGTTATGGCCAAGTGGGCAAGTGAAGACTGTCTGTCTATTTGTTCTGCATGTTTATGTACGTGTGCTTATTCTTATAGATTTTCTTAGCAATTCTGAATCTGCATCTGGCACAAAAACTGCTTGCAACAGTGCAAATGTAAGCTACTTTCAAGAAAACGCTGTTTGAATTATTTTGTTAAATTTATAAGATCCCAATCTTCTATTTACATCAACATTATTTGACATGTAGTCAAAGGCAAAAAAAAAAGTCTTGTGCATTGTTAGTGCTGGGTAATGTAAAACTGGGCCTGTTGGGAACTGTTGTAATCGTGGCGTGACAGGACTAATTGGCAAAAGTTTTGTGGCAACTGTCAATTGTCAAATGGTAGTAGTTCCCAGCAGATTCGAAAATCCGTTTGAACTTTCCAAACATAATTCGCTTAAGCTTACCCACTCTCCACAAAAAAAAAAAAAATATGAAAGACCAGGCAAAGTTCATCAGTCCGGGCTAGCGCAGTGGAGCCTGTCGTGCCAGTCTGGTCATGCAGTTTATAGCCTTAGCCAATAATTTAAGAAGTTCACGCTACACAAAGTTCAAGTGAAGTATGTCTGCCCTGCCCTAAATGATGGCAAACGGAAATTTACTGAAAGCACGAACAACGCACAGACACAAACCAACAACAAAAGGGGTAAGCATACACACACACACACACACACACACCCGGCCAGACTGTATGTGTGTGTGTGTGTGTATGTGTTGGGGTAAAGTTTCTGAAGAAAACTGGAGGCTTGAGCAAAATATGCACATTTCCACACTTAATAACAAAATATGTTAAACAAAATCATTTGATGTTTGGCGTAAATTCACTTTTCCCCCAGCAACAAACGGCAAATGTGACTGTGTGTGTGTGTGTGTGTGTGTGTGAGTGTGTGTATGGTTGCCAGGAGGCACGTAAATAAGCACATGTTTACATGCAAATTACATAAAGCAAACGACAACAACAACAGCAAACAAACAACAACAACAACAACATCAACAATGGCAACGGCAACGGGAACGGCAACGGCAAACAAAACGCAAATTACACGCTGCATACTTTTAGGCTCGGGCAACGTAGCGTATCAAGTTTCAAAACACCCAAAAAAAAAGCCAGAATAAACAGTTATTGTTGGGCTACCGAAAATTTAATACTCTTACAAAGTTCTAAGAATACCTTCAAGAAAGGTATTCTTAATCAGTGTTTTTTATAGTCTTGAAATGGGTTAATAAGTGTATGGGTTTTAAGAAAAACAGTGTGCCCCAGAAATACCAAATTGACTGCAATTCTGCTTCAATCTGTTACACAGTATAACGGAAAATCACAACTCTCTTTGCAAGTGTATTGCAGGAAAAAAAAGTGGGGAATTACATGGGGGATTTTTCTTACATTTATTTCAGCTACAAAATGGAATGGCGCCGCCACAGCGTCCAGACAATGTATTGCCATCACCGCAACACTGCCTATAACCAACCACCCGCCCTCCCTGTCTGACCGCAGCCCTCACTCACTTTGCATACATTTAAAGTGTGTTTTTTATATGCGTTTTGTTTTGGCACGACTCGGCGCAGCAGCCGTAGCAGCCGCAGCAGCAGCAGCAGCAGCTGAGACATGTAAACAAACTCATTTAACTGATTTTCATGAAAGAAAATGTGGCTCCTGGGCAAAGGGCTGCTGATGGCTGCTGGCCGTGGCCGGAGTATGCCAAATTATCATCATGTCGGCGTCGACTGCGTTTTTTCTTCTTTCTTTTTTGTTTTTTATATTTATTTGTTTTTTTCTTTCATTTTTTTTTATGCTGTTGCTGTTGGGGCCAACTCTTTGCTGCCTCAACGGCAGCTAAACAAAATGGCGTACATCCTGGGGCAAGATTTACATGTCACTCGACAAACTTTGAGCCTGAGCTGACCTCTCAGCTCTTCTGCTCCTGAGCAGCTTGACTGCCTTTCTTTCTTGGATGTTAGCTGTTGTCCGTAGTCGAGGGTCTGTCTCAAGTTTCTGCACACAATCTTTGCATAATTTCTCGCCACCAGTTACCGCCCCTTCCCCCCTTTCGGCAAGTGTTAAGCGGCGAAACGGCAAATGTCATCAGAAAAAAACTAGCAACAACTTTTATATTTTTTTTTTTTGTGTGTATATCTTATTCAGCTGGAGTAAGACCCAAAAGCGACGACTAAGTCGACCGTTTGGCTAAAGAGTGCTTGCTAACAAATTGCCTGAAGCCCAATGATGACTATCTGAAATGAGTGGAGGGCTTTGAGGGAAATAGAATTAGCACACGCATTAAGCTCTTACATAATCGAGAATGAAAATGACGGACTTATGAGCATAATCAGTATTTGCTCACAGCCTCCGCATATCAAGTGGATAAGTTATACCATTATGAATGGATGACCTTGTCGGGACTACGATACCAACAAAGAGCATCTCACCATACTGCCCCTGAAAAAATCTTCACAAAATAATATCTTAATAGCAATCTGAAATTTATACTTAGGCAAGAACATAATAAGCTCACCAATTCTAACACAAAGACGTAAAACTCGCATAGCATCAAAAATTAATTTCCCTAAAGCTGATCGTTTTTTTTTTTTTTTTGTGATTTTTATATGTACAAAAATATATCTTAGTTATAAAGTAAATTCCATACCCCATAGTATACAATCTGACTATCTCAACATTTGTTAGTACAATATTTATAGTATTGTGCAAAAACTATAAACACTTATACTATGTAAACTGACTACAGATTAGGTTAGCGGGCTGGTCTAGTAAATAAAAATATTCATGGCCAAAAACAAAAATTTATCTATACCGTTTCCGCCATTGTTTTGACATGTATTATTGTGGAAATTCAAGAATATCGAGAAATTCTACACGCATCATACCAATATACATTTGTTTGGCACATCAGTGTTGTGCAGTATCAGACTTCAAGGTTGTCAAAAGTTTTACTTTGAAATTGGAAAAACAACAGCAACTCAAACTTTGCCCAGCATTTGACGAGACACGTGGGTAGGGGAAGGGAGCCAGGGGACGCAACAGCGAAATGGCGTGCAAAAATTTAATGGATAATTGAGACATGTAAACAATATCCCTAAGTGCAAAGCCAACAAAAAAAAAAAAAATTGCGTACATCAAAGGTCGCCCCCACTCAGTTTGAGTTGCCCACCTGGAAAGCAATTAACACGACAAAGAATAAGCAGGCTGGCAGCGCCTGGTAGACGCGGGTAGGCACAGCATTAAAATATTAAATACCTACTCATGAAAGGGGTTGCTGCAGCAAGGATGGTGCCACAAAAGTGCCTGACACACACACACACACACACACACACACACGTGCACACACTCACGCACGACAAAGCAGAATAATAAATTTCAATTCAGCAGACGTCGCATCGTCTCTGCAAACGCTCGCTGAAAGTCGACGTCGACTTCCATGTTGATAAGATGGTACCACACAGCACTCAGAGCTGCCACCGTGCATGCAGATGCTGTTCGCATAAAGTTCAACACGACCAGCTTAAAAATATGTGAGGTGATGTCTACAAAAAAATAAAAAATAATAATAATAATAAAACTCACTCGAGAATGATAAGCTAGAAAACACCCCGCACACGATCCCAATGGACGTAATATTTTAACTTCAAATGAAACTCCTTAATATGATAAATGGATACTTAAACGTTAACTTTGTTTATTGGTTGAGAGATAGGCATTAGTGTGTAGTATAATAAAAAAAATATAATCAAAGATATACCTCCCCCAAATTAGATAGCCAAAAAGTTGAGAGAATTGGCACGTGTTTTCTGAGAGCCGAATTTCTAATTTTAGAAGATAAATAAGTCAATTAGTGTAGTAAAAATTGTGGCTCGAAACAATATATAATTAAAAGTTGTAACTAAGTGTGAGAAATAAGAAATATGACTAACTTTTTACTTCCTAAGTTTTTGGTTCTATTGGTTTAAGTTGCATTATCGACTCAGCTTATATTCCTGATCAGCAAAATGAATAGAAATAACAACACAAAAACCTCCTTCTTAGTGTTTGCCCATGCCCTGATTCATAACTCCTTTTTTGCTCATTTTTAATGGGTAACATGTACGAAAAGTAAAAGGCTTTATAAAAATGCTCACACAAAAAGCCGCTGAGAAAAAGTCATACATAAGCTGCTAAGGGGGGGTAAACCGTGGGCAGGCTGTAGACTGGCTGCTAAAAGGAAATGCGCAACGTAGCCCAAAGGTGTCAAGCGGAAAATAAAGCATAATAGCTGCCACTGTTTTGCACTTTAGCTGGTGCAAACTCAAAGCATGCTACGGCAAACAGAAGCAGCTGCAGCAACAGCAGCGGTAGCGGCAGCAACAATTGCTGCAATGGCAATGTGCAAAAGCCTAGACAGCCATCAGTCAGTCATTCGGTCGGTTGTGGCGACCTTCGGCTGTGCGTAAACTGAGGCAGCAACGGAGTGACGCATTTCCCCGGCCAGAACAAACTCATCTACATATATGGCAGAATGCAACTCCTCATGGTTGGGGGGGCAAACTCAGCTCTGTTTCCCGTTCTGTTTGCAAACAAGAATGTTCAAAAGGTGTATATATAAAACGACAAATTTAATTCAAAATTAAAGCATCAAAGAAAGGTATGGGTAAGCTTATAAATTATGAAAATGTGAGAGTTACTTCAAAGAACATTTTAAATTAGGCAAAGCTCAAGCTTATGTGAGTGCAAGTATATAGCACAAGCACATGTGCAATAACATCTGATATTGATGAGAATTTGTCCATAGGCGAATATGTGAATAAGCCCAACGATTCAATGAGATTATACTCATTTACGATTATTTTTCTGCACCAATTATGTTATCATTATATTGCAGGCTAAGAATTATATCATAAATATTGATAAGAATTATTTGCTGGACACAACACTTGTGTAAATATTTATGGTTTATTTTTTATAGCACTCTTTATGCCCTTTATTTAAAAATGCCAAATGGTCCGGTCGAAGAACGTGTTCTGCAATTTTAACTGATACGAAATCGAAATTCATTTGTGGCAAAATAATCGGCTTTGGCCTTTCTCAAATAACTCAGATTGTAGAAATGAGTTAGTATTGTAGGGCAAAATAAAGCAATAAAATGTTACTACCTTCAAATGAAACTACAAAATTGTTTGCTCACATTCAAAAAAATATATATTTTGAACAATCTCTGGAAAAATTAAATTTAATTCTAAAATTGTTTATCTTGTTCACAAGAAATTTATTGAATTTTACAACAATATATATATAATTTAGATTAAGAACCGGCAAGCATTAATTCTCTCTAAAATTGCATCAGCTTTAAGGCAAGTATCAGCAAATATTAAGTATACGCGTCAGCCCCTCTCAATTTTCATTGTAGTTGTCAATAAATTCTCAATTTCAAGTGTAAATGATATAGTAAGGCAAACATCGAATTTATGTGTAAATCATAAAGAAATAAATATAATAAACAATATTGAAAAATAGCATGTAAATTGATCAACACTCTAATCAAATACTTTATTTTCTCATTACAGGCACTTGGCACTATTTGGTATAATGTAAAAATGCACAAGGCGTGGCCGCATACCAAAAAGTGGAGCTGCAATTTGAAGCTGTGCATGTGCACCATCTTGTGGCTGCCCCGTCCATGAGCCATGTCTGAAGCACAAAGACGACAACTCGAGCCAGAACTGCCAACTGATTTGAAGAAATGAACATGACATGCAACAACAAACAGCAGCAACAATAGCAATACGAGCAATAGCGACAAAAGTAATTTGAATTTGTGCGAGCAACAAGAAGCAAAACAAAGCAAATTGACACAGGGGAAGTGAGAGAGTGAGAGAGAGAGAGAGAGAGAGAGAGAGAGAGAGAGAGAGAGAGACAGGGCCACAGAGAGAAAGAGGGACAGAGAGAGAATGAGCTAGAACTCAATGCAAATTGTGTACATATTTTGCTTGTATGTGTGCGGGAGTGTATGTTGTGGGATGCGAGGTTGTCCGCTTAAATAAATGCTATATAAAACGGGGCAAAAGAATGAGAGTTACGGCATCATCATCGGCAAACGAACAAACAAGACACAACAAGACAAAACAAGGCAAAAAGTGCAGTTAAGCGTGGAAATTGCATTAAATATTAAAAAAAAAAAAAAAACGAGAGGAAAAGTGCGCAGGAAAAAATAACAATATAGAAGAGGAACCGTCGTAGCTAACGAGCGCTAAAAAGCAACAGCGAAAAATAAACTTACAAATAAAATCGGAACTGCAGAAAGAGAGTAAAAAGTTTTGATTGAAAAATTTTAATTGTGCTTTCATTTGGATCTGTGCTGCTGTTGCAAACACACACACACACACACATGCAACAGCAACAGCACCGACAACTACAACACCCATCAACAACAATTGCAAAAAGCGTAGCAGCGACGCCAATTTGTTTGCCACCGACGCCCGATGCGGTGACTGTGTAAATTTCTGATTAAAAACGGCAACAAACGCAAAGAAACAAATAAATAAAGAACAACAACAAATAAATAAAAATTGTGCAAATTGAAATTGTGGCATGTATGCGAAAAGCAGAGCAGGCCAATAATAAAAGGGACACACTGCCTGCCACAATAATATTCTTTTCCATACAAACCTTAATGTATCCCACAATTGATTTCATACCTTACAGCTCGCTGTGAAAAATGTCAAATGTCAATTGACTAATAAAAATATTAAAACTTCAAAAAAAAAGGAGAGAAAAGAAAAATACTAAAACATTAAAATGTTGTTGAAATTCTTGATTTATTCATCTGTTCATTTTTAATTTGTGATGAACATTTGTGAGTGCGTGAGTGTAATTTATTTTTTATTGCTTTTAGACAACGAGAAGAGGAAGATCGCCTGTTGCTCCGCCCACTACAAAAAACATATGTAAATTTGTCAATTTAAGGCAAAACAATAAATTTATTTGGCAAACAAAACTGAAAAGCTGCGCAGCCCTGCAAAGTGAGCTGTAACAGCCAGAAATAGTGTAATACCTACGGTAAACTGTCTGCCTCACAATAAAAGTCAAGTGCGTGCCACTTAACAACCAGTCGGCGAAGAGAGAGGGAGCGAGAGGAATATAGAGCGAGAGAGAGAGAGAGAGAGATACACATACAAACAGGAGTGAGGTGCTTTGTGTCATTGACAAAGTAACGCATCGCGAGATAAGAGGCAACAAGAAGCAGCCAACGACAACGCTCGATAAACGACAAACAAAATGAGCACCACCATCACCAGTAGGAGCAGCAGCAGCGGTAGGAGGAGAAGCAGCAGCAGCGGCAGCAGCAGCAGCAGCAGCATCAGCAACAACGGGAGCATCAAAGAGCTGATAGCGCAACTATTGCTTCTTATCAGCATCACATCGAGCTTGCCGGGTAAGTGCCAAGCCAAATGAAATGTACCCCTGCCTGCCCATGTCCTTGTTTCCTGTGTTCTCTTTTCTGCTTTTATACTCTGTTCCTATAAGCAAATACTGAATATTTGAATCTGGTTGACATTGATTGTGACTACCAGAATTCGATTTAGCAATCATAGAAATCATTTCCATTTCGATAGAAAAATTATATAATTTTTTTCTACACATAATATACAATATATTAATAATTTGCATACTGATCATTTAACTTATTTTATATAACTAGTACTCAGAACAATATCGAACAAACTTAACTCAAATATTTTTATTTGCTTTCTGAGCTTACTGCCTAAATTTGTGATAAGTTTAAAAGTCCATGAGAGTTCAAGAGATAAGCTCAAATACGATTGAAAAAATACTTGAATTACTTTTTGGATTTGAGCGATAATAAAAAAAATCAATCCACATTGACACACAAGTTTTTAAAAGTACTTTTAAAGAAAGTTGCAAAAGCCCTGATGGTGATCAGTCTCAGTTGTATCTTCACCGATATTTTCAATAATATATCCTTGTGTTATAAAATCAACAATCTTATTTTAACAATCCTTAACAATCAAAAATTCGTAGAATACATATACGCCACAATTGTAAGGATCCGTTTCCATCGCAACTTAAATCTTTCAATACACTAGGAGCAGAGCATTGTGCAGTCTGCACTTTTGATACTGCTTCCTGTTTTACTTATCGTTGCCCAAAATTAATGCAAATATTTAACGTGCGTTTTTTTTTATGGATTTGTCGTTGTCATGCTAGTAGCTGGCATGTAGTCAGAGCTGGTTGCCATTGCCTATATTTAGGCGATGTCATCGTCGACAACGAATGTCGTCATAAAGTTGACAGTCAGTCAGTCAGGCAGTCATTCGGGCATTTAGTCATTCAGGCAGGAAGCTGGTGAGGCTTGGCTCTCCACTTGACATAACTTATAAATGGCTTTCGATTAAGTTGTCACATTAGCATTAATCTCAACACAGCTCTTTGCCCCATGCCCCACATTGTGGCCATATCAAGAGTAGGCAAGCAGCCCATTGATGTTCAATCAAGTTGTCTGCTGCTGCTCTGCGGAACGCGTGCTAATGAGCCGTAAGCCCCCATCAGTTGATTTTGATTATGACGTTGACGTCGAGGCCTCTCCACCCACTTACCAAGACGACCTGCCGACCTGCCAACCTGCCGACTTGCCGACTTGCCGAGCTGGCGTGTCGGTGAATGCAAACCATTTGCATGCTTGAGGTGCACTTTGTGGCTCCAGATGAATTGGGTCATTGCTGCCCGAGCGGCATGTGCGCTATTCTCTTCACTCTGTAAACTTCATCACGACCCATTTAAGTGCATTACATAATTGATAATTAATTACCTAACGCACTTACCTCAAGGCATTTCACCAGCTCTCCCATCAATTGACTTTTTATGGCCTTATTGAGGGTCTTTTAATTTTCTCGTAAGAATCTCATTAAGCATATATATATATATATATATATATATATATATATATATATATATATATATATATATATAGAGAGAGAGAGTTATATTCTTGATCAGGCAGATATCTGTATCTTTGCTAAGGGCAGACCATTTTTCCAAAAGTTTGACGAAAGCATTGCTTATTTCCTGAATTGCTGTCTCCAGCCACTTGAGCAACAAGTTGAACCGAACATATAAAAACAAAAAAAGTATGAAACCGGTTGACAAGTTCAAGTTTAGTTAACGGTATTGATCAGTCTAATTGTGTATTTTGATCAAGACTAGCAGTTCACTTAAATTAGAACCTCTACTTTGAACAAGTAGTTTAATAATAAACATTACTTAATTATACGGGGGCTTGTGTCGTCATGTCGGTTAATTAAAGCAAAAACCATTGCGTTTTTTTTTAATGCAATTATTTCTGATGAATTCAAAGTCTAATATATATATTTATATATATAATGGTTACTTTTATATTAAAGGTATCATAGCATATTGGTTTTGTGCAATGTTTGTCATGCTGTCTGTCCATCTGTATGAACGCAATTAGAGACTTGAAATTTAGAACACATACTGGTCTGTGTCCGCGTCAGACAAAGTGTAAATATTGGAGTGTAACGTCCACTAGGAAATCGATAAAATTGATATTCGCAAATCGATAAAGCCACATATCTTCCACAATTTTAAGGCTACCGCCTCCCCAGGTATTGCAGCCGTAGAAATCTGAAATGCTCATATCTTCCACAATTTGTAAGCTAGTGTCATCAATATTTGAGAGTCTGTTACTGGTAACTCCCCTAAGAGTTCAATTTAAAAATTGAATGGCCACCCATACTCCGATACACCTGTTAGCGTAAATCGATCATTTTTACCATATATCTCATACAATTTGAAAGATAGATAAACCAAATTCGACAATTTAAGAGTTACAGCTATGAAACTTGGAAGGAATATTACTGGGAACCTTCTATAAATACCAGTCAGCTGGTATTATGTATTATATTAAAGTATGTCGCAGTCGGTTACTTCCGACTGCCACGTTCTTTCTTGTTTTTTTTTTTTTTTTTGTGCCATTCTCTATAATTGACAAATTGATAATACTAAAAAGCATTAATCAAGAAAACCGACCGCCTTATTTCCACAACGTTATATATATCGATAATATAATAAGTTAGATTAATTGCCCACTGAATAATTCTAAATTATTAAACAGTACTTCACACTCTATACGTTAATACTCTCACAAAAGGAACTTATCTCGAATTCTGTAAATTTAAAGTTCAAATTATATTTAAGTATTTATTGTATAAATGCTTCAATTGTTAAACAAATTTATTTGTCTTATTTTAAACTTTGTTATTAAATTACATAAAAGTGCAAGTGGGTATTAGGTATATGATCCATACAATTCAATTCCTACCTATTAAAATGAATAGTTCTTTTGACTGTTGTAAAAAAATTATCAGCTGCCTAATAACCTGCCCCAGAGCAAGTAAAGCGAATAAATTAATCCATAGTTTATTCTTACATAAGCACAGTTTAAGAACAATTTGTGATAAAGTAATAACGAGATAATTTATATTCTCATGTTTTATGGACGTGATATAATTAACTTAGGCACTCAACTATAAAAGCTAAACATCATCTGGAGTCAGAAGTTAGTAGCTTGGATATGTTGTTCATGTGAATGTGCTCTAAAGTTTTTTCATTGTGAAGATGTCAAGAATTATCATTATTGTCGTACTTTGCTCAATTCTGACTGTGCAAGCCAAGTTTCGTAAGGACAAATCCATATTTCAATTCGATCACTAGATAAATATCCTAATTATTCAGCCGACGATTCCAAGCCCTGTAACTATGAAGATAAACAGTGCATTGTTGAATTATTCAACAAATTGTTTATCGATAAGGTGGTGCAAATCGATCCACTGAAGGTGGCTAAGATGCATTTAAAGCAAGGCGTCGAAAATCCTGTTCGTTTTGATCTAATCTTTAAGGACAACGCCTTGATTGGCCTAAGTAAAATACGATTCACTGAAGTCAAGTAAGTGGCATCTTAAATTAAAACTACTTAAAATATATATGAGCAGTAATTCTACTAAAGGGGTTTCGCCAAGGACTTTGCCCAAAAGCACGAACTGAGTATAAATGTCAAAAACCTACAAATGTTGGGTCCATACATCGCCAAGGGTACATTGATATTACTGCCCGTAAGCGGAACTGGCGAGAGCAATGTGACCTTGGGTAAATTCCATTATAACTAAAATATCACATATTTAAACATAATATCTTAATTCTCAGACAATACTCAAATGCAGATAACATTTACGGGCAATCCTTTTGAAAAGAATGGAGAAACCTATATGGATATAAGCAATCTTGAGCTCACAGTGAAGCCTGGTCGAATATATTACCACTTTACCAATCTGTTCAATGGCGATAAACTCTTGGGTGATAATGTAAATGCGTTCCTCAATGATAACTGGGAGTTAATATTTCGCCAAGTGGAGGAATCTTTTCGATCAGCATTGAAAAAAATAATTGAGGCCATTATAAAAAATGTCTTCACAAAGTATCCCTACGCCAAGTTCTTTGCGGAGTGAATACAGTTTTCACCTAAGCAACTTTGTTTAATTAAATAAAATACTTTGCTGCATGAAAATAATTTTTAAACAGATCTTTGATTACAATTATTAAGATGGGCTTTGTGCTGCCAGACATGCTTAAGCACCTTTCAGATCGATTTGGCAACGTTCTTGCCACAGAGTATTCCACAAAGGTAGTGGCAGCTGGTAGGCCAAAGACGACTACTGTGTGTATACAACAGAAAATTCCAATTTTGCCAAAAATGAAACCATCACAAGTTTCTGCGACTGATAAAATATGCTCTGCATTATAGGAATATTCATATACATATGTCTATATGTTAATGTTTATGTTTATGTTATGTTTTCCAACTTATAGGCACACACAAATGGAAGTCAAAGGGCAGTCATTATACGTTTAAATTAATTTTAATTTAAGGCAGTTGTCAACGCTTTTCCATACATGTTTGCTAGTATTAAGTATATATACACCACACCTTGTATTTAATGACATTGGCAACTTTTCCGCCAATTCGATCAACATTTTTGTGCTTCAATGATGCGAAAACGTTGTCGTATTTCCTGTCAAACGGCAGAAATTCCAGTTCTCGCTACCACCCGTTAAGCCCCATATATATATTTTTGGTTGCGCAACAATAGCAAACAGTTAAATGAGCGATTCGATTCGATTCCATTCGTCGATAAACGCGAAAGAAATAAAAAAAAGCTAACAAAAAAAAAGCCCAAATCAACAGCTGGGCTGGTGCTTTGTGTCAGTCGGTCGCACGGTTTTTGGTTCATTTTTGTTTTATTTGCAATATTTTTTGTTTGTTTAATTTACAAACAAATGTTGACATTGTTTTCGCTTGTCAGTGTATTTGTCCGAATGTGTGTATTCGCATTGAGTGCGTAATTCCCTTTTATGCTGTGTTGAAGTATTTTTGATGTTTTGTTGTTATTTAATTAATATGACTTTTGTGACGCCGACATTTCTTTTGGTTCACATGTCTTGCATTCCAGAACTTTTCATACAAATAATTGAAAATGATTTATCTATTGGAATTTGCAATTCAAATAACTACACTCAGCAAAATGAGTCCATGAAATTTGCCTCTAATTATGTCAGCCATTTTTCTAACGCCTGAAGAGTCAAAAATAAAAAAGTTTCGTTTATAAAAGTTATCTCAGTGTACTGTGCTGATAAAGAGAAATTAATAATAAAAATCAAGCCAAAGAGGAGACTTACAAGAAAATAGTGCAAACAGACTGCGACCATAAGAAGAAATCTTTACAAATCGTAGAGCACATAAATAAAACATTCGATTTTTATTGTTAACGCGAACTTTTGGCTATGGATGGGTGGGCAGGAGGAAGTTTATTTGCTGCTGCGCTCCACTTGTCGTTTTATTGCTGTGCCAAAAATTGGGCTCAATAAAAATTTACGTTTCATAAAATTTATTATGTATGCAACACAATGGCAATAACAACAATCGATGAGGGGACCAAAAAGTTAAGATCGTAGCGCTGGCAAAGCGGCAAAACTTACACAGCATACAAAATGACGTGCAAGTCCCCAACGAAAATCAAAGCCTGAGGAACAAGGAAATGAACAACTTTATATGCAGGATAATGGTCAAGCCATTATTAAGGCTCGTATCCTGCATATGTGTATACGTGTGTGTTTATGAATACATATGCGTGCGTGTGTGTGTGTGTTTGTGTGTGTGTGTGTATATACATTAGTGTGTTCCAAATAGTGGGCGCATTTGCTCGGCCCTACGGAATTTATGATGTGTGCGACCCACAGCACTTAAGCCGTCAGATAAAGTTCAAGTGTGAATCAACTTTTGTGTGTGCTACAGGCTCACTTTAAAGTATGACCAAACAGTGCCCATCAAAATACTCAAATAATTGATAATAGCCTAAAAATGTATAAAGCATTAATTTAAATTATAAGCTTTTTATATCTGAGCAAGAACAGTGACCGTCAATAATATTTTCGATAGCCTTAAGCCTTAAGGACACGTGTGCTTCAGTTTAAATTCGTATTGCTTGATTTTTATGCCAAATAATGAGTGTGTGTACTAACATGTGTATTTAATTGGTAATGTTTGCATTGACAATTGTACCATTGTACTGTGTTGACGTCTTTTTGTTTAGCTAACATGACATGGATTAAATCCTTTGAGAGATTTACGAGTAATCGAAGTTGAAAGTTTGCTTTCGCAGTTTTTGGGGACTGCAGCTGATAAAAGCTTTTGTCTAATGGCTGCTGATAGACAAACATGCAGATAGAAAAACAGACAAGCAGACAAACAGAGAGAAAGAGAGAGATGGGCACATATAGAGATAGAGTCACAGAGAGAGAGAGAGAGAGAGAGGGAGGGATGGACGAGCCCACAAATGGACGATTGGTTTGGCAAACTTGAGTATTAAAAGTCAAATTTATGTAAAACATTATGTAAACTATGTGGGCGGTATGCAAATACAGCTAGGGAGGTAGTCGGAGGGAGGGGTGATGGTTTGCAAAGCTGTCCCATATAGCATGACTTTTCAATTTCAAATGTGCTTAATGGCTTTTTATGGCGTCGAAGGGTCGCAGGGATCGGTCGTCGGTCTGCCATTTATCAAGTGAGAACAATTTGAATAGCTAACTGCACTCCCTGTCAAAAAAAAAAAAAACTTATTGTTGCACCTCACGAGTGTGTGTGACTGTGCCCTTAATAAAAACATAAACTGTTGCTGTTTAATATTCGACCTGATTGCGTTTGCTCCAATTGCGCGGCAGACAAAGGTTGTCAAGGGCAACTTTTAATTACACTAAAATAATTGTAAGCCAGAAGTGCAACGAATACGTTGCGCGACCAATCAATATTGTGTCACAGACACACACAGACACACACTCACACACACACTAACACACACACACACACAAGCAGCCAGTTGCCACGCGTGCGACAAATTAAACGCATCTCTTCCATACAATACAATCACCGAAAAGGTTGCCAACGGAAATAAAAAACAATTAAAAGTTAGCTATATTTTAGTTTTGAAATAATTAAAAAACACATTCACCCCTGTGCTTTTTCAATTCTAAGATTCAGGTTTTGATAACACAACATTTTTGACTAATCATTAAAATTGTAAATAATTGTAAATATTAAGTAATTCGTGTCATTTTCAATCTATTTAATTTATGTTAATATATAATTTAATTTCATAATTATATGAATTTAATGTACAAATGTATCATTTATTTTTATATATTTAAATGCATATATATTTTCATTTTTTTGATACAGCTAAATGTCTCGCTGCTGCTACCTACACTGGTAGCCTGTGTAAAATATGAAAAATATGAAAAATTGTCGCTGTGGAAAATGTTGTCACAGAAATAAAATCAGCTTCCCCTTTTGGTTGGGGACTTGGGGTCTTTTTGTGCACGTAATGAAAATGTTGCTCATATGCAAATGCCAGATACGAGTGTGTGTACGTGCTGTACGTGGTTGTGTGTGTGTGTGTAGGTTTGTTTGTGTATCAACAGGAACCTATTGTGTGTGTGTGTGTGTGTGTGTGTGTGTGAGTGGAATGTGTGTGTGTGTGTGTTTGGCGGGTGATTGCGTTGGGGCTTTACGAGCTGAGTTCTGTGGCATGTGCCTAATTAAATTAGAAATTAGAAAACGGAAATTTCATCACGAAATCTAAGAGCCTCAGAGTGTGCTTGGTGCCGTATGAGGTTTGCGGGGAGTTAACAAACAGATGAATTCCAAAAAACGTCTCCCTTAACATTGAAAAATCTCCCTAAGGTAAAAATCGTTCTGAAACTATAAAATTTTTCCTAAAACTAGACTACTACACTAGATCAACAATCCCAAATATATTGGGTTTTTTTTATATTTTACAGATATAAATATATAACCTAATAATAGAAAACATTTCTAAAAAGACAAAATGCAAGTAACGAAATTTAATGTCTCATCTTGTATATTGGAGTTTAGCTATGGTCACTGAAATTTTAAAATAATAATGCTATAAGTACCAAAAAAGCCTAAAATATGTCGAATTTCTCAAATGTAGCGATTTTTTTTCTCAGTGTGTGTCTACGGTTACAGGTCTAACTGCAAAATATTAAAGTCAAGAGCTGAAGCGGTAGGAGGTCAAGTGTGTTATATTTCCCATTGATTACAAAAGCATAGTTCGTACTAACAAAATTATGCTAAATTTTCTTCGCAAGAGATTTAGCTGGTCCTGTAGGAATGCCGCGGACCCTCCCTGCCGCTGCCCCTCTTACAAAAAGCGCAAACAAAGTCGTGCAAATATGTACACACATGACCAAAAACTGCTTGTGGTGTGTGTATGTGTGTTTGTATAATACAAGTACTTTCTATAAAAAAAAAAAAGTAAGCTAAACAAAAGCAGCTGCACAACCCGACTACAGAGTACAGAGATTTTGATGATGTT
Organism: Drosophila grimshawi; assembly: GCF_018153295.1. Classification (NCBI taxonomy): domain Eukaryota; kingdom Metazoa; phylum Arthropoda; class Insecta; order Diptera; family Drosophilidae; genus Drosophila; species Drosophila grimshawi. Next base: position 23,576,659 of record NW_025063098.1, read on the forward strand.
CCAGCTGTTGTTGTTGCAGTTGCTCTCTCTTAACCAGAATTCGCACAGATTAAGGATTTTTGCCAGTCAAGGCGAGTCGAGTCGACTCGAGTCGAGCTGAGTGGCCTTGTTGAGGGTTTTTGTCCTCCTTTTTTATGCTTTTTATACCCTTGCAGAGGGTATTATAAATTCCATGTGAAGTATGTAATACTTTAAGGGAGTCGTCTCCGACTCTCTAAGTTATATCCATTCTGGATCAGAGTCACTAGTCGAGTCCTGTTTAGGCATGTACAAACTAAGCCTTGAATTTTGTTCATATTATTTTTATTATATATGCTTTTGTCATTTGGACAAAAATCAGCACATCATATTGCTCTCAATCGGTTAGTTTCTTAATAGTATAAGGGATTTTAACTGACGGAATGTGGAGGGCATGTAATATTCGTTGTTGGTAGACAGCAATTTTTGTTTTTTTGTTTCCATACTTCTGTTTCTCTTTTCACTTTTGTGCCTCAAGCATCGGTGCGCTACGGGGCGTGGCCTTGTTTGTGGTTTGCTGAAAGTCTTTTGCTTGCAAACACATTCATTATGCATGCATTTTAAATTGTAAATTTCAATGCTCGTCACAGCAAAAATCCCAGCTCATTGCCCTGTCTCCCTTGCTCTAACATCAGTGCGGATTTGCTGGCAGCTTTGGGATATGCTAAGACCTGCTGATGCGCCTGATGAGCTTTGCCATATTGTTTGAATTTTTATGGACTCAACTGCCCCCGAAAACCCGCTGCGCCCCTTCTGACACACCTGCCTTTGCCCATAGGCTTTGAGCGGCTTTTCGACATTTTCGTGTTATTATCCTTAGTGCTGTAGGACTTTAGTGCATTGCAATAGTCTCCCATGCTTTTGACTGTATGCTGGCATTTTCAAATAATAAATTTAATTGTTTGGCAATTGTTCAGGTCCGCAGTGTTGTCCATGTCCCATAACGAGTTGAATTACAAGTCAGCTTCAGCTTGAGCTGCAATAAATCTTGGCAGACCAGAAAATGCAATAAATTTATCGTCGAGTCAAGTCGAGCTGAATGTAATTGAAGACACTGCTTGTAAAAGTTTGAATTTCGCCCAAAATTAGTAACAACAAATCCTGATTTGTTGCGTCAATTTGCGGCTACTTAAGTTGGCCAAAACTTCAAGATGCTTAAGCAGCAAAGCAAATTGAATATCTTCTTTCCACAATTTTGCCATGACAACTGTGGCAAACAGAAGATGACGGGCTCCCATTCAAGAATTTGCAAACCTTTTGTCTGTGTATGTGTGTTTTGTGTATGTAAGTGTGTGTGTGTGTGAGTGTGTGTGAGTGTGGCATAGATCAAAACGTTAAAATGGTTATAGTACTAAACTGTGGCGTTTTCGGCCTCCTTCCCACATTTACATCCTTCAGCGATGATCAAGATAATGGATATTCAGGCAAATAGGCAGACCTCCAGACAAGACCATGTTGCCATTCATGCCAAGTGCCAACAAAGTCAAGCAAACAAAAACCCCACAGATATTTGTGTGCCACACACACACACTCTAATACACACCCAGATACACGCTTTCCCACACACTCGTATAGTAAAACGCTTTCCTCTTTTTTCACTCTTTCGAAATACGTTTGGGTCAGAAACTTTTGAAATACCTAATCCCCATGGATGAGAGGCAGCATCTGAGCAGCTTTAAGCACACAGTCACGATAGTGATACGCCGCTGTTGCTAACTCGATGATAGGTGCTGGTGCAGTGGGGGATAGGAGGCAGCGAAAAAGGGATATACTCTGCACAGGCTTATGAATTTGGCACGGGCGAGTCGAGTGCTCGCTCGGTTGCCCTCTGTCATGATTAGACCTACTCTAACTTACACACTCGCTCAGGATACAGCTAATTTTTCATACAACTTCTTGATTAGAAATACCAGTGCAGCTATGTATTTTCTTCGAGTATTTTTTTTTTTTTTTGTAGACTTTATGTTCCTGCAAGCTAATGATCAAATATTTATTGCTATATTAACCAAATTTTGTGGTGATGTTTGATTTATTGCTGGCTGCCTCTATGTTTTTATTAAAACATCGACATATTTTGATTAAGCTGTTAAGCAACTTACACCACTTATTTTCTTTAGCTACGTGTTTTTAATTTGACTTCATTAAGCTCACTCAGTATCAAACAAAAAGTTTTATACAAAATGCATTTCATTCTAGTTTTTCCTTAAACTTGTAATGAAACTTTGTAAATTTATGATAAAGTTTTATTGATAATAGGTAGCGCTTCTCACAATTTTTATAAACGGCTTTTTATTGGCAAGCATCGTAATTTCAGCTTAATAATTATATTTCTATGTCAAATGAGGAGTTGCCATTCTATTAATGCAGGTGACGAATCATAAATGACAATTAAACTTCATAATTGGGTTATGCACATTAAGAATGGATTGTCTTGAGGGTATTTGGTATTCGGTTGCTCAAAACAACTGCTTGTATTTTCTAATTTTTTATGTGTATTTTTTGTTCGTTTTAATCTTGATTTGCTCGTTCGACTTTAAAGGGCTTGTCATAACCGAGTCTATAATGTGAAGCATTTAAGTCGATCCTTAAGAGGCGCACACAATCTGGCAAATGTTACAGATGTGCGAGTTGAAGGAGCGACTTACTTACTCTCCTACACTTACTCTACATATTGGGCCAGCGAAGTTCTATTAATAGCAAATTGGTTGAGTTCTCACACACACACAAACTCACTTGCAAACTGAAATGGATATGCCATAAATTGAGTTTGACAGTAAATCCTTTAAAGAGAATCCCATCGCGAAGCATTTATGACAAAGGACAAACGCTCCACTCCGTGTTTATGTAGGTCAAAATGTCAATGCCTCACCCCCGTTTTCTGTTTTGAAAGTGCATTTTGACTGAGGACTAAGTAAAATTTCATGTATTTCTGGTTGTTGAGAAGTTATTTAATGTTTCTGGCCAACTGATTTCAGCTTTTTAGTTCGTATGAGGCAAAGCCAAAAACATGGCTAAGCTTTCTTAATAGTCATGGCTACCTTCAGAGCTGCGAAACTTTTTAGACCCCAGCTCTCGTAATTGAAAAGGATTTACTTGTCTTCGCCATAAATGAGCTCAGCTCATTTGCATAGCGACAGGCCAGAAAGTGTCAGCGGGATTTGCAGATGTGATAAAGGAAATCAATTTCGTAAATTCCCAACTATTTGGACCGAAAGAAAGATCGAAGAGCCACATGAAAGTGTTTTGGCTCTAAACCGAGGTAGATAATTGAATACATACATAGACAGAGTATATATATATATATATATATATATATATATATATATATATATATATATATATATATCTATATATATATATAGGAGTTGGCTATAACTTTTCATTGTCGCTGCTTTGTTAGCGTTTCGGTAGCAGACACTAAAAATTAACGACACCATTTCGCTTCGGACAAAGTTTGCGTTGCGGGCGAACAGCCGCAGATAAAGCCAAAACAACAAACTGGCTACAAGCGCGAAAGCTGGCTAAAATCGATAAGGGGCAGAGAGGTGGGCAGGCGGACAAACTGTCGGCCAGTCGACGGGTCACGTCAAAGTAAAAGCATATAAATCACGAAATCTTGTAGCGGCAGCGGACAGCGAATAGGACGGAGTCGCTTGAGGTGAGCCCTTGACCAAAGGACAACGATGTATTGGTATGAGTGTATGTGGGTGTATGTGTGTGTGTGTGTGTGTGTGTGTGTGTTGTTCAAATCGAAGGCAGCGTCAAGTTATCAAATGATTTATTTACGAGCCCGCTAGGCAAACAAACAAACCACTATGACGAGAGAGATGGCAACCAGGGTCAAGACAATTTGCAGCAACGACAACGCTTGCCAAATGTCAACTACATACAGAAAAAAAAAACCCAATTCTATTTGGAAAATGAACATATTTTTAGGTTTCAACAGAAGCTCATCACAGTGAATGTTTAAGACGGAAGTTTTCATACTTTCGTTTCCTAAAATTCAAAAGTATATCATTTGTAATGTGCTTATGAGGTACACAGAATTCTTAAGTTATACTTTGATTAATAATTCCCTATATAGACATTTATAGAGCTCATAAAATTATATCATTTAATTTGAAAAAAATTGGGCAACAAAGCGAATTTGACAGCAATCAGCTTTTTTTCGATTCAGAACAAGTATTTCTAATTTGAATGAATTAATATCCAAAGAGTTAAAAAGTATTTTTGGTGTTTTTCACATAAGATCGATTTTTATTCATTTTAAGCTTGAACTTTGTTTTGAGTGTAAAGTGTAGGGCAACGCCGTGAACAAGTTCGACATTGTTGAGCTCTGGCAACCTCTCGAGGCGTTCTTCTCGACTCAAGACACATTTGCACAGTGACAAGTAACAAGAATTATAGCCAAAGGCGTACGCCTAGCTGACAATGGGCGTGTCAGTCCTAAGACCTGAAGTATTTCACTTTTGGGTTGCTGCTTTAAGCTGAGCTTCGGTCACATCGATGTTATTGGTGGGGCTTGTCAATAGAGAAGACAGTCGGAGTCAATGCGAAATTGATATCCTTGCTGGTGTGGCAGCTGCTGCCTATTTGAAATATTTATGAAAAGAAATTTAATCATTTTAAAAGCCCATTCAAAATTGACACAACACAAGCACAATTGTTGCTCTAGCCAACACACACACACACACACACACACTGGGCCAAGTCAACAGAGGACTTTTGTCATGGCTTTGCCCGTGCTTACAGATTTACGACTCCTTTGGCCTCACCTAAGCAGTACCAACGACAGTTCAACAGGGCGTGCCTCCGTTCCTAGTTCGTTCATTGCGTTGGCAACACATGCCCAAATTTTAGAGAAGGGCGCATATCGTGTTTTCGCAGCGTGACACGTTGGTATTGATGGAGGACCGAAATGAAAGTCAAACCAAGTAAATTAAATTAGTTTAAAGTGTGTGTGTTTTTGTTTTAAATTGAAGTTTGAAATTATTAGAGAAGCTCAAAGAAGATATTCATTTAATGTATTCATTTTATTTATTATGTTTAACTAACAATACTATTATTAGAAAAACGAAATCAAATTAAATTAGTTAAAATTGAACAATTTAGAGCGGATCCAGGAAGAAGCTAAATTAATACATGAAAAGAAGAAAAATTAGATAAAGTCTTTTTAAATTTGGGATGCTTATTAGATTAGTAAACTCATATTTGGTTAAAATATTAAAAATATTATTCTGAGAATAAATTCTTGTACATAGTCAGAACAGGTATAGTTAATCTTAGAGTGAAGTTATTTATAAATTTTACAATGATCATCAAGAAGTGATCCGATTTGTATTAAGAGCAGTCTTGTTTGAGGTTGTTTGTTAAGCCTCTTAGCGCTCTCAAAAGACAACGCAATAAACTATGCTATGCTTATTGGCATAGCCAAAAAAATAAGTGGAAGACAAGGAAAAACAACAACTGCGTCTCGTTTATGAATCCAAAGTGAACACTTAAGAATCTACGTCCTGAGTTAGCTACCTGCTCGCACCGTATTAATTCATTTAGCTACCGAGCTGTTGTGGCCTCAACAGCCTCAAATTGAAAAAGTAATTCAGAGCTCGGCATCGTTTTAAACCACAAGCCACCGCGAGGCAGCAGCCATATGCCACGCTCACAATTGGAGCGGGGAGGGAGAATTAGCCAGGGGAAAGGTGAAGCTACCGCAATTTTGAGCAGCAACCACAGAAATTTATGTTTTTAGTGTGCTGACAAAAAGAGGGTAGAGAGTGTGAGAGGTCTGCGGATGGAGGTGCGAGTTGAGTGCGCGCACATACAATAATTTTCAATTTAAAGGTAATTTTAACCCAACTCGTACACACACACACACACACACACACACACACATATCCCCACTCATGCACACATACGTAATATGCACAGATACTGGCATGTGTAGAGGACAAAGCCGCCATCAGACCAAGAGCCAGCAACATTTTGGCCATAATTTAACTTACAACAACTTTCAATGTTTGCCGTAGGCAGAGTCACCCAGCTGAAATTACAAAAACATATACACAGCTACTCACACACACACACACACACACACGCACACACACACACACACACATACACGCACACACACACACTCGCTCACACACACACACATCCCTGCTAGCTAGCAACTTAAGTGGATTTAGCCATAAAATGGCTATGTGCGCCACAACGCGACGCCAAAATAACAGCAAAGTTAAATGCAGTTGATGCTTTAGTTGTTACCTTTTAGTGTAAGTGTATGTCTGTGTGTGTGTGTGTATGTGATTTTTTTTTGTTTTGCTTGTGTGTGTTGAGAAGTAGCCAGCAACCCGACATTCAACTGGCCAAACGGTTAGCTGTTTGTTAGTGGGTCTGGCTTGCCGCTTGCTTTTGGAGAGATTTTAGCCGTAACCGCAATTCATATTTCACATTGCTTATGGCCATAAAAGGCGGCGGGCAAGACCAGCTTATTGCCAAGAGTGGCGTAAGAAAATTACGCAAAAAGGTACGGCTGACAAGCATGAAGAGTACAAAAAGGGGCAGGCTCGTGGTGTAAGTTATAATGGGGAGGGGCGGGGGTGGCTAACTTCACTTGACTTTTGCAGCATTTTGCGTTTCGTAGACGCCACGCGATTCGCTGTTGGTGGTGCAAAGGTGCTGCAAAGTGTTTGCAAAGCAATTTCCGTTTCCTGCTTAGCTACGACTGGCAGCCGCTGGTGCAACGTTGCGTCGTATGTCAAATAGTTACCGCGGGAAAGGGGAGTGTGTGGCTTAAACAGGGTAGATGGAGGAATGTGTAAAATAAAAGGTTTCAGCTCGTTGGAATTGCGGCACTCATTTTGTTGCCGCACGCGACGGCGCACTAAATTAAATGCTAAACAAAACGGAGCCAGTAATAAAAGCTCTAGTCGAGAGTGCTCGAATGGATTTATCCAGTACCCAAAAATCAACAGAACATTTCTTCAAATAGAGAACGTGACGCAATTTCAAAATAAAATTGATACCTTAAAAAATTGCCTTTAATTAAAAAAAAAAAAAATACTGTCTAAGATTAATTTGCGCATGCAGATAGACAGATAGTCGTGGTTGTATAATCCTCAGCCACTCTGAGGTATGCTACATGCCACAACTCAATATTACAATTTTTACTCTCTTTTAATGGGGTTCAAGCTATACAAGCAGTTTCACAGATTTGCTGTCATATGCGGCCAACGAATTCGACATGCAACAAGATGAAAAAGTGGGCTTTGCCACAAACGTCTGCGTGCAAATGGCTCAAGCTATGCCCACCGCCGCTATCCACAGGCTGTATATGAAGCCAGCATTTCAATCAATGAGCCAACATCGAGTCGAGAATAGCGCACAAGATAAACACACCGAACTGAAGCATTTAGATTGCAGTTGAATTTGCAAAAAGAAAAATGACTCACGCATACAGCTGTCACAACATCACTGCCACTCCGCACTACTCGACACCCTGCCACATTTACGTTGCAATCTGAAGACACAGCCACAATTTCGACATAGTCAAAAGCAAACACAACGCTCCGATAACATTGGTCTGCTGCCGAAACACTATGGGGAAATGGAGCGATTCACATAACGAATTATTTTTTATGCGCTACCCGTTAAAAAGAAGCAGAAGCAGAGGAAGCAGAGGAAGCTGAAGAAGAAGAAGAAGCGCACATCAAATTGCCAAAGTGCAGTCGGGCTTAACGCAGGCAGGCATGCTGATAGTGAATGAAGGGAGTTGCGGGTTGGGGGTACCGACGAGGTTTTATAGTGTGAGCTATGACTCAACACAAATATGTACACGAATATAATTTTTGCTTTTCAGCAAAGTCGATAAATCGTTTTGCTTTGCATCGATTCAGGCGCCCAAAGGAGCCAAAGATGGCTGACGAACGGCGGGATAGGATTGACAGTGAGTGTGTGTGTGAGTGTGTGTGAGTGTGTGTGAGTGTGTGTGAGTGTGTATGCAGCAGCTGACGCTGCATCGATCAATGAAGTTGTATACCCTTTGAGTGGTTGTTTGACTTTTATATGCGAAATAAGTGCTGCATTAAAATAAATTGTAGAAAATAAGTAAGAAATAGCTTAAAGTCAAAATTACAATTTATGGCCACAACATTTGAAAAGGAATTTATAAATTAAGATTTAGTATTTACGTAGCAAACATAAATATAAATTATACACAAATACAATGAATTGATCGAAAATAATCGAAATTGTATATAGTATATATCATCTTGCAAGACATTTTAACCAAAGTTGTTTATAATTAATGTTTCTAGCATCGCTTTGGTATTATAAAATTAAACTATTTAGCTGCATGAAATTTATATTATTTCCATTTATTATGCGGCTAAGAATATTGGATAGTGCAAGGGTATTAATCGTTCGGCAAACTCGAGTAAAATGTTTGTTTTGCCGTTTGCCCTGGTTTCGCCATCTTAATGGTGCACGTGTTGTATTTGTGTTGCGATGTGTCTGCAGCTATTGACAGCGCAGCTAATCAAAACTTAATCAGCAACATCAAAAGGTCGTTTGCTCAAAGTTCTAGCCAGAAATCTATGGAACATCCATTCGGTTGAGCCACCTGCTACAGCAGCAGCTGCACAACCCCAACATAACCCTCGTCAGTGGGGCAAGTGTTGTTGTGGGTTGGGTTCGCATTTCAAACAAAAGCAGACAGCAAGAAAACAGTCAGAAAAAAGCCATAGTTAATGTCAGGCGCAGTGAAAATAGTCATCGTATCGCAGTGAGTTTTCCATATACATACAGTTAATTTGATTATACTATGCCGGAACAAAAGTAATCATAATAATCCGAAAATAATAATGAAAACGGAAAACAGCAAACAACAAACAACACGAAGGCAAACAAAAAACCATTAACTCATAACTATTAACAACAACTACGCCTGTTAAAGTAACAACAATAGCAGCAGCAACAGCAACAGCAACAGCAACAGCAACAACAACAACAAGAACTACAACAACAATAAGCCACTACAGCTCGTAAACAACAACGAAACTTATAATGGACACATGTACACGGCACTCACACACTGACACCCGACGTTGCTACAAAACCGCATTACTTACATACACACATACACACAGACACCCATATACACACACGCTTACAGCCACAGGCTCATTATCCTTTTTAATAAAGCTTATCAATGACAGAACATGCGAGCTGCCAGCAACAGCAGCTGAGGCAGTTCAGTCCAAAGCAGCTGCCGTCGCCGTTGCCGCCGCAGGGCATCCATATTATCCTGTGAGCCAGGCTGCCTACTCCATCTCCCATCTCCCACCTCCCACTATGCCACTCACCAGACACTATAGTGACAAGAACAACGAACACAACTACAACAACGACAACGACGATGACAACAACTGCGATAACAACAACAACGGCAACGATGAGAACGACAAACAGTAAATTCAAAGGTAATTTATTATAGCGACACCTGTAATTACCATGGGCCATAAAATAATACCCAAATGTTCATTATATGCTTGCTGCATATATTCATGTATATATATTTATATATATATATATATATATATATATATATATATATATATATATTTACTTAGTTATACAGGCCCTGCTCATGCATATAACACATTTCGATTTCGCCGTTGTTGATATTTTGGTTAAGTTATTTGCCTGCTCGGATTCGCCATTCACCCAGTTGGCATCTATTGGGGGAGAACTGGAAGAGCTGTGACATCAGGACAGATTTTAACAGCTTTGTGGCACCTTTTTCAATTTAATCACTTATACGTCACTCAGTGACAGCAATGTGTAGTCTATGAATAATTGACAGGGCTTTAATCAATAGTTGTTTTTTTTTTATCATACATACAATATTCACTATTGTTAAAAACTGTATCATCAATCATCAGAACTTTAAACATTAAGCATTTTAGTTGAATATATTACATAAAATGTCAACTTTGGCATTTTAAAGATTTTCAATCTAGTTCTGTTCTGGAGATCTACATGTCTACAAAATATTAAATATATTTGCAATTTTGTTCTAATAGCACAAACTTAAATTCTTCCGATAATTTTACTTCAAAACAGACGACCCTATTAAGTTTAGCACTTGAATTTATAAAAAAAATATCATTAGAAAACTGATTTTTGTTTGTTAATTGGGAAAATGCCGGAAATTCGAATGAAAATCTGCTTAAAAAAGATTCATTCAGAATAAGAGTAAATAGATATGTAATAGTGTATGGCTAAAGTGTTCTTTGAAACTATTTGTTCAAATTGGACAGCTCGTAATTTAATTTATTAATTATTTGTGCTATTTCTACAGCTGTACAGGGTATCCACTAGTCGATCACTTTTATGTCAGTCCACAATTACTTTTGCAACTACAAATTTTACAGCCACACAGAGCATAGTTGGCAAGGGCACAAAAACGGTCTAAATGAAATTGCCACCTTTAATTGCTTGGGCCAACTTTGTTTGTTGGCGCTTTAGCTATTTTCCAGCTACCTCACACACACACACACATATATATACACACACACACACACACACACACACACACACACACAACAGACAAGCGAACAACTTTTTTTGCCCCGGCAGCACTTTTAATCTTGTTGGGACACACACACACACACACACACAACACACGTACAGTAACGTGTAAACAGTGCTAACACAAGTGTCGCTTACATATTTTATATTTATGCTCATGTAGCTGTCCGTTCGTCCCACTAACTGACTGTAGTCACTGCCCCCCGTTCGTGACTGGAAGGTATTTTGTGGTCGACAACAGCGGCATGAAACTACTACAAACAACTAAAACAACAAGCATTACAAATATAGCTGCTGCTCTTGTTGTTGCTGTTGTTGTTGTTGTTAATGTTGTTACCGACAAACACACACGCACACACACACGACATTTTCTTTCTTCATTTTTTCTTCGGCGTATCCTGCCTCAATCCACAGCGTTGATTGATGTGCTTTTGCTTTTGCTTTTGCTGGTGCTTGGCGCGGTTTCTAGTTTTATTGCCCGGTTGCTTTTTGTTTCTCCTTTTTGCGCTGCTCGCGTCGCCTTTGTCGTTGTCTTTGGCGTGGCTTTGTTTATGGTTTAGTTGATGAGTTGTCGCAGTCGCAATCGCAGTCGCAGTCGCATTCGTCGTCGCTGGAGTTATCCTGGGTGCTCTCTCGCACGTGTGCCGTTTTATCTGTTCTGACACATGTGTTGTGTTGTTGTTCCCATTCTCTTTTTGTAATCGCATACGTCAAAAGTATGCTCTTTTCCTTTGAAATGACAAGGCACCGGATGTTTTATATGTCACGCTGACATTGCATGTCCTGCATCAAGCTGTGTACTGCTCCACGGAGGACAACTGTGATATCTCTTAAATTTTGAATTCAATATTCAAATGAAACGCAAGTGGAACAGATTTAGCAGCTGTGCTACATTTGAATTCAATTCAGGAGAGATGCTCCTACCTACGACTGTCCTCAGTTTGTCCTGTTTTTTACATACACATGCATATCTTTTTAATTAAACTAAAACGTGCCGCTGTCCACTGAGCCTAAGACTCTCAAATAGAGGTCACTAGGGTTAACGAACAGCTATTCGTCATACACACACACACACACACACACACACACAGAATTACACACACACACTCGTTAGTAAAAACTACTGACACACTAATCCGATTAGTTTGGCTGACATTTTCTGCTGGCGAAGTGCAGCGCAAAGGAGCTGAGCAGCGACCTGTGCCTCCTCTGCCTCTCCCATTTCCCACACTCTTCCCCATTCATTTTATTCAAATGTGACAAGCCGAAAAAAAGCAGACACACACAGACACTAACATCAACAACATTGCTCCTCGGCGCACGCAAAACAAAATTGCAATAATTAAAAAAGGAGACACAGCAGCAGAGGCAACGAGGCATATAGAAATACAATTACCAGACTCAAGTACAAATTTGGCCAGTCAGACGAAACGAGTCGCGTGACCGACTTATAAAAATCAACAGTACATCGAGAGTGCTTGGCTTTGAGATATCCTGTTACCCCGTATTATGAGTAACTTTTTTTCTCAAGACCATTTCAAATAATTTCAATTCAATTCAGAGAAACTGAACATAGTCCCAAAAATATGAATCCATTAAGAAGATAAATGCTGAGACCTGTTTTGTGATTATAAATTTAGCAGCTTATCATGTATATCATCAAATTTGCAGTTTGTAACTTACAAATTATTTCGTCCTGTTAAATTATTTTTTATTAAATTCTTGCATCTATTCATAATTATACAAACAAATATATTTGCCAAAGATTTTTATAAATTTGTTCATTGAAAGTGTATCCCTTAACCAACAATTAAAGTGCTGATAAAGAATGCATGTACTTCATTGATGTCGTCTTCAAAATCTAGGGTATAAAATATATAACTTTTTTGGGGGCTTACCGTCAGTCGTTGTGTTTTCGCTTGCACTAATTTCAGCTACTCGCTAACCAAATGGCCCCACTACTAAAGGATCCGCGTCAAGGATAATTCTTCAGCAGTTGAAAACTTAAAACTGCAAAGTGTGGACATGAACTGCATGTCACATGCGGCGCAATGTCCTCAGAATGCCTGCAATTTGAAACAGAGTGTTTGGGCACTCCGCGCATGCCTCGAATGTCCTTTTTTATTAGCGTATTTAAAATGTGATTGTCGACTGTGGGTAAAATCGTCCCTTGTCTGAGACATTGAGCTTGGGCGCAGTTTCGGCATTTTTATCACATAATATTTTATTTTAACGGCAATAAAGCGTAATTTAATGACCCCATAAAACGAAAATACATTAAGGGCAACGGCCCACCTGACTACCGAAAAATAGGCTGCCTGCCAGCCTAGCCATCTGTCAGCGTAGCTCATTCTGTTGCCAAATTAAATGTGCTGAGGCTGTGAGCCGAGATTTGCTTCTGCTGCTGCTTTTATTGTGACAGGATTAGCGCTTGTGGCATTTATTAAGCGCATCAACTTTTGCCGCTTCTAGAATCCTTGCTGTCGCGCATATTACACATACGCCCCATATTTTGCTTAGCAATTGGTGCCAGCCACTTTTCTATTGTCTCCACTGTCTCTGCTGTATCTGCCCCTCTTCGTCTCTCTCTCTCTCTCTCTCTCTTTCTCTTTCTCTCTTTTTCTGTCTCGGATTCAGTGCCTGACTCTTACTATTTATTCGCTGTCTTTTCTACATAACATGACATTGACTTTTATTTAAATGATTTTCACTACGACTGCCTTCACTTGGTCTTGCTGGTTGGCTGTTTTCTTTCTGGCAGCCGCCTAGCTGTCCTGCTTTACAGTAGTATCCTTGAATGGCAATAGACTGCCATATGTCGCTGTTCTATTCCTTAGTGGTCGTTTGCTTGTGCTTTTGTTGCCTGCCACGAGTTACGACTGCTTTTGCCATTGCACCAAACCAAAGGCCAAAAAGTTTTTTCTCTGGCAAAAACACCAGAATATAATATCAAACCAGCTTTTACAATTCAAATTTTAAATTTTCAGTATATATTTTATAGAAAATGTAATAAACTGTTATTAGTCATATAAATTAAGAATTCAACAAACCATTGAAATGTAAGCCAAAAATATACATGTTTATTAAGTTGGGTATTTGATTTGCTCTAAAAAGGCTTAAAATCAATTTATTTTTATTTATTTATATTTATTTAGTGCAAGTATTTTATTCACTAGCCAAAATAATAATTGTAAAAACTGAAAAGAGTGAACAGTCAAATAAGATCCGTTTATTAATGGATTCGTAGTCATTGACTCCATAAATTCTAATTGAATCATAAAAAGTTAAAAGTCGATACTTTCGCACATGCTGCTAAACTTTGTTAGCCACATCAAACAAAATAAAAAGGGGTTGCTTCACACACAGATTCTACGCAATGAAAAAAGTCAACAAAACAGACCCAACACAATTTCAAACTATTTAAACTCAAATTGCAAAAAGAGAAAAAGAAAAATTTAGCACGAACTTCAAGTCGAAGAAATATTCAAAGCTAGTCACAACATTTTCCTTTAAGGTAGAAAATTTAAGGCAACATCAGGATTTAACAGCAGTAATCTGTAGAATTGCTACGATGTATTGTGAATATACAAAAAGTAAATTTGTTTAAAAAGCATATTTAGAAAGATACTTTTGTGAGAAAATGTGTATAGTTTCCCCACAGTACACTCTACTGCAGCTGCAGCTTTGCCATTCCTTTTCAGCTGCTTGTTTTCGTCTGGCAGCAGACATTTTATTTATTACTGTTATTGTTGTTGTTGCTTCTGTTGTCTGTTGTCTGTTGCTTTGTTGAATGCAACTTGTAATAAATATTACAGACGCTGCTCCTTGGCTCGCGTCGAATGCTATAAATATTTGTTAGCCTTTCACTTTACCATTGCCGATTTGTGATATTTGCTGGAAAATATTATCACAGTGCAAGCGCATTTGCATTTGTCAAGGCACACACATAAATATATATGTATATATTTCTATGTACCTATAAATATATAGTACAGCTGAGTAGGGCTTGAAGTTCCATTTATTCAGTTGTCTATGTTTCTGACTACTTGGCTGTCGCCTGATCAAATTGATTGCCTAAATTTTAGCATGTTCTGCCTGCTTCTGGCAGCACTTAACTATGCAACACAACACATTTGTAATGAATTCATATTAATTACTCACTATATGAGCTACACACACAAATACTCGGCAAACATGACAGCTATTTTAATAAACGACAATAAATTTGAACAAAATGCAAAATCGATAGCAAAATTTGCAACAGTTCCAATGCCATTAGGCATATGTAACGAGTGCACAAGCGCTTAAATACATATCAATTTTATATGTGTATGTGTATATATATACTGTTACTCTCTGACTCGTTTGCCCCAAAGCCCCAAATAAGTTTTTAATTAACCCAAATTTAGAAAACTAATAAAATGGCATAATTGCACAACAGCAACAGCATCAAAAACAACAGCGGAATCGAGCCTAAATAATTTAAGAGCAATGTCAAATACATGGAACAACAATAACAACAATAGTTGTTGTTGTGAGTGAGTGTGTGTGTGTGTTTTTTGTGGCTCTCTCCCTGTCTCTATATTTCTCTCCGTCCTTCTCTCTCTCTCTGTCTTTTTGTTTGCTCAACGCACACAATATTACCATTTGCAGCAGTCGGACCACAACAGCAACAACATTGTTATTATGCAATTACAAGTGCACCGACAGTGGCCAGAGAAAGTTAATGCACTGCATGGTAGATATTAAAATATTTTTGACATTTCTGTGCGAACTCTGAACTCAAAAAATTGGGGCATTATTTTTAGCAGCCCCACTTCAGCTGTTTGCATTTTGCATAACAAATCATGTGCAAACAATGTGCGGCACAACTGTGCGTTCAGCTGGAAGCAGCGAGGGTCCAGCTTTTGTAAAGTTAAACAAACAAATATTTACACTTAGGCTGGGAGTAAAGTGAGCAGGATTGAATGGGAGGCGTTGCTGTCGATCAGCTGTTGGGCAACTCTTACAAATTGCTGCTAAAACCGCTTAACTCAAAATTGTACGACCCAAAATCCCCAAGCAAATCAACGCAATGCCCATCAATCAGTAAATGCAGCAATTTGGCAATTCTCTTAACAATTAACTAAAAACCACACACAGAAATATATTTGTATATATATATACATATATGTATATATAAGGAGAAAAGTGCGTGCTATTCTATTAGCCAAGTGGGGACTGCGGCAAACCATTTAGACAATAGTAGTCACCGCCAGTGGCTAAAGTGGTTGGGGCTTTAATGGCAGGCCGAGCTCAAGCATTGTTGTCTTTATCTGGTGGTTTGCCCTTTGGCGCCCTTTTTGAAAGTCATAAACAATTTAAAATGTCATATATTGCGTATACGCGACGTAAATTAAAACGGAGGTGGAAATTATTTCAGCTTGAAGCAGTCGAGAGCCCAACACGCACGAAAAACCAAAGCCCCAAAAACCAAACAGCAAACGGCAAATAACCAACAGAAAAAACAACAATTACGAAGTCTCGAATTGGAGATATTCTGTAACTGTGTACCCAACTATACCTATGTATATATATCTACCCACAAACATGCAAATTTAACTAAAGAAGCACCAGGTAAAAATTGGATATTTTCATTAATAAAGTGTGGATTAAATAATTAATTTATGTATTAATGTATTACAGAAAAAATCACATATATTTTAAGCTAATGAATATTTGTGTGTAATAAATGTAAATATAAATATAGTGCCGCTTTACCAAATTATGTGCAATAATTTAAGTGTACCAAAAAATGTCTTTCCCTAAAATATGCTTCATAAGTTATAAATTATTTGATTAAGAATATCATGCGAACACATTTTCCACTTAATTCAATGAAACAATTAATTTGTTTGTCTCTGCTGGCTGTTAAACACACTTCTGCAACTGTACTACCTTTTCAGCTTATTTTTGATGGGTATAGCTACAGCAGTACGAAGAACATGAATCGGATGTAAAGGCAGACAAAACGCAAAGCTCAAAAGAAACAAGCCATAAAGATGGCAGCACACACACACACACACACACACACACACACATCCAAGTTTACGAGCGCGCCGGCATACGTAACGTTGTTTTTACGGCACCCAAGACTCGGTTTACCCCATCCACCCCAAGCGACGCAGCAGCAGCAGCAGCAGCAGCAGAATGTATAAATGACATGTGGCTGAATGTGTTGTGGGTTGTGTGTTGTGTTTGGGGTGGGGTGGCACTGGGTTGTCAGTGGCCAAGTAATTAAGCAAAGTACAATTTGGTACCATTAAGTAATTTCACTTCATTCATTGACTCCATGACTTTGACTATAACTCCGACTTCAACTACAACTCCAACTGCTACTTTGAGTCTGACTGACGCAGCGATTCACCGTTCTTAGTATCCTCGTTGGTTATTTATTGCTGGAGTGGGTACAGGCGAACTGGACTAGCTGACCAACTAACTAACATGGCATGCTCGCCAGTTCCTGTGGCTGACCACGCTGCGTATGTGTGATGTTAATTTATGTGTGTGTATGAAACACATTTTTCGTTTGCAGTAGCTATTTAAAAAGGATTTCAATGTAAACGCCTTTCTGCCATTCGCTTCTTTATCCCTGCATATTCGAGTTGATTTCGACATATTTCTAACCCTTTCTGCCTTACCTGACAGTCTGCTGTTGGCTTACAATTATTCATAGTGAATGCAGTGTTGAGTGGAATAAAGAGTGCCCCAAATGCTAACAAGTAAAGTGTTCTGTATCTAAGTGCCGGAACTTAGTTCACCTCGGAGTTGTTGTTGCTTGGCTCAGTACGTACATTTAACTCATTTGAATTTCTATTAAATTAAAACATCTAAAATTTATTAGAAAATGCAATTAAAGTTGGCAATTATTTACCTTAAAAGCCACAAGATAACATCGTTATTAATTCAGTCACAAAAATAGGTTCATAAATTTCAATCAACAATTCAACTTTACATACTTTTGGAATTTTTATGAATTGCAAGAAATTTATAAGTTGCAATTTTCTGATCAATTCAGTAGACCCCATTGTCCAGTAAATTGAAAAATTCCTCTTTTGCAATCCGTTTAACATTGTTGTTTAAGGCCTTAATATATTCATTAAACTCCAATTATGATTGTTTATTTTTGTATGCTTTTGCAGTTGCTAGCTGCTGCAATCACCATGAAGTAAAGTGAGCTCTATCTTATACCTGAATTTTAATCTCACTATTTATTTGATTATCTTAAGTGCTACAATAGTTTCTATAAGAGCATTTTAAGATCATTTTGTTTAGCTTAGCTCGACCTCATTATTGCGAAATGCTAAAAGGTGTCCGCAAACACGGAGTCAAGTGCTACACTCGAGAGCAGCTCGACAGGCTAATTCTTAGTTCGCCCATTTGTCCCATGTTGGATTTATTCAAACTAGAGTGCCACAAAAGAACAAGTGAAATCAAAACAATAAAAGCAGCAACAAATGTGTCACCCGGCTTAAGCCAAAGAGCAACCAAAACTGAAATAAAGTTCGTTTGGCTCTTCCTGATTCTTGGCACCACAGTTAAACCAAGGCAGCTTAAAATCCACAACACTCCCATACATGCACACACACACACTCTAAACTTTAGCCAGAGCCACAACACAGACAGTAGTTGCCACAAAAAAAAAAAATGTCAAGTTTGCAACATTTTCACACAAAAGTTGTCGACACAAGAGCATGTTATTGCATGTTGATTAGTGTTTGATTGGGCCTACAATTTGTTAGCTGGTGCAAGAGTGTACCTTATAAGCCAAGTTAAGCCTACATAATAATTAAATACTTTTGAGCAGCTGCTTCTATAAAATAATACTTTATAAATCAAAGGCATAAATAACTCTGGAATGACAACGCAGAAGTTGGCAGCTGCCAAAGTGCTAGATGCGCAAAAGTTAATTTCATTAAAATTCTGCTTACAGTAACTGCAATAAATGTAGAAAGGTCAGCATAAATATTGCAATCGCATATCAAATTAAATTAAATAAAGATGTTTCAAATATATTGCATATATGTAATTTGTGGTTGCAACAATCTCTATGCCTCTATGTCCACTTCGAGTCAAGGGGGTAGTTAAGAGTGAGGGCTAAGCTGATGAATAATGTCGACTGCTTACGTGCTGCAACTGTCTGCTTGACACTGTGTGAACTCAAGGATCTGGTAAAAAGAATTCCTTGCTGGCAACGAAAATAAGGAGGCAACAACAAGAACAGCAGCAACAATTGCTACAGGAAGATGTCGTGATTATAGCAACAGAAAGCTCATACAATACATTTAAAATGTTTTGCAATAAAAGTTTGTTCGTACTGCAATTGTTTTGCGCTAGCGGCTACAGGACTCTCATATGTGCAGCGTGTAAGTGCGTGTGTGTGTGTGTGTGAGTGTGCAGTGGCGTGGTGGTTAGCTTCCTGAAGGGGATTAGGTTGAATATATATATATATTTAATCAAAGCCAATTGTATTTTACCAAAATTATCAATGCGATAAGTAGTGCCAAATTATGTCCGTTGTATTATATTACAGTTATGATATCAGATTAGGTGAAGCCTACATATAAGTAGCGAATTTTCTTTAAAATCAAAATAAATTACAAGTCCTATATTCACATCAACAGAATCCTCAATATGCATGGAGATGCTGTCTACGCCCGTGTGTGTGTGTGTGTGTGTATGTGTGTGTCTGTGTATGTGTATGACACCTAGCAAGATGTTCAAGTGCATGTGTACTGTTTCCTTCGTACTGTCTGTCTATTCAATTGTTTTCTTGAGTTGAGGGGCAATTTATCACCGCTCACAACACGGCTGCTTGCAGTGCATTCTCTGCATCTCAAGTGGAAAAAGGAGAGAATAATCCTTTTAAATACAGCACAACATCATGTTCTCCAGTGCTGTACAACGTTGCCAAGTCATGTTAAGTATCCGAAGCGATTCATCTGTCTCTTGACTTCTTAGAAAGTTTCTTGTTTTTGTCCACCAGGTTAACAAACACATGTTGGCGCACATACATATATATACATATATATACATGTACATACATTTATATATATATATAGCTTAAGTGGGAGCAATCGTTGAAAACTAAATGAATCAATTAAAATTAACATTTAATTAGTAAAAATGTAGAGGAGTTCTTGGATGAGAGCAGCGACTGCCGTTAAAAACATTCAACGCCCGGAGACATAAATAATTTTACGACCAAATTGGAAAGAGACAATAAAGCGGAACTAACAGGAACGCAGCAGCAAGCGCATAAAACAAACAACAATATACAACAAACGCAATGCAATGCCTCAAGGAGTAATGATAAATGTGAGCCAAAGAGGCGGCGGCTGAGTAGGTGAGGCCCAATGAGCTTGAGGCTAATAAAAAGCGGTTAAGTGTCAGAAGCGAAACAAAACTGCGCACATTTAAAAATTGACAATGGCTGTGCGAGCGATAAGTAATTAAAAAGCCTCCACGCAGGGGAAAGCACTCTGATATCGGCGTGCTAACAATCAGCCAATGAAAGGGCAAATAAAAACTCATAAAATATGAATGAGAACAGTGCCCAGGCCACAAAGTAGTCAAGAATGAAGTCGTTGTGTGCCCGCCACAATATACCGTATAAAGTGAGGAGTACAAGGTAGCTTCAAGGAGCCACAGTTAAGGACTTGACAAGCAGCCAAACTGAACTGCTAAATAAAACATAAAAACTATGTGACAAAATAAAACAGGCACGCACATAGGGCAGGGACAGCGGAGTCTTTGAAGACGGTAACATTCCACTAAAATTGTCACGAAAATAAAAATAATAGAAATAATAAAAATAACGACAACAACTAAATGTGACACAAAAATGCATATAAAAATTGTACTACACGAGCCAAAGTCAGCAGCACCAGAAATATCAACAGCAAAATGAAAGGCGTGCAAATGAAATGGGGAAGAAAACAAGTCGACAAATAGAATTGTTGTTGTACTAGATTCCACCCAAAAGGCAAGTCTTCAACAGACTGCCAAAGCAGAGATAGAGAAAAAAGGGCGCCAAAGAGGTGAAACTAGGTGAACGCCACACAAAAAATGTACTGCCACAAAAATATAGACGTGTATATGGCGAGTGTGTGCTGTTTATGGGCTGCCTTTTATGTGCTACGAGGCAATTTATAGTTTTGTAGTTACGAGACCTAATGCGCCCTTATCAGTGTACAGGCGGCATAGAATGTGTAGAAGAAGAGCAACAGCAGCACACATAATAAAACATATATTTTTATGATCCGCAGTTGCAACTCTGCAAAGCCATCAAAGGTTTCACATTTGTTGCCATGACTTGTCGATCTTTGTGCAGTAATATAAATCAAATTTGTAGCCAAGTACATTGATGCTCCGAAGCACTGGGAATATAACGAGTAAAGTCAATTTCCATTTATGCATTACTCTCACTTGGTATATTTAACTTTTTATAAATGATGTAATGCATATCGATTTCTCGATATATATAAAATAGTTAAGTAATAAAACTTTTTCTCTACGAAATTTCTCAATTATTTTAATCGATCATAAACTAATTTAACTTAAATATTTTATTTTAACTTAAATATAGATCAAATCAGATGAATGTAATTAAATCTAACGGCAAGTGTATTAAATCTTCGGCGAATTCGACTGTTGCTTGACTGTTCTGGTTCATTTGGTTGCTTCTGATGTGAGCACATTTGTGTCAGGTGCAAACGCACACCGATGTTGAGAGCATTCTGGTATGCAACTGCCTTCAATTTCCTTCTGCTTCCATCCACTTCTGTCTTCCACATCGCCAGCCACGCACTCTCGAAGGTGGTACAAGTGCTATTACAATTTCTATTTTGCTGCTCTTGTTTCCCTTTTTTATTTGCCGTCCTGGCTGCTTGCCGTAAATATTTGTGTGGGAAAAGTCGTCAGTCACATTTTTACCTGCAGCGCTCCACTTCTATAACTCATCACAGGCAAGTTGCAGCCCACAAACTTTAATGCTTGGCACCCAGTGTCCCATTTCGGAGTTTACAACTTCATTTGGCTTTTGCCATTAAATGAATCAGCGACGGCGACAGCACTGCGTATACGTAATCCTTCTTGTGTGGTCAGAAAAATATATAATGCTGGTATCCATATAATCGTCGTATACAAAATTTATTATTTTAATATCGAAATTGTTTTTATTTGTGTTTTTAATTTTGCTGATATTCCCATTAAAAATTGGCAAGCACCTTGTCAATAAAATGCGCATAAAATTCCATAAAATTTGGTAAACACAACACGAAAACATGAAATTCACCCAATTCTCTTAAAAAAGGCGACAGACCATCAGACTAACAATGGTATTAACTTTTGGGCAGGATGGGGACGGGAATTGGAGAATTGTTGCTGCTAAAAAGGCTACAAACAACTTTTTTTCGGTGTGTATAAAATAAGTAAAAGAGAATTGAAACGAAAACAGTTTGCAACAATATAAAAATTGTAAGCGAGAGAAGCGAAAAAAAGTTGCGCAGTTGGGACAAGAACTGAAAGTGATTGGGGATAGAAGCGGGTTCTACGACCTTTGTAGGGACAGCACTCGGCTGGTGTTTATTGGCAACAGTGTTGCTATTTGCGTAAACGACTCGTAAAATTTTATATTGCAGCATTTCATTTTTTTTTTGTGCTGGGCAACACATTTTGTGTTTCTTCAGTTGGGAAAGATGAGGAGATTAAGGCTGAATTGAGTTGCATGTCGTAACGCACTCACCTTGCAAGCAATTTAAAACAGAGCGCAGCCTGCATCATCTAAGAAAGAGATTCGTTTACTTTCCAATTTGCATTGTTATCTATTTAGCAAAATTGACAACTCCTTTGCGTACTTGCAGCTGCATCATTTTAAGCTCACATTTTGCATGAGAAACGAGTCAAGAGAGAGTTTGGAAGATGAGACGTTTCTGCCCCGAGGCAGCACAATATAAAAGTTGCATATTGATTACATTTCACTTGCAGCCAGCTTGTCAATATCAATTCGGTTTATTGAGTAGCATTTGACACCCACACACCAAATGCATTTCAATCTCCCATTGGCTGTTGTTGTCATTCGGCTTAACAGCTTTTCAGCATGTGTAACAAATGTCGAGCCAACGGATAATTGTAATAATTTGATAGTTAAAAACAACGCATATTCATTTCCGACATATACCTTTATTGGACACACACTCTGTAAACATTAAAGTGCATTGATATCGACCATAAATTATTTAGCAGTCGCACAAATATTGTAAAAATAATTTTTATTAAAAAAATAGAATACATTTTTTGTTCAATATATTTTTATTTGTATATTTAATAGACGGATACAAATATTACATATAATATTGCCACATATGCATAACTTTGTATACCCTCTTAGAGGGTATTATAATTTTGTGGTGACATGTGTAACGCATTGGAGAATACCCCATAAATTGTATATATATTCTTGTTCAGCCTCTCTAGCTAAAGCATTTTTTGTTGTTTATATGGACAAGACACTTTTTTTTATACTCTCTGCATGAAACTTGGTATATATTTGCCGCTTTTCATCCACCACTTATAACATATAAAATAAATATAAAAAATATCATTACTGTTCAAAGATTACTTTTAAACAACTGCTTACAAAAAAATATAATACAATTAAAATTGGCTTTAAACTTGATAAGTATAAGAATATTTCCAAACTTCTTAGCCAACATTGTACGCAGATTAACTCCGGTCTATAAGGGTATGTAATCTTCGGCGTGCGAAAGATAGCATTTCTTTCTTGTTGCTGTGCGTCAATTTGTAACAAATCAATTTTAAACATAATTTATTTAGACTTACTTACTCGTATAACAATTTCAATATTCCCATAAAGTGAAGAACGGATTATTCCTACTTAAATTTTTAACATTAATTCAAGTATATTTATCGTATTATCGTATTTTAAATATATGAGTCTAATATAAAATACCATAAGGCTTATAGCAGCGTATCTTCAAGCTGATCACTCGACGTTTTCATTCTTCTTTTTCTATTGTATATTTTGCTGTATGTAATAAAGTGCAGCTGACATTTACAAATTTGCAACTCTCTTTTATAAGCAGTTTGGGGAGAGGCCGCTGTAATTATGAGTGACAGCGTGCCGCTGCTTTTCAAATGGAAAATGCGCAACTGTCATAAAAATCAAATGGCATGTTAAAAACAACAACAAAATAACATGCTAAACAAGTACTTTTTGCTGTAAAAGCAACATTAAGGGCTGCAATTTAAATTGCATTTTGTTTGACGATGTCCCCAATAAGTGGGGCAAACTGTTGAGCTGCTGGCTTGGACCTAATTGCCTAGCAATTTAAACAATCGATTTGTTGCAATGTTGCAGCACCTGCTGTTGCGAATTAAATAATCAAGTGTTGCATCTGCTGATGGAAAATACGTAGAGCAGTTAAATTGGCAATTTCCCCAAATCGTATGCTGTTTATTATAACAACAATTTGGAAAGAAGAGCCGGTGATTTGCCAATATAGTAAAATGAAATAAAATATTTGCTAGAATGACATGAAGTGCCATTCTATTTGCTGATCTTGTTGATGCAAACTGGCAAATGCTTTAAGTTATTGAAAAATGAATTACTCAAAATATTGTGCACATTTCAGTCAATGTTATTTTAAATTTTAAAGTTCTTAAAGCGAATTCCTTTTTCTCAGTCTCTGTCTATATATATCTCTCTTCTCTCCCTCAATCTCACTCTTTCTTCTAAAAGCTGTCTATTTATTATTTTGTTATGGTCTGAACATTATGAAATGCAACCAAAACAAATGACAAAACTTTTGTATTGTTGTTATTGTTGTTGCACTTCCTTTACATTTTATTTTTCATAAATGTGTGTGTGGGGGTTGTGTGGGTTGTGTAATGCTATGTCAATCTTATCATTGCAGCTGTTTGGAAGTGAGAAACAGACTAACACAACCATAGGGAAAGTAAAAACTGGAAAGAGTATATGTGAGTGTGTGTGTGTGTTTGTGTTTGTGTGTTTAGGGGAAGTCTGCCTGGCACAACAATTTCTGGCAGCTGGCGAAATTAAAACTTTGCTGCGGCTTTAATAAATGTATTTTATATGGCGCCCAAAATGTATGCTATGCTTTTTCATTTGTATCGCTTAAATTTTCCAGCGACCCCAATAGACCATTCATTGCATGCACAATTTGTTGGGTGTGAATAGATAAAAATTAATAACGCGATCCTGCAGAAAATGTTATCAAAAGCAAGGCTTGACAAAATAGGATGGAAAAGCTAATGGCGGACTTGTTCACGTACGCTGGCTCGCAAAGTGTGCGTAATTAAAATTTAATTTCGAGTCGAAAATTAGACTATGAAATTCCAATAACATCGCGGCGGCTTTGTGCAAAAAGGAGCAGTGTAGTCGAGTATAAGTAAAATTAAATATGAGCAAAGTAAATTAGTTAAATTTAATGTGAAAATCCTTTGATTAAAACCAGTGAAGTATGTACATTAGCGAGAAACAATGTAAACGGAAGGGGAACTTAATATGAGAGTGGGCGAAATGAAACGGATCCGAGAAGAATATTGCTTTCTGCTGCCCGCGCTGGAATATATTAAATCTATAAGAAGCCCGCACGCATACTCTCATCCAGAAACACAAGACAAACAGGGCGACACATGACAACTTTCCCTTCCCTCACAGCCCCATTGCCAATCTCTCATGTGTCCCTGGACATGGAAGGAATCCCGCTGGTGTGCCTTGAGCAACATGGCATAAATTGTCAGAAGGAAGGCAACGGATTAAGCAGCGATGTTGTTGCTGTTTGTTGCGTATGTTAGAGATGCGTTAATGTTGATAGTAATATCTATGCTAACGATAGTTCAGACCCAACACCTTTCAAAATGTATTTTAATTAATATTTACGTTTATGACAGGGCAAATATTGCGCTAAAATTGTTGACCTGTACAGAATGAGAATGTAGAGGACTATGTTATAAGAAAAACCTGAAAACATAACGAAAGCCATTAGAAATATTACCAATATTCTAAAATGCAATTTTCCATGTATTTTTGAATATTCATAACATAATAACATTGAATTATGAAACAGATTAATGCTGAATTTTTACTGCTTTAAGTCTTGCACAATTTGACCTCATTTCATCTTTGATTTATTAATTTATTTTCATTTATAACGATGATTTATTACTTAATGATATTGGGAAACTTCACATTTATCAAAAATCTATTTATAATTGGATGTAGTTTGACCAACCATTTAACAGAGAATTCTTATTTATGGTACAATTCATACTCTGAGCGCTGTCAGAATTTTTGAAAAATTAACAAACAATCCATTCTGCGATATTGTTTTCCATTCCTCAATCTTTTTTTTTTGTATTCATTTATTTTAATAGCTTTTACCAATAGTTTGCAAGCGTGTAGGTGGCAACACTAACTTTAGCATAATACTACCCGTAAACTTTGACTTAGTGGCAACAGAAACACTTGAATCATTCAAGCCAGCAGCTGCCAAGTGGCGTTGAAGGAAAACCGTTAACTGGAATGCGCTACTGGGCAGCTGAACTTGGTGTTAGCAACCACTGCATAGTGTACACTGTTCCGCCCACCTGCGGCAAGCAGCTCAATTTATTTATACGCATTAAAAACTGATTTATGTGCGGCAAAAGGCGACAGCTCTTCTTGCTGCTCTGCTTTAGCAGCAGCCGCATGAGATGCATCTTTAATTTAGTTGGTCTTCTCACACACATTTACACACTCACAGAAACACACACACACACACACAAGGAGAACACGGCTCGGCGTTTGCCGCAAATGCGTCTTCAATGAATTTCTCACTTGCGCTCAGTGCTCAGTAGAGTAGGAATTGTAACAGTCGGAGGCAACGCATCAGCTGGGCTGCGGTACAATTAATGTGGCATGTGGAGAATGAATCTCTTTAAGTGCGAATGCAGAAAATAAGCTGATTTTACTCGCAGTTAGTGTGCAGCCAGCGGTACATGCTTTAAAACTTCATGAATTTGCCATGAGCGTGGAAAATTTCTGGAAAATGAAACTCACTTCGCAGACTTTCAGCGCACTTAAATCAGTTTTGGGAAAGCGCAATCAAATTTTCTTTGAGATTCTTTTTTATTTTTTTTTGTTTTTGCCTTCAGCCTACATGGCTGCATAGCAACTGTGCACAGCTTTACACCCACACACGGCCACACAACCAAGTCTGTTATCGCATTAACAATTTCCTACTAATTTCGGCATCCAGACGCACACATACACACACACATTCACACACACACACACACGCGCACAAGCTGTATGTATGTTCGCCATGAAGTAGGAAATATAATTAAATTGCGTGCCTCAGCGACACTGCTTGGATGGCTTGCGGATATGTATAATCTCTCGGGCAGACGATGAAGTAAACTATACATAATAACAAATAATTTCATTAAAAAAGAGTCGAGCTAGCAACTACCAACAGAACCGATTCCAGCAGCAATAAACTAGTCAACGGAGCATAAAAATCCAGCTGAAGGCGAATAATTCCCACTTGTATTTAAGTAATTATGCAAGCGAAATCCCTAAGCTGCCAAAAAAAAACAAAAAATGAGCAAAAACGAAACCATCCAGAACAACAAACTCGTGTGATGGCTGTGTTTTTTGTTTGTTTGTCTCCAGCTGTGTTTGTCTTCACGCAGAGCAATCAAATGTGCGTTATATTTATACCCAAATATCTGTGCTGAGTTGGAGTGTAATCAGCGCAATATCTGTATAGAGCAAAATCTTTATATTACATACTTATATATATATATATATATATATATATATATATATATATATATAATACATATATATACATGCTCTTCACTCATTTATTTGCTTCAGCTGGTTACCGCCTGCAGGGTATTAGAGTGGGTCTAAGCCGCTTTGCCAGCACTTGTACGCGTCTTACTTGTAAACGAGATTTGGAGAGGATTGAAGAGGGACTCTATTGAGTTGTTAGTGCATAAATAAACTCCATTGGGATATTTGTATTTAGCACGGAAAAACAAA
The DNA here is from genome assembly GCF_018153295.1 of Drosophila grimshawi. Classification (NCBI taxonomy): domain Eukaryota; kingdom Metazoa; phylum Arthropoda; class Insecta; order Diptera; family Drosophilidae; genus Drosophila; species Drosophila grimshawi. Next base: position 23,604,380 of record NW_025063098.1, read on the forward strand.
ATCTGAGTAGATGTTTTATTTGTTTTTACGATAGACAGAAAGGCAGAGAGAGAGAGAGAGAAAGAGAGAGAGAGAGAGGGAGAGAGAGAGAGTTTAAGGACGGTTGTGTCAACTGTTTTAAATATAGTACAAATTTAAAATTCCAGAAAGTACAAAAAAATAGTTTTATTTTTATTTTATTGAAAATATCAAACAATTAAAATTAACGCATCGATTTATTTAATTCTTTAAATATTATAGAAGAAATTTAAAATTGCACAAAAGAAAAAGTAGACAAAATAATTTTCGAAATTATCCTCGAAAAGAAGCACATTAAAAGACTTAAAACAATAGCATTACGGAACATCTGTGAATGATATCATGCAACCACATAAATGTAATTTGGGCAAGTATTTCCACGTAATGTGTCGATTGACGTTTGACAGTTAAACTGTTTGAAAGGGCCATCGCTTTACGTGTGCACTCCATCAACATAAATCACTCATACGTCACGTTAAACACGCTCTAAGTCCAGAATGACGGCGCATTTAGCATCGGGATGGATGGGGGAAGACCCCCCACTGCTGGCAGACATGGCCATAAATTAATTAAAGCTGCCACATAAAGGAGGCAAGTCGAGAATTGGGATCGTGTAAGCTGCAATTAAACTGTAAACGCGAAATGCGAACATTGGCAATGGCCGTGGCAGCGGGCAACAGCAAATTACAACCATTTACAATTAATTTGAACAACACTTGCCATGCAAATTGCGTGCCATGCCTCATAATTTCGAACGGTCACACACACATACTCCTACACAAACAAGCACACACACACACAGAAACATTCTCTGGGCCAAAGTCAACGTGGGTATTTAAAAAGGGCAACGTGCAAACACTCAATTAGCATATCAATAAATCAAGAAAAAGTGTTCCCTGTGCTGAAGTTAAGTCCTCCACCCTTCCTCTGCCTCTTTGGGTTCGCCTCCTGCTGGTAATCAAAATTTAGTTAACAACGCCAAACAATTTATTAACTTAGCTCCAACGCCGCTACTTGCCTGCCTCAAAGGTCTGACGCTGACCTTGTGCTCTTTGTGGGCTATCGTTGCGTATACGTGATGTTTGCGTGCCAACAATATTAATCATGGCCAGAGCGACGGCGTCATCGATGTCCTGCTGCTGCTGGCCTTGTATATTGATATTGTACCTATATGACCTAGGTGGCCCGAAAGTGTTTGTTTGATTGAAGCGCCCATAAATTTGTAGGTGTCCATTGTGAATAGTTCAATTTGTTTCAGGTCGAGCTGACTGCCAATTAAAATGTTGCCAAAAGCCAACCAGAACTGTTAGAGCTGTCTGTCTGTCTGTCTGTCCATCTGTCTGCTGGGCAGTCAAATGTAAATGGTACGCATACTAATTGGCCACTTTGATGATTTCATTTATTTTAATTGGCAAAAGTAATGCAAAGTGCGTGCGACGTCCATGAAATGGTCGCCACATCCGGAATCATTCAATTAAACGTTGATAAACTTCAAATGTGTTGACAGTCGCTGTTTCATTCTGACAATGCAGCAATCACTTCAAATAGCGCTCCTAACACTTGTAAGTTAGCAAATTTATTCCTTTATATTTGACTTACTTAATAATTATTGCAATCTTAAAATAAATTAGTACCAGCTCGCAAAAAATTTAATTGAATTAATTAAATGCTGAAGGTGATTTTAGAAATTTTTAATTTTAAAAACTATCACCGCCAGCAGCTGCCTAAAATTCGAAGAATCTTATGTAAAAAAAGCTTGTTCCAGTTTTGCAAATGTCTAAGCTGCATATCAATGTGATAGCTTAAGTTGATTCCTTGCTCCTAACTCGAAATTTTTCAGTTGTCGCACTTTTTGTTTGTTGTTGATGGCGAGCTAAGTTGCAAGGATATGCGCGTGAATGCGACAGTAAGTGGGAAACATACACACACACACATACACACCTCTAAAAACGACAATTTATTAAAACAACCAAATTCTCGGCAGCGTCTTTCCGCCACTTGCTGTCAGCTGACGCGTCCCAGTCTCGATACGGGCAACGAAGATTGTCGCGCTGAACTGAAGTTGCCACAAAAGCGACGCTTTTCATTTGTCGAGCAGTATACCATCAACATGGTAAGCTGTGTGTAGGAGCATACCCTGCCAAAATCAACTAAAGAAATACTTTGAATTGTGCTTAGTGCGTGGAGGAGTGCAACTTTATTGGCTCTGGCTATATAGACGTGGATCCACCCTATCGCCTGGATATTGGTCGGATAAGGACGAACTTGAAGAGCACTCTGCCAGAGCCGCAGGCCACAAGTGTGCCATTTATGGTCAAGGCCTACACCAAGTGCGAAGTTTTTCGTGAGTGAGCTCGATGCTGATTCGATGGATTATAAAACGCTTTGACATCTTGCTTGCAGTCGAGCTGCACGGAACGCACTTTGCGCTGCATCTACCGGAACTTGAGTTCATCAAGAACCCGTGCAAACCCTTCTCGCTGCACATCACCATCTGTGTGCGCATGCACGCGATGCAAAAATGCCCCAAGGAGTTCTACGCGAACAGCGCCCAATGCCAAATGGCTCAAAAGTATTTCACGCAGTGCATGGACGACATTGAAACCAGTGTAGGATAGGGTGTCGACTCTTGCACACAGCTTGCACCCAGTCAACACACCTTTCGAACGGAAAGCAGCCAAAAGGCGATACGTGTAAATGAAATGTAAAAAAGTTCACAAAATTCTGCAGGCATACATATAAATTCGTGTTGCACTAGCACAAAAAGCACTACAAAAATACAGCGCTTGGAAAATAAAAGAACTAAAGTCATAAAAGTCATAGATGAAATATGGCAATTTGACTTTGACGCTCTCTGTGTGGGTTAGATTTTTGAGTGTGTGTATGTGCGTGTGCGTGTGCGTGTGTGTGTGAGTGTGAGTGTGTTTGCCGAATTCACATGCTGAAATGTCAAAACTGCAAATTGAATCACACACACATACACATGTGCTCGCATGTCAATGTCCGCTGCTGCTGACTTTGCATACTCCGTCTGCTCCTTCAAACTTCCAAGCGTTTTGGCACTTTTTTCCTAGCTTTTTTCTATATTCTTTTTTCTCACATCTCTGGAGCCGAGTCAGCAGTAAAAGTTGACTGGTGTTGGTGTCCGTGGGTGTGTGTGTGGGTGTGTGTGTCACAGGATGTGTTATGCAACTGAAGCAAAGGCAAATTTATGTGTTAGTCCAGTGCCTTTCAGCGTCTGCCAAACAGACAGACAGCAGGGTGACTCACCCAATCTTCATTGCAGGCCCTGCAGCGTCAGGTTTAATGGAATTTACTTGTATCGTCCCTTAAGGCATCGAATGAATGCCGGCTTCCTGTTTGTGCCTTAAAACAATTATTATATTATAGTGGTTGCTACAAAATTTGAATATTCTCAGATTAGAAATTTTTCGAAATCGAAATAAAATATTACATAAGTTGTTGTTGTTTTGTATATGAAATATAAAATTCTTCTATTGAAATAACAAAAAGTTACACTAAATTGCTTAATTAAATACAAGAATTTCAAAACTAATATTTGTTTAAGAAAATCAAAATCATTAAATGAATTTAAAAATGAAAGCCTTTTGATTTTAGACTGACCACTATACTAAATATCTATCCGACTCTCTTTTCTCAGTCTTGGCACTTTCTCTCTCTCTCTCACACACTTTCTCTCTCTCTCTCTCTCTCTCTGTCTCATGCTCTACTATGAAGAGTCTTTTCTATTTCTTTAGCTTTGAGTTTACTTTGCTGTGATTTGCATTTTTCTCGTTGCTGCTTCTGCTCTTTTGCCTGGCAATCAAAGTGCTTTTGCATTTTTCTTTAATTACGCCCTAGAGTCAAATTAAAACCAAATGATAGCCATGATACACACATACATACGAACACACAGATACACACACACACAGATACACACCCACACACTCAAGCAAGGGCTCACAGCAATTTTGTAGCCTTTCCATTTGCGGCTTTGTAAGTTTTACAGTTTACTTAGTCAAATCAAAGCGCACGTTTGGCCAGCTTTCAAGAAAATTGTTTTCATAGACAATGTCCGGCGAAGACGGCCCAGCCCGTCTGCAGTCTGCCACAGTCTGGCAGATGTGCTGCAAGAATCTACAGCCTTTTGCATGGAAGCTACTCAAGTGTCTAATGACCACTAGGTATTGCCCATTTTTGTGCTAGCTAATTAGTTCAGATTGGCGCTACAGTGCCAACTTACCTCCCTTCTCTATCTCTCTCATCCAACACATATACGCCTTGCCCTGCTGTGGTGCCCATGCTATGGGACTGCGGCAAGTAAAAGGCGTCGAGTGTTCGCAATTAAAATAAAAATCATAAAAAAAAAAAATATTTAAAAAAAAACACCTTCAGGCAAGTTGCACGTGTCTGGCAGTATTCTGGCAGCTTAGAGATGGCTGCGTGTTAGATATTTTCAACACGAATACCATTTCAATTTTAATATCACGATTTTTTGCTAAACATTTTCTTATTTGTATTTTGTAATCCATATTTGAATTCTGAAAAGAGAATTTTGTGTTCTTTAATGATGTAATGATGAATTTAATGATGTAAAAGTGTGATTCAAATTTTGTTTAATAAATTTGGCTTGCCTTTTTATTTGATTAATCTTTAAGTTCGTTTGTCATTTTGTCCATATTTAATATTTTCTTATTTAAGAAAAAGTTAACTTTTTATTTAATCGACTTAATTACAAGGATTTCAAATAGAATGAGTTTAAACATCAAGCATAAAGTATTTAATTTGTTTGCTCTGCATTTCATTTTAATATGCCTGGTTTTATGTCATGTTGACGTGCCGACGTATTAAATTCTGATTTTTATTCACGAAAAATAAAAAATAAATCCCTCTGCATCCAGTTTTGTAGCTCTACTGTACCGTCTGTCATACTCCTGGGGCGGTCAGGGGGCAAGGAAGCTGCATAATTCATGCAACCACTGCCAACAATAACAAGTTGGCTGGCTGCCTGCCTGCTTGCCAGCCTGGCTAGTGGTTGTGGGTGGAGTTGGGCACACAGCGGGGGGTTGCATGCAATCAAAATTATTATAATTGCGACGCGTTCGCCATTGTGCGACAACAATGACTTCCGCTTCCGTGCTGAAATTTGCTTGTCTCTCCTGTCCTGTTCACAGTTGTAGCTTTTGTTGTTGTTATTGTGCTTGTGTGCTTGTTCTTGAATATGCGACGCCTGCATCTGCATTGTTTTTAGGCAGGTCGTACAACAATACAGATAGAAGAGCATAAGCGACACATTAAGTGCCTGCAAAAGACGCGCTCAACGAAAAGTGAGCAACGCCCTCTTCCCAAGGGGCTAAGGGTTGCAATGGGGGAGAAGTGGTTGTCGGTGGAGGGAGGGGGATGGAGGGGATTCTGGCGAGACAGCGGCTAACGTGCTCAAGTGGTGAATAGCTAAGGAAGATGTTCATGTCTAGGGGATATAAAGGTATTCGTGTGTGGGTTTTGTCAGTGTGTGTAACAAGTGTAAGCTGCAATTTTAATTTGGGCGACAAGTACACATAAAGGGAGAAGCATAAGAAGAAGCTGAAGTTTGCATATCTGACTTATCTGTCTGTGCAACTACATGCAGCCAAACAAAAACTCTGATTAGCTTAACTTTGACAAACATTCATTATTACATAGATGACACAACCTTTTGAGTAGCTTGACAGGCCTGTAAACTGCTCAATTTAATACACGCACACACCCACACACACACAGACCGCATCAATCAAAATGTTAAGTCAAATTCAAAGCACAAGAAAGAGCAAAAGTCTAGAACACTTTGTCTTCTTGGCAGGCAGCTAATGACATAATTCGATTTGTGTTATACGAAATATTTGCCTTGAGTACTTGGTATTATTATGATTATCACCATCATAACTTTAACTAAGTGCATTAATTGGAGCAAAGTGTTGCTAACAAGCTGCTTCTCCCCTTCCCTCCGATCAGCCAGCTAGTATAATATGCCAATATGCCAGCCTATGGTTCGAGAAGATAATTAAGTGCAATTTAATCAGTTTAATTAATAAGCAAGAAAGTTGTTAGTCTGCTTGTTAAAGTAAATACACACAATCAGAACGGAAGAGAGGGGAAAAGATATACAAATAGAACAGACAATAATAACAATGTTTGTCTTTGCAGGAATGAATACAATTGCGAATAGAAGACCTTATTATTTAAGCGAAGCATGATGGGGAGTCCGTATTTGTGCTGTGTTATTTGTATTCAGCCAAATTCAAACTCCCCGGAAGATATTTGACACATGAAGAGACAATTTTAATGATAGAAAATAATATAAGCGGCACAAAATATGACACTTTAAATTTAAAGAAGAAAAACATTTGAGATTCAATTTCAAATGTGTACAATTTCTTTAGAAAAAATGATGGTGGGCTTTTATATCTTCCCGATCTACTTTGTATATTTAATTTTTTTAATACAAAGAAGAAAGAGAGAACATTAAATATATATATATTTTACATATATTTTTACATTTAATTAATTCATTTCCCTTTTTAATTTGAATCTTTTAGCTAATTATTAATATTTCCACTTTTAATAAAATTTATACTATGCTCTGCTAAACATTTCATAGGCACAATCATTCAGAATATTATAGCGATTATATTAATATATCTGCAAGATTATTGCAGAGATAATTTTTCTTTCCTCGCAATAAATGGTTTATTTTTACCACTCAAATCTGTGCCTTAGCCACACTGTTATCATGCATCGGGGCTGGAGGCATTTGTTGCATCAGATGTCAAACATTAATGGCACCTAAACCAGGCAGATCTGAGATATATATTTTAATTAATTGTTATTACGCTTATCTAGCCAACAACCAACCCCCGATCCACCCTTTTTGCTTGGCATATTAGCTATGCTTCGTGCTGTTGGCGTTTTTAATTGTTACGCATACGCCAGGTGAACTGGTCCGTGACACAGGGAAAAGCCCTTTGCATATTAATGTCGACACGGCATGTGAATGTGCGTGTATGTGTGTGTGTGTGTGTGTGTATGTTTGTGTGTGCCACTTGTGTGTGTGTTTTTAGCTATTTGCATGGCGCTTTGCGTGCCTTTGACACTGGCTTTAGCGCCACATCGCTACCTGTCGACATCCAATTTCATTGGGTGTCGGATTTTCACAGCACGCCCATTTTTCATATTTGTGGGACATTGCCTGCCTGCCTGCCTGCCTATCGCTGTGTCGAGTTTTAATTTCTCAATTGCATTATATATGACTATGCCAGCTAATCGATACATATATATGTACATATATAAACACATATAAAACTAATGGTCAAGTGGGGCACAGCATGGCGAAGAAGGTGCTATATAATATATGGAAATAACATATAAACCAGAGCCACGGCATTAATCCAAAGTGGCCACTTGACAGGCATATGAATACAAGGCACACTCACACACATGTACACACACACACACACACACACTCGCGAAGCTGTTTGGAGAGTGACACAACAGGCAGAAATATTACAATACGAGGGCACAATACAATAAATCAGCGAGCTGTGTTCACAGCTACAAAATAAATGCATAAATTTCAAGTGCCAAACAATAACAGCAATAACAACAACAGCAATAATAATGGGCAACTCTGAGCAAGGGCGTTACAAACCATTTCATATGCTAGTCAATGAGCTATGAAAGTATGGTAAATATTAAAAAAGAAAATGACCAACGAATGCTTAATACTCTAACAGACTAGTTCACATATTACGATGTCCAATATGTAGACTTTAAGCTGTGACTTTTTGTAGGGTATGCAGTAGTCACTATCAGACTCAAGTTTTCTATTCGAAAGATTAATATCTTCAAATTGTTGAAGTGCTTAAGCTGAGAAAATATTTAAGAAATATTTTCACAAATTAGAAATTTCGTTGTACAATTAAAATTTTAAAATATTAATATTTCCCAATGAGCAATATATTGATTTTTAGTCTAAAGTTTAATTTTTGGGAAAAATGTCAATTTGAGATATGTTCATCCTGGAAATCCACCCATCGGCGAATTAAAAATAGCTCAAAAATAGACTGGTAGATGGATATTGCCCGAAATCAATATACACTGGTTTGCATTTGCTAACAGCATATACAAATCTTATGCAATCATAACGACAACTGCCTGTGGATCAGTAGGTCTACTTTCTGTTTCACTTTATAAATCACATTTTTCGAAAGAGAAGGTTGATTTTGCCGCACGTGTCAGCTCGACGCGTAAGACTTCAAGTTTAAAAATAGAGATATATTTATAACTAAAGCATTGTGGGGGTCAAACACTGTCATGTGCTGGGACTGGCGTCTTCAATTACGCAAACGGATGCAAACGTATGGAGATGCCAGAGGCACATTACGTATACGCACTATTGACACAAACACTTCAGAACTCTGGGGGCGAACAACTTAATGCGCGTGTGAAGTGGTATGGAGTAGTATGGCTTATAAAATATGAATAACAACAAGAACAGCAGCACACACATAAGATAAATAAAGTGCCCGGGATTGGTGGATGCAGAAGCAAAGCGTATAAATCTGTTGAATATCAAATAACAATCACTTGGCAAGCTAAATATATCATTATGCTTAAGTAGGTGGCCGTATAACTGGTTTGGAGGCAGCGACACATAGCCACAAGGATAACACAAGGATACCATTTAAGCTTAACACGCACACACACACACACACACACACACAGCTGTGTTGGGACTTCAGACCTTAACATTTTGCGCGATTGCTTTACTGATGTTCTCGATGTGATGTTGTTGCTTATGTTTCTTTTGTTGTTTTTGGGTGTGTCTGGTTCGCCTTTTTTGTGTACCAGCAAACGAGTATTCCCCTGTTATAATCCCCATGGCTTGCATGTTTGCTTAGCACCTACTCACCGTGTGTGGGCTGTGTAAGGGTCGCGTGTGTGTGTAGGGGATTTGGGTAAATTATGTTGTTGTTGCTGCTGCTGCTGCTGCTGTTCGCTTCTACTATGATATGAATTTAAAAAAATTACAAATCATCGTCCATATTTGATTTGCATAGATTTTTTTATTATATTTTTGTCGTACCTTCAGCCAATACGCCAATACGTCTTGAAACTCATGTATGCGCTTGTGTGTGAGTGTGGGGGTTGTGCCTGCGGATTTAGCTCGTTTGTATTTTAGAGCATTGCACAAGAGATTCACAAATTGCTTTCATTGATTGCCGACAAAGCAAGGAGCATGGATGTCTCAAAAGGCTACATGGAGGGGTGGTGCTGCTAGGGGTAGGTCTGATGTAGAGATGAGCGCGCTTTGCTTTTCTTTAGCACACGACACGAGCACCTATCAAACATCGCAAACACTCAAAATTTACGCGCTTGCTATTGCAAATATATACATTTTTTCTTGATGTAGCCATTATTCAGATCAGTTTCTATGATAAAAATCGAAAAGTTTTCCTATAAAGAAGATATATAAAATGGCAGAATGATTAAGTCGTCCAATTATAAACTTAAACTAATGGAAAGTCAGATAATTATGTATGATCTCATGAACACTGGCAAGTTTCAATGTCTGTCTCAAAATAAGAAATTAAAAAACCTTATCTTTTCTAACATACCTATGAATATAAGAAATTTGTTTTGCTGGCTTTGCAATACATTTTCTGGCTTTTCTTTACTACAAAAACCAATTAGTTTCAATATTTCTTGAGCATATATCTTAATTATAAATTCGAATATAATCAGCACTTTCAGATAATAAAACATTGTGTTGACATTAAGCATAGTCCTCATATTGCTGACTTAACTCAAGCTGTGCAAATCGTTTCACGAAATAAAGTATAACATGCGCTCAGCTCTAGTCTAATGTATGAATTCACACTGGGATTTGTCTTAAATTGTCTTTTGCCACAAGCAGGATGGTCGAGGAGAGAGAGAGCGAGCACAGCTGGTTGCTGCCCTGAAGCACACGTCGCGTATGAGTAACGTAGTTCGACAAACACTTTGGCAGCTGCTTTATGGCCCCATACAGCCATAGCCAAAACAGACCAGCTGCAGCTAAGAGGCTGGCAGTTGACCCGTTTTCAACACTTGCAGCCGTATTGCGCCAGCGGTTTTCGTTGCTGCTGCTGCTGCTGCTACTGCTGTTTGTAGCATGCCGCGGACATCTATGTGAAATTATTATGCTGCAATGCATCATCGAAAGCAAGCAGCAGCTGTACCAGACGAATCTGTTGCTGACATGTTCAAGGAGCAACAGCAGCGAAAAGAGCAGCACAAATATGTTTAATGCGAACCCAGTTTAAAAGTATTTAAGCTCTAAACAATTGAAAGTTAGAAAAAAACGAAGCGAAAAATGAAAAGCGCGTATACGCAATACGCCAGCAAAGGGGCGTGAGGGGCAGTGCGGGGAATGACGGACATGCTGCTAGAGTAATTGTTATCCTTGTTGGCTGTGCGCAGGCACGTCGCACACTCGAAAACGTGGAACGTCGAACTGAACACCAGAGACGAGGGAGCGCAAACACCACTTGAGTGTAGCACACAGCGGCAGGCTGGCAAGATTCAG